>NC_140509.1:0-1200000 GCF_964339955.1 Pipistrellus hanaki | reverse complement strand
CTGACCGGAGAATCTCTTTGAGTTGTTCTAAACAAGTTCTCATCTGTTTACAGTCATTTCTCTGAATTATGCATGTTTTCATGTAGTTTCCTACATTCTGCTTTCTGGTCCAAGTATAAGCTTTGCCCACTTTATCAAACAACTTCCTACACACTGTTATGAACTGAGGCAGCTCCGGAACATTGTCTCTCAACTGTGTTATATAGAGTGTAGTACTACATTTCAGTGAAGTGTAAGGCTTTCCAAAGCTGCCGAACGTGTTTCTTTCTCTATTTCAATGGTATTCTGCCTTGTATAACACACATTTACCAGTCTAGTCTCCTTTAAGTAAAGAATATAGGATTCATACAGTGTTTCATGTGATCTTAACTTGAATTAAAACTGACTTGGAGAATCTCTTTGAGCTGTTCTAAACAAGTTCTCATCTGTTTACAGTCATTTTCTCCGAATTATCAATGTTTTCATGTAGTTTCCTATATTCTGCCTTCTGGTCCAAGTATAAGCTTTGCCCACTTTATCAAAAAACTTCCTACACACTGTTATGAACTGAGGCAGCTGGGGAACATTGTCTCTAAACTGTGTTATAGAGTGTAGTACTACATTTCAGTGAAGTGTAAGGCTTTCCAAAGCTGCCGAACGTGTTTCTTTCTCTATTTCAATGGTATTCTGCCTTGTATAACACACATTTACCACTCTAGTCTCCTTTAAGTAAAGAATATAGGACTCATACAGTGTTTCATGTCATCTTAACTCGAATTAAGGATTTCCCGGATCTTATCTGCCTTTACTACACTAAGAACTGACTTGGAGAATCTCTTTCAGTTGTTCTAAACAAGTTCTCATCTGTTTACAGTCATTTTCTCCGAATTATCCATGTTTTCATGTAGTTTCCTATATTCTGCCTTCTGGTCCAAGTATAAGCTTTGCCCACTTTATCAAAAAACTTTCTACACACTGTTATGAACTGAGGCAGCTCGGGAACATTGTCTCTCAACTGTGTTATAGGGTGTAGTACTACATTTCAGTGAAGTGTAAGGCTTTCCAAAGCTGCCGAACGTGTTTCTTTTTCCATTTCAATGGTATTCTGCCTTGTATAACACACATTTACCAGTCTAGTCTCCTTTAAGTAAAGAACATAGGATTCATACAGTGTTTCATGTGATCTTAACTTGAATTAAAACTGACTTGGAGAATCTCTTTGAGCTGTTCTAAACAAGTTCTCATCTGTTTACAGTCATTTTCTCCGAATTATCCATGTTTTCATGTAGTTTCCTATATTCTGCCTTCTGGCCCAAGTATAAGCTTTGCCCACATTATCAAACAACTTCCTACACACTGTTATGAACTGAGGCAGCTCGGGAACATTGTCTCTCAACTGTGTTATAGAGTGTAGTACTACATTTCAGTGAAGTGTAAGGCTTTCCAAAGCTGCCGAACGTGTTTTTTTCTCTATTTCAATGGCATTCTGCCTTGTATAACACACATTTACCACTCTAGTCTCCTTTAAGTAATGAATATAGGATTCATAGGGTGTTTGATGTTATCTTAACTCGAATTAAGGATTTCCCTTATCTTAGCTACCTTTTCTACACTAAGAACTGACTTGGAGATTCTCTTTCAGCTCTTCTAAACAAGTTCTAATCTGTTTACAGTCATTTTCACTGAATTATTCATGTTTTCATGTACTTTCCTATATTCTGCCTTCTGGCCCAAGTATAAGCTTTGCCCACTTTATCAAACAACTTCCTACACACTGTTATGAACTGAGGCAGCTCGGGAACATTGTCTCTCAACTGTGTTATAGAGTGTAGTACTACATTTCAGTGAAGTGTAAGGCTTTCCAAAGCTGCCGAACGTGTTTCTTTCTCTATTTCAATGGTATTCTGCCTTGTATAACACACATTTACCACTCTAGTCTCCCGTAAGTAATGAATATAGGATTCATACAGTGTTTGATGTTATCTTAACTCGAATTAAGGATTTCCCGGATCTTAGCTACATTTTCTACACTAAGAACTGACTTGGAGAATATCTTTCAGCTGTTCTAAAACAAGTTCTCATCTGTTTACAGTCATTTTCACTGAATTATTCATGTTTTCATGTACTTTCCTATATTCTGCCTTCTGGCCCAAGTATAAGCTTTGCCCACTTTATCAAACAACTTCCTACACACTGTTATGAACTGAGGCAGCTCGGGAACATTGTCTCTCAACTGTGTTATAGAGTGTAGTACTACATTTCAGTGAAGTGTAAGGCTTTCCAAAGCTGCCGAACGTGTTTTTTTCTCTATTTCAATGGCATTCTGCCTTGTATAACACACATTTACCACTCTAGTCTCCTTTAAGTAATGAATATAGGATTCATAGGGTGTTTGATGTTATCTTAACTCGAATTAAGGATTTCCCTTATCTTAGCTACCTTTTCTACACTAAGAACTGACTTGGAGATTCTCTTTCAGGTGTTCTAAACAAGTTCTCATCTGTTTACAGTCATTTTCACTGAATTATTCATGTTTTCATGTAGTTTCCTATATTCTGCCTTCTGGTCCAAGTATAAGCTTTGCCCACTTTATCAAACAACTTGCTACACACTGTTATGAACTGAGGCAGCTCGGGAACATTGTCTCTCAACTGTGTTATAGAGTGTAGTACTACATTTCAATGAAGTGTAAGGCTTTCCAAAGCTGCCGAACGTGTTTTTTTCTCTATTTCAATGGTATTCTGCCTTTTATAACACACATTTACCACTCTAGTCTCCTTTAAGTAATGAATATAGGATTCATAGGGTGTTTGATGTTATCTTAACTCGAATTAAGGATTTCCCTTATCTTAGCTACCTTTTCTACACTAAGAACTGACTTGGAGATTCTCTTTCAGGTGTTCTAAACAAGTTCTCATGTGTTTACAGTCATTTCTCTGAATTATGCATGTTTTCATGTAGTTTCCTACATTCTGCTTTCTGGTCCAAGTATAAGCTTTGCCCACTTTATCAAACAACTTCCTACACACTGTTATGAACTGAGGCAGCTCGGGAACATTGTCTCTCAACTGTGTTATAGAGTGTAGTACTACATTTCAGTGAAGTGTAAGGCTTTCCAAAGCTGCCGAACGTGTTTCTTTTTCCATTTCAATGGTATTCTGCCTTGTATAACACACATTTACCAGTCTAGTCTCCTTTAAGTAAAGAACATAGGATTCATACAGTGTTTCATGTGATCTTAACTTAAATTAAAACTGACTTGGAGAATCTCTTTGAGCTGTTCTAAACAAGTTCTCATCTGTTTACAGTCATTTTCTCCGAATTATCCATGTTTTCATGTAGTTTCCTATATTCTGCCTTCTGGTCCAAGTATAAGCTTTGCCCACTTTATCAAAAAACTTCCTACACACTGTTATGAACTGAGGCAGCTCGGGAACATTGTCTCTAAACTGTGTTATAGAGTGTAGTACTACATTTCAGTGAAGTGTAAGGCTTTCCAAAGCTGCCGAACGTGTTTCTTTCTCTATTTCAATGGTATTCTGCCTTGTATAACACACATTTACCACTCTAGTCTCCTTTAAGTAAAGAATATAGGACTCATACAGTGTTTCATGTAATCTTAACTCGAATTAAGGATTTCCCGGATCTTATCTGCCTTTACTACACTAAGAACTGACCGAAGAATCTCTTTGAGCTGTTCTAAACAAGTTCTCATCTGTTTACAGTCATTTTCTCTGAATTATCCATGTTTTCATGTAGTTTCCGACATTCTGCCTTCTGGTCCAAGTATAAGCTTTGCCCACTTTATCAAACAACTTCCTACACACTGTTATGAACTGAGGCAGCTCGGGAACATTGTCTCTCAACTGTGTTATAGAGTGGAGTACCACATTTCAGTGAAGTGTAAGGCTTTCCAAAGATGCCGAACGTGTTTCTTTCTCTATTTCAATGGTATTCTGCCTTGTATAACACACATTTACTACTCTAGTCGACTTTAAGTAAAGACTATAGGATTCATACAGTGTTTAATGTCATCTTAACTCGAATTAAGGATTTCCCGGATCTTAGCTACCTTTACTACACTAAGAACTGACTGGAGAATCTCTTTGAGCTGTTCTAAACAAGTTCTCATCTGTTTACACTCATTTTCTCTGAATTATCCATGTTTTCATGTAGTTTCCTATATTCTGCCTTCTGGTCCAAGTATAAGCTTTGCCCACTTTATCAAACAACTTCCTACACACTGTTATGAACTGAAACAGCTCGGGATCATTGTCTCTCAACTGTGTTATAGACTGTAGTACTATATTTCAGTGAAGTGTAAGGCTTTCCAAAGCTGCCGAACGTGTTTCTTTCTCTATTTCAATGGTATTCGTCCTTGTATAACACACATTTACCACTCTAGTCTCCTTTAAGTAAAGAATATAGGATTCATACAGTGTTTCATGTCATCTTAACTCGAATTAAGGATTTCCCGGATCTTAGCTACCTTTACTACACTATGAACTGACCGGAGAATCTCTTCGAGCTGTTCTAAACAAGTTCTCATCTGTTTGCAGTCATTTTCTCTGAATTATGCATGTTTTCATGTAGTTTCCTACATTCTGCCTTCTGGTCCAAGTATAAGCTTTGCCCACTTTATCAAACAACTTCCTACACACTGTTATGAACTGAGGCAGCTCGGGAACATTGTCTCTCCACTGTGTTATAGAGTGTAGTACTACATTTCAGTGAAGTGTAAGGCTTTCCAAGCTGCCGAACGTGTTTCTTTTTCTATTTCAATGGTATTCTGCCTTGTATAACACACATTTACCACTCTAGTCTCATTTAAGTAAAGAATATAGGATTCATACAGTGTTTCATGTGATCTTAACTTGAATTAAGGATTTCCCGGATCTTAGCTACCTTTTCTACACTAAGAACTGACTTGGAGAATCTCTTTGAGCTGTTCTATACAAGTTCTCATCTGTTTACAGTCATTTTCTCCGAATTATCCATATTTTCATGTAGTTTCCTATATTCTGCCTTCTGGTCCAAGTATAAGCTTTGCCCACTTTATCAAACAACTTCCTGCACACTGTTATGAACAGAGGCAGCTGGGGAACATTGTCTCTCAACTGTGTTATAGAGTGGAGGACTACATTTCAGTGAAGTGTAAGGCTTTCCAAAGCTGCCGAACGTGTTTCTTTCTCTATTTCAATTGTATTCTGCCTTGTATAACACACATTTACCACTCTAGTCTCCTTTAAGTAAAGAATATAGGATTCATACAGTGTTTAATGTGATCTTAACTTGAATTAAGGATTTCCCGGATCTTAGCTACATTTTCTACACTAAGAACTGACTTGGAGAATCTCTTTGAGCTGTTCTAAACAAGTTCTCATCTGTTTACAGTCATTTTCTCTGAATTATCCATGTTTTCATGTAGTTTCCTATATTCTGCCTTCTGGTCCAAGTATAAGCTTTGCCCACTTTATCAAACAACTTCCTACACACTGTTATGAACTGAGGCAGCTCGGGAACATTGTCTCTCAACTGTGTTATAGAGTGTAGGACTACATTTCAGTGAAGTCTAAGGCTTTCCAAAGCTGCCGAACGTGTTTCTTTCTCTATTTCAATGGTATTCTGCCTTGTATAACACACATTTACCACTCTAGTCTCCTTTAAGTAAAGAATATAGGATTCATACAGTGTTTCATGTGATCTTAACTTGAATTAAAACTGACTTGGAGAATCTCTTTGAGCTGTTCTAAACAAGTTCTCATCTGTTTACAGTCATTTTCTCCGAATTATCAATGTTTTCATGTAGTTTCCTATATTCTGCCTTCTGTTCCAAGTATAAGCTTTGCCCACTTTATCAAAAAACTTCCTACACACTGTTATGAACTGAGGCAGCTGGGGAACATTGTCTCTAAACTGTGTTATAGAGTGTAGTACTACATTTCAGTGAAGTGTAAGGCTTTCCAAAGCTGCCGAACGTGTTTCTTTCTCTATTTCAATGGTATTCTGCCTTGTATAACACACATTTACCACTCTAGTCTCCTTTAAGTAAAGAATATAGGACTCATACAGTGTTTCATGTCATCTTAACTCGAATTAAGGATTTCCCGGATCTTATCTGCATTTACTACACTAAGAACTGACTTGGAGAATCTCTTTCAGTTGTTCTAAACAAGTTCTCATCTGTTTACAGTCATTTTCTCCGAATTATCCATGTTTTCATGTAGTTTCCTATATTCTGCCTTCTGGTCCAAGTATAAGCTTTGCCCACTTTATCAAACAACTTCGTACACACTGTTATGAACTGAGGCAGCTCGGGAACATTGTCTCTCAACTGTGTTATAGACTGTAGTACTATATTTCAGTGAAGTGAAAGGCTTTCCAAAGCTGCCGAACGTGTTTCTTTCTCTATTTCAATTGTATTCTGCCTGGTATAACACACATTTACCACTCTAGTCTCCTTTAAGTAAAGAATATAGGATTCATACAGTGTTTCATGTGATCTTAACTGGAATTAAGGATTTCCCTTATCTTAGCTACCTTTTCTACACTAAGAACTGACGTGGAGAATATCTTTCAGCTGTTCTAAAACAGGTTCTCATCTGTTTACAGTCATTTTCACTGAATTATTCATGTTTTCATGTACTTTCCTATATTCTGCCTTCTGGCCCAAGTATAAGCTTTGCCCACTTTATCAAACAACTTCCTACACACTGTTATGAACTGAGGCAGCTCGGGAACATTGTCTCTCAACTGTGTTATAGAGTGTAGTACTACATTTCAATGAAGTGTAAGGCTTTCCAAAGCTGCCGAACGTGTTTCTTTCTCTATTTCAATGCTATTCGGCCTTGCATAACACACATTTACCACTCTAGTCTCCTTTAAGTAAGGAATATGGGATTCATACAGTGTTTCATGTGATCTTAACTGGAATTAAGGATTTCCCTTATCTTAGCTACCTTTTCTACAGTAAGAACTGACTTGGAGAATATCTTTCTGCTGTTCTAAAACAAGTTCTCATCTGTTTACAGTCATTTTCACTGAATTATTCATGTTTTCATGTACTTTCCTATATTCTGCCTTCTGGCCCAAGTATAAGCTTTGCCCACTTTATCAAACAACTTCCTACACACTGTTATGAACTGAGGCAGCTCGGGAACATTGTCTCTCAACTGTGTTATAGAGTGTAGTACTACATTTCAGTGAAGTGTAAGGCTTTCCAAAGCTGCCGAACGTGTTTCTTTCTCTATTTCAATGGTATTCTGCCTTGTATAACACACATTTACCACTCTAGTCTCCCTTAAGTAATGAATATAGGATTCATACAGTGTTTGATGTTATCTTAACTCAAATTAAGGATTTCCCGGATCTTAGCTACCTTTTCTACACTGAGAACTGACTTGGAGAATCTCTTTCAGCTGGTCTAAACAAGTTCTCATCTGTTTACAGTCATTTACACTGAATTAATCATGTTTTCATGTAGTTTCCTATATTCTGCCTTCTGGTCCTAGTACAAGCTTTGCCCACTTTATCAAACAACTTCCTACACACTGTTATGAACTGAGGCAGCTCGGGAACATTGTCTCTCAACTGTGTTATAGAGTGTAGTACTACATTTCAGTGAAGTGTAAGGCTTTCCAAAGCTGCCGAACGTGTTTCTTTCTCTATTTCAATGGTATTCTGCCTTGTATAACACACATTTACCACTCTAGTCTCCCTTAAGTAATGAATATAGGATTCATACAGTGTTTGATGTTATCTTAACTGGAATTAAGGATTTCCCGGATCTTAGCTACATTTTCTACACTAAGAACTGACTTGGAGAATATCTTTCAGCTGTTCTAAAACAAGTTCTCATCTGTTTACAGTCATTTTCACTGAATTATTCATGTTTTCATGTAGTTTCCTATATTCTGCCTTCTGGTCCAAGTATAAGCTTTGCCCACTTTATCAAACAACTTGCTACACACTGTTATGAACTGAGGCAGCTCGGGAACATTGTCTCTCAACTGTGTTATAGAGTGTAGTACTACATTTCAATGAAGTGTAAGGCTTTCCAAAGCTGCCGAACGTGTTTTTTTCTCTATTTCAATGGTATTCTGCCTTGTATAACACACATTTACCACTCTAGTCTCCTTTAAGTAATGAATATAGGATCCATAGGGTGTTTGATGTTATCATAACTCGAATTAAGGATTTCCCTTATCTTAGCTACCTTTTCTACACTAAGAACTGACTTGGAGATTCTCTTTCAGCTCTTCTAAACAAGTTCTGATCTGTTTACAGTTATTTTCACTGAATTATTCATGTTTTCATGTAGTTTCCTATATTCTGCCTTCTGGCCCAAGTATAAGCTTTGCCCACTTTATCAAACAACTTCCTACACACTGTTATGAACTGAGGCAGCTCGGGAACATTGTCTCTCAACTGTGTTATAGAGTGTAGTACTACATTTCAGTGAAGTGTAAGGCTTTCCAAAGCTGCGGAACGTGTTTCTTTCTCTATTTCAATGGTATTCGGCCTTGCATAACACACATTTACCACTCTAGTCTCCTTTAAGTAAGGAATATAGCATTCATACAGTGTTTCATGTGATCTTAACTGGAATTAAGGATTTCCCTTATCTTAGCTACCTTTTCTACACTAAGAACTGACTTGGAGAATATCGTTCAGCTGTTCTAAAACAAGTTCTCATCTGTTTACAGTCATTTTCACTGAATTATTCATGTTTTCATGTACTTTCCTATATTCTGCCTCCTGGCCCAAGTATAAGCTTTGCCCACTTTATCAAACAACTTCCTACACACTGTTATGAACTGAGGCAGCTCGGGAACATTGTCTCTCAACTGTGTTATAGAGTGTAGTACTACATTTCAGTGAAGTGTAAGGCTTTCCAAAGCTGCCGAACGTGTTTTTTTCTATATTTCAATGGTATTCTGCCTTGTATAACACACATTTATCACTCTAGTCTCCTTTAAGTAATGAATATAGGATTCATAGAGTGTTTGATGTTATCTTAACTCGAATTAAGGATTTCCCTTATCTTAGCTACCTTTTCTACACTAAGAACTGACTGGGAGATTCTCTTTCAGCTCTTCTAAAACAAGTTCTCATCTGTTTACAGTCATTTTCACTGAATTATTCATGTTTTCATGTACTTTCCTATATTCTGCCTTCTGGCCCAAGTATAAGCTTTGCCCACTTTATCAAACAACTTCCTACACACTGTTATGAACTGAGGCAGCTCGGGAACATTGTCTCTCAACTGTGTTATAGAGTGTAGTACTATATTTCAGTGAAGTGTAAGGCTTTCCAAAGCTGCCGAACGTGTTTCTTTCTCTATTTCAATGGTATTCTGCCTTGTATAACACACATTTCCCACTCTAGTCTCCTTTAAGTAATGAATATAGGATTCATACAGTGTTTGATGTTATCTTAACTCGAATTAAGGATTTCCCAGAACTTAGCTACCTTTTCTACACTGAGAACTGACTTGGAGAATCTCTTTCACCTGTTCTAATCAAGTTCTCATCTGTTTACAGTCATTTTCACTGAATTATTCATGTTTTCATGTAGTTTCCTATATTCTGCACTCTGGTTTAAGTATAAGCTTTGCCCACTTTATCAAACAACTTCCTACACACTGTTATGAACTGAGGCAAGTAGGGAACATTGTCTCTCAACTGTGTTATAGAGTGTAGTACTACATTTCAGTGAAGTGTAAGGCTTTCCAAAGCTGCCGAACGTGTTTCTTTCTCTATTTCAATGGTATTCTGCCTTGTTTAACACACATTTACCATTCTAGTCTCCTTTAAGTAAAGAATATAGGATTCATACAGTGTTTCATGTGATCTTAACTGGAATTAAGGATTTCCCTTATCTTAGCTACCTTTTCTACACTAAGAACTGACTTGGAGAATATCTTTCAGCTGTTCTAAAACAAGTTCTCATCTGTTTACAGTCATTTTCACTGAATTATTCATGTTTTCATGTACTTTCCTATATTCTGCCTTCTGGCCCAAGTATAAGCTTTGCCCACTTTATCAAACAACTTCCTACACACTGTTATGAACTGAGGCAGCTCGGGATTATTGTCTCTCAACTGTGTTATAGAGTGTAGTACTACATTTCAGTGAAGTGTAAGGCTTTCCAAAGCTTCCGATCATGTTTCTTTCTCTATTTCAATGGTATTCTGCCTTGTTTAACACACATTTACCACTCTAGTCTCCTTTAAGTAAAGAATATAGGATTCAAACAGTGTTTCATGTGATCTTAACTGGAATTAAGGATTTCCCTTATCTTAGCTACCTTTTCTACACTAAGAACTGACTTGGAGAATATCGTTCAGCTGTTCTAAAACAAGTTCTCATCTGTTTACAGTCATTTTCACTGAATTATTCATGTTTTCATGTACTTTCCTATATTCTGCCTCCTGGCCCAAGTATAAGCTTTGCCCACTTTATCAAACAACTTCCTACACACTGTTATGAACTGAGGCAGCTCGGGAACATTGTCTCTCAACTGTGTTATAGAGTGTAGTACTACATTTCAGTGAAGTGTAAGGCTTTCCAAAGCTGCCGAACGTGTTTTTTTCTATATTTCAATGGTATTCTGCCTTGTATAACACACATTTATCACTCTAGTCTCCTTTAAGTAATGAATATAGGATTCATAGAGTGTTTGATGTTATCTTAACTCGAATTAAGGATTTCCCTTATCTTAGCTACCTTTTCTACACTAAGAACTGACTGGGAGATTCTCTTTCAGCTCTTCTAAAACAAGTTCTCATCTGTTTACAGTCATTTTCACTGAATTATTCATGTTTTCATGTACTTTCCTATATTCTGCCTTCTGGCCCAAGTATAAGCTTTGCCCACTTTATCAAACAACTTCCTACACACTGTTATGAACTGAGGCAGCTCGGGAACATTGTCTCTCAACTGTGTTATAGAGTGTAGTACTATATTTCAGTGAAGTGTAAGGCTTTCCAAAGCTGCCGAACGTGTTTCTTTCTCTATTTCAATGGTATTCTGCCTTGTATAACACACATTTCCCACTCTAGTCTCCTTTAAGTAATGAATATAGGATTCATACAGTGTTTGATGTTATCTTAACTCGAATTAAGGATTTCCCAGAACTTAGCTACCTTTTCTACACTGAGAACTGACTTGGAGAATCTCTTTCACCTGTTCTAAACAAGTTCTCATCTGTTTACAGTCATTTTCACTGAATTATTCATGTTTTCATGTAGTTTCCTATATTCTGCACTCTGGTTTAAGTATAAGCTTTGCCCACTTTATCAAACAACTTCCTACACACTGTTATGAACTGAGGCAAGTAGGGAACATTGTCTCTCAACTGTGTTATAGAGTGTAGTACTACATTTCAGTGAAGTGTAAGGCTTTCCAAAGCTGCCGAACGTGTTTCTTTCTCTATTTCAATGGTATTCTGCCTTGTTTAACACACATTTACCATTCTAGTCTCCTTTAAGTAAAGAATATAGGATTCATACAGTGTTTCATGTGATCTTAACTGGAATTAAGGATTTCCCTTATCTTAGCTACCTTTTCTACACTAAGAACTGACTTGGAGAATATCTTTCAGCTGTTCTAAAACAAGTTCTCATCTGTTTACAGTCATTTTCACTGAATTATTCATGTTTTCATGTACTTTCCTATATTCTGCCTTCTGGCCCAAGTATAAGCTTTGCCCACTTTATCAAACAACTTCCTACACACTGTTATGAACTGAGGCAGCTCGGGAACATTGTCTCTCAACTGTGTTATAGAGTGTAGTACTACATTTCAGTGAAGTGTAAGGCTTTCCAAAGCTGCCGAACGTGTTTTTTTCTCTATTTCAATGGTATTCTGCCTTGTATAACACACATTTACCACTCTAGTCTCCTTTAAGTAATGCATATAAGATTCATAGGGTGTTTGATGTTATCTTAACTCGAATTAAGGATTTCCCTTATCTTAGCTACCTTTTCTACACTAAGAACTGACTTGGAGATTCTCTTTCAGGTGTTCAAAACAAGTTCTCATCTGTTTACAGTCATTTTCACTGAATTATTTATGTTTTCATGTAGTTTCCTATATTCTGCCTTCTGGTCCAAGTATAAGCTTTGCCCACTTTATCAAACAACTTGCTACACACTGTTATGAACTGAGGCAGCTCGGGAACATTGTCTCTCAACTGTGTTATAGAGTGTAGTACTACCTTTCAATGAAGTGTAAGGCTTTCCAAAGCTGCCGAACGTGTTTTTTTCTCTATTTCAATGGTATTCTGCCTTGTATAACACACATTTACCACTCTAGTCTCCTTTAAGTAATGCATATAGGATTCATAGGGTGTTTGATGTTATCTTAACTCGAATTAAGGATTTCCCTTATCTTACCTACCTTTTCTACACTAAGAACTGACTTGGAGATTCTCTTTCAGGTGTTCTAAACAAGTTCTCATCTGTTTACAGTCATTTTCACTGAATTATTCATGTTTTCATGTAGTTTCCTATATTCTGCCTTCTGGTCCAAGTATAAGCTTTGCCCACTTTATCAAACAACTTGCTACACACTGTTATGAACTGAGGCAGCTCGGGAACATTGTCTCTCAACTGTGTTATAGAGTGTAGTACTACATTTTAATGAAGTGTAAGGCTTTCCAAAGCTGCCGAACCTGTTTTTTTCTCTATTTCAATGGTATTCTGCCTTGTATAACACACATTTACCACTCTAGTCTCCTTTAAGTAAAGAATATAGGACTCATACAGTGTTTCATGTCATCTTAACTCGAATTAAGGATTTCCCTTATCTTAGCTACCTTTTCTACACTAAGAACTGACTTGGAGAATATCTTTCAGCTGTTCTAAAACAAGTTCTCATCTGTTTACAGTCATTTTCACTGAATTATTCATGTTTTCATGTACTTTCCTATATTCTGCCTTCTGGCCCAAGTATAAGCTTTGCCCACTTTATCAAACAACTTCCTACACACTGTTATGAACTGAGGCAGCTCGGGAACATTGTCTCTCAACTGTGTTATAGAGTGTAGTACTACATTTCAGTGAAGTGTAAGGCTTTCCAAAGCTGCTGAACGTGTTTCTTTCTCTATTTCAATGGTATTCGGCCTTGCATCACACACATTTACCACTCTAGTCTCCTTTAAGTAAGGAATATAGGATTCATACAGTGTTTCATGTGATCTTAACTGGAATTAAGGATTTCCCTTATCTTAGCTACCTTTTCTACACTAAGAACTGACGTGGAGAATATCTCCCAGCTGTTCTATAACAAGTTCTCATCTGTTTACACTCATTTTCACTGAATTATTCATGTTTTCATGTACTTTCCTATATTCTGCCTTCTGGCCCATGTATAAGCTTTGCCCACTTTATCAAACAACTTCCTACACACTGTTATGAACTGAGGCAGCTCGGGAACATTGTCTCTCAACTGTGTTATAGAGTGTAGTACTATATTTCAGTGAAGTGTAAGGCTTTCCAAAGCTGCCGAACGTGTTTCTTTCTCTATTTCAATGGTATTCTGCCTTGTATAACACACATTTCTCACTCTAGTCTCCTTTAAGTAATGAATATAGGATTCATACAGTGTTTGATGTTATCTTAACTCGAATTAAGGATTTCCCGGAACTTAGCTACCTTTTCTACACTGAGAACTGACTTGGAGAATCTCTTTCACCTGTTCTAAACAAGTTCTCATCTGTTTACAGTCATTTTCACTGAATTATTCATGTTTTCATGTAGTTTCCTATATTCTGCACTCTGGTTTAAGTATAAGCTTTGCCCACTTTATCAAACAACTTCCTACACACTGTTATGAACTGAGGCAAGTAGGGAACATTGTCTCTCAACTGTGTTATAGAGTGTAGTACTACATTTCAGTGAAGTGTAAGGCTTTCCAAAGCTGCCGAACGTGTTTCTTTCTCTATTTCAATGGTATTCTGCCTTGTTTAACACACATTTACCATTCTAGTCTCCTTTAAGTAAAGAATATAGGATTCATACAGTGTTTCATGTGATCTTAACTGGAATTAAGGATTTCCCTTATCTTAGCTACCTTTTCTACACTAAGAACTGACTTGGAGAATATCTTTCAGCTGTTCTAAAACAAGTTCTCATCTGTTTAAAGTCATTTTCACTGAATTATTCATGTTTTCATGTACTTTCCTATATTCTGCCTTCTGGCCCAAGTATAAGCTTTGCCCACTTTATCAAACAACTTCCTACACACTGTTATGAACTGAGGCAGCTCGGGAACATTGTCTCTCAACTGTTTTATAGAGTGTAGTACTACATTTCAGTGAAGTGTAAGGCTTTCCAAAGCTGCCGAACGTGTTTTTTTCTCTATTTCAATGGTATTCTGCCTTGTATAACACACATTTACCACTCTAGTCGACTTTAAGTAAAGAATATAGGATTCATACAGTGTTTCATGTGATCTTAACTTGAATTAAGGATTTCCCGGATCTTAGCTACCTTTTCTACACTAAGAACTGACTTGGAGAATCTCTTTGAGCTGTTCTAAACAAGTTCTCATCTGTTTACAGTCATTTTCTCCGAATTATCCATGTTTTCATGTAGTTTCCTATATTCTGCCTTCTGGTCCAAGTATAAGCTTTGCCCACTTTATCAAACAACTTGCTACACACTGTTATGAACTGAGGCAGCTCGGGAACATTGTCTCTCAACTGTGTTATAGAGTGTAGTACTACCTTTCAATGAAGTGTAAGGCTTTCCAAAGCTGCCGAACGTGTTTTTTTCTCTATTTCAATGGTATTCTGCCTTGTATAACACACATTTACCACTCTAGTCTCCTTTAAGTAATGCATATAGGATTCATAGGGTGTTTGATGTTATCTTAACTCGAATTAAGGATTTCCCTTATCTTACCTACCTTTTCTACACTAAGAACTGACTTGGAGATTCTCTTTCAGGTGTTCTAAACAAGTTCTCATCTGTTTACAGTCATTTTCACTGAATTATTCATGTTTTCATGTAGTTTCCTATATTCTGCCTTCTGGTCCAAGTATAAGCTTTGCCCACTTTATCAAACAACTTGCTACACACTGTTATGAACTGAGGCAGCTCGGGAACATTGTCTCTCAACTGTGTTATAGAGTGTAGTACTACATTTCAATGAAGTGTAAGGCTTTCCAAAGCTGCCGAACCTGTTTTTTTCTCTATTTCAATGGTATTCTGCCTTGTATAACACACATTTACCACTCTAGTCTCCTTTAAGTAAAGAATATAGGACTCATACAGTGTTTCATGTCATCTTAACTCGAATTAAGGATTTCCCTTATCTTAGCTACCTTTTCTACACTAAGAACTGACTTGGAGAATATCTTTCAGCTGTTCTAAAACAAGTTCTCATCTGTTTACAGTCATTTTCACTGAATTATTCATGTTTTCATGTACTTTCCTATATTCTGCCTTCTGGCCCAAGTATAAGCTTTGCCCACTTTATCAAACAACTTCCTACACACTGTTATGAACTGAGGCAGCTCGGGAACATTGTCTCTCAACTGTGTTATAGAGTGTAGTACTACATTTCAGTGAAGTGTAAGGCTTTCCAAAGCTGCTGAACGTGTTTCTTTCTCTATTTCAATGGTATTCGGCCTTGCATCACACACATTTACCACTCTAGTCTCCTTTAAGTAAGGAATATAGGATTCATACAGTGTTTCATGTGATCTTAACTGGAATTAAGGATTTCCCTTATCTTAGCTACCTTTTCTACACTAAGAACTGACGTGGAGAATATCTCCCAGCTGTTCTATAACAAGTTCTCATCTGTTTACACTCATTTTCACTGAATTATTCATGTTTTCATGTACTTTCCTATATTCTGCCTTCTGGCCCAAGTATAAGCTTTGCCCACTTTATCAAACAACTTCCTACACACTGTTATGAACTGAGGCAGCTCGGGAACATTGTCTCTCAACTGTGTTATAGAGTGTAGTACTATATTTCAGTGAAGTGTAAGGCTTTCCAAAGCTGCCGAACGTGTTTCTTTCTCTATTTCAATGGTATTCTGCCTTGTATAACACACATTTCCCACTCTAGTCTCCTTTAAGTAATGAATATAGGATTCATACAGTGTTTGATGTTATCTTAACTCGAATTAAGGATTTCCCGGAACTTAGCTACCTTTTCTACACTGAGAACTGACTTGGAGAATCTCTTTCACCTGTTCTAAACAAGTTCTCATCTGTTTACAGTCATTTTCACTGAATTATTCATGTTTTCATGTAGTTTCCTATATTCTGCACTCTGGTTTAAGTATAAGCTTTGCCCACTTTATCAAACAACTTCCTACACACTGTTATGAACTGAGGCAAGTAGGGAACATTGTCTCTCAACTGTGTTATAGAGTGTAGTACTACATTTCAGTGAAGTGTAAGGCTTTCCAAAGCTGCCGAACGTGTTTCTTTCTCTATTTCAATGGTATTCTGCCTTGTTTAACACACATTTACCATTCTAGTCTCCTTTAAGTAAAGAATATAGGATTCATACAGTGTTTCATGTGATCTTAACTGGAATTAAGGATTTCCCTTATCTTAGCTACCTTTTCTACACTAAGAACTGACTTGGAGAATATCTTTCAGCTGTTCTAAAACAAGTTCTCATCTGTTTAAAGTCATTTTCACTGAATTATTCATGTTTTCATGTACTTTCCTATATTCTGCCTTCTGGCCCAAGTATAAGCTTTGCCCACTTTATCAAACAACTTCCTACACACTGTTATGAACTGAGGCAGCTCGGGAACATTGTCTCTCAACTGTTTTATAGAGTGTAGTACTACATTTCAGTGAAGTGTAAGGCTTTCCAAAGCTGCCGAACGTGTTTTTTTCTCTATTTCAATGGTATTCTGCCTTGTATAACACACATTTACCACTCTAGTCGACTTTAAGTAAAGAATATAGGATTCATACAGTGTTTCATGTGATCTTAACTTGAATTAAGGATTTCCCGGATCTTAGCTACCTTTTCTACACTAAGAACTGACTTGGAGAATCTCTTTGAGCTGTTCTAAACAAGTTCTCATCTGTTTACAGTCATTTACTCTGAATTATCCATGTTTTCATGCAGTTTCCTATATTCTGCCTTCTGGTCCAGGTATAAGCTTTGCCCACTTTATCAAACAACTTCCTACACACTGTTATGAACTGAGGCAGCTCGGGAACATTGTCTCTCAACAGTGTTATAGAGTGTAGTACTACATTTCATTGAAGTGTAAGGCTTTCCAAAGCTGCCGAACGTGTTTCTTTCTCTATTTCAATGGTATTCTGCCTTGTATAACACACATTTACCACTCTAGTCTCCTTTAAGTAAAGAATATAGGATTCATACAGTGTTTCATGTCATCTTAACTCGAATTAAGGATTTCCGGATCTTAGCTACCTTTACTACACTAAGAACTGACCGGAGAATATCTTTGAGCTGTTCTAAACAAGTTCTCATCTGTTTACAGTCATTTTCTCTGAATTATGCATGTTTTCATGTAGTTTCCTACATTCTGCCTTCTTGTCCAAGTATAAGCTTTGCCCACTTTATCAAACAACTTCCTACACACTGTTATGAACTGAGGCAGCTCGGGAACATTGTCTCTCAACTGTGTTATAGACTGTAGTACTATATTTCAGTGAAGTGTAAGGCTTTCCAAAGCTGCCGAACGTGTTTCTTTCTCTATTTCAGTGGTATTCTGCCTTGTATAACACACATTTACCACTCTAGTCTCCTTTAAGTAAAGAATATAGGATTCATACAGTGTTTCATGTCATCTTAACTCGAATTAAGGATTTCCGGATCTTAGCTACCGTTACTACACTAAGAACTGACCGGAGAATCTCTTTGAGCTGTTCTAAACAAGTTCTCATCTGTTTACACTCATTTTCTCTGAATTATCCATGTTTTCATGTAGTTTCCTATATTCTGCCTTCTAGTCCAAGTATAAGCTTTGCCCACTTTAGCAAACAACTTCCTACACACTGTTATGAACTGAAACAGCTCGGGAACATTGTCTCTCAACTGTGTTATAGACTGTAGTACTATATTTCAGTGAAGTGTAAGGCTTTCCAAAGCTGCCGAACGTGTTTCTTTCTCTATTTCAATGGTATTCTGCCTTGTATAACACACATTTACCACTCTAGTCTCCTTTAAGTAAAGAATATAGGATTCATACGGTGTTTCATGTCATCTTAACTCGAATTAAGGATTTCCAGATCTTAGCTACCTTTACTATACTAAGAACTGACCGGAGAATCTCTTTGAGCTGTTCTAAACAAGTTCTAATCTGTTTACAGTCATTTTCTCTGAATTATGCATGTTTTCATGTAGTTTCCTACATTCTGCCTTCTGGTCCAAGTATAAGCTTTGCCAACTTTATCAAACAACTTCCTACACACTGTTATGAACTGAGGCAGCTCGGGAACATTGTCTCTCAACTGTGTTATAGAGTGTAGTACTACATTTCAGTGAAGTGTAAGGCTTTCCAAAGCTGCCGAACGTGTTTCTTTCTTTATTTCAATGGTATTCTGCCTTGTATAACACACATTTACCACTCTAGTCTCCTTTAAGTAAAGAATATAGGATTCATACAGTGTTTCATGTGATCTTAACTTGAATTAAGGATTTCCCGGATCTTAGCTACCTTTTCTACACTAAGAACTGACTTGGAGAATCTCTTTGAGCTGTTCTAAACAAGTTCTCATCTGTTTACAGTCATTTTCTCCGAATTATCCATGTTTTCATGTAGTTTCCTATATTCTGCCTTCTGGTCCAAGTATAAGCTTTGCCCACGTTATCAAACAACTTCCTACACACTGTTATGAACTGAGGCAGCTCGGGAACATTGTCTCTCAACTGTGTTATAGAGTGTAGTACTATATTTCAGTGAAGTGTAAGGCTTTCCAAAGCTGCCGAACGTGTTTCTTTCTCTATTTCAATGGTATTCTGCCTTGTATAACACACATTTCCCACTCTAGTCTCCTTTAAGTAATGAATATAGGATTCATACAGTGTTTGATGTTATCTTAACTCGAATTAAGGATTTCCCGGAACTTAGCTACCTTTTCTACACTGAGAACTGACTTGGAGAATCTCTTTCACCTGTTCTAAACAAGTTCTCATCTGTTTACAGTCATTTTCACTGAATTATTCATGTTTTCATGTAGTTTCCTATATTCTGCACTCTGGTTTAAGTATAAGCTTTGCCCACTTTATCAAACAACTTCCTACACACTGTTATGAACTGAGGCAAGTAGGGAACATTGTCTCTCAACTGTGTTATAGAGTGTAGTACTACATTTCAGTGAAGTGTAAGGCTTTCCAAAGCTGCCGAACGTGTTTCTTTCTCTATTTCAATGGTATTCTGCCTTGTTTAACACACATTTACCATTCTAGTCTCCTTTAAGTAAAGAATATAGGATTCATACAGTGTTTCATGTGATCTTAACTGGAATTAAGGATTTCCCTTATCTTAGCTACCTTTTCTACACTAAGAACTGACTTGGAGAATATCTTTCAGCTGTTCTAAAACAAGTTCTCATCTGTTTACAGTCATTTTCACTGAATTATTCATGTTTTCATGTACTTTCCTATATTCTGCCTTCTGGCCCAAGTATAAGCTTTGCCCACTTTATCAAACAACTTCCTACACACTGTTATGAACTGAGGCAGCTCGGGAACATTGTCTCTCAACTGTGTTATAGAGTGTAGTACTACATTTCAGTGAAGTGTAAGGCTTTCCAAAGCTGCCGAACGTGTTTTTTTCTCTATTTCAATGGTATTCTGCCTTGTATAACACACATTTACCACTCTAGTCTCCTTTAAGTAATGCATATAAGATTCATAGGGTGTTTGATGTTATCTTAACTCGAATTAAGGATTTCCCTTATCTTAGCTACCTTTTCTACACTAAGAACTGACTTGGAGATTCTCTTTCAGGTGTTCAAAACAAGTTCTCATCTGTTTACAGTCATTTTCACTGAATTATTTATGTTTTCATGTAGTTTCCTATATTCTGCCTTCTGGTCCAAGTATAAGCTTTGCCCACTTTATCAAACAACTTGCTACACACTGTTATGAACTGAGGCAGCTCGGGAACATTGTCTCTCAACTGTGTTATAGAGTGTAGTACTACCTTTCAATGAAGTGTAAGGCTTTCCAAAGCTGCCGAACGTGTTTTTTTCTCTATTTCAATGGTATTCTGCCTTGTATAACACACATTTACCACTCTAGTCTCCTTTAAGTAATGCATATAGGATTCATAGGGTGTTTGATGTTATCTTAACTCGAATTAAGGATTTCCCTTATCTTACCTACCTTTTCTACACTAAGAACTGACTTGGAGATTCTCTTTCAGGTGTTCTAAACAAGTTCTCATCTGTTTACAGTCATTTTCACTGAATTATTCATGTTTTCATGTAGTTTCCTATATTCTGCCTTCTGGTCCAAGTATAAGCTTTGCCCACTTTATCAAACAACTTGCTACACACTGTTATGAACTGAGGCAGCTCGGGAACATTGTCTCTCAACTGTGTTATAGAGTGTAGTACTACATTTCAGTGAAGTGTAAGGCTTTCCAAAGCTGCCGAACGTGTTTTTTTCTCTATTTCAATGGTATTCTGCCTTGTATAACACACATTTACCACTCTAGTCTCCTTTAAGTAATGCATATAAGATTCATAGGGTGTTTGATGTTATCTTAACTCGAATTAAGGATTTCCCTTATCTTAGCTACCTTTTCTACACTAAGAACTGACTTGGAGATTCTCTTTCAGGTGTTCAAAACAAGTTCTCATCTGTTTACAGTCATTTTCACTGAATTATTTATGTTTTCATGTAGTTTCCTATATTCTGCCTTCTGGTCCAAGTATAAGCTTTGCCCACTTTATCAAACAACTTGCTACACACTGTTATGAACTGAGGCAGCTCGGGAACATTGTCTCTCAACTGTGTTATAGAGTGTAGTACTACCTTTCAATGAAGTGTAAGGCTTTCCAAAGCTGCCGAACGTGTTTTTTTCTCTATTTCAATGGTATTCTGCCTTGTATAACACACATTTACCACTCTAGTCTCCTTTAAGTAATGCATATAGGATTCATAGGGTGTTTGATGTTATCTTAACTCGAATTAAGGATTTCCCTTATCTTACCTACCTTTTCTACACTAAGAACTGACTTGGAGATTCTCTTTCAGGTGTTCTAAACAAGTTCTCATCTGTTTACAGTCATTTTCACTGAATTATTCATGTTTTCATGTAGTTTCCTATATTCTGCCTTCTGGTCCAAGTATAAGCTTTGCCCACTTTATCAAACAACTTGCTACACACTGTTATGAACTGAGGCAGCTCGGGAACATTGTCTCTCAACTGTGTTATAGAGTGTAGTACTACATTTCAATGAAGTGTAAGGCTTTCCAAAGCTGCCGAACCTGTTTTTTTCTCTATTTCAATGGTATTCTGCCTTGTATAACACACATTTACCACTCTAGTCTCCTTTAAGTAAAGAATATAGGACTCATACAGTGTTTCATGTCATCTTAACTCGAATTAAGGATTTCCCTTATCTTAGCTACCTTTTCTACACTAAGAACTGACTTGGAGAATATCTTTCAGCTGTTCTAAAACAAGTTCTCATCTGTTTACAGTCATTTTCACTGAATTATTCATGTTTTCATGTACTTTCCTATATTCTGCCTTCTGGCCCAAGTATAAGCTTTGCCCACTTTATCAAACAACTTCCTACACAGTGTTATGAACTGAGGCAGCTCGGGAACATTGTCTCTCAACTGTGTTATAGAGTGTAGTACTACATTTCAGTGAAGTGTAAGGCTTTCCAAAGCTGCTGAACGTGTTTCTTTCTCTATTTCAATGGTATTCGGCCTTGCATCACACACATTTACCACTCTAGTCTCCTTTAAGTAAGGAATATAGGATTCATACAGTGTTTCATGTGATCTTAACTGGAATTAAGGATTTCCCTTATCTTAGCTACCTTTTCTACACTAAGAACTGACGTGGAGAATATCTCCCAGCTGTTCTATAACAAGTTCTCATCTGTTTACACTCATTTTCACTGAATTATTCATGTTTTCATGTACTTTCCTATATTCTGCCTTCTGGCCCAAGTATAAGCTTTGCCCACTTTATCAAACAACTTCCTACACACTGTTATGAACTGAGGCAGCTCGGGAACATTGTCTCTCAACTGTGTTATAGAGTGTAGTACTATATTTCAGTGAAGTGTAAGGCTTTCCAAAGCTGCCGAACGTGTTTCTTTCTCTATTTCAATGGTATTCTGCCTTGTATAACACACATTTCCCACTCTAGTCTCCTTTAAGTAATGAATATAGGATTCATACAGTGTTTGATGTTATCTTAACTCGAATTAAGGATTTCCCGGAACTTAGCTACCTTTTCTACACTGAGAACTGACTTGGAGAATCTCTTTCACCTGTTCTAAACAAGTTCTCATCTGTTTACAGTCATTTTCACTGAATTATTCATGTTTTCATGTAGTTTCCTATATTCTGCACTCTGGTTTAAGTATAAGCTTTGCCCACTTTATCAAACAACTTCCTACACACTGTTATGAACTGAGGCAAGTAGGGAACATTGTCTCTCAACTGTGTTATAGAGTGTAGTACTACATTTCAGTGAAGTGTAAGGCTTTCCAAAGCTGCCGAACGTGTTTCTTTCTCTATTTCAATGGTATTCTGCCTTGTTTAACACACATTTACCATTCTAGTCTCCTTTAAGTAAAGAATATAGGATTCATACAGTGTTTCATGTGATCTTAACTGGAATTAAGGATTTCCCTTATCTTAGCTACCTTTTCTACACTAAGAACTGACTTGGAGAATATCTTTCAGCTGTTCTAAAACAAGTTCTCATCTGTTTACAGTCATTTTCACTGAATTATTCATGTTTTCATGTACTTTCCTATATTCTGCCTTCTGGCCCAAGTATAAGCTTTGCCCACTTTATCAAACAACTTCCTACACACTGTTATGAACTGAGGCAGCTCGGGAACATTGTCTCTCAACTGTTTTATAGAGTGTAGTACTACATTTCAGTGAAGTGTAAGGCTTTCCAAAGCTGCCGAACGTGTTTTTTTCTCTATTTCAATGGTATTCTGCCTTGTATAACACACATTTACCACTCTAGTCGACTTTAAGTAAAGAATATAGGATTCATACAGTGTTTCATGTGATCTTAACTTGAATTAAGGATTTCCCGGATCTTAGCTACCTTTTCTACACTAAGAACTGACTTGGAGAATCTCTTTGAGCTGTTCTAAACAAGTTCTCATCTGTTTACAGTCATTTACTCTGAATTATCCATGTTTTCATGCAGTTTCCTATATTCTGCCTTCTGGTCCAGGTATAAGCTTTGCCCACTTTATCAAACAACTTCCTACACACTGTTATGAACTGAGGCAGCTCGGGAACATTGTCTCTCAACAGTGTTATAGAGTGTAGTACTACATTTCATTGAAGTGTAAGGCTTTCCAAAGCTGCCGAAAGTGTTTCTTTCTCTATTTCAATGGTATTCTGCCTTGTATAACACACATTTACTACTCTAGTCGACTTTAAGTAAAGACTATAGGATTCATACAGTGTTTAATGTCATCTTAACTCGAATTAAGGATTTCCCGGATCTTAGCTACCTTTACTACACTAAGAACTGACCGGAGAATCTCTTTGAGCTGTTCTAAACAAGTTCTCATCTGTTTAAACTCATTTTCTCTGAATTATCCATGTTTTCATGTAGTTTCCTATATTCTGCCTTCTGGTCCAAGTATAAGCTTTGCCCACTTTATCAAACAACTTCCTACACACTGTTATGAACTGAAACAGCTCGGGAACATTGTCTCTCAACTGTGTTATAGACTGTAGTACTATATTTCAGTGAAGTGTAAGGCTTTCCAAAGCTGCCGAACGTGTTTCTTTCTCTATTTCAATGGTATTCTGCCTTGTATAACACACATTTACCACTCTAGTCTCCTTTAAGTAAAGAATATAGGATTCATACAGTGTTTCATGTCATCTTAACTCGAATTAAGGATTTCCGGATCTTAGCTACCTTTACTACACTAAGAACTGACCGGAGAATATCTTTGAGCTGTTCTAAACAAGTTCTCATCTGTTTACAGTCATTTTCTCTGAATTATGCATGTTTTCATGTAGTTTCCTACATTCTGCCTTCTTGTCCAAGTATAAGCTTTGCCCACTTTATCAAACAACTTCCTACACACTGTTATGAACTGAGGCAGCTCGGGAACATTGTCTCTCAACTGTGTTATAGACTGTAGTACTATATTTCAGTGAAGTGTAAGGCTTTCCAAAGCTGCCGAACGTGTTTCTTTCTCTATTTCAGTGGTATTCTGCCTTGTATAACACACATTTACCACTCTAGTCTCCTTTAAGTAAAGAATATAGGATTCATACAGTGTTTCATGTCATCTTAACTCGAATTAAGGATTTCCGGATCTTAGCTACCGTTACTACACTAAGAACTGACCGGAGAATCTCTTTGAGCTGTTCTAAACAAGTTCTCATCTGTTTACACTCATTTTCTCTGAATTATCCATGTTTTCATGTAGTTTCCTATATTCTGCCTTCTAGTCCAAGTATAAGCTTTGCCCACTTTAGCAAACAACTTCCTACACACTGTTATGAACTGAAACAGCTCGAGAACATTGTCTCTCAACTGTGTTATAGACTGTAGTACTATATTTCAGTGAAGTGTAAGGCTTTCCAAAGCTGCCGAACGTGTTTCTTTCTCTATTTCAATGGTATTCTGCCTTGTATAACACACATTTACCACTCTAGTCTCCTTTAAGTAAAGAATATAGGATTCATACGGTGTTTCATGTCATCTTAACTCGAATTAAGGATTTCCAGATCTTAGCTACCTTTACTATACTAAGAACTGACCGGAGAATCTCTTTGAGCTGTTCTAAACAAGTTCTAATCTGTTTACAGTCATTTTCTCTGAATTATGCATGTTTTCATGTAGTTTCCTACATTCTGCCTTCTGGTCCAAGTATAAGCTTTGCCAACTTTATCAAACAACTTCCTACACACTGTTATGAACTGAGGCAGCTCGGGAACATTGTCTCTCAACTGTGTTATAGAGTGTAGTACTACATTTCAGTGAAGTGTAAGGCTTTCCAAAGCTGCCGAACGTGTTTCTTTCTTTATTTCAATGGTATTCTGCCTTGTATAACACACATTTACCACTCTAGTCTCCTTTAAGTAAAGAATATAGGATTCATACAGTGTTTCATGTGATCTTAACTTGAATTAAGGATTTCCCGGATCTTAGCTACCTTTTCTACACTAAGAACTGACTTGGAGAATCTCTTTGAGCTGTTCTAAACAAGTTCTCATCTGTTTACAGTCATTTTCTCCGAATTATCCATGTTTTCATGTAGTTTCCTATATTCTGCCTTCTGGTCCAAGTATAAGCTTTGCCCACATTATCAAACAACTTCCTACACACTGTTATGAACTGAGGCAGCTCGGGAACATTGTCTCTCAACTGTGTTATAGAGTGTAGTACTATATTTCAGTGAAGTGTAAGGCTTTCCAAAGCTGCCGAACGTGTTTCTTTCTCTATTTCAATGGTATTCTGCCTTGTATAACACACATTTCCCACTCTAGTCTCCTTTAAGTAATGAATATAGGATTCATACAGTGTTTGATGTTATCTTAACTCGAATTAAGGATTTCCCGGAACTTAGCTACCTTTTCTACACTGAGAACTGACTTGGAGAATCTCTTTCACCTGTTCTAAACAAGTTCTCATCTGTTTACAGTCATTTTCACTGAATTCATGTTTTCATGTAGTTTCCTATATTCTGCACTCTGGTTTAAGTATAAGCTTTGCCCACTTTATCAAACAACTTCCTACACACTGTTATGAACTGAGGCAAGTAGGGAACATTGTCTCTCAACTGTGTTATAGAGTGTAGTACTACATTTCAGTGAAGTGTAAGGCTTTCCAAAGCTGCCGAACGTGTTTCTTTCTCTATTTCAATGGTATTCTGCCTTGTTTAACACACATTTACCATTCTAGTCTCCTTTAAGTAAAGAATATAGGATTCATACAGTGTTTCATGTGATCTTAACTGGAATTAAGGATTTCCCTTATCTTAGCTACCTTTTCTACACTAAGAACTGACTTGGAGAATATCTTTCAGCTGTTCTAAAACAAGTTCTCATCTGTTTACAGTCATTTTCACTGAATTATTCATGTTTTCATGTACTTTCCTATATTCTGCCTTCTGGCCCAAGTATAAGCTTTGCCCACTTTATCAAACAACTTCCTACACACTGTTATGAACTGAGGCAGCTCGGGAACATTGTCTCTCAACTGTGTTATAGAGTGTAGTACTACATTTCAGTGAAGTGTAAGGCTTTCCAAAGCTGCCGAACGTGTTTTTTTCTCTATTTCAATGGTATTCTGCCTTGTATAACACACATTTACCACTCTAGTCTCCTTTAAGTAATGCATATAAGATTCATAGGGTGTTTGATGTTATCTTAACTCGAATTAAGGATTTCCCTTATCTTAGCTACCTTTTCTACACTAAGAACTGACTTGGAGATTCTCTTTCAGGTGTTCAAAACAAGTTCTCATCTGTTTACAGTCATTTTCACTGAATTATTTATGTTTTCATGTAGTTTCCTATATTCTGCCTTCTGGTCCAAGTATAAGCTTTGCCCACTTTATCAAACAACTTGCTACACACTGTTATGAACTGAGGCAGCTCGGGAACATTGTCTCTCAACTGTGTTATAGAGTGTAGTACTACCTTTCAATGAAGTGTAAGGCTTTCCAAAGCTGCCGAACGTGTTTTTTTCTCTATTTCAATGGTATTCTGCCTTGTATAACACACATTTACCACTCTAGTCTCCTTTAAGTAATGCATATAGGATTCATAGGGTGTTTGATGTTATCTTAACTCGAATTAAGGATTTCCCTTATCTTACCTACCTTTTCTACACTAAGAACTGACTTGGAGATTCTCTTTCAGGTGTTCTAAACAAGTTCTCATCTGTTTACAGTCATTTTCACTGAATTATTCATGTTTTCATGTAGTTTCCTATATTCTGCCTTCTGGTCCAAGTATAAGCTTTGCCCACTTTATCAAACAACTTGCTACACACTGTTATGAACTGAGGCAGCTCGGGAACATTGTCTCTCAACTGTGTTATAGAGTGTAGTACTACATTTCAATGAAGTGTAAGGCTTTCCAAAGCTGCCGAACCTGTTTTTTTCTCTATTTCAATGGTATTCTGCCTTGTATAACACACATTTACCACTCTAGTCTCCTTTAAGTAAAGAATATAGGACTCATACAGTGTTTCATGTCATCTTAACTCGAATTAAGGATTTCCCTTATCTTAGCTACCTTTTCTACACTAAGAACTGACTTGGAGAATATCTTTCAGCTGTTCTAAAACAAGTTCTCATCTGTTTACAGTCATTTTCACTGAATTATTCATGTTTTCATGTACTTTCCTATATTCTGCCTTCTGGCCCAAGTATAAGCTTTGCCCACTTTATCAAACAACTTCCTACACAGTGTTATGAACTGAGGCAGCTCGGGAACATTGTCTCTCAACTGTGTTATAGAGTGTAGTACTACATTTCAGTGAAGTGTAAGGCTTTCCAAAGCTGCTGAACGTGTTTCTTTCTCTATTTCAATGGTATTCGGCCTTGCATCACACACATTTACCACTCTAGTCTCCTTTAAGTAAGGAATATAGGATTCATACAGTGTTTCATGTGATCTTAACTGGAATTAAGGATTTCCCTTATCTTAGCTACCTTTTCTACACTAAGAACTGACGTGGAGAATATCTCCCAGCTGTTCTATAACAAGTTCTCATCTGTTTACACTAATTTTCACTGAATTATTCATGTTTTCATGTACTTTCCTATATTCTGCCTTCCGGCCCAAGTATAAGCTTTGCCCACTTTATCAAACAACTTCCTACACACTGTTATGAACTGAGGCAGCTCGGGAACATTGTCTCTCAACTATGTTATAGAGTGTAGTACTATATTTCAGTGAAGTGTAAGGCTTTCCAAAGCTGCCGAACGTGTTTCTTTCTCTATTTCAATGGTATTCTGCCTTGTATAACACACATTTCCCACTCTAGTCTCCTTTAAGTAATGAATATAGGATTCATACAGTGTTTGATGTTATCTTAACTCGAATTAAGGATTTCCCGGAACTTAGCTACCTTTTCTACACTGAGAACTGACTTGGAGAATCTCTTTCACCTGTTCTAAACAAGTTCTCATCTGTTTACAGTCATTTTCACTGAATTATTCATGTTTTCATGTAGTTTCCTATATTCTGCACTCTGGTTTAAGTATAAGCTTTGCCCACTTTATCAAACAACTTCCTACACACTGTTATGAACTGAGGCAAGTAGGGAACATTGTCTCTCAACTGTGTTATAGAGTGTAGTACTACATTTCAGTGAAGTGTAAGGCTTTCCAAAGCTGCCGAACGTGTTTCTTTCTCTATTTCAATGGTATTCTGCCTTGTTTAACACACATTTACCATTCTAGTCTCCTTTAAGTAAAGAATATAGGATTCATACAGTGTTTCATGTGATCTTAACTGGAATTAAGGATTTCCCTTATCTTAGCTACCTTTTCTACACTAAGAACTGACTTGGAGAATATCTTTCAGCTGTTCTAAAACAAGTTCTCATCTGTTTACAGTCATTTTCACTGAATTATTCATGTTTTCATGTACTTTCCTATATTCTGCCTTCTGGCCCAAGTATAAGCTTTGCCCACTTTATCAAACAACTTCCTACACACTGTTATGAACTGAGGCAGCTCGGGAACATTGTCTCTCAACTGTGTTATAGAGTGTAGTACTACATTTCAGTGAAGTGTAAGGCTTTCCAAAGCTGCCGAACGTGTTTTTTTCTCTATTTCAGTGGTATTCTGCCTTGTATAACACACATTTACCACTCTAGTCTCCTTTAAGTAAAGAATATAGGATTCATACAGTGTTTCATGTCATCTTAACTCGAATTAAGGATTTCCGGATCTTAGCTACCGTTACTACACTAAGAACTGACCGGAGAATCTCTTTGAGCTGTTCTAAACAAGTTCTCATCTGTTTACACTCATTTTCTCTGAATTATCCATGTTTTCATGTAGTTTCCTATATTCTGCCTTCTAGTCCAAGTATAAGCTTTGCCCACTTTAGCAAACAACTTCCTACACACTGTTATGAACTGAAACAGCTCGGGAACATTGTCTCTCAACTGTGTTATAGACTGTAGTACTATATTTCAGTGAAGTGTAAGGCTTTCCAAAGCTGCCGAACGTGTTTCTTTCTCTATTTCAATGGTATTCTGCCTTGTATAACACACATTTACCACTCTAGTCTCCTTTAAGTAAAGAATATAGGATTCATACGGTGTTTCATGTCATCTTAACTCGAATTAAGGATTTCCAGATCTTAGCTACCTTTACTATACTAAGAACTGACCGGAGAATCTCTTTGAGCTGTTCTAAACAAGTTCTCATCTGTTTACAGTCATTTTCTCTGAATTATGCATGTTTTCATGTAGTTTCCTACATTCTGCCTTCTGGTCCAAGTATAAGCTTTGCCAACTTTATCAAACAACTTCCTACACACTGTTATGAACTGAGGCAGCTCGGGAACATTGTCTCTCAACTGTGTTATAGAGTGTAGTACTACATTTCAGTGAAGTGTAAGGCTTTCCAAAGCTGCCGAACGTGTTTCTTTCTTTATTTCAATGGTATTCTGCCTTGTATAACACACATTTACCACTCTAGTCTCCTTTAAGTAAAGAATATAGGATTCATACAGTGTTTCATGTGATCTTAACTTGAATTAAGGATTTCCCGGATCTTAGCTACCTTTTCTACACTAAGAACTGACTTGGAGAATCTCTTTGAGCTGTTCTAAACAAGTTCTCATCTGTTTACAGTCATTTTCTCCGAATTATCCATGTTTTCATGTAGTTTCCTATATTCTGCCTTCTGGTCCAAGTATAAGCTTTGCCCACGTTATCAAAGAACTTCCTACACACTGTTATGAACTGAGGCAGCTCGGGAACATTGTCTCTCAACTGTGTTATAGAGTGTAGTACTACATTTCAGTGAAGTGTAAGGCTTTCCAAAGCTGCCGAACGTGTTTCTTTCTCTATTTCAATGGTATTCTTCCTTGTATAACACACATTTACCACTCTACTCTCCTTTAAGTAAAGAATATAGGATTCATACAGTGTTTCATGTGATCTTAACTTGAATTAAGGATTTCCCGGATCTTAGCTACCTTTTCTACACTAAGAACTGACTTGGAGAATCTCTTTGAGCTATTCTAAACAAGTTCTCATCTGTTTACAGTCATTTTCTCCGAATTATCCATGTTTTCATGTAGTTTCCTATATTCTGCCTTCTGGTCCAAGTATAAGCTTTGCCCACTTTATCAAACAACTTCCTACACACTGTTATGAACTGAGGCAGCTCGGGAACATTGTCTCTCAACGGTGTTATAGACTGTAGTACTATATTTCAGTGAAGTGTAAGGCTTTCCAAAGCTGCCGAAAGTGTTTCTTTCTCTATTTCAATGGTATTCTGCCTTGTATAACACACATTTACTACTCTAGTCGACTTTAAGTAAAGAATATAGGATTCATACAGTGTTTCATGTGATCTTAACTTGAATTAAGGATTTCCCGGATCTTAGCTACCCTTTCTACACTAAGAACTGACTTGGAGAATCTCTTTGAGCTGTTCTAAACAAGTTCTCATCGGTTTACAGTCATTTTCTCCGAATTATCCATGTTTTCATGTAGTTTCCTATATTCTGCCTTCTGGTCCAAGTATAAGCTTTGCCCACTTTATCAAACAACTTCCTACACACTGTTATGAACTGAGGCAGCTCGGGAACATTGTCTATCAACTGTGTTATAGAGTGTAGTACTACATTTCATTGAAGTGTAAGGCTTTCCAAAGCTGCCGAAAGTGTTTCTTTCTCTATTTCAATGGTATTCTGCCTTGTATAACACACATTTACCACTCTAGTCGACTTTAAGTAAAGACTATAGGATTCATACAGTGTTTAATGTCATCTTAACTCGAATTAAGGATTTCCCAGATCTTAGCTACCTTTTGTACACTAAGAACTGACCGGAGAATCTCTTTGAGCTGTTCTAAACAAGTTCTCATCTGTTTACAGTCATTTTCTCTGAATTATGCATGTTTTCATGTAGTTTCCTACATTCTGCCTTCTGGTCCAAGTATAAGCTTTGCCCACTTTATCAAACAACTTCCTACACACTGTTATGAACTGAGGCAGCTCGGGAACATTGTCTCTCAACTGTGTTATAGACTGTAGTACTATATTTCAGTGAAGTGAAAGGCTTTCGAAAGCTGCCGAACGTGTTTCTTTCTCTATTTCAATTGTATTCTGCCTGGTATAACACACATTTACCACTCTAGTCTCCTTTAAGTAAAGAATATAGGATTCACACAGTGTTTCATGTGATCTTAACTTGAATTAAGGATTTCCCGGATCTTAGCTACCTTTTCTACACTAAGAACTGACTTGGAGAATCTCTTTGAGCTGTTCTAAACAAGTTCTCATCTGTTTACAGTCATTTTCTCTGAATTATCCATGTTTTCATGCAGTTTCCTATATTCTGCCTTCTGGTCCAGGTATAAGCTTTGCCCACTTTATCAAACAACTTCCTACACACTGTTATGAACTGAGGCAGCTCGGGAACATTGTCTCTCAACTGTGTTATAGAGTGTAGTACTACATTTCATTGAAGTGTAAGGCTTTCCAAAGCTGCCGAAAGTGTTTCTTTCTCTATTTCAATGGGATTCTGCCTTGTATAACACACATTTACTACTCTAGTCGACTTTAAGTAAAGACTATAGGATTCATACAGTGTTTAATGTCATCTTAACTCGAATTAAGGATTTCCCGGATCTTAGCTACCTTTACTACACTAAGAACTGACTGGAGAATCTCTTTGAGCTGTTCTAAACAAGTTCTCATCTGTTTACACTCATTTTCTCTGAATTATGCATGTTTTCATGTAGTTTCCTATATTCTGTCTTCTGGTCCAAGTATAAGCTTTGCCCACTTTATCAAACAACTTCCTACACACTGTTATGAACTGAAACAGCTCGGGAACATTGTCTCTCAACTGTGTTATAGAATGTAGTACTATATTTCAGTGAAGTGTAAGGCTTTCCAAAGCTGCCGAACGTGTTTCCTTCTCTATTTCAATGGTATTCTGCCTTGTATAACACACATTTACCACTCTAGTCTCCTTTAAGTAAAGAATATAGGATTCATACAGTGTTTCATGTCATCTTAAATCGAATTAAGGTTTTCCGGATCTTAGCTACCTTTACTACACTAAGAACTGACCGGAGAATCTCTTTGAGCTGTTCTAAACAAGTTCTCATCTGTTTACACTCATTTTCTCTGAATTATCCATGTTTTCATGTAGTTTCCTATATTCTGCCTTCTGGTCCAAGTATAAGCTTTGCCCACTTTATCAAACAACTTCCTACACACTGTTATGAACTGAGGCAGCTCGGGAACATTGTCTCTCAACTGTGTTATAGAGTGTAGTACTACATTTCATTGAAGTGTAAGGCTTTCCAAAGCTGCCGAAAGTGTTTCTTTCTCTATTTCAATGGTATTCTGCCTTGTATAACACACATTTACCACTCTAGTCGACTTTAAGTAAAGACTATAGGATTCATACAGTGTTTAATGTCATCTTAACTCGAATTAAGGATTTCCCGGATCTTAGCTACCTTTTCTACACTAAGAACTGACTTGGAGAATCTCTTTGAGCTGTTCTAAACAAGTTCTCATCTGTTTACAGTCATTTTCTCCGAATTATCCATGTTTTCATGTAGTTTCCTATATTCTGCCTTCTGGTCCAAGTATAAGCTTTGCCCACTTTATCAAACAACTTCTTACACACTGTTATGAACTGAGGCAGCTCGGGAACATTGTCTCTCAAGTGTGTTATAGAGTGTAGTACTACATTTCAATGAAGTGTAAGGCTTTCCAAAGCTGCCGAACGTGTTTCTTTCTCTATTTCAATGGTATTCTGCCTTGTATAACACACATTTACGAGTCTAGTCTCCTTTAAGTAAAGAATATAGGATTCATACAGTGTTTCATGTGATCTTAACTTGAATTAAAACTGACTTGGAGAATCTCTTTGAGCTGTTCTAAACAAGTTCTCATCTGTTTACAGTCATTTTCTCCGAATTATCCATGTTTTCATGTAGTTTCCTATATTCTGCCTTCTGGTCCAAGTATAAGCTTTGCCCACTTTATCAAAAAACTTCCTACACACTGTTATGAACTGAGGCAGCTCGGGAACATTGTCTCTCAACTGTGTTATAGAGTGTAGTACTACATTTCAGTGAAGTGTAAGGCTTTCCAAAGCTGCCGAACGTGTTTCTTTCTCTATTTCAATGGTATTCTGCCTTGTATAACACATATTTACCACATAGTCTCCTTTAAGTAAAGAATATAGGATTCATACAGTGTTTCATGTGGTCTTAACTTGAATTAAGGATTTCCCGGATCTTAGCTACCTTTTCTACACTAAGAACTGACTTGGAGAATCTCTTTGAGCTGTTCTAAACAAGTTCTCATCTGTTTACAGTCATTTTCTCCGAATTATCCATGTTTTCATGTAGTTTCCTATATTCTGCCTTCTGGTCCAAGTATAAGCTTTGCCCACTTTATCAAACAACTTCCTACACACTGTTATGAACTGAGGCAGCTCGGGAACATTGTCTCTCAACTGTGTTATAGAGTGTAGTACTACATTTCAGTGAAGTGTAAGGCTTTCCAAAGCTGCCGAATGTGTTTCTTTCTCTATTTCAATGGTATTCTGCCTTGTATAACACACATTTACCAGTCTAGTCTCCTTTAAGTAAAGAACATAGGATTCATACAGTGTTTCATGTGATCTTAACTTGAATTAAAACTGACTTGGAGAATCTCTTTGAGCTGTTCTAAACAAGTTCTCATCTCTTTACAGTCATTTTCTCCGAATTATCCATGTTTTCATGTAGTTTCCTATATTCTGCCTTCTGGTCCAAGTATAAGCTTTGCCCACTTTATCAAAAAACTTCCTACACACTGTTATGAACTGAGGCAGCTCGGGAACATTGTCTCTAAACTGTGTTATAGAGTGTAGTACTACATTTCAGTGAAGTGTAAGGCTTTCCAAAGCTGCCGAACGTGTTTCTTTCTCTATTTCAATGGTATTCTGCCTTGTATAACACACATTTACCACTCTAGTTTCCTTTAGGTAAAGAATATAGGACTCATACAGTGTTTCATGTAATCTGAACTCGAATTAAGGATTTCCCGGATCTTATCTGCCTTTACTACACTAAGAACTGACCGAAGAATCTCTTTGAGCTGTTCTAAACAAGTTCTCATCTGTTTACAGTCATTTTCTCTGAATTATCCATGTTTTAATGTAGTTTCCGACATTCTGCCTTCTGGTCCAAGTATAAGCTTTGCCCACTTTATCAAACAACTTCCTACACACTGTTATGAACTGAGGCAGCTCGGGAACATTGTCTCTCAACTGTGTTATAGAGTGTAGTACTACATTTCAGTGAAGTGTAAGGCTTTCCAAAGCTGCCGAACGTGTTTCTTTCTCTATTTCAATGGTATTCTGCCTTGTATAACACACATTTACCACTCTAGTCTCCTTTAAGTAAAGAATATAGGATTCATACAGTGTTTCATGTGATCTTAACTTGAATTAAGGATTTCCCGGATCTTAGCTACCTTTTCTACACTAAGAACTGACTTGGAGAATCTCTTTGAGCTGTTCTAAACAAGTTCTCATCTGTTTACACTCATTTTCTCCGAATTATCCATGTTTTCATGTAGTTTCCTATATTCTGCCTTCTGGTCCAAGTATAAGCTTTGCACACTTTATCAAACAACTTCCTACACACTGTTATGAACTGAGGCAGCTCGGGAACATTGTCTCTCAACTGTGTTATAGAGTGTAGTACTACATTTCAGTGAAGTGTAAGGCTTTCCAAAGCTGCCGAACGTGTTTCTTTCTCTATTTCAATGGTATTCTGCCTTGTATAACACACATTTACCACTCTAGTCTCCTTTAAGTAAAGAATATAGGATTCATACAGTGTTTCATGTGATCTTAACTTGAATTATGGATTTCCTGGATCTTAGCTACCTTTTCTACACTAAGAACTGACTTGGAGAATATCTTTGAGCTGTTCTAAACAAGTTCTCATCTGTTTACAGTCATTTTCTCCGTATTATCCATGTTTTCATGTAGTTTCCTATACTCTGCCTTCTGGTCCAAGTATAAGCTTTGCCCACTTTATCAAACAACTTCCTACACACTGTTATGAACTGAGGCAGCTCGGGAACATTGTCTCTCAACTGTGTTATAGACTGTAGTACTATATTTCAGTGAAGTGTAAGGCTTTCCAAAGCTGCGGAACGTGTTTCTTTCTCTATTTCAATTGTATTCTGCCTGGTATAACAGACATTTACCACTCTAGTCTACTTTAAGTAAAGAATATAGGATTCATACAGTGTTTCATGTGATCTTAACTTGAATTTAGGATTTCCCGTATCTTAGCTACCGTTTCTACACTAAGAACTGACTTGGAGAATCTCTTTGAGCTGTTCTAAACAAGTTCTCATCTGTTTACAATCATTTTCTCTGAATTATCCATGTTTTCATGTAGTTTCCTATATTCTGCCTTCTGGTCCAACTATAAGCTTTGCCCACTTTATCAAACAACTTCCAACACACTGTTATGAACTGAGGCAGTTCGGGAACATTGTCTCTCAACTGTGTTATAGAGTGTAGTACTACATTTCATTGAAGTGTAAGGCTTTCCAAAGCTGCCGAACGTGTTTCTTTCTCTATTTCAATGGTATTCTGCCTTGTATAACACACATTTACCACTCTAGTCGACTTTAAGTAAAGAATATAGGATTCATACAGCGTTTAATGTCATCTTAACTCGAATTAAGGATTTCCCGGATCTTAGCTACCTTTACTACACTAAGAACTGACTGGAGAATCTCTTTGAGCTGTTCTAAACAAGTTCTCATCTGTTTACACTCATTTTCTCTGAATTATCCATGTTTTCATGTAGTTTCCTATATTCTGCCTTCTGGTCCAAGTATAAGCTTTGCCCACTTTATCAAACAACTTCCTACACACTGTTATGAACTGAGGCAGCTCTGGAACATTGTCTCTCAACTGTGTTATAGAGTGTAGTACTACATTTCAGTGAAGTGTAAGGCTTTCCAAAGCTGCCGAACGTGTTTCTTTCTCTATTTCAATGGTATTCTGCCTTGTATAACACACATTTACCACTCTATCTCCTTTAAGTAAAGAATATAGGACTCATACAGTGTTTCATGTAATCTTAACTCGAATTAAGGATTTCCCGGATCTTATCTGCCTTTACTACACTAAGAACTGACCGAAGAATCTCTTTGAGCTGTAATAAACAAGTTCTCATCTGTTTACAGTCATTTTCTCTGAATTATCCATGTTTTAATGTAGTTTCCGACATTCTGCCTTCTGGTCCAAGTATAAGCTTTGCCCACTTTATCAAACAACTTCCTACACACTGTTATGAACTGAGGCAGCTCGGGAACATTGTCTCTCAACTGTGTTATAGAGTGTAGTACTACATTTCAGTGAAGTGTAAGGCTTTCCAAAGCTGCCGAACGTGTTTCTTTCTCTATTTCAATGGTATTCTGCCTTGTATAACACACATTTACCACTCTAGTGTCCTTTAAGTAAAGAATATAGGATTCATACAGTGTTTCATGTGGTCTTAACTTGAATTAAAACTGACTTGGAGAATCTCTTTGAGCTGTTCTAAATAAGTTCTCATCTGTTTACAGTCATTTTCTCCGAATTATCCATGTTTTCATGTAGTTTCCTATATTCTGCCTTCTGGTCCAAGTATAAGCTTTGCCCACTTTATCAAAAAACTTCCTACACACTGTTATGAACTGAGGCAGCTCGGGAACATTGTCTCTCAACTGTGTTATAGAGTGTAGTACTACATTTCAGTGAAGTGTAAGGCTTTCCAAAGCTGCCGAACGTGTTTCTTTCTCTATTTCAATGGTATTCTGCCTTGTATAACACATATATACCACATAGTCTCCTTTAAGTAAAGAATGTAGGATTCATACAGTGTTTCATGTGGTCTTAACTCGAATTAAGGATTTCCCGGATCTTATCTGCCTTTACTACACTAAGAACTGACCGAAGAATCTCTTTGAGCTGTTCTAAACAAGTTCTCATCTGTTTACAGTCATTTTCTCCGAATTATCCATGTTTTCATGTAGTTTCCTATATTCTGCCTTCTGGTCCAAGAATAAGCTTTGCCCACTTTATCAAACAACTTCCTACACACTGTTATGAACTGAGGCAGCTCGGGAACATTGTCTCTCAACTGTGTTATAGAGTGTAGTACTACATTTCAGTGAAGTGTAAGGCTTTCCAAAGCTGCCGAATGTGTTTCTTTCTCTATTTCAATGGTATTCTGCCTTGTATAACACACATTTACCAGTCTAGTCTCCTTTAAGTAAAGAACATAGGATTCATACAGTGTTTCATGTGATCTTAACTTGAATTAAAACTGACTTGGAGAATCTCTTTGAGCTGTTCTAAACAAGTTCTCATCTCTTTACAGTCATTTTCTCCGAATTATCCATGTTTTCATGTAGTTTCCTATATTTTGCCTTCTGGTCCAAGTATAAGCTTTGCCCACTTTATCAAAAAACTTCCTACACACTGTTATGAACTGAGGCAGCTCGGGAACATTGTCTCTCAACTGTGTTATAGAGTGTAGTACTACATTTCAGTGAAGTGTAAGGCTTTCCAAAGCTGCCGAACGTGTTTCTTTCTCTATTTCAATGGTATTCTGCCTTGTATAACACACATTTACCACTCTAGTTTCCTTTAGGTAAAGAATATAGGACTCATACAGTGTTTCATGTAATCTTAACTCGAATTAAGGATTTCCCGGATCTTATCTGCCTTTACTACACTAAGAACTGACCGAAGAATCTCTTTGAGCTGTTCTAAACAAGTTCTCATCTGTTTACAGTCATTTTCTCTGAATTATCCATGTTTTAATGTAGTTTCCGACATTCTGCCTTCTGGTCCAAGTATAAGCTTTGCCCACTTTATCAAACAACTTCCTACACACTGTTATGAACTGAGGCAGCTCGGGAACATTGTCTCTCAACTGTGTTATAGAGTGTAGTACTACATTTCAGTGAAGTGTAAGGCTTTCCAAAGCTGCCGAACGTGTTTCTTTCTCTATTTCAATGGTATTCTGCCTTGTATAACACACATTTACCACTCTAGTCTCCTTTAAGTAAAGAATATAGGATTCCTACAGTGTTTCATGTGATCTTAACTTGAATTAAGGATTTCCCGGATCTTAGCTACCTTTTCTACACTAAGAACTGACTTGGAGAATCTCTTTGAGCTGTTCTAAACAAGTTCTCATCTGTTTACACTCATTTTCTCCGAATTATCCATGTTTTCATGTAGTTTCCTATATTCTGCCTTCTGGTCCAAGTATAAGCTTTGCACACTTTATCAAACAACTTCCTACACACTGTTATGAACTGAGGCAGCTCGGGAACATTGTCTCTCAACTGTGTTATAGAGTGTAGTACTACATTTCAGTGAAGTGTAAGGCTTTCCAAAGCTGCCGAACGTGTTTCTTTCTCTATTTCAATGGTATTCTGCCTTGTATAACACACATTTACCACTCTAGTCTCCTTTAAGTAAAGAATATAGGATTCATACAGTGTTTCATGTGATCTTAACTTGAATTATGGATTTCTTGGATCTTAGCTACCTTTTCTACACTAAGAACTGACTTGGAGAATATCTTTGAGCTGTTCTAAACAAGTTCTCATCTGTTTACAGTCATTTTCTCCGAATTATCCATGTTTTCATGTAGTTTCCTATACTCTGCCTTCTGGTCCAAGTATAAGCTTTGCCCACTTTATCAAACAACTTCCTACACACTGTTATGAACTGAGGCAGCTCGGGAACATTGTCTCTCAACTGTGTTATAGACTGTAGTACTATATTTCAGTGAAGTGTAAGGCTTTCCAAAGCTGCCGAACGTGTTTCTTTCTCTATTTCAATTGTATTCTGCCTGGTATAACAGACATTTACCACTCTAGTCTACTTTAAGTAAAGAATATAGGATTCATACAGTGTTTCATGTGATCTTAACTTGAATTTAGGATTTCCCGTATCTTAGCTACCGTTTCTACACTAAGAACTGACTTGGAGAATCTCTTTGAGCTGTTCTAAACAAGTTCTCATCTGTTTACAATCATTTTCTCTGAATTATCCATGTTTTCATGTAGTTTCCTATATTCTGACTTCTGGTCCAAGTATAAGCTTTGCCCACTTTATCAAACAACTTCCAACACACTGTTATGAACTGAGGCAGTTCGGGAACATTGTCTCTCAACTGTGTTATAGAGTGTAGTACTACATTTCATTGAAGTGTAAGGCTTTCCAAAGCTGCCGAACGTGTTTCTTTCTCTATTTCAATGGTATTCTGCCTTGTATAACACACATTTACCACTCTCGTGGACTTTAAGTAAAGAATATAGGATTCATACAGTGTTTAATGTCATCTTAACTCGAATTTAGGATTTCCCGGATCTTAGCTACCTTTACTACACTAAGAACTGACTGGAGAATCTCTTTGAGCTGTTCTAAACAAGTTCTCATCTGTTTATACTCATTTTCTCTGAATTATCCATGTTTTCATGTAGTTTCCTATATTCTGCCTTCTGGTCCAAGTATAAGCTTTGCCCACTTTATCAAACAACTTCCTACACACTGTTATGAACTGAGGCAGCTCGGGAACATTGTCTCTCAACTGTGTTATAGAGTGTAGTACTACATTTCAGTGAAGTGTAAGGCTTTCCAAAGCTGCCGAACGTGTTTCTTTCTCTATTTCAATGGTATTCTGCCTTGTATAACACACATTTACCACTCATGTCTCCTTTAAGTAAAGAATATAGGACTCATACCGTGTTTCATGTAATCTTAACTCGAATTAAGGATTTCCCGGATCTTATCTGCCTTTAATACACTAAGAACTGACCGAACAATCTCTTTGAGCTGTTCTAAACAAGTTCTCATCTGTTTACAGTCATTTTCTCTGAATTATCCATGTTTTAATGTAGTTTCCGACATTCTGCCTTCTGGTCCAAGTATAAGCTTTGCCCACTTTATCAAACAACTTCCTACACACTGTTATGAACTGAGGCAGCTCGGGAACATTGTCTCTCAACTGTGTTATAGAGTGTAGTACTACATTTCAGTGAAGTGTAAAGCTTTCCAAAGCTGCCGAACGTGTTTCTTTCTCTATTTCAATGGTATTCTGCCTTGTATAACACACATTTACCACTCTAGTCTCCTTTAAGTAAAGAACATAGGATTCATACAGTGTTTCATGTGATCTTAACTTGAATTAAAACTGACTTGGAGAATCTCTTTGAGCTGTTCTAAACAAGTTCTCATCTCTTTACAGTCATTTTCTCCGAATTATCCATGTTTTCATGTAGTTTCCTATATTTTGCCTTCTGGTCCAAGTATAAGCTTTGCCCACTTTATCAAAAAACTTCCTACACACTGTTATGAACTGAGGCAGCTCGGGAACATTGTCTCTCAACTGTGTTATAGAGTGTAGTACTACATTTCAGTGAAGTGTAAGGCTTTCCAAAGCTGCCGAACGTGTTTCTTTCTCTATTTCAATGGTATTCTGCCTTGTATAACACACATTTACCACTCTAGTTTCCTTTAGGTAAAGAATATAGGACTCATACAGTGTTTCATGTAATCTTAACTCGAATTAAGGATTTCCCGGATCTTATCTGCCTTTACTACACTAAGAACTGACCGAAGAATCTCTTTGAGCTGTTCTAAACAAGTTCTCATCTGTTTACAGTCATTTTCTCTGAATTATCCATGTTTTAATGTAGTTTCCGACATTCTGCCTTCTGGTCCAAGTATAAGCTTTGCCCACTTTATCAAACAACTTCCTACACACTGTTATGAACTGAGGCAGCTCGGGAACATTGTCTCTCAACTGTGTTATAGAGTGTAGTACTACATTTCAGTGAAGTGTAAGGCTTTCCAAAGCTGCCGAACGTGTTTCTTTCTCTATTTCAATGGTATTCTGCCTTGTATAACACACATTTACCACTCTAGTCTCCTTTAAGTAAAGAATATAGGATTCCTACAGTGTTTCATGTGATCTTAACTTGAATTAAGGATTTCCCGGATCTTAGCTACCTTTTCTACACTAAGAACTGACTTGGAGAATCTCTTTGAGCTGTTCTAAACAAGTTCTCATCTGTTTACACTCATTTTCTCCGAATTATCCATGTTTTCATGTAGTTTCCTATATTCTGCCTTCTGGTCCAAGTATAAGCTTTGCACACTTTATCAAACAACTTCCTACACACTGTTATGAACTGAGGCAGCTCGGGAACATTGTCTCTCAACTGTGTTATAGAGTGTAGTACTACATTTCAGTGAAGTGTAAGGCTTTCCAAAGCTGCCGAACGTGTTTCTTTCTCTATTTCAATGGTATTCTGCCTTGTATAACACACATTTACCACTCTAGTCTCCTTTAAGTAAAGAATATAGGATTCATACAGTGTTTCATGTGATCTTAACTTGAATTATGGATTTCTTGGATCTTAGCTACCTTTTCTACACTAAGAACTGACTTGGAGAATATCTTTGAGCTGTTCTAAACAAGTTCTCATCTGTTTACAGTCATTTTCTCCGAATTATCCATGTTTTCATGTAGTTTCCTATACTCTGCCTTCTGGTCCAAGTATAAGCTTTGCCCACTTTATCAAACAACTTCCTACACACTGTTATGAACTGAGGCAGCTCGGGAACATTGTCTCTCAACTGTGTTATAGACTGTAGTACTATATTTCAGTGAAGTGTAAGGCTTTCCAAAGCTGCCGAACGTGTTTCTTTCTCTATTTCAATTGTATTCTGCCTGGTATAACAGACATTTACCACTCTAGTCTACTTTAAGTAAAGAATATAGGATTCATACAGTGTTTCATGTGATCTTAACTTGAATTTAGGATTTCCCGTATCTTAGCTACCGTTTCTACACTAAGAACTGACTTGGAGAATCTCTTTGAGCTGTTCTAAACAAGTTCTCATCTGTTTACAATCATTTTCTCTGAATTATCCATGTTTTCATGTAGTTTCCTATATTCTGACTTCTGGTCCAAGTATAAGCTTTGCCCACTTTATCAAACAACTTCCAACACACTGTTATGAACTGAGGCAGTTCGGGAACATTGTCTCTCAACTGTGTTATAGAGTGTAGTACTACATTTCATTGAAGTGTAAGGCTTTCCAAAGCTGCCGAACGTGTTTCTTTCTCTATTTCAATGGTATTCTGCCTTGTATAACACACATTTACCACTCTCGTGGACTTTAAGTAAAGAATATAGGATTCATACAGTGTTTAATGTCATCTTAACTCGAATTTAGGATTTCCCGGATCTTAGCTACCTTTACTACACTAAGAACTGACTGGAGAATCTCTTTGAGCTGTTCTAAACAAGTTCTCATCTGTTTATACTCATTTTCTCTGAATTATCCATGTTTTCATGTAGTTTCCTATATTCTGCCTTCTGGTCCAAGTATAAGCTTTGCCCACTTTATCAAACAACTTCCTACACACTGTTATGAACTGAGGCAGCTCGGGAACATTGTCTCTCAACTGTGTTATAGAGTGTAGTACTACATTTCAGTGAAGTGTAAGGCTTTCCAAAGCTGCCGAACGTGTTTCTTTCTCTATTTCAATGGTATTCTGCCTTGTATAACACACATTTACCACTCATGTCTCCTTTAAGTAAAGAATATAGGACTCATACCGTGTTTCATGTAATCTTAACTCGAATTAAGGATTTCCCGGATCTTATCTGCCTTTAATACACTAAGAACTGACCGAACAATCTCTTTGAGCTGTTCTAAACAAGTTCTCATCTGTTTACAGTCATTTTCTCTGAATTATCCATGTTTTAATGTAGTTTCCGACATTCTGCCTTCTGGTCCAAGTATAAGCTTTGCCCACTTTATCAAACAACTTCCTACACACTGTTATGAACTGAGGCAGCTCGGGAACATTGTCTCTCAACTGTGTTATAGAGTGTAGTACTACATTTCAGTGAAGTGTAAAGCTTTCCAAAGCTGCCGAACGTGTTTCTTTCTCTATTTCAATGGTATTCTGCCTTGTATAACACACATTTACCACTCTAGTCTCCTTTAAGTAAAGAATATAGGATTCATACAGTGTTTCATGTGGTCTTAACTTGAATTAAAACTGACTTGGAGAATCTCTTTGAGCTGTTCTAAACAAGTTCTCATCTGTTTACAGTCATTTTCTCCGAATTATCCATGTTTTCATGTAGTTTCCTATATTCTGCCTTCTGGTCCAAGTATAAGCTTAGCCCACTTTATCAAAAAACTTCCTACACACTGTTATGAACTGAGGCAGCTCGGGAACATTGTCTCTCAACTGTGTTATAGAGTGTAGTACTACATTTCAGTGAAGTGTAAGGCTTTCCAAAGCTGCCGAACGTGTTTCTTTCTCTATTTCAATGGTATTCTGCCTTGTATAACACATATTTACCACATAGTCTCCTTTAAGTAAAGAATATAGGATTCATACAGTGTTTCATGTGGTCTTAACTTGAATTAAGGATTTCCCGGATCTTAGCTACCTTTTCTACACTAAGAACTGACTTGGAGAATCTCTTTGAGCTGTTCTAAACAAGTTCTCATCTGTTTACAGTCATTTTCTCCGAATTATCCATGTTTTCATGTAGTTTCCTATATTCTGCCTTCTGGTCCAAGTATAAGCTTTGCCCACTTTATCAAACAACTTCCTACACACTGTTATGAACTGAGGCAGCTCGGGAACATTGTCTCTCAACTGTGTTATAGAGTGTAGTACTACATTTCAGTGAAGTGTAAGGCTTTCCAAAGCTGCCGAATGTGTTTCTTTCTCTATTTCAATGGTATTCTGCCTTGTATAACACACATTTACCAGTCTAGTCTCCTTTAAGTAAAGAACATAGGATTCATACAGTGTTTCATGTGATCTTAACTTGAATTAAAACTGACTTGGAGAATCTCTTTGAGCTGTTCTAAACAAGTTCTCATCTCTTTACAGTCATTTTCTCCGAATTATCCATGTTTTCATGTAGTTTCCTATATTCTGCCTTCTGGTCCAAGTATAAGCTTTGCCCACTTTATCAAAAAACTTCCTACACACTGTTATGAACTGAGGCAGCTCGGGAACATTGTCTCTAAACTGTGTTATAGGGTGTAGTACTACATTTCAGTGAAGTGTAAGGCTTTCCAAAGCTGCCGAACGTGTTTCTTTCTCTATTTCAATGGTATTCTGCCTTGTATAACACACATTTAACACTCTAGTCTCCTTTAAGTAAAGAATATAGGATTCATACAGTGTTTCATGTGATCTTAACTTGAATTAAGGATTTCCCGGATCTTAGCTACCTTTTCTACACTAAGAACTGACTTGGAGAATCTCTTTGAGCTGTTCTAAACAAGTTCTCATCTGTTTACACTCATTTTCTCCGAATTATCCATGTTTACATGTAGTTTCCTATATTCTGCCTTCTGGTCCAAGTATAAGCTTTGCACACTTTATCAAACAACTTCCTACACACTGTTATGAACTCAGGCAGCTCGGGAACATTGTCTCTCAACTGTGTTATAGAGTGTAGTACTACATTTCAGTGAAGTGTAAGGCTTTCCAAAGCTGCCGAACGTGTTTCTTTCTCTATTTCAATGGTATTCTGCCTTGTATAACACACATTTACCACTCTAGTCTCCTTTAAGTAAAGAATATAGGATTCATACAGTGTTTCATGTGATCTTAACTTGAATTATGGATTTCCTGGATCTTAGCTACCTTTTCTACACTAAGAACTGACTTGGAGAATATCTTTGAGCTGTTCTAAACAAGTTCTCATCTGTTTACAGTCATTTTCTCCAAATTATCCATGTTTTCATGTAGTTTCCTATACTCTGCCTTCTGGTCCAAGTATAAGCTTTGCCCACTTTATCAAACAACTTCCTACACACTGTTATGAACTGAGGCAGCTCGGGAACATTGTCTCTCAACTGTGTTATAGACTGTAGTACTATATTTCAGTGAAGTGTAAGGCTTTCCAAAGCTGCCGAACGTGTTTCTTTCTCTATTTCAATTGTATTCTGCCTGGTATAACAGACATTTACCACTCTAGTCTACTTTAAGTAAAGAATATAGGATTCATACAGTGTTTCATGTGATCTTAACTTGAATTTAGGATTTCCCGTATCTTAGCTACCGTTTCTACACTAAGAACTGACTTGGAGAATCTCTTTGAGCTGTTCTAAACAAGTTCTCATCTGTTTACAATCATTTTCTCTGAATTATCCATGTTTTCATGTAGTTTCCTATATTCTGACTTCTGGTCCAAGTATAAGCTTTGCCCACTTTATCAAACAACTTCCAACACACTGTTATGAACTGAGGCAGTTCGGGAACATTGTCTCTCAACTGTGTTATAGAGTGTAGTACTACATTTCATTGAAGTGTAAGGCTTTCCAAAGCTGCCGAACGTGTTTCTTTCTCTATTTCAATGGTATTCTGCCTTGTATAACACACATTTACCACTCTACTCGACTTTAAGTTAAGAATATAGGATTCATACAGTGTTTAATGTCATCTTAACTCGAATTTAGGATTTCCCGGATCTTAGCTACCTTTACTACACTAAGAACTGACTGGAGAATCTCTTTGAGCTGTTCTAAACAAGTTCTCATCTGTTTATACTCATTTTCTCTGAATTATCCATGTTTTAATGTAGTTTCCGACATTCTGCCTTCTGGTCCAAGTATAAGCTTTGCCCACTTTATCAAACAACTTCCTACACACTGTTATGAACTGAGGCAGCTCGGGAACATTGTCTCTCAACTGTGTTATAGAGTGTAGTACTACATTTCAGTGAAGTGTAAGGCTTTCCAAAGCTGCCGAACGTGTTTCTTTCTCTATTTCAATGGTATTCTGCCTTGTATAACACACATTTACCACTCTAGTCTCCTTTAAGTAAAGAATATAGGATTCATACAGTGTTTCATGTGGTCTTAACTTGAATTAAAACTGACTTGGAGAATCTCTTTGAGCTGTTCTAAACAAGTTCTCATCTGTTTACAGTCATTTTCTCCGAATTATCCATGTTTTCATGTAGTTTCCTATATTCTGCCTTCTGGTCCAAGTATAAGCTTTGCCCACTTTATCAAAAAACTTCCTACACACTGTTATGAACTGAGGCAGTTCGGGAACATTGTCTCTCAACTGTGTTATAGAGTGTAGTACTACATTTCAGTGAAGTGTAAGGCTTTCCAAAGCTGCCGAACGTGTTTCTTTCTCTATTTCAATGGTATTCTGCCTTGTATAACACATATTTACCACATAGTCTCCTTTAAGTAAAGAATATAGGATTCATACAGTGTTTCATGTGGTCTTAACTTGAATTAAGGATTTCCCGGATCTTAGCTACCTTTTCTACACTAAGAACTGACTTGGAGAATCTCTTTGAGCTGTTCTAAACAAGTTCTCATCTGTTTACAGTCATTTTCTCCGAATTATCCATGTTTTCATGTAGTTTCCTATATTCTGCCTTCTGGTCCAAGTATAAGCTTTGCCCACTTTATCAAACAACTTCCTACACACTGTTATGAACTGAGGCAGCTCGGGAACATTGTCTCTCAACTGTGTTATAGAGTGTAGTACTAAATTTCAGTGAAGTGTAAGGCTTTCCAAAGCTGCCGAATGTGTTTCTTTCTCTATTTCAATGGTATTCTGCCTTGTATAACACACATTTACCAGTCTAGTCTCCTTTAAGTAAAGAACATAGGATTCATACAGTGTTTCATGTGATCTTAACTTGAATTAAAACTGACTTGGAGAATCTCTTTGAGCTGTTCTAAACAAGTTCTCATCTCTTTACAGTCATTTTCTCCGAATTATCCATGTTTTCATGTAGTTTCCTATATTCTGCCTTCTGGTCCAAGTATAAGCTTTGCCCACTTTATCAAAAAACTTCCTACACACTGTTATGAACTGAGGCAGCTCGGGAACATTGTCTCTAAACTGTGTTATAGAGTGTAGTACTACATTTCAGTGAAGTGTAAGGCTTTCCAAAGCTGCCGAACGTGTTTCTTTCTCTATTTCAATGGTATTCTGCCTTGTATAAAACACATTTACCACTCTAGTTTCCTTTAGGTAAAGAATATAGGACTCATACAGTGTTTCATGTAATCTTAACTCGAATTAAGGATTTCCCGGATCTTATCTGCCTTTACTACACTAAGAACTGACCGAAGAATCTCTTTGAGCTGTTCTAAACAAGTTCTCATCTGTTTACAGTCATTTTCTCTGAATTATCCATGTTTTAATGTAGTTTCCGACATTCTGCCTTCTGGTCCAAGTATAAGCTTTGCCCACTTTATCAAACAACTTCGTACACACTGTTATGAACTGAGGCAGCTCGGGAACATTGTCTCTCAACTGTGTTATAGAGTGTAGTACTACATTTCAGTGAAGTGTAAGGCTTTCCAAAGCTGCCGAACGTGTTTCTTTCTCTATTTCAATGGTATTCTGCCTTGTATAACACACATTTACCACTCTAGTCTCCTTTAAGTAAAGAATATAGGATTCATACAGTGTTTCATGTGGTCTTAACTTGAATTAAAACTGACTTGGAGAATCTCTTTGAGCTGTTCTAAACAAGTTCTCATCTGTTTACAGTCATTTTCTCCGAATTATCCATGTTTTCATGTAGTTTCCTATATTCTGCCTTCTGGTCCAAGTATAAGCTTTGCCCACTTTATCAAAAAACTTCCTACACACTGTTATGAACTGAGGCAGCTCGGGAACATTGTCTCTCAACTGTGTTATAGAGTGTAGTACTACATTTCAGTGAAGTGTAAGGCTTTCCAAAGCTGCCGAACGTGTTTCTTTCTCTATTTCAATGGTATTCTGTCTTGTATAACACATATTTACCACATAGTCTCCTTTAAGTAAAGAATATAGGATTCATACAGTGTTTCATGTGGTCTTAACTTGAATTAAGGATTTCCCGGATCTTAGCTACCTTTTCTACACTAAGAACTGACTTGGAGAATCTCTTTGAGCTGTTCTAAACAAGTTCTCATCTGTTTACAGTCATTTTCTCCGAATTATCCATGTTTTCATGTAGTTTCCTATATTCTGCCTTCTGGTCCAAGTATAAGCTTTGCCCACTTTATCAAACAACTTCCTACACACTGTTATGAACTGAGGCAGGTCGGGAACATTGTCTCTCAACTGTGTTATAGAGTGTAGTACTACATTTCAGTGAAGTGTAAGGCTTTCCAAAGCTGCCGAATGTGTTTCTTTCTCTATTTCAATGGTATTCTGCCTTGTATAACACACATTTACCAGTCTAGTCTCCTTTAAGTAAAGAACATAGGATTCATACAGTGTTTCATGTGATCTTAACTTGAATTAAAACTGACTTGGAGAATCTCTTTGAGCTGTTCTAAACAAGTTCTCATCTCTTTACAGTCATTTTCTCCGAATTATCCATGTTTTCATGTAGTTTCCTATATTCTGCCTTCTGGTCCAAGTATAAGCTTTGCCCACTTTATCAAAAAACTTCCTACACACTGTTATGAACTGAGGCAGCTCGGGAACATTGTCTCTAAACTGTGTTATAGAGTGTAGTACTACATTTCAGTGAAGTGTAAGGCTTTCCAAAGCTGCCGAACGTGTTTCTTTCTCTATTTCAATGGTATTCTGCCTTGTATAACACATATTTACCAGTCTAGTCTCCTTTAAGTAAAGAACATAGGATTCATACAGTGTTTCATGTGATCTTAACTTGAATTAAAACTGACTTGGAGAATCTCTTTGAGCTGTTCTAAACAAGTTCTCATCTGTTTACCGTCATTTTCTCTGAATTATCCATGTTTTAATGTAGTTTCCGACATTCTGCCTTCTGGTCCAAGTATAAGCTTTGCCCACTTTATGAAACAACTTCGTACACACTGTTATGAACTGAGGCAGCTCGGGAACATTGTCTCTCAACTGTGTTATAGAGTGTAGTACTACATTTCAGTGAAGTGTAAGGCTTTCCAAAGCTGCCGAACGTGTTTCTTTCTCTATTTCAATGGTATTCTGCCTTGTATAACACACATTTACCACTCTAGTCTCCTTTAAGTAAAGAATATAGGATTCATACAGTGTTTCATGTGATCTTAACTTGAATTAAGGATTTCCCGGATCTTAGCTACCTTTTCTACACTAAGAACTGACTTGGAGAATCTCTTTGAGCTGTTCTAAACAAGTTCTCATCTGTTTACACTCATTTTCTCCGAATTATCCATGTTTTCATGTAGTTTCCTATATTCTGCCTTCTGGTCCAAGTATAAGCTTTGCACACTTTATCAAACAACTTCCTACACACTGTTATGAACTGAGGCAGCTCGGGAACATTGTCTCTCAACTGTGTTATAGAGTGTAGTACTACATTTCATTGAAGTGTAAGGCTTTCCAAAGCTGCCGAACGTGTTTCTTTCTCTATTTCAATGGTATTCTGCCTTGTATAACACACATTTACCACTCTAGTCTCCTTTAAGTAAAGAATATAGGATTCATACAGTGTTTCATGTGATCTTAACTTGAATTATGGATTTCCTGGATCTTAGCTACCTTTTCTACACTAAGAACTGACTTGGAGAATATCTTTGAGCTGTTCTAAACAAGTTCTCATCTGTTTACAGTCATTTTCTCCGTATTATCCATGTTTTCATGTAGTTTCCTATACTCTGCCTTCTGGTCCAAGTATAAGCTTTGCCCACTTTATCAAACAACTTCCTACACACTGTTATGAACTGAGGCAGCTCGGGAACATTGTCTCTCAACTGTGTTATAGACTGTAGTACTATATTTCAGTGAAGTGTAAGGCTTTCCAAAGCTGCGGAACGTGTTTCTTTCTCTATTTCAATTGTATTCTGCCTGGTATAACAGACATTTACCACTCTAGTCTACTTTAAGTAAAGAATATAGGATTCATACAGTGTTTCATGTGATCTTAACTTGAATTTAGGATTTCCCGTATCTTAGCTACCGTTTCTACACTAAGAACTGACTTGGAGAATCTCTTTGAGCTGTTCTAAACAAGTTCTCATCTGTTTACAATCATTTTCTCTGAATTATCCATGTTTTCATGTATTTTCCTATATTCTGCCTTCTGGTCCAAGTATAAGCTTTGCCCACTTTATCAAACAACTTCCAACACACTGTTATGAACTGAGGCAGTTCGGGAACATTGTCTCTCAACTGTGTTATAGAGTGTAGTACTACATTTCATTGAAGTGTAAGGCTTTCCAAAGCTGCCGAACGTGTTTCTTTCTCTATTTCAATGGTATTCTGCCTTGTATAACACACATTTACCACTCTAGTCGACTTTAAGTAAAGAATATAGGATTCATACAGTGTTTAATGTCATCTTAACTCGAATTAAGGATTTCCCGGATCTTTGCTACCTTTACTACACTAAGAACTGACTGGAGAATCTCTTTGAGCTGTTCTAAACAAGTTCTCATCTGTTTACACTCATTTTCTCTGAATTATCCATGTTTTCATGTAGTTTCCTATATTCTGCCTTCTGGTCCAAGTATAAGCTTTGCCCACTTTATCAAACAACTTCCTACACACTGTTATGAACTGAGGCAGCTCGGGAACATTGTCTCTCAACTGTGTTATAGAGTGTAGTACTACATTTCAGTGAAGTGTAAGGCTTTCCAAAGCTGCCGAACGTGTTTCTTTCTCTATTTCAATGGTATTCTGCCTTTTATAACACACATTTACCACTCTAGTCTCCTTTAAGTAAAGAATATAGGATTCGTACAGTGTTTCATGTGATCTTAACTCAAATTAAGGATTTCCCGGATCTTAGCTACCTTTACTACACTAAGAACTGACCGGAGAATCTCTTTGAGCTGTTCTAAACAAGTTCTCATCTGTTTACAGTCATTTTCTCTGAATTATGCATGTTTTCATGTAGTTTCCTACATTCAGCCTTCTGGTCCAAGTATAAGCTTTGCCCACTTTATCAAACAACTTCCTACACACTGTTATGAACTGAGGCAGCTTGGGAACATTGTCTCCCAACTGTGTTATAGAGTGTAGTACTACATTTCAGTGAAGTGTAAGGCTTTCCAAAGCTGCCGAACGTGTTTCTTTCTCTATTTCAATTGTATTCTGCCTTGTATAACACACATTTACCACTCTAGTCTACTTTAAGTAAAGAATATAGGATTCATACAGTGTTTGATGTGATCTTAACTTGAATTAAGGATTTCTGGATCTTAGCTACCTTTTCTACACTAAGAACTGACTTGGAGAATCTCTTTGAGCTGTTCTAAACAAGTTCTCATCTGTTTACAGTCATTTTCTCTGAATTATCCATGTTTTCATGTAGTTTCCTATATTCTGCCTTCTGGTCCAAGTATAAGCTTTGCCCACTTTATCAAACAACTTCCTACACACTGTTATGAACTGAGGCAGCTCGGGAACATTGTCTCTCAACTGTGTTATAGAGTGTAGTACTACATTTCAGTGAAGTGTAAGGCTTTCCAAAGCTGCCGAACGTGTTTCTTTCTCTATTTCAATGGTATTCTGCCTTGTATAACACACATTTACCAGTCTAGTCTCCTTTAAGTAAAGAATATAGGATTCATACAGTGTTTCATGTGATCTTAACTTGAATTAAAACTGACTTGGAGAATCTCTTTGAGCTGTTCTAAACAAGTTCTCATCTGTTTACAGTCATTTTCTCCGAATTATCCATGTTTTCATGTAGTTTCCTATATTCTGCCTTCTGGTCCAAGTATAAGCTTTGCCCACTTTATCAAAAAACTTCCTACACACTGTTATGAACTGAGGCAGCTCGGGAAAATTGTCTCTCAACTGTGTTATAGAGTGTAGTACTACATTTCAGTGAAGTGTAAGGCTTTCCAAAGCTGCCGAACGTGTTTCTTTCTCTATTTCAATGGTATTCTGCCTTGTATAACACACATTTACCACTCTAGTCTCCTTTAAGTAAAGAATATAGGATTCGTACAGTGTTTCATGTCATCTTAACTCGAATTAAGGATTTCCCGGATCTTAGCTACCTTTTCTACACTAAGAACTGACTTGGAGAATCTCTTTGAGCTGTTCTAAACAAGTTCTCATCTGTTTACAGTCATTTTCTCCGAATTATCCATGTTTTCATGTAGTTTCCTATATTCTGCCTTCTGGTCCAAGTATAAGCTTTGCCCACTTTATCAAAAAACTTCCTACACACTGTTATGAACTGAGGCAGCTCGGGAACATTGTCTCTCAACTGTGTTATAGAGTGTAGTACTACATTTCAGTGAAGTGTAAGGCTTTCCAAAGCTGCCGAACGTGTTTCTTTCTCTATTTCAATGGTATTCTGCCTTGTATAACACACATTTACCAGTCTAGTCTCCTTTAAGTAAAGAATATAGGATTCATACAGTGTTTCATGTGATCTTAACTTGAATTAAAACTGACTTGGAGAATCTCTTTGAGCTGTTCTAAACAAGTTCTCATCTGTTTACAGTCATTTTCTCCGAATTATCCATGTTTTCATGTAGTTTCCTATATTCTGCCTTCTGGTCCAAGTATAAGCTTTGCCCACTTTATCAAAAAACTTCCTACACACTGTTATGAACTGAGGCAGCTCGGGAACATTGTCTCTAAACTGTGTTATAGAGTGTAGTACTACATTTCAGTGAAGTGTAAGGCTTTCCAAAGCTGCCGAACGTGTTTCTTTCTCTATTTCAATGGTATTCTGCCTTGTATAACACACATTTACCACTCTAGTCTCCTTTAAGTAAAGAATATAGGACTCATACAGTGTTTCATGTCATCTTAACTCGAATTAAGGATTTCCCGGATCTTATCTGCCTTTACTACACTAAGAACTGACTTGGAGAATCTCTTTCAGTTGTTCTAAACAAGTTCTCATCTATTTACAGTCATTTTCTCCGAATTATCCATGTTTTCATGTAGTTTCCTATATTCTGCCTTCTGGTCCAAGTATAAGCTTTGCCCACTTTATCAAACAACTTCGTACACACTGTTATCAACTGAGGCAGCTCGGGAACATTGTCTCTCAACTGTGTTATAGACTGTAGTACTATATTTCAGTGAAGTGAAAGGCTTTCCAAAGCTGCCGAACGTGTTTCTTTCTCTATTTCAATGGTATTCTGCCTTGTATAACACACATTTACCAGTCTAGTCTCCTTTAAGTAAAGAATATAGGATTCATACAGTGTTTCATGTCATCTTAACTCGAATTAAGGATTTCCCGGATCTTAGCTACCTTTACTACGCTAAGAACTGACCGGAGAATCTCTTTGAGCTGTTCTAAACAAGTTCTCATCGGTTTACAGTCATTTTCTCTGAATTATGCATGTTTTCATGTAGTTTCCTACATTCTGCCTTCTGGTCCAAGTATAAGCTTTGCCCACTTTATCAAACAACTTCCTACACACTGTTATGAACTGAGGCAGCTCGGGAACATTGTCTCTCAACTGTGTTATAGAGTGTAGTACTACATTTCAGTGAAGTGTAAGGCTTTCCAAAGCTGCCGAACGTGTTTCTTTCTCTATTTCAATGGTATTCTGCCTTGTATAACACACATTTACCAGTCTAGTCTCCTTTAAGTAAAGAATATAGGATTCATACAGTGTTTCATGTGATCTTAACTTGAATTAAAACTGACTTGGAGAATCTCTTTGAGCTGTTCTAAACAAGTTCTCATCTGTTTACAGTCATTTTCTCCGAATTATCAATGTTTTCATGTAGTTTCCTATATTCTGCCTTCTGGTCCAAGTATAAGCTTTGCCCACTTTATCAAAAAACTTCCTACACACTGTTATGAACTGAGGCAGCTCGGGAACATTGTCTCTAAACTGTGTTATAGAGTGTAGTACTACATTTCAGTGAAGTGAAAGGCTTTCCAAAGCTGCCGAACGTGTTTCTTTCTCTATTTCAATTGTATTCTGCCTGGTATAACACACATTTACCACTCTAGTCTCCTTTAAGTAAAGAATATAGGATTCATACAGTGTTTCATGTGATCTTAACTTGAATTAAGGATTTCCCGGATCTTAGCTACCTTTTCTACACTAAGAACTGACTTGGAGAATCTCTTTGAGCTGTTCTAAACAAGTTCTCATCTGTTTACAGTCAATTTCTCTGAATTATCCATGTTTTCATGTGGTTTCCTATATTCTGCCTTCTGGTCCAAGTATAAGCTTTGCCCACTTTATCAAAAAACTTCCTACACACTGTTATGAACTGAGGCAGCTCGGGAACATTGTCTCTCAATTGTGTTATATAGTGTAGTACTACATTTCATTGAAGTGTAAGGCTTTCCAAAGCTGCCGAAAGTGTTTCTTTTTCTATTTCAATGGTATTCTGCCTTGTATAACACACATTTACTACTCTAGTCGACTTTAAGTAAAGACTATAGGATTCATACAGTGTTTCATGTCATCTTAACTCGAATTAAGGATTTCCCGGATCTTAGCTACCTTTACTACACTAAGAACTGACTGGAGAATCTCTTTGAGCTGTTCTAAACAAGTTCTAATCTGTTTACACTCATTTTCTCTGAATTATCCATGTTTTCATGTAGTTTCCTATATTCTGCCTTCTGGTCGAAGTATAAGCTTTGCCCACTTTATCAAACAACTTCCTACACACTGTTATGAACTGAAACAGCTCGGGAAAATTGTCTCTCAACTGTGTTATAGACTGTAGTACTATATTTCAGTGAAGTGTAAGGCTTTCCAAAGCTGCCGAACGTGTTTCTTTCTCTATTTCAATGGTATTCTGCCTTGTATTACACACATTTACCACTCTAGTCTCCTTTAAGTAAAGAATATAGGATTCATACAGTGTTTCATGTGATCTTAACTTGAATTAAGGATTTCCCGGATCTTAGCTACCTTTTCTACACTAAGAACTGACTTGGAGAATCTCTTTGAGCTGTTCTAAACAAGTTCTCATCTGTTTACAGTCATTTTCTCTGAATTATCCATGTTTTAATGTAGTTTCCTATATTCTGCCTTCTGGTCCAAGTATAAGCTTTGCCCACTTTATCAAACAACTTCCTACACACTGTTATGAACTGAGGCAGCTCGGGAACATTGTCTCTCAACTGTGTTATAGAGTGTAGTACTACATTTCATGGAAGTGTAAGGCTTTCCAAAGCTGCCGAAAGTGTTTCTTTCTCTATTTCAATGGTATTCTGCCTTGTATAACACACATTTACTACTCTAGTCGACTTTAAGTAAAGACTATAGGATTCATACAGTGTTTAATGTCATCTTAACTCGAATTAAGTTTTTCCCGGATCTTAGCTACCTTTACTACACTAAGAACAGACTGGAGAATCTCTTTGAGCTGTTCTAAACAAGTTCTCATCTGTTTACACTCATTTTCTCTGAATTATCCATGTTTTCATGTAGTTTCCTATATTCTGCCTTCTGGTCCAAGTATAAGCTTTGCCCACTTTATCAAACAACTTCCTACACACTGTTATGAACTGAAACAGCTCGGGAACATTGTCTCTCAACTGTGTTATAGACTGTAGTACTATATTTCAGTGAAGTGTAAGGCTTTCCAAAGCTGCCGAACGTGTTTCTTTCTCTATTTCAATGGTATTCTGCCTTGTATAACACACATTTACCACTCTAGTCTCCTTTAAGTAAAGAATATAGGATTCATACAGTGTTTCATGTCATCTTAACTCGAATTAAGGATTTCCCGGATCTTAGCTACCTTTACTACGCTAAGAACTGACCGGAGAATCTCTTTGAGCTGTTCTAAACAAGTTCTCATCTGTTTACAGTCATTTTCTCTGAATTATGCATGTTTTCATGTAGTTTCCTACATTCTGCCTTCTGGTCCAAGTATAAGCTTTGCCCACTTTATCAAACAACTTCCTACACACTGTTATGAACTGAGGCAGCTCGGGAACATTGTCTCTCAACTGTGTTATAGAGTGTAGTACTACATTTCAGTGAAGTGTAAGGCTTTCCAAAGCTGCCGAACGTGTTTCTTTCTCTATTTCAATGGTATTCTGCCTTGTATAACACACATTTACCACTCTAGTCTCCTTTAAGTAAAGAATATAGGATTCATACAGTTTTTCATGTGATCTTAACTTGAATTAAGGATTTCCCGGATCTTAGCTACCTTTTCTACACTAAGAACTGACTTGGAGAATCTCTTTGAGCTGTTCTAAACAAGTTCTCATCTGTTTACAGTCATTTTCTCCGAATTATCCATGTTTTCATGTAGTTTCCTATATTCTGCCTTCTGGTCCAAGCATAAGCTTTGCCCACTTTATCAAACAACTTCCTACACACTGTTATGAACTGAGGCAGCTCGGGAACATTGTCTCTCAACTGTGTTATAGAGTGTAGTACTACATTTCATTGAAGTGTAAGGCTTTCCAAAGCTGCCGAAAGTGTTTCTTTCTCTATTTCAATGGTATTCTGCCTTGTATAACACACATTTACCACTCTAGTCGACTTTAAGTAAAGAATATAGGATTCATACAGTGTTTCATGTCATCTTAACTCGAATTAAGGATTTCCCGGATCTTAGCTACCTTTACTACACTAAGAACTGACCGGAGAATCTCTTTGAGTTGTTCTAAACAAGTTCTCATCTGTTTACAGTCATTTCTCTGAATTATGCATGTTTTCATGTAGTTTCCTACATTCTGCTTTCTGGTCCAAGTATAAGCTTTGCCCACTTTATCAAACAACTTCCTACACACTGTTATGAACTGAGGCAGCTCGGGAACATTGTCTCTCAACTGTGTTATAGAGTGTAGTACTACATTTCAGTGAAGTGTAAGGCTTTCCAAAGCTGCCGAACGTGTTTCTTTCTCTATTTCAATGGTATTCTGCCTTGTATAACACACATTTACCAGTCTAGTCTCCTTTAAGTAAAGAATATAGGATTCATACAGTGTTTCATGTGATCTTAACTTGAATTAAAACTGACTTGGAGAATCTCTTTGAGCTGTTCTAAACAAGTTCTCATCTGTTTACAGTCATTTTCTCCGAATTATCCATGTTTTCATGTAGTTTCCTATATTCTGCCTTCTGGTCCAAGTATAAGCTTTGCCCACTTTATCAAACAACTTCGTACACACTGTTATGAACTGAGGCAGCTCGGGAACATTGTCTCTCAACTGTGTTATAGACTGTAGTACTATATTTCAGTGAAGTGAAAGGCTTTCCAAAGCTGCCGAACGTGTTTCTTTCTCTATTTCAATTGTATTCTGCCTGGTATAACACACATTTACCACTCTAGTCTCCTTTAAGTAAAGAATATAGGATTCATACAGTGTTTCATGTGATCTTAACTTGAATTAAGGATTTCCCGGATCTTAGCTACCTTTTCTACACTAAGAACTGACTTGGAGAATCTCTTTGAGCTGTTCTAAACAAGTTCTCATCTGTTTACAGTCATTTTTTCTGAATTATCCATGTTTTCATGTGGTTTCCTATATTCTGCCTTCTGGTCCAAGTATAAGCTTTGCCCACTTTATCAAACAACTTCCTACACACTGTTATGAACTGAGGCAGCTCGGGAACATTGTCTCTCAACTGTGTTATAGAGTGTAGTACTACATTTCATTGAAGTGTAAGGCTTTCCAAAGCTGCCGAAAGTGTTTCTTTCTCTATTTCAATGGTATTCTGCCTTGTATAACACACATTTACTTCTCTAGTCGACTTTAAGTAAAGACTATAGGATTCATACAGTGTTTCATGTCATCTTAACTCGAATTAAGGATTTCCCGGATCTTAGCTACCTTTACTACACTAAGAACTGACTGGAGAATCTCTTTGAGCTGTTCTAAACAAGTTCTAATCTGTTTACACTCATTTTCTCTGAATTATCCATGTTTTCATGTAGTTTCCTATATTCTGCCTTCTGGTCGAAGTATAAGCTTTGCCCACTTTATCAAACAACTTCCTACACACTGTTATGAACTGAGGCAGCTCGGGAACATTGTCTCTCAACTGTGTTATAGAGTGTAGTACTACATTTCAGTGAAGTGTAAGGCTTTCCAAAGCTGCCGAACGTGTTTCTTTCTCTATTTCAATGGTATTCTGCCTTGTATAACACACATTTACCAGTCTAGTCTCCTTTAAGTAAAGAATATAGGATTCATACAGTGTTTCATGTGATCTTAACTTGAATTAAAACTGACTTGGAGAATCTCTTTGAGCTGTTCTAAAAAAGTTCTCATCTGTTTACAGTCATTTTCTCTGAATTATGCATGTTTTCATGTAGTTTCCTACATTCTGCCTTCTGGTCCAAGTATAAGCTTTGCCTACTTTATCAAACAACTTCCTACACACTGTTATGAACTGAGGCAGCTCGGGAACATTGTCTCTCAACTGTGTTATAGAGTGTAGTACTGCATTTCAGTGAAGTGTAAGGCTTTCCAAGCTGCCGAACGTGTTTCTTTCTCTATTTCAATGGTATTCTGCCTTGTATAACACACATTTACCACTCTAGTCACCTTTAAGTAAAGAATATAGGATTCATACAGTGTTTCATGTGATCTTAACTTGAATTAAGGATTTCCCCGATCTTAGCTACCTTTTCTACACTAAGAACTGACTTGGAGAATCTCTTTGAGCTGTTCTAAACAAGTTCTCATCTGTTTACAGTCATTTTCTCCGAATTATCCATATTTTCATGTAATTTCCTATATTCTGCCTTCTGGTCCAAGTATAAGCTTTGCCCACTTTATCAAACAACTTCCTACACACTGTTATGAACTGAGGCAGCTCGGGAACATTGTCTCTAAACTGTGTTATAGAGTGTAGGACTACATTTCAGTGAAGTGTAAGGCTTTCCAAGCTGCCGAACGTGTTTCTTTCTCTATTTCAATGGTATTCTGCCTTGTATAACACACATTTACCACTCTAGTCACCTTTAAGTAAAGAATATAGGATTCATACAGTGTTTCATGTGATCTTAACTTGAATTAAGGATTTCCCGGATCTTAGCTACCTTTTCTACACTAAGAACTGACTTGGAGAATCTCTTTGAGCTGTTCTAAACAAGTTGTCATCTGTTTACAGTCATTTTCTCCGAATTATCCATATTTTCATGTAATTTCCTATATTCTGCCTTCTGGTCCAAGTATAAGCTTTGCCCACTTTATCAAACAACTTCCTACACACTGTTATGAACTGAGGCAGCTCGGGAACATTGTCTCTCAACTGTGTTATAGAGTGTAGGACTACATTTCAGTGAAGTGAAAGGCTTTCCAAAGCTGACGAACGTGTTTCTTTCTCTATTTCAATTGTATTCTGCCTTGTATAACACACATTTACCACTCTAGTCTCCTTTAAGTAAAGAATATAGGATTCATACAGTGTTTAATGTGATCTTAACTTGAATTAAGTATTTCCCGGATCTTAGCTACATTTTCTACACTAAGAACTGACTTGGAGAATCTCTTTGAGCTATTCTAAACAAGTTCTCATCTGTTTACAGTCATTTTCTCTGAATTATCCATGTTTTCATGTAGTTTCCTATATTCTGCCTTCTGGTCCAAGTATTAGCTTTGCCCACTTTATCAAACAACTTCCTACACACTGTTATGAACTGAAACAGCTCCGGAACATTGTCTCTCACCTGTGTTATAGACTGTAGTACTCTATTTCAGTGAAGTGTAAGGCTTTCCAAAGCTGCCGAACGTGTTTCTTTCTCTATTTCAATGGTATTCTGCCTTGTATAACACACATTTACCACTCTAGTCTCCTTTAAGTAAAGAATATAGGATTCATACAGTGTTTCATGTCATCTTAACTCGAATTAAGGATTTCCCGGATCTTAGCTACCTTTACTACACTAAGAACTGACCGGAGAATCTCTTTGAGCTGTTCTAAACAAGTTCTCATCTGTTTACAGTCATTTTCTCTGAATTATGCATGTTTTCATGTAGTTTCCTACATTCTGCCTTCTGGTCCAAGTATAAGCTTTGCCCACTTTATCAAAAAACTTCCTACACACTGTTATGAACTGAGGCAGCTCAGGAACATTGTCTCTCAACTGTGTTATAGAGTGTAGTACTACATTTCAGTGAAGTGTAAGGCTTTCCAAAGCTGCCCAACGTGTTTCTTTCTCTATTTCAATGGTATTCTGCCTTGTATAACACACATTTACCACTCTAGTCTCCTTAAAGTAAAGAATATAGGATTCATACAGTGTTTCATGTGATCTTAACTTGAATTAAGGATTTCCCGGATCTTAGCTACCTTTTCTACACTTAGAACTGACTTGGAGAATCTCTTTGAGCTGTTCTAAACAAGTTCTCATCTGTTTACAGTCATTTTCTCCGAATTATCCATATTTTCATGTAGTTTCCTATATTCTCCCTTCTGGTCCAAGTATAAGCTTTGCCCACTTTATCAAACAACTTCCTACACACTGTTATGAACTGAGGCAGCTCGGGAACATTGTCTCTCAACTCTGTTATAGAGTGTAGTACTACATTTCAGTGAAGTGTAAGGCTTTCCAAAGCTGCCGAACGTGTTTCTTTCTCTATTTCAATTTTATTCTGCCTTGTATAATACACATTTACCACACTAGTCTCCTTTAAGTAAAGAATATAGGATTTATACAGTGTTTAATGTGATCTTAACTTGAATTAAGGATTTCCCAGATCTTAGCTACATTTTCTACACTAAGAACTGACTTGGAGAATCTCTTTCAGCTGTTCTAAACAAGTTCTCATCTGTTTACAGTCATTTTCTCTGAATTATCCATGTTTTCATGTAGTTTCCTATATTCTGCCTTCTGGTCCAAGTATAAGCTTTGCCCACTTTAACAAACAACTTCCTACACACTGTTATGAACTGAGGCAGCTCGGGAACATTGTCTCTCAACTGTGTTATAGAGTGTAGTACTACATTTCAGTGAAGTGTAAGGCTTTCCAAAGCTGCCGAACGTGTTTCTTTCTCTATTTCAATGGTATTCTGCCTTGTATAACACACATTTACCACTCTAGTCTCCTTTAAGTAAAGAATATAGGATTCATACAGTGTTTCATGTGATCTTAACTTGAATTAAGGATTTCCCGGATCTTAGCTACCTTTTCTACACTAAGAACTGACTTGGAGAATCTCTTTCAGCTGTTCTAAACAAGTTCTCATCTGTTTACAGTCATTTTCTCCGAATTATCCATGTTTTCATGTAGTTTCCTATATTCTGCCTTCTGGTCCAAGCATAAGCTTTGCCCACTTTATCAAACAACTTCCTACACACTGTTATGAACTGAGGCAGCTCGGGAACATTGTCTCTCAACTGTGTTATAGAGTGTAGTACTACATTTCAGTGAAGTGTAAGGCTTTCCAAAGCTTCCGAACGTGTTTCTTTCTCTATTTCAATGGTATTCTGCCTTGTATAACACACATTTACCACTCTAGTCTCCTTTAAGTAAAGAATATAGGATTCATACAGTGTTTCATGTGATCTTAACTTGAATTAAGGATTTCCCGGATCTTAGCTACCTTTTCTACACTAAGAACTGACTTGGAGAATCTCTTTGAGCTGTTCTAAACAAGTTCTCATCTGTTTACAGTTATTTTTTCCGAATTATCCATGTTTTCATGTAGTTTCCTATATTCTGCCTTCTGGTCCAAGTATAAGCTTTGCCCACTTTATCAAACAACTTCCTACACACTGTTATGAATTGAGGCAGCTCGGGAACATTGTCTCTCAACTGTGTTATAGAGTGTAGTACTACATTTCAGTGAAGTGTAAGGCTTTCCAAAGCTGCCGAACGTGTTTCTTTCTCTATTTCAATGGTATTCTGCCTTGTATAACACACATTTACCAGTCTAGTCTCCTTTAAGTAAAGAATATAGGATTCATACAGTGTTTCATGTTATCTTAACTTGATTTAAAACTGAATTGGAGAATCTCTTTGAGCTGTTCTAAACAAGTTCTCATCTGTTTACAGTCATTTTCTCCGAATTATCCATGTTTTCATGTAGTTTCCTATATTCTGCCTTCTGTTCCAAGTATAAGCTTTGCCCACTTTATCAAAAAACTTCCTACACACTGTTATGAACTGAGGCAGCTCGGGAACATTGTCTCTAAACTGTGTTATAGAGTGTAGTACTACATTTCAGTGAAGTGTAAGGCTTTCCAAAGCTGCAGAACGTGTTTCTTTCTCTATTTCAATGGTATTCTGCCTTGTATAACACACATTTACCACTCTAGTCTCCTTTAAGTAAAGAATATAGGATTCATACAGTGTTTCATGTGATCTTAACTTGAATTAAGGATTTCCCGGATCTTAGCTACCTTTTCTACACTAAGAACTGACTTGGAGAATCTCTTTGAGCTGTTCTAAACAAGTTCTCATCTGTTTACAGTCATTTTCTCCGAATTATCCATGTTTTCATGTAGTTTCCTATATTCTGCCTTCTGGTCCAAGTATAAGCTTTGCCCACTTTATCAAACAACTTCCTACACACTGTTATGAACTGAGGCAGCTCGGGAACATTGTCTCTCAACTGTGTTATAGAGTGTAGGACTACATTTCAGTGAAGTGAAAGGCTTTCCAAAGCTGCCGAACGTGTTTCTTTCTCTATTTCAATTGTATTCTGCCTTGTATAACACACATTTACCACTCTAGTCTCCTTTAAGTAAAGAATATAGGATTCATACAGTGTTTAATGTGATCTTAACTTGAATTAAGGATTTCCCGGATCTTAGCTACATTTTCTACACTAAGAACTGACTTGGAGAATCTCTTTGAGCTGTTCTAAACAAGTTCTCATCTGTTTACAGTCATTTTCTCTGAATTATCCATGTTTTCATGTAGTTTCCTATATTCTGCCTTCTGGTCCAAGTATAAGCTTTGCCCACTTTAACAAACAACTTCCTACACACTGTTATGAACTGAGGCAGCTCGGGAACATTGTCTCTCAACTGTGTTATAGAGTGTAGTACTACATTTCAGTGAAGTGTAAGGCTTTCCAAAGCTGCCGAACGTGTTTCTTTCTCTATTTCAATGGTATTCTGCCTTGTATAACACACATTTACCACTCTAGTCTCCTTTAAGTAAAGAATATAGGATTCATACAGTGTTTCATGTGATCTTAACTTGAATTAAGGATTTCCCGGATCTTAGCTACCTTTTCTACACTAAGAACTGACTTGGAGAATCTCTTTCAGCTGTTCTAAACAAGTTCTCATCTGTTTACAGTCATTTTCTCCGAATTATCCATGTTTTCATGTAGTTTCCTATATTCTGCCTTCTGGTCCAAGCATAAGCTTTGCCCACTTTATCAAACAACTTCCTACACACTGTTATGAACTGAGGCAGCTCGGGAACATTGTCTCTCAACTGTGTTATAGAGTGTAGTACTACATTTCAGTGAAGTGTAAGGCTTTCCAAAGCTTCCGAACGTGTTTCTTTCTCTATTTCAATGGTATTCTGCCTTGTATAACACACATTTACCACTCTAGTCTCCTTTAAGTAAAGAATATAGGATTCATACAGTGTTTCATGTGATCTTAACTTGAATTAAGGATTTCCCGGATCTTAGCTACCTTTTCTACACTAAGAACTGACTTGGAGAATCTCTTTGAGCTGTTCTAAACAAGTTCTCATCTGTTTACAGTTATTTTTTCCGAATTATCCATGTTTTCATGTAGTTTCCTATATTCTGCCTTCTGGTCCAAGTATAAGCTTTGCCCACTTTATCAAACAACTTCCTACACACTGTTATGAATTGAGGCAGCTCGGGAACATTGTCTCTCAACTGTGTTATAGAGTGTAGTACTACATTTCAGTGAAGTGTAAGGCTTTCCAAAGCTGCCGAACGTGTTTCTTTCTCTATTTCAATGGTATTCTGCCTTGTATAACACACATTTACCAGTCTAGTCTCCTTTAAGTAAAGAATATAGGATTCATACAGTGTTTCATGTTATCTTAACTTGATTTAAAACTGAATTGGAGAATCTCTTTGAGCTGTTCTAAACAAGTTCTCATCTGTTTACAGTCATTTTCTCCGAATTATCCATGTTTTCATGTAGTTTCCTATATTCTGCCTTCTGTTCCAAGTATAAGCTTTGCCCACTTTATCAAAAAACTTCCTACACACTGTTATGAACTGAGGCAGCTCGGGAACATTGTCTCTAAACTGTGTTATAGAGTGTAGTACTACATTTCAGTGAAGTGTAAGGCTTTCCAAAGCTGCAGAACGTGTTTCTTTCTCTATTTCAATGGTATTCTGCCTTGTATAACACACATTTACCACTCTAGTCTCCTTTAAGTAAAGAATATAGGATTCATACAGTGTTTCATGTGATCTTAACTTGAATTAAGGATTTCCCGGATCTTAGCTACCTTTTCTACACTAAGAACTGACTTGGAGAATCTCTTTGAGCTGTTCTAAACAAGTTCTCATCTGTTTACAGTCATTTTCTCCGAATTATCCATGTTTTCATGTAGTTTCCTATATTCTGCCTTCTGGTCCAAGTATAAGCTTTGCCCACTTTATCAAACAACTTCCTACACACTGTTATGAACTGAGGCAGCTCGGGAACATTGTCTCTCAACTGTGTTATAGAGTGTAGGACTACATTTCAGTGAAGTGAAAGGCTTTCCAAAGCTGCCGAACGTGTTTCTTTCTCTATTTCAATTGTATTCTGCCTTGTATAACACACATTTACCACTCTAGTCTCCTTTAAGTAAAGAATATAGGATTCATACAGTGTTTAATGTGATCTTAACTTGAATTAAGGATTTCCCGGATCTTAGCTACATTTTCTACACTAAGAACTGACTTGGAGAATCTCTTTGAGCTGTTCTAAACAAGTTCTCATCTGTTTACAGTCATTTTCTCTGAATTATCCATGTTTTCATGTAGTTTCCTATATTCTGCCTTCTGGTCCAAGTATAAGCTTTGCCCACTTTAACAAACAACTTCCTACACACTGTTATGAACTGAGGCAGCTCGGGAACATTGTCTCTCAACTGTGTTATAGAGTGTAGTACTACATTTCAGTGAAGTGTAAGGCTTTCCAAAGCTGCCGAACGTGTTTCTTTCTCTATTTCAATGGTATTCTGCCTTGTATAACACACATTTACCACTCTAGTCTCCTTTAAGTAAAGAATATAGGATTCATACAGTGTTTCATGTGATCTTAACTTGAATTAAGGATTTCCCGGATCTTAGCTACCTTTTCTACACTAAGAACTGACTTGGAGAATCTCTTTCAGCTGTTCTAAACAAGTTCTCATCTGTTTACAGTCATTTTCTCCGAATTATCCATGTTTTCATGTAGTTTCCTATATTCTGCCTTCTGGTCCAAGCATAAGCTTTGCCCACTTTATCAAACAACTTCCTACACACTGTTATGAACTGAGGCAGCTCGGGAACATTGTCTCTCAACTGTGTTATAGAGTGTAGTACTACATTTCAGTGAAGTGTAAGGCTTTCCAAAGCTTCCGAACGTGTTTCTTTCTCTATTTCAATGGTATTCTGCCTTGTATAACACACATTTACCACTCTAGTCTCCTTTAAGTAAAGAATATAGGATTCATACAGTGTTTCATGTGATCTTAACTTGAATTAAGGATTTCCCGGATCTTAGCTACCTTTTCTACACTAAGAACTGACTTGGAGAATCTCTTTGAGCTGTTCTAAACAAGTTCTCATCTGTTTACAGTTATTTTTTCCGAATTATCCATGTTTTCATGTAGTTTCCTATATTCTGCCTTCTGGTCCAAGTATAAGCTTTGCCCACTTTATCAAACAACTTCCTACACACTGTTATGAATTGAGGCAGCTCGGGAACATTGTCTCTCAACTGTGTTATAGAGTGTAGTACTACATTTCAGTGAAGTGTAAGGCTTTCCAAAGCTGCCGAACGTGTTTCTTTCTCTATTTCAATGGTATTCTGCCTTGTATAACACACATTTACCAGTCTAGTCTCCTTTAAGTAAAGAATATAGGATTCATACAGTGTTTCATGTTATCTTAACTTGATTTAAAACTGAATTGGAGAATCTCTTTGAGCTGTTCTAAACAAGTTCTCATCTGTTTACAGTCATTTTCTCTGAATTATGCATGTTTTCATGTAGTTTCCTACATTCTGCCTTCTGGTCCAAGTATAAGCTTTGCCCACTTTATCAAAAAACTTCCTACACACTGTTATGAACTGAGGCAGCTCGGGAACATTGTCTCTCAACTGTGTTATAGAGTGTAGTACTACATTTCAGTGAAGTGTAAGGCTTTCCAAAGCTGCCCAACGTGTTTCTTTCTCTATTTCAATGGTATTCTGCCTTGTATAACACACATTTACCACTCTAGTCTCCTTAAAGTAAAGAATATAGGATTCATACAGTGTTTCATGTGATCTTAACTTGAATTAAGGATTTCCCGGATCTTAGCTACCTTTTCTACACTAAGAACTGACTTGGAGAATCTCTTTGAGCTGTTCTAAACAAGTTCTCATCTGTTTACAGTCATTTTCTCCGAATTATCCATATTTTCATGTAGTTTCCTATATTCTCCCTTCTGGTCCAAGTATAAGCTTTGCCCACTTTATCAAACAACTTCCTACACACTGTTATGAACTGAGGCAGCTCGGGAACATTGTCTCTCAACTGTGTTATAGAGTGTAGTACTACATTTCAGTGAAGTGTAAGGCTTTCCAAAGCTGCCGAACGTGTTTATTTCTCTATTTCAATTGTATTCTGCCTTGTATAACACACATTTACCACACTAGTCTCCTTTAAGTAAAGAATATAGGATTTATACAGTGTTTAATGTGATCTTAACTTGAATTAAGGATTTCCCGGATCTTAGCTACATTTTCTACACTAAGAACTGACTTGGAGAATCTCTTTGAGCTGTTCTAAACAAGTTCTCATCTGTTTAGAGTCATTTTCTCTGAATTATCCATGTTTTCATGTAGTTTCCTATATTCTGCCTTCTGGTCCAAGTATAAGCTTTGCCCACTTTAACAAACAACTTCCTACACACTGTTATGAACTGAGGCAGCTCGGGAACATTGTCTCTCAACTGTGTTATAGAGTGTAGTACTACATTTCAGTGAAGTGTAAGGCTTTCCAAAGCTGCCGAACGTGTTTCTTTCTCTATTTCAATGGTATTCTGCCTTGTATAACACACATTTACCACTCTAGTCTCCTTTAAGTAAAGAATATAGGATTCATACAGTGTTTCATGTGATCTTAACTTGAATTAAGGATTTCCCGGATCTTAGCTACCTTTTCTACACTAAGAACTGACTTGGAGAATCTCTTTCAGCTGTTCTAAACAAGTTCTCATCTGTTTACAGTCATTTTCTCCGAATTATCCATGTTTTCATGTAGTTTCCTATATTCTGCCTTCTGGTCCAAGCATAAGCTTTGCCCACTTTATCAAACAACTTCCTACACACTGTTATGAACTGAGGCAGCTCGGGAACATTGTCTCTCAACTGTGTTATAGAGTGTAGTACTACATTTCAGTGAAGTGTAAGGCTTTCCAAAGCTGCCGAACGTGTTTCTTTCTCTATTTCAATGGTATTCTGCCTTGTATAACACACATTTACCACTCTAGTCTCCTTTAAGTAAAGAATATAGGATTCATACAGTGTTTCATGTGATCTTAACTTGAATTAAGGATTTCCCGGATCTTAGCTACCTTTTCTACACTAAGAACTGACTTGGAGAATCTCTTTGAGCTGTTCTAAACAAGTTCTCATCTCTTTACAGTCATTTTCTCCGAATTATCCATGTTTTCATGTAGTTTCCTATATTCTGCCTTCTGGTCCAAGTATAAGCTTTGCCCACTTTATCAAACAACTTCCTACACACTGTTATGAACTGAGGCAGCTCGGGAACATTGTCTCTCAACTGTGTTATAGAGTGTAGTACTACATTTCAGTGAAGTGTAAGGCTTTCCAAAGCTGCCGAACGTGTTTCTTTCTCTATTTCAATGGTATTCTGCCTTGTATAACACACATTTACCAGTCTAGTCTCCTTTAAGTAAAGAATATAGGATTCATACAGTGTTTCATGTTATCTTAACTTGATTTAAAACTGAATTGGAGAATCTCTTTGAGCTGTTCTAAACAAGTTCTCATCTGTTTACAGTCATTTTCTCCGAATTATCCATGTTTTCATGTAGTTTCCTATATTCTGCCTTCTGTTCCAAGTATAAGCTTTGCCCACTTTATCAAAAAACTTCCTACACACTGTTATGAACTGAGGCAGCTCGGGAACATTGTCTCTAAACTGTGTTATAGAGTGTAGTACTACATTTCAGTGAAGTGTAAGGCTTTCCAAAGCTGCAGAACGTGTTTCTTTCTCTATTTCAATGGTATTCTGCCTTGTATAACACACATTTACCACTCTAGTCTCCTTTAAGTAAAGAATATAGGATTCATACAGTGTGTCATGTGATCTTAACTTGAATTAAGGATTTCCCGGATCTTAGCTACCTTTTCTACACTAAGAACTGACTTGGAGAATCTCTTTGAGCTGTTCTAAACAAGTTCTCATCTGTTTACAGTCATTTTCTCCGAATTATCCATGTTTTCATGTAGTTTCCTATATTCTGCCTTCTGGTCCAAGTATAAGCTTTGCCCACTTTATCAAACAACTTCCTACACACTGTTATGAACTGAGGCAGCTCGGGAACATTGTCTCTCAACTGTGTTATAGAGGGTAGGACTACATTTCAGTGAAGTGAAAGGCTTTCCAAAGCTGCCGAACGTGTTTCTTTCTCTATTTCAATTGTATTCTGCCTTGTATAACACACATTTACCACTCTAGTCTCCTTTAAGTAAAGAATATAGGATTCATACAGTGTTTAATGTGATCTTAACTTGAATTAAGGATTTCCCGGATCTTAGCTACATTTTCTACACTAAGAACTGACTTGGAGAATCTCTTTGAGCTATTCTAAACAAGTTCTCATCTGTTTACAGTCATTTTCTCTGAATTATCCATGTTTTCATGTAGTTTCCTATATTCTGCCTTCTGGTCCAAGTATTAGCTTTGCCCACTTTATCAAACAACTTCCTACACACTGTTATGAACTGAAACAGCTCCGGAACATTGTCTCTCAACTGTGTTATAGACTGTAGTACTATATTTCAGTGAAGTGTAAGGCTTTCCAAAGCTGCCGAACGTGTTTCTTTCTCGATTTCAATGGTATTCTGCCTTGTATAACACACACTTACCACTCTAGTCTCCTTTAAGTAAAGAATATAGGATTCATACAGTGTTTCATGTCATCTTAACTCGAATTAAGGATTTCCCGGATCTTAGCTACCTTTACTACACTAAGAACTGACCGGAGAATCTCTTTGAGCTGTTCTAAACAAGTTCTCATCTGTTTACAGTCATTTTCTCTGAATTATGCATGTTTTCATCTAGTTTCCTACATTCTGCCTTCTGGTCCAAGTATAAGCTTTGCCCACTTTATCAAAAAACTTCCTACACACTGTTATGAACTGAGGCAGCTCGGGAACATTGTCTCTCAACTGTGTTATAGAGTGTAGTACTACATTTCAGTGAAGTGTAAGGCTTTCCAAAGCTGCCCAACGTGTTTCTTTCTCTATTTCAATGGTATTCTCCCTTGTATAACACACATTTACCACTCTAGTCTCCTTAAAGTAAAGAATATAGGATTCATACAGTGTTTCATGTGATCTTAACTTGAATTAAGGATTTCCCGGATCTTAGCTACCTTTTCTACACTAAGAACTGACTTGGAGAATCTCTTTGAGCTGTTCTAAACAAGTTCTCATCTGTTTACAGTCATTTTCTCCGAATTATCCATATTTTCATGTAGTTTCCTATATTCTCCCTTCTGGTCCAAGCATAAGCTTTGCCCACTTTATCAAACAACTTCCTACACACTGTTATGAACTGAGGCAGCTCGGGAACATTGTCTCTCAACTGTGTTATAGAGTGTAGTACTACATTTCAGTGAAGTGTAAGGCTTTCCAAAGCTGCCGAACGTGTTTCTTTCTCTATTTCAATGGTATTCTGCCTTGTATAACACACATTTACCACTCTAGTCTCCTTTAAGTAAAGAATATAGGATTCATACAGTGTTTCATGTGATCTTAACTTGAATTAAGGATTTCCCGGATCTTAGCTACCTTTTCTACACTAAGAACTGACTTGGAGAATCTCTTTGAGCTGTTCTAAACAAGTTCTCATCTGTTTACAGTCATTTTCTCCGAATTATCCATGTTTTCATGTAGTTTCCTATATTCTGCCTTCTTGTCCAAGTATAAGCTTTGCCCACTTTTTCAAACAACTTCCTACACACTGTTATGAACTGAGGCAGCTCGGGAACATTGTCTCTCAACTGTGTTATAGAGTGTAGTACTACATTTCAGTGAAGTGTAAGGCTTTCCAAAGCTGCCGAACGTGTTTCTTTCTCTATTTCAATGGTATTCTGCCTTGTATAACACACATTTACCAGTCTAGTCTCCTTTAAGTAAAGAATATAGGATTCATACAGTGTTTCATGTTATCTTAACTTGATTTAAAACTGAATTGGAGAATCTCTTTGACCTGTTCTAAACAAGTTCTCATCTGTTTACAGTCATTTTCTCCGAATTATCCATGTTTTCATGTAGTTTCCTATATTCTGCCTTCTGTTCCAAGTATAAGCTTTGCCCACTTTATCAGAAAACTTCCTACACACTGTTATGAACTGAGGCAGCTCGGGAACATTGTCTCTAAACTGTGTTATAGAGTGTAGTACTACATTTCAGTGAAGTGTAAGGCTTTCCAAAGCTGCAGAACGTGTTTCTTTCTCTATTTCAATGGTATTCTGCCTTGTATAACACACATTTACCACTCTAGTCTCCTTTAAGTAAAGAATATAGGATTCATACAGTGTTTCATGTGATCTTAACTTGAATTAAGGATTTCCCGGATCTTAGCTACCTTTTCTACACTAAGAACTGACTTGGAGAATCTCTTTGAGCTGTTCTAAACAAGTTCTCATCTGTTTACAGTCATTTTCTCCGAATTATCCATGTTTTCATGTAGTTTCCTATATTCTGCCTTCTGGTCCAAGTATAAGCTTTGCCCACTTTATCAAACAACTTCCTACACACTGTTATGAACTGAGGCAGCTCGGGAACATTGTCTCTCAACTGTGTTATAGAGTGTAGGACTACATTTCAGTGAAGTGAAAGGCTTTCCAAAGCTGCCGAACGTGTTTCTTTCTCTATTTCAATTGTATTCTGCCTTGTATAACACACATTTACCACTCTAGTCTCCTTTAAGTAAAGAATATAGGATTCATACAGTGTTTAATGTGATCTTAACTTGAATTAAGGATTTCCCGGATCTTAGCTACATTTTCTACACTAAGAACTGACTTGGAGAATCTCTTTGAGCTATTCTAAACAAGTTCTCATCTGTTTACAGTCATTTTCTCTGAATTATCCATGTTTTCATGTAGTTTCCTATATTCTGCCTTCTGGTCCAAGTATTAGCTTTGCCCACTTTATCAAACAACTTCCTACACACTGTTATGAACTGAAACAGCTCCGGAACATTGTCTCTCAACTGTGTTATAGACTGTAGTACTATATTTCAGTGAAGTGTAAGGCTTTCCAAAGCTGCCGAACGTGTTTCTTTCTCTATTTCAATGGTATTCTGCCTTGTATAACACACATTTACCACTCTAGTCTACTTTAAGTAAAGAATATAGGATTCATACAGTGTTTCATGTCATCTTAACTCGAATTAAGGATTTCCCGGATCTTAGCTACCTTTACTACACTAAGAACTGACCGGAGAATCTCTTTGAGCTGTTCTAAACAAGTTCTCATCTGTTTACAGTCATTTTCTCTGAATTATGCATGTTTTCATGTAGTTTCCTACATTCTGCCTTCTGGTCCAAGTATAAGCTTTGCCCACTTTATCAAAAAACTTCCTACACACTGTTATGAACTGAGGCAGCTCGGGAACATTGTCTCTCAACTGTGTTATAGAGTGTAGTACTACATTTCAGTGAAGTGTAAGGCTTTCCAAAGCTGCCCAACGTGTTTCTTTCTCTATTTCAATGGTATTCTGCCTTGTATAACACACATTTACCACTCTAGTCTCCTTTAAGTAAAGAATATAGGATTCATACAGTGTTTCATGTGATCTTAACTTGAATTAAGGATTTCCCGGATCTTAGCTACCTTTTCTACACTAAGAACTGACTTGGAGAATCTCTTTCAGCTGTTCTAAACAAGTTCTCATCTGTTTACAGTCATTTTCTCCGAATTATCCATATTTTCATGTAGTTTCCTATATTCTCCCTTCTGGTCCAAGTATAAGCTTTGCCCACTTTATCAAACAACTTCCTACACACTGTTATGAACTGAGGCAGCTCGGGAACATTGTCTCTCAACTGTGTTATAGAGTGTAGTACTACATTTCAGTGAAGTGTAAGGCTTTCCAAAGCTGCCGAACGTGTTTCTTTCTCTATTTCAATTGTATTCTGCCTTGTATAACACACATTTACCACACTAGTCTCCTTTAAGTAAAGAATATAGGATTTATACAGTGTTTAATGTGATCTTAACTTGAATTAAGGATTTCCCGGATCTTAGCTACATTTTCTACACTAAGAACTGACTTGGAGAATCTCTTTGAGCTATTCTAAACAAGTTCTCATCTGTTTACAGTCATTTTCTCTGAATTATCCATGTTTTCATGTAGTTTCCTATATTCTGCCTTCTGGTCCAAGTATTAGCTTTGCCCACTTTATCAAACAACTTCCTACACACTGTTATGAACTGAAACAGCTCCGGAACATTGTCTCTCAACTGTGTTATAGACTGTAGTACTATATTTCAGTGAAGTGTAAGGCTTTCCAAAGCTGCCGAACGTGTTTCTTTCTCGATTTCAATGGTATTCTGCCTTGTATAACACACACTTACCACTCTAGTCTCCTTTAAGTAAAGAATATAGGATTCATACAGTGTTTCATGTCATCTTAACTCGAATTAAGGATTTCCCGGATCTTAGCTACCTTTACTACACTAAGAACTGACCGGAGAATCTCTTTGAGCTGTTCTAAACAAGTTCTCATCTGTTTACAGTCATTTTCTCTGAATTATGCATGTTTTCATGTAGTTTCCTACATTCTGCCTTCTGGTCCAAGTATAAGCTTTGCCCACTTTATCAAAAAACTTCCTACACACTGTTATGAACTGAGGCAGCTCGGGAACATTGTCTCTCAACTGTGTTATAGAGTGTAGTACTACATTTCAGTGAAGTGTAAGGCTTTCCAAAGCTTCCCAACGTGTTTCTTTCTCTATTTCAATGGTATTCTCCCTTGTATAACACACATTTACCACTCTAGTCTCCTTAAAGTAAAGAATATAGGATTCATACAGTGTTTCATGTGATCTTAACTTGAATTAAGGATTTCCCGGATCTTAGCTACCTTTTCTACACTAAGAACTGACTTGGAGAATCTCTTTGAGCTGTTCTAAACAAGTTCTCATCTGTTTACAGTCATTTTCTCCGAATTATCCATATTTTCATGTAGTTTCCTATATTCTCCCTTCTGGTCCAAGTATAAGCTTTGCCCACTTTATCAAACAACTTCCTACACACTGTTATGAACTGAGGCAGCTCGGGAACATTGTCTCTCAACTGTGTTATAGAGTGTAGTACTACATTTCAGTGAAGTGTAAGGCTTTCCAAAGCTGCCGAACGTGTTTCTTTCTCTATTTCAATTGTATTCTGCCTTGTACAACACACATTTACCACACTAGTCTCCTTTAAGTAAAGAATATAGGATTTATACAGTGTTTAATGTGATCTTAACTTGAATTAAGGATTTCCCGGATCTTAGCTACATTTTCTACACTAAGAACTGACTTGGAGAATCTCTTTGAGCTGTTCTAAACAAGTTCTCATCTGTTTACAGTCATTTTCTCCGAATTATCCATGTTTTCATGTAGTTTCCTATATTCTGCCTTCTGGTCCAAGCATAAGCTTTGCCCACTTTATCAAACAACTTCCTACACACTGTTATGAACTGAGGCAGCTCGGGAACATTGTCTCTCAACTGTGTTATAGAGTGTAGTACTACATTTCAGTGAAGTGTAAGGCTTTCCAAAGCTGCCGAACGTGTTTCTTTCTCTATTTCAATTGTATTCTGCCTTGTATAACACACATTTACCACACTAGTCTCCTTTAAGTAAAGAATATAGGATTTATACAGTGTTTAATGTGATCTTAACTTGAATTAATGATTTCCCGGATCTTAGCTACATTTTCTACACTAAGAACTGACTTGGAGAATCTCTTTGAGCTATTCTAAACAAGTTCTCATCTGTTTACAGTCATTTTCTCTGAATTATCCATGTTTTCATGTAGTTTCCTATATTCTGCCTTCTGGTCCAAGTATTAGCTTTGCCCACTTTATCAAACAACTTCCTACACACTGTTATGAACTGAAACAGCTCCGGAACATTGTCTCTCAACTGTGTTATAGACTGTAGTACTATATTTCAGTGAAGTGTAAGGCTTTCCAAAGCTGCCGAACGTGTTTCTTTCTCGATTTCAATGGTATTCTGCCTTGTATAACACACACTTACCACTCTAGTCTCCTTTAAGTAAAGAATATAGGATTCATACAGTGTTTCATGTCATCTTAACTCGAATTAAGGATTTCCCGGATCTTAGCTACCTTTACTACACTAAGAACTGACCGGAGAATCTCTTTGAGCTGTTCTAAACAAGTTCTCATCTGTTTACAGTCATTTTCTCTGAATTATGCATGTTTTCATGTAGTTTCCTACATTCTGCCTTCTGGTCCAAGTATAAGCTTTGCCCACTTTATCAAAAAACTTCCTACACACTGTTATGAACTGAGGCAGCTCGGGAACATTGTCTCTCAACTGTGTTATAGAGTGTAGTACTACATTTCAGTGAAGTGTAAGGCTTTCCAAAGCTGCCCAACGTGTTTCTTTCTCTATTTCAATGGTATTCTGCCTTGTATAACACACATTTACCACTCTAGTCTCCTTTAAGTAAAGAATATAGGATTCATACAGTGTTTCATGTGATCTTAACTTGAATTAAGGATTTCCCGGATCTTAGCTACCTTTTCTACACTAAGAACTGACTTGGAGAATCTCTTTCAGCTGTTCTAAACAAGTTCTCATCTGTTTACAGTCATTTTCTCCGAATTATCCATATTTTCATGTAGTTTCCTATATTCTCCCTTCTGGTCCAAGTATAAGCTTTGCCCACTTTATCAAACAACTTCCTACACACTGTTATGAACTGAGGCAGCTCGGGAACATTGTCTCTCAACTGTGTTATAGAGTGTAGTACTACATTTCAGTGAAGTGTAAGGCTTTCCAAAGCTGCCGAACGTGTTTCTTTCTCTATTTCAATTGTATTCTGCCTTGTATAACACACATTTACCACACTAGTCTCCTTTAAGTAAAGAATATAGGATTTATACAGTGTTTAATGTGATCTTAACTTGAATTAAGGATTTCCCGGATCTTAGCTACATTTTCTACACTAAGAACTGACTTGGAGAATCTCTTTGAGCTGTTCTAAACAAGTTCTCATCTGTTTACAGTCATTTTCTCTGAATTATCCATGTTTTCATGTAGTTTCCTATATTCTGCCTTCTGGTCCAAGTATAAGCTTTGCCCACTTTAACAAACAACTTCCTACACACTGTTATGAACTGAGGCAGCTCGGGAACATTGTCTCTCAACTGTGTTATAGAGTGTAGTACTACATTTCAGTGAAGTGTAAGGCTTTCCAAAGCTGCCGAACGTGTTTCTTTCTCTATTTCAATGGTATTCTGCCTTGTATAGCACACATTTACCACTCTAGTCTCCTTTAAGTAAAGAATATAGGATTCATACAGTGTTTCATGTGATCTTAACTTGAATTAAGGATTTCCCGGATCTTAGCTACCTTTTCTACACTAAGAACTGACTTGGAGAATCTCTTTGAGCTGTTCTAAACAAGTTCTCATCTGTTTACAGTCATTTTCTCCGAATTATCCATGTTTTCATGTAGTTTCCTATATTCTGCCTTCTGGTTCAAGTATAAGCTTTGCCCACTTTATCAAACAACTTCCTACACACTGTTATGAACTGAGGCAGCTCGAGAACATTGTCTCTCAACTGTGTTATAGAGTGTAGTACTACATTTCAGTGAAGTGTAAGGATTTCCAAAGCTGCCGAACGTGTTTCTTTCTCTATTTCAATGGTATTCTGCCTTGTATAACACACATTTACCAGTCTAGTCTCCTTTAAGTAAAGAATATAGGATTCATACAGTGTTTCATGTTTTCTTAACTTGATTTAAAACTGAATTGGAGAATCTCTTTGAGCTGTTCTAAACAAGTTCTCATCTGTTTACAGTCATTTTCTCCGAATTATCCATGTTTTCATGTAGTTTCCTATATTCTGCCTTCTGTTCCAAGTATAAGCTTTGCCCACTTTATCAAAAACCTTCCTACACACTGTTATGAACTGAGGCAGCTCGGGAACATTGTCTCTAAACTGTGTTATAGAGTGTAGTACTACATTTCAGTGAAGTGTAAGGCTTTCCAAAGCTGCAGAACGTGTTTCTTTCTCTATTTCAATGGTATTCTGCCTTGTATAACACACATTTACCACTCGAGTCTCCTTTAAGTAAAGAATATAGGATTCATACAGTGTTTCATGTGATCTTAACTTAAATTAAGGATTTCCCGGATCTTAGCTACCTTTTCTACACTAAGAACTGACTTGGAGAATCTCTTTGAGCTGTTCTAAACAAGTTCTCATCTGTTTACAGTCATTTTCTCCGAATTATCCATGTTTTCATGTAGTTTCCTATATTCTGCCTTCTGGTTCAAGTATAAGCTTTGCCCACTTTATCAAACAACTTCCTACACACTGTTATGAACTGAGGCAGCTTGGGAACATTGTCTCTCAACTGTGTTATAGAGTGTAGTACTACATTTCAGTGAAGTGTAAGGCTTTCCAAAGCTGCCGAACGTGTTTCTTTCTCTATTTCAATTGTATTCTGCCTTGTATAACACACATTTACCACACTAGTCTCCTTTAAGTAAAGAATATAGGATTTATACAGTGTTTAATGTGATCTTAACTTGAATTAAGGATTTCCCGGATCTTAGCTACATTTTCTACACTAAGAACTGACTTGGAGAATCTCTTTGAGCTGTTCTAAACAAGTTCTCATCTGTTTACAGTCATTTTCTCTGAATTATCCATGTTTTCATGTAGTTTCCTATATTCTGCCTTCTGGTCCAAGTATAAGCTTTGCCCACTTTAACAAACAACTTCCTACACACTGTTATGAACTGAGGCAGCTCGGGAACATTGTCTCTCAACTGTGTTATAGAGTGTAGTACTACATTTCAGTGAAGTGTAAGGCTTTCCAAAGCTGCCGAACGTGTTTCTTTCTCTATTTCAACGGTATTCTGCCTTGTATAACACACATTTACCACTCTAGTCTCCTTTAAGTAAAGAATATAGGATTCATACAGTGTTTCATGTGATCTTAACTTGAATTAAGGATTTCCCGGATCTTAGCTACCTTTTCTACACTAAGAACTGATTTGGAGAATCTCTTTGAGCTGTTCTAAACAAGTTCTCATCTGTTTACAGTCATTTTCTCCGAATTATCCATGTTTTCATGTAGTTTCCTATATTCTGTCTTCTGGTTCAAGTATAAGCTTTGCCCACTTTATCAAACAACTTCCTACACACTGTTATGAACTGAGGCAGCTCGGGAACATTGTCTCTCAACTGTGTTATAGAGTGTAGTACTACATTTCAGTGAAGTGTAAGGCTTTCCAAAGCTGCCGAACGTGTTTCTTTCTCTATTTCAATGGTATTCTGCCTTGTATAACACACATTTACCAGTCTAGTCTCCTTTAAGTAAAGAATATAGGATTCATACAGTGTTTCATGTTATCTTAACTTGATTTAAAACTGAATTGGAGAATCTCTTTGAGCTGTTCTAAACAAGTTCTCATCTGTTTACAGTCATTTTCTCCGAATTATCCATGTTTTCATGTAGTTTCCTATATTCTGCCTTCTGTTCCAAGTATAAGCTTTGCCCACTTTATCAAAAAACTTCCTACACACTGTTATGAACTGAGGCAGCTCGGGAACATTGTCTCTAAACTGTGTTATAGAGTGTAGTACTACATTTCAGTGAAGTGTAAGGCTTTCCAAAGCTGCAGAACGTGTTTCTTTCTCTATTTCAATGGTATTCTGCCTTGTATAACACACATTTACCACTCTAGTCTCCTTTAAGTAAAGAATATAGGATTCATACAGTGTTTCATGTGATCTTAACTTAAATTAAGGATTTCCCGGATCTTAGCTACCTTTTCTACACTAAGAACTGACTTGGAGAATCTCTTTGAGCTGTTCTAAACAAGTTCTCATCTGTTTACAGTCATTTTCTCCGAATTATCCATGTTTTCATGTAGTTTCCTATATTCTGCCTTCTGGTCCAAGTATTAGCTTTGCCCACTTTATCAAACAACTTCCTACACACTGTTATGAACTGAAACAGCTCCGGAACATTGTCTCTCAACTGTGTTATAGACTGTAGTACTATATTTCAGTGAAGTGTAAGGCTTTCCAAAGCTGCCGAACGTGTTTCTTTCTCTATTTCAATGGTATTCTGCCTTGTATAACACACATTTACCACTCTAGTCTCCTTTAAGTAAAGAATATAGGATTCATACAGTGTTTCATGTCATCTTAACTCGAATTAAGGATTTCCCGGATCTTAGCTACCTTTACTACACTAAGAACTGACCGGAGAATCTCTTTGAGCTGTTCTAAACAAGTTCTCATCTGTTTACAGTCATTTTCTCTGAATTATGCATGTTTTCATGTAGTTTCCTACATTCTGCCTTCTGGTCCAAGTATAAGCTTTGCCCACTTTATCAAAAAACTTCCTACACACTGTTATGAAATGAGGCAGCTCGGGAACATTGTCTCTCAACTGTGTTATAGAGTGTAGTACTACATTTCAGTGAAGTGTAAGGCTTTCCAAAGCTGCCCAACGTGTTTCTTTCTCTATTTCAATGGTATTCTGCCTTGTATAACACACATTTACCACTCTAGTCTCCTTAAAGTAAAGAATATAGGATTCATACAGTGTTTCATGTGATCTTAACTTGAATTAAGGATTTCCCGGATCTTAGCTACCTTTTCTACACTAAGAACTGACTTGGAGAATCTCTTTGAGCTGTTCTAAACAAGTTCTCATCTGTTTACAGTCATTTTCTCCGAATTATCCATATTTTCATGTAGTTTCCTATATTCTCCCTTCTGGTCCAAGTATAAGCTTTGCCCACTTTATCAAACCACTTCCTACACACTGTTATGAACTGAGGCAGCTCGGGAACATTGTCTCTCAAGTGTGTTATAGAGTGTAGTACTACATTTCAGTGAAGTGTAAGGCTTTCCAAAGCTGCCGAACGTGTTTCTTTCTCTATTTCAATGGTATTCTGCCTTGTATAACACACATTTACCACTCTAGTCTCCTTTAAGTAAAGAATATAGGATTCATACAGTGTTTCATGTGATCTTAACTTGAATTAAGGATTTCCCGGATCTTAGCTACCTTTTCTACACTAAGAACTGACTTGGAGAATCTCTTTCAGCTGTTCTAAACAAGTTCTCATCTGTTTACAGTCATTTTCTCCGAATTATCCATGTTTTCATGTAGTTTCCTATATTCTGCCTTCTGGTCCAAGCATAAGCTTTGCCCACTTTATCAAACAACTTCCTACACACTGTTATGAACTGAGGCAGCTCGGGAACATTGTCTCTCAACTGTGTTATAGAGTGTAGTACTACATTTCAGTGAAGTGTAAGGCTTTCCAAAGCTGCCGAACGTGTTTCTTTCTCTATTTCAATGGTATTCTGCCTTGTATAACACACATTTACCACTCTAGTCTCCTTTAAGTAAAGAATATAGGATTCATACAGTGTTTCATGTGATCTTAACTTGAATTAAGGATTTCCCGGATCTTAGCTACCTTTTCTACACTAAGAACTGACTTGGAGAATCTCTTTGAGCTGTTCTAAACAAGTTCTCATCTGTTTACAGTCATTTTCTCCGAATTATCCATGTTTTCATGTAGTTTCCTATATTCTGCCTTCTGGTCCAAGTATAAGCTTTGCCCACTTTATCAAACAACTTCCTACACACTGTTATGAACTGAGGCAGCTCGGGAACATTGTCTCTCAACTGTGTTATAGAGTGTAGTACTACATTTCAGTGAAGTGTAAGGCTTTCCAAAGCTGCCGAACGTGTTTCTTTCTCTATTTCAATGGTATTCTGCCTTGTATAACACACATTTACCAGTCTAGTCTCCTTTAAGTAAAGAATATAGGATTCATACAGTGTTTCATGTTATCTTAACTTGATTTAAAACTGAATTGGAGAATCTCTTTGAGCTGTTCTAAACAAGTTCTCATCTGTTTACAGTCATTTTCTCCGAATTATCCATGTTTTCATGTAGTTTCCTATATTCTGCCTTCTGGTCCAAGTATAAGCTTTGCCCACTTTAACAAACAACTTCCTACACACTGTTATGAACTGAGGCAGCTCGGGAACATTGTCTCTCAACTGTGTTATAGAGTGTAGTACTACATTTCAGTGAAGTGTAAGGCTTTCCAAAGCTGCCGAACGTGTTTCTTTCTCTATTTCAATGGTATTCTGCCTTGTATAACACACATTTACCACTCTAGTCTCCTTTAAGTAAAGAATATAGGATTCATACAGTGTTTCATGTGATCTTAACTTGAATTAAGGATTTCCCGGATCTTAGCTACCTTTTCTACACTAAGAACTGACTTGGAGAATCTCTTTGAGCTGTTCTAAACAAGTTCTCATCTGTTTACAGTCATTTTCTCCGAATTATCCATGTTTTCATGTAGTTTCCTATATTCTGTCTTCTGGTTCAAGTATAAGCTTTGCCCACTTTATCAAACAACTTCCTACACACTGTTATGAACTGAGGCAGCTCGGGAACATTGTCTCTCAACTGTGTTATAGAGTGTAGTACTACATTTCAGTGAAGTGTAAGGCTTTCCAAAGCTGCCGAACGTGTTTCTTTCTCTATTTCAATGGTATTCTGCCTTGTATAACACACATTTACCAGTCTAGTCTCCTTTAAGTAAAGAATATAGGATTCATACAGTGTTTCATGTTATCTTAACTTGATTTAAAACTGAATTGGAGAATCTCTTTGAGCTGTTCTAAACAAGTTCTCATCTGTTTACAGTCATTTTCTCCGAATTATCCATGTTTTCATGTAGTTTCCTATATTCTGCCTTCTGTTCCAAGTATAAGCTTTGCCCACTTTATCAAAAAACTTCCTACACACTGTTATGAACTGAGGCAGCTCGGGAACATTGTCTCTAAACTGTGTTATAGAGTGTAGTACTACATTTCAGTGAAGTGTAAGGCTTTCCAAAGCTGCAGAACGTGTTTCTTTCTCTATTTCAATGGTATTCTGCCTTGTATAACACACATTTACCACTCTAGTCTCCTTTAAGTAAAGAATATAGGATTCATACAGTGTTTCATGTCATCTTAACTCGAATTAAGGATTTCCCGGATCTTAGCTACCTTTACTACACTAAGAACTGACCGGAGAATCTCTTTGAGCTGTTCTAAACAAGTTCTCATCTGTTTACAGTCATTTTCTCTGAATTATGCATGTTTTCATGTAGTTTCCTACATTCTGCCTTCTGGTCCAAGTATAAGCTTTGCCCACTTTATCAAAAAACTTCCTACACACTGTTATGAACTGAGGCAGCTCGGGAACATTGTCTCTCAACTGTGTTATAGAGTGTAGTACTACATTTCAGTGAAGTGTAAGGCTTTCCAAAGCTGCCCAACGTGTTTCTTTCTCTATTTCAATGGTATTCTGCCTTGTATAACACACATTTACCACTCTAGTCTCCTTAAAGTAAAGAATATAGGATTCATACAGTGTTTCATGTGATCTTAACTTGAATTAAGGATTTCCCGGATCTTAGCTACCTTTTCTACACTAAGAACTGACTTGGAGAATCTCTTTGAGCTGTTCTAAACAAGTTCTCATCTGTTTACAGTCATTTTCTCCGAATTATCCATATTTTCATGTAGTTTCCTATATTCTCCCTTCTGGTCCAAGTATAAGCTTTGCCCACTTTATCAAACCACTTCCTACACACTGTTATGAACTGAGGCAGCTCGGGAACATTGTCTCTCAACTGTGTTATAGAGTGTAGTACTACATTTCAGTGAAGTGTAAGGCTTTCCAAAGCTGCCGAACGTGTTTCTTTCTCTATTTCAATTGTATTCTGCCTTGTATAACACACATTTACCACACTAGTCTCCTTTAAGTAAAGAATATAGGATTTATACAGTGTTTAATGTGATCTTAACTTGAATTAAGGATTTCCCGGATCTTAGCTACATTTTCTACACTAAGAACTGACTTGGAGAATCTCTTTGAGCTGTTCTAAACAAGTTCTCATCTGTTTACAGTCATTTTCTCTGAATTATCCATGTTTTCATGTAGTTTCCTATATTCTGCCTTCTGGTCCAAGTATAAGCTTTGCCCACTTTAACAAACAACTTCCTACACACTGTTATGAACTGAGGCAGCTCGGGAACATTGTCTCTCAACTGTGTTATAGAGTGTAGTACTACATTTCAGTGAAGTGTAAGGCTTTCCAAAGCTGCCGAACGTGTTTCTTTCTCTATTTCAATGGTATTCTGCCTTGTATAACACACATTTACCACTCTAGTCTCCTTTAAGTAAAGAATATAGGATTCATACAGTGTTTCATGTGATCTTAACTTGAATTAAGGATTTCCCGGATCTTAGCTACCTTTTCTACACTAAGAACTGACTTGGAGAATCTCTTTCAGCTGTTCTAAACAAGTTCTCATCTGTTTACAGTCATTTTCTCCGAATTATCCATGTTTTCATGTAGTTTCCTATATTCTGCCTTCTGGTCCAAGCATAAGCTTTGCCCACTTTATCAAACAACTTCCTACACACTGTTATGAACTGAGGCAGCTCGGGAACATTGTCTCTCAACTGTGTTATAGAGTGTAGTACTACATTTCAGTGAAGTGTAAGGCTTTCCAAAGCTGCCGAACGTGTTTCTTTCTCTATTTCAATGGTATTCTGCCTTGTATAACACACATTTACCACTCTAGTCTCCTTTAAGTAAAGAATATAGGATTCATACAGTGTTTCATGTGATCTTAACTTGAATTAAGGATTTCCCGGATCTTAGCTACCTTTTCTACACTAAGAACTGACTTGGAGAATCTCTTTGAGCTGTTCTAAACAAGTTCTCATCTGTTTACAGTCATTTTCTCCGAATTATCCATGTTTTCATGTAGTTTCCTATATTCTGCCTTCTGGTCCAAGTATAAGCTTTGCCCACTTTATCAAACAACTTCCTACACACTGTTATGAACTGAGGCAGCTCGGGAACATTGTCTCTCAACTGTGTTATAGAGTGTAGTACTACATTTCAGTGAAGTGTAAGGCTTTCCAAAGCTGCCGAACGTGTTTCTTTCTCTATTTCAATGGTATTCTGCCTTGTATAACACACATTTACCAGTCTAGTCTCCTTTAAGTAAAGAATATAGGATTCATACAGTGTTTCATGTTATCTTAACTTGATTTAAAACTGAATTGGAGAATCTCTTTGAGCTGTTCTAAACAAGTTCTCATCTGTTTACAGTCATTTTCTCCGAATTATCCATGTTTTCATGTAGTTTCCTATATTCTGCCTTCTGGTCCAAGTATAAGCTTTGCCCACTTTATCAAACAACTTCCTACACACTGTTATGAACTGAAACAGCTCGGGAACATTGTCTCTAAACTGTGTTATAGAGTGTAGTACTACATTTCAGTGAAGTGTAAGGCTTTCCAAAGCTGCAGAACGTGTTTCTTTCTCTATTTCAATGGTATTCTGCCTTGTATAACACACATTTACCACTCTAGTCTCCTTTAAGTAAAGAATATAGGATTCATACAGTGTTTCATGTGATCTTAACTTGAATTAAGGATTTCCCGGATCTTAGCTACCTTTTCTACACTAAGAACTGACTTGGAGAATATCTTTGAGCTGTTCTAAACAAGTTCTCATCTGTTTACAGTTATTTTCTCCGAATTATCCATGTTTTCATGTAGTTTCCTATATTCTGCCTTCTGGTCCAAGTATAAGCTTTGCCCACTTTATCAAACAACTTCCTACACACTGTTATGAACTGAGGCAGCTCGGGAACATTGTCTCTCAACTGTGTTATAGAGTGTAGTACTACATTTCAGTGAAGTGTAAGGCTTTCCAAAGCTGCCGAACGTGTTTCTTTCTCTATTTCAATGGTATTCTGCCTTGTATAACACACATTTACCACTCTAGTCTCCTTTAAGTAAAGAATATAGGATTCATACAGTGTTTCATGTGATCTTAACTTGAATTAAGGATTTCCCGGATCTTAGCTACGTTTTCTACACTAAGAACTGACTTGGAGAATCTCTTTGAGCTGTTCTAAACAAGTTCTCATCTGTTTACAGTCATTTTCTCTGAATTATGCATGTTTTCATGTACTTTCCTATATTCTCCCTTCTGGTCCAAGTATAAGCTTTGCCCACTTTATCAAACAACTTCCTACACACTGCTATGAACTGAGGCAGCTCGGGAACATTGTCTCTCAACTGTGTTATAGAGTGTAGTACTACATTTCAGTGAAGTGTAAGGCTTTCCAAAGCTGCCGAACGTGTTTCTTTCTCTATTTCAATTGTATTCTGCCTTGTATAACACACATTTACCAGTCTAGTCTCCTTTAAGTAAAGAATATAGGATTTATACAGTGTTTAATGTGATCTTAACTTGAATTAAGGATTTCCCGGATCTTAGCTACATTTTCTACACTAAGAACTGACTTGGAGAATCTCTTTGAGCTGTTCTAAACAAGTTCTCATCTGTTTACAGTCATTTTCTCCGAATTATCCATGTTTTCATGTAGTTTCCTATATTCTGCCTTCTGGTCCAAGTATAAGCTTTGCCCACTTTATCAAAAAACTTCCTACACACTGTTATAAACTGAGGCAGCTCGGGAACATTGTCTCTAAACTGTGTTATAGAGTGTAGTACTACATTTCAGTGAAGTGTAAGGCTTTCCAAAGCTGCCGAACGTGTTTCTTTCTCTATTTCAATGGTATTCTGCCTTGTATAACACACATTTACCAGTCTAGTCTCCTTTAAGTAAAGAATATAGGATTCATACAGTTTTTCATGTTATCTTAACTTGATTTAAAACTGAATTGGAGAATCTCTTTGAGCTGTTCTAAACAAGTTCTCATCTGTTTACAGTCATTTTCTCCGAATTATCCATGTTTTCATGTAGTTTCCTATATTCTGCCTTCTGTTCCTAGTATAAGCTTTGCCCACTTTATCAAAAAACTTCCTACACACTGTTATGAACTGAGGCAACTCGGGAACATTGTCTCTAAACTGTGTTATAGAGTGTAGTACTACATTTCAGTGAAGTGTAAGGCTTTCCAAAGCTGCAGAACGTGTTTCTTTCTCTATTTCAATGGTATTCTGCCTTGTATAACACACATTTACCACTCTAGTCTCCTTTAAGTAAAGAATATAGGATTCATACAGTGTTTCATGTGATCTTAACTTGAATTAAGGATTTCCCGGATCTTAGCTACCTTTTCTACACTAAGAACTGACTTGGAGAATCTCTTTCAGCTGTTCTAAACAAGTTCTCATCTGTTTACAGTCATTTTCTCCGAATTATCCATGTTTTCATGTAGTTTCCTATATTCTGCCTTCTGGTCCAAGCATAAGCTTTGCCCAGTTTATCAAACAACTTCCTACACACTGTTATGAACTGAGGCAGCTCGGGAACATTGTCTCTCAACTGTGTTATAGAGTGTAGTACTACATTTCAGTGAAGTGTAAGGCTTTCCAAAGCTGCCGAACGTGTTTCTTTCTCTATTTCAATGGTATTCTGCCTTGTATAACACACATTTACCACTCTAGTCTCCTTTAAGTAAAGAATATAGGATTCATACAGTGTTTCATGTGATCTTAACTTGAATTAAGGATTTCCCGGATCTTAGCTACCTTTTCTACACTAAGAACTGACTTGGAGAATCTCTTTCAGCTGTTCTAAACAAGTTCTCATCTGTTTACAGTCATTTTCTCCGAATTATCCATGTTTTCATGTAGTTTCCTATATTCTGCCTTCTGGTCCAAGTATAAGCTTTGCCCACTTTATCAAACAACTTCCTACACACTGTTATGAACTGACGCAGCTCGGGAACATTGTCTCTCAACTGTGTTATAGAGTGTAGTACTACATTTCAGTGAAGTGTAAGGCTTTCCAAAGCTGCCGAACGTGTTTCTTTCTCTATTTCAATGGTATTCTGCCTTGTATAACACACATTTACCAGTCTAGTCTCCTTTAAGTAAAGAATATAGGATTCATACAGTGTTTCATGTTATCTTAACTTGATTTAAAACTGAATTGGAGAATCTCTTTGAGCTGTTCTAAACAAGTTCTCATCTGTTTACAGTCATTTTCTCCGAATTATCCATGTTTTCATGTAGTTTCCTATATTCTGCCTTCTGGTCCAAGTATAAGCTTTGCCCACTTTATCAAACAACTTCCTACACACTGTTATGAACTGAAACAGCTCGGGAACATTGTCTCTAAACTGTGTTATAGAGTGTAGTACTACATTTCAGTGAAGTGTAAGGCTTTCCAAAGCTGCAGAACGTGTTTCTTTCTCTATTTCAATGGTATTCTGCCTTGTATAACACACATTTACCACTCTAGTCTCCTTTAAGTAAAGAATATAGGATTCATACAGTGTTTCATGTGATCTTAACTTGATTTAAGGATTTCCCGGATCTTAGCTACCTTTTCTACACTAAGAACTGACTTGGAGAATATCTTTGAGCTGTTCTAAACAAGTTCTCATCTGTTTACAGTTATTTTCTCCGAATTATACATGTTTACATGTAGTTTCCTATATTCTGCCTTCTGGTCCAAGTATAAGCTTTGCCCACTTTATCAAACAACTTCCTACACACTGTTATGAACTGAGGCAGCTCGGGAACATTGTCTCTCAACTGTGTTATAGAGTGTAGTACTACATTTCAGTGAAGTGTAAGGCTTTCCAAAGCTGCCGAACGTGTTTCTTTCTCTATTTCAATGGTATTCTGCCTTGTATAACACACATTTACCACTCTAGTCTCCTTTAAGTAAAGAATATAGGATTCATACAGTGTTTCATGTGATCTTAACTTGAATTAAGGATTTCCCGGATCTTAGCTACGTTTTCTACACTAAGAACTGACTTGGAGAATCTCTTTGAGCTGTTCTAAACAAGTTCTCATCTGTTTACAGTCATTTTCTCCGAATTATCCATGTTTTCATGTAGTTTCCTATATTCTGCCTTCTGGTCCAAGTATAAGCTTTGCCCACTTTATCAAACAACTTCCTACACACTGTTATGAACTGAGGCAGCTCGGGAACATTGTCTCTCAACTGTGTTATAGAGTGTAGTACTACATTTCATTGAAGTGTAAGGCTTTCCAAAGCTGCCGAACGTGTTTCTTTCTCTATTTCAATGGTATTCTGCCTTGTATAACACACATTTACCACTCTAGTCTCCTTTAAGTAAAGAATATAGGATTCATACAGTGTTTCATGTGATCTTAACTTGAATTAAGGATTTCCCGGATCTTAGCTACCTTTTCTACACTAAGAACTCACTTGGAGAATCTCTTTGAGCTGTTCTAAACAAGTTCTCATCTGTTTACAGTCATTTTCTCCGAATTATCCATGTTTTCATGTAGTTTCCTATATTCTGCCTTCTGGTCCAAGTATAAGCTTTGCCCACTTTATCAAACAACTTCCTACACACTGTTATGAACTGAGGCAGCTCGGGAACATTGTCTCTCAACTGTGTTATAGAGTGTAGTACTACATTTCAGTGAAGTGTAAGGCTTTCCAAAGCTGCCGAACGTGTTTCTTTCTCTATTTCAATGGTATTCTGCCTTGTATAACACACATTTACCAGTCTAGTCTCCTTTAAGTAAAGAATATAGGATTCATACAGTGTTTCATGTGATCTTAACTTGATTTAAAACTGACTTGGATAATCTCTTTGAGCTGTTCTAAACAAGTTCTCATCTGTTTACAGTCATTTTCTCCGAATTATCCATGTTTTCATGTAGTTTCCTATATTCTGCCTTCTGGTCCAAGTATAAGCTTTGCCCACTTTATCAAAAAACTTCCTACACACTGTTTTGAACTGAGGCAGCTCGGGAACATTGTCTCTATACTGTGTTATAGAGTGTAGTACTACATTTCAGTGAAGTGTAAGGCTTTCCAAAGCTGCAGAACGTGTTTCTTTCTCTATTTCAATGGTATTCTGCCTTGTATAACACACATTTACCACTCTAGTCTCCTTTAAGTAAAGAATATAGGATTCATACAGTGTTTCATGTGATCTTAACTTGAATTAAGGATTTCCCGGATCTTAGCTACCTTTTCTACACTAAGAACTGACTTGGAGAATCTCTTTGAGCTGTTCTAAACAAGTTCTCATCTGTTTACAGTCATTTTCTCCGAATTATCCATGTTTTCATGTAGTTTCCTATATTCTGCCTTCTGGTCCAAGTATAAGCTTTGCCCACTTTATCAAACAACTTCCTACACACTGTTATGAACTGAGGCAGCTCGGGAACATTGTCTCTCAACTGTGTTATAGAGTGTAGTACTACATTTCAGTGAAGTGTAAGGCTTTCCAAAGCTGCCGAACGTGTTTCTTTCTCTATTTCAATGGTATTCTGCCTTGTATAACACCCATTTACCAGTCTAGTCTCCTTTAAGTAAAGAATATAGGATTCATACAGTGTTTCATGTGATCTTAACTTGAATTAAAACTGACTTGGAGAATCTCTTTGAGCTGTTCTAAACAAGTTCTCATCTGTTTACAGTCATTTTCTCCGAATTATCAATGTTTTCATGTAGTTTCCTATATTCTGCCTTCTGGTCCAAGTATAAGCTTTGCCCACTTTATCAAAAAACTTCCTACACACTGTTATGAACTGAGGCAGCTCGGGAACATTGTCTCTAAACTGTGTTATAGAGTGTAGTACTACATTTCAGTGAAGTGTAAGGCTTTCCAAAGCTGCCGAACGTGTTTCTTTCTCTATTTCAATGGTATTCTGAATTGTATAACACACATTTACCACTCTAGTCTCCTTTAAGTAAAGAATATAGGATTCATACAGTGTTTCATGTGATCTTAACTTGAATTAAGGATTTCCTGGATCTTAGCTACCTTTTCTACAATAAGAACTGACTTGGAGAATCTCTTTGAGCTGTTCTAAACAAGTTCTCATCTATTTACAGTCATTTTCTCCGAATTATCTATGTTTTCATGTAGTTTCCTATATTCTGCCTTCTGGTCCAAGTATAAGCTTTGCCCACTTTATCAAACAACTTCCTACACACTGTTATGAACTGAGGCAGCTCGGGAACATTGTCTCTCAACTGTGTTATAGAGTGTAGTACTACATTTCAGTGAAGTGTAAGGCTTTCCAAAGCTGCCGAACGTGTTTCTTTCTCTATTTCAATGGTATTCTGCCTTGTATAACACACATTTACCACTCTAGTCTCCTTTAAGTAAAGAATATAGGACTCATACAGTGTTTCATGTCATCTTAACTCGAATTAAGGATTTCCCGGATCTTATCTGCCTTTACTACACTAAGAACTGACCGGAGAATCTCTTTGAGCTGTTCTAAACAAGTTCTCATCTGTTTACAGTCATTTTCTCCGAATTATCCATGTTTTCATGTAGTTTCCTATATTCTGCCTTCTGGTCCAAGTATAAGCTTTGCCCACTTTATCAAACAACTTCCTACACACTGTTATGAACTGAGGCAGCTCGGGAACATTGTCTCTCAACTGTGTTATAGAGTGTAGTACTACATTTCAGTGAAGTGTAAGGCTTTCCAAAGCTGCCGAACGTGTTTCTTTCTCTATTTCAATGGTATTCTGCCTTGTATAACACACATTTACCACTCTAGTCTCCTTTAAGTAAAGAATATAGGATTCATAAAGTGTTTCATGTGATCTTAACTTGAATTAAGGATTTCCCGGATCTTAGCTACCTTTTCTACACTAAGAACTGACTTGGAGAATCTCTTTGAGCTGTTCTAAACAAGTTCTCATCTGTTTACAGTCATTTTCTCCGAATTATCCATGTTTTCATGTAGTTTCCTATATTCTGCCTTCTGGTCCAAGTATAAGCTTTGCCCACTTTATCAAACAACTTCCTACACACTGTTATGAACTGAGGCAGCTTGGGAACATTGTTTCCCAACTGTGTTATAGAGTGTAGTACTACATTTCAGTGAAGTGTAAGGCTTTCCAAAGCTGCCGAACGTGTTTCTTTCTCTATTTCAATGGTATTCTGCCTTGTATAACACACATTTACCACTCTAGTCTCCTTTAAGTAAATAATATAGGATTCATACAGTGTTTCATGTGATCTTAACTTGAATTAAGGATTTCCAGGATCTTAGCTACCTTTTCTACACTAAGAACTGACTTGGAGAATCTCTTTGAGCTGTTCTAAACAAGTTCTCATCTGTTTACAGTCATTTTCTCCGAATTATCCATGTTTTCATGTAGTTTCCTATATTCTGCCTTCTGGTCCAAGTATAAGCTTTGCCCACTTTATCAAACAACTTCCTACACACTGTTATGAACTGAGGCAGCTCGGGAACATTGTCTCTAAACTGTGTTATAGAGTGTAGTACTACATTTCAGTGAAGTGTAAGGCTTTCCAAAGCTGCCGAACGTGTTTCTTTCTCTATTTCAATGGTATTCTGCCTTGTATAACACACATTTACCAGTCTAGTCTCCTTTAAGTAAAGAATATAGGATTCATACAGTGTTTCATGTGATCTTAACTTGATTTAAAACTGACTTGGATAATCTCTTTGAGCTGTTCTAAACAAGTTCTCATCTGTTTACAGTCATTTGCTCCGAATTATCCATGTTTTCATGTAGTTTCCTATATTCTGCCTTCTGGTCCAAGTATAAGCTTTGCCCACTTTATCAAAAAACTTCCTACACACTGTTATGAACTGAGGCAGCTCGGGAACATTGTCTCTATACTGTGTTATAGAGTGTAGTACTACATTTCAGTGAAGTGTAAGGCTTTCCAAAGCTGCAGAACGTGTTTCTTTCTCTATTTCAATGGTATTCTGCCTTGTATAACACACATTTACCACTCTAGTCTCCTTTAAGTAAAGAATATAGGATTCATACAGTGTTTCATGTGATCTTAACTTGAATTAAGGATTTCCCGGATCTTAGCTACCTTTTCTACACTAAGAACTGACTTGGAGAATCTCTTTGAGCTGTTCTAAACAAGTTCTCATCTGTTTACAGTCATTTTCTCCGAATTATCCATGTTTTCATGTAGTTTCCTATATTCTGCCTTCTGGTCCAAGTATAAGCTTTGCCCACTTTATCAAACAACTTCCTACACACTGTTATGAACTGAGGCAGCTCGGGAACATTGTCTCTCAACTGTGTTATAGAGTGTAGTACTACATTTCAGTGAAGTGTAAGGCTTTCCAAAGCTGCCGAACGTGTTTCTTTCTCTATTTCAATGGTATTCTGCCTTGTATAACAAGCATTTACCAGTCTAGTCTCCTTTAAGTAAAGAATATAGGATTCATACAGTGTTTCATGTGATCTTAACTTGAATTAAAACTGACTTGGAGAATCTCTTTGAGCTGTTCTAAACAAGTTCTCATCTGTTTACAGTCATTTTCTCCGAATTATCAACGTTTTCATGTAGTTTCTTATATTCTCCCTTCCGGTCCAAGTATAAGCTTTGCCCACTTTATCAAAAAACTTCCTACACACTGTTATGAACTGAGGCAGCTCGGGAACATTGTCTCTAAACTGTGTTATAGAGTGTAGTACTACATTTCAGTGAAGTGTAAGGCTTTCCAAAGCTGCCGAACGTGTTTCTTTCTCTATTTCAATGGTATTCTGCCTTGTATAACACACATTTACCACTCTAGTCTCCTTTAAGTAAAGAATATAGGATTCATACAGTGTTTCATGTGATCTTAACTTGAATTAAGGATTTCCTGGATCTTAGCTACCTTTTCTACAATAAGAACTGACTTGGAGAATCTCTTTGAGCTGTTCTAAACAAGTTCTCATCTGTTTACAGTCATTTTCTCCGAATTATCTATGTTTTCATGTAGTTTCCTATATTCTGCCTTCTGGTCCAAGTATAAGCTTTGCCCACTTTATCAAACAACTTCCTACACACTGTTATGAACTGAGGCAGCTCGGGAACATTGTCTCTCAACTGTGTTATAGAGTGTAGTACTACATTTCAGTGAAGTGTAAGGCTTTCCAAAGCTGCCGAACGTGTTTCTTTCTCTATTTCAATGGTATTCTGCCTTGTATAACACACATTTACCACTCTAGTCTCCTTTAAGTAAAGAATATAGGACTCATACAGTGTTTCATGTCATCTTAACTCGAATTAAGGATTTCCCGGATCTTATCTGCCTTTACTACACTAAGAACTGACCGGAGAATCTCTTTGAGCTGTTCTAAACAAGTTCTCATCTGTTTACAGTCATTTTCTCCGAATTATCCATGTTTTCATGTAGTTTCCTATATTCTGCCTTCTGGTCCAAGTATAAGCTTTGCCCACTTTATCAAAAAACTTCCTACACACTGTTATGAACTGAGGCAGCTCGGGAACATTGTCTCTAAACTGTGTTATAGAGTGTAGTACTACATTTCAGTGAAGTGTAAGGCTTTCCAAAGCTGCCGAACGTGTTTCTTTCTCTATTTCAATGGTATTCTGCCGTGTATAACACACATTTACCACTCTAGTCTCCTTTAAGTAAAGAATATAGGATTCATACAGTGTTTCATGTGATCTTAACTTGAATTAAGGATTTCCCGGATCTTAGCTACCTTTTCTACACTAAGAACTGACTTGGAGAATCTCTTTGAGCTGTTCTAAACAAGTTCTCATCTGTTTACAGTCATTTTCTCCGAATTATCCATGTTTTCATGTAGTTTCCTATATTCTGCCTTCTGGTCCAAGTATAAGCTTTGCCCACTTTATCAAACAACTTCCTACACACTGTTATGAACTGAGGCAGCTCGGGAACATTGTCTCTCAACTGTGTTATAGAGTGTAGTACTATATTTCAGTGAAGTGTAAGGCTTTCCAAAGCTGCCGAACGTGTTTCTTTCTCTATTTCAATGGTATTCTGCCTTGTATAACACACATTTACCAGTCTAGTCTCCTTTAAGTAAAGAATATAGGATTCATACAGTGTTTCATGTGATCTTAACTTGAATTAAAACTGACTTGGAGAATCTCTTTGAGCTGTTCTAAACAAGTTCTCATCTGTTTACAGTCATTTTCTCTGAATTATCCATGTTTTCATGTAGTTTCCTATATTCTGCCTTCTGGTCCAAGTATAAGCTTTGCCCACTTTAACAAACAACTTCCTACACACTGTTATGAACTGAGGCAGCTCGGGAACATTGTCTCTCAACTGTGTTATAGAGTGTAGTACTACATTTCAGTGAAGTGTAAGGCTTTCCAAAGCTGCCGAATGTGTTTCTTTCTCTATTTCAATGGTATTCTGCCTTGTATAACACACATTTACCAGTCTAGTCTCCTTTAAGTAAAGAATATAGGATTCATACAGTGTTTCATGTGATCTTAACTTGAATTAAAACTGACTTGGAGAATCTCTTTGAGCTGTTCTAAACAAGTTCTCATCTGTTTACAGTCATTTTCTCCGAATTATCCATGTTTTCATGTAGTTTCCTATATTCTGCCTTCTGGTCCATGTATAAGCTTTGCCCACTTTATCAAACAACTTCCTACACACTGTTATGAACTGAGGCAGCTTGGGAACATTGTCTCCCAACTGTGTTATAGAGTGTAGTACTACATTTCAGTGAAGTGTAAGGCTTTCCAAAGCTGCCGAACGTGTTTCTTTCTCTATTTCAATGGTATTCTGCCTTGTATAACACACATTTACCACTCTAGTCTCCTTTAAGTAAATAATATAGGATTCATACAGTGTTTCATGTGATCTTAACTTGAATTAAGGATTTCCAGGATCTTAGCTACCTTTTCTACACTAAGAACTGACTTGGAGAATCTCTTTGAGCTGTTCTAAACAAGTTCTCATCTGTTTACAGTCATTTTCTCCGAATTATCCATGTTTTCATGTAGTTTCCTATATTCTGCCTTCTGGTCCAAGTATAAGCTTTGCCCACTTTATCAAACAACTTCCTACACACTGTTATGAACTGAGGCAGCTCGGGAACATTGTCTCTAAACTGTGTTATAGAGTGTAGTACTACATTTCAGTGAAGTGTAAGGCTTTCCAAAGCTGCCAAACGTGTTTCTTTCTCTATTTCAATGGTATTCTGCCTTGTATAACACACATTTACCACTCTAGTCTCCTTTAAGTAAAGAATATAGGATTCATACAGTGTTTCATGTGATCTTAACTTGAATTAAGGATTTCCCGGATCTTAGCTACCTTTTCTACACTAAGAACTGACTTGGAGAATCTCTTTGAGCTGTTCTAAACAAGTTCTCATCTGTTTACAGTCATTTTCTCCAAATTATCCATGTTTTCATGTAGTTTCCTATATTCTGCCTTCTGGTCCAAGTATAAGCTTTGCCCACTTTATCAAACAACTTCCTACACACTGTTATGAACTGAGGCAGCTCGGGAACATTGTCTCTCAACTGTGTTATAGAGTGTAGTACTACATTTCAGTGAAGTGTAAGGCTTTCCAAAGCTGCCGAACGTGTTTCTTTCTCTATTTCAATGGTATTCTGCCTTGTATAACACACATTTACCACTCTAGTCTCCTTTAAGTAAAGAATATAGGATTCATACAGTGTTTCATGTGATCTTAACTTGAATTAAGGATTTCCCGATCTTAGCTACCTTTTCTACACTAAGAACTCACTTGGAGAATCTCTTTGAGCTGTTCTAAACAAGTTCTCATCTGTTTACAGTCATTTTCTCCGAATTATCCATGTTTTCATGTAGTTTCCTATATTCTGCCTTCTGGTCCAAGTATAAGCTTTGCCCACTTTATCAAACAACTTCCTACACACTGTTATGAACTGACGCAGCTCTGGAACATTGTCTCTCAACTGTGTTATAGAGTGTAGTACTACATTTCAGTGAAGTGTAAGGATTTCCAAAGCTGCCGAACGTGTTTCTTTCTCTATTGCAATGGTATTCTGCCTTGTATAACACACATTTACCAGTCTAGTCTCCTTTAAGTAAAGAATATAGGATTCATACAGTGTTTCATGTGATCTTAACTTGATTTAAAACTGACTTGGATAATCTCTTTGAGCTGTTCTAAACAAGTTCTCATCTGTTTACAGTCATTTTCTCCGAATTATCCATGTTTTCATGTAGTTTCCTATATTCTGCCTTCTGGTCCAAGTATAAGCTTTGCCCACTTTATCAAAAAACTTCCTACACACTGTTATGAACTGAGGCAGCTCGGGAACATTGTCTCTATACTGTGTTATAGAGTGTAGTACTACATTTCAGTGAAGTGTAAGGCTTTCCAAAGCTGCAGAACGTGTTTCTTTCTCTATTTCAATGGTATTCTGCCTTGTATAACACACATTTACCACTCTAGTCTCCTTTAAGTAAAGAATATAGGATTCATACAGTGTTTCATGTGATCTTAACTTGAATTAAGGATTTCCCGGATCTTAGCTACCTTTTCTACACTAAGAACTGACTTGGAGAATCTCTTTGAGCTGTTCTAAACAAGTTCTCATCTGTTTACAGTCATTTTCTCCGAATTATCCATGTTTTCATGTAGTTTCCTATATTCTGCCTTCTGGTCCAAGTATAAGCTTTGCCCACTTTATCAAACAACTTCCTATACACTGTTATGAACTGAGGCAGCTCGGGAACATTGTCTCTCAACGGTGTTATAGAGTGTAGTACTACATTTCAGTGAAGTGTAAGGCTTTCCAAAGCTGCCGAACGTGTTTCTTTCTCTATTTCAATGGTATTCTGCCTTGTATAACACCCATTTACCAGTCTAGTCTCCTTTAAGTAAAGAATATAGGATTCATACAGTGTTTCATGTGATCTTAACTTGAATTAAAACTGACTTGGAGAATCTCTTTGAGCTGTTCTAAACAAGTTCTCATCTGTTTACAGTCATTTTCTCCGAATTATCAATGTTTTCATGTAGTTTCCTATATTCTGCCTTCTGGTCCAAGTATAAGCTTTGCCCACTTTATCAAAAAACTTCCTACACACTGTTATGAACTGAGGCAGCTCGGGAACATTGTCTCTAAACTGTGTTATAGAGTGTAGTACTACATTTCAGTGAAGTGTAAGGCTTTCCAAAGCTGCCGAACGTGTTTCTTTCTCTATTTCAATGGTATTCTGCCTTGTATAACACACATTTACCACTCTAGTCTCCTTTAAGTAAAGAATATCGGATTCATACAGTGTTTCATGTGATCTTAACTTGAATTAAGGATTTCCTGGATCTTAGCTACCTTTTTTACAATAAGAACTGACTTGGAGAATCTCTTTGAGCTGTTCTAAACAAGTTCTCATCTGTTTACAGTCATTTTCTCCGAATTATCTATGTTTTCATGTAGTTTCCTATATTCTGCCTTCTGGTCCAAGTATAAGCTTTGCCCACTTTATCAAACAACTTCCTACACACTGTTATGAACTGAGGCAGCTCGGGAACATTGTCTCTCAACTGTGTTATAGAGTGTAGTACTACATTTCAGTGAAGTGTAAGGCTTTCCAAAGCTGCCGAACGTGTTTCTTTCTCTATTTCAATGGTATTCTGCCTTGTATAACACACATTTACCACTCTAGTCTCCTTTAAGTAAAGAATATAGGACTCATACAGTGTTTCATGTCATCTTAACTCGAATTAAGGATTTCCCGGATCTTATCTGCCTTTACTACACTAAGAACTGACCGGAGAATCTCTTTGAGCTGTTCTAAACAAGTTCTCATCTGTTTACAGTCATTTTCTCCGAATTATCCATGTTTTCATGTAGTTTCCTATATTCTGCCTTCTGGTCCAAATATAAGCTTTGCCCACTTTATCAAACAACTTCCTACACACTGTTATGAACTGAGGCAGCTCGGGAACATTGTCTCTCAACTGTGTTATAGAGTGTAGTACTACATTTCAGTGAAGTGTAAGGCTTTCCAAAGCTGCCGAACGTGTTTCTTTCTCTATTTCAATGGTATTCTGCCTTGTATAACACACATTTACCACTCTAGTCTCCTTTAAGTAAAGAATATAGGATTCATACAGTGTTTCATGTGATCTTAACTTGAATTAAGGATTTCCCGGATCTTAGCTACCTTTTCTACACTAAGAACTGACTTGGAGAATCTCTTTGAGCTGTTCTAAACAAGTTCTCATCTGTTTACAGTCATTTTCTCCGAATTATCCATGTTTTCATGTAGTTTCCTATATTCTGCCTTCTGGTCCAAGTATAAGCTTTGCCCACTTTATCAAACAACTTCCTACACACTGTTATGAACTGAGGCAGCTCGGGAACATTGTCTCTCAACTGTGTTATAGAGTGTAGTACTACATTTCAGTGAAGTGTAAGGCTTTCCAAAGCTGCCGAACGTGTTTCTTTCTCTATTTCAATGGTATTCTGCCTTGTATAACACACATTTACCAGTCTAGTCTCCTTTAAGTAAAGAATATAGGATTCATACAGTGTTTCATGTGATCTTAACTTGATTTAAAACTGACTTGGATAATCTCTTTGAGCTGTTCTAAACAAGTTCTCATCTGTTTACAGTCATTTTCTCCGAATTATCCATGTTTTCATGTAGTTTCCTATATTCTGCCTTCTGGTCCAAGTATAAGCTTTGCCCACTTTATCAAAAAACTTCCTACACACTGTTATGAACTGAGGCAGCTCGGGAACATTGTCTCTAAACTGTGTTATAGAGTGTAGTACTACATTTCAGTGAAGTGTAAGGCTTTCCAAAGCTGCCGAACGTGTTTCTTTCTCTATTTCAATGGTATTCTGCCTTGTATAAGACACATTTACCACTCTAGTCTCCTTTAAGTAAAGAATATAGGATTCATACAGTGTTTCATGTGATCTTAACTTGAATTAAGGATTTCCTGGATCTTAGCTACCTTTTCTACACTAAGAACTCACTTGGAGAATCTCTTTGAGCTGTTCTAAACAAGTTCTCATCTGTTTACAGTCATTTTCTCCGAATTATCCATGTTTTCATGTAGTTTCCTATATTCTGCCTTCTGTTCCAAGTATAAGCTTTGCCCACTTTATCAAACAACTTCCTACACACTGTTATGAACTGAGGCAGCTCGGGAACATTGTCTCTCAACTGTGTTATAGAGTGTAGTACTACATTTCAGTGAAGTGTAAGGCTTTCCAAAGCTGCCGAACGTGTTTCTTTCTCTATTTCAATGGTATTCTGCCTTGTATAACACACATTTACCAGTCTAGTCTCCTTTAAGTAAAGAATATAGGATTCATACAGTGTTTCATGTGATCTTAACTTGATTTAAAACTGACTTGGATAATCTCTTTGAGCTGTTCTAAACAAGTTCTCATCTGTTTACAGTCATTTTCTCCGAATTATCCATGTTTTCATGTAGTTTCCTATATTCTGCCTTCTGGTCCAAGTATAAGCTTTGCCCACTTTATCAAAAAACTTCCTACACACTGTTATGAACTGAGGCAGCTCGGGAACATTGTCTCTATACTGTGTTATAGAGTGTAGTACTACATTTCAGTGAAGTGTAAGGCTTTCCAAAGCTGCAGAACGTGTTTCTTTCTCTATTTCAATGGTATTCTGCCTTGTATAACACACATTTACCACTCTAGTCTCCTTTAAGTAAAGAATATAGGATTCATACAGTGTTTCATGTGATCTTAACTTGAATTAAGGATTTCCCGGATCTTAGCTACCTTTTCTACACTAAGAACTGACTTGGAGAATCTCTTTGAGCTGTTCTAAACAAGTTCTCATCTGTTTACAGTCATTTTCTCTGAATTATCCATGTTTTCATGTAGTTTCCTATATTCTGCCTTCTGGTCCAAGTATAAGCTTTGCCCACTTTATCAAACAACTTCCTACACACTGTTATGAACTGATGCAGCTCGGGAACATTGTCTCTCAACTGTGTTATAGAGTGTAGTACTACATTTCAGTGAAGTGTAAGGCTTTCCAAAGCTGCCGAACGTGTTTCTTTCTCTATTTCAATGGTATTCTGCCTTGTATAACACCCATTTACCAGTCTAGTCTCCTTTAAGTAAAGAATATAGGATTCATACAGTGTTTCATGTGATCTTAACTTGAATTAAAACTGACTTGGAGAATCTCTTTGAGCTGTTCTAAACAAGTTCTCATCTGTTTACAGTCATTTTCTCCGAATTATCAATGTTTTCATGTAGTTTCCTATATTCTGCCTTCTGGTCCAAGTATAAGCTTTGTCCACTTTATCAAAAAACTTCCTACACACTGTTATGAACTGAGGCAGCTCGGGAACATTGTCTCTAAACTGTGTTATAGAGTGTAGTACTACATTTCAGTGAAGTGTAAGGCTTTCCAAAGCTGCCGAACGTGTTTCTCTCTCTATTTCAATGGTATTCTGCCTTGTATAACACACATTTACCACTCTAGTCTCCTTTAAGTAAAGAATATAGGATTCATACAGTGTTTCATGTGATCTTAACTTGAATTAAGGATTTCCTGGATCTTAGCTACCTTTTCTACAATAAGAACTGACTTGGAGAATCTCTTTGAGCTGTTCTAAACAAGTTCTCATCTGTTTACAGTCATTTTCTCCGAATTATCCATGTTTTCATGTAGTTTCCTATATTCTGCCTTCTGGTCCAAGTATAAGCTTTGCCCACTTTATCAAACAACTTCCTACACACTGTTATGAACTGAGGCAGCTCGGGAACATTGTCTCTCAACTGTGTTATAGAGTGTAGTACTACATTTCAGTGAAGTGTAAGGCTTTCCAAAGCTGCCGAACGTGTTTCTTTCTCTATTTCAATGGTATTCTGCCTTGTATAACACACATTTACCACTCTAGTCTCCTTTAAGTAAAGAATATAGGACTCATACAGTGTTTCATGTCATCTTAACTCGAATTAAGGATTTCCCGGATCTTATCTGCCTTTACTACACTAAGAACTGACCGGAGAATCTCTTTGAGCTGTTCTAAACAAGTTCTCATCTGTTTACAGTCATTTTCTCCGAATTATCCATGTTTTCATGTAGTTTCCTATATTCTGCCTTCTGGTCCAAGTATAAGCTTTGCCCACTTTATCAAAAAACTTCCTACACACTGTTATGAACTGAGGCAGCTCGGGAACATTGTCTCTAAACTGTGTTATAGAGTGTAGTACTACATTTCAGTGAAGTGTAAGGCTTTCCAAAGCTGCCGAACGTGTTTCTTTCTCTATTTCAATGGTATTCTGCCTTGTATAACACACATTTACCACTCTAGTCTCCTTTAAGTAAAGAATATAGGATTCATACAGTGTTTCATGTGATCTTAACTTGAATTAAGGATTTCCCGGATCTTAGCTACCTTTTCTACACTAAGAACTGACTTGGAGAATCTCTTTGAGCTGTTCTAAACAAGTTCTCATCTGTTTACAGTCATTTTCTCCGAATTATCCATGTTTTCATGTAGTTTCCTATATTCTGCCTTCTGGTCCAAGTATAAGCTTTGCCCACTTTATCAAACAACTTCCTACACACTGTTATGAACTGAGGCAGCTCGGGAACATTGTCTCTCAAATGTGTTATAGAGTGTAGTACTATATTTCACTGAAGTGTAAGGCTTTCCAAAGCTGCCGAACGTGTTTCTTTCTCTATTTCAATGGTATTCTGCCTTGTATAACACACATTTACCAGTCTAGTCTCCTTTAAGTAAAGAATATAGGATTCATACAGTGTTTCATGTGATCTTAACTTGAATTAAAACTGACTTGGAGAATCTCTTTGAGCTGTTCTAAACAAGTTCTCATCTGTTTACAGTCATTTTCTCTGAATTATCCATGTTTTCATGTAGTTTCCTATATTCTGCCTTCTGGTCCAAGTATAAGCTTTGCCCACTTTAACAAACAACTTCCTACACACTGTTATGAACTGAGGCAGCTCGGGAACATTGTCTCTCAACTGTGTTATAGAGTGTAGTACTACATTTCAGTGAAGTGTAAGGCTTTCCAAAGCTGCCGAACGTGTTTCTTTCTCTATTTCAATGGTATTCTGCCTTGTATAACACACATTTACCACTCTAGTCTCCTTTAAGTAAAGAATATAGGATTCATACAGTGTTTCATGTGATCTTAACTTGAATTAAGGATTTCCCGGATCTTAGCTACCTTTTCTACACTAAGAACTGACTTGGAGAATCTCTTTCAGCTGTTCTAAACAAGTTCTCATCTGTTTACAGTCATTTTCTCCGAATTATCCATGTTTTCATGTAGTTTCCTATATTCTGCCTTCTGGTCCAAGCATAAGCTTTGCCCACTTTAACAAACAACTTCCTACACACTGTTATGAACTGAGGCAGCTCGGGAACATTGTCTCTCAACTGTGTTATAGAGTGTAGTACTACATTTCAGTGAAGTGTAAGGCTTTCCAAAGCTGCCGAACGTGTTTCTTTCTCTATTTCAATGGTATTCTGCCTTGTATAACACACATTTACCACTCTAGTCTCCTTTAAGTAAAGAATATAGGATTCATACAGTGTTTCATGTGATCTTAACTTGAATTAAGGATTTCCCGGATCTTAGCTACCTTTTCTACACTAAGAACTGACTTGGAGAATCTCTTTGAGCTGTTCTAAACAAGTTCTCATCTGTTTACAGTCATTTTCTCCGAATTATCCATGTTTTCATGTAGTTTCCTATATTCTGCCTTCTGGTCCAAGTATAAGCTTTGCCCACTTTATCAAAAAACTTCCTACACACTGTTATGAACTGAGGCAGCTCGGGAACATTGTCTCTAAACTGTGTTATAGAGTGTAGTACTACATTTCAGTGAAGTGTAAGGCTTTCCAAAGCTGCCGAACGTGTTTCTTTCTCTATTTCAATGGTATTCTGCCTTGTATAACACACATTTACCAGTCTAGTCTCCTTTAAGTAAAGAATATAGGATTCATACAGTGTTTCATGTTATCTTAACTTGATTTAAAACTGAATTGGAGAATCTCTTTGAGCTGTTCTAAACAAGTTCTCATCTGTGTACAGTCATTTTCTCCGAATTATCCATGTTTTCATGTAGTTTCCTATATTCTGCCTTCTGTTCATAGTATAAGCTTTGCCCACTTTATCAAAAAACTTCCTACACACTGTTATGAACTGAGGCAGCTCGGGAACATTGTCTCTAAACTGTGTTATAGAGTGTAGTACTACATTTCAGTGAAGTGTAAGGCTTTCCAAAGCTGCAGAACGTGTTTCTTTCTCTATTTCAATGGTATTCTGCCTTGTATAACACACATTTACCACTCTAGTCTCCTTTAAGTAAAGAATATAGGATTCATACAGTGTTTCATGTGATCTTAACTTGAATTAAGGATTTCCCGGATCTTAGCTACCTTTTCTACACTAAGAACTGACTTGGAGAATCTCTTTGAGCTGTTCTAAACAAGTTCTCATCTGTTTACAGTCATTTTCTCCGAATTATCCATGTTTTCATGTAGTTTCCTATATTCTGCCTTCTGGTCCAAGTATAAGCTTTGCCCACTTTATCAAACAACTTCCTACACACTGTTATGAACTGAGGCAGCTCGGGAACATTGTCTCTCAACTGTGTTATAGAGTGTAGTACTACATTTCAGTGAAGTGTAAGGCTTTCCAAAGCTGCCGAACGTGTTTCTTTCTCTATTTCAATGGTATTCTGCCTTGTATAACACACATTTACCACTCTAGTCTCCTTTAAGTAAAGAATATAGGACTCATACAGTGTTTCATGTCATCTTAACTCGAATTAAGGATTTCCCGGATCTTATCTGCCTTTACTACACTAAGAACTGACCGGAGAATCTCTTTGAGCTGTTCTAAACAAGTTCTCATCTGTTTACAGTCATTTTCTCCGAATTATCCATGTTTTCATGTAGTTTCCTATATTCTGCCTTCTGGTCCAAGTATAAGCTTTGCCCACTTTATCAAACAACTTCCTACACACTGTTATGAACTGAGGCAGCTCGGGAACATTGTCTCTCAACTGTGTTATAGAGTGTAGTACTACATTTCAGTGAAGTGTAAGGCTTTCCAAAGCTGCGGAACGTGTTTCTTTCTCTATTTCAATGGTATTCTGCCTTGTATAACACACATTTACCAGTCTAGTCTCCTTTAAGTAAAGAATATAGGATTCATACAGTGTTTCATGTGATCTTAACTTGAATTAAAACTGACTTGGAGAATCTCTTTGAGCTGTTCTAAACAAGTTCTCATCTGTTTACAGTCATTTTCTCCGAATTATCCATGTTTTCATGTAGTTTCCTATATTCTGCCTTCTGGTCCAAGTATAAGCTTTGCCCACTTTATCAAACAACTTCCTACACACTGTTATGAACTGAGGCAGCTCGGGAACATTGTCTCTAAACTGTGTTATAGAGTGTAGTACTACATTTCAGTGAAGTGTAAGGCTTTCCAAAGCTGCCGAACGTGTTTCTTTCTCTATTTCAATGGTATTCTGCCTTGTATAACACACATTTACCACTCTAGTCTCCTTTAAGTAAAGAATATAGGATTCATACAGTGTTTCATGTGATCTTAACTTGAATTAAGGATTTCCCGGATCTTAGCTACCTTTTCTACACTAAGAACTGACTTGGAGAATCTCTTTGAGCTGTTCTAAACAAGTTCTCATCTGTTTACAGTCATTTTCTCCAAATTATCCATGTTTTCATGTAGTTTCCTATATTCTGCCTTCTGGTCCAAGTATAAGCTTTGCCCACTTTATCAAACAACTTCCTACACACTGTTATGAACTGAGGCAGCTCGGGAACATTGTCTCTCAACTGTGTTATAGAGTGTAGTACTATATTTCAGTGAAGTGTAAGGCTTTCCAAAGCTGCCGAACGTGTTTCTTTCTCTATTTCAATGGTATTCTGCCTTGTATAACACACATTTACCAGTCTAGTCTCCTTTAAGTAAAGAATATAGGATTCATACAGTGTTTCATGTGATCTTAACTTGAATTAAAACTGACTTGGAGAATCTCTTTGAGCTGTTCTAAACAAGTTCTCATCTGTTTACAGTCATTTTCTCTGAATTATCCATGTTTTCATGTAGTTTCCTATATTCTGCCTTCTGGTCCATGTATAAGCTTTGCCCACTTTAACAAACAACTTCCTACACACTGTTATGAACTGAGGCAGCTCGGGAACATTGTCTCTCAACTGTGTTATAGAGTGTAGTACTACATTTCAGTGAAGTGTAAGGCTTTCCAAAGCTGCCGAACGTGTTTCTTTCTCTATTTCAATGGTATTCTGCCTTGTATAACACACATTTACCACTCTAGTCTCCTTTAAGTAAAGAATATAGGATTCATACAGTGTTTCATGTGATCTTAACTTGAATTAAGGATTTCCCGGATCTTAGCTACCTTTTCTACACTAAGAACTGACTTGGAGAATCTCTTTCAGCTGTTCTAAACAAGTTCTCATCTGTTTACAGTCATTTTCTCCGAATTATCCATGTTTTCATGTAGTTTCCTATATTCTGCCTTCTTGTCCAAGCATAAGCTTTGCCCACTTTATCAAACAACTTCCTACACACTGTTATGAACTGAGGCAGCTCGGGAACATTGTCTCTCAACTGTGTTATAGAGTGTAGTACTACATTTCAGTGAAGTGTAAGGCTTTCCAAAGCTGCCGAACGTGTTTCTTTCTCTATTTCAATGGTATTCTGCCTTGTATAACACACATTTACCACTCTAGTCTCCTTTAAGTAAAGAATATAGGATTCATACAGTGTTTCATGTGATCTTAACTTGAATTAAGGATTTCCCGGATCTTAGCTACCTTTTCTACACTAAGAACTGACTTGGAGAATCTCTTTGAGCTGTTCTAAACAAGTTCTCATCTGTTTACAGTCATTTTCTCCGAATTATCCATGTTTTCATGTAGTTTCCTATATTCTGCCTTCTGGTCCAAGTATAAGCTTTGCCCACTTTATCAAAAAACTTCCTACACACTGTTATGAACTGAGGCAGCTCGGGAACATTGTCTCTCAACTGTGTTTTAGAGTGTAGTACTACATTTCAGTGAAGTGTAAGGCTTTCCAAAGCTGCCGAACGTGTTTCTTTCTCTATTTCAATGGTATTCTGCCTTGTATAACACACATTTACCAGTCTAGTCTCCTTTAAGTAAAGAATATAGGATTCATACAGTGTTTCATGTGATCTTAACTTGATTTAAAACTGACTTGGATAATCTCTTTGAGCTGTTCTAAACAAGTTCTCATCTGTTTACAGTCATTTTCTCCGAATTATCCATGTTTTCATGTAGTTTCCTATATTCTGCCTTCTGGTCCAAGTATAAGCTTTGCCCACTTTATCAAAAAACTTCCTACACACTGTTATGAACTGAGGCAGCTCGGGAACATTGTCTCTATACTGTGTTATAGAGTGTAGTACTACATTTCAGTGAAGTGTAAGGCTTTCCAAAGCTGCCGAACGTGTTTCTTTCTCTATTTCAATGGTATTCTGCCTTGTATAACACACATTTACCACTCTAGTCTCCTTTAAGTAAAGAATATAGGATTCATACAGTGTTTCATGTGATCTTAACTTGAATTAAGGATTTCCTGGATCTTAGCTACCTTTTCTACAATAAGAACTGACTTGGAGAATCTCTTTGAGCTGTTCTAAACAAGTTCTCATCTGTTTACAGTCATTTTCTCCGAATTATCTATGTTTTCATGTAGTTTCCTATATTCTGCCTTCTGGTCCAAGTATAAGCTTTGCCCACTTTATCAAACAACTTCCTACACACTGTTATGAACTGAGGCAGCTCGGGAACATTGTCTCTCAACTGTGTTATAGAGTGTAGTACTACATTTCAGTGAAGTGTAAGGCTTTCCAAAGCTGCCGAACGTGTTTCTTTCTCTATTTCAATGGTATTCTGCCTTGTATAACACACATTTACCACTCTAGTCTCCTTTAAGTAAAGAATATAGGACTCATACAGTGTTTCATGTCATCTTAACTCGAATTAAGGATTTCCCGGATCTTATCTGCCTTTACTACACTAAGAACTGACCGGAGAATCTCTTTGAGCTGTTCTAAACAAGTTCTCATCTGTTTACAGTCATTTTCTCTGAATTATGCATGTTTTCATGTAGTTTCCAACATTCAGCCTTCTGGTCCAAGTATAAGCTTTGCCCACTTTATCAAACAACTTCCTACACACTGTTATGAACTGAGGCAGCTCGGGAACATTGTCTCTCAACTGTGTTATAGAGTGTAGTACTACATTTCAGTGAAGTGTAAGGCTTTCCAAAGCTGCCGAACGTGTTTCTTTCTCTATTTCAATGGTATTCTGCCTTGTATAACACACATTTACCAGTCTAGTCTCCTTTAAGTAAAGAATATAGGATTCATACAGTGTTTCATGTGATCTTAACTTGATTTAAAACTGACTTGGAGAATCTCTTTGAGCTGTTCTAAACAAGTTCTCATCTGTTTACAGTCATTTTCTCCGAATTATCCATGTTTTCATGCAGTTTCCTATATTCTGCCTTCTGGTCCAAGTATAAGCTTTGCCCACTTTATCAAAAAACTTCCTACACACTGTTATGAACTGAGGCAGCTCGGGAACATTGTCTCTAAACTGTGTTATAGGGTGTAGTACTACATTTCAGTGAAGTGTAAGGCTTTCCAAAGCTGCCGAACGTGTTTCTTTCTCTATTTCAATGGTATTCTGCCTTGTATAACACACATATACCACTCTAGTCTCCTTTAAGTAAAGAATATAGGATTCATACAGTGTTTCATGTGATCTTAACTTGAATTAAGGATTTCCCGGATCTCAGCTACCTTTTCTACACTAAGAACTGACTTGGAGAATCTCTTTGAGCTGTTCTAAACAAGTTCTCATCTGTTTACAGTCATTTTCTCCGAATTATCCATGTTTTCATGTAGTTTCCTATATTCTGCCTTCCGGTCCAAGTATAAGCTTTGCCCACTTTATCAAAAAACTTCCTACACACTGTTATGAACTGAGGCAGCTCGGGAACATTGTCTCTAAACTGTGTTATAGAGTGTAGTACTACATTTCAGTGAAGTGTAAGGCTTTCCAAAGCTGCCGAACGTGTTTCTTTCTCTATTTCAATGGTATTCTGCCTTGTATAACACACATTTACCACTCTAGTCTCCTTTAAGTAAAGAATATAGGACTCATACAGTGTTTCATGTCATCTTAACTCGAATTAAGGATTTCCCGGATCTTATCTGCCTTTACTACACTAAGAACTGACCGGAGAATCTCTTTGAGCTGTTCTAAACAAGTTCTCATCTGTTTACAGTCATTTTCTCCGAATTATCCATGTTTTCATGTAGTTTCCTATATTCTGCCTTCTGGTCCAAGTATAAGCTTTGCCCACTTTATCAAACAACTTCCTACACACTGTTATGAACTGAGGCAGCTCGGGAACATTGTCTCTCAACTGTGTTATAGACTGTAGTACTATATTTCAGTGAAGTGAAAGGCTTTCCAAAGCTGCCGAACGTGTTTCTTTCTCTATTTCAATTGTATTCTGCCTGGTATAACACACATTTACCACTCTAGTCTCCTTTAAGTAAAGAATATAGGATTCATACAGTGTTTCATGTGATCTTAACTTGAATTAAGGATTTCCTGGATCTTAGCTACCTTTTCTACACTAAGAACTGACTTGGAGAATCTCTTTGAGCTGTTCTAAACAAGTTCTCATCTGTTTACAGTCATTTTCTCCGAATTATCCATGTTTTCATGTAGTTTCCTATATTCTGCCTTCAGGTCCAAGTATAAGCTTTGCCCACTTTATCAAAAAACTTCCTACACACTGTTATGAACTGAGGCAGCTCGGGAACATTGTCTCTAAACTGTGTTATAGAGTGTAGTACTACATTTCAGTGAAGTGTAAGGCTTTCCAAAGCTGCCGAACGTGTTTCTTTCTCTATTTCAATGGTATTCTGCCTTGTATAACACACATTTACCACTCTAGTCTCCTTTAAGTAAAGAATATAGGATTCATACAGTGTTTCATGTGATCTTAACTTGAATTAAAACTGACTTGGAGAATCTCTTTGAGCTGTTCTAAACAAGTTCTCATCTGTTTACAGTCATTTTCTCTGAATTATCCATGTTTTCATGTAGTTTCCTATATTCTGCCTTCTGGTCCATGTATAAGCTTTGCCCACTTTAACAAACAACTTCCTACACACTGTTATGAACTGAGGCAGCTCGGGAACATTGTCTCTCAACTGTGTTATAGAGTGTAGTACTACATTTCAGTGAAGTGTAAGGCTTTCCAAAGCTGCCGAACGTGTTTCTTTCTCTATTTCAATGGTATTCTGCCTTGTATAACACACATTTACCACTCTAGTCTCCTTTAAGTAAAGAATATAGGATTCATACAGTGTTTCATGTGATCTTAACTTGAATTAAGGATTTCCCGGATCTTAGCTACCTTTTCTACACTAAGAACTGACTTGGAGAATCTCTTTCAGCTGTTCTAAACAAGTTCTCATCTGTTTACAGTCATTTTCTCCGAATTATCCATGTTTTCATGTAGTTTCCTATATTCTGCCTTCTTGTCCAAGCATAAGCTTTGCCCACTTTATCAAACAACTTCCTACACACTGTTATGAACTGAGGCAGCTCGGGAACATTGTCTCTCAACTGTGTTATAGAGTGTAGTACTACATTTCAGTGAAGTGTAAGGCTTTCCAAAGCTGCCGAACGTGTTTCTTTCTCTATTTCAATGGTATTCTGCCTTGTATAACACACATTTACCACTCTAGTCTCCTTTAAGTAAAGAATATAGGATTCATACAGTGTTTCATGTGATCTTAACTTGAATTAAGGATTTCCCGGATCTTAGCTACCTTTTCTACACTAAGAACTGACTTGGAGAATCTCTTTGAGCTGTTCTAAACAAGTTCTCATCTGTTTACAGTCATTTTCTCCGAATTATCCATGTTTTCATGTAGTTTCCTATATTCTGCCTTCTGGTCCAAGTATAAGCTTTGCCCACTTTATCAAAAAACTTCCTACACACTGTTATGAACTGAGGCAGCTCGGGAACATTGTCTCTCAACTGTGTTTTAGAGTGTAGTACTACATTTCAGTGAAGTGTAAGGCTTTCCAAAGCTGCCGAACGTGTTTCTTTCTCTATTTCAATGGTATTCTGCCTTGTATAACACACATTTACCAGTCTAGTCTCCTTTAAGTAAAGAATATAGGATTCATACAGTGTTTCATGTGATCTTAACTTGATTTAAAACTGACTTGGATAATCTCTTTGAGCTGTTCTAAACAAGTTCTCATCTGTTTACAGTCATTTTCTCCGAATTATCCATGTTTTCATGTAGTTTCCTATATTCTGCCTTCTGGTCCAAGTATAAGCTTTGCCCACTTTATCAAAAAACTTCCTACACACTGTTATGAACTGAGGCAGCTCGGGAACATTGTCTCTATACTGTGTTATAGAGTGTAGTACTACATTTCAGTGAAGTGTAAGGCTTTCCAAAGCTGCCGAACGTGTTTCTTTCTCTATTTCAATGGTATTCTGCCTTGTATAACACACATTTACCACTCTAGTCTCCTTTAAGTAAAGAATATAGGATTCATACAGTGTTTCATGTGATCTTAACTTGAATTAAGGATTTCCTGGATCTTAGCTACCTTTTCTACAATAAGAACTGACTTGGAGAATCTCTTTGAGCTGTTCTAAACAAGTTCTCATCTGTTTACAGTCATTTTCTCCGAATTATCTATGTTTTCATGTAGTTTCCTATATTCTGCCTTCTGGTCCAAGTATAAGCTTTGCCCACTTTATCAAACAACTTCCTACACACTGTTATGAACTGAGGCAGCTCGGGAACATTGTCTCTCAACTGTGTTATAGAGTGTAGTACTACATTTCAGTGAAGTGTAAGGCTTTCCAAAGCTGCCGAACGTGTTTCTTTCTCTATTTCAATGGTATTCTGCCTTGTATAACACACATTTACCACTCTAGTCTCCTTTAAGTAAAGAATATAGGACTCATACAGTGTTTCATGTCATCTTAACTCGAATTAAGGATTTCCCGGATCTTATCTGCCTTTACTACACTAAGAACTGACCGGAGAATCTCTTTGAGCTGTTCTAAACAAGTTCTCATCTGTTTACAGTCATTTTCTCTGAATTATGCATGTTTTCATGTAGTTTCCAACATTCAGCCTTCTGGTCCAAGTATAAGCTTTGCCCACTTTATCAAACAACTTCCTACACACTGTTATGAACTGAGGCAGCTCGGGAACATTGTCTCTCAACTGTGTTATAGAGTGTAGTACTACATTTCAGTGAAGTGTAAGGCTTTCCAAAGCTGCCGAACGTGTTTCTTTCTCTATTTCAATGGTATTCTGCCTTGTATAACACACATTTACCAGTCTAGTCTCCTTTAAGTAAAGAATATAGGATTCATACAGTGTTTCATGTGATCTTAACTTGATTTAAAACTGACTTGGAGAATCTCTTTGAGCTGTTCTAAACAAGTTCTCATCTGTTTACAGTCATTTTCTCCGAATTATCCATGTTTTCATGTAGTTTCCTATATTCTGCCTTCTGGTCCAAGTATAAGCTTTGCCCACTTTATCAAACAACTTCCTACACACTGTTATGAACTGAGGCAGCTCGGGAACATTGTCTCTCAACTGTGTTATAGACTGTAGTACTATATTTCAGTGAAGTGAAAGGCTTTCCAAAGCTGCCGAACGTGTTTCTTTCTCTATTTCAATTGTATTCTGCCTGGTATAACACACATTTACCACTCTAGTCTCCTTTAAGTAAAGAATATAGGATTCATACAGTGTTTCATGTGATCTTAACTTGAATTAAGGATTTCCCGGATCTTAGCTACCTTTTCTACACTAAGAACTGACTTGGAGAATCTCTTTGAGCTGTTCTAAACAAGTTCTCATCTGTTTACAGTCATTTTCTCTGAATTATCCATGTTTTCATGCAGTTTCCTATATTCTGCCTTCTGGTCCAGGTATAAGCTTTGCCCACTTTATCAAACAACTTCCTACACACTGTTATGAACTGAGGCAGCTCGGGAACATTGTCTCTCAACTGTGTTATAGAGTGTAGTACTACATTTCATTGAAGTGTAAGGCTTTCCAAAGCTGCCGAAAGTGTTTCTTTCTCTATTTCAATGGTATTCTGCCTTGTATAACACACATTTACTACTCTAGTCGACTTTAAGTAAAGACTATAGGATTCATACAGTGTTTCATGTGATCTTAACTTGAATTAAGGATTTCCCGGATCTTAGCTACCTTTTCTACACTAAGAACTGACTTGGAGAATCTCTTTGAGCTGTTCTAAACAAGTTCTCATCTGTTTACAGTCATTTTCTCCGAATTATCCATGTTTTCATGTAGTTTCCTATATTCTGCCTTCTGGTCCAAGTATAAGCTTTGCCCACTTTATCAAACAACTTCCTACACACTGTTATGAACTGAGGCAGTTCACGAACATTGTCTCTCAACTGTGTTATAGAGTGTAGTAGTACATTTCAGTGAAGTGTAAGGCTTTCCAAAGCTGCCTAACATGTTTCTTTCTCTATTTCAATGGTATTCTGCCTTGTATAACACACATTTACCACTCTAGTCTCCTTTAAGTAAAGAATATAGGACTCATACAGTGTTTCATGTCATCTTAACTCGAATTAAGGATTTCCCGGATCTTATCTGCCTTTACTACACTAAGAACTGACCGGAGAATCTCTTTGAGCTGTTCTAAACAAGTTCTCATCTGTTTACAGTCATTTTCTCCGAATTATCCATGTTTTAATGTAGTTTCCGACATTCTGCCTTCTGGTCCAAGTATAAGCTTTGCCCACTTTATCAAAAAACTTCCTACACACTGTTATGAACTGAGGCAGCTCGGGAACATTGTCTCTCAACTGTGTTATAGAGTGTAACTACATTTCAGTGAAGTGTAAGGCTTTCCAAAGCTGCCGAACGTGTTTCTTTCTCTATTTCAATGGTGTTCTGCCTTGTATAACACACATTTACCACTCTAGTCTCCTTTAAGTAAAGAATATAGGATTCATACAGTGTTTCATGTGATCTTAACTTGAATTAAGGATTTCCCGGATCTTAGCTACCTTTTCTACACTAAGAACTGACTTGGAGAATCTCTTTGAGCTGTTCTAAACAAGTTCTCATCTGTTTACAGTCATTTTCTCCGAATTATCCATGTTTTCATGTAGTTTCCTATATTCTGCCTTCTGGTCCAAGTATAAGCTTTGCCCACTTTATCAAACAACTTCCTACACACTGTTATGAACTGAGGCAGCTCGGGAACATTGTCTCTCAACTGTGTTATAGAGTGTAGTACTACATTTCAGTGAAGTGTAAGGCTTTCCAAAGCTGCCGAACGTGTTTCTTTCTCTATTTCAATGGTATTCTGCCTTGTATAACACCCATTTACCAGTCTAGTCTCCTTTAAGTAAAGAATATAGGATTCATACAGTGTTTCATGTGATCTTAACTTGTATTAAAACTGACTTGGAGAATCTCTTTGAGCTGTTCTAAACAAGTTCTCATCTGTTTACAGTCATTTTCTCCGAATTATCAATGTTTTCATGTAGTTTCCTATATTCTGCCTTCTGGTCCAAGTATAAGCTTTGCCCACTTTATCAAAAAACTTCCTACACACTGTTATGAACTGAGGCAGCTCGGGAACATTGTCTCTAAACTGTGTTATAGAGTGTAGTACTACATTTCAGTGAAGTGTAAGGCTTTCCAAAGCTGCCGAACGTGTTTCTCTCTCTATTTCAATGGTATTCTGCCTTGTATAACACACATTTACCACTCTAGTCTCCTTTAAGTAAAGAATATAGGATTCATACAGTGTTTTATGTGATCTTAACTTGAATTAAGGATTTCCCGGATCTTAGCTACCTTTTCTACAATAAGAACTGACTTGGAGAATCTCTTTGAGCTGTTCTGAACAAGTTCTCATCTGTTTACAGTCATTTTCTCCGAATTATCCATGTTTTCATGTAGTTTCCTATATTCTGCCTTCTGGTCCAAGCATAAGCTTTGCCCACTTTATCAAACAACTTCCTACACACTGTTATGAACTGAGGCAGCTCGGGAACATTGTCTCTCAACTGTGTTATAGAGTGTAGTACTACATTTCAGTGAAGTGTAAGGCTTTCCAAAGCTGCCGAACGTGTTTCTTTCTCTATTTCAATGGTATTCTGCCTTGTATAACACACATTTACCACTCTAGTCTCCTTTAAGTAAAGAATATAGGATTCATACAGTGTTTCATGTGATCTTAACTTGAATTAAGGATTTCCCGGATCTTAGCTACCTTTTCTACACTAAGAACTGACTTGGAGAATCTCTTTGAGCTGTTCTAAACAAGTTCTCATCTGTTTACAGTCATTTTCTCCGAATTATCCATGTTTTCATGTAGTTTCCTATATTCTGCCTTCTGGTCCAAGTATAAGCTTTGCCCACTTTATCAAAAAACTTCCTACACACTGTTATGAACTGAGGCAGCTCGGGAACATTGTCTCTAAACTGTGTTATAGAGTGTAGTACTACATTTCAGTGAAGTGTAAGGCTTTCCAAAGCTGCCGAACGTGTTTCTTTCTCTATTTCAATGGTATTCTGCCTTGTATAACACACATTTACCAGTCTAGTCTCCTTTAAGTAAAGAATATAGGATTCATACAGTGTTTCATGTTATCTTAACTTGATTTAAAACTGAATTGGAGAATCTCTTTGAGCTGTTCTAAACAAGTTCTCATCTGTTTACAGTCATTTTCTCCGAATTATCCATGTTTTCATGTAGTTTCCTATATTCTGCCTTCTGTTCCTAGTATAAGCTTTGCCCACTTTATCAAAAAACTTCCTACACACTGTTATGAACTGAGGCAGCTCGGGAACATTGTCTCTAAACTGTGTTATAGAGTGTAGTACTACATTTCAGTGAAGTGTAAGGCTTTCCAAAGCTGCAGAACGTGTTTCTTTCTCTATTTCAATGGTATTCTGCCTTGTATAACACACATTTACCACTCTAGTCTCCTTTAAGTAAAGAATATAGGATTCATACAGTGTTTCATGTGATCTTAACTTGAATTAAGGATTTCCCGGATCTTAGCTACCTTTTCTACACTAAGAACTGACTTGGAGAATCTCTTTGAGCTGTTCTAAACAAGTTCTCATCTGTTTACAGTCATTTTCTCCGAATTATCCATGTTTTCATGTAGTTTCCTATATTCTGCCTTCTGGTCCAAGTATAAGCTTTGCCCACTTTATCAAACAACTTCCTACACACTGTTATGAACTGAGGCAGCTCGGGAACATTGTCTCTCAACTGTGTTATAGAGTGTAGTACTACATTTCAGTGAAGTGTAAGGCTTTCCAAAGCTGCCGAACGTGTTTCTTTCTCTATTTCAATGGTATTCTGCCTTGTATAACACACATTTACCACTCTAGTCTCCTTTAAGTAAAGAATATAGGACTCATACAGTGTTTCATGTCATCTTAACTCGAATTAAGGATTTCCCGGATCTTATCTGCCTTTACTACACTAAGAACTGACCGGAGAATCTCTTTGAGCTGTTCTAAACAAGTTCTCATCTGTTTACAGTCATTTTCTCCGAATTATCCATGTTTTCATGTAGTTTCCTATATTCTGCCTTCTGGTCCAAGTATAAGCTTTGCCCACTTTATCAAACAACTTCCTACACACTGTTATGAACTGAGGCAGCTCGGGAACATTGTCTCTCAACTGTGTTATAGAGTGTAGTACTACATTTCAGTGAAGTGTAAGGCTTTCCAAAGCTGCGGAACGTGTTTCTTTCTCTATTTCAATGGTATTCTGCCTTGTATAACACACATTTACCAGTCTAGTCTCCTTTAAGTAAAGAATATAGGATTCATACAGTGTTTCATGTGATCTTAACTTGAATTAAAACTGACTTGGAGAATCTCTTTGAGCTGTTCTAAACAAGTTCTCATCTGTTTACAGTCATTTTCTCCGAATTATCCATGTTTTCATGTAGTTTCCTATATTCTGCCTTCTGGTCCAAGTATAAGCTTTGCCCACTTTATCAAAAAACTTCCTACACACTGTTATGAACTGAGGCAGCTCGGGAACATTGTCTCTAAACTGTGTTATAGAGTGTAGTACTACATTTCAGTGAAGTGTAAGGCTTTCCAAAGCTGCCGAACGTGTTTCTTTCTCTATTTCAATGGTATTCTGCCTTGTATAACACACATTTACCACTCTAGTCTCCTTTAAGTAAAGAATATAGGACTCATACAGTGTTTCATGTCATCTTAACTCGAATTAAGGATTTCCCGGATCTTATCTGCCTTTACTACACTAAGAACTGACCGGAGAATCTCTTTGAGCTGTTCTAAACAAGTTCTCATCTGTTTACAGTCATTTTCTCCGAATTATCCATGTTTTCATGTAGTTTCCTATATTCTGCCTTCTGGTCCAAGTATAAGCTTTGCCCACTTTATCAAAAAACTTCCTACACACTGTTATGAACTGAGGCAGCTCGGGAACATTGTCTCTAAACTGTGTTATAGAGTGTAGTACTACATTTCAGTGAAGTGTAAGGCTTTCCAAAGCTGCCGAACGTGTTTCTTTCTCTATTTCAATGGTATTCTGCCTTGTATAACACACATTTACCACTCTAGTCTCCTTTAAGTAAAGAATATAGGATTCATACAGTGTTTCATGTGATCTTAACTTGAATTAAGGATTTCCCGGATCTTAGCTACCTTTTCTACACTAAGAACTGACTTGGAGAATCTCTTTGAGCTGTTCTAAACAAGTTCTCATCTGTTTACAGTCATTTTCTCCGAATTATCCATGTTTTCATGTAGTTTCCTATATTCTGCCTTCTGGTCCAAGTATAAGCTTTGCCCACTTTATCAAACAACTTCCTACACACTGTTATGAACTGAGGCAGCTCGGGAACATTGTCTCTCAACTGTGTTATAGAGTGTAGTACTATATTTCACTGAAGTGTAAGGCTTTCCAAAGCTGCCGAACGTGTTTCTTTCTCTATTTCAATGGTATTCTGCCTTGTATAACACACATTTACCAGTCTAGTCTCCTTTAAGTAAAGAATATAGGATTCATACAGTGTTTCATGTGATCTTAACTTGAATTAAAATTGACTTGGAGAATCTCTTTGAGCTGTTCTAAACAAGTTCTCATCTGTTTACAGTCATTTTCTCTGAATTATCCATGTTTTCATGTAGTTTCCTATATTCTGCCTTCTGGTCCAAGTATAAGCTTTGCCCACTTTAACAAACAACTTCCTACACACTGTTATGAACTGAGGCAGCTCGGGAACATTGTCTCTCAACTGTGTTATAGAGTGTAGTACTACATTTCAGTGAAGTGTAAGGCTTTCCAAAGCTGCCGAACGTGTTTCTTTCTCTATTTCAATGGTATTCTGCCTTGTATAACACACATTTACCACTCTAGTCTCCTTTAAGTAAAGAATATAGGATTCATACAGTGTTTCATGTGATCTTAACTTGAATTAAGGATTTCCCGGATCTTAGCTACCTTTTCTACACTAAGAACTGACTTGGAGAATCTCTTTCAGCTGTTCTAAACAAGTTCTCATCTGTTTACAGTCATTTTCTCCGAATTATCCATGTTTTCATGTAGTTTCCTATATTCTGCCTTCTGGTCCAAGCATAAGCTTTGCCCACTTTATCAAACAACTTCCTACACACTGTTATGAACTGAGGCAGCTCGGGAACATTGTCTCTCAACTGTGTTATAGAGTGTAGTACTACATTTCAGTGAAGTGTAAGGCTTTCCAAAGCTGCCGAACGTGTTTCTTTCTCTATTTCAATGGTATTCTGCCTTGTATAACACACATTTACCACTCTAGTCTCCTTTAAGTAAAGAATATAGGATTCATACAGTGTTTCATGTGATCTTAACTTGAATTAAGGATTTCCCGGATCTTAGCTACCTTTTCTACACTAAGAACTGACTTGGAGAATCTCTTTGAGCTGTTCTAAACAAGTTCTCATCTGTTTACAGTCATTTTCTCCGAATTATCCATGTTTTCATGTAGTTTCCTATATTCTGCCTTCTGGTCCAAGTATAAGCTTTGCCCACTTTATCAAAAAACTTCCTACACACTGTTATGAACTGAGGCAGCTCGGGAACATTGTCTCTAAACTGTGTTATAGAGTGTAGTACTACATTTCAGTGAAGTGTAAGGCTTTCCAAAGCTGCCGAACGTGTTTCTTTCTCTATTTCAATGGTATTCTGCCTTGTATAACACACATTTACCAGTCTAGTCTCCTTTAAGTAAAGAATATAGGATTCATACAGTGTTTCATGTTATCTTAACTTGATTTAAAACTGAATTGGAGAATCTCTTTGAGCTGTTCTAAACAAGTTCTCATCTGTTTACAGTCATTTTCTCCGAATTATCCATGTTTTCATGTAGTTTCCTATATTCTGCCTTCTGTTCCTAGTATAAGCTTTGCCCACTTTATCAAAAAACTTCCTACACACTGTTATGAACTGAGGCAGCTCGGGAACATTGTCTCTAAACTGTGTTATAGAGTGTAGTACTACATTTCAGTGAAGTGTAAGGCTTTCCAAAGCTGCAGAACGTGTTTCTTTCTCTATTTCAATGGTATTCTGCCTTGTATAACACACATTTACCACTCTAGTCTCCTTTAAGTAAAGAATATAGGATTCATACAGTGTTTCATGTGATCTTAACTTGAATTAAGGATTTCCCGGATCTTAGCTACCTTTTCTACACTAAGAACTGACTTGGAGAATCTCTTTGAGCTGTTCTAAACAAGTTCTCATCTGTTTACAGTCATTTTCTCCGAATTATCCATGTTTTCATGTAGTTTCCTATATTCTGCCTTCTGGTCCAAGTATAAGCTTTGCCCACTTTATCAAACAACTTCCTACACACTGTTATGAACTGAGGCAGCTCGGGAACATTGTCTCTCAACTGTGTTATAGAGTGTAGTACTACATTTCAGTGAAGTGTAAGGCTTTCCAAAGCTGCCGAACGTGTTTCTTTCTCTATTTCAATGGTATTCTGCCTTGTATAACACACATTTACCACTCTAGTCTCCTTTAAGTAAAGAATATAGGACTCATACAGTGTTTCATGTCATCTTAACTCGAATTAAGGATTTCCCGGATCTTATCTGCCTTTACTACACTAAGAACTGACCGGAGAATCTCTTTGAGCTGTTCTAAACAAGTTCTCATCTGTTTACAGTCATTTTCTCCGAATTATCCATGTTTTCATGTAGTTTCCTATATTCTGCCTTCTGGTCCAAGTATAAGCTTTGCCCACTTTATCAAACAACTTCCTACACACTGTTATGAACTGAGGCAGCTCGGGAACATTGTCTCTCAACTGTGTTATAGAGTGTAGTACTACATTTCAGTGAAGTGTAAGGCTTTCCAAAGCTGCGGAACGTGTTTCTTTCTCTATTTCAATGGTATTCTGCCTTGTATAACACACATTTACCAGTCTAGTCTCCTTTAAGTAAAGAATATAGGATTCATACAGTGTTTCATGTGATCTTAACTTGAATTAAAACTGACTTGGAGAATCTCTTTGAGCTGTTCTAAACAAGTTTTCATCTGTTTACAGTCATTTTCTCCGAATTATCCATGTTTTCATGTAGTTTCCTATATTCTGCCTTCTGGTCCAAGTATAAGCTTTGCCCACTTTATCAAAAAACTTCCTACACACTGTTATGAACTGAGGCAGCTCGGGAACATTGTCTCTAAACTGTGTTATAGAGTGTAGTACTACATTTCAGTGAAGTGTAAGGCTTTCCAAAGCTGCCGAACGTGTTTCTTTCTCTATTTCAATGGTATTCTGCCTTGTATAACACACATTTACCACTCTAGTCTCCTTTAAGTAAAGAATATAGGATTCATACAGTGTTTCATGTGATCTTAACTTGAATTAAGGATTTCCCGGATCTTAGCTACCTTTTCTACACTAAGAACTGACTTGGAGAATCTCTTTGAGCTGTTCTAAACAAGTTCTCATCTGTTTACAGTCATTTTCTCCAAATTATCCATGTTTTCATGTAGTTTCCTATATTCTGCCTTCTGGTCCAAGTATAAGCTTTGCCCACTTTATCAAACAACTTCCTACACACTGTTATGAACTGAGGCAGCTCGGGAACATTGTCTCTCAACTGTGTTATAGAGTGTAGTACTATATTTCAGTGAAGTGTAAGGCTTTCCAAAGCTGCCGAACGTGTTTCTTTCTCTATTTCAATGGTATTCTGCCTTGTATAACACACATTTACCAGTCTAGTCTCCTTTAAGTAAAGAATATAGGATTCATACAGTGTTTCATGTGATCTTAACTTGAATTAAAACTGACTTGGAGAATCTCTTTGAGCTGTTCTAAACAAGTTCTCATCTGTTTACAGTCATTTTCTCTGAATTATCCATGTTTTCATGTAGTTTCCTATATTCTGCCTTCTGGTCCATGTATAAGCTTTGCCCACTTTAACAAACAACTTCCTACACACTGTTATGAACTGAGGCAGCTCGGGAACATTGTCTCTCAACTGTGTTATAGAGTGTAGTACTACATTTCAGTGAAGTGTAAGGCTTTCCAAAGCTGCCGAACGTGTTTCTTTCTCTATTTCAATGGTATTCTGCCTTGTATAACACACATTTACCACTCTAGTCTCCTTTAAGTAAAGAATATAGGATTCATACAGTGTTTCATGTGATCTTAACTTGAATTAAGGATTTCCCGGATCTTAGCTACCTTTTCTACACTAAGAACTGACTTGGAGAATCTCTTTCAGCTGTTCTAAACAAGTTCTCATCTGTTTACAGTCATTTTCTCCGAATTATCCATGTTTTCATGTAGTTTCCTATATTCTGCCTTCTTGTCCAAGCATAAGCTTTGCCCACTTTATCAAACAACTTCCTACACACTGTTATGAACTGAGGCAGCTCGGGAACATTGTCTCTCAACTGTGTTATAGAGTGTAGTACTACATTTCAGTGAAGTGTAAGGCTTTCCAAAGCTGCCGAACGTGTTTCTTTCTCTATTTCAATGGTATTCTGCCTTGTATAACACACATTTACCACTCTAGTCTCCTTTAAGTAAAGAATATAGGATTCATACAGTGTTTCATGTGATCTTAACTTGAATTAAGGATTTCCCGGATCTTAGCTACCTTTTCTACACTAAGAACTGACTTGGAGAATCTCTTTGAGCTGTTCTAAACAAGTTCTCATCTGTTTACAGTCATTTTCTCCGAATTATCCATGTTTTCATGTAGTTTCCTATATTCTGCCTTCTGGTCCAAGTATAAGCTTTGCCCACTTTATCAAAAAACTTCCTACACACTGTTATGAACTGAGGCAGCTCGGGAACATTGTCTCTCAACTGTGTTTTAGAGTGTAGTACTACATTTCAGTGAAGTGTAAGGCTTTCCAAAGCTGCCGAACGTGTTTCTTTCTCTATTTCAATGGTATTCTGCCTTGTATAACACACATTTACCAGTCTAGTCTCCTTTAAGTAAAGAATATAGGATTAATACAGTGTTTCATGTGATCTTAACTTGATTTAAAACTGACTTGGATAATCTCTTTGAGCTGTTCTAAACAAGTTCTCATCTGTTTACAGTCATTTTCTCCGAATTATCCATGTTTTCATGTAGTTTCCTATATTCTGCCTTCTGGTCCAAGTATAAGCTTTGCCCACTTTATCAAAAAACTTCCTACACACTGTTATGAACTGAGGCAGCTCGGGAACATTGTCTCTATACTGTGTTATAGAGTGTAGTACTACATTTCAGTGAAGTGTAAGGCTTTCCAAAGCTGCCGAACGTGTTTCTTTCTCTATTTCAATGGTATTCTGCCTTGTATAACACACATTTACCACTCTAGTCTCCTTTAAGTAAAGAATATAGGATTCATACAGTGTTTCATGTGATCTTAACTTGAATTAAGGATTTCCTGGATCTTAGCTACCTTTTCTACAATAAGAACTGACTTGGAGAATCTCTTTGAGCTGTTCTAAACAAGTTCTCATCTGTTTACAGTCATTTTCTCCGAATTATCTATGTTTTCATGTAGTTTCCTATATTCTGCCTTCTGGTCCAAGTATAAGCTTTGCCCACTTTATCAAACAACTTCCTACACACTGTTATGAACTGAGGCAGCTCGGGAACATTGTCTCTCAACTGTGTTATAGAGTGTAGTACTACATTTCAGTGAAGTGTAAGGCTTTCCAAAGCTGCCGAACGTGTTTCTTTCTCTATTTCAATGGTATTCTGCCTTGTATAACACACATTTACCACTCTAGTCTCCTTTAAGTAAAGAATATAGGACTCATACAGTGTTTCATGTCATCTTAACTCGAATTAAGGATTTCCCGGATCTTATCTGCCTTTACTACACTAAGAACTGACCGGAGAATCTCTTTGAGCTGTTATAAACAAGTTCTCATCTGTTTACAGTCATTTTCTCTGAATTATGCATGTTTTCATGTAGTTTCCAACATTCAGCCTTCTGGTCCAAGTATAAGCTTTGCCCACTTTATCAAACAACTTCCTACACACTGTTATGAACTGAGGCAGCTCGGGAACATTGTCTCTCAACTGTGTTATAGAGTGTAGTACTACATTTCAGTGAAGTGTAAGGCTTTCCAAAGCTGCCGAACGTGTTTCTTTCTCTATTTCAATGGTATTCTGCCTTGTATAACACACATTTACCAGTCTAGTCTCCTTTAAGTAAAGAATATAGGATTCATACAGTGTTTCATGTGATCTTAACTTGATTTAAAACTGACTTGGAGAATCTCTTTGAGCTGTTCTAAACAAGTTCTCATCTGTTTACAGTCATTTTCTCCGAATTATCCATGTTTTCATGCAGTTTCCTATATTCTGCCTTCTGGTCCAAGTATAAGCTTTGCCCACTTTATCAAAAAACTTCCTACACACTGTTATGAACTGAGGCAGCTCGGGAACATTGTCTCTAAACTGTGTTATAGGGTGTAGTACTACATTTCAGTGAAGTGTAAGGCTTTCCAAAGCTGCCGAACGTGTTTCTTTCTCTATTTCAATGGTATTCTGCCTTGTATAACACACATATACCACTCTAGTCTCCTTTAAGTAAAGAATATAGGATTCATACAGTGTTTCATGTGATCTTAACTTGAATTAAGGATTTCCCGGATCTCAGCTACCTTTTCTACACTAAGAACTGACTTGGAGAATCTCTTTGAGCTGTTCTAAACAAGTTCTCATCTGTTTACAGTCATTTTCTCCGAATTATCCATGTTTTCATGTAGTTTCCTATATTCTGCCTTCCGGTCCAAGTATAAGCTTTGCCCACTTTATCAAAAAACTTCCTACACACTGTTATGAACTGAGGCAGCTCGGGAACATTGTCTCTAAACTGTGTTATAGAGTGTAGTACTACATTTCAGTGAAGTGTAAGGCTTTCCAAAGCTGCCGAACGTGTTTCTTTCTCTATTTCAATGGTATTCTGCCTTGTATAACACACATTTACCACTCTAGTCTCCTTTAAGTAAAGAATATAGGACTCATACAGTGTTTCATGTCATCTTAACTCGAATTAAGGATTTCCCGGATCTTATCTGCCTTTACTACACTAAGAACTGACCGGAGAATCTCTTTGAGCTGTTCTAAACAAGTTCTCATCTGTTTACAGTCATTTTCTCCGAATTATCCATGTTTTCATGTTGTTTCCTATATTCTGCCTTCTGGTCCAAGTATAAGCTTTGCCCACTTTATCAAACAACTTCCTACACACTGTTATGAACTGAGGCAGCTCGGGAACATTGTCTCTCAACTGTGTTATAGACTGTAGTACTATATTTCAGTGAAGTGAAAGGCTTTCCAAAGCTGCCGAACGTGTTTCTTTCTCTATTTCAATTGTATTCTGCCTGGTATAACACACATTTACCACTCTAGTCTCCTTTAAGTAAAGAATATAGGATTCATACAGTGTTTCATGTGATCTTAACTTGAATTAAGGATTTCCCGGATCTTAGCTACCTTTTCTACACTAAGAACTGACTTGGAGAATCTCTTTGAGCTGTTCTAAACAAGTTCTCATCTGTTTACAGTCATTTTCTCTGAATTATCCATGTTTTCATGCAGTTTCCTATATTCTGCCTTCTGGTCCAGGTATAAGCTTTGCCCACTTTATCAAACAACTTCCTACACACTGTTATGAACTGAGGCAGCTCGGGAACATTGTCTCTCAACTGTGTTATAGAGTGTAGTACTACATTTCATTGAAGTGTAAGGCTTTCCAAAGCTGCCGAAAGTGTTTCTTTCTCTATTTCAATGGTATTCTGCCTTGTATAACACACATTTACTACTCTAGTCGACTTTAAGTAAAGACTATAGGATTCATACAGTGTTTCATGTGATCTTAACTTGAATTAAGGATTTCCCGGATCTTAGCTACATTTTCTACACTAAGAACTGACTTGGAGAATCTCTTTGAGCTGTTCTAAACAAGTTCTCATCTGTTTACAGTCATTTTCTCCGAATTATCCATGTTTTCATGTAGTTTCCTATATTCTGCCTTCTGGTCCAAGTATAAGCTTTGCCCACTTTATCAAACAACTTCCTACACACTGTTATGAACTGAGGCAGTTCACGAACATTGTCTCTCAACTGTGTTATAGAGTGTAGTAGTACATTTCAGTGAAGTGTAAGGCTTTCCAAAGCTGCCTAACATGTTTCTTTCTCTATTTCAATGGTATTCTGCCTTGTATAACACACATTTACCACTCTAGTCTCCTTTAAGTAAAGAATATAGGACTCATACAGTGTTTCATGTCATCTTAACTCGAATTAAGGATTTCCCGGATCTTATCTGCCTTTACTACACTAAGAACTGACCGAAGAATCTCTTTGAGCTGTTCTAAACAAGTTCTCATCTGTTTACAGTCATTTTCTCTGAATTATCCATGTTTTAATGTAGTTTCCGACATTCTGCCTTCTGGTCCAAGTATAAGCTTTGCCCACTTTATCAAAAAACTTCCTACACACTGTTATGAACTGAGGCAGCTCGGGAACATTGTCTCTCAACTGTGTTATAGAGTGTAACTACATTTCAGTGAAGTGTAAGGCTTTCCAAAGCTGCCGAACGTGTTTCTTTCTCTATTTCAATGGTGTTCTGCCTTGTATAACACACATTTACCACTCTAGTCTCCTTTAAGTAAAGAATATAGGATTCATACAGTGTTTCATGTGATCTTAACTTGAATTAAGGATTTCCCGGATCTTAGCTACCTTTTCTACACTAAGAACTGACTTGGAGAATCTCTTTGAGCTGTTCTAAACAAGTTCTCATCTGTTTACAGTCATTTTCTCCGAATTATCCATGTTTTCATGTAGTTTCCTATATTCTGCCTTCTGGTCCAAGTATAAGCTTTGCCCACTTTATCAAACAACTTCCTACACACTGTTATGAACTTAGGCAGCTCGGGAACATTGTCTCTCAACTGTGTTATAGAGTGTAGTACTACATTTCAGTGAAGTGTAAGGCTTTCCAAAGCTGCCGAACGTGTTTCTTTCTCTATTTCAATGGTATTCTGCCTTGTATAACACACATTTACCACTCTAGTCTCCTTTAAGTAAAGAATATAGGACTCATACAGTGTTTCATGTCATCTTAACTCGAATTAAGGATTTCCCGGATCTTATCTGCCTTTACTACACTAAGAACTGACCGGAGAATCTCTTTGAGCTGTTCTAAACAAGTTCTCATCTGTTTACAGTCATTTTCTCCGAATTATCCATGTTTTCATGTAGTTTCCTATATTCTGCCTTCTGGTCCAAGTATAAGCTTTGCCCACTTTATCAAACAACTTCCTACACACTGTTATGAACTGAGGCAGCTCGGGAACATTGTCTCTCAACTGTGTTATAGACTGTAGTACTATATTTCAGTGAAGTGAAAGGCTTTCCAAAGCTGCCGAACGTGTTTCTTTCTCTATTTCAATTGTATTCTGCCTGGTATAACACACATTTACCACTCTAGTCTCCTTTAAGTAAAGAATATAGGATTCATACAGTGTTTCATGTGATCTTAACTTGAATTAAGGATTTCCCGGATCTTAGCTACCTTTTCTACACTAAGAACTGACTTGGAGAATCTCTTTGAGCTGTTCTAAACAAGTTCTCATCTGTTTACAGTCATTTTCTCTGAATTATCCATGTTTTCATGCAGTTTCCTATATTCTGCCTTCTGGTCCAGGTATAAGCTTTGCCCACTTTATCAAACAACTTCCTACACACTGTTATGAACTGAGGCAGCTCGGGAACATTGTCTCTCAACTGTGTTATAGAGTGTAGTACTACATTTCATTGAAGTGTAAGGCTTTCCAAAGCTGCCGAAAGTGTTTCTTTCTCTATTTCAATGGTATTCTGCCTTGTATAACACACATTTACTACTCTAGTCGACTTTAAGTAAAGACTATAGGATTCATACAGTGTTTCATGTGATCTTAACTTGAATTAAGGATTTCCCGGATCTTAGCTACCTTTTCTACACTAAGAACTGACTTGGAGAATCTCTTTGAGCTGTTCTAAACAAGTTCTCATCTGTTTACAGTCATTTTCTCCGAATTATCCATGTTTTCATGTAGTTTCCTATATTCTGCCTTCTGGTCCAAGTATAAGCTTTGCCCACTTTATCAAACAACTTCCTACACACTGTTATGAACTGAGGCAGTTCACGAACATTGTCTCTCAACTGTGTTATAGAGTGTAGTAGTACATTTCAGTGAAGTGTAAGGCTTTCCAAAGCTGCCTAACATGTTTCTTTCTCTATTTCAATGGTATTCTGCCTTGTATAACACACATTTACCACTCTAGTCTCCTTTAAGTAAAGAATATAGGACTCATACAGTGTTTCATGTCATCTTAACTCGAATTAAGGATTTCCCGGATCTTATCTGCCTTTACTACACTAAGAACTGACCGAAGAATCTCTTTGAGCTGTTCTAAACAAGTTCTCATCTGTTTACAGTCATTTTCTCTGAATTATCCATGTTTTAATGTAGTTTCCGACATTCTGCCTTCTGGTCCAAGTATAAGCTTTGCCCACTTTATCAAAAAACTTCCTACACACTGTTATGAACTGAGGCAGCTCGGGAACATTGTCTCTCAACTGTGTTATAGAGTGTAACTACATTTCAGTGAAGTGTAAGGCTTTCCAAAGCTGCCGAACGTGTTTCTTTCTCTATTTCAATGGTGTTCTGCCTTGTATAACACACATTTACCACTCTAGTCTCCTTTAAGTAAAGAATATAGGATTCATACAGTGTTTCATGTGATCTTAACTTGAATTAAGGATTTCCCGGATCTTAGCTACCTTTTCTACACTAAGAACTGACTTGGAGAATCTCTTTGAGCTGTTCTAAACAAGTTCTCATCTGTTTACAGTCATTTTCTCCGAATTATCCATGTTTTCATGTAGTTTCCTATATTCTGCCTTCTGGTCCAAGTATAAGCTTTGCCCACTTTATCAAACAACTTCCTACACACTGTTATGAACTTAGGCAGCTCGGGAACATTGTCTCTCAACTGTGTTATAGAGTGTAGTACTAAATTTCAGTGAAGTGTAAGGCTTTCCAAAGCTGCCGAACGTGTTTCTTTCTCTATTTCAATGGTATTCTGCCTTGTATAACACACATTTACCACTCTAGTCTCCTTTAAGTAAAGAATATAGGATTCATACAGTGTTTCATGTGATCTTAACTTGAATTAAGGATATCCCGGATCTTAGCTACCTTTTCTACACTAAGAACTGACTTGGAGAATCTCTTTGAGCTGTTCTAAACAAGTTCTCATCTGTTTACAGTCATTTTCTCCGAATTATCCATGTTTTCATGTAGTTTCCTATATTCTGCCTTCTGGTCCAAGTATAAGCTTTGCCCACTTTATCAAACAACTTCCTACACACTGTTATGAACTGAGGCAGTTCAGGAACATTGTCTCTCAACTGTGTTATAGAGTGTAGTAATACATTTCAGTGAAGTGTAAGGCTTTCCAAAGCTGCCTAACATGTTTCTTTCTCTATTTCAATGGTATTCTGCCTTGTATAACACACATTTACCACTCTAGTCTCCTTTAAGTAAAGAATATAGGATTCATACAGTGTTTCATGTGATCTTAACTTGAATTAAGGATTTCCCGGATCTTAGCTACCTTTTCTACACTAAGAACTGACTTGGAGAATCTCTTTGAGCTGTTCTAAACAAGTTCTCATCTGTTTACAGTCATTTTCTCCGAATTATCCATGTTTTCATGTAGTTTCCTATATTCTGCCTTCTGGTCCAAGTATAAGCTTTGCCCACTTTATCAAACAACTTCCTACACACTGTTATGAACTGAGGCAGCTCGGGAACATTGTCTCTCAACTGTGCTATAGACTGTAGTACTATATTTCAGTGAAGTGAAAGGCTTTCCAAAGCTGCCGAACGTGTTTCTTTCTCTATTTCAATTGTATTCTGCCTGGTATAACACACATTTACCACTCTAGTCTCCTTTAAGTAAAGAATATAGGATTCATACAGTGTTTCATGTGATCTTAACTTTAATTAAGGATTTCCCGGATCTTAGCTACCTTTTCTACACTAAGAACTGACTTGGAGAATCTCTTTGAGCTGTTCTAAACAAGTTCTCATCTGTTTACAGTCATTTTCTCTGAATTATCCATGTTTTCATGCAGTTTCCTATATTCTGCCTTCTGGTCCAGGTATAAGCTTTGCCCACTTTATCAAACAACTTCCTACACACTGTTATGAATTGAGGCAGCTCGGGAACATTGTCTCTCAACTGTGTTATAGAGTGTAGTACTACATTTCATTGAAGTGTAAGGCTTTCCAAAGCTGCCGAAAGTGTTTCTTTCTCTATTTCAATGGTATTCAGCCTTGTATAACACACATTTACCACTCTAGTCTCCTTTAAGTAAAGAATATAGGATTCATACAGTGTTTCATGTGATCTTAACTTGAATTAAGGATTTCCCGGATCTTATCTGCCTTTACTACACTAAGAACTGACCGGAGAATCTCTTTGAGCTGTTCTAAACAAGTTCTCATCTGTTTACAGTCATTTTCTCTGAATTATCCATGTTTTCATGTAGTTTCCTATATTCTGCCTTCTGGTCCAAGTATAAGCTTTGCCCACTTTATCAAACAACTTCCTACACACTGTTATGAACTGAGGCAGTTCACGAACATTGTGTCTCAACTGTGTTATAGAGTGTAGTAGTACATTTCAGTGAAGTGTAAGGCTTTCCAAAGCTGCCTAACATGTTTCTTTCTCTATTTCAATGGTATTCTGCCTTGTATAACACACATTTACCACTCTAGTCTCCTTTAAGTAAAGAATATAGGACTCATGCAGTGTTTCATGTCATCTTAACTCGAATTAAGGATTTCCCGGATCTTATCTGCCTTTACTACACTAAGAACTGACCGGAGAATCTCTTTGAGCTGTTCTAAACAAGTCCTCATCTGTTTACAGTCATTTTCTCTGAATTATCCATGTTTTAATGTAGTTTCCGACATTCTGCCTTCTGGTCCAAGTATAAGCTTTGCCCACTTTATCAAAAAACTTCCTACACACTGTTATGAACTGAGGCAGCTCGGGAACATTGTCTCTCAACTGTGTTATAGGGTGTAACTACATTTCAGTGAAGTGTAAGGCTTTCCAAAGCTGCCGAACGTGTTTCTTTCTCTATTTCAATGGTGTTCTGCCTTGTATAACACACATTTACCACTCTAGTCTCCTTTAAGTAAAGAATATAGGATTCATACAGTGTTTCATGTGATCTTAACTTGAATTAAGGATTTCCCGGATCTTAGCTACCTTTTCTACACTAAGAACTGACTTGGAGAATCTCTGTGAGCTGTTCTAAACAAGTTCTCATCTGTTTACAGTCATTTTCTCCAAATTATCCATGTTTTCATGTAGTTTCCTATATTCTGCCTTCTGGTCCAAGTATAAGCTTTGCCCACTTTATCAAACAACTTCCTACACACTGTTATGAACTTAGGCAGCTCGGGAACATTGTCTCTCAACTGTGTTATAGAGTGTAGTACTACATTTCAGTGAAGTGTAAGGCTTTCCAAAGCTGCCGAACGTGTTTCTTTCTCTATTTCAATGGTATTCTGCCTTGTATAACACACATTTACCACTCTAGTCTCCTTTAAGTAAAGAATATAGGATTCATACAGTGTTTCATGTGATCTTAAGTTGAATTAAGGATTTCCCGGATCTTAGCTACCTTTTCTACACTAAGAACTGACTTGGAGAATCTCTTTGAGCTGTTCTAAACAAGTTCTCATCTGTTTACAGTCATTTTCTCCGAATTATCCATGTTTTCATGTAGTTTCCTATATTCTGCCTTCTGGTCCAAGTATAAGCTTTGCCCACTTTATCAAACAACTTCCTACACACTGTTATGAACTGAGGCAGTTCAGGAACATTGTCTCTCAACTGTGTTATAGAGTGTAGTAATACATTTCAGTGAAGTGTAAGGATTTCCAAAGCTGCCTAACATGTTTCTTTCTCTATTTCAATGGTATTCTGCCTTGTATAACACACATTTACCACTCTAGTCTCCTTTAAGTAAAGAATATAGGATTCATACAGTGTTTCATGTGATCTTAACTTGAATTAAGGATTTCCCGGATCTTAGCTACCTTTTCTACACTAAGAACTGACTTGGAGAATCTCTTTGAGCTGTTCTAAACAAGTTCTCATCTGTTTACAGTCATTTTCTCCGAATTATCCATATTTTCATGTAGTTTCCTATATTCTGCCTTCTGGTCCAAGTATAAGCTTTGCCCACTTTATCAAACAACTTCCTACACACTGTTATGAACTGAGGCAGCTCGGGAACATTGTCTCTCAACTGTGCTATAGACTGTAGTACTATATTTCAGTGAAGTGAAAGGCTTTCCAAAACTGCCGAACGTGTTTCTTTCTCTATTTCAATTGTATTCTGCCTGGTATAACACACATTTACCACTCTAGTCTCCTTTAAGTAAAGAATATAGGATTCATACAGTGTTTAATGTCATCTTAACTCGAATTAAGGATTTCCCGGATCTTATCTGCCTTTACTACACTAAGAACTGACCGGAGAATCTCTTTGAGCTGTTATAAACAAGTTCTCATCTGTTTACAGTCATTTTCTCTGAATTATCCATGTTTTCATGTAGTTTCCTATACTCTGCCTTCTGGTCCAAGTATAAGCTTTGCCCACTTTATCAAACAACTTCCGACACACTGTTATGAACTGAGGCAGCTCGGGAACATTGTCTCTCAACTGTGTTATAGAGTGTAGTACTACATTTCAGTGAAGTGTAAGGCTTTCCAAAGCTGCCGAACGTGTTTCTTTCTCTATTTCAATGGTATTCTGCCTTGTATAACACACGTTTACCAATCTAGTCGACTTTAAGTAAAGAATATAGGTTTCATACAGTGTTTCATGTCATCTTAACTCGAATTAAGGATTTCCCGGATCTTAGCTACATTTACTACACTAAGAACTGACCGGAGAATCTCTTTGAGCTGTTCTAAACAAGTTCTCATCTGTTTACAGTCATTTTCTCTGAATTATCCATGTTTTCATGTAGTTTCCTATATTCTGCCTTCTGGTCCAAATATACGCTTTGCTCACTTTATCAAACAACTTAATACACACTGTTATGAACTGAGGCAGCTCGGGAACATTGTCTCTCAACTTTGTTATAGAGTGTAGTACTACATTTCAGTGAAGTGTAAGGCTTTCCAAAGCTGCCGAACGTGTTTCTTTCTCTATTACCATGGTATTGTGCCTTGTATAACACACATTTACCACTCTAGTCGACTTTAAGTAAAGAATATAGGATTCATACAGTGTTTCATGTCATCTTAACTCGAATTAAGGATTTCCCGGATCTTAGCTACCTTTATTACACTAAGAACTGACCGGAGAATCTCTTCTAAACAATTTCTCATCTGTTTACAGTCATTTTCTCTGAATTATCCATGTTTTCATGTAGTTTCCTATATTCTGCCTTCTGGTCCAAGTATAAGCTTTGCCCACTTTATCAAAAAACTTCCTACACACTGTTATGAACTGAGGCAGCTCGGGAACATTGTCTCTCAACTGTGTTATAGAGTGTAGTACTACATTTCAGTGAAGTGTAAGGCTTTCCAAAGCTGCCGAACGTGTTTCTTTCTCTATTTCAATGGTATTCTGCCTTGTATAACACACATTTACCACTCTATTCGACTTTAAGTAAAGAATATAGGATTCATACAGTGTTTCATGTCATCTTAACTCGAATTAAGGATTTCCCGGATCTTAGCTACCTTTACTACACTAAGAACTGACTGGAGAATCTCTTTGAGCTGTTCTAAACAAGTTCTCATCTGTTTACAGTCATTTTCTCTGAATTATCCATGTTTTCATGTAGTTTCCTATATTCTGCCTTCTGGTCCAAGTATAAGCTTTGCCCACTTTATCAAACAACTTCCTACACACTGTTATGAACTGAGGCAGCACGGGAACATTGTCTCAACTGTGTTATAGAGTGTAGTACTACATTTCAGTGAAGTGTAAGGCTTTCCAAAGCTGCCGAACATGTTTCTTTCTCTATATCAATGGTATTCTGCCTTGTATAACACACATTTACCACTCTAGTCCCTTTAAGTAAAGAATATAGGATTCATACAGTGTTTCATGGCATCTTAACTCGAATTAAGGATTTCCCGGATCTTAGCTACCTTTACTACACTAAGAACTGACTGGAGAATCTCTTTGAGCTGTTCTAAACAAGTTCTCATCTGTTTACACTCATTTTCTATGAATTATCCATGTTTTCATGTAGTTTCCTATATTCTGCCTTCTGGTCCAAGTATAAGCTTTGCCCACTTTATCAAACAACTTCCTACACACTGTTATGAACTGAAACAGCTCGGGAACATTGTCTCTCAACTGGGTTATAGACTGTAGTACTATATTTCAGTGAAGTGTAAGGATTTCCAAAGCTGCCGAACGTGTTTCTTTCTCTATTTCAGTGGTATTCTGCCTTGTATAACACACATTTACCACTCTAGTCTCCTTTAAGTAAAGAATATAGGATTCATACAGTGTTTCATGTCATCTTAACTCCAATTAAGGATTTCCCGGATCTTAGCTACCTTTTCTACACTAAGAACTGACTTGGAGAATCTCTTTGAGCTGTTCTAAACAAGTTCTCATCTGTTTACAGTCATTTTCTCTGAATTATCCATGTTTTCATGCAGTTTCCTATATTCTGCCTTCTGGTCCAGGTATAAGCTTTGCCCACTTTATCAAACAACTTCCTACACACTGTTATGAATTGAGGCAGCTCGGGAACATTGTCTCTCAACTGTGTTATAGAGTGTAGTACTACATTTCATTGAAGTGTAAGGCTTTCCAAAGCTGCCGAAAGTGTTTCTTTCTCTATTTCAATGGTATTCAGCCTTGTATAACACACATTTACCACTCTAGTCTCCTTTAAGTAAAGAATATAGGATTCATACAGTGTTTCATGTGATCTTAACTTGAATTAAGGATTTCCCGGATCTTATCTGCCTTTACTACACTAAGAACTGACCGGAGAATCTCTTTGAGCTGTTCTAAACAAGTTCTCATCTGTTTACAGTCATTTTCTCTGAATTATCCATGTTTTCATGTAGTTTCCTATATTCTGCCTTCTGGTCCAAGTATAAGCTTTGCCCACTTTATCAAACAACTTCCTACACACTGTTATGAACTGAGGCAGTTCACGAACATTGTGTCTCAACTGTGTTATAGAGTGTAGTAGTACATTTCAGTGAAGTGTAAGGCTTTCCAAAGCTGCCTAACATGTTTCTTTCTCTATTTCAATGGTATTCTGCCTTGTATAACACACATTTACCACTCTAGTCTCCTTTAAGTAAAGAATATAGGACTCATGCAGTGTTTCATGTCATCTTAACTCGAATTAAGGATTTCCCGGATCTTATCTGCCTTTACTACACTAAGAACTGACCGGAGAATCTCTTTGAGCTGTTCTAAACAAGTCCTCATCTGTTTACAGTCATTTTCTCTGAATTATCCATGTTTTAATGTAGTTTCCGACATTCTGCCTTCTGGTCCAAGTATAAGCTTTGCCCACTTTATCAAAAAACTTCCTACACACTGTTATGAACTGAGGCAGCTCGGGAACATTGTCTCTCAACTGTGTTATAGGGTGTAACTACATTTCAGTGAAGTGTAAGGCTTTCCAAAGCTGCCGAACGTGTTTCTTTCTCTATTTCAATGGTGTTCTGCCTTGTATAACACACATTTACCACTCTAGTCTCCTTTAAGTAAAGAATATAGGATTCATACAGTGTTTCATGTGATCTTAACTTGAATTAAGGATTTCCCGGATCTTAGCTACCTTTTCTACACTAAGAACTGACTTGGAGAATCTCTGTGAGCTGTTCTAAACAAGTTCTCATCTGTTTACAGTCATTTTCTCCAAATTATCCATGTTTTCATGTAGTTTCCTATATTCTGCCTTCTGGTCCAAGTATAAGCTTTGCCCACTTTATCAAACAACTTCCTACACACTGTTATGAACTTAGGCAGCTCGGGAACATTGTCTCTCAACTGTGTTATAGAGTGTAGTACTACATTTCAGTGAAGTGTAAGGCTTTCCAAAGCTGCCGAACGTGTTTCTTTCTCTATTTCAATGGTATTCTGCCTTGTATAACACACATTTACCACTCTAGTCTCCTTTAAGTAAAGAATATAGGATTCATACAGTGTTTCATGTGATCTTAAGTTGAATTAAGGATTTCCCGGATCTTAGCTACCTTTTCTACACTAAGAACTGACTTGGAGAATCTCTTTGAGCTGTTCTAAACAAGTTCTCATCTGTTTACAGTCATTTTCTCCGAATTATCCATGTTTTCATGTAGTTTCCTATATTCTGCCTTCTGGTCCAAGTATAAGCTTTGCCCACTTTATCAAACAACTTCCTACACACTGTTATGAACTGAGGCAGTTCAGGAACATTGTCTCTCAACTGTGTTATAGAGTGTAGTAATACATTTCAGTGAAGTGTAAGGATTTCCAAAGCTGCCTAACATGTTTCTTTCTCTATTTCAATGGTATTCTGCCTTGTATAACACACATTTACCACTCTAGTCTCCTTTAAGTAAAGAATATAGGATTCATACAGTGTTTCATGTGATCTTAACTTGAATTAAGGATTTCCCGGATCTTAGCTACCTTTTCTACACTAAGAACTGACTTGGAGAATCTCTTTGAGCTGTTCTAAACAAGTTCTCATCTGTTTACAGTCATTTTCTCCGAATTATCCATATTTTCATGTAGTTTCCTATATTCTGCCTTCTGGTCCAAGTATAAGCTTTGCCCACTTTATCAAACAACTTCCTACACACTGTTATGAACTGAGGCAGCTCGGGAACATTGTCTCTCAACTGTGCTATAGACTGTAGTACTATATTTCAGTGAAGTGAAAGGCTTTCCAAAACTGCCGAATGTGTTTCTTTCTCTATTTCAATTGTATTCTGCCTGGTATAACACACATTTACCACTCTAGTCTCCTTTAAGTAAAGAATATAGGATTCATACAGTGTTTCATGTGATCTTAACTTGAATTAAGGATTTCCCGGATCTTATCTGCCTTTACTACACTAAGAACTGACCGGAGAATCTCTTTGAGCTGTTATAAACAAGTTCTCATCTGTTTACAGTCATTTTCTCTGAATTATCCATGTTTTCATGTAGTTTCCTATACTCTGCCTTCTGGTCCAAGTATAAGCTTTGCCCACTTTATCAAACAACTTCCGACACACTGTTATGAACTGAGGCAGCTCGGGAACATTGTCTCTCAACTGTGTTATAGAGTGTAGTACTACATTTCAGTGAAGTGTAAGGCTTTCCAAAGCTGCCGAACGTGTTTCTTTCTCTATTTCAATGGTATTCTGCCTTGTATAACACACGTTTACCAATCTAGTCGACTTTAAGTAAAGAATATAGGTTTCATACAGTGTTTCATGTCATCTTAACTCGAATTAAGGATTTCCCGGATCTTAGCTACATTTACTACACTAAGAACTGACCGGAGAATCTCTTTGAGCTGTTCTAAACAAGTTCTCATCTGTTTACAGTCATTTTCTCTGAATTATCCATGTTTTCATGTAGTTTCCTATATTCTGCCTTCTGGTCCAAGTATACGCTTTGCTCACTTTATCAAACAACTTAATACACACTGTTATGAACTGAGGCAGCTCGGGAACATTGTCTCTCAACTTTGTTATAGAGTGTAGTACTACATTTCAGTGAAGTGTAAGGCTTTCCAAAGCTGCCGAACGTGTTTCTTTCTCTATTACCATGGTATTGTGCCTTGTATAACACACATTTACCACTCTAGTCGACTTTAAGTAAAGAATATAGGATTCATACAGTGTTTCATGTCATCTTAACTCGAATTAAGGATTTCCCGGATCTTAGCTACCTTTATTACACTAAGAACTGACCGGAGAATCTCTTCTAAACAATTTCTCATCTGTTTACAGTCATTTTCTCTGAATTATCCATGTTTTCATGTAGTTTCCTATATTCTGCCTTCTGGTCCAAGTATAAGCTTTGCCCACTTTATCAAAAAACTTCCTACACACTGTTATGAACTGAGGCAGCTCGGGAACATTGTCTCTCAACTGTGTTATAGAGTGTAGTACTACATTTCAGTGAAGTGTAAGGCTTTCCAAAGCTGCCGAACGTGTTTCTTTCTCTATTTCAATGGTATTCTGCCTTGTATAACACACATTTACCACTCTATTCGACTTTAAGTAAAGAATATAGGATTCATACAGTGTTTCATGTCATCTTAACTCGAATTAAGGATTTCCCGGATCTTAGCTACCTTTACTACACTAAGAACTGACTGGAGAATCTCTTTGAGCTGTTCTAAACAAGTTCTCATCTGTTTACAGTCATTTTCTCTGAATTATCCATGTTTTCATGTAGTTTCCTATATTCTGCCTTCTGGTCCAAGTATAAGCTTTGCCCACTTTATCAAACAACTTCCTACACACTGTTATGAACTGAGGCAGCACGGGAACATTGTCTCAACTGTGTTATAGAGTGTAGTACTACATTTCAGTGAAGTGTAAGGCTTTCCAAAGCTGCCGAACATGTTTCTTTCTCTATATCAATGGTATTCTGCCTTGTATAACACACATTTACCACTCTAGTCCCTTTAAGTAAAGAATATAGGATTCATACAGTGTTTCATGGCATCTTAACTCGAATTAAGGATTTCCCGGATCTTAGCTACCTTTACTACACTAAGAACTGACTGGAGAATCTCTTTGAGCTGTTCTAAACAAGTTCTCATCTGTTTACACTCATTTTCTATGAATTATCCATGTTTTCATGTAGTTTCCTATATTCTGCCTTCTGGTCCAAGTATAAGCTTTGCCCACTTTATCAAACAACTTCCTACACACTGTTATGAACTGAAACAGCTCGGGAACATTGTCTCTCAACTGTGTTATAGACTGTAGTACTATATTTCAGTGAAGTGTAAGGATTTCCAAAGCTGCCGAACGTGTTTCTTTCTCTATTTCAGTGGTATTCTGCCTTGTATAACACACATTTACCACTCTAGTCTCCTTTAAGTAAAGAATATAGGATTCATACAGTGTTTCATGTCATCTTAACTCCAATTAAGGATTTCCGGATCTTAGCTACCTTTACTACACTAAGAACTGACCGGAGAATCTCTTTGAGCTGTTCTAAACAAGTTCTCATCTGTTTACAGTCATTTTCTCTGAATTATGCATGTTTTCATGTAGTTTCCTACATTCTGCCTTCTGGTCCAAGTATAAGCTTTGCCAACTTTATCAAACAACTTCCTACACACTGTTATGAACTGAGGCAGCTCGGGAACATTGTTTCTCAACTGTGTTATAGAGTGTAGTACTACATTTCAGTGAAGTGTAAGGCTTTCCAAAGCTGCCGAACGTGTTTCTTTCTCTATTTCAATGGTATTCTGCCTTGTATAACACACATTTACCACTCTAGTCTCCTTTAAGTAAAGAATATAGGATTCATACAGTGTTTCATGTGATCTTAACTTGAATTAAGGATTTCCCGGATCTTAGCTACCTTTTCTACACTGAGAACTGACTTGGAGAATCTCTTTGAGCTGTTCTAAACAAGTTCTCATCTGTTTACAGTCATTTTCTCCGAATTATCCATGTTTTCATGTAGTTTCCTATATTCTGCCTTCTGGTCCAAGTATAAGCTTTGCCCACGTTATCAAACAACTTCCTACACACTGTTATGAACTGAGGCAGCTCGGGAACATTGTCTCTCAACTGTGTTATAGAGTGTAGTACTACATTTCAGTGAAGTGTAAGGCTTTCCAAAGCTGCCGAACGTGTTTCTTTCTCTATTTCAATGGTATTCTGCCTTGTATAACACACATTTACCACTCTAGTCTCCTTTAAGTAAAGAATATAGGATTCATACAGTGTTTCATGTGATCTTAACTCGAATTAAGGATTTCCCGGATATTAGCTACCTTTACTACACTAAGAACTGACCAGAGAATCTCTTTGAGCTGTTCTAAACAATTTCTCATCTGTTTACAGGCATTTTCTCTGAATTATCCATGTTTTCATGTAGTTTCCTATATTCTGCCTTCTGGTCCAAGTATAAGCTTTGCCCACTTTATCAAACAACTTCCGACACACTGTTATGAACTGAGGCAGCTCGGGAACATTGTCTCTCAACTGTGTTATAGAGTGTAGTTCTACATTTCAGTGAAGTGTAAGGCTTTCCAAAGCTGCCGAACGTGTTTCTTTCTCTATTTCAATGGTATTCTGCCTTGTATAACACACGTTTACCAATCTAGTCGACTTTAAGTAAAGAATATAGGTTTCATACAGTGTTTCATGTCATCTTAACTCGAATTAAGGATTTCCCGGATCTTAGCTACATTTACTACACTAAGAACTGACCGGAGAATCTCTTTGAGCTGTTCTAAACAAGTTCTCATCTGTTTACAGTCATTTTCTCTGAATTATCCATGTTTTCATGTAGTTTCCTATATTCTGCCTTCTGGTCCAAGTATACGCTTTGCTCACTTTATCAAACAACTTAATACACACTGTTATGAACTGAGGCAGCTCGGGAACATTGTCTCTCAACTTTGTTATAGAGTGTAGTACTACATTTCAGTGAAGTGTAAGGCTTTCCAAAGCTGCCGAACGTGTTTCTTTCTCTATTACCATGGTATTGTGCCTTGTATAACACACATTTACCACTCTAGTCGACTTTAAGTAAAGAATATAGGATTCATACAGTGTTTCATGTCATCTTAACTCGAATTAAGGATTTCCCGGATCTTAGCTACCTTTATTACACTAAGAACTGACCGGAGAATCTCTTCTAAACAATTTCTCATCTGTTTACAGTCATTTTCTCTGAATTATCCATGTTTTCATGTAGTTTCCTATATTCTGCCTTCTGGTCCAAGTATAAGCTTTGCCCACTTTATCAAACAACTTCCTACACACTGTTATGAACTGAGGCAGCTCGGGAACATTGTCTCTCAACTGTGTTATAGAGTGTAGTACTACATTTCAGTGAAGTGTAAGGCTTTCCAAAGCTGCCGAACGTGTTTCTTTCTCTATTTCAATGGTATTCTGCCTTGTATAACACACATTTACCACTCTATTCGACTTTAAGTAAAGAATATAGTTTTCATACAGTGTTTCATGTCATCTTAACTCGAATTAAGGATTTCCCGGATCTTAGCTACCTTTACTACACTAAGAACTGACTGGAGAATCTCTTTGAGCTGTTCTAAACAAGTTCTCATCTGTTTACAGTCATTTTCTCTGAATTATCCATGTTTTCATGTAGTTTCCTATATTCTGCCTTCTGGTCCAAGTATAAGCTTTGCCCACTTTATCAAACAACTTCCTACACACTGTTATGAACTGAGGCAGCACGGGAACATTGTCTCAACTGTGTTATAGAGTGTAGTTCTACATTTCAGTGAAGTGTAAGGCTTTCCAAAGCTGCCGAACATGTTTCTTTCTCTATTTCAATGGTATTCTGCCTTGTATAACACACATTTACCACTCTAGTCCCTTTAAGTAAAGAATATAGGATTCATACAGTGTTTCATGTCATCTTAACTCGAATTAAGGCTTTCCCGGATCTTAGCTACCTTGACTACACTAAGAACTGACTGGAGAATCTCTTTGAGCTGTTCTAAACAAGTTCTCATCTGTTTACAGTCATTTTCTCTGAATTATCCATGTTTTCATGTAGTTTCCTATATTCTGCCTTCTGGTCCAAGTATAAGCTTTGCCCACTTTATCAAACAACTTCCTACACACTGTTATGAACTGAAACAGCTCCGGAACATTCTCTCTCAACTGTGTTATAGAGTGTAGTACTACATTTCAGTGAAGTGTAAGGATTTCCAAAGCTGCCGAACGTGTTTCTTTCTCAATTTCAATGGTATTCTGCCTTGTATAACACACATTTACCACTCTAGTCTCCTTTAAGTAAAGAATATAGGATTCATACAGTGTTTCATGTGATCTTAACTCGAATTAAGGATTTCCCGGATCTTAGCTACCTTTACTACACTAAGAACTGACCGGAGAATCTCTTTGAGCTGTTCTAATCAAGTTCTCATCCGTTTACAGTCATTTTCTCTGAATTATCCATGTTTTCATGTAGTTTCCTATATTCTGCCTTCTGGTCCAAGTATAAGCTTTGCCCACTTTATCAAACAACTTCCTACACACTGTTATGAACTGAGGCAGCTCGGGAACATTGTCTCAACTGTGTTATAGAGTGTAGTACTACATTTCAGTGAAGTGTAAGGCTTTCCAAAGCTGCCGAACATGTTTCTTTCTCTATTTCAATGGTATTCTGCCTTGTATAACACACATTTACCACTCTAGTCCCTTTAAGTAAAGAATATAGGATTCATACAGTGTTTCATGTCATCTTAAGTCGAATTAAGGCTTTCCCGGATCTTAGCTACCTTTACTACACTAAGAACTGACCGGAGAATCTCTTTGAGCTGTTCTAAACAAGTTCTCATCCGTTTACAGTCATTTTCTCTGAATTATCCATGTTTTCATGTAGTTTCCTATATTCTGCCTTCTGTTCCAAGTATAAGCTTTGCCCACTTTATCAAACAACTTCCTACACACTGTTATGAACTGAGGCAGCTCGGGAACATTGTCTCAACTGTGTTATAGAGTGTAGTACTACATTTCAGTGAAGCGTAAGGCTTTCCAAAGCTGCCGAACATGTTTCTTTCTCTATTTCAATGGTATTCTGCCTTGTATAAAACACATTTACCACTCTAGTCCCTTTAAGTAAAGAATATAGGATTCATACAGTGTTTCATGTCATCTTAAGTCGAATTAAGGCTTTCCCGGATCTTAGCTACCTTTACTACACTAAGTACTGACCGGAGAATCTCTTTGGGCTGTTCTAAACAAGTTCTCATCTGTTTACAGTCAATTTCTCTGAATTATCCATGTTTTCATGTATTTTCCTATATTCTGCCTTCTGGACCAAGTATAAGCTTTGCCCACTTTATCAAACAACTTCCTACGCACTGTTATGAACTGAAACAGCTCCGGAACATTGTCTCTCAACTGTGTTATAGAGTGTAGTACTACATTTAAGTGAAGTGTAAGGCTTTCCAAAGCTGCCGAACGTGTTTCTTTCTCTATTACCATGGTATTTTGCCTTGTATAACACACATTTACCACTCTAGTCGACTTTAAGTAAAGAATATAGGATTCATACAGTGTTTCATGTCATCTTAACTCGAATTAAGGATTTCCCGGATCTTAGCTACCTTTATTTCACTAAGAACTGACCGGAGAATCTCTTCTAAACAATTTCTCATCTGTTTACAGTCATTTTCTCTGAATTATCCATGTTTTCATGTAGTTTCCTATATTCTGCCTTCTGGTCCAAGTATAAGCTTTGCCCACTTTATCAAAAAACTTCCTACACACTGTTATGAACTGAGGCAGCTCGGGAACATTGTCTCTCAACTGTGTTATAGAGTGTAGTACTACATTTCAGTGAAGTGTAAGGCTTTCCAAAGCTGCCGAACGTGTTTCTTTCTCTATTACCATGGTATTGTGCCTTGTATAACACACATTTACCACTCTAGTCGACTTTAAGTAAAGAATATAGGATTCATACAGTGTTTCATGTGATCTTAACTTGAATTAAGGATTTCCCGGATCTTAGCTACCTTTTCTACACTAAGAACTGACTTGGAGAATCTCTTTGAGCTGTTCTAAACAAGTTCTCATCTGTTTACAGTCATTTTCTCCGAATTATCCATGTTTTCATGTAGTTTCCTATATTCTGCCTTCTGGTCCAAGTATAAGCTTTGCCCACTTTATCAAACAACTTCCTACACACTGTTATGAACTGAGGCAGCTCGGGAACATTGTCTCTCAACTGTGTTATAGAGTGTAGTACTACATTTCAGTGAAGTGTAAGGCTTTCCAAAGCTGCCGAACGTGTTTCTTTCTCTATTTCAATGGTATTCTGCCTTGTATAACACACATTTACCAGTCTAGTCTCCTTTAAGTAAAGAATATAGGATTCATACAGTGTTTCATGTGATCTTAACTTGAATTAAAACTGACTTGGAGAATCTCTTTGAGCTGTTCTAAACAAGTTCTCATCTGTTTACAGTCATTTTCTCCGAATTATCCATGTTTTCATGTAGTTTCCTATATTCTGCCTTCTGGTCCAAGTATAAGCTTTCCCCACTTTATCAAAAAACTTCCTACAACTGTTATGAACTGAGGCAGCTCGGGAACATTGTCTCTAAACTGTGTTATAGAGTGTAGTACTACATTTCAGTGAAGTGTAAGGCTTTCCAAAGCTGCCGAACGTGTTTCTTTCTCTATTTCAATGGTATTCTGCCTTGTATAACACACATTTACCACTCTAGTCTCCTTTAAGTAAAGAATATAGGACTCATACAGTGTTTCATGTCATCTTAACTCGAATTAAGGATTTCCCGGATCTTATCTGCCTTTACAACACTAAGAACTGACCGGAGAATCTCTTTGAGCTGTTCTAAACAAGTTCTCATCTGTTTACAGTCATTTTCTCTGAATTATCCATGTTTTAATGTAGTTTCCGACATTCTGCCTTCTGGTCCAAGTATAAGCTTTGCCCACTTTATCAAAAAACTTCCTACACACTGTTATGAACTGAGGCAGCTCGGGAACATTGTCTCTCAACTGCGTTATAGAGTGTAGTACTACATTTCAGTGAAGTGTAAGGCTTTCCAAAGCTGCCGAACGTGTTTCTTTCTCTATTTCAATGGTATTCTGCCTTGTATAACTCACATTTACCACTCTAGTCTCCTTTAAGTAAAGAATATAGGATTCATACAGTGTTTCATGTGATCTTAACTTGAATTAAGGATTTCCCGGATCTTCGCTACCTTTTCTACACTAAGAACTGACTTGGAGAATCTCTTTGAGCTGTTCTAAACAAGTTCTCATCTGTTTACAGTCATTTTCTCCTAATTATCCATGTTTTCATGTAGTTTCCTATATTCTGCCTTCTGGTCCAAGTATAAGCTTTGCCCACTTTATCAAACAACTTCCTACACACTGTTATGAACTGAGGCAGTTCGGGAACATTGTCTCTCAACTGTGTTATAGAGTGTAGTAGTACATTTCAGTGAAGTGTAAGGCTTTCCAAAGCTGCCAAACATGTTTCTTTCTCTATTTCAATGGTATTCTGCCTTGTATAACACACATTTACCACTCTAGTCTCCTTTAAGTAAAGAATATAGGATTCATACAGTGTTTCATGTGATCTTAACTTGAATTAAAACTGACTTGGAGAATCTCTTTGAGCTGTTCTAAACAAGTTCTCATCTGTTTACAGTCATTTTCTCTGAATTATCCATGTTTTAATGTAGTTTCCGACATTCTGCCTTCTGGTCCAAGTATAAGCTTTGCCCACTTTATCAAAAAACTTCCTACACACTGTTATGAACTGAGGCAGCTCGGGAACATTGTCTCTCAACTGTGTTATAGAGTGTAGTACTACATTTCAGTGAAGTGTAAGGCTTTCCAAAGCTGCCGAACGTGTTTCTTTCTCTATTTCAATGGTATTCTGCCTTGTATAACACACATTTACCACTCTAGTCTCCTTTAAGTAAAGAATATAGGATTCATACAGTGTTTCATGTGATCTTAACTTGAATTAAGGATTTCCCGGATCTTAGCTACCTTTTCTAAACTAAGAACTGACTTGGAGAATCTCTTTGAGCTGTTCTAAACAAGTTCTCATCTGTTTACAGTCATTTTCTCTGAATTATCCATGTTTTAATTTGGTTTCCGACATTCTGCCTTCTGGTCCAAGTATAAGCTTTGCCCACTTTATCAAACAACTTCCTACACACTGTTATGAACTGAGGGAGCTCGGGAACATTGTCTCTCAACTGTGTTATAGAGTGTAGTACTACATTTCAGTGAAGTGTAAGGCTTTTCAAAGCTGCCGAACGTGTTTCTTTCTCTATTTCAATGGTATTCTGCCTTGTATAACACACATTTACCACTCTAATCTCCTTTAAGTAAAGAATATAGGATTCATACAGTGTTTCATGTGATCTTAACTTGAATTAAGGATTTCCCGGATCTTAGCTACCTTTTCTACACTAAGAACTGACTTGGAGAATCTCTTTGAGCTGTTCTAAACAAGTTCTCATCTGTTTACAGTCATTTTCTCCGAATTATCCATGTTTTCATGTAGTTTCCTATATTCTGCCTTCTGGTCCAAGTATAAGCTTTGCCCACTTTATCAAACAACTTCCTACACACTGTTATGAACTTAGGCAGCTCGGGAACATTGTCTCTCAAGTGTGTTATAGAGTGTAGTACTACATTTCAGTGAAGTGTAAGGCTTTCCAAAGCTGCCGAACGTGTTTCTTTCTCTATTTCAATGGTATTCTGCCTTGTATAACACACATTTACCACTCTAGTCTCCTTTAAGTAAAGAATATAGGATTCATACAGTGTTTAATGTCATCTTAACTCGAATTAAGGATTTCCCGGATCTTAGCTACCTTTACTACACTAAGAACTGACCGGAGAATCTCTTTGAGCTGTTCTAAACAAGTTCTCATCTGTTTACACTCATTTTCTCTGAATTATCCATGTTTTCATGTAGTTTCCTATATTCTGCCTTCTGGTCCAAGTATAAGCTTTGCCCACTTTATCAAACAACTTTCTACACACTGTTATGAACTGAGGCGGCTCGGGAACATTGTCTCTCAACTGTGTTATAGAGTGTAGGACTACATTTCAGTGAAGTGTAAGGCTTTCCAAAGCTGCCGAACGTGTTTCTTTCTCTATTTCAATGGTATTCTGCCTTGTATAACACACATTTACCAGTCTAGTCTCCTTTAAGTAAAGAATATAGGATTCATACAGTGTTTCATGTGATCTTAACTTGAATTAAAACTGACTTGGAGAATCTCTTTGAGCTGTTCTAAACAAGTTCTCATCTGTTTACAGTCATTTTCTCCGAATTATCCATGTTTTCATGTAGTTTCCTATATTCTGCCTTCTGGTTCAAGTATAAGCTTTGCCCACTTTATCAAAAAACATCCTACACACTGTTATGAACTGAGGCAGCTCGGGAACATTGTCTCTAAACTGTGTTATAGAGTGTAGTACTACATTTCAGTGAAGTGTAAGGCTTTCCAAAGCTGCCGAACGTGTTTCTTTCTCTATTTCAATGGTATTCTGCCTTGTATAACACACATTTACCACTCTAGTCTCCTTTAAGTAAAGAATATAAGACTCATACAGAGTTTCATGTCATCTTAATTCGAATTAAGGATTTCCCGGTTCTTATCTGCCTTTACTACACTAAGAACTGAGCGGAGAATCTCTTTGAGCTGTTCTAAACAAGTTCTCATCTGTTTACAGTCATTTTCTCTGAATTATCCATGTTTTAATGTAGTTTCCGACATTCTGCCTTTTGGTCCAAGTATAAGCTTTGCCCACTTTATCAAGAAACTTTCTACACACTGTTATGAACTTAGGCAGCTCGGGAACATTGTCTCTCAACTGTGTTATAGAGTGTAGTACTACATTTCAGTGAAGTGTAAGGCTTTCCAATGCTGCCGAACGTGTTTCTTTCTCTATTTCAATGGTATTCTGCCTTGTATAACACACATTTACCACTCTAGTCTCCTTTAAGTAAAGAATATAGGATTCATACAGTGTTTCATGTGATCTTAACTTGAATTAAGGATTTCCCGGATCTTAGCTACCTTTTCTACACTAAGAACTGACTTGGAGAATCTCTTTGAGCTGTTCTAAACAAGTTCTCATCTGTTTACAGTCATTTTCTCTGAATTATCCATGTTTTAATTTGGTTTCCGACATTCTGCCTTCTGGTCCAAGTATAAGCTTTGCCCACTTTATCAAACAACTTCCTACACACTGTTATGAACTGAGGGAGCTCGGGAACATTGTCTCTCAACTGTGTTATAGAGTGTAGTACTACATTTCAGTGAAGTGTAAGGCTTTTCAAAGCTGCCGAACGTGTTTCTTTCTCTATTTCAATGGTATTCTGCCTTGTATAACACACATTTACCACTCTAATCTCCTTTAAGTAAAGAATATAGGATTCATACAGTGTTTCATGTGATCTTAACTTGAATTAAGGATTTCCCGGATCTTAGCTACCTTTTCTACACTAAGAACTGACTTGGAGAATCTCTTTGAGCTGTTCTAAACAAGTTCTCATCTGTTTACAGTCATTTTCTCCGAATTATCCATGTTTTCATGTAGTTTCCTATATTCTGCCTTCTGGTCCAAGTATAAGCTTTGCCCACTTTATCAAACAACTTCCTACACACTGTTATGAACTTAGGCAGCTCGGGAACATTGTCTCTCAAGTGTGTTATAGAGTGTAGTACTACATTTCAGTGAAGTGTAAGGCTTTCCAAAGCTGCCGAACGTGTTTCTTTCTCTATTTCAATGGTATTCTGCCTTGTATAACACACATTTACCACTCTAGTCTCCTTTAAGTAAAGAATATAGGATTCATACAGTGTTTAATGTCATCTTAACTCGAATTAAGGATTTCCCGGATCTTAGCTACCTGTACTACACTAAGAACTGACCGGAGAATCTCTTTGAGCTGTTCTAAACAAGTTCTCATCTGTTTACACTCATTTTCTCTGAATTATCCATGTTTTCATGTAGTTTCCTATATTCTGCCTTCTGGTCCAAGTATAAGCTTTGCCCACTTTATCAAACAACTTTCTACACACTGTTATGAACTGAGGCGGCTCGGGAACATTGTCTCTCAACTGTGTTATAGAGTGTAGGACTACATTTCAGTGAAGTGTAAGGCTTTCCAAAGCTGCCGAACGTGTTTCTTTCTCTATTTCAATGGTATTCTGCCTTGTATAACACACATTTACCAGTCTAGTCTCCTTTAAGTAAAGAATATAGGATTCATACAGTGTTTCATGTGATCTTAACTTGAATTAAAACTGACTTGGAGAATCTCTTTGAGCTGTTCTAAACAAGTTCTCATCTGTTTACAGTCATTTTCTCCGAATTATCCATGTTTTCATGTAGTTTCCTATATTCTGCCTTCTGGTTCAAGTATAAGCTTTGCCCACTTTATCAAAAAACATCCTACACACTGTTATGAACTGAGGCAGCTCGGGAACATTGTCTCTAAACTGTGTTATAGAGTGTAGTACTACATTTCAGTGAAGTGTAAGGCTTTCCAAAGCTGCCGAACGTGTTTCTTTCTCTATTTCAATGGTATTCTGCCTTGTATAACACACATTTACCACTCTAGTCTCCTTTAAGTAAAGAATATAAGACTCATATAGAGTTTCATGTCATCTTAATTCGAATTAAGGATTTCCCGGTTCTTATCTGCCTTTACTACACTAAGAACTGAGCGGAGAATCTCTTTGAGCTGTTCTAAACAAGTTCTCATCTGTTTACAGTCATTTTCTCTGAATTATCCATGTTTTAATGTAGTTTCCGACATTCTGCCTTTTGGTCCAAGTATAAGCTTTGCCCACTTTATCAAGAAACTTTCTACACACTGTTATGAACTGAGGCAGCTCGGGAACATTGTCTCTCAACTGTGTTATAGAGTGTAGTACTACATTTCAGTGAAGAGTAAGGCTTTCCAAAGCTGCCGAACATGTTTCTTTCTCTATTTCAATGGTATTCTGCCTTGTATAACACACATTTACCACTCTAGTCCCTTTAAGTAAAGAATATAGGATTCATACAGTGTTTCATGTCATCTTAACTGGAATTAAGGCTTTCCCGGATCTTAGCTACCTTTACTACACTAAGTACTGACCGGAGAATCTCTTTGGGCTGTTCTAAACAAGTTCTCATCTGTTTACAGTCAATTTCTCTGAATTATCCATGTTTTCATGTATTTTCCTATATTCTGCCTTCTGGACCAAGTATAAGCTTTGCCCACTTTATCAAACAACTTCCTACGCACTGTTATGAACTGAAACAGCTCCGGAACATTGTCTCTCAACTGTGTTATAGAGTGTAGTACTACATTTAAGTGAAGTGTAAGGCTTTCCAAAGCTGCCGAACGTGTTTCTTTCTCTATTACCATGGTATTTTGCCTTGTATAACACACATTTACCACTCTAGTCGACTTTAAGTAAAGAATATAGGATTCATACAGTGTTTCATGTCATCTTAACTCGAATTAAGGATTTCCCGGATCTTAGCTACCTTTATTTCACTAAGAACTGACCGGAGAATCTCTTCTAAACAATTTCTCATCTGTTTACAGTCATTTTCTCTGAATTATCCATGTTTTCATGTAGTTTCCTATATTCTGCCTTCTGGTCCAAGTATAAGCTTTGCCCACTTTATCAAAAAACTTCCTACACACTGTTATGAACTGAGGCAGCTCGGGAACATTGACTCTCAACTGTGTTATAGAGTGTAGTACTACATTTCAGTGAAGTGTAAGGCTTTCCAAAGCTGCCGAACGTGTTTCTTTCTCTATTACCATGGTATTGTGCCTTGTATAACACACATTTACCACTCTAGTCGACTTTAAGTAAAGAATATAGGATTCATACAGTGTTTCATGTGATCTTAACTTGAATTAAGGATTTCCCGGATCTTAGCTACCTTTTCTACACTAAGAACTGACTTGGAGAATCTCTTTGAGCTGTTCTAAACAAGTTCTCATCTGTTTACAGTCATTTTCTCCGAATTATCCATGTTTTCATGTAGTTTCCTATATTCTGCCTTCTGGTCCAAGTATAAGCTTTGCCCACTTTATCAAACAACTTCCTACACACTGTTATGAACTGAGGCAGCTCGGGAACATTGTCTCTCAACTGTGTTATAGAGTGTAGTACTACATTTCAGTGAAGTGTAAGGCTTTCCAAAGCTGCCGAACGTGTTTCTTTCTCTATTTCAATGGTATTCTGCCTTGTATAACACACATTTACCAGTCTAGTCTCCTTTAAGTAAAGAATATAGGATTCATACAGTGTTTCATGTGATCTTAACTTGAATTAAAACTGACTTGGAGAATCTCTTTGAGCTGTTCTAAACAAGTTCTCATCTGTTTACAGTCATTTTCTCCGAATTATCCATGTTTTCATGTAGTTTCCTATATTCTGCCTTCTGGTCCAAGTATAAGCTTTGCCCACTTTATCAAAAAACTTCCTACAACTGTTATGAACTGAGGCAGCTCGGGAACATTGTCTCTAAACTGTGTTATAGAGTGTAGTACTACATTTCAGTGAAGTGTAAGGCTTTCCAAAGCTGCCGAACGTGTTTCTTTCTCTATTTCAATGGTATTCTGCCTTGTATAACACACATTTACCACTCTAGTCTCCTTTAAGTAAAGAATATAGGACTCATACAGTGTTTCATGTCATCTTAACTCGAATTAAGGATTTCCCGGATCTTATCTGCCTTTACAACACTAAGAACTGACCGGAGAATCTCTTTGAGCTGTTCTAAACAAGTTCTCATCTGTTTACAGTCATTTTCTCTGAATTATCCATGTTTTAATGTAGTTTCCGACATTCTGCCTTCTGGTCCAAGTATAAGCTTTGCCCACTTTATCAAACAACTTCCGACACACTGTTATGAACTGAGGCAGCTCGGGAACATTGTCTCTCAACTGCGTTATAGAGTGTAGTACTACATTTCAGTGAAGTGTAAGGCTTTCCAAAGCTGCCAAACATGTTTCTTTCTCTATTTCAATGGTATTCTGCCTTGTATAACACACATTTACCACTCTAGTCTCCTTTAAGTAAAGAATATAGGATTCATACAGTGTTTCATGTGATCTTAACTTGAATTAAAACTGACTTGGAGAATCTCTTTGAGCTGTTCTAAACACGTTCTCATCTGTTTACAGTCATTTTCTCTGAATTATCCATGTTTTAATGTAGTTTCCGACATTCTGCCTTCTGGTCCAAGTATAAGCTTTGCCCACTTTATCAAAAAACTTCCTACACACTGTTATGAACTGAGGCAGCTCGGGAACATTGTCTCTCAACTGTGTTATAGAGTGTAGTACTACATTTCAGTGAAGTGTAAGGCTTTCCAAAGCTGCCGAACGTGTTTCTTTCTCTATTTCAATGGTATTCTGCCTTGTATAACACACATTTACCACTCTAGTCTCCTTTAAGTAAAGAATATAGGATTCATACAGTGTTTCATGTGATCTTAACTTGAATTAAGGATTTCCCGGATCTTAGCTACCTTTTCTAAACTAAGAACTGACTTGGAGAATCTCTTTGAGCTGTTCTAAACAAGTTCTCATCTGTTTACAGTCATTTTCTCTGAATTATCCATGTTTTAATTTGGTTTCCGACATTCTGCCTTCTGGTCCAAGTATAAGCTTTGCCCACTTTATCAAACAACTTCCTACACACTGTTATGAACTGAGGGAGCTCGGGAACATTGTCTCTCAACTGTGTTATAGAGTGTAGTACTACATTTCAGTGAAGTGTAAGGCTTTTCAAAGCTGCCGAACGTGTTTCTTTCTCTATTTCAATGGTATTCTGCCTTGTATAACACACATTTACCACTCTAATCTCCTTTAAGTAAAGAATATAGGATTCATACAGTGTTTCATGTGATCTTAACTTGAATTAAGGATTTCCCGGATCTTAGCTACCTTTTCTACACTAAGAACTGACTTGGAGAATCTCTTTGAGCTGTTCTAAACAAGTTCTCATCTGTTTACAGTCATTTTCTCCGAATTATCCATGTTTTCATGTAGTTTCCTATATTCTGCCTTCTGGTCCAAGTATAAGCTTTGCCCACTTTATCAAACAACTTCCTACACACTGTTATGAACTGAGGCAGTTCACGAACATTGTCTCTCAAATGTGTTATAGAGTGTAGTAGTACATTTCAGTGAAGTGTAAGGCTTTCCAAAGCTGCCTAACATGTTTCTTTCTCTATTTCAATGGTATTCTGCCTTGTATAACACACATTTACCACTCTAGTCCCTTTAAGTAAAGAATATAGGATTCATACAGTGTTTCATGTCATCTTAACTGGAATTAAGGCTTTCCCGGATCTTAGCTACCTTTACTACACTAAGTACTGACCGGAGAATCTCTTTGGGCTGTTCTAAACAAGTTCTCATCTGTTTACAGTCAATTTCTCTGAATTATCCATGTTTTCATGTATTTTCCTATATTCTGCCTTCTGGACCAAGTATAAGCTTTGCCCACTTTATCAAACAACTTCCTACGCACTGTTATGAACTGAAACAGCTCCGGAACATTGTCTCTCAACTGTGTTATAGAGTGTAGTACTACATTTAAGTGAAGTGTAAGGCTTTCCAAAGCTGCCGAACGTGTTTCTTTCTCTATTACCATGGTATTTTGCCTTGTATAACACACATTTACCACTCTAGTCGACTTTAAGTAAAGAATATAGGATTCATACAGTGTTTCATGTCATCTTAACTCGAATTAAGGATTTCCCGGATCTTAGCTACCTTTATTTCACTAAGAACTGACCGGAGAATCTCTTCTAAACAATTTCTCATCTGTTTACAGTCATTTTCTCTGAATTATCCATGTTTTCATGTAGTTTCCTATATTCTGCCTTCTGGTCCAAGTATAAGCTTTGCCCACTTTATCAAAAAACTTCCTACACACTGTTATGAACTGAGGCAGCTCGGGAACATTGACTCTCAACTGTGTTATAGAGTGTAGTACTACATTTCAGTGAAGTGTAAGGCTTTCCAAAGCTGCCGAACGTGTTTCTTTCTCTATTACCATGGTATTGTGCCTTGTATAACACACATTTACCACTCTAGTCGACTTTAAGTAAAGAATATAGGATTCATACAGTGTTTCATGTGATCTTAACTTGAATTAAGGATTTCCCGGATCTTAGCTACCTTTTCTACACTAAGAACTGACTTGGAGAATCTCTTTGAGCTGTTCTAAACAAGTTCTCATCTGTTTACAGTCATTTTCTCCGAATTATCCATGTTTTCATGTAGTTTCCTATATTCTGCCTTCTGGTCCAAGTATAAGCTTTGCCCACTTTATCAAACAACTTCCTACACACTGTTATGAACTGAGGCAGCTCGGGAACATTGTCTCTCAACTGTGTTATAGAGTGTAGTACTACATTTCAGTGAAGTGTAAGGCTTTCCAAAGCTGCCGAACGTGTTTCTTTCTCTATTTCAATGGTATTCTGCCTTGTATAACACACATTTACCAGTCTAGTCTCCTTTAAGTAAAGAATATAGGATTCATACAGTGTTTCATGTGATCTTAACTTGAATTAAAACTGACTTGGAGAATCTCTTTGAGCTGTTCTAAACAAGTTCTCATCTGTTTACAGTCATTTTCTCCGAATTATCCATGTTTTCATGTAGTTTCCTATATTCTGCCTTCTGGTCCAAGTATAAGCTTTGCCCACTTTATCAAAAAACTTCCTACAACTGTTATGAACTGAGGCAGCTCGGGAACATTGTCTCTAAACTGTGTTATAGAGTGTAGTACTACATTTCAGTGAAGTGTAAGGCTTTCCAAAGCTGCCGAACGTGTTTCTTTCTCTATTTCAATGGTATTCTGCCTTGTATAACACACATTTACCACTCTAGTCTCCTTTAAGTAAAGAATATAGGACTCATACAGTGTTTCATGTCATCTTAACTCGAATTAAGGATTTCCCGGATCTTATCTGCCTTTACAACACTAAGAACTGACCGGAGAATCTCTTTGAGCTGTTCTAAACAAGTTCTCATCTGTTTACAGTCATTTTCTCTGAATTATCCATGTTTTAATGTAGTTTCCGACATTCTGCCTTCTGGTCCAAGTATAAGCTTTGCCCACTTTATCAAAAAACTTCCTACACACTGTTATGAACTGAGGCAGCTCGGGAACATTGTCTCTCAACTGCGTTATAGAGTGTAGTACTACATTTCAGTGAAGTGTAAGGCTTTCCAAAGCTGCCGAACGTGTTTCTTTCTCTATTTCAATGGTATTCTGCCTTGTATAACTCACATTTACCACTCTAGTCTCCTTTAAGTAAAGAATATAGGATTCATACAGTGTTTCATGTGATCTTAACTTGAATTAAGGATTTCCCGGATCTTCGCTACCTTTTCTACACTAAGAACTGACTTGGAGAATCTCTTTGAGCTGTTCTAAACAAGTTCTCATCTGTTTACAGTCATTTTCTCTGAATTATCCATGTTTTCATGTAGTTTCCTATATTCTGCCTTCTGGTCCAAGTATAAGCTTTGCCCACTTTATCAAACAACTTCCTACACACTGTTATGAACTGAGGCAGTTCGGGAACATTGTCTCTCAACTGTGTTATAGAGTGTAGTAGTACATTTCAGTGAAGTGTAAGTCTTTCCAAAGCTGCCAAACATGTTTCTTTCTCTATTTCAATGGTATTCTGCCTTGTATAACACACATTTACCACTCTAGTCTCCTTTAAGTAAAGAATATAGGATTCATACAGTGTTTCATGTGATCTTAACTTGAATTAAAACTGACTTGGAGAATCTCTTTGAGCTGTTCTAAACACGTTCTCATCTGTTTACAGTCATTTTCTCTGAATTATCCATGTTTTAATGTAGTTTCCGACATTCTGCCTTCTGGTCCAAGTATAAGCTTTGCCCACTTTATCAAAAAACTTCCTACACACTGTTATGAACTGAGGCAGCTCGGGAACATTGTCTCTCAACTGTGTTATAGAGTGTAGTACTACATTTCAGTGAAGTGTAAGGCTTTCCAAAGCTGCCGAACGTGTTTCTTTCTCTATTTCAATGGTATTCTGCCTTGTATAACACACATTTACCACTCTAGTCTCCTTTAAGTAAAGAATATAGGATTCATACAGTGTTTCATGTGATCTTAACTTGAATTAAGGATTTCCCGGATCTTAGCTACCTTTTCTAAACTAAGAACTGACTTGGAGAATCTCTTTGAGCTGTTCTAAACAAGTTCTCATCTGTTTACAGTCATTTTCTCTGAATTATCCATGTTTTAATTTGGTTTCCGACATTCTGCCTTCTGGTCCAAGTATAAGCTTTGCCCACTTTATCAAACAACTTCCTACACACTGTTATGAACTGAGGGAGCTCGGGAACATTGTCTCTCAACTGTGTTATAGAGTGTAGTACTACATTTCAGTGAAGTGTAAGGCTTTTCAAAGCTGCCGAACGTGTTTCTTTCTCTATTTCAATGGTATTCTGCCTTGTATAACACACATTTACCACTCTAATCTCCTTTAAGTAAAGAATATAGGATTCATACAGTGTTTCATGTGATCTTAACTTGAATTAAGGATTTCCCGGATCTTAGCTACCTTTTCTACACTAAGAACTGACTTGGAGAATCTCTTTGAGCTGTTCTAAACAAGTTCTCATCTGTTTACAGTCATTTTCTCCGAATTATCCATGTTTTCATGTAGTTTCCTATATTCTGCCTTCTGGTCCAAGTATAAGCTTTGCCCACTTTATCAAACAACTTCCTACACACTGTTATGAACTGAGGCAGTTCACGAACATTGTCTCTCAAATGTGTTATAGAGTGTAGTAGTACATTTCAGTGAAGTGTAAGGCTTTCCAAAGCTGCCTAACATGTTTCTTTCTCTATTTCAATGGTATTCTGCCTTGTATAACACACATTTACCACTCTAGTCCCTTTAAGTAAAGAATATAGGATTCATACAGTGTTTCATGTCATCTTAACTGGAATTAAGGCTTTCCCGGATCTTAGCTACCTTTACTACACTAAGTACTGACCGGAGAATCTCTTTGGGCTGTTCTAAACAAGTTCTCATCTGTTTACAGTCAATTTCTCTGAATTATCCATGTTTTCATGTATTTTCCTATATTCTGCCTTCTGGACCAAGTATAAGCTTTGCCCACTTTATCAAACAACTTCCTACGCACTGTTATGAACTGAAACAGCTCCGGAACATTGTCTCTCAACTGTGTTATAGAGTGTAGTACTACATTTAAGTGAAGTGTAAGGCTTTCCAAAGCTGCCGAACGTGTTTCTTTCTCTATTACCATGGTATTTTGCCTTGTATAACACACATTTACCACTCTAGTCGACTTTAAGTAAAGAATATAGGATTCATACAGTGTTTCATGTCATCTTAACTCGAATTAAGGATTTCCCGGATCTTAGCTACCTTTATTTCACTAAGAACTGACCGGAGAATCTCTTCTAAACAATTTCTCATCTGTTTACAGTCATTTTCTCTGAATTATCCATGTTTTCATGTAGTTTCCTATATTCTGCCTTCTGGTCCAAGTATAAGCTTTGCCCACTTTATCAAAAAACTTCCTACACACTGTTATGAACTGAGGCAGCTCGGGAACATTGTCTCTCAACTGTGTTATAGAGTGTAGTACTACATTTCAGTGAAGTGTAAGGCTTTCCAAAGCTGCCGAACGTGTTTCTTTCTCTATTACCATGGTATTGTGCCTTGTATAACACACATTTACCACTCTAGTCGACTTTAAGTAAAGAATATAGGATTCATACAGTGTTTCATGTGATCTTAACTTGAATTAAGGATTTCCCGGATCTTAGCTACCTTTTCTACACTAAGAACTGACTTGGAGAATCTCTTTGAGCTGTTCTAAACAAGTTCTCATCTGTTTACAGTCATTTTCTCCGAATTATCCATGTTTTCATGTAGTTTCCTATATTCTGCCTTCTGGTCCAAGTATAAGCTTTGCCCACTTTATCAAACAACTTCCTACACACTGTTATGAACTGAGGCAGCTCGGGAACATTGTCTCTCAACTGTGTTATAGAGTGTAGTACTACATTTCAGTGAAGTGTAAGGCTTTCCAAAGCTGCCGAACGTGTTTCTTTCTCTATTTCAATGGTATTCTGCCTTGTATAACACACATTTACCAGTCTAGTCTCCTTTAAGTAAAGAATATAGGATTCATACAGTGTTTCATGTGATCTTAACTTGAATTAAAACTGACTTGGAGAATCTCTTTGAGCTGTTCTAAACAAGTTCTCATCTGTTTACAGTCATTTTCTCCGAATTATCCATGTTTTCATGTAGTTTCCTATATTCTGCCTTCTGGTCCAAGTATAAGCTTTGCCCACTTTATCAAAAAACTTCCTACAACTGTTATGAACTGAGGCAGCTCGGGAACATTGTCTCTAAACTGTGTTATAGAGTGTAGTACTACATTTCAGTGAAGTGTAAGGCTTTCCAAAGCTGCCGAACGTGTTTCTTTCTCTATTTCAATGGTATTCTGCCTTGTATAACACACATTTACCACTCTAGTCTCCTTTAAGTAAAGAATATAGGACTCATACAGTGTTTCATGTCATCTTAACTCGAATTAAGGATTTCCCGGATCTTATCTGCCTTTACAACACTAAGAACTGACCGGAGAATCTCTTTGAGCTGTTCTAAACAAGTTCTCATCTGTTTACAGTCATTTTCTCTGAATTATCCATGTTTTAATGTAGTTTCCGACATTCTGCCTTCTGGTCCAAGTATAAGCTTTGCCCACTTTATCAAAAAACTTCCTACACACTGTTATGAACTGAGGCAGCTCGGGAACATTGTCTCTCAACTGCGTTATAGAGTGTAGTACTACATTTCAGTGAAGTGTAAGGCTTTCCAAAGCTGCCGAACGTGTTTCTTTCTCTATTTCAATGGTATTCTGCCTTGTATAACTCACATTTACCACTCTAGTCTCCTTTAAGTAAAGAATATAGGATTCATACAGTGTTTCATGTGATCTTAACTTGAATTAAGGATTTCCCGGATCTTCGCTACCTTTTCTACACTAAGAACTGACTTGGAGAATCTCTTTGAGCTGTTCTAAACAAGTTCTCATCTGTTTACAGTCATTTTCTCTGAATTATCCATGTTTTCATGTAGTTTCCTATATTCTGCCTTCTGGTCCAAGTATAAGCTTTGCCCACTTTATCAAACAACTTCCTACACACTGTTATGAACTGAGGCAGTTCGGGAACATTGTCTCTCAACTGTGTTATAGAGTGTAGTAGTACATTTCAGTGAAGTGTAAGGCTTTCCAAAGCTGCCAAACATGTTTCTTTCTCTATTTCAATGGTATTCTGCCTTGTATAACACACATTTACCACTCTAGTCTCCTTTAAGTAAAGAATATAGGATTCATACAGTGTTTCATGTGATCTTAACTTGAATTAAAACTGACTTGGAGAATCTCTTTGAGCTGTTCTAAACAAGTTCTCATCTGTTTACAGTCATTTTCTCTGAATTATCCATGTTTTAATGTAGTTTCCGACATTCTGCCTTCTGGTCCAAGTATAAGCTTTGCCCACTTTTTCAAAAAACTTCCTACACACTGTTATGAACTGAGGCAGCTCGGGAACATTGTCTCTCAACTGTGTTATAGAGTGTAGTACTACATTTCAGTGAAGTGTAAGGCTTTCCAAAGCTGCCGAACGTGTTTCTTTCTCTATTTCAATGGTATTCTGCCTTGTATAACACACATTTACCACTCTAGTCTCCTTTAAGTAAAGAATATAGGATTCATACAGTGTTTCATGTGATCTTAACTTGAATTAAGGATTTCCCGGATCTTAGCTACCTTTTCTAAACTAAGAACTGACTTGGAGAATCTCTTTGAGCTGTTCTAAACAAGTTCTCATCTGTTTACAGTCATTTTCTCTGAATTATCCATGTTTTAATTTGGTTTCCGACATTCTGCCTTCTGGTCCAAGTATAAGCTTTGCCCACTTTATCAAACAACTTCCTACACACTGTTATGAACTGAGGGAGCTCGGGAACATTGTCTCTCAACTGTGTTATAGAGTGTAGTACTACATTTCAGTGAAGTGTAAGGCTTTTCAAAGCTGCCGAACGTGTTTCTTTCTCTATTTCAATGGTATTCTGCCTTGTATAACACACATTTACCACTCTAATCTCCTTTAAGTAAAGAATATAGGATTCATACAGTGTTTCATGTGATCTTAACTTGAATTAAGGATTTCCCGGATCTTAGCTACCTTTTCTACACTAAGAACTGACTTGGAGAATCTCTTTGAGCTGTTCTAAACAAGTTCTCATCTGTTTACAGTCATTTTCTCCGAATTATCCATGTTTTCATGTAGTTTCCTATATTCTGCCTTCTGGTCCAAGTATAAGCTTTGCCCACTTTATCAAACAACTTCCTACACACTGTTATGAACTTAGGCAGCTCGGGAACATTGTCTCTCAAGTGTGTTATAGAGTGTAGTACTACATTTCAGTGAAGTGTAAGGCTTTCCAAAGCTGCCGAACGTGTTTCTTTCTCTATTTCAATGGTATTCTGCCTTGTATAACACACATTTACCACTCTAGTCTCCTTTAAGTAAAGAATATAGGATTCATACAGTGTTTAATGTCATCTTAACTCGAATTAAGGATTTCCCGGATCTTAGCTACCTTTACTACACTAAGAACTGACCGGAGAATCTCTTTGAGCTGTTCTAAACAAGTTCTCATCTGTTTACACTCATTTTCTCTGAATTATCCATGTTTTCATGTAGTTTCCTATATTCTGCCTTCTGGTCCAAGTATAAGCTTTGCCCACTTTATCAAACAACTTTCTACACACTGTTATGAACTGAGGCGGCTCGGGAACATTGTCTCTCAACTGTGTTATAGAGTGTAGGACTACATTTCAGTGAAGTGTAAGGCTTTCCAAAGCTGCCGAACGTGTTTCTTTCTCTATTTCAATGGTATTCTGCCTTGTATAACACACATTTACCAGTCTAGTCTCCTTTAAGTAAAGAATATAGGATTCATACAGTGTTTCATGTGATCTTAACTTGAATTAAAACTGACTTGGAGAATCTCTTTGAGCTGTTCTAAACAAGTTCTCATCTGTTTACAGTCATTTTCTCCGAATTATCCATGTTTTCATGTAGTTTCCTATATTCTGCCTTCTGGTTCAAGTATAAGCTTTGCCCACTTTATCAAAAAACATCCTACACACTGTTATGAACTGAGGCAGCTCGGGAACATTGTCTCTAAACTGTGTTATAGAGTGTAGTACTACATTTCAGTGAAGTGTAAGGCTTTCCAAAGCTGCCGAACGTGTTTCTTTCTCTATTTCAATGGTATTCTGCCTTGTATAACACACATTTACCACTCTAGTCTCCATTAAGTAAAGAATATAAGACTCATACAGAGTTTCATGTCATCTTAATTCGAATTAAGGATTTCCCGGTTCTTATCTGCCTTTACTACACTAAGAACTGAGCGGAGAATCTCTTTGAGCTGTTCTAAACAAGTTCTCATCTGTTTACAGTCATTTTCTCTGAATTATCCATGTTTTAATGTAGTTTCCGACATTCTGCCTTTTGGTCCAAGTATAAGCTTTGCCCACTTTATCAAGAAACTTTCTACACACTGTTATGAACTGAGGCAGCTCGGGAACATTGTCTCTCAACTGTGTTATAGAGTGTAGTACTACATTTCAGTGAAGTGTAAGGCTTTCCAATGCTGCCGAACGTGTTTCTTTCTCTATTTCAATGGTATTCTGCCTTGTATAACACACATTTACCACTCTAGTCTCCTTTAAGTAAAGAATATAGGATTCATACAGTGTTTCATGTGATCTTAACTTGAATTAAGGATTTCCCGGATCTTAGCTACCTTTTCTACACTAAGAACTGACTTGGAGAATCTCTTTGAGCTGTTCTAAACAAGTTCTCATCTGTTTACAGTCATTTTCTCTGAATTATCCATGTTTTAATTTGGTTTCCGACATTCTGCCTTCTGGTCCAAGTATAAGCTTTGCCCACTTTATCAAACAACTTCCTACACACTGTTATGAACTGAGGGAGCTCGGGAACATTGTCTCTCAACTGTGTTATAGAGTGTAGTACTACATTTCAGTGAAGTGTAAGGCTTTTCAAAGCTGCCGAACGTGTTTCTTTCTCTATTTCAATGGTATTCTGCCTTGTATAACACACATTTACCACTCTAATCTCCTTTAAGTAAAGAATATAGGATTCATACAGTGTTTCATGTGATCTTAACTTGAATTAAGGATTTCCCGGATCTTAGCTACCTTTTCTACACTAAGAACTGACTTGGAGAATCTCTTTGAGCTGTTCTAAACAAGTTCTCATCTGTTTACAGTCATTTTCTCCGAATTATCCATGTTTTCATGTAGTTTCCTATATTCTGCCTTCTGGTCCAAGTATAAGCTTTGCCCACTTTATCAAACAACTTCCTACACACTGTTATGAACTTAGGCAGCTCGGGAACATTGTCTCTCAAGTGTGTTATAGAGTGTAGTACTACATTTCAGTGAAGTGTAAGGCTTTCCAAAGCTGCCGAACGTGTTTCTTTCTCTATTTCAATGGTATTCTGCCTTGTATAACACACATTTACCACTCTAGTCTCCTTTAAGTAAAGAATATAGGATTCATACAGTGTTTAATGTCATCTTAACTCGAATTAAGGATTTCCCGGATCTTAGCTACCTTTACTACACTAAGAACTGACCGGAGAATCTCTTTGAGCTGTTCTAAACAAGTTCTCATCTGTTTACACTCATTTTCTCTGAATTATCCATGTTTTCATGTAGTTTCCTATATTCTGCCTTCTGGTCCAAGTATAAGCTTTGCCCACTTTATCAAACAACTTTCTACACACTGTTATGAACTGAGGCGGCTCGGGAACATTGTCTCTCAACTGTGTTATAGAGTGTAGGACTACATTTCAGTGAAGTGTAAGGCTTTCCAAAGCTGCCGAACGTGTTTCTTTCTCTATTTCAATGGTATTCTGCCTTGTATAACACACATTTACCAGTCTAGTCTCCTTTAAGTAAAGAATATAGGATTCATACAGTGTTTCATGTGATCTTAACTTGAATTAAAACTGACTTGGAGAATCTCTTTGAGCTGTTCTAAACAAGTTCTCATCTGTTTACAGTCATTTTCTCCGAATTATCCATGTTTTCATGTAGTTTCCTATATTCTGCCTTCTGGTTCAAGTATAAGCTTTGCCCACTTTATCAAAAAACATCCTACACACTGTTATGAACTGAGGCAGCTCGGGAACATTGTCTCTAAACTGTGTTATAGAGTGTAGTACTACATTTCAGTGAAGTGTAAGGCTTTCCAAAGCTGCCGAACGTGTTTCTTTCTCTATTTCAATGGTATTCTGCCTTGTATAACACACATTTACCACTCTAGTCTCCTTTAAGTAAAGAATATAAGACTCATACAGAGTTTCATGTCATCTTAATTCGAATTAAGGATTTCCCGGTTCTTATCTGCCTTTACTACACTAAGAACTGAGCGGAGAATCTCTTTGAGCTGTTCTAAACAAGTTCTCATCTGTTTACAGTCATTTTCTCTGAATTATCCATGTTTTAATGTAGTTTCCGACATTCTGCCTTTTGGTCCAAGTATAAGCTTTGCCCACTTTATCAAGAAACTTTCTACACACTGTTATGAACTGAGGCGGCTCGGGAACATTGTCTCTCAACTGTGTTATAGAGTGTAGGACTACATTTCAGTGAAGTGTAAGGCTTTCCAAAGCTGCCGAACGTGTTTCTTTCTCTATTTCAATGGTATTCTGCCTTGTATAACACACATTTACCAGTCTAGTCTCCTTTAAGTAAAGAATATAGGATTCATACAGTGTTTCATGTGATCTTAACTTGAATTAAAACTGACTTGGAGAATCTCTTTGAGCTGTTCTAAACAAGTTCTCATCTGTTTACAGTCATTTTCTCCGAATTATCCATGTTTTCATGTAGTTTCCTATATTCTGCCTTCTGGTTCAAGTATAAGCTTTGCCCACTTTATCAAAAAACATCCTACACACTGTTATGAACTGAGGCAGCTCGGGAACATTGTCTCTAAACTGTGTTATAGAGTGTAGTACTACATTTCAGTGAAGTGTAAGGCTTTCCAAAGCTGCCGAACGTGTTTCTTTCTCTATTTCAATGGTATTCTGCCTTGTATAACACACATTTACCACTCTAGTCTCCATTAAGTAAAGAATATAAGACTCATACAGAGTTTCATGTCATCTTAATTCGAATTAAGGATTTCCCGGTTCTTATCTGCCTTTACTACACTAAGAACTGAGCGGAGAATCTCTTTGAGCTGTTCTAAACAAGTTCTCATCTGTTTACAGTCATTTTCTCTGAATTATCCATGTTTTAATGTAGTTTCCGACATTCTGCCTTTTGGTCCAAGTATAAGCTTTGCCCACTTTATCAAGAAACTTTCTACACACTGTTATGAACTGAGGCAGCTCGGGAACATTGTCTCTCAACTGTGTTATAGAGTGTAGTACTACATTTCAGTGAAGTGTAAGGCTTTCCAATGCTGCCGAACGTGTTTCTTTCTCTATTTCAATGGTATTCTGCCTTGTATAACACACATTTACCACTCTAGTCTCCTTTAAGTAAAGAATATAGGATTCATACAGTGTTTCATGTGATCTTAACTTGAATTAAGGATTTCCCGGATCTTAGCTACCTTTTCTACACTAAGAACTGACTTGGAGAATCTCTTTGAGCTGTTCTAAACAAGTTCTCATCTGTTTACAGTCATTTTCTCTGAATTATCCATGTTTTAATTTGGTTTCCGACATTCTGCCTTCTGGTCCAAGTATAAGCTTTGCCCACTTTATCAAACAACTTCCTACACACTGTTATGAACTGAGGGAGCTCGGGAACATTGTCTCTCAACTGTGTTATAGAGTGTAGTACTACATTTCAGTGAAGTGTAAGGCTTTTCAAAGCTGCCGAACGTGTTTCTTTCTCTATTTCAATGGTATTCTGCCTTGTATAACACACATTTACCACTCTAATCTCCTTTAAGTAAAGAATATAGGATTCATACAGTGTTTCATGTGATCTTAACTTGAATTAAGGATTTCCCGGATCTTAGCTACCTTTTCTACACTAAGAACTGACTTGGAGAATCTCTTTGAGCTGTTCTAAACAAGTTCTCATCTGTTTACAGTCATTTTCTCCGAATTATCCATGTTTTCATGTAGTTTCCTATATTCTGCCTTCTGGTCCAAGTATAAGCTTTGCCCACTTTATCAAACAACTTCCTACACACTGTTATGAACTTAGGCAGCTCGGGAACATTGTCTCTCAAGTGTGTTATAGAGTGTAGTACTACATTTCAGTGAAGTGTAAGGCTTTCCAAAGCTGCCGAACGTGTTTCTTTCTCTATTTCAATGGTATTCTGCCTTGTATAACACACATTTACCACTCTAGTCTCCTTTAAGTAAAGAATATAGGATTCATACAGTGTTTAATGTCATCTTAACTCGAATTAAGGATTTCCCGGATCTTAGCTACCTTTACTACACTAAGAACTGACCGGAGAATCTCTTTGAGCTGTTCTAAACAAGTTCTCATCTGTTTACACTCATTTTCTCTGAATTATCCATGTTTTCATGTAGTTTCCTATATTCTGCCTTCTGGTCCAAGTATAAGCTTTGCCCACTTTATCAAACAACTTTCTACACACTGTTATGAACTGAGGCGGCTCGGGAACATTGTCTCTCAACTGTGTTATAGAGTGTAGGACTACATTTCAGTGAAGTGTAAGGCTTTCCAAAGCTGCCGAACGTGTTTCTTTCTCTATTTCAATGGTATTCTGCCTTGTATAACACACATTTACCAGTCTAGTCTCCTTTAAGTAAAGAATATAGGATTCATACAGTGTTTCATGTGATCTTAACTTGAATTAAAACTGACTTGGAGAATCTCTTTGAGCTGTTCTAAACAAGTTCTCATCTGTTTACAGTCATTTTCTCCGAATTATCCATGTTTTCATGTAGTTTCCTATATTCTGCCTTCTGGTTCAAGTATAAGCTTTGCCCACTTTATCAAAAAACATCCTACACACTGTTATGAACTGAGGCAGCTCGGGAACATTGTCTCTAAACTGTGTTATAGAGTGTAGTACTACATTTCAGTGAAGTGTAAGGCTTTCCAAAGCTGCCGAACGTGTTTCTTTCTCTATTTCAATGGTATTCTGCCTTGTATAACACACATTTACCACTCTAGTCTCCTTTAAGTAAAGAATATAAGACTCATACAGAGTTTCATGTCATCTTAATTCGAATTAAGGATTTCCCGGTTCTTATCTGCCTTTACTACACTAAGAACTGAGCGGAGAATCTCTTTGAGCTGTTCTAAACAAGTTCTCATCTGTTTACAGTCATTTTCTCTGAATTATCCATGTTTTAATGTAGTTTCCGACATTCTGCCTTTTGGTCCAAGTATAAGCTTTGCCCACTTTATCAAGAAACTTTCTACACACTGTTATGAACTGAGGCAGCTCGGGAACATTGTCTCTCAACTGTGTTATAGAGTGTAGTACTACATTTCAGTGAAGAGTAAGGCTTTCCAAAGCTGCCGAACATGTTTCTTTCTCTATTTCAATGGTATTCTGCCTTGTATAACACACATTTACCACTCTAGTCCCTTTAAGTAAAGAATATAGGATTCATACAGTGTTTCATGTCATCTTAACTGGAATTAAGGCTTTCCCGGATCTTAGCTACCTTTACTACACTAAGTACTGACCGGAGAATCTCTTTGGGCTGTTCTAAACAAGTTCTCATCTGTTTACAGTCAATTTCTCTGAATTATCCATGTTTTCATGTATTTTCCTATATTCTGCCTTCTGGACCAAGTATAAGCTTTGCCCACTTTATCAAACAACTTCCTACGCACTGTTATGAACTGAAACAGCTCCGGAACATTGTCTCTCAACTGTGTTATAGAGTGTAGTACTACATTTAAGTGAAGTGTAAGGCTTTCCAAAGCTGCCGAACGTGTTTCTTTCTCTATTACCATGGTATTTTGCCTTGTATAACACACATTTACCACTCTAGTCGACTTTAAGTAAAGAATATAGGATTCATACAGTGTTTCATGTCATCTTAACTCGAATTAAGGATTTCCCGGATCTTAGCTACCTTTATTTCACTAAGAACTGACCGGAGAATCTCTTCTAAACAATTTCTCATCTGTTTACAGTCATTTTCTCTGAATTATCCATGTTTTCATGTAGTTTCCTATATTCTGCCTTCTGGTCCAAGTATAAGCTTTGCCCACTTTATCAAAAAACTTCCTACACACTGTTATGAACTGAGGCAGCTCGGGAACATTGTCTCTCAACTGTGTTATAGAGTGTAGTACTACATTTCAGTGAAGTGTAAGGCTTTCCAAAGCTGCCGAACGTGTTTCTTTCTCTATTACCATGGTATTGTGCCTTGTATAACACACATTTACCACTCTAGTCGACTTTAAGTAAAGAATATAGGATTCATACAGTGTTTCATGTGATCTTAACTTGAATTAAGGATTTCCCGGATCTTAGCTACCTTTTCTACACTAAGAACTGACTTGGAGAATCTCTTTGAGCTGTTCTAAACAAGTTCTCATCTGTTTACAGTCATTTTCTCCGAATTATCCATGTTTTCATGTAGTTTCCTATATTCTGCCTTCTGGTCCAAGTATAAGCTTTGCCCACTTTATCAAACAACTTCCTACACACTGTTATGAACTGAGGCAGCTCGGGAACATTGTCTCTCAACTGTGTTATAGAGTGTAGTACTACATTTCAGTGAAGTGTAAGGCTTTCCAAAGCTGCCGAACGTGTTTCTTTCTCTATTTCAATGGTATTCTGCCTTGTATAACACACATTTACCAGTCTAGTCTCCTTTAAGTAAAGAATATAGGATTCATACAGTGTTTCATGTGATCTTAACTTGAATTAAAACTGACTTGGAGAATCTCTTTGAGCTGTTCTAAACAAGTTCTCATCTGTTTACAGTCATTTTCTCCGAATTATCCATGTTTTCATGTAGTTTCCTATATTCTGCCTTCTGGTCCAAGTATAAGCTTTGCCCACTTTATCAAAAAACTTCCTACAACTGTTATGAACTGAGGCAGCTCGGGAACATTGTCTCTAAACTGTGTTATAGAGTGTAGTACTACATTTCAGTGAAGTGTAAGGCTTTCCAAAGCTGCCGAACGTGTTTCTTTCTCTATTTCAATGGTATTCTGCCTTGTATAACACACATTTACCACTCTAGTCTCCTTTAAGTAAAGAATATAGGACTCATACAGTGTTTCATGTCATCTTAACTCGAATTAAGGATTTCCCGGATCTTATCTGCCTTTACAACACTAAGAACTGACCGGAGAATCTCTTTGAGCTGTTCTAAACAAGTTCTCATCTGTTTACAGTCATTTTCTCTGAATTATCCATGTTTTAATGTAGTTTCCGACATTCTGCCTTCTGGTCCAAGTATAAGCTTTGCCCACTTTATCAAAAAACTTCCTACACACTGTTATGAACTGAGGCAGCTCGGGAACATTGTCTCTCAACTGCGTTATAGAGTGTAGTACTACATTTCAGTGAAGTGTAAGGCTTTCCAAAGCTGCCGAACGTGTTTCTTTCTCTATTTCAATGGTATTCTGCCTTGTATAACTCACATTTACCACTCTAGTCTCCTTTAAGTAAAGAATATAGGATTCATACAGTGTTTCATGTGATCTTAACTTGAATTAAGGATTTCCCGGATCTTCGCTACCTTTTCTACACTAAGAACTGACTTGGAGAATCTCTTTGAGCTGTTCTAAACAAGTTCTCATCTGTTTACAGTCATTTTCTCTGAATTATCCATGTTTTCATGTAGTTTCCTATATTCTGCCTTCTGGTCCAAGTATAAGCTTTGCCCACTTTATCAAACAACTTCCTACACACTGTTATGAACTGAGGCAGTTCGGGAACATTGTCTCTCAACTGTGTTATAGAGTGTAGTAGTACATTTCAGTGAAGTGTAAGTCTTTCCAAAGCTGCCAAACATGTTTCTTTCTCTATTTCAATGGTATTCTGCCTTGTATAACACACATTTACCACTCTAGTCTCCTTTAAGTAAAGAATATAGGATTCATACAGTGTTTCATGTGATCTTAACTTGAATTAAAACTGACTTGGAGAATCTCTTTGAGCTGTTCTAAACACGTTCTCATCTGTTTACAGTCATTTTCTCTGAATTATCCATGTTTTAATGTAGTTTCCGACATTCTGCCTTCTGGTCCAAGTATAAGCTTTGCCCACTTTATCAAAAAACTTCCTACACACTGTTATGAACTGAGGCAGCTCGGGAACATTGTCTCTCAACTGTGTTATAGAGTGTAGTACTACATTTCAGTGAAGTGTAAGGCTTTCCAAAGCTGCCGAACGTGTTTCTTTCTCTATTTCAATGGTATTCTGCCTTGTATAACACACATTTACCACTCTAGTCTCCTTTAAGTAAAGAATATAGGATTCATACAGTGTTTCATGTGATCTTAACTTGAATTAAGGATTTCCCGGATCTTAGCTACCTTTTCTAAACTAAGAACTGACTTGGAGAATCTCTTTGAGCTGTTCTAAACAAGTTCTCATCTGTTTACAGTCATTTTCTCTGAATTATCCATGTTTTAATTTGGTTTCCGACATTCTGCCTTCTGGTCCAAGTATAAGCTTTGCCCACTTTATCAAACAACTTCCTACACACTGTTATGAACTGAGGGAGCTCGGGAACATTGTCTCTCAACTGTGTTATAGAGTGTAGTACTACATTTCAGTGAAGTGTAAGGCTTTTCAAAGCTGCCGAACGTGTTTCTTTCTCTATTTCAATGGTATTCTGCCTTGTATAACACACATTTACCACTCTAATCTCCTTTAAGTAAAGAATATAGGATTCATACAGTGTTTCATGTGATCTTAACTTGAATTAAGGATTTCCCGGATCTTAGCTACCTTTTCTACACTAAGAACTGACTTGGAGAATCTCTTTGAGCTGTTCTAAACAAGTTCTCATCTGTTTACAGTCATTTTCTCCGAATTATCCATGTTTTCATGTAGTTTCCTATATTCTGCCTTCTGGTCCAAGTATAAGCTTTGCCCACTTTATCAAACAACTTCCTACACACTGTTATGAACTTAGGCAGCTCGGGAACATTGTCTCTCAAGTGTGTTATAGAGTGTAGTACTACATTTCAGTGAAGTGTAAGGCTTTCCAAAGCTGCCGAACGTGTTTCTTTCTCTATTTCAATGGTATTCTGCCTTGTATAACACACATTTACCACTCTAGTCTCCTTTAAGTAAAGAATATAGGATTCATACAGTGTTTAATGTCATCTTAACTCGAATTAAGGATTTCCCGGATCTTAGCTACCTTTACTACACTAAGAACTGACCGGAGAATCTCTTTGAGCTGTTCTAAACAAGTTCTCATCTGTTTACACTCATTTTCTCTGAATTATCCATGTTTTCATGTAGTTTCCTATATTCTGCCTTCTGGTCCAAGTATAAGCTTTGCCCACTTTATCAAACAACTTTCTACACACTGTTATGAACTGAGGCGGCTCGGGAACATTGTCTCTCAACTGTGTTATAGAGTGTAGGACTACATTTCAGTGAAGTGTAAGGCTTTCCAAAGCTGCCGAACGTGTTTCTTTCTCTATTTCAATGGTATTCTGCCTTGTATAACACACATTTACCAGTCTAGTCTCCTTTAAGTAAAGAATATAGGATTCATACAGTGTTTCATGTGATCTTAACTTGAATTAAAACTGACTTGGAGAATCTCTTTGAGCTGTTCTAAACAAGTTCTCATCTGTTTACAGTCATTTTCTCCGAATTATCCATATTTTCATGTAGTTTCCTATATTCTGCCTTCTGGTTCAAGTATAAGCTTTGCCCACTTGATCAAAAAACATCCTACACACTGTTATGAACTGAGGCAGCTCGGGAACATTGTCTCTAAACTGTGTTATAGAGTGTAGTACTACATTTCAGTGAAGTGTAAGGCTTTCCAAAGCTGCCGAACGTGTTTCTTTCTCTATTTCAATGGTATTCTGCCTTGTATAACACACATTTACCACTCTAGTCTCCTTTAAGTAAAGAATATAAGACTCATACAGAGTTTCATGTCATCTTAATTCGAATTAAGGATTTCCCGGTTCTTATCTGCCTTTACTACACTAAGAACTGAGCGGAGAATCTCTTTGAGCTGTTCTAAACAAGTTCTCATCTGTTTACAGTCATTTTCTCTGAATTATCCATGTTTTAATGTAGTTTCCGACATTCTGCCTTTTGGTCCAAGTATAAGCTTTGCCCACTTTATCAAGAAACTTTCTACACACTGTTATGAACTGAGGCAGCTCGGGAACATTGTCTCTCAACTGTGTTATAGAGTGTAGTACTACATTTCAGTGAAGTGTAAGGCTTTCCAATGCTGCCGAACGTGTTTCTTTCTCTATTTCAATGGTATTCTGCCTTGTATAACACACATTTACCACTCTAGTCTCCTTTAAGTAAAGAATATAGGATTCATACAGTGTTTCATGTGATCTTAACTTGAATTAAGGATTTCCCGGATCTTAGCTACCTTTTCTACACTAAGAACTGACTTGGAGAATCTCTTTGAGCTGTTCTAAACAAGTTCTCATCTGTTTACAGTCATTTTCTCTGAATTATCCATGTTTTAATTTGGTTTCCGACATTCTGCCTTCTGGTCCAAGTATAAGCTTTGCCCACTTTATCAAACAACTTCCTACACACTGTTATGAACTGAGGGAGCTCGGGAACATTGTCTCTCAACTGTGTTATAGAGTGTAGTACTACATTTCAGTGAAGTGTAAGGCTTTTCAAAGCTGCCGAACGTGTTTCTTTCTCTATTTCAATGGTATTCTGCCTTGTATAACACACATTTACCACTCTAATCTCCTTTAAGTAAAGAATATAGGATTCATACAGTGTTTCATGTGATCTTAACTTGAATTAAGGATTTCCCGGATCTTAGCTACCTTTTCTACACTAAGAACTGACTTGGAGAATCTCTTTGAGCTGTTCTAAACAAGTTCTCATCTGTTTACAGTCATTTTCTCCGAATTATCCATGTTTTCATGTAGTTTCCTATATTCTGCCTTCTGGTCCAAGTATAAGCTTTGCCCACTTTATCAAACAACTTCCTACACACTGTTATGAACTTAGGCAGCTCGGGAACATTGTCTCTCAAGTGTGTTATAGAGTGTAGTACTACATTTCAGTGAAGTGTAAGGCTTTCCAAAGCTGCCGAACGTGTTTCTTTCTCTATTTCAATGGTATTCTGCCTTGTATAACACACATTTACCACTCTAGTCTCCTTTAAGTAAAGAATATAGGATTCATACAGTGTTTAATGTCATCTTAACTCGAATTAAGGATTTCCCGGATCTTAGCTACCTTTACTACACTAAGAACTGACCGGAGAATCTCTTTGAGCTGTTCTAAACAAGTTCTCATCTGTTTACACTCATTTTCTCTGAATTATCCATGTTTTCATGTAGTTTCCTATATTCTGCCTTCTGGTCCAAGTATAAGCTTTGCCCACTTTATCAAACAACTTTCTACACACTGTTATGAACTGAGGCGGCTCGGGAACATTGTCTCTCAACTGTGTTATAGAGTGTAGGACTACATTTCAGTGAAGTGTAAGGCTTTCCAAAGCTGCCGAACGTGTTTCTTTCTCTATTTCAATGGTATTCTGCCTTGTATAACACACATTTACCAGTCTAGTCTCCTTTAAGTAAAGAATATAGGATTCATACAGTGTTTCATGTGATCTTAACTTGAATTAAAACTGACTTGGAGAATCTCTTTGAGCTGTTCTAAACAAGTTCTCATCTGTTTACAGTCATTTTCTCCGAATTATCCATGTTTTCATGTAGTTTCCTATATTCTGCCTTCTGGTTCAAGTATAAGCTTTGCCCACTTTATCAAAAAACATCCTACACACTGTTATGAACTGAGGCAGCTCGGGAACATTGTCTCTAAACTGTGTTATAGAGTGTAGTACTACATTTCAGTGAAGTGTAAGGCTTTCCAAAGCTGCCGAACGTGTTTCTTTCTCTATTTCAATGGTATTCTGCCTTGTATAACACACATTTACCACTCTAGTCTCCTTTAAGTAAAGAATATAAGACTCATACAGAGTTTCATGTCATCTTAATTCGAATTAAGGATTTCCCGGTTCTTATCTGCCTTTACTACACTAAGAACTGAGCGGAGAATCTCTTTGAGCTGTTCTAAACAAGTTCTCATCTGTTTACAGTCATTTTCTCTGAATTATCCATGTTTTAATGTAGTTTCCGACATTCTGCCTTTTGGTCCAAGTATAAGCTTTGCCCACTTTATCAAGAAACTTTCTACACACTGTTATGAACTGAGGCAGCTCGGGAACATTGTCTCTCAACTGTGTTATAGAGTGTAGTACTACATTTCAGTGAAGTGTAAGGCTTTCCAATGCTGCCGAACGTGTTTCTTTCTCTATTTCAATGGTATTCTGCCTTGTATAACACACATTTACCACTCTAGTCTCCTTTAAGTAAAGAATATAGGATTCATACAGTGTTTCATGTGATCTTAACTTGAATTAAGGATTTCCCGGATCTTAGCTACCTTTTCTACACTAAGAACTGACTTGGAGAATCTCTTTGAGCTGTTCTAAACAAGTTCTCATCTGTTTACAGTCATTTTCTCCGAATTATCCATGTTTTCATGTAGTTTCCTATATTCTGCCTTCTGGTCCAAGTATAAGCTTTGCCCACTTTATCAAACAACTTCCTACACACTGTTATGAACTGAGGCAGCTCGGGAACATTGTCTCTCAACTGTGTTATAGAGTGAAGTACTACATTTCAGTGAAGTGTAAGGCTTTCCAAAGCTGCCGAACGTGTTTCTTTCTCTATTTCAATGGTATTCTGCCTTGTATAACACACATTTACCACTCTAGTCTTCTTTAAGTAAAGAATATAGGATTCATACAGTGTTTCATGTGATCTTAACTTGAATTAAGGATTTCCCGGATCTTAGCTACCTTTTCTACACTAAGAACTGACTTGGAGAATCTCTTTGAGCTGTTCTAAACAAGTTCTCATCTGTTTACAGTCATTTTCTCCGAATTATCCATGTTTTCATGTAGTTTCCTATATTCTGCCTTCTGGTCCAAATATAAGCTTTGCCCACTTTATCAAACAACTTCCTACACACTGTTATGAACTTAGGCAGCTCGGGAACATTGTCTCTCAACTGTGTTATAGAGTGTAGTACTACATTTCAGTGAAGTGTAAGGCTTTCCAAAGCTGCCGAACGTGTTTCTTTCTCTATTTCAATGGTATTCTGCCTTGTATAACACACATTTACCACTCTAGTCTCCTTTAAGTAAAGAATATAGGATTCATACAGTGTTTCATGTGATCTTAACTTGAATTAAGGATTTCCCGGATTTTAGCTACCTTTTCTACACTAAGAACTGACTTGGAGAATCTCTTTGAGCTGTTCTAAACAAGTTCTCATCTGTTTACAGTCATTTTCTCTGAATTATCCATGTTTTCATGCAGGTTCCTACATTCTGCCTTCTGGTCCAGGTATAAGCTTTGCCCACTTTATCAAACAACTTCCTACACACTGTTATGAACTGAGGCAGCTCGGGAACATTGTCTCTCAACTGTGTTATAGAGTGTAGTACTACATTTCATTGAAGTGTAAGGCTTTCCAAAGCTGCCGAAAGTGTTTCTTTCTCTATTTCAATGGTATTCTGCCTTGTATAACACACATTTACTACTCTAGTCGACTTTAAGTAAAGACTATAGGATTCATACAGTGTTTAATGTCATCTTAACTCGAATTAAGGATTTCCCGGATCTTAGCTACACTAAGAACTGACCGGAGAATCTCTTTGAGCTGTTCTAAACAAGTTCTCATCTGTTTACACTCATTTTCTCTGAATTATCCATGTTTTCATGTAGTTTCCTATATTCTGCCTTCTGGTCCAAGTATAAGCTTTGCCCACTTTATCAAACAACTTTCTACACACTGTTATGAACTGAAACAGCTCGGGAACATTGTCTCTCAACTGTGTTATAGACTGTAGTACTATATTTCAGTGAAGTGTAAGGCTTTCCAAAGCTGCCGAACGTGTTTCTTTCTCTATTTCAATGGTATTCTGCCTTGTATAACACACATTTACCACTCTAGTCTCTTTTAAGTAAACAATATAGGATTCATACAGTGTTTCATGTCATCTTAACTCGAATTAAGGATTTCCGGATCTTAGCTACCTTTACTACACTAAGTACTGACCGGAGAATCTCTTTGAGCTGTTCTAAACAAGTTCTCATCTGTTTACAGTCATTTTCTCTGAATTATGCATGTTTTTATGTAGTTTCCTACATTCTGCCTTCTGGTCCAAGTATAAGCTTTGCCCACTTTATCAAACAACTTCCTACACACTGTTATGAACTGAGGCAGCTCGGGAACATTGTCTCTCAACTGTGTTATAGAGTGTAGTACTACATTTCAGTGAAGTGTAAGGCTTTCCAAAGCTGCCGAACGTGTTTCTTTTTCTATTTCAATGGTATTCTGCCTTGTATAACACACATTTACCACTCTAGTCTCCTTTAAGTAAAGAATATAGGATTCATACAGTGTTTCATGTGATCTTAACTTGAATTAAGGATTTCCCGGATCTTAGCTACCTTTTCTACACTAAGAACTGACTTGGAGAATCTCTTTGAGCTGTTCTAAACAAGTTCTCATCGGTTTACAGTCATTTTCTCCGAATTATCCATGTTTTCATGTAGTTTCCTATATTCTGCCTTCTGGTCCAAGTATAAGCTTTGCCCACTTTATCAAACAACTTCCTACACACTGTTATGAACTGAGGCAGCTCGGGAACATTGTCTCTCAACTGTGTTATAGAGTGTAGTACTACATTTCAGTGAAGTGTAACGCTTTCCAAAGCTGCCGAACGTGTTTCTTTCTCTATTTCAATGGTATTCTGCCTTGTATAACACACATTTACCACTCTAGTCTTCTTTAAGTAAAGAATATAGGATTCATACAGTGTTTCATGTGATCTTAACTTGAATTAAGGATTTCCCGGATCTTAGCTACCTTTTCTACACTAAGAACTGACTTGGAGAATCTCTTTGAGCTGTTCTAAACAAGTTCTCATCTGTTTACAGTCATTTTCTCCGAATTATCCATGTTTTCATGTAGTTTCCTATATTCTGCCTTCTGGTCCAAATATAAGCTTTGCCCACTTTATCAAACAACTTCCTACACACTGTTATGAACTTAGGCAGCTCGGGAACATTGTCTCTCAACTGTGTTATAGAGTGTAGTACTACATTTCAGTGAAGTGTAAGGCTTTCCAAAGCTGCCGAACGTGTTTCTTTCTCTATTTCAATGGTATTCTGCCTTGTATAACACACATTTACCACTCTAGTCTCCTTTAAGTAAAGAATATAGGATTCATACAGTGTTTCATGTGATCTTAACTTGAATTAAGGATTTCCCGGATTTTAGCTACCTTTTCTACACTAAGAACTGACTTGGAGAATCTCTTTGAGCTGTTCTAAACAAGTTCTCATCTGTTTACAGTCATTTTCTCTGAATTATCCATGTTTTCATGCAGGTTCCTACATTCTGCCTTCTGGTCCAGGTATAAGCTTTGCCCACTTTATCAAACAACTTCCTACACACTGTTATGAACTGAGGCAGCTCGGGAACATTGTCTCTCAACTGTGTTATAGAGTGTAGTACTACATTTCATTGAAGTGTAAGGCTTTCCAAAGCTGCCGAAAGTGTTTCTTTCTCTATTTCAATGGTATTCTGCCTTGTATAACACACATTTACTACTCTAGTCGACTTTAAGTAAAGACTATAGGATTCATACAGTGTTTAATGTCATCTTAACTCGAATTAAGGATTTCCCGGATCTTAGCTACACTAAGAACTGACCGGAGAATCTCTTTGAGCTGTTCTAAACAAGTTCTCATCTGTTTACACTCATTTTCTCTGAATTATCCATGTTTTCATGTAGTTTCCTATATTCTGCCTTCTGGTCCAAGTATAAGCTTTGCCCACTTTATCAAACAACTTTCTACACACTGTTATGAACTGAAACAGCTCGGGAACATTGTCTCTCAACTGTGTTATAGACTGTAGTACTATATTTCAGTGAAGTGTAAGGCTTTCCAAAGCTGCCGAACGTGTTTCTTTCTCTATTTCAATGGTATTCTGCCTTGTATAACACACATTTACCACTCTAGTCTCTTTTAAGTAAACAATATAGGATTCATACAGTGTTTCATGTCATCTTAACTCGAATTAAGGATTTCCGGATCTTAGCTACCTTTACTACACTAAGTACTGACCGGAGAATCTCTTTGAGCTGTTCTAAACAAGTTCTCATCTGTTTACAGTCATTTTCTCTGAATTATGCATGTTTTTATGTAGTTTCCTACATTCTGCCTTCTGGTCCAAGTATAAGCTTTGCCCACTTTATCAAACAACTTCCTACACACTGTTATGAACTGAGGCAGCTCGGGAACATTGTCTCTCAACTGTGTTATAGAGTGTAGTACTACATTTCAGTGAAGTGTAAGGCTTTCCAAAGCTGCCGAACGTGTTTCTTTTTCTATTTCAATGGTATTCTGCCTTGTATAACACACATTTACCACTCTAGTCTCCTTTAAGTAAAGAATATAGGATTCATACAGTGTTTCATGTGATCTTAACTTGAATTAAGGATTTCCCGGATCTTAGCTACCTTTTCTACACTAAGAACTGACTTGGAGAATCTCTTTGAGCTGTTCTAAACAAGTTCTCATCGGTTTACAGTCATTTTCTCCGAATTATCCATGTTTTCATGTAGTTTCCTATATTCTGCCTTCTGGTCCAAGTATAAGCTTTGCCCACTTTATCAAACAACTTCCTACACACTGTTATGAACTGAGGCAGCTCGGGAACATTGTCTCTCAACTGTGTTATAGAGTGTAGTACTACATTTCAGTGAAGTGTAACGCTTTCCAAAGCTGCCGAACGTGTTTCTTTCTCTATTTCAATGGTATTCTGCCTTGTATAACACACATTTACCAGTCTAGTCTCCTTTAAGTAAAGAATATAGGATTCATACAGTGTTTCATGTGATCTTAACTTGAATTAAAACTGACTTGGAGAATCTCTTTGAGCTGTTCTAAACAAGTTCTCATCTGTTTACAGTCATTTTCTCTGAATTATGCATGTTTTCATGTAGTTTCCTACATTCTGCCTTCTGGTCCAAGTATAAGCTTTGCCTACTTTATCTAACAACTTCCTACACACTGTTATGAACTGAGGCAGCTCGGGAAAATTGTCTCTCAACTGTGTTATAGAGTGTAGTACTACATTTCAGTGAAGTGTAAGGCTTTCCAAGCTGCCGAACGTGTTTCTTTCTCTATTTCAATGGTATTCTGCCTTGTATAACACACATTTACCACTCTAGTCTCCTTTAAGTAAAGAATATAGGATTCATACAGTGTTTCATGTGATCTTAACTTGAATTAAGGATTTCCCGGATCGTAGCTACCTTTTCTACACTAAGAACTGACTTGGAGAATCTCTTTGAGCTGTTCTAAACAAGTTCTCATCTGTTTACAGTCATTTTCTCCGAATTATCCATGTTTTCATGTAGTTTCCTATATTCTGCCTTCTGGTCCAAGTATAAGCTTTGCCCACTTTATCAAACAACTTCCTACACACTGTTATGAACTGAGGCAGCTCGGGAACATTGTCTCTCAACTGTGTTATAGAGTGAAGTACTACATTTCAGTGAAGTGTAAGGCTTTCCAAAGCTGCCGAACGTGTTTCTTTCTCTATTTCAATGGTATTCTGCCTTGTATAACACACATTTACCACTCTAGTCTTCTTTAAGTAAAGAATATAGGATTCATACAGTGTTTCATGTGATCTTAACTTGAATTAAGGATTTCCCGGATCTTAGCTACCTTTTCTACACTAAGAACTGACTTGGAGAATCTCTTTGAGCTGTTCTAAACAAGTTCTCATCTGTTTACAGTCATTTTCTCCGAATTATCCATGTTTTCATGTAGTTTCCTATATTCTGCCTTCTGGTCCAAATATAAGCTTTGCCCACTTTATCAAACAACTTCCTACACACTGTTATGAACTTAGGCAGCTCGGGAACATTGTCTCTCAACTGTGTTATAGAGTGTAGTACTACATTTCAGTGAAGTGTAAGGCTTTCCAAAGCTGCCGAACGTGTTTCTTTCTCTATTTCAATGGTATTCTGCCTTGTATAACACACATTTACCACTCTAGTCTCCTTTAAGTAAAGAATATAGGATTCATACAGTGTTTCATGTGATCTTAACTTGAATTAAGGATTTCCCTGATTTTAGCTACCTTTTCTACACTAAGAATTGACTTGGAGAATCTCTTTGAGCTGTTCTAAACAAGTTCTCATCTGTTTACAGTCATTTTCTCTGAATTATCCATGTTTTCATGCAGGTTCCTACATTCTGCCTTCTGGTCCAGGTATAACCTTTGCCCACTTTATCAAACAACTTCCTACACACTGTTATGAACTGAGGCAGCTCGGGAACATTGTCTCTCAACTGTGTTATAGAGTGTAGTACTACATTTCATTGAAGTGTAAGGCTTTCCAAAGCTGCCGAAAGTGTTTCTTTCTCTATTTCAATGGTATTCTGCCTTGTATAACACACATTTACTACTCTAGTCGACTTTAAGTAAAGACTATAGGATTCATACAGTGTTTAATGTCATCTTAACTCGAATTAAGGATTTCCCGGATCTTAGCTACACTAAGAACTGACCGGAGAATCTCTTTGAGCTGTTCTAAACAAGTTCTCATCTGTTTACACTCATTTTCTCTGAATTATCCATGTTTTCATGTAGTTTCCTATATTCTGCCTTCTGGTCCAAGTATAAGCTTTGCCCACTTTATCAAACAACTTTCTACACACTGTTATGAACTGAAACAGCTCGGGAACATTGTCTCTCAACTGTGTTATAGACTGTAGTACTATATTTCAGTGAAGTGTAAGGCTTTCCAAAGCTGCCGAACGTGTTTCTTTCTCTATTTCAATGGTATTCTGCCTTGTATAACACACATTTACCACTCTAGTCTCTTTTAAGTAAACAATATAGGATTCATACAGTGTTTTATGTCATCTTAACTCGAATTAAGGATTTCCGGATCTTAGCTACCTTTACTACACTAAGTACTGACCGGAGAATCTCTTTGAGCTGTTCTAAACAAGTTCTCATCTGTTTACAGTCATTTTCTCTGAATTATGCATGTTTTTATGTAGTTTCCTACATTCTGCCTTCTGGTCCAAGTATAAGCTTTGCCCACTTTATCAAACAACTTCCTACACACTGTTATGAACTGAGGCAGCTCGGGAACATTGTCTCTCAACTGTGTTATAGAGTGTAGTACTACATTTCAGTGAAGTGTAAGGCTTTCCAAAGCTGCCGAACGTGTTTCTTTTTCTATTTCAATGGTATTCTGCCTTGTATAACACACATTTACCACTCTAGTCTCCTTTAAGTAAAGAATATAGGATTCATACAGTGTTTCATGTGATCTTAACTTGAATTAAGGATTTCCCGGATCTTAGCTACCTTTTCTACACTAAGAACTGACTTGGAGAATCTCTTTGAGCTGTTCTAAACAAGTTCTTATCGGTTTACAGTCATTTTCTCCGAATTATCCATGTTTTCATGTAGTTTCCTATATTCTGCCTTCTGGTCCAAGTATAAGCTTTGCCCACTTTATCAAACAACTTCCTACACACTGTTATGAACTGAGGCAGCTCGGGAACATTGTCTCTCAACTGTGTTATAGAGTGTAGTACTACATTTCAGTGAAGTGTAACGCTTTCCAAAGCTGCCGAACGTGTTTCTTTCTCTATTTCAATGGTATTCTGCCTTGTATAACACACATTTACCAGTCTAGTCTCCTTTAAGTAAAGAATATAGGATTCATACAGTGTTTCATGTGATCTTAACTTGAATTAAAACTGACTTGGAGAATCTCTTTGAGCTGTTCTAAACAAGTTCTCATCTGTTTACAGTCATTTTCTCTGAATTATGCATGTTTTCATGTAGTTTCCTACATTCTGCCTTCTGGTCCAAGTATAAGCTTTGCCTACTTTATCTAACAACTTCCTACACACTGTTATGAACTGAGGCAGCTCGGGAACATTGTCTCTCAACTGTGTTATAGAGTGTAGTACTACATTTCAGTGAAGTTTAAGGCTTTCCAAGCTGCCGAACGTGTTTCTTTCTCTATTTCTATGGTATTCTGCCTTGTATAACACACATTTACCACTCTAGTCTCCTTTAAGTAAAGAATATAGGATTTATACAGTGTTTCATGTGATCTTAACTTGAATTAAGGATTTCCCGGATCGTAGCTACCTTTTCTACACTAAGAACTGACTTGGAGAATCTCTTTGAGCTGTTCTAAACAAGTTCTCATCTGTTTACAGTCATTTTCTCCGAATTATCCATATTTTCATGTAGTTTCCTATATTCTGCCTTCTGGTCCAAGTATAAGCTTTGCCCACTTTATCAAACAACTTCCTACACACTGTTATGAACTGAGGCAGCTCGGGAACATTGTCTCTCAACTGTGTTATAGAGTGTAGTACTACATTTCATTGAAGTGTAAGGCTTTCCATAGCTGCCGAAAGTGTTTCTTTCTCTATTTCAATGGTATTGTGCCTTGTATAACACACATTTACCACTCTAGTCGACTTTAAGTAAAGACTATAGGATTCATACAGTGTTTAATGTCATCTTAACTCGAATTAAGGATTTCCCGGATCTTAGCTACCTTTACTACACTAAGAACTCACTGGAGAATCTCTTTGAGCTGTTCTAAACAAGTTCTCATCTGTTTACAGTCATTTTCTCTGAATTATGCATGTTTTCATGTAGTTTCCTACATTCTGCCTTCTGGTCCAAGTATAAGCTTTGCCCACTTTATCAAACAACTTCCTACACACTGTTATGAACTGAGGCAGCTCGGGAACATTGTCTCTCAACTGTGTTATAGAGTGTAGTACTACATTTCAGTTAAGTGTAAGGCTTTCCAAAGCTGCCGAACGTGTTTCTTTCTCTATTTCAATGGTATTCTGCCTTGTATAACACACATTTACCAGTCTAGTCTCCTTTAAGTAAAGAATATAGGATTCATACAGTGTTTCATGTGATCTTAACTTGAATTAAAACTGACTTGGAGAATCTCTTTGAGCTGTTCTAAACAAGTTCTCATCTGTTTACAGTCATTTTCTCTGAATTATGCATGTTTTCATGTAGTTTCCTACATTCTGCCTTCTGGTCCAAGTATAAGCTTTGCCTACTTTATCAAACAACTTCCTACACACTGTTATGAACTGAGGCAGCTCGGGAACATTGTCTCTCAACTGTGTTATAGAGTGTAGTACTACATTTCAGTGAAGTGTAAGGCTTTCCAAGCTGCCGAACGTGTTTCTTTCTCTATTTCAATGGTATTCTGCCTTGTATAACACACATTTACCACTCTAGTCTCCTTTAAGTAAAGAATATAGGATTCATACAGTGTTTCATGTGATCTTAACTTGAATTAAGGATTTCCCGGATCTTAGCTACCTTTTCTACACTAAGAACTGACTTGGAGAATCTCTTTGAGCTGTTCTAAACAAGTTCTCATCTGTTTACAGTCATTTTCTCCGAATTATCCATATTTTCATGTAGTTTCCTATATTCTGCCTTCTGGTCCAAGTATAAGCTTTGCCCACTTTATCAAACAACTTCCTACACACTGTTATGAACTGAGGCAGCTCGGGAACATTGTCTCTCAACTGTGTTATAGAGTGTAGGACTACATTTCAGTGAAGTGTAAGGCTTTCCAAAGCTGCCGAACCTGTTTCTTTCTCTATTTCAATTGTATTCTGCCTTGTATAACACACATTTACCACTCTAGTCTCCTTTAAGTAAAGAATATAGGATTCATACAGTGTTTAATGTGATCTTAACTTGAATTAAGGATTTCCCGGATCTTAGCTACCTTTTCTACACTAAGAACTGACTTGGAGAATCTCTTTGAGCTGTTCTAAACAAGTTCTCATCTGTTTACAGTCATTCTCTCCGAATTATCCATGTTTTCATGTAGTTTCCTATATTCTGCCTTCTGGTCCAAGTATAAGCTTTGCCCACTTTAACAAACAACTTCCTACACACTGTTATGAACCGAGGCAGCTCGGGAACATTGTCTCTCAACTGTGTTATAGAGTGTAGTACTACATTTCATTGAAGTGTAAGGCTTTCCAAAGCTGCCGAAAGTGTTTCTTTCTCTATTTCAATGGTATTCTGCCTTGTATAACACACATTTACCACTCTAGTCGACTTTAAGTAAAGAATATAGGATTCATACAGTGTTTCATGTGATCTTAACTTGAATTAAGGATTTCCCGGATCTTAGCTACCTTTTCTACACTAAGAACTGACTTGGAGAATCTCTTTGAGCTGTTCTAAACAAGTTCTCATCTGTTTACAGTCATTCTCTCCGAATTATCCATGTTTTCATGTAGTTTCCTATATTCTGCCTTCTGGTCCAAGTATAAGCTTTGCCCACTTTATCAAACAACTTCCTACACACTGTTATGAACTGAGGCAGCTCGGGAACATTGTCTCTCAACTGTGTTATAGAGTGTAGTACTACATTTCAGTGAAGTGTAAGGCTTTCCAAAGCTGCCGAACGTGTTTCTTTCTCTATTTCAATGGTATTCTGCCTTGTATAACACACATTTACCAGTCTAGTCTCCTTTAAGTAAAGAATATAGGATTCATACAGTGTTTCATGTGATCTTAACTTGAATTAAAACTGACTTGGAGAATCTCTTTGAGCTGTTCTAAACAAGTTCTCATCTGTTTACAGTCATTTTCTCTGAATTATGCATGTTTTCATGTAGTTTCCTACATTCTGCCTTCTGGTCCAAGTATAAGCTTTGCCTACTTTATCAAACAACTTCCTACACACTGTTATGAACTGAGGCAGCTCGGGAACATTGTCTCTCAACTGTGTTATAGAGTGTAGTACAACATTTCAGTGAAGTGTAAGGCTTTCCAAGCTGCCGAACATGTTTCTTTCTCTATTTCAATGGTATTCTGCCTTGTATAACACACATTTACCACTCTAGTCTCCTTTAAGTAAAGAATATAGGATTCATACAGTGTTTCATGTGATCTTAACTTGAATTAAGGATTTCCCGGATCTTAGCTACCTTTTCTACACTAAGAACTGACTTGGAGAATCTCTTTGAGCTGTTCTAAACAAGTTCTCATCTGTTTACAGTCATTTTCTCCGAATTATCCATATTTTCATGTAGTTTCCTATATTCTGCCTTCTGGTCCAAGTATAAGTTTTGCCCACTTTATCAAACAACTTCCTACACACTGTTATGAACTGAGGCAGCTCGGGAACATTGTCTCTCAACTGTGTTATAGAGTGTAGGACTACATTTAAGTGAAGTGTAAGGCTTTCCAAAGCTGCCGAACGTGTTTCTTTCTCTATTTCAATTGTATTCTGCCTTGTATAACACACATTTACCACTCTAGTCTCCTTTAAGTAAAGAATATAGGATTCATACAGTGTTTAATGTGATCTTAACTTGAATTAAGGATTTCCCGGATCTTAGCTACATTTTCTACACTAAGAACTGACTTGGAGAATCTCTTTGAGCTGTTCTAAACAAGTTCTCATCTGTTTACAGTCATTTTCTCTGAATTATCCATGTTTTCATGTAGTTTCCTATATTCTGCCTTCTGGTCCAAGTATAAGCTTTGCCCACTTTATCAAACAACTTCCTACACACTGTTATGAACTGAGGCAGCTCGGAAACATTGTCTCTCAACTGTGTTATAGAGTGTAGTACTACATTTCATTGAAGTGTAAGGCTTTCCAAAGCTGCCGAAAGTGTTTCTTTCTCTATTTCAATGGTATTCTGCCTTGTATAACACACATTTACCACTCTAGTCGACTTTAAGTAAAGACTATAGGATTCATACAGTGTTTAATGTCATCTTAACTCGAATTAAGGATTTCCCGGATCTTAGCTACCTTTACTACACTAAGAACTCACTGGAGAATCTCTTTGAGCTGTTCTAAACAAGTTCTCATCTGTTTACACTCATTTTCTCTGAATTATCCATGTTTTCATGTAGTTTCCTATATTCTGCCTTCTGGTCCAAGTATTAGCTTTGCCCACTTTATCAAACAACTTCCTACACACTGTTATGAACTGAAACAGCTCGGGAACATTGTCTCTCAACTGTGTTATAGACTGTAGTACTATATTTCAGTGAAGTGTAAGGATTTCCAAAGCTGCCGAACGTGTTTCTTTCTCTATTTCAATGGTATTCTGCCTTGTATAACACACATTTACCACTCTAGTCTCCTTTAAGTAAAGAATATAGGATTCATACAGTGTTTCATGTCATCTTAACTCGAATTAAGGATTTCCCGGATCTTAGCTACCTTTACTACACTAAGAACTGACCGGAGAATCTCTTTGAGCTGTTCTAAACAAGTTCTCATCTGTTTACAGTCATTTTCTCTGAATTATGCATGTTTTCATGTAGTTTCCTACATTCTGCCTTCTGGTCCAAGTATAAGCTTTGCCCACTTTATCAAACAACTTCCTACACACTGTTATGAACTGAGGCAGCTCGGGAACATTGTCTCTCAACTGTGTTATAGAGTGTAGTACTACATTTCAGTTAAGTGTAAGGCTTTCCAAAGCTGCCGAACGTGTTTCTTTCTCTATTTCAATGGTATTCTGCCTTGTATAACACACATTTACCAGTCTAGTCTCCTTTAAGTAAAGAATATAGGATTCATACAGTGTTTCATGTGATCTTAACTTGAATTAAAACTGACTTGGAGAATCTCTTTGAGCTGTTCTAAACAAGTTCTCATCTGTTTACAGTCATTTTCTCCGAATTATCCATATTTTCATGTAGTTTCCTATATTCTGCCTTCTGGTCCAAGTATAAGCTTTGCCCACTTTATCAAACAACTTCCTACACACTGTTATGAACTGAGGCAGCTCGGGAACATTGTCTCTCAACTGTGTTATAGAGTGTAGGACTACATTTAAGTGAAGTGTAAGGCTTTCCAAAGCTGCCGAACGTGTTTCTTTCTCTATTTCAATTGTATTCTGCCTTGTATAACACACATTTACCACTCTAGTCTCCTTTAAGTAAAGAATATAGGATTCATACAGTGTTTAATGTGATCTTAACTTGAATTAAGGATTTCCCGGATCTTAGCTACATTTTCTACACTAAGAACTGACTTGGAGAATCTCTTTGAGCTGTTCTAAACAAGTTCTCATCTGTTTACAGTCATTTTCTCTGAATTATCCATGTTTTCATGTAGTTTCCTATATTCTGCCTTCTGGTCCAAGTATAAGCTTTGCCCACTTTATCAAACAACTTCCTACACACCGTTATGAACTGAGGCAGCTCGGAAACATTGTCTCTCAACTGTGTTATAGAGTGTAGTACTACATTTCATTGAAGTGTAAGGCTTTCCAAAGCTGCCGAAAGTGTTTCTTTCTCTATTTCAATGGTATTCTGCCTTGTATAACACACATTACCACTCTAGTTGACTTTAAGTAAAGACTATAGGATTCATACAGTGTTTAATGTCATCTTAACTCGAATTAAGGATTTCCCGGATCTTAGCTACCTTTACTACACTAAGAACTCACTGGAGAATCTCTTTGAGCTGTTCTAAACAAGTTCTCATTTGTTTACACTCATTTTCTCTGAATTATCCATGTTTTCATGTAGTTTCCTATATTCTGCCTTCTGGTCCAAGTATTAGCTTTGCCCACTTTATCAAACAACTTCCTACACACTGTTATGAACTGAAACAGCTCGGGAACATTGTCTCTCAACTGTGTTATAGACTGTAGTACTATATTTCAGTGAAGTGTAAGGCTTTCCAAAGCTGCCGAACGTGTTTCTTTCTCTATTTCAATGGTATTCTGCCTTGTATAACACACATTTACCACTCTAGTCTCCTTTAAGTAAAGAATATAGGATTCATACAGTGTTTCATGTCATCTTAACTCGAATTAAGGATTTCCCGGATCTTAGCTACCTTTACTACACTAAGAACTGACCGGAGAATCACTTTGAGCTGTTCTAAACAAGTTCTCATCTGTTTACAGTCATTTTCTCTGAATTATGCATGTTTTCATGTAGTTTCCTACATTCTGCCTTCTGGTCCAAGTATAAGCTTTGCCCACTTTATCAAACAACTTCCTACACACTGTTATGAACTGAGGCAGCTCGGGAACATTGTCTCTCAACTGTGTTATAGAGTGTAGTACTACATTTCAGTTAAGTGTAAGGCTTTCCAAAGCTGCCGAACGTGTTTCTTTCTCTATTTCAATGGTATTCTGCCTTGTATAACACACATTTACCAGTCTAGTCTCCTTTAAGTAAAGAATATAGGATTCATACAGTGTTTCATGTGATCTTAACTTGAATTAAAACTGACTTGGAGAATCTCTTTGAGCTGTTCTAAACAAGTTCTCATCTGTTTACAGTCATTTTCTCTGAATTATGCATGTTTTCATGTAGTTTCCTACATTCTGCCTTCTGGTCCAAGTATAAGCTTTGCCTACTTTATCAAACAACTTCCTACACACTGTTATGAACTGAGGCAGCTCGGGAACATTGTCTCTCAACTGTGTTATAGAGTGTAGTTCTACATTTCAGTGAAGTGTAAGGCTTTCCAAGCTGCAGAACGTGTTTCTTTCTCTATTTCAATGGTATTCTGCCTTGTATAACACACATTTACCACTCTAGTCTCCTTTAAGTAAAGAATATAGGATTCATACAGTGTTTCATGTGATCTTAACTTGAATTAAGGATTTCCCGGATCTTAGCTACCTTTTCTACACTAAGAACTGACTTGGAGAATCTCTTTAAGCTGTTCTAAACAAGTTCTCATCTGTTTACAGTCATTTTCTCCGAATTATCCATATTTTCATGTAGTTTCCTATATTCTGCCTTCTGGTCCAAGTATAAGCTTTGCCCACTTTATCAAACAACTTCCTACACACTGTTATGAACTGAGGCAGCTCGGGAACATTGTCTCTCAACTGTGTTATAGAGTGTAGGACTACATTTCAGTGAAGTGTAAGGCTTTCCAAAGCTGCCGAAAGTGTTTCTTTCTCTATTTCAATGGTATTCTGCCTTGTATAACACACATTTACCACTCTAGTCGACTTTAAGTAAAGAATATAGGATTCATACAGTGTTTCATGTGATCTTAACTTGAATTAAGGATTTCCCGGATCTTAGCTACCTTTTCTACACTAAGAAATGACTTGGAGAATCTCTTTGAGCTGTTCTAAACAAGTTCTCATCTGTTTACAGTCATTCTCTCCGAATTATCCATGTTTTCATGTAGTTTCCTATATTCTGCCTTCTGGTCCAAGTATAAGCTTTGCCCACTTTATCAAACAACTTCCTACACACTGTTATGAACTGAGGCAGCTCGGGAACATTGTCTCTCAACTGTGTTATAGAGTGTAGTACTACATTTCAGTGAAGTGTAAGGCTTTCCAAAGCTGCCGAACGTGTTTCTTTCTCTATTTCAATGGTATTCTGCCTTGTATAACACACATTTACCAGTCTAGTCTCCTTTAAGTAAAGAATATAGGATTCATACAGTGTTTCATGTGATCTTAACTTGAATTAAAACTGACTTGGAGAATCTCTTTGAGCTGTTCTAAACAAGTTCTCATCTGTTTACAGTCATTTTCTCTGAATTATGCATGTTTTCATGTAGTTTCCTACATTCTGCCTTCTGGTCCAAGTATAAGCTTTGCCTACTTTATCAAACAACTTCCTACACACTGTTATGAACTGAGGCAGCTCGGGAACATTGTCTCTCAACTGTGTTATAGAGTGTAGTACTACATTTCAGTGAAGTGTAAGGCTTTCCAAGCTGCCGAACATGTTTCTTTCTCTATTTCAATGGTATTCTGCCTTGTATAACACACATTTACCACTCTAGTCTCCTTTAAGTAAAGAATATAGGATTCATACAGTGTTTCATGTGATCTTAACTTGAATTAAGGATTTCCCGGATCTTAGCTACATTTTCTACACTAAGAACTGACTTGGAGAATCTCTTTGAGCTGTTCTAAACAAGTTCTCATCTGTTTACAGTCATTTTCTCTGAATTATCCATGTTTTCATGTAGTTTCCTATATTCTGCCTTCTGGTCCAAGTATAAGCTTTGCCCACTTTATCAAACAACTTCCTACACACTGTTATGAACTGAGGCAGCTCGGAAACATTGTCTCTCAACTGTGTTATAGAGTGTAGTACTACATTTCATTGAAGTGTAAGGCTTTCCAAAGCTGCCGAAAGTGTTTCTTTCTCTATTTCAATGGTATTCTGCCTTGTATAACACACATTTACCACTCTAGTCGACTTTAAGTAAAGACTATAGGATTCATACAGTGTTTAATGTCATCTTAACTCGAATTAAGGATTTCCCGGATCTTAGCTACCTTTACTACACTAAGAACTCACTGGAGAATCTCTTTGAGCTGTTCTAAACAAGTTCTCATCTGTTTACACTCATTTTCTCTGAATTATCCATGTTTTCATGTAGTTTCCTATATTCTGCCTTCTGGTCCAAGTATAAGCTTTGCCCACTTTATCAAACAACTTCCTACACACTGTTATGAACTGAAACAGCTCGGGAACATTGTCTCTCAACTGTGTTATAGACTGTAGTACTATATTTCAGTGAAGTGTAAGGCTTTCCAAAGCTGCCGAACGTGTTTCTTTCTCTATTTCAATGGTATTCTGCCTTGTATAACACACATTTACCACTCTAGTCTCCTTTAAGTAAAGAATATAGGATTCATACAGTGTTTCATGTCATCTTAACTCGAATTAAGGATTTCCCGGATCTTAGCTACCTTTACTACACTAAGAACTGACCGGAGAATCTCTTTGAGCTGTTCTAAACAAGTTCTCATCTGTTTACAGTCATTTTCTCTGAATTATGCATGTTTTCATGTCGTTTCCTACATTCTGCCTTCTGGTCCAAGTATAAGCTTTGCCCACTTTATCAAACAACTTCCTACACACTGTTATGAACTGAGGCAGCTCGGGAACATTGTCTCTCAACTGTGTTATAGAGTGTAGTACTACATTTCAGTTAAGTGTAAGGCTTTCCAAAGCTGCCGAACGTGTTTCTTTCTCTATTTCAATGGTATTCTGCCTTGTATAACACACATTTACCAGTCTAGTCTCCTTTAAGTAAAGAATATAGGATTCATACAGTGTTTCATGTGATCTTAACTTGAATTAAAACTGACTTGGAGAATCTCTTTGAGCTGTTCTAAACAAGTTCTCATCTGTTTACAGTCATTTTCTCTGAATTATGCATGTTTTCATGTAGTTTCCTACATTCTGCCTTCTGGTCCAAGTATAAGCTTTGCCTACTTTTCAAACAACTTCCTACACACTGTTATGAACTGAGGCAGCTCGGGAACATTGTCTCTCAACTGTGTTATAGAGTGTAGTACTACATTTCAGTGAAGTGTAAGGCTTTCCAAGCTGCCGAACGTGTTTCTTTCTCTATTTCAATGGTATTCTGCCTTGTATAACACACATTTACCACTCTAGTCTCCTTTAAGTAAAGAATATAGGATTCATACAGTGTTTCATGTGATCTTAACTTGAATTAAGGATTTCCCGGATCTTAGCTACCTTTTCTACACTAAGAACTGACTTGGAGAATCTCTTTGAGCTGTTCTAAACAAGTTCTCATCTGTTTACAGTCATTCTCTCCGAATTATCCATGTTTTCATGTAGTTTCCTATATTCTGCCTTCTGGTCCAAGTATAAGCTTTGCCCACTTTATCAAACAACTTCCTACACACTGTTATGAACTGAGGCAGCTCGGGAACATTGTCTCTCAACTGTGTTATAGAGTGTAGTACTACATTTCAGTGAAGTGTAAGGCTTTCCAAAGCTGCCGAACGTGTTTCTTTCTCTATTTCAATGGTATTCTGCCTTGTATAACACACATTTACCAGTCTAGTCTCCTTTAAGTAAAGAATATAGGATTCATACAGTGTTTCATGTGATCTTAACTTGAATTAAAACTGACTTGGAGAATCTCTTTGAGCTGTTCTAAACAAGTTCTCATCTGTTTACAGTCATTTTCTCTGAATTATGCATGTTTTCATGTAGTTTCCTACATTCTGCCTTCTGGTCCAAGTATAAGCTTTGCCTACTTTATCAAACAACTTCCTACACACTGTTATGAACTGAGGCAGCTCGGGAACATTGTCTCTCAACTGTGTTATAGAGTGTAGTACTACATTTCAGTGAAGTGTAAGGCTTTCCAAGCTGCCGAACATGTTTCTTTCTCTATTTCAATGGTATTCTGCCTTGTATAACACACATTTACCACTCTAGTCTTCTTTAAGTAAAGAATATAGGATTCATACAGTGTTTCATGTCATCTTAACTCGAATTAAGGATTTCCCGGATCTTAGCTACCTTTTCTACACTAAGAACTGACTTGGAGAATCTCTTTGAGCTGTTCTAAACAAGTTCTCATCTGTTTACAGTCATTTTCTCCGAATTATCCATATTTTCATGTAGTTTCCTATATTCTGCCTTCTGGTCCAAGTATAAGCTTTGCCCACTTTATCAAACAACTTCCTACACACTGTTATGAACTGAGGTAGCTCGGGAACATTGTCTCTCAACTGTGTTATAGAGTGTAGGACTACATTTAAGTGAAGTGTAAGGCTTTCCAAAGCTGCCGAACGTGTATCTTTCTCTATTTCAATTGTATTCTGCCTTGTATAACACACATTTACCACTCTAGTCTCCTTTAAGTAAAGAATATAGGATTCATACAGTGTTTAATGTGATCTTAACTTGAATTAAGTATTTCCCGGATCTTAGCTACATTTTCTACACTGAGAACTGACTTGGAGAATCTCTTTGAGCTGTTCTAAACAAGTTCTCATCTGTTTACAGTCATTTTCTCTGAATTATCCATGTTTTCATGTAGTTTCCTATATTCTGCCTTCTGGTCCAAGTATAAGCTTTGCCCACTTTATCAAACAACTTCCTACACACTGTTATGAACTGAGGCAGCTCGGAAACATTGTCTCTCAACTGTGTTATAGAGTGTAGTACTACATTTCATTGAAGTGTAAGGCTTTCCAAAGCTGCCGAAAGTGTTTCTTTCTCTATTTCAATGGTATTCTGCCTTGTATAACACACATTTACCACTCTAGTCGACTTTAAGTAAAGACTATAGGATTCATACAGTGTTTAATGTCATCTTAACTCGAATTAAGGATTTCCCGGATCTTAGCTACCTTTACTACACTAAGAACTCACTGGAGAATCTCTTTGAGCTGTTCTAAACAAGTTCTCATCTGTTTACACTCATTTTCTCTGAATTATCCTTGTTTTCATGTAGTTTCCTATATTCTGCCTTCTGGTCCAAGTATTAGCTTTGCCCACTTTATCAAACAACTTCCTACACACTGTTATGAACTGAAACAGCTCGGGAACATTGTCTCTCAACTGTGTTATAGACTGTAGTACTATATTTCAGTGAAGTGTAAGGCTTTCCAAAGCTGCCGAACGTGTTTCTTTCTCTATTTCAATGGTATTCTGCCTTGTATAACACACATTTACCACTCTAGTCTCCTTTAAGTAAAGAATATAGGATTCATACAGTGTTTCATGTGATCTTAACTTGAATTAAGGATTTCCCGGATATTAGCTACCTTTTCTACACTAAGAACTGACTTGGAGAATCTCTTTGAGCTGTTCTAAACAAGTTCTCATCTGTTTACAGTCATTTTCTCCGAATTATCCATGTTTTCATGTAGTTTCCTATATTCTGCCTTCTGGTCCAAGTATAAGCTTTGTCCACTTTATCAAACAACTTCCTACACACTGTTATGAACTGAGGCAGCTCGGGAACATTGTGTCTCAACTGTGTTATAGAGTGTAGTACTACATTTCAGTGAAGTGTAAGGCTTTCCAAAGCTGCCGAACGTGTTTCTTTCTCTATTTCAATGGTATTTTGCCTTGTATAACACACATTTACCAGTCTAGTCTCCTTTAAGTAAAGAATATAGGATTCATACAGTGTTTCATGTGATCTTAACTTGAATTAAAACTGACTTGGAGAATCTCTTTGAGCTGTTCTAAACAAGTTCTCATCTGTTTACAGTCATTTTCTCTGAATTATGCATGTTTTCATGAAGTTTCCTACATTCTGCCTTCTGGTCCAAGTATAAGCTTTGCCCACTTTATCAAACAACTTCCTACACACTGTTATGAACTGAGGCAGCTCGGGAACATTGTCTCTCAACTGTGTTATAGAGTGTAGTACTACATTTCAGTGAATTGTAAGGCTTTCCAAAGCTGCCGAACGTGTTTCTTTCTCTAGTTCAATGGTATTCTGCCTTGTATAACACACATTTACCAGTCTAGTCTCCTTTAAGTAAAGAATATAGGATTCATACAGTGTTTCATGTGATCTTAACTTGAATTAAGGATTTCCCGGATCTTAGCTACCTTTTCTACACTAAGAACTGACTTGGAGAATATCTTTGAGCTGTTCTAAACAAGTTCTCATCTGTTTACACTCATTTTCTCCGAATTATCCATGTTTTCATGTAGTTTCCTATATTCTGCCTTCTGGTCCAAGTATAAGCTTTGCCCACTTTATCAAACAACTTCCTACACACTGTTATGAACTGAGGCAGCTCGGGAACATTGTCTCTCAACTGTGTTATAGAGTGTAGTACTACATTTCAGTTAAGTGTAAGGCTTTCCAAAGCTGCCGAACGTGTTTCTTTCTCTATTTCAATGGTATTCTGCCTTGTATAACACACATTTACCAGTCTAGTCTCCTTTAAGTAAAGAATATAGGATTCATACAGTGTTTCATGTGATCTTAACTTGAATTAAAACTGACTTGGAGAATCTCTTTGAGCTGTTCTAAACAAGTTCTCATCTGTTTACAGTCATTTTCTCTGAATTATGCATGTTTTCATGTAGTTTCCTACATTCTGCCTTCTGGTCCAAGTATAAGCTTTGCCTACTTTTCAAACAACTTCCTACACACTGTTATGAACTGAGGCAGCTCGGGAACATTGTCTCTCAACTGTGTTATAGAGTGTAGTACTACATTTCAGTGAAGTGTAAGGCTTTCCAAGCTGCCGAACGTGTTTCTTTCTCTATTTCAATGGTATTCTGCCTTGTATAACACACATTTACCACTCTAGTCTCCTTTAAGTAAAGAATATAGGATTCATACAGTGTTTCATGTGATCTTAACTTGAATTAAGGATTTCCCGGATCTTAGCTACCTTTTCTACACTAAGAACTGACTTGGAGAATCTCTTTGAGCTGTTCTAAACAAGTTCTCATCTGTTTACAGTCATTCTCTCCGAATTATCCATGTTTTCATGTAGTTTCCTATATTCTGCCTTCTGGTCCAAGTATAAGCTTTGCCCACTTTATCAAACAACTTCCTACACACTGTTATGAACTGAGGCAGCTCGGGAACATTGTCTCTCAACTGTGTTATAGAGTGTAGTACTACATTTCAGTGAAGTGTAAGGCTTTCCAAAGCTGCCGAACGTGTTTCTTTCTCTATTTCAATGGTATTCTGCCTTGTATAACACACATTTACCAGTCTAGTCTCCTTTAAGTAAAGAATATAGGATTCATACAGTGTTTCATGTGATCTTAACTTGAATTAAAACTGACTTGGAGAATCTCTTTGAGCTGTTCTAAACAAGTTCTCATCTGTTTACAGTCATTTTCTCTGAATTATGCATGTTTTCATGTAGTTTCCTACATTCTGCCTTCTGGTCCAAGTATAAGCTTTGCCTACTTTATCAAACAACTTCCTACACACTGTTATGAACTGAGGCAGCTCGGGAACATTGTCTCTCAACTGTGTTATAGAGTGTAGTACTACATTTCAGTGAAGTGTAAGGCTTTCCAAGCTGCCGAACATGTTTCTTTCTCTATTTCAATGGTATTCTGCCTTGTATAACACACATTTACCACTCTAGTCTTCTTTAAGTAAAGAATATAGGATTCATACAGTGTTTCATGTCATCTTAACTCGAATTAAGGATTTCCCGGATCTTAGCTACCTTTTCTACACTAAGAACTGACTTGGAGAATCTCTTTGAGCTGTTCTAAACAAGTTCTCATCTGTTTACAGTCATTTTCTCCGAATTATCCATATTTTCATGTAGTTTCCTATATTCTGCCTTCTGGTCCAAGTATAAGCTTTGCCCACTTTATCAAACAACTTCCTACACACTGTTATGAACTGAGGTAGCTCGGGAACATTGTCTCTCAACTGTGTTATAGAGTGTAGGACTACATTTAAGTGAAGTGTAAGGCTTTCCAAAGCTGCCGAACGTGTATCTTTCTCTATTTCAATTGTATTCTGCCTTGTATAACACACATTTACCACTCTAGTCTCCTTTAAGTAAAGAATATAGGATTCATACAGTGTTTAATGTGATCTTAACTTGAATTAAGTATTTCCCGGATCTTAGCTACATTTTCTACACTGAGAACTGACTTGGAGAATCTCTTTGAGCTGTTCTAAACAAGTTCTCATCTGTTTACAGTCATTTTCTCTGAATTATCCATGTTTTCATGTAGTTTCCTATATTCTGCCTTCTGGTCCAAGTATAAGCTTTGCCCACTTTATCAAACAACTTCCTACACACTGTTATGAACTGAGGCAGCTCGGAAACATTGTCTCTCAACTGTGTTATAGAGTGTAGTACTACATTTCATTGAAGTGTAAGGCTTTCCAAAGCTGCCGAAAGTGTTTCTTTCTCTATTTCAATGGTATTCTGCCTTGTATAACACACATTTACCACTCTAGTCGACTTTAAGTAAAGACTATAGGATTCATACAGTGTTTAATGTCATCTTAACTCGAATTAAGGATTTCCCGGATCTTAGCTACCTTTACTACACTAAGAACTCACTGGAGAATCTCTTTGAGCTGTTCTAAACAAGTTCTCATCTGTTTACACTCATTTTCTCTGAATTATCCTTGTTTTCATGTAGTTTCCTATATTCTGCCTTCTGGTCCAAGTATTAGCTTTGCCCACTTTATCAAACAACTTCCTACACACTGTTATGAACTGAAACAGCTCGGGAACATTGTCTCTCAACTGTGTTATAGACTGTAGTACTATATTTCAGTGAAGTGTAAGGCTTTCCAAAGCTGCCGAACGTGTTTCTTTCTCTATTTCAATGGTATTCTGCCTTGTATAACACACATTTACCACTCTAGTCTCCTTTAAGTAAAGAATATAGGATTCATACAGTGTTTCATGTGATCTTAACTTGAATTAAGGATTTCCCGGATATTAGCTACCTTTTCTACACTAAGAACTGACTTGGAGAATCTCTTTGAGCTGTTCTAAACAAGTTCTCATCTGTTTACAGTCATTTTCTCCGAATTATCCATGTTTTCATGTAGTTTCCTATATTCTGCCTTCTGGTCCAAGTATAAGCTTTGTCCACTTTATCAAACAACTTCCTACACACTGTTATGAACTGAGGCAGCTCGGGAACATTGTGTCTCAACTGTGTTATAGAGTGTAGTACTACATTTCAGTGAAGTGTAAGGCTTTCCAAAGCTGCCGAACGTGTTTCTTTCTCTATTTCAATGGTATTTTGCCTTGTATAACACACATTTACCAGTCTAGTCTCCTTTAAGTAAAGAATATAGGATTCATACAGTGTTTCATGTGATCTTAACTTGAATTAAAACTGACTTGGAGAATCTCTTTGAGCTGTTCTAAACAAGTTCTCATCTGTTTACAGTCATTTTCTCTGAATTATGCATGTTTTCATGAAGTTTCCTACATTCTGCCTTCTGGTCCAAGTATAAGCTTTGCCCACTTTATCAAACAACTTCCTACACACTGTTATGAACTGAGGCAGCTCGGGAACATTGTCTCTCAACTGTGTTATAGAGTGTAGTACTACATTTCAGTGAATTGTAAGGCTTTCCAAAGCTGCCGAACGTGTTTCTTTCTCTAGTTCAATGGTATTCTGCCTTGTATAACACACATTTACCAGTCTAGTCTCCTTTAAGTAAAGAATATAGGATTCATACAGTGTTTCATGTGATCTTAACTTGAATTAAGGATTTCCCGGATCTTAGCTACCTTTTCTACACTAAGAACTGACTTGGAGAATATCTTTGAGCTGTTCTAAACAAGTTCTCATCTGTTTACACTCATTTTCTCCGAATTATCCATGTTTTCATGTAGTTTCCTATATTCTGCCTTCTGGTCCAAGTATAAGCTTTGCCCACTTTATCAAACAACTTCCTACACACTGTTATGAACTGAGGCAGCTCGGGAACATTGTCTCTCAACTGTGTTATAGAGTGTAGTACTACATTTCAGTGAAGTGTAAGGCTTTCCAAAGCTGCCGAACGTGTTTCTTTCTCTATTTCAATGGTATTCTGCCTTGTATAACACACATTTACCAGTCTAGTCTCCTTTAAGTAAAGAATATAGGATTCATACAGTGTTTCATGTGATCTTAACTTGAATTAAAACTGACTTGGAGAATCTCTTTGAGCTGTTCTAAACAAGTTCTCATCTGTTTACAGTCATTTTCTCCGAATTATCCATGTTTTCATGTAGTTTCCTATATTCTGCCTTCTGGTCCAAGTATAAGCTTTGCCCACTTTATCAAAAAACTTCCTACACACTGTTATGAACTGAGGCAGCTCGGGAACATTGTCTCTAAACTGTGTTATAGAGTGTAGTACTACATTTCAGTGAAGTGTAAGGCTTTCCAAAGCTGCCGAACGTGTTTCTTTCTCTATTTCAATGGTATTCTGCCTTGTATAACACACATTTACCACTCTAGTCTCCTTTAAGTAAAGAATATAGGACTCATACAGTGTTTCATGTCATCTTAACTCGAATTAAGGATTTCCCGTCTCTTATCTGCCTTTACTACACTAAGAACTGACCGGAGAATCTCTTTGAGCTGTTCTAAACAAGTTCTCAACTGTTTACAGTCATTTTCTCTGAATTATCCATGTTTTAATGTAGTTTCCTATATTCTGCCTTCTGGACCAAGTATAAGCTTTGCCCACTTTATCAAAAAACTTCCTACACACTGTTATGAACTGAGGCAGCTCAGGAACATTGTCTCTCAACTGTGTTATAGAGTGTAGTACTACATTTCAGTGAAGTGTAAGGCTTTCCAAAGCTGCCGAACGTGTTTCTTTCTATATTTCAATGGTATTCTGCCTTGTATAACACACATTTACCAGTCTAGTCTCCTTTAAGTAAAAAATATAGGATTCATACAGTGTTTCATGTGATCTTAACTTGAATTAAAACTGACTTGGATAATCTCTTTGAGCTGTTCTAAACAAGTTCTCATCTGTTTACAGTCATTTTCTCCGAATTATCCATGTTTTCATGTAGTTTCCTATATTCTGCCTTCTGGTCCAAGTATAAGCTTTGCCCACTTTATCAAAAAACTTCCTACACACTGTTATGAACTGAGGCAGCTCGGGAACATTGTCTCTAAACTGTGTTATAGAGTGTAGTACTACATTTCAGTGAAGTGTAAGGCTTTCCAAAGCTGCCGAACGTGTTTCTTTCTCTATTTCAATGGTATTCTGCCTTGTATAACACACATTTACCACTCTAGTCTCCCATACAGTGTTTCATGTCATCTTAACTCGAATTAAGGATTTCCCGGATCTTAGCTACCTTTACTACACTAAGAACTGACCAGAGAATCTCTTTGAGCTGTTCTAAACAAGTTCTCATCTGTTTACAGTCATTTTCTCCGAATTATCCATATTTTCATGTAATTTCCTATATTCTGCCTTCTGGTCCAAGTATAAGCTTTGCCCACTTTATCAAACAACTTCCTACACACTGTTATGAACTGAGGCAGCTCGGGAACATTGTCTCTCAACTGTGTTATAGAGTGTAGGACTACATTTCAGTGAAGTGTAAGGCTTTCCAAAGCTGCCGAACGTGTTTCTTTCTCTATTTCAATTGTATTCTGCCTTGTATAACACACATTTACCACTCTAGTCTCCTTTAAGTAAAGAATATAGGATTCATACAGTGTTTAATGTGATCTTAACTTGAATTAAGGATTTCCCGGATCTTAGCTTCATTTTCTACACTAAGAACTGACTTGGAGAATCTCTTTGAGCTATTCTAAACAAGTTCTCATCTGTTTACAGTCATTTTCTCTGAATTATCCATGTTTTCATGTAGTTTCCTATATTCTGCCTTCTGGTCCAAGTATAAGCTTTGCCCACTTTATCAAACAACTTCCTACACACTGTTATGAACTGAGGCAGCTCGGGAACATTGTCTCTCAACTGTGTTATAGAGTGTAGTACTACATTTCAGTGAAGTGTAAGGCTTTCCAAAGCTGCCGAACGTGTTTCTTTCTCTAGTTCAATGGTATTCTGCCTTGTATAACACACATTTACCAGTCTAGTCTCCTTTAAGTAAAGAATATAGGATTCATACAGTGTTTCATGTGATCTTAACTTGAATTAAGGATTTCCCGGATCTTAGCTACCTTTTCTACACTAAGAACTGACTTGGAGAATCTCTTTGAGCTGTTCTAAACAAGTTCTCATCTGTTTACAGTCATTTTCTCCGAATTATCCATGTTTTCATGTAGTTTCCTATATTCTGCCTTCTGGTCCAAGTATAAGCTTTGCCCACTTTATCAAACAACTTCCTACACACTGTTATGAACTGAGGCAGCTCGGGAACATTGTCTCTCAACTGTGTTATAGAGTGTAGTACTACATTTCAGTGAAGTGTAAGGCTTTCCAAAGCTGCCGAACGTGTTTCTTTCTCTATTTCAATGGTATTCTGCCTTGTATAACACACATTTACCAGTCTAGTCTCCTTTAAGTAAAGAATATAGGATTCATACAGTGTTTCATGTGATCTTAACTTGAATTAAAACTGACTTGGAGAATCTCTTTGAGCTGTTCTAAACAAGTTCTCATCTGTTTACAGTCATTTTCTCCGAATTATCCATGTTTTCATGTAGTTTCCTATATTCTGCCTTCTGGTCCAAGTATAAGCTTTGCCCACTTTATCAAAAAACTTCCTACACACTGTTATGAACTGAGGCAGCTCGGGAACATTGTCTCTAAACTGTGTTATAGAGTGTAGTACTACATTTCAGTGAAGTGTAAGGCTTTCCAAAGCTGCCGAACGTGTTTCTTTCTCTATTTCAATGGTATTCTGCCTTGTATAACACACATTTACCACTCTAGTCTCCTTTAAGTAAAGAATATAGGACTCATACAGTGTTTCATGTCATCTTAACTCGAATTAAGGATTTCCCGTCTCTTATCTGCCTTTACTACACTAAGAACTGACCGGAGAATCTCTTTGAGCTGTTCTAAACAAGTTCTCAACTGTTTACAGTCATTTTCTCTGAATTATCCATGTTTTAATGTAGTTTCCTATATTCTGCCTTCTGGACCAAGTATAAGCTTTGCCCACTTTATCAAAAAACTTCCTACACACTGTTATGAACTGAGGCAGCTCAGGAACATTGTCTCTCAACTGTGTTATAGAGTGTAGTACTACATTTCAGTGAAGTGTAAGGCTTTCCAAAGCTGCCGAACGTGTTTCTTTCTATATTTCAATGGTATTCTGCCTTGTATAACACACATTTACCAGTCTAGTCTCCTTTAAGTAAAAAATATAGGATTCATACAGTGTTTCATGTGATCTTAACTTGAATTAAAACTGACTTGGATAATCTCTTTGAGCTGTTCTAAACAAGTTCTCATCTGTTTACAGTCATTTTCTCCGAATTATCCATGTTTTCATGTAGTTTCCTATATTCTGCCTTCTGGTCCAAGTATAAGCTTTGCCCACTTTATCAAAAAACTTCCTACACACTGTTATGAACTGAGGCAGCTCGGGAACATTGTCTCTAAACTGTGTTATAGAGTGTAGTACTACATTTCAGTGAAGTGTAAGGCTTTCCAAAGCTGCCGAACGTGTTTCTTTCTCTATTTCAATGGTATTCTGCCTTGTATAACACACATTTACCACTCTAGTCTCCCTTAAGTAAAGAATATAGGATTCATACAGTGTTTCATGTCATCTTAACTCGAATTAAGGATTTCCCGGATCTTAGCTACCTTTACTACCCTAAGAACTGACCGGAGAATCTCTTTGAGCTGTTCTAAACAAGTTCTCATCTGTTTACAGTCATTTTCTCCGAATTATCCATATTTTCATGTAATTTCCTATATTCTGCCTTCTGGTCCAAGTATAAGCTTTGCCCACTTTATCAAACAACTTCCTACACACTGTTATGAACTGAGGCAGCTCGGGAACATTGTCTCTCAACTGTGTTATAGAGTGTAGGACTACATTTCAGTGAAGTGTAAGGCTTTCCAAAGCTGCCGAACGTGTTTCTTTCTCTATTTCAATTGTATTCTGCCTTGTATAACACACATTTACCACTCTAGTCTCCTTTAAGTAAAGAATATAGGATTCATACAGTGTTTAATGTGATCTTAACTTGAATTAAGGATTTCCCGGATCTTAGCTACATTTTCTACACTAAGAACTGACTTGGAGAATCTCTTTGAGCTATTCTAAACAAGTTCTCATCTGTTTACAGTCATTTTCTCTGAATTATCCATGTTTTCATGTAGTTTCCTATATTCTGCCTTCTGGTCCAAGTATTAGCTTTGCCCACTTTATCAAACAACTTCCTACACACTGTTAGGAACTGAAACAGCTCCGGAACATTGTCTCTCAACTGTGTTATAGACTGTAGTACTATATTTCAGTGAAGTGTAAGGCTTTCCAAAGCTGCCGAACGTGTTTCTTTCTCTGTTTCAATGGTATTCTGCCTTGTATAACACACATTTACCACTCTAGTCTCCTTTAAGTAAAGAATATAGGATTCATACAGTGTTTCATGTCATCTTAACTCGAATTAAGGATTTCCCGGATCTTAGCTACCTTTACTACACTAAGAACTGACCGGAGAATCTCTTTGAGCTGTTCTAAACAAGTTCTCATCTGTTTACAGTCATTTTCTCTGAATTATGCATGTTTTCATGTAGTTTCCTACATTCTGCCTTCTGGTCCAAGTATAAGCTTTGCCCACTTTATCAAACAACTTCCTACACACTGTTATGAACTGAGGCAGCTCGGGAACATTGTCTCTCAACTGTGTTATAGAGTGTAGTACTACATTTCAGTGAAGTGTAAGGCTTTCCAAAGCTGCCGAACGTGTTTCTTTCTCTATTTCAATGGTATTCTGCCTTGTATAACACACATTTACCACTCTAGTCTCCTTAAAGTAAAGAATATAGGATTCATACAGTGTTTCATGTGATCTTAACTTGAATTAAGGATTTCCCGGATCTTAGCTACCTTTTCTACACTAAGAACTGACTTGGAGAATCTCTTTGAGCTGTTCTAAACAAGTTATCATCTGTTTACAGTCATTTTCTCCGAATTATCCATATTTTCATGTAGTTTCCTATATTCTCCCTTCTGGTCCAAGTATAAGCTTTGCCCACTTTATCAAACAACTTCCTACACACTGTTATGAACTGAGGCAGCTCGGGAACATTGTCTCTCAACTGTGTTATAGAGTGTAGTACTACATTTCAGTGAAGTGTAAGGCTTTCCAAAGCTGCCGAACGTGTTTCTTTCTCTATTTCAATTGTATTCTGCCTTGTATAACACACATTTACCACACTAGTCTCCTTTAAGTAAAGAATATAGGATTTATACAGTGTTTAATGTGATCTTAACTTGAATTAAGGATTTCCCGGATCTTAGCTACATTTTCTACACTAAGAACTGACTTGGAGAATCTCTTTGAGCTGTTCTAAACAAGTTCTCATCTGTTTACAGTCATTTTCTCTGAATTATCCATGTTTTCATGTAGTTTCCTATATTCTGCCTTCTGGTCCAAGTATAAGCTTTGCCCACTTTAACAAACAACTTCCTACACACTGTTATGAACTGAGGCAGCTCGGGAACATTGTCTCTCAACTGTGTTATAGAGTGTAGTACTACATTTCAGTGAAGTGTAAGGCTTTCCAAAGCTGCCGAACGTGTTTCTTTCTCTATTTCAATGGTATTCTGCCTTGTATAACACACATTTACCACTCTAGTCTCCTTTAAGTAAAGAATATAGGATTCATACAGTGTTTCATGTGATCTTAACTTGATTTAAAGCTGACTTGGAGAATCTCTTTGAGCTGTTCTAAACAAGTTCTCATCTGTTTACAGTCATTTTCTCCGAATTATCCATGTTTTCATGTAGTTTCCTATATTCTGCCTTCTGGTCCAAGTATAAGCTTTGCCCACTTTATCAAACAACTTCCTACACACTGTTATGAACTGAGGCAGCTCGGGAACATTGTCTCTCAACTGTGTTATAGAGTGTAGTACTACATTTCAGTGAAGTGTAAGGCTTTCCAAAGCTGCCGAACGTGTTTCTTTCTCTATTTCAATGGTATTCTGCCTTGTATAACACACATTTACCAGTCTAGTCTCCTTTAAGTAAAGAATATAGGATTCATACAGTGTTTCATGTGATCTTAACTTGAATTAAGGATTTCCCGGATATTAGCTACCTTTTCTACACTAAGAACTGTCTTGGAGAATCTCTTTGAGCTGTTCTAAACAAGTTCTCATCTGTTTACAGTCATTTTCTCCGAATTATCCATGTTTTCATGTAGTTTCCTATATTCTGCCTTCTGGTCCAAGTATAAGCTTTGCCCACTTTATCAAACAACTTCCTACACACTGTTATGAACTGAGGCAGCTCGGGAACATTGTCTCTCCACTGTGTTATAGAGTGTAGTACTACATTTCAGTGAAGTGTAAGGCTTTCCAAAGCTGCCGAACGTGTTTCTTTCTCTATTTCAATGGTATTCTGCCTTGTATAACACACATTTACCAGTCTAGTCTCCTTTAAGTAAAGAATATAGGATTCATACAGTGTTTCATGTGATCTTAACTTGAATTAAAACTGACTTGGAGAATCTCTTTGAGCTGTTCTAAACAAGTTCTCATCTGTTTACAGTCATTTTCTCCGAATTATCCATGTTTTCATGTAGTTTCCTATATTCTGCCTTCTGGTCCAAGTATAAGCTTTGCCCACTTTATCAAACAACTTCCTACACACTGTTATGAACTGAGGCAGCTCGGGAACATTGTCTCTCAACTGTGTTATAGAGTGTAGTACTACATTTCAGTGAAGTGTAAGGATTTCCAAAGCTGCCGAACGTGTTTCTTTCTCTATTTCAATGGTATTCTGCCTTGTATAATACACATTTACCACTCTAGTCTCCTTTAAGTAAAGAATATAGGATTCATACAGTGTTTCATGTGATCTTAACTTGAATTAAGGATTTCCCGCATCTTAGCTACCTTTTCTACACTAAGAACTCACTTGGAGAATCTCTTTGAGCTGTTCTAAACAAGTTCTCATCTGTTTACAGTCATTTTCTCCGAATTATCCATGTTTTCATGTAGTTTCCTATATTCTGCCTTCTGGTCCAAGTATAAGCTTTGCCCACTTTATCAAACAACTTCCTACACACTGTTATGAACTGAGGCAGCTCGGGAACATTGTCTCTCCACTGTGTTATAGAGTGTAGTACTACATTTCAGTGAAGTGTAAGGCTTTCCAAAGCTGCCGAACGTGTTTCTTTCTCTATTTCAATGGTATTCTGCCTTGTATAACACACATTTACCAGTCTAGTCTCCTTTAAGTAAAGAATATAGGATTCATACAGTGTTTCATGTGATCTTAACTTGAATTAAAACTGACTTGGAGAATCTCTTTGAGCTGTTCTAAACAAGTTCTCATCTGTTTACAGTCATTTTCTCCGAATTATCCATGTTTTCATGTAGTTTCCTACATTCTGCCTTCTGGTCCGAGTATAAGCTTTGCGCACTTTATCAAACAACTTCCTACACACTGTTATGAACTGAGGCAGCTCGGGAACATTGTCTCTCAACTGTGTTATAGAGTGTAGTACTACATTTCAGTGAAGTGTAAGGATTTCCAAAGCTGCCGAACGTGTTTCTTTCTCTATTTCAATGGTATTCTGCCTTGTATAATACACATTTACCACTCTAGTCTCCTTTAAGTAAAGAATATAGGATTCATACAGTGTTTCATGTGATCTTAACTTGAATTAAGGATTTCCCGGATCTTATCTACCTTTTCTACACTAAGAACTGACTTGGAGAATCTCTTTGAGCTGTTCTAAACAAGTTCTCATCTGTTTACAGTCATTTTCTCCGAATTATCCATGTTTTCATGTAGTTTCCTATATTCTGCCTTCTGGTCCAAGTATAAGCTTTGCCCACTTTATCAAAAAACTTCCTACACACTGTTATGAACTGAGGCAGCTCGGGAACATTGTCTCTAAACTGTGTTATAGAGTGTAGTACTACATTTCAGTGAAGTGTAAGGCTTTCCAAAGCTGCCGAACGTGTTTCTTTCTCTATTTCAATGGTATTCTGCCTTGTATAACACACATTTACCACTCTAGTCTCCTTTAAGTAAAGAATATAGGATTCATACAGTGTTTCATGTGATCTTAACTTGAATTAAGGATTTCCTGGATCTTAGCTACCTTTTCTACACTAAGAACTGACTTGGAGAATCTCTTTGAGCTGTTCTAAACAAGTTCTCATCTGTTTACAGTCATTTTCTCCGAATTATCCATGTTTTCATGTAGTTTCCTATATTCTGCCTTCTGGTCCAAGTATAAGCTTTGCCCACTTTATCAAACAACTTCCTACACACTGCTATGAACTGAGGCAGCTCGGGAACATTGTCTCTCAACTGTGTTATAGAGTGTAGTACTACATTTCAGTGAAGTGTAAGGCTTTCCAAAGCTGCCGAACGTGTTTCTTTCTCTATTTCAATGGTATTCTGCCTTGTATAATACACATTTACCACTCTAGTCTCCTTTAAGTAAAGAATATAGGATTCATACAGTGTTTCATGTGATCTTAACTTGAATTAAGGATTTCCCGGATCTTAGCTACCTTTTCTACACTAAGAACTCACTTGGAGAATCTCTTTGAGCTGTTCTAAACAAGTTCTCATCTGTTTACAGTCATTTTCTCCGAATTATCCATGTTTTCATGTAGTTTCCTATATTCTGCCTTCTGGTCCAAGTATAAGCTTTGCCCACTTTATCAAACAACTTCCTACACACTGTTATGAACTGAGGCAGCTCGGGAACATTGTCTCTCAACTGTGTTATAGAGTGTAGTACTACATTTCAGTGAAGTGTAAGGCTTTCCAAAGCTGCCGAACGTGTTTCTTTCTCTATTTCAATGGTATTCTGCCTTGTATAACACACATTTACCAGTCTAGTCTCCTTTAAGTAAAGAATATAGGATTCATACAGTGTTTCATGTGATCTTAACTTGATTTAAAACTGACTTGGATAATCTCTTTGAGCTGTTCTAAACAAGTTCTCATCTGTTTATAGTCATTTTCTCCGAATTATCCATGTTTTCATCTAGTTTCCTATATTCTGCCTTCTGGTCCAAGTATAAGCTTTGCCCACTTTATCAAAAAACTTCCTACACACTGTTATGAACTGAGGCAGCTCAGGAACATTGTCTCTAAACTGTGTTATAGAGTGTAGTACTACATTTCAGTGAAGTGTAAGGCTTTCCAAAGCTGCAGAACGTGTTTCTTTCTCTATTTCAATGGTATTCTGCCTTGTATAACACACATTTACCACTCTAGTCTCCTTTAAGTAAAGAATATAGGATTCATACAGTGTTTCATGTGATCTTAACTTGAATTAAGGATTTCCCGGATCTTAGCTACCTTTTCTACACTAAGAACTTACTTGGAGAATCTCTTTGAGCTGTTCTAAACAAGTTCTCATCTGTTTACAGTCATTTTCTCCGAATTATCCATGTTTTCATGTAGTTTCCTATATTCTGCCTTCTGGTCCAAGTATAAGCTTTGCCCACTTTATCAAACAACTTCCTACACACTGTTATGAACTGAGGCAGCTCGGGAACATTGTCTCTCAACTGTGTTATAGAGTGTAGTACTATATTTCAGTGAAGTGTAAGGCTTTCCAAAGCTGCCGAACGTGTTTCTTTCTCTATTTCAATGGTATTCTGCCTTGTATAACACACATTTACCAGTCTAGTCTCCTTTAAGTAAAGAATATAGGATTCATACAGTGTTTCATGTGATCTTAACTTGAATTAAAACTGACTTGGAGAATCTCTTTGAGCTGTTCTAAACAAGTTCTCATCTGTTTACAGTCATTTTCTCCGAATTATCAATGTTTTCATGTAGTTTCCTATATTCTGCCTTCTGGTCCAAGTATAAGCTTTGCCCACTTTATCAAAAAACTTCCTACACACTGTTATGAACTGAGGCAGCTCGGGAAAATTGTCTCTAAACTGTGTTATAGAGTGTAGTACTACATTTCAGTGAAGTGTAAGGCTTTCCAAAGCTGCCGAACGTGTTTCTTTCTCTATTTCAATGGTATTCTGCCTTGTATAACACACATTTACCACTCTAGTCTCCTTTAAGTAAAGAATATAGGATTCATACAGTGTTTCATGTGATCTTAACTTGAATTAAGGATTTCCTGGATCTTAGCTACCTTTTCTACAATAAGAACTGACTTGGAGAATCTCTTTGAGCTGTTCTAAACAAGTTCTCATCTGTTTACAGTCATTTTCTCTGAATTATCTATGTTTTCATGTAGTTTCCTATATTCTGCCTTCTGGTCCAAGTATAAGCTTTGCCCACTTTATCAAACAACTTCCTACACACTGTTATGAACTGAGGCAGCTCGGGAACATTGTCTCTCAACTGTGTTATAGAGTGTAGTACTACATTTCAGTGAAGTGTAAGGCTTTCCAAAGCTGCCGAACGTGTTTCTTTCTCTATTTCAATGGTATTCTGCCTTGTATAACACACATTTACCACTCTAGTCTCCTTTAAGTAAAGAATATAGGACTCATACAGTGTTTCATGTCATCTTAACTCGAATTAAGGATTTCCCGGATCTTATCTGCCTTTACTACACTAAGAACTGACCGGAGAATCTCTTTGAGCTGTTCTAAACAAGTTCTCATCTGTTTACAGTCATTTTCTCTGAATTATGCATGTTTTCATGTAGTTTCCTACATTCAGCCTTCTGGTCCAAGTATAAGCTTTGCCCACTTTATCAAACAACTTCCTACACACTGTTATGAACTGAGGCAGCTTGGGAAGATTGTCTCCCAACTGTGTTATAGAGTGTAGTACTACATTTCAGTGAAGTGTAAGGCTTCCAAAGCTGCCGAACGTGTTTCTTTCTCTATTTCAATGGTATTCTGCCTTGTATAACACACATTTACCACTCTAGTCTCCTTTAAGTAAATAATATAGGATTCATACAGTGTTTCATGTGATCTTAACATGAATTAAGGATTTCCCGGATCTTAGCTACCTTTTCTACACTAAGAACTCACTTGGAGAATCTCTTTGAGCTGTTCTAAACAAGTTCTCATCTGTTTACAGTCATTTTCTCCGAATTATCCATGTTTTCATGTAGTTTCCTATATTCTGCCTTCTGGTCCAAGTATAAGCTTTGCCCACTTTATCAAACAACTTCCTACACACTGTTATGAACTGAGGCAGCTCGGGAACATTGTCTCTCAACTGTGTTATAGAGTGTAGTACTACATTTCAGTGAAGTGTAAGGCTTTCTAAAGCTGCCGAACGTGTTTCTTTCTCTATTTCAATGGTATTCTGCCTTGTATAACACACATTTACCAGTCTAGTCTCCTTTAAGTAAAGAATATAGGATTCATACAGTGTTTCATGTGATCTTAACTTGATTTAAAACTGACTTGGAGAATCTCTTTGAGCTGTTCTAAACAAGTTCTCATCTGTTTACAGTCATTTTCTCCGAATTGTCCATGTTTTCATGTAGTTTCCTATATTCTGCCTTCTGGTCCAAGTATAAGCTTTGCCCACTTTATCAAAAAACTTCCTACACACTGTTATGAACTGAGGCAGCTCGGGAACATTGTCTCTAAACTGTCTTATAGAGTGTAGTACTACATTTCAGTGAAGTGTAAGGCTTTCCAAAGCTGCAGAACGTGTTTCTTTCTCTATTTCAATGGTATTCTGCCTTGTATAACACACATTTACCACTCTAGTCTCCTTTAAGTAAAGAATATAGGATTCATACAGTGTTTCATGTGATCTTACCTTGAATTAAGGATTTCCCGGATCTTAGCTACCTTTTCTACACTAAGAACTGACTTGGAGAATCTCTTTGAGCTGTTCTAAACAAGTTCTCATCTGTTTACAGTCATTTTCTCCGAATTATCCATGTTTTCATGTAGTTTCCTATATTCTGCCTTCTGGTCCAAGTATAAGCTTTGCCCACTTTATCAAACAACTTCCTACACACTGTTATGAACTGAGGCAGCTCGGGAACATTGTCTCTCAACTGTGTTATAGAGTGTAGTACTATATTTCAGTGAAGTGTAAGGCTTTCCAAAGCTGCCGAACGTGTTTCTTTCTCTATTTCAATGGTATTCTGCCTTGTATAACACATATTTACCAGTCTAGTCTCCTTTAAGTAAAGAATATAGGATTCATACAGTGTTTCATGTGATCTTAACTTGAATTAAAACTGACTTGGAGAATCTCTTTGAGCTGTTCTAAACAAGTTCTCATCTGTTTACAGTCATTTTCTCCGAATTATCCATGTTTTCATGTAGTTTCCTATATTCTGCCTTCTGTTCCAAGTATAAGCTTTGCCCACTTTATCAAACAACTTCCTACACACTGTTATGAACTGAGGCAGCTCGGGAACATTGTCTCTCAACTGTGTTATAGAGTGTAGTACTACATTTCAGAGAAGTGTAAGGCTTTCCAAAGCTGCCGAACGTGTTTCTTTCTCTATTTCAATGGTATTCTGCCTTGTACAACACACATTTACCAGTCTAGTCTCCTTTAAGTAAAGAATATAGGATTCATACAGTGTTTCATGTGATCTTAACTTGAATTAAAACTGACTTGGAGAATCTCTTTGAGCTGTTCTAAACAAGTTCTCATCTGTTTACAGTCATTTTCTCCGAATTATCAATGTTTTCATGTAGTTTCCTATATTCTGCCTTCTGGTCCAAGTATAAGCTTTGCCCACTTTATCAAAAAACTTCCTACACACTGTTATGAACTGAGGCAGATCGGGAACATTGTCTCTAAACTGTGTTATAGAGTGTAGTACTACATTTCAGTGAAGTGTAAGGCTTTCCAAAGCTGCCGAACGTGTTTCTTTCTCTATTTCAATGGTATTCTGCCTTGTATAACACACATTTACCACTCTAGTCTCCTTTAAGTAAAGAATATAGGATTCATACAGTGTTTCATGTGATCTTAACTTGAATTAAGGATTTCCTGGATCTTAGCTACCTTTTCTACAATAAGAACTGACTTGGAGAATCTCTTTGAGCTGTTCTAAACAAGTTCTCATCTGTTTACAGTCATTTTCTCCGAATTATCTATGTTTTCATGTAGTTTCCTATATTCTGCCTTCTGGTCCAAGTATAAGCTTTGCCCACTTTATCTAACAACTTCCTACACACTGTTATGAACTGAGGCAGCTCGGGAACATTGTCTCTCAACTGTGTTATAGAGTGTAGTACTACATTTCAGTGAAGTGTAAGGCTTTCCAAAGCTGCCGAACGTGTTTCTTTCTCTATTTCAATGGTATTCTGCCTTGTATAACACACATTTACCACTCTAGTCTCCTTTAAGTAAAGAATATAGGACTCATACAGTGTTTCATGTCATCTTAACTCGAATTAAGGATTTCCCGGATCTTATCTGCCTTTACTACACTAAGAACTGACCGGAGAATCTCTGTGAGCTGTTCTAAACAAGTTCTCATCTGTTTACAGTCATTTTCTGTGAATTATGCATGTTTTCATGTAGTTTCCTACATTCAGCCTTCTGGTCCAAGTATAAGCTTTGCCCACTTTATCAAACAACTTCCTACACACTGTTATGAACTGAGGCAGCTTGGGAAGATTGTCTCCCAACTGTGTTATAGAGTGTAGTACTACATTTCAGTGAAGTGTAAGGCTTTCCAAAGCTGCCGAACGTGTTTCTTTCTCTATTTCAATGGTATTCTGCCTTGTATAACACACATTTACCACTCTAGTCTCCTTTAAGTAAATAATATAGGATTCATACAGTGTTTCATGTGATCTTAACATGAATTAAGGATTTCCCGGATCTTAGCTACCTTTTCTACACTAAGAACTGACTTGGAGAATCTCTTTGAGCTGTTCTAAACAAGTTCTCATCTGTTTACAGTCATTTTCTCCGAATTATCCATGTTTTCATGTAGTTTCCTATATTCTGCCTTCTGGTCCAAGTATAAGCTTTGCCCATTTTATCAAACAACTTCCTAAACACTGTTATGAACTGAGGCAGCTCGGGAACATTGTCTCTCAACTGTGTTATAGAGTGTAGTACTACATTTCAGTGAAGTGTAAGGCTTTCCAAAGCTGCCGAACGTGTTTCTTTCTCTATTTCAATGGTATTCTGCCTTGTATAACACACATTTACCAGTCTAGTCTCCTTTTAGTAAAGAATATAGGATTCATACAGTGTTTCATGTGATCTTAACTTTAATTAAGGATTTCCCGGATCTTAGCTACCTTTTCTACACTAAGAACTGACTTGGAGAATCTCTTTGAGCTGTTCTAAACAAGTTCTCATCTGTTTACAGTCATTTTCTCCGAATTATCCATGTTTTCATGTAGTTTCCTATATTCTGCCTTCTGGTCCAAGTATAAGCTTTGCCCACTTTATCAAACAACTTCCTACACACTGTTATGAACTGAGGCAGCTCGGGAACATTGTCTCTCAACTGTGTTATAGAGTGTAGTACTACATTTCAGTGAAGTGTAAGGCTTTCCAAAGCTGCCGAACGTGTTTCTTTCTCTATTTCAATGGTATTCTGCCTTGTATAACACACATTTACCAGTCTAGTCTCCTTTAAGTAAAGAATATAGGATTCATACAGTGTTTCATGTGATCTTAACTTGAATTAAAACTGACTTGGAGAATCTCTTTGAGCTGTTCTAAACAAGTTCTCATCTGTTTACAGTCATTTTCTCCGAATTATCCATGTTTTCATGTAGTTTCCTATATTCTGCCTTCTGGTCCAAGTATAAGCTTTGCCCACTTTATCAAATACTTCCTACACACTGTTATGAACTGAGGCAGCTCGGGAACATTGTCTCTAAACTGTGTTATAGAGTGTAGTACTACATTTCAGTGAAGTGTAAGGCTTTCCAAAGCTGCCGAACGTGTTTCTTTCTCTATTTCAATGGTATTCTGCCTTGTATAACACACATTTACCACTCTAGTCTCCTTTAAGTAAAGAATATAGGATTCATACAGTGTTTCATGTGATCTTAACTTGAATTAAGGATTTCCTGGATCTTAGCTACCTTTTCTACACTAAGAACTGACTTGGAGAATCTCTTTGAGCTGTTCTAAACAAGTTCTCATCTGTTTACAGTCATTTTCTCCGAATTATCCATGTTTTCATGTAGTTTCCTATATTCTGCCTTCTGGTCCAAGTATAAGCTTTGCCCACTTTATCAAACAACTTCCTACACACTGTTATGAACTGAGGCAGCTCGGGAACATTGTCTCTCAACTGTGTTATAGAGTGTAGTACTACATTTCAGTGAAGTGTAAGGCTTTCCAAAGCTGCCGAACGTGTTTCTTTCTCTATTTCAATGGTATTCTGCCTTGTATAACACACATTTACCACTCTAGTCTCCTTTAAGTAAAGAATATAGGATTCATACAGTGTTTCATGTGATCTTAACTTGAATTAAGGATTTCCTGGATCTTAGCTACCTTTTCTACAATAAGAACTGACTTGGAGAATCTCTTTGAGCTGTTCTAAACAAGTTCTCATCTGTTTACAGTCATTTTCTCCGAATTATCTATGTTTTCATGTAGTTTCCTATATTCTGCCTTCTGGTCCAAGTATAAGCTTTGCCCACTTTATCTAACAACTTCCTACACACTGTTATGAACTGAGGCAGCTCGGGAACATTGTCTCTCAACTGTGTTATAGAGTGTAGTACTACATTTCAGTGAAGTGTAAGGCTTTCCAAAGCTGCCGAACGTGTTTCTTTCTCTATTTCAATGGTATTCTGCCTTGTATAACACACATTTACCACTCTAGTCTCCTTTAAGTAAAGAATATAGGACTCATACAGTGTTTCATGTCATCTTAACTCGAATTAAGGATTTCCCGGATCTTATCTGCCTTTACTACACTAAGAACTGACCGGAGAATCTCTGTGAGCTGTTCTAAACAAGTTCTCATCTGTTTACAGTCATTTTCTGTGAATTATGCATGTTTTCATGTAGTTTCCTACATTCAGCCTTCTGGTCCAAGTATAAGCTTTGCCCACTTTATCAAACAACTTCCTACACACTGTTATGAACTGAGGCAGCTTGGGAAGATTGTCTCCCAACTGTGTTATAGAGTGTAGTACTACATTTCAGTGAAGTGTAAGGCTTTCCAAAGCTGCCGAACGTGTTTCTTTCTCTATTTCAATGGTATTCTGCCTTGTATAACACACATTTACCACTCTAGTCTCCTTTAAGTAAATAATATAGGATTCATACAGTGTTTCATGTGATCTTAACATGAATTAAGGATTTCCCGGATCTTAGCTACCTTTTCTACACTAAGAACTGACTTGGAGAATCTCTTTGAGCTGTTCTAAACAAGTTCTCATCTGTTTACAGTCATTTTCTCCGAATTATCCATGTTTTCATGTAGTTTCCTATATTCTGCCTTCTGGTCCAAGTATAAGCTTTGCCCATTTTATCAAACAACTTCCTAAACACTGTTATGAACTGAGGCAGCTCGGGAACATTGTCTCTCAACTGTGTTATAGAGTGTAGTACTACATTTCAGTGAAGTGTAAGGCTTTCCAAAGCTGCCGAACGTGTTTCTTTCTCTATTTCAATGGTATTCTGCCTTGTATAACACACATTTACCAGTCTAGTCTCCTTTTAGTAAAGAATATAGGATTCATACAGTGTTTTATGTGATCTTAACTTTAATTAAGGATTTCCCGGATCTTAGCTACCTTTTCTACACTAAGAACTGACTTGGAGAATCTCTTTGAGCTGTTCTAAACAAGTTCTCATCTGTTTACAGTCATTTTCTCCGAATTATCCATGTTTTCATGTAGTTTCCTATATTCTGCCTTCTGGTCCAAGTATAAGCTTTGCCCACTTTATCAAACAACTTCCTACACACTGTTATGAACTGAGGCAGCTCGGGAACATTGTCTCTCAACTGTGTTATAGAGTGTAGTACTACATTTCAGTGAAGTGTAAGGCTTTCCAAAGCTGCCGAACGTGTTTCTTTCTCTATTTCAATGGTATTCTGCCTTGTATAACACACATTTACCAGTCTAGTCTCCTTTAAGTAAAGAATATAGGATTCATACAGTGTTTCATGTGATCTTAACTTGAATTAAAACTGACTTGGAGAATCTCTTTGAGCTGTTCTAAACAAGTTCTCATCTGTTTACAGTCATTTTCTCCGAATTATCCATGTTTTCATGTAGTTTCCTATATTCTGCCTTCTGGTCCAAGTATAAGCTTTGCCCACTTTATCAAATACTTCCTACACACTGTTATGAACTGAGGCAGCTCGGGAACATTGTCTCTAAACTGTGTTATAGAGTGTAGTACTACATTTCAGTGAAGTGTAAGGCTTTCCAAAGCTGCCGAACGTGTTTCTTTCTCTATTTCAATGGTATTCTGCCTTGTATAACACACATTTACCACTCTAGTCTCCTTTAAGTAAAGAATATAGGATTCATACAGTGTTTCATGTGATCTTAACTTGAATTAAGGATTTCCTGGATCTTAGCTACCTTTTCTACACTAAGAACTGACTTGGAGAATCTCTTTGAGCTGTTCTAAACAAGTTCTCATCTGTTTACAGTCATTTTCTCCGAATTATCCATGTTTTCATGTAGTTTCCTATATTCTGCCTTCTGGTCCAAGTATAAGCTTTGCCCACTTTATCAAACAACTTCCTACACACTGTTATGAACTGAGGCAGCTCGGGAACATTGTCTCTCAACTGTGTTATAGAGTGTAGTACTACATTTCAGTGAAGTGTAAGGCTTTCCAAAGCTGCCGAACGTGTTTCTTTCTCTATTTCAATGGTATTCTGCCTTGTATAACACACATTTACCACTCTAGTCTCCTTTAAGTAAAGAATATAGGATTCATACAGTGTTTCATGTGATCTTAACTTGAATTAAGGATTTCCTGGATCTTAGCTACCTTTTCTACAATAAGAACTGACTTGGAGAATCTCTTTGAGCTGTTCTAATCAAGTTCTCATCTGTTTACAGTCATTTTCTCTGAATTATCTATGTTTTCATGTAGTTTCCTATATTCTGCCTTCTGGTCCAAGTATAAGCTTTGCCCACTTTATCAAACAACTTCCTACACACTGTTATGAACTGAGGCAGCTCGGGAACATTGTCTCTCAACTGTGTTATAGAGTGTAGTACTACATTTCAGTGAAGTGTAAGGCTTTCCAAAGCTGCCGAACGTGTTTCTTTCTCTATTTCAATGGTATTCTGCCTTGTATAACACACATTTACCACTCTAGTCTCCTTTAAGTAAAGAATATAGGACTCATACAGTGTTTCATGTCATCTTAACTCGAATTAAGGATTTCCCGGATCTTATCTGCCTTTACTACACTAAGAACTGACCGGAGAATCTCTTTGAGCTGTTCTAAACAAGTTCTCATCTGTTTACAGTCATTTTCTGTGAATTATGCATGTTTTCATGTAGTTTCCTACATTCAGCCTTCTGGTCCAAGTATAAGCTTTGCCCACTTTATCAAACAACTTCCTACACACTGTTATGAACTGAGGCAGCTCGGGAACATTGTCTCTAAACTGTGTTATAGAGTGTAGTACTACATTTCAGTGAAGTGTAAGGCTTTCCAAAGCTGCAGAACGTGTTTCTTTCTCTATTTCAATGGTATTCTGCCTTGTATAACACACATTTACCACTCTAGTCTCCTTTAAGTAAAGAATATAGGATTCCTACAGTGTTTCATGTGATCTTAACTTGAATTAAGGATTTCCCGGATCTTAGCTACCTTTTCTACACTAAGAACTGACTTGGAGAATCTCTTTGAGCTGTTCTAAACAAGTTTTCATCTGTTTACAGTCATTTTCTCCGAATTATCCATGTTTTCATGTAGTTTCCTATATTCTGCCTTCTGGTCCAAGTATAAGCTTTGCCCACTTTATCAAACAACTTCCTACACACTGTTATGAACTGAGGCAGCTCGGGAACATTGTCTCTCAACTGTGTTATAGAGTGTAGTACTATATTTCAGTGAAGTGTAAGGCTTTCCAAAGCTGACGAACGTGTTTCTTTCTCTATTTCAATGGTATTCTGCCTTGTATAACACACATTTACCAGTCTAGTCTCCTTTAAGTAAAGAATATAGGATTCATACTGTGTTTCATGTGATCTTAACTTGAATTAAAACTGACTTGGAGATTCTCTTTGAGCTGTTCTAAACAAGTTCTCATCTGTTTACAGTCATTTTCTCTGAATTATCCATGTTTTCATGTAGTTTCCTATATTCTGCCTTCTGGTCCAAGTATAAGCTTTGCCCACTTTATCAAACAACTTCCTACACACTGTTATGAACTGAGGCAGCTCGGGAACATTGTCTCTCAACTGTGTTATAGAGTGTAGTACTACATTTCAGAGAAGTGTAAGGCTTTCCAAAGCTGCCGAACGTGTTTCTTTCTCTATTTCAATGGTATTCTGCCTTGTATAACACACATTTACCAGTCTAGTCTCCTTTAAGTAAAGAATATAGGATTCATACAGTGTTTCATGTGATCTTAACTTGAATTAAAACTGACTTGGAGAATCTCTTTGAGCTGTTCTAAACAAGTTCTCATCTGTTTACAGTCATTTTCTCCGAATTATCAATGTTTTAATGTAGTTTCCTATATTCTGCCTTCTGGTCCAAGTATAAGCTTTGCCCACTTTATCAAAAAACTTCCTACACACTGTTATGAACTGAGGCAGCTTGGGAACATTGTCTCTAAACTGTGTTATAGAGTGTAGTACTACATTTCAGTGAAGTGTAAGGCTTTCCAAAGCTGCCGAACGTGTTTCTTTCTCTATTTCAATGGCATTCTGCCTTGTATAACACACATTTACCACTCTAGTCTCCTTTAAGTAAAGAATATAGGATTCATACAGTGTTTCATGTGATCTTAACTTGAATTAAGGATTTCCTGGATCTTAGCTACCTTTTCTACAATAAGAACTGACTTGGAGAATCTCTTTGAGCTGTTCTAAACAAGTTCTCATCTGTTTACAGTCATTTTCTCCGAATTATCTATGTTTTCATGTAGTTTCCTATATTCTGCCTTCTGGTCCAAGTATAAGCTTTGCCCACTTTATCAAACAACTTCCTACACACTGTTATGAACTGAGGCAGCTCGGGAACATTGTCTCTCAACTGTGTTATAGAGTGTAGTACTACATTTCAGTGAAGTGTAAGGCTTTCCAAAGCTGCCGAACGTGTTTCTTTCTCTATTTCAATGGTATTCTGCCTTGTATAACACACATTTACCACTCTAGTCTCCTTTAAGTAAAGAATATAGGACTCATACAGTGTTTCATGTCATCTTAACTCGAATTAAGGATTTCCCGGATCTTATCTGCCTTTACTACACTAAGAACTGACCGGAGAATCTCTTTGAGCTGTTCTAAACAAGTTCTCATCTGTTTACAGTCATTTTCTCTGAATTATGCATGTTTTCATGTAGTTTCCTACATTCAGCCTTCTGGTCCAAGTATAAGCTTTGCCCACTTTATCAAACAACTTCCTACACACTGTTATGAACTGAGGCAGCTTGGGAAGATTGTCTCCCAACTGTGTTATAGAGTGTAGTACTACATTTCAGTGAAGTGTAAGGCTTTCCAAAGCTGCCGAACGTGTTTCTTTCTCTATTTCAATGGTATTCTGCCTTGTATAACACACATTTACCACTCTAGTCTCCTTTAAGTAAATAATATAGGATTCATACAGTGTTTCATGTGATCTTAACATGAATTAAGGATTTCCCGGATCTTAGCTACCTTTTCTACACTAAGAACTGACTTGGAGAATCTCTTTGAGCTGTTCTAAACAAGTTCTCATCTGTTTACAGTCATTTTCTCCGAATTATCCATGTTTTCATGTAGTTTCCTATATTCTGCCTTCTGGTCCAAGTATAAGCTTTGCCCATTTTATCAAACAACTTCCTACACACTGTTATGAACTGAGGCAGCTCGGGAACATTGTCTCTCAACTGTGTTATAGAGTGTAGTACTACATTTCAGTGAAGTGTAAGGCTTTCCAAAGCTGCCGAACGTGTTTCTTTCTCTATTTCAATGGTATTCTGCCTTGTATAACACACATTTACCAGTCTAGTCTGCTTTAAGTAAAGAATATAGGATTCCTACAGTGTTTCATGTGATCTTAACTTGAATTAAGGATTTCCCGGATCTTAGCTACCTTTTCTACACTAAGAACTGACTTGGAGAATCTCTTTGAGCTGTTCTAAACAAGTTCTCATCTGTTTACAGTCATTTTCTCCGAATTATCCATGTTTTCATGTAGTTTCCTATATTCTGCCTTCTGGTCCAAGTATAAGCTTTGCCCACTTTATCAAACAACTTCCTACACACTGTTATGAACTGAGGCAGCTCGGGAACATTGTCTCTCAACTGTGTTATAGAGTGTAGTACTATATTTCAGTGAAGTGTAAGGCTTTCCAAAGCTGCCGAACGTTTTTCTTTCTCTATTTCAATGGTATTCTGCCTTGTATAACACACATTTACCAGTCTAGTCTCCTTTAAGTAAAGAATATAGGATTCATACAGTGTTTCATGTGATCTTAACTTGAATTAAAACTGACTTGGAGAATCTCTTTGAGCTGTTCTAAACAAGTTCTCATCTGTTTACAGTCATTTTCTCTGAATTATCCATGTTTTCATGTAGTTTCCTATATTCTGCCTTCTGGTCCAAGTATAAGCTTTGCCCACTTTATCAAACAACTTCCTACACACTGTTATGAACTGAGGCAGCTCGGGAACATTGTCTCTCAACTGTGTTATAGAGTGTAGTACTACATTTCAGAGAAGTGTAAGGCTTTCCAAAGCTGCCGAACGTGTTTCTTTCTCTATTTCAATGGTATTCTGCCTTGTATAACACACATTTACCAGTCTAGTCTCCTTTAAGTAAAGAATATAGGATTCATACAGTGTTTCATGTGATCTTAACTTGAATTAAAACTGACTTGGAGAATCTCTTTGAGCTGTTCTAAACAAGTTCTCATCTGTTTACAGTCATTTTCTCCGAATTAACCATGTTTTAATGTAGTTTCCTATATTCTGCCTTCTGGTCCAAGTATAAGCTTTGCCCACTTTATCAAAAAACTTCCTACAGACTGTTATGAACTGAGGCAGCTCGGGAACATTGTCTCTAAACTGTGTTATAGAGTGTAGTACTACATTTCAGTGAAGTGTAAGGCTTTCCAAAGCTGCCGAACGTGTTTCTTTCTCTATTTCAATGGCATTCTGCCTTGTATAACACACATTTACCACTCTAGTCTCCTTTAAGTAAAGAATATAGGATTCATACAGTGTTTCATGTGATCTTAACTTGAATTAAGGATTTCCTGGATCTTAGCTACCTTTTCTACAATAAGAACTGACTTGGAGAATCTCTTTGAGCTGTTCTAAACAAGTTCTCATCTGTTTACAGTCATTTTCTCCGAATTATCTATGTTTTCATGTAGTTTCCTATATTCTGCCTTCTGGTCCAAGTATAAGCTTTGCCCACTTTATCAAACAACTTCCTACACACTGTTATGAACTGAGGCAGCTCGGGAACATTGTCTCTCAACTGTGTTATAGAGTGTAGTACTACATTTCAGTGAAGTGTAAGGCTTTCCAAAGCTGCCGAACGTGTTTCTTTCTCTATTTCAATGGTATTCTGCCTTGTATAACACACATTTACCAGTCTAGTCTGCTTTAAGTAAAGAATATAGGATTCATACAGTGTTTCATGTCATCTTAACTCGAATTAAGGATTTCCCGGATCTTAGCTACCTTTTCTACACTAAGAACTGACTTGGAGAATCTCTTTGAGCTGTTCTAAACAAGTTCTCATCTGTTTACAGTCATTTTCTCCGAATTATCCATGTTTTCATGTAGTTTCCTATATTCTGCCTTCTGGTCCAAGTATAAGCTTTGCCCACTTTATCAAACAACTTCCTACACACTGTTATGAACTGAGGCAGCTCGGGAACATTGTCTCTCAACTGTGTTATAGAGTGTAGTACTATATTTCAGTGAAGTGTAAGGCTTTCCAAAGCTGCCGAACGTTTTTCTTTCTCTATTTCAATGGTATTCTGCCTTGTATAACACACATTTACCAGTCTAGTCTCCTTTAAGTAAAGAATATAGGATTCATACAGTGTTTCATGTGATCTTAACTTGAATTAAAACTGACTTGGAGAATCTCTTTGAGCTGTTCTAAACAAGTTCTCATCTGTTTACAGTCATTTTCTCTGAATTATCCATGTTTTCATGTAGTTTCCTATATTCTGCCTTCTGGTCCAAGTATAAGCTTTGCCCACTTTATCAAACAACTTCCTACACACTGTTATGAACTGAGGCAGCTCGGGAACATTGTCTCTCAACTGTGTTATAGAGTGTAGTACTACATTTCAGAGAAGTGTAAGGCTTTCCAAAGCTGCCGAACGTGTTTCTTTCTCTATTTCAATGGTATTCTGCCTTGTATAACACACATTTACCAGTCTAGTCTCCTTTAAGTAAAGAATATAGGATTCATACAGTGTTTCATGTGATCTTAACTTGAATTAAAACTGACTTGGAGAATCTCTTTGAGCTGTTCTAAACAAGTTCTCATCTGTTTACAGTCATTTTCTCCGAATTAACCATGTTTTAATGTAGTTTCCTATATTCTGCCTTCTGGTCCAAGTATAAGCTTTGCCCACTTTATCAAAAAACTTCCTACAGACTGTTATGAACTGAGGCAGCTCGGGAACATTGTCTCTAAACTGTGTTATAGAGTGTAGTACTACATTTCAGTGAAGTGTAAGGCTTTCCAAAGCTGCCGAACGTGTTTCTTTCTCTATTTCAATGGCATTCTGCCTTGTATAACACACATTTACCACTCTAGTCTCCTTTAAGTAAAGAATATAGGATTCATACAGTGTTTCATGTGATCTTAACTTGAATTAAGGATTTCCTGGATCTTAGCTACCTTTTCTACAATAAGAACTGACTTGGAGAATCTCTTTGAGCTGTTCTAAACAAGTTCTCATCTGTTTACAGTCATTTTCTCCGAATTATCTATGTTTTCATGTAGTTTCCTATATTCTGCCTTCTGGTCCAAGTATAAGCTTTGCCCACTTTATCAAACAACTTCCTACACACTGTTATGAACTGAGGCAGCTCGGGAACATTGTCTCTCAACTGTGTTATAGAGTGTAGTACTACATTTCAGTGAAGTGTAAGGCTTTCCAAAGCTGCCGAACGTGTTTCTTTCTCTATTTCAATGGTATTCTGCCTTGTATAACACACATTTACCACTCTAGTCTCCTTTAAGTAAAGAATATAGGACTCATACAGTGTTTCATGTCATCTTAACTCGAATTAAGGATTTCCCGGATCTTATCTGCCTTTACTACACTAAGAACTGACCGGAGAATCTCTTTGAGCTGTTCTAAACAAGTTCTCATCTGTTTACAGTCATTTTCTCTGAATTATGCATGTTTTCATGTAGTTTCCTACATTCAGCCTTCTGGTCCAAGTATAAGCTTTGCCCACTTTATCAAACAACTTCCTACACACTGTTATGAACTGAGGCAGCTTGGGAAGATTGTCTCCCAACTGTGTTATAGAGTGTAGTACTACATTTCAGTGAAGTGTAAGGCTTTCCAAAGCTGCCGAACGTGTTTCTTTCTCTATTTCAATGGTATTCTGCCTTGTATAACACACATTTACCACTCTAGTCTCCTTTAAGTAAATAATATAGGATTCATACAGTGTTTCATGTGATCTTAACATGAATTAAGGATTTCCCGGATCTTAGCTACCTTTTCTACACTAAGAACTGACTTGGAGAATCTCTTTGAGCTGTTCTAAACAAGTTCTCATCTGTTTACAGTCATTTTCTCCGAATTATCCATGTTTTCATGTAGTTTCCTATATTCTGCCTTCTGGTCCAAGTATAAGCTTTGCCCACTTTATCAAACAACTTCCTACACACTGTTATGAACTGAGGCAGCTCGGGAACATTGTCTCTCAACTGTGTTATAGAGTGTAGTACTACATTTCAGTGAAGTGTAAGGCTTTCCAAAGCTGCCGAACGTGTTTCTTTCTCTATTTCAATGGTATTCTGCCTTGTATAACACACATTTACCAGTCTAGTCTCCTTTAAGTAAAGAATATAGGATTCATACAGTGTTTCATGTGATCTTAACTTGAATTAAAACTGACTTGGAGAATCTCTTTGAGCTGTTCTAAACAAGTTCTCATCTGTTTACAGTCATTTTCTCCGAATTATCCATGTTTTCATGTAGTTTCCTATATTCTGCCCTCTGGTCCAAGTATAAGCTTTGCCCACTTTATCAAACAACTTCCTACACACTGTTATGAACTGAGGCAGCTCGGGAACATTGTCTCTCAACTGTGTTATAGAGTGTAGTACTACATTTCAGTGAAGTGTAAGGCTTTCCAAAGCTGCCGAACGTGTTTCTTTCTCTATTTCAATGGTATTCTGCCTTGTATAACACACATTTACCAGTCTAGTCTCCTTTAAGTAAAGAATATAGGATTCATACAGTGTTTCATGTGATCTTAACTTGAATTAAAACTGACTTGGAGAATCTCTTTGAGCTGTTCTAAACAAGTTCTCATCTGTTTACAGTCATTTTCTCCGAATTATCCATGTTTTCATGTAGTTTCCTATATTCTGCCTTCCGGTCCAAGTATAAGCTTTGCCCACTTTATCAAAAAACTTCCTACACACTGTTATGAACTGAGGCAGCTCGGGAACATTGTCTCTAAACTGTGTTATAGAGTGTAGTACTACATTTCAGTGAAGTGTAAGGCTTTCCAAAGCTGCCGAACGTGTTTCTTTCTCTATTTCAATGGTATTCTGCCTTGTATAACACACATTTACCACTCTAGTCTCCTTTAAGTAAAGAATATAGGACTCATACAGTGTTTCATGTCATCTTAACTCGAATTAAGGATTTCCCGGATCTTATCTGCCTTTACTACACTAAGAACTGACCGGAGAATCTCTTTGAGCTATTCGAAACAAGTTCTCATCTGTTTACAGTCATTTTCTCTGAATTATCCATGTTTTCATGCAGTTTCCTATATTCTGCCTTCTGGTCCAGGTATAAGCTTTGCCCACTTTATCAAACAACTTCCTACACACTGTTATGAACTCAGGCAGCTTGGGAACATTGTCTCTCAACTGTGTTATAGAGTGTAGTACTACATTTCATTGAAGTGTAAGGCTTTCCAAAGCTGCCGAAAGTGTTTCTTTCTCTATTTCAATGGTATTCTCCCTTGTATAACACACATTTACTACTCTAGTCGACTTTAAGTAAAGACTATAGGATTCATACAGTGTTTAATGTCATCTTAACTCGAATTAAGGATTTCCCGGATCTTAGCTACCTTTACTACACTAAGAACTGACTGGAGAATCTCTTTGAGCTGTTCTAAACAAGTTCTCATCTGTTTACAGTCATTTTCTCCGAATTATCCATGTTTTCATGTAGTTTCCTATATTCTGCCTTCTGGTCCAAGTATAAGCTTTGCCCACTTTATCAAACAACTTCCTACACACTGTTATGAACTGAGGCAGTTCACGAACATTGTCTCTCAAATGTGTTATAGAGTGTAGTAGTACATTTCAGTGAAGTGTAAGGCTTTCCAAAGCTGCCTAACATGTTTCTTTCTCTATTTCAATGGTATTCTGCCTTGTATAACACACATTTACCACTCTAGTCTCCTTTAAGTAAAGAATATAGGACTCATACAGTGTTTCATGTCATCTTAACTCGAATTAAGGATTTCCCGGATCTTATCTGCCTTTACTACACTAAGAACTGACCGGAGAATCTCTTTGAGCTGTTCTAAACAAGTTCTCATCTGTTTACAGTCATTTTCTCTGAATTATCCATGTTTTAATGTAGTTTCCGACATTCTGCCTTCTGGTCCAAGTATAAGCTTTGCCCACTTTATCAAAAAACTTCCTACACACTGTTATGAACTGAGGCAGCTCGGGAACATTGTCTCTCAACTGTGTTATAGAGTGTAACTACATTTCAGTGAAGTGTAAGGCTTTCCAAAGCTGCCGAACGTGTTTCTTTCTCTATTTCAATGGTATTCTGCCTTGTATAACACACATTTACCACTCTAGTCTCCTTTAAGTAAAGAATATAGGATTCATACAGTGTTTCATGTGATCTTAACTTGAATTAAGGATTTCCCGGATCTTAGCTACCTTTTCTACACTAAGAACTGACTTGGAGAATCTCTTTGAGCTGTTCTAAACAAGTTCTCATCTGTTTACAGTCATTTTCTCCGAATTATCCATGTTTTCATGTAGTTTCCTATATTCTGCCTTCTGGTCCAAGTATAAGCTTTGCCCACTTTATCAAACAACTTCCTACACACTGTTATGAACTGAGGCAGTTCAGGAACATTGTCTCTCAACTGTGTTATAGAGTGTAGTAATACATTTCAGTGAAGTGTAAGGCTTTCCAAAGCTGCCTAACATGTTTCTTTCTCTATTTCAATGGTATTCTGCCTCGTATAACACACATTTACCACTCTAGTCTCCTTTAAGTAAAGAATATAGGATTCATACAGTGTTTCATGTGATCTTAACTTGAATTAAGGATTTCCCGGATCTTAGCTACCTTTTCTACACTAAGAACTGACTTGGAGAATCTCTTTGAGCTGTTCTAAACAAGTTCTCATCTGTTTACAGTCATTTTCTCTGAATTATCCATGTTTTCATGTAGTTTCCTATATTCTGCCTTCTGGTCCAAGTATAAGCTTTGCCCACTTTATCAAACAACTTCCTACACACTGTTATGAACTGAGGCAGCTCGGGAACATTGTCTCTCAACTGTGCTATAGACTGTAGTACTATATTTCAGTGAAGTGAAAGGCTTTCCAAAGCTGCCGAACGTGTTTCTTTCTCTATTTCAATTGTATTCTGCCTGGTATAACACACATTTACCACTCTAGTCTCCTTTAAGTAAAGAATATAGGATTCATACAGTGTTTCATGTGATCTTAACTTGAATTAAGGATTTCCCGGATCTTAGCTACCTTTTCTACACTAAGAACTGACTTGGAGAATCTCTTTGAGCTGTTCTAAACAAGTTCTCATCTGTTTACAGTCATTTTCTCTGAATTATCCATGTTTTCATGCAGTTTCCTATATTCTGCCTTCTGGTCCAGGTATAAGCTTTGCCCACTTTATCAAACAACTTCCTACACACTGTTATGAACTGAGGCAGCTCGGGAACATTGTCTCTCAACTGTGTTATAGAGTGTAGTACTACATTTCATTGAAGTGTAAGGCTTTCCAAAGCTGCCAAAAGTGTTTCTTTCTCTATTTCAATGGTATTCTGCCTTGTATAACACACATTTACCACTCTAGTCTCCTTTAAGTAAAGAATATAGGATTCATACAGTGTTTCATGTGATCTTAACTTGAATTAAGGATTTCCCGGATCTTAGCTACCTTTTCTACACTAAGAACTGACTTGGAGAATCTCTTTGAGCTGTTCTAAACAAGTTCTCATCTGTTTACAGTCATTTTCTCCGAATTATCCATGTTTTCATGTAGTTTCCTATATTCTGCCTTCTGGTCCAAGTATAAGCTTTGCCCACTTTATCAAACAACTTCCTACACACTGTTATGAACTGAGGCAGTTCAGGAACATTGTCTCTCAACTGTGTTATAGAGTGTAGTAGTACATTTCAGTGAAGTGTAAGGCTTTCCAAAGCTGCCTAACATGTTTCTTTCTCTATTTCAATGGTATTCTGCCTTGTATAACACACATTTACCACTCTAGTCTCCTTTAAGTAAAGAATATAGGATTCATACAGTGTTTCATGTGATCTTAACTTGAATTAAGGATTTCCCGGATCTTAGCTACCTTTACTACACTAAGAACTGACCGGAGAATCTCTTTGAGCTGTTCTAAACAAGTTCTCATCTGTTTACAGTCATTTTCTCTGAATTATGCATGTTTTCATGTAGTTTCCTACATTCTGCCTTCTGGTCCAAGTATAAGCTTTGCCAACTTTATCAAACAACTTCCTACACACTGTTATGAACTGAGGCAGCTCGGGAACATTGTCTCTCAACTGTGTTATAGAGTGTAGTACTACATTTCAGTGAAGTGTAAGGCTTTCCAAAGCTGCCGAACGTGTTTCTTTCTCTATTTCAATGGTATTCTGCCTTGTATAACACACATTTACCACTCTAGTCTCCTTTAAGTAAAGAATATAGGATTCATACAGTGTTTCATGTGATCTTAACTTGAATTAAGGATTTCCCGGATCTTAGCTACCTTTTCTACACTAAGAACTGACTTGGAGAATCTCTTTGAGCTATTCTAAACAAGTTCTCATCTGTTTACAGTCATTTTCTCCGAATTATCCATGTTTTCATGTAGTTTCCTATATTCTGCCTTCTGGTCCAAGTATAAGCTTTGCCCACTTTATCAAACAACTTCCTACACACTGTTATGAACTGAGGCAGCTCGGGAACATTGTCTCTCAACGGTGTTATAGACTGTAGTACTATATTTCAGTGAAGTGAAAGGCTTTCCAAAGCTGCCGAACGTGTTTCTTTCTCTATTTCAATTGTATTCTGCCTGGTATAACACACATTTACCACTCTAGTCTCCTTTAAGTAAAGAATATAGGATTCATACAGTGTTTCATGTGATCTTAACTTGAATTAAGGATTTCCCGGATCTTAGCTACCTTTTCTACACTAAGAACTGACTTGGAGAATCTCTTTGAGCTGTTCTAAAAGAGTTCTCATCTGTTTACAGTCATTTTCTCTGAATTATCCATGTTTTCATGCAGTTTCCTATATTCTGCCTTCTGGTCCAGGTATAAGCTTTGCCCACTTTATCAAACAACTTCCTGCACACTGTTATGAACTGAGGCAGCTCGGGAACATTGTCTCTCAACTGTGTTATAGAGTGTAGTACTACATTTCATTGAAGTGTAAGACTTTCCAAAGCTGCCGAAAGTGTTTCTTTCTCTATTTCAATGGTACTCTGCCTTGTATAACACACATTTACTACTCTAGTCGACTTTAAGTAAAGAATATAGGATTCATACAGTGTTTCATGTGATCTTAACTTGAATTAAGGATTTCCCGGATCTTAGCTACCTTTTCTACACTAAGAACTGACTTGGAGAATCTCTTTGAGCTGTTCTAAACAAGTTCTCATCTGTTTACAGTCATTTTCTCCGAATTATCCATGTTTTCATGTAGTTTCCTATATTCTGCCTTCTGGTCCAAGTATAAGCTTTGCCCATTTTATCAAACAACTTCCTACACACTGTTATGAACTGAGGCAGCTCGGGAACATTGTCTCTCAACTGTGTTATAGAGTGTAGTACTACATTTCAGTGAAGTGTAAGGCTTTCCAAAGCTGCCGAACGTGTTTCTTTCTCTATTTCAATGGTATTCTGCCTTGTATAACACACATTTACCAGTCTAGTCTGCTTTAAGTAAAGAATATAGGATTCATACAGTGTTTCATGTCATCTTAACTTGAATTAAGGATTTCCCGGATCTTAGCTACCTTTTCTACACTAAGAACTGACTTGGAGAATCTCTTTGAGCTGTTCTAAACAAGTTCTCATCTGTTTACAGTCATTTTCTCCGAATTATCCATGTTTTCATGTAGTTTCCTATATTCTGCCTTCTGGTCCAAGTATAAGCTTTGCCCACTTTATCAAACAACTTCCTACACACTGTTATCAACTGAGGCAGCTCGGGAACATTGTCTCTCAACTGTGTTATAGAGTGTAGTACTACATTTCAGTGAAGTGTAAGGCTTTCCAAAGCTGCCGAACGTGTTTCTTTCTCTATTTCAATGGTATTCTGCCTTCTATAACACACATTTACCAGTCTAGTCTCCTTTAAGTAAAGAATATAGGATTCATACAGTGTTTCATGTGATCTTAACTTGAATTAAAACTGACTTGGAGAATCTCTTTGAGCTGTTCTAAACAAGTTCTCATCTGTTTACATTCATTTTCTCCGAATTATCCATGTTTTCATGTAGTTTCCTATATTCTGCCTTCTGGTCCAAGTATAAGCTTTGCCCACTTTATCAAACAACTTCCTACACACTGTTATGAACTGAGGCAGCTCGGGAACATTGTCTCTCAACTGTGTTATAGAGTGTAGTACTACATTTCAGTGAAGTGTAAGGCTATCCAAAGCTGCCGAACGTGTTTCTTTCTCTATTTCAATGGTATTCTGCCTTGTATAACACACATTTACCAGTCTAGTCTCCTTTAAGTAAAGAATATAGGATTCATACAGTGTTTCATGTGATCTTAACTTGAATTAAAACTGACTTGGAGAATCTCTTTGAGCTGTTCTAAACAAGTTCTCATCTGTTTACAGTCATTTTCTCCGAATTATCCATGTTTTCATGTAGTTTCCTATATTCTGCCTTCCGGTCCAAGTATAAGCTTTGCCCACTTTATCAAAAAACTTCCTACACACTGTTATGAACTGAGGCAGCTCGGGAACATTGTCTCTAAACTGTGTTATAGAGTGTAGTACTACATTTCAGTGAAGTGTAAGGCTTTCCAAAGCTGCCGAACGTGTTTCTTTCTCTATTTCAATGGTATTCTGCCTTGTATAACACACATTTACCACTCCAGTCTCCTTTAAGTAAAGAATATAGGACTCATACAGTGTTTCATGTCATCTTAACTCGAATTAAGGATTTCCCGGATCTTATCTGCCTTTACTACACTAAGAACTGACCGGAGAATCTCTTTGAGCTATTCGAAACAAGTTCTCATCTGTTTACAGTCATTTTCTCTGAATTATCCATGTTTTCATGCAGTTTCCTATATTCTGCCTTCTGGTCCAGGTATAAGCTTTGCCCACTTTATCAAACAACTTCCTACACACTGTTATGAACTCAGGCAGCTTGGGAACATTGTCTCTCAACTGTGTTATAGAGTGTAGTACTACATTTCATTGAAGTGTAAGGCTTTCCAAAGCTGCCGAAAGTGTTTCTTTCTCTATTTCAATGGTATTCTCCCTTGTATAACACACATTTACTACTCTAGTCGACTTTAAGTAAAGACTATAGGATTCATACAGTGTTTAATGTCATCTTAACTCGAATTAAGGATTTCCCGGATCTTAGCTACCTTTACTACACTAAGAACTGACTGGAGAATCTCTTTGAGCTGTTCTAAACAAGTTCTCATCTGTTTACACTCATTTTCTCTGAATTATCCATGTTTTCATGTAGTTTCCTATATTCTGCCTTCTGGTCCAAGTATAAGCTTTGCCCACTTTATCAAACAACTTCCTACACACTGTTATGAACTGAAACAGCTCGGGAACATTGTCTCTCAACTGTGTTATAGAATGTAGTACTATATTTCAGTGAAGTGTAAGGCTTTCCAAAGCTGCCGAACGTGTTTCTTTCTCTATTTCATTGGTATTCTGCCTTGTATATCTCACATTTACCACTCTAGTCTCCTTTAAGTAAAAAATATAGGATTCATACAGTGTTTCATGTGATCTTAACTTGAATTAAGGATTTTCCGGATCTTAGCTACCTTTTCTACACTAAGAACTGACTTGGAGAATCTCTTTGAGCTGTTCTAAACAAGTTCTCATCTGTTTACAGTCATTTTCTCCGAATTATCCATGTTTTCATGTAGTTTCCTATATTCTGCCTTCTGGTCCAAGTATAAGCTTTGCCCACTTTATCAAACAACTTCCTACACACTGTTATGAACTGAGGCAGTTCACGAACATTGTCTCTCAAATGTGTTATAGAGTGTAGTAGTACATTTCAGTGAAGTGTAAGGCTTTCCAAAGCTGCCTAACATGTTTCTTTCTCTATTTCAATGGTATTCTGCCTTGTATAACACACATTTACCACTCTAGTCTCCTTTAAGTAAAGAATATAGGACTCATACAGTGTTTCATGTCATCTTAACTCGAATTAAGGATTTCCCGGATCTTATCTGCCTTTACTACACTAAGAACTGACCGGAGAATCTCTTTGAGCTGTTCTAAACAAGTTCTCATCTGTTTACAGTCATTTTCTCTGAATTATCCATGTTTTAATGTAGTTTCCGACATTCTGCCTTCTGGTCCAAGTATAAGCTTTGCCCACTTTATCAAAAAACTTCCTACACACTGTTATGAACTGAGGCAGCTCGGGAACATTGTCTCTCAACTGTGTTATAGAGTGTAACTACATTTCAGTGAAGTGTAAGGCTTTCCAAAGCTGCCGAACGTGTTTCTTTCTCTATTTCAATGGTATTCTGCCTTGTATAACACACATTTACCACTCTAGTCTCCTTTAAGTAAAGAATATAGGATTCATACAGTGTTTCATGTGATCTTAACTTGAATTAAGGATTTCCCGGATCTTAGCTACCTTTTCTACACTAAGAACTGACTTGGAGAATCTCTTTGAGCTGTTCTAAACAAGTTCTCATCTGTTTACAGTCATTTTCTCCGAATTATCCATGTTTTCATGTAGTTTCCTATATTCTGCCTTCTGGTCCAAGTATAAGCTTTGCCCACTTTATCAAACAACTTCCTACACACTGTTATGAACTGAGGCAGCTCGGGAACATTGTCTCTCAACTGTGCTATAGACTGTAGTACTATATTTCAGTGAAGTGAAAGGCTTTCCAAAGCTGCCGAACGTGTTTCTTTCTCTATTTCAATTGTATTCTGCCTGGTATAACACACATTTACCACTCTAGTCTCCTTTAAGTAAAGAATATAGGATTCATACAGTGTTTCATGTGATCTTAACTTGAATTAAGGATTTCCCGGATCTTAGCTACCTTTTCTACACTAAGAACTGACTTGGAGAATCTCTTTGAGCTGTTCTAAACAAGTTCTCATCTGTTTACAGTCATTTTCTCTGAATTATCCATGTTTTCATGCAGTTTCCTATATTCTGCCTTCTGGTCCAGGTATAAGCTTTGCCCACTTTATCAAACAACTTCCTACACACTGTTATGAACTGAGGCAGCTCGGGAACATTGTCTCTCAACTGTGTTATAGAGTGTAGTACTACATTTCATTGAAGTGTAAGGCTTTCCAAAGCTGCCAAAAGTGTTTCTTTCTCTATTTCAATGGTATTCTGCCTTGTATAACACACATTTACCACTCTAGTCTCCTTTAAGTAAAGAATATAGGATTCATACAGTGTTTCATGTGATCTTAACTTGAATTAAGGATTTCCCGGATCTTAGCTACCTTTTCTACACTAAGAACTGACTTGGAGAATCTCTTTGAGCTGTTCTAAACAAGTTCTCATCTGTTTACAGTCATTTTCTCCGAATTATCCATGTTTTCATGTAGTTTCCTATATTCTGCCTTCTGGTCCAAGTATAAGCTTTGCCCACTTTATCAAACAACTTCCTACACACTGTTATGAACTGAGGCAGTTCAGGAACATTGTCTCTCAACTGTGTTATAGAGTGTAGTAGTACATTTCAGTGAAGTGTAAGGCTTTCCAAAGCTGCCTAACATGTTTCTTTCTCTATTTCAATGGTATTCTGCCTTGTATAACACACATTTACCACTCTAGTCTCCTTTAAGTAAAGAATATAGGATTCATACAGTGTTTCATGTGATCTTAACTTGAATTAAGGATTTCCCGGATCTTAGCTACCTTTACTACACTAAGAACTGACCGGAGAATCTCTTTGAGCTGTTCTAAACAAGTTCTCATCTGTTTACAGTCATTTTCTCTGAATTATGCATGTTTTCATGTAGTTTCCTACATTCTGCCTTCTGGTCCAAGTATAAGCTTTGCCAACTTTATCAAACAACTTCCTACACACTGTTATGAACTGAGGCAGCTCGGGAACATTGTCTCTCAACTGTGTTATAGAGTGTAGTACTACATTTCAGTGAAGTGTAAGGCTTTCCAAAGCTGCCGAACGTGTTTCTTTCTCTATTTCAATGGTATTCTGCCTTGTATAACACACATTTACCACTCTAGTCTCCTTTAAGTAAAGAATATAGGATTCATACAGTGTTTCATGTGATCTTAACTTGAATTAAGGATTTCCCGGATCTTAGCTACCTTTTCTACACTAAGAACTGACTTGGAGAATCTCTTTGAGCTATTCTAAACAAGTTCTCATCTGTTTACAGTCATTTTCTCCGAATTATCCATGTTTTCATGTAGTTTCCTATATTCTGCCTTCTGGTCCAAGTATAAGCTTTGCCCACTTTATCAAACAACTTCCTACACACTGTTATGAACTGAGGCAGCTCGGGAACATTGTCTCTCAACGGTGTTATAGACTGTAGTACTATATTTCAGTGAAGTGAAAGGCTTTCCAAAGCTGCCGAACGTGTTTCTTTCTCTATTTCAATTGTATTCTGCCTGGTATAACACACATTTACCACTCTAGTCTCCTTTAAGTAAAGAATATAGGATTCATACAGTGTTTCATGTGATCTTAACTTGAATTAAGGATTTCCCGGATCTTAGCTACCTTTTCTACACTAAGAACTGACTTGGAGAATCTCTTTGAGCTGTTCTAAAAGAGTTCTCATCTGTTTACAGTCATTTTCTCTGAATTATCCATGTTTTCATGCAGTTTCCTATATTCTGCCTTCTGGTCCAGGTATAAGCTTTGCCCACTTTATCAAACAACTTCCTGCACACTGTTATGAACTGAGGCAGCTCGGGAACATTGTCTCTCAACTGTGTTATAGAGTGTAGTACTACATTTCATTGAAGTGTAAGGCTTTCCAAAGCTGCCGAAAGTGTTTCTTTCTCTATTTCAATGGTACTCTGCCTTGTATAACACACATTTACTACTCTAGTCGACTTTAAGTAAAGAATATAGGATTCATACAGTGTTTCATGTGATCTTAACTTGAATTAAGGATTTCCCGGATCTTAGCTACCTTTTCTACACTAAGAACTGACTTGGAGAATCTCTTTGAGCTGTTCTAAACAAGTTCTCATCAGTTTACAGTCATTTTCTCCGAATTATCCATGTTTTCATGTAGTTTCCTATATTCTGCCTTCTGGTCCAAGTATAAGCTTTGCCCACTTTATCAAACAACTTCCTACACACTGTTATGAACTGAGGCAGCTCGGGAACATTGTCTCTCAACTGTGTTATAGAGTGTAGTACTACATTTCATTGAAGTGTAAGGCTTTCCAAAGCTGCCGAAAGTGTTTCTTTCTCTATTTCAATGGTATTCTGCCTTGTATAACACACATTTACCACTCTAGTCTCCTTTAAGTAAAGAATATAGGATTCATACAGTGTTTCATGTCATCTTAACTCGAATTAAGGCTTTCCGGATCTTAGCTACCTTTTCTACACTAAGAACTGACTTGGAGAATCTCTTTGAGCTGTTCTAAACAAGTTCTCATCTGTTTACAGTCATTTTCTCCGAATTATCCATGTTTTCATGTAGTTTCCTATATTCTGCCTTCTGGTCCAAGTATAAGCTTTGCCCACTTTATCAAACAACTTCTTACACACTGTTATGAACTGAGGCAGCTCGGGAACATTGTCTCTCAAGTGTGTTATAGAGTGTAGTACTACATTTCAATGAAGTGTAAGGCTTTCCAAAGCTGCCGAACGTGTTTCTTTCTCTATTTCAATGGTATTCTGCCTTCTATAACACACATTTACCAGTCTAGTCTTCTTTAAGTAAAGAATATAGGATTCATACAGTGTTTCATGTGATCTTAACTTGAATTAAAACTGACTTGGAGAATCTCTTTGAGCTGTTCTAAACAAGTTCTCATCTGTTTACAGTCATTTTCTCCGAATTATCCATGTTTTCATGTAGTTTCCTATATTCTGCCCTCTGGTCCAAGTATAAGCTTTGCCCACTTTATCAAAAAACTTCCTACACACTGTTATGAACTGAGGCAGCTCGGGAACATTGTCTCTCAACTGTGTTATAGAGTGTAGTACTACATTTCAGTGAAGTGTAAGGCTTTCCAAAGCTGCCGAACGTGTTTCTTTCTCTATTTCAATGGTATTCTGCCTTGTATAACACATATTTACCACATAGTCTCCTTTAAGTAAAGAATATAGGATTCATACAGTGTTTCATGTGGTCTTAACTTGAATTAAGGATTTCCCGGATCTTAGCTACCTTTTCTACACTAAGAACTGACTTGGAGAATCTCTTTGAGCTGTTCTAAACAAGTTCTCATCTGTTTACAGTCATTTTCTCCGAATTATCCATGTTTTCATGTAGTTTCCTATATTCTGCCTTCTGGTCCAAGTATAAGCTTTGCCAACTTTATCAAACAACTTCCTACACACTGTTATGAACTGAGGCAGCTCGGGAACATTGTCTCTCAACTGTGTTATAGAGTGTAGTACTACATTTCAGTGAAGTGTAAGGCTTTCCAAAGCTGCCGAATGTGTTTCTTTCTCTATTTCAATGGTATTCTGCCTTGTATAACACACATTTACCAGTCTAGTCTCCTTTAAGTAAAGAACATAGGATTCATACAGTGTTTCATGTGATCTTAACTTGAATTAAAACTGACTTGGAGAATCTCTTTGAGCTGTTCTAAACAAGTTCTCTTCTCTTTACAGTCATTTTCTCCGAATTATCCATGTTTTCATGCAGTTTCCTATATTTTGCCTTCTGGTCCAGGTATAAGCTTTGCCCACTTTATCAAACAACTTCCTGCACACTGTTATGAACTGAGGCAGCTCGGGAACATTGTCTCTCAACTGTGTTATAGAGTGTAGTACTACATTTCAGTGAAGTGTAAGGCTTTCCAAAGCTGCCGAACGTGTTTCTTTCTCTATTTCAATGGTATTCTGCCTTGTATAACACACATTTACCACTCTAGTTTCCTTTAGGTAAAGAATATAGGACTCATACAGTGTTTCATGTAATTTTAACTCGAATTAAGGATTTCCCGAATCTTATCTGCCTTTACTACACTAAGAAGTGACCGAAGAATCTCTTTGAGCTGTTCTAAACAAGTTCTCATCTGTTTACAGTCATTTTCTCTGAATTATCCATGTTTTAATGTAGTTTCCGACATCCTGCCTTCTGGTCCAAGTATAAGCTTTGCCCACTTTATCAAACAACTTCCTACACACTGTTATGAACTGAGGCAGCTCGGGAACATTGTCTCTCAACTGTGTTATAGAGTGTAGTACTACATTTCAGTGAAGTGTAAGGCTTTCCAAAGCTGCCGAACGTGTTTCTTTCTCTATTTCAATGGTATTCTGCCTTGTATAACACACATTTACCACTCTAGTCTCCTTTAAGTAAAGAATATAGGATTCATACAGTGTTTCATGTGATCTTAACTGGAATTAAGGATTTTCCGGATTTAGCTACCTTTTCTACACTAAGAACTGACTTGGAGAATCTCTTTGAGCTGTTCTAAACAAGTTCTCATCTGTTTACACTCATTTTCTCCGAATTATCCATGTTTTCATGTAGTTTCCTATATTCTGCCTTCTGGTCCAAGTATAAGCTTTGCACACTTTATCAAACAACTTCCTACACACTGTTATGAACTGAGGCAGCTCGGGAACATTGTCTCTCAACTCTGTTATAGAGTGTAGTACTACATTTCAGTGAAGTGTAAGGCTTTCCAAAGCTGCCGAACGTGTTTCTTTCTCTATTTCAAGGGTATTCTGCCTTGTATAACACACATTTACCACTCTAGTCTCCTTTAAGTAAAGAATATAGGATTCATACAGTGTTTCATGTGATCTTAACTTGAATTATGGATTTCCTGGATCTTAGCTACCTTTTCTACACTAAGAACTGACTTGGAGAATATCTTTGAGCTGTTCTAAACAAGTTCTCATCTGTTTACAGTCATTTTCTCCGAATTATCCATGTTTTCATGTAGTTTCCTATACTCTGCCTTCTGGTCCAAGTATAAGCTTTGCCCACTTTATCAAACAACTTCCTACACACTGTTATGAACTGAGGCAGCTCGGGAACATTGTCTCTCAACTGTGTTATAGACTGTAGTACTATATTTCAGTGAAGTGTAAGGCTTTCCAAAGCTGCCGAACGTGTTTCTTTCTCTATTTCAATTGTATTCTGCCTGGTATAACAGACATTTACCACTCTAGTCTACTTTAAGTAAAGAATATAGGATTCATACAGTGTTTCATGTGATCTTAACTTGAATTTAGGATTTCCCGTATCTTAGCTACCGTTTCTACACTAAGAACTGACTTGGAGAATCTCTTTGAGCTGTTCTAAATAAGTTCTCATCTGTTTACAATCATTTTCTCTGAATTATCCATGTTTTCATGTAGTTTCCTATATTCTGACTTCTGGTCCAAGTATAAGCTTTGCCCACTTTATCAAACAACTTCCAACACACTGTTATGAACTGAGGCAGTTCGGGAACATTGTCTCTCAACTGTGTTATAGAGTGTAGTACTACATTTCATTGAAGTGTAAGGCTTTCCAAAGCTGCCGAACGTGTTTCTTTCTCTATTTCAATGGTATTCTGCCTTGTATAACACACATTTACCACTCTAGTCGACTTTAAGTAAAGAATATAGGATTCATACAGTGTTTAATGTCATCTTAACTCGAATTTAGGATTTCCCGGATCTTAGCTACCTTTACTACACTAAGAACTGACAGGAGAATCTCTTTGAGCTGTTCTAAACAAGTTCTCATCTGTTTATACTCATTTTCTCTGAATTATCCATGTTTTCATGTAGTTTCCTATATTCTGCCTTCTGGTCCAAGTATAAGCTTTGCCCACTTTATCAAACAACTTCCTACACACTGTTATGAACTGAGGCAGCTCGGGAACATTGTCTCTCAACTGTGTTATAGAGTGTAGTACTACATTTCAGTGAAGTGTAAGGCTTTCCAAAGCTGCCGAACGTGTTTCTTTCTCTATTTCAATGGTATTCTGCCTTGTATAACACACATTTACCACTCTAGTCTCCTTTAAGTAAAGAATATAGGACTCATACAGTGTTTCATGTAATCTTAACTCGAATTAAGGATTTCCCGGATCTTATCTGCCTTTACTACACTAAGAACTGACCGAAGAATCTCTTTGAGCTGTTCTAAACAAGTTCTCATCTGTTTACAGTCATTTTCTCTGAATTATCCATGTTTTAATGTAGTTTCCGACATTCTGCCTTCTGGTCCAAGTATAAGCTTTGCCCACTTTATCAAACAACTTCCTACACACTGTTATGAACTGAGGCAGCTCGGGAACATTGTCTCTCAACTGTGTTATAGAGTGTAGTACTACATTTCAGTGAAGTGTAAGGCTTTCCAAAGCTGCCGAACGTGTTTCTTTCTCTATTTCAATTGTATTCTGCCTGGTATAACAGACATTTACCACTCTAGTCTACTTTAAGTAAAGAATATAGGATTCATACAGTGTTTCATGTGATCTTAACTTGAATTTAGGATTTCCCGTATCTTAGCTACCGTTTCTACACTAAGAACTGACTTGGAGAATCTCTTTGAGCTGTTCTAAACAAGTTCTCATCTGTTTACAGTCATTTTCTCTGAATTATCCATGTTTTAATGTAGTTTCCGACATCCTGCCTTCTGGTCCAAGTATAAGCTTTGCCCACTTTATCAAACAACTTCCTACACACTGTTATGAACTGAGGCAGCTCGGGAACATTGTCTCTCAACTGTGTTATAGAGTGTAGTACTACATTTCATTGAAGTGTAAGGCTTTCCAAAGCTGCCGAACGTGTTTCTTTCTCTATTTCAATGGTATTCTGCCTTGTATAACACACATTTACCACTCTAGTCTCCTTTAAGTAAAGAATATAGGATTCATACAGTGTTTCATGTCATCTTAACTCGAATTAAGGTTTTCCGGATCTTAGCTACCTTTTCTACACTAAGAACTGACTTGGAGAATCTCTTTGAGCTGTTCTAAACAAGTTCTCATCTGTTTACAGTCATTTTCTCCGAATTATCCATGTTTTCATGTAGTTTCCTATATTCTGCCTTCTGGTCCAAGTATAAGCTTTGCCCACTTTATCAAACAACTTCTTACACACTGTTATGAACTGAGGCAGCTCGGGAACATTGTCTCTCAAGTGTGTTATAGAGTGTAGTACTACATTTCAATGAAGTGTAAGGCTTTCCAAAGCTGCCGAACGTGTTTCTTTCTCTATTTCAATGGTATTCTGCCTTGTATAACACACATTTACCAGTCTAGTCTTCTTTAAGTAAAGAATATAGGATTCATACAGTGTTTCATGTGATCTTAACTTGAATTAAAACTGACTTGGAGAATCTCTTTGAGCTGTTCTAAACAAGTTCTCATCTGTTTACAGTCATTTTCTCCGAATTATCCATGTTTTCATGTAGTTTCCTATATTCTGCCCTCTGGTCCAAGTATAAGCTTTGCCCACTTTATCAAAAAACTTCCTACACACTGTTATGAACTGAGGCAGCTCGGGAACATTGTCTCTCAACTGTGTTATAGAGTGTAGTACTACATTTCAGTGAAGTGTAAGGCTTTCCAAAGCTGCCGAACGTGTTTCTTTCTCTATTTCAATGGTATTCTGCCTTGTATAACACACATTTACCACTCTAGTCTCCTTTAAGTAAAGAATATAGGATTCATACAGTGTTTCATGTGGTCTTAACTTGAATTAAGGATTTCCCGGATCTTAGCTACCTTTTCTACACTAAGAACTGACTTGGAGAATCTCTTTGAGCTGTTCTAAACAAGTTCTCATCTGTTTACAGTCATTTTCTCCGAATTATCCATGTTTTCATGTAGTTTCCTATATTCTGCCTTCTGGTCCAAGTATAAGCTTTGCCCACTTTATCAAACAACTTCCTACACACTGTTATGAACTGAGGCAGCTCGGGAACATTGTCTCTCAACTGTGTTATAGAGTGTAGTACTACATTTCAGTGAAGTGTAAGGCTTTCCAAAGCTGCCGAATGTGTTTCTTTCTCTATTTCAATGGTATTCTGCCTTGTATAACACACATTTACCAGTCTAGTCTCCTTTAAGTAAAGAACATAGGATTCATACAGTGTTTCATGTGATCTTAACTTGAATTAAAACTGACTTGGAGAATCTCTTTGAGCTGTTCTAAACAAGTTCTCTTCTCTTTACAGTCATTTTCTCCGAATTATCCATGTTTTCATGCAGTTTCCTATATTCTGCCTTCTGGTCCAGGTATAAGCTTTGCCCACTTTATCAAACAACTTCCTGCACACTGTTATGAACTGAGGCAGCTCGGGAACATTGTCTCTCAACTGTGTTATAGAGTGTAGTACTACATTTCATTGAAGTGTAAGGCTTTCCAAAGCTGCCGAACGTGTTTCTTTCTCTATTTCAATGGTATTCTGCCTTGTATAACACACATTTACCACTCTAGTCTCCTTTAAGTAAAGAATATAGGATTCATACAGTGTTTCATGTCATCTTAACTCGAATTAAGGTTTTCCGGATCTTAGCTACCTTTTCTACACTAAGAACTGACTTGGAGAATCTCTTTGAGCTGTTCTAAACAAGTTCTCATCTGTTTACAGTCATTTTCTCCGAATTATCCATGTTTTCATGTAGTTTCCTATATTCTGCCTTCTGGTCCAAGTATAAGCTTTGCCCACTTTATCAAACAACTTCTTACACACTGTTATGAACTGAGGCAGCTCGGGAACATTGTCTCTCAAGTGTGTTATAGAGTGTAGTACTACATTTCAATGAAGTGTAAGGCTTTCCAAAGCTGCCGAACGTGTTTCTTTCTCTATTTCAATGGTATTCTGCCTTGTATAACACACATTTACCAGTCTAGTCTTCTTTAAGTAAAGAATATAGGATTCATACAGTGTTTCATGTGATCTTAACTTGAATTAAAACTGACTTGGAGAATCTCTTTGAGCTGTTCTAAACAAGTTCTCATCTGTTTACAGTCATTTTCTCCGAATTATCCATGTTTTCATGTAGTTTCCTATATTCTGCCCTCTGGTCCAAGTATAAGCTTTGCCCACTTTATCAAAAAACTTCCTACACACTGTTATGAACTGAGGCAGCTCGGGAACATTGTCTCTCAACTGTGTTATAGAGTGTAGTACTACATTTCAGTGAAGTGTAAGGCTTTCCAAAGCTGCCGAACGTGTTTCTTTCTCTATTTCAATGGTATTCTGCCTTGTATAACACATATTTACCACATAGTCTCCTTTAGGTAAAGAATATAGGACTCATACAGTGTTTCATGTAATTTTAACTCGAATTAAGGATTTCCCGGATCTTATCTGCCTTTACTACACTAAGAAGTGACCGAAGAATCTCTTTGAGCTGTTCTAAACAAGTTCTCATCTGTTTACAGTCATTTTCTCTGAATTATCCATGTTTTAATGTAGTTTCCGACATCCTGCCTTCTGGTCCAAGTATAAGCTTTGCCCACTTTATCAAACAACTTCCTACACACTGTTATGAACTGAGGCAGCTCGGGAACATTGTCTCTCAACTGTGTTATAGAGTGTAGTACTACATTTCAGTGAAGTGTAAGGTTTTCCAAAGCTGCCGAACGTGTTTCTTTCTCTATTTCAATGGTATTCTGCCTTGTATAACACACATTTACCACTCTAGTCTCCTTTAAGTAAAGAATATAGGATTCATACAGTGTTTCATGTGATCTTAACTTGAATTAAGGATTTCCCGGATCTTAGCTACCTTTTCTACACTAAGAACTGACTTGGAGAATCTCTTTGAGCTGTTCTAAACAAGTTCTCATCTGTTTACACTCATTTTCTCCGAATTATCCATGTTTTCATGTAGTTTCCTATATTCTGCCTTCTGGTCCAAGTATAAGCTTTGCACACTTTATCAAACAACTTCCTACACACTGTTATGAACTGAGGCAGCTCGGGAACATTGTCTCTCAACTCTGTTATAGAGTGTAGTACTACATTTCAGTGAAGTGTAAGGCTTTCCAAAGCTGCCGAACGTGTTTCTTTCTCTATTTCAATGGTATTCTGCCTTGTATAACACACATTTACCACTCTAGTCTCCTTTAAGTAAAGAATATAGGATTCATACAGTGTTTCATGTGATCTTAACTTGAATTATGGATTTCCTGGATCTTAGCTACCTTTTCTACACTAAGAACTGACTTGGAGAATATCTTTGAGCTGTTCTAAACAAGTTCTCATCTGTTTACAGTCATTTTCTCCGAATTATCCATGTTTTCATGTAGTTTCCTATACTCTGCCTTCTGGTCCAAGTATAAGCTTTGCCCACTTTATCAAACAACTTCCTACACACTGTTATGAACTGAGGCAGCTCGGGAACATTGTCTCTCAACTGTGTTATAGACTGTAGTACTATATTTCAGTGAAGTGTAAGGCTTTCCAAAGCTGCCGAACGTGTTTCTTTCTCTATTTCAATTGTATTCTGCCTGGTATAACAGACATTTACCACTCTAGTCTACTTTAAGTAAAGAATATAGGATTCATACAGTGTTTCATGTGATCTTAACTTGAATTTAGGATTTCCCGTATCTTAGCTACCGTTTCTACACTAAGAACTGACTTGGAGAATCTCTTTGAGCTGTTCTAAACAAGTTCTCATCTGTTTACAGTCATTTTCTCTGAATTATCCATGTTTTAATGTAGTTTCCGACATCCTGCCTTCTGGTCCAAGTATAAGCTTTGCCCACTTTATCAAACAACTTCCTACACACTGTTATGAACTGAGGCAGCTCGGGAACATTGTCTCTCAACTGTGTTATAGAGTGTAGTACTACATTTCATTGAAGTGTAAGGCTTTCCAAAGCTGCCGAACGTGTTTCTTTCTCTATTTCAATGGTATTCTGCCTTGTATAACACACATTTACCACTCTAGTCGACTTTAAGTAAAGAATATAGGATTCATACAGTGTTTAATGTCATCTTAACTCGAATTTAGGATTTCCCGGATCTTAGCTACCTTTACTACACTAAGAACTGACAGGAGAATCTCTTTGAGCTGTTCTAAACAAGTTCTCATCTGTTTATACTCATTTTCTCTGAATTATCCATGTTTTCATGTAGTTTCCTATATTCTGCCTTCTGGTCCAAGTATAAGCTTTGCCCACTTTATCAAACAACTTCCTACACACTGTTATGAACTGAGGCAGCTCGGGAACATTGTCTCTCAACTGTGTTATAGAGTGTAGTACTACATTTCAGTGAAGTGTAAGGCTTTCCAAAGCTGCCGAACGTGTTTCTTTCTCTATTTCAATGGTATTCTGCCTTGTATAACACACATTTACCACTCTAGTCTCCTTTAAGTAAAGAATATAGGACTCATACAGTGTTTCATGTAATCTTAACTCGAATTAAGGATTTCCCGGATCTTATCTGCCTTTACTACACTACGAACTGACCGAAGAATCTCTTTGAGCTGTTCTAAACAAGTTCTCATCTGTTTACAGTCATTTTCTCTGAATTATCCACGTTTTAATGTAGTTTCCGACATTCTGCCTTCTGGTCCAAGTATAAGCTTTGCCCACTTTATCAAACAACTTCCTACACACTGTTATGAACTGAGGCAGTTCGGGAACATTGTCTCTCAACTGTGTTATAGAGTGTAGTACTACATTTCATTGAAGTGTAAGGCTTTCCAAAGCTGCCGAACGTGTTTCTTTCTCTATTTCAATGGTATTCTGCCTTGTATAACACACATTTACCACTCTAGTCTCCTTTAAGTAAAGAATATAGGACTCATACAGTGTTTCATGTAATCTTAACTCGAATTAAGGATTTCCCGGATCTTATCTGCCTTTACTACACTAAGAACTGACCGAAGAATCTCTTTGAGCTGTTCTAAACAAGTTCTCATCTGTTTACAGTCATTTTCTCTGAATTATCCATGTTTTAATGTAGTTTCCGACATTCTGCCTTCTGGTCCAAGTATAAGCTTTGCCCACTTTATCAAACAACTTCCTACACACTGTTATGAACTGAGGCAGCTCGGGAACATTGTCTCTCAACTGTGTTATAGAGTGTAGTACTACATTTCAGTGAAGTGTAAGGCTTTCCAAAGCTGCCGAACGTGTTTCTTTCTCTATTTCAATGGTATTCTGCCTTGTATAACACACATTTACCACTCTAGTCTCCTTTAAGTAAAGAATATAGGATTCATACAGTGTTTCATGTGATCTTAACTTGAATTATGGATTTCCTGGATCTTAGCTACCTTTTCTACACTAAGAACTGACTTGGAGAATATCTTTGAGCTGTTCTAAACAAGTTCTCATCTGTTTACAGTCATTTTCTCCGAATTATCCATGTTTTCATGTAGTTTCCTATACTCTGCCTTCTGGTCCAAGTATAAGCTTTGCCCACTTTATCAAACAACTTCCTACACACTGTTATGAACTGAGGCAGCTCGGGAACATTGTCTCTCAACTGTGTTATAGACTGTAGTACTATATTTCAGTGAAGTGTAAGGCTTTCCAAAGCTGCCGAACGTGTTTCTTTCTCTATTTCAATTGTATTCTGCCTGGTATAACAGACATTTACCACTCTAGTCTACTTTAAGTAAAGAATATAGGATTCATACAGTGTTTCATGTGATCTTAACTTGAATTTAGGATTTCCCGTATCTTAGCTACCGTTTCTACACTAAGAACTGACTTGGAGAATCTCTTTGAGCTGTTCTAAACAAGTTCTCATCTGTTTACAGTCATTTTCTCTGAATTATCCATGTTTTAATGTAGTTTCCGACATCCTGCCTTCTGGTCCAAGTATAAGCTTTGCCCACTTTATCAAACAACTTCCTACACACTGTTATGAACTGAGGCAGCTCGGGAACATTGTCTCTCAACTGTGTTATAGAGTGTAGTACTACATTTCATTGAAGTGTAAGGCTTTCCAAAGCTGCCGAACGTGTTTCTTTCTCTATTTCAATGGTATTCTGCCTTGTATAACACACATTTACCACTCTAGTCGACTTTAAGTAAAGAATATAGGATTCATACAGTGTTTAATGTCATCTTAACTCGAATTTAGGATTTCCCGGATCTTAGCTACCTTTACTACACTAAGAACTGACAGGAGAATCTCTTTGAGCTGTTCTAAACAAGTTCTCATCTGTTTATACTCATTTTCTCTGAATTATCCATGTTTTCATGTAGTTTCCTATATTCTGCCTTCTGGTCCAAGTATAAGCTTTGCCCACTTTATCAAACAACTTCCTACACACTGTTATGAACTGAGGCAGCTCGGGAACATTGTCTCTCAACTGTGTTATAGAGTGTAGTACTACATTTCAGTGAAGTGTAAGGCTTTCCAAAGCTGCCGAACGTGTTTCTTTCTCTATTTCAATGGTATTCTGCCTTGTATAACACACATTTACCACTCTAGTCTCCTTTAAGTAAAGAATATAGGACTCATACAGTGTTTCATGTAATCTTAACTCGAATTAAGGATTTCCCGGATCTTATCTGCCTTTACTACACTAAGAACTGACCGAAGAATCTCTTTGAGCTGTTCTAAACAAGTTCTCATCTGTTTACAGTCATTTTCTCTGAATTATCCATGTTTTAATGTAGTTTCCGACATTCTGCCTTCTGGTCCAAGTATAAGCGTTGCCCACTTTATCAAACAACTTCCTACACACTGTTATGAACTGAGGCAGTTCGGGAACATTGTCTCTCAACTGTGTTATAGAGTGTAGTACTACATTTCATTGAAGTGTAAGGCTTTCCAAAGCTGCCGAACGTGTTTCTTTCTCTATTTCAATGGTATTCTGCCTTGTATAACACACATTTACCACTCTAGTCGACATTAAGTAAAGAATATAGGATTCATACAGTGTTTAATGTCATCTTAACTCGAATTTAGGATTTCCCGGATCTTAGCTACCTTTACTACACTAAGAACTGACAGGAGAATCTCTTTGAGCTGTTCTAAACAAGTTCTCATCTGTTTATACTCATTTTCTCTGAATTATCCATGTTTTCATGTAGTTTCCTATATTCTGCCTTCTGGTCCAAGTATAAGCTTTGCCCACTTTATCAAACAACTTCCTACACACTGTTATGAACTGAGGCAGCTCGGGAACATTGTCTCTCAACTGTGTTATAGAGTGTAGTACTACATTTCAGTGAAGTGTAAGGCTTTCCAAAGCTGCCGAACGTGTTTCTTTCTCTATTTCAATGGTATTCTGCCTTGTATAACACACATTTACCACTCTAGTCTCCTTTAAGTAAAGAATATAGGACTCATACAGTGTTTCATGTAATCTTAACTCGAATTAAGGATTTCCCGGATCTTATCTGCCTTTACTACACTAAGAACTGACCGAAGAATCTCTTTGAGCTGTTCTAAACAAGTTCTCATCTGTTTACAGTCATTTTCTCTGAATTATCCATGTTTTAATGTTGTTTCCGACATTCTGCCTTCTGGTCCAAGTATAAGCTTTGCCCACTTTATCAAACAACTTCCTACACACTGTTATGAACTGAGGCAGCTCGGGAACATTGTCTCTCAACTGTGTTATAGAGTGTAGTACTACATTTCAGTGAAGTGTAAGGCTTTCCACAGCTGCCGAACGTGTTTCTTTCTCAATTTCAATGGTATTCTGCCTTGTATAACACACATTTACCACTCTAGTCTCCTTTAAGTAAAGAATATAGGATTCATACAGTGTTTCATGTGATCTTAACTTGAATTATGGATTTCCTGGATCTTAGCTACCTTTTCTACACTAAGAACTGACTTGGAGAATATCTTTGAGCTGTTCTAAACAAGTTCTCATCTGTTTACAGTCATTTTCTCCGAATTATCCATGTTTTCATGTAGTTTCCTATACTCTGCCTTCTGGTCCAAGTATAAGCTTTGCCCACTTTATCAAACAACTTCCTACACACTGTTATGAACTGAGGCAGCTCGGGAACATTGTCTCTCAACTGTGTTATAGACTGTAGTACTATATTTCAGTGAAGTGTAAGGCTTTCCAAAGCTGCCGAACGTGTTTCTTTCTCTATTTCAATTGTATTCTGCCTGGTATAACAGACATTTACCACTCTAGTCTACTTTAAGTAAAGAATATAGGATTCATACAGTGTTTCATGTGATCTTAACTTGAATTTAGGATTTCCCGTATCTTAGCTACCGTTTCTACACTAAGAACTGACTTGGAGAATCTCTTTGAGCTGTTCTATACAAGTTCTCATCTGTTTACAATCATTTTCTCTGAATTATCCATGTTTTCATGTAGTTTCCTATATTCTGACTTCTGGTCCAAGTATAAGCTTTGCCCACTTTATCAAACAACTTCCAACACACTGTTATGAACTGAGGCAGTTCGGGAACATTGTCTCTCAACTGTGTTATAGAGTGTAGTACTACATTTCATTGAAGTGTAAGGCTTTCCAAAGCTGCCGAACGTGTTTCTTTCTCTATTTCAATGGTATTCTGCCTTGTATAACACACATTTACCACTCTAGTCGACTTTAAGTAAAGAATATAGGATTCATACAGTGTTTAATGTCATCTTAACTCGAATTTAGGATTTCCCGGATCTTAGCTACCTTTACTACACTAAGAACTGACAGGAGAATCTCTTTGAGCTGTTCTAAACAAGTTCTCATCTGTTTATACTCATTTTCTCTGAATTATCCATGTTTTCATGTAGTTTCCTATATTCTGCCTTCTGGTCCAAGTATAAGCTTTGCCCACTTTATCAAACAACTTCCTACACACTGTTATGAACTGAGGCAGCTCGGGAACATTGTCTCTCAACTGTGTTATAGAGTGTAGTACTACATTTCAGTGAAGTGTAAGGCTTTCCAATGCTGCCGAACGTGTTTCTTTCTCTATTTCAATGGTATTCTGCCTTGTATAACACACATTTACCACTCTAGTCTCCTTTAAGTAAAGAATATAGGACTCATACAGTGTTTCATGTAATCTTAACTCGAATTAAGGATTTCCCGGATCTTATCTGCCTTTACTACACTAAGAACTGACCGAAGAATCTCTTTGAGCTGTTCTAAACAAGTTTTCATCTGTTTACAGTCATTTTCTCTGAATTATCCATGTTTTAATGTAGTTTCCGACATTCTGCCTTCTGGTCCAAGTATAAGCTTTGCCCACTTTATCAAACAACTTCCTACACACTGTTATGAACTGAGGCAGCTCGGGAACATTGTCTCTCAACTGTGTTATAGAGTGTAGTACTACATTTCAGTGAAGTGTAAGGCTTTCCAAAGCTGCCGAACGTGTTTCTTTCTCTATTTCAATGGTATTCTGCCTTGTATAACACACATTTACCACTCTAGTCTCCTTTAAGTAAAGAATATAGGATTCATACAGTGTTTCATGTGATCTTAACTTGAATTATGGATTTCCTGGATCTTAGCTACCTTTTCTACACTAAGAACTGACTTGGAGAATATCTTTGAGCTGTTCTAAACAAGTTCTCATCTGTTTACAGTCATTTTCTCCGAATTATCCATGTTTTCATGTAGTTTCCTATACTCTGCCTTCTGGTCCAAGTATAAGCTTTGCCCACTTTATCAAACAACTTCCTACACACTGTTATGAACTGAGGCAGCTCGGGAACATTGTCTCTCAACTGTGTTATAGACTGTAGTACTATATTTCAGTGAAGTGTAAGGCTTTCCAAAGCTGCCGAACGTGTTTCTTTCTCTATTTCAATTGTATTCTGCCTGGTATAACAGACATTTACCACTCTAGTCTACTTTAAGTAAAGAATATAGGATTCATACAGTGTTTCATGTGATCTTAACTTGAATTTAGGATTTCCCGTATCTTAGCTACCGTTTCTACACTAAGAACTGACTTGGAGAATCTCTTTGAGCTGTTCTAAACAAGTTCTCATCTGTTTACAATCATTTTCTCTGAATTATCCATGTTTTCATGTAGTTTCCTATATTCTGACTTCTGGTCCAAGTATAAGCTTTGCCCACTTTATCAAACAACTTCCAACACACTGTTATGAACTGAGGCAGTTCGGGAACATTGTCTCTCAACTGTGTTATAGAGTGTAGTACTACATTTCATTGAAGAGTAAGGCTTTCCAAAGCTGCCGAACGTGTTTCTTTCTCTATTTCAATGGTATTCTGCCTTGTATAACACACATTTACCACTCTAGTCTCCTTTAAGTAAATAATATAGGATTCATACAGTGTTTAATGTCATCTTAACACGAATTTAGGATTTCCCGGATCTTAGCTACCTTTACTACACTAAGAACTGACAGGAGAATCTCTTTGAGCTGTTCTAAACAAGTTCTCATCTGTTTATACTCATTTTCTCTGAATTATCCATGTTTTCATGTAGTTTCCTATATTCTGCCTTCTGGTCCAAGTATAAGCTTTGCCCACTTTATCAAACAACTTCCTACACACTGTTATGAACTGAGGCAGCTCGGGAACATTGTCTCTCAACTGTGTTATAGAGTGTAGTACTACATTTCAGTGAAGTGTAAGGCTTTCCAAAGCTGCCGAACGTGTTTCTTTCTCTATTTCAATGGTATTCTGCCTTGTATAACACACATTTACCACTCTAGTCTCCTTTAAGTAAAGAATATAGGACTCATACAGTGTTTCATGTAATCTTAACTCGAATTAAGGATTTCCCGGATCTTATCTGCCTTTACTACACTAAGAACTGACCGAAGAATCTCTTTGAGCTGTTCTAAACAAGTTCTCATCTGTTTACAGTCATTTTCTCTGAATTATCCATGTTTTAATGTAGTTTCCGACATTCTGCCTTCTGGTCCAAGTATAAGCTTTGCCCACTTTATCAAACAACTTCCTACACACTGTTATGAACTGAGGCAGCTCGGGAACATTGTCTCTCAACTGTGTTATAGAGTGTAGTACTACATTTCAGTGAAGTGTAAGGCTTTCCAAAGCTGCCGAACGTGTTTCTTTCTCTATTTCAATGGTATTCTGCCTTGTATAACACACATTTACCACTCTAGTCTCCTTTAAGTAAAGAATATAGGATTCATACAGTGTTTCATGTGATCTTAACTTGAATTAAGGATTTCCCGGATCTTAGCTACCTTTTCTACACTAAGAACTGACTTGGAGAATCTCTTTGAGCTGTTCTAAACAAGTTCTCATCTGTTTACACTCATTTTCTCCGAATTATCCATGTTTTCATGTAGTTTCCTATATTCTGCCTTCTGGTCCAAGTATAAGCTTTGCACACTTTATCAAACAACTTCCTACACACTGTTATGAACTGAGGCAGCTCGGGAACATTGTCTCTCAACTGTGTTATAGAGTGTAGTACTACATTTCAGTGAAGTGTAAGGCTTTCCAAAGCTGCCGAACGTGTTTCTTTCTCTATTTCAATGGTATTCTGCCTTGTATAACACACATTTACCACTCTAGTCTCCTTTAAGTAAAGAATATAGGATTCATACAGTGTTTCATGTGATCTTAACTTGAATTATGGATTTCCTGGATCTTAGCTACCTTTTCTACACTAAGAACTGACTTGGAGAATATCTTTGAGCTGTTCTAAACAAGTTCTCATCTGTTTACAGTCATTTTCTCCGAATTATCCATGTTTTCATGTAGTTTCCTATACTCTGCCTTCTGGTCCAAGTATAAGCTTTGCCCACTTTATCAAACAACTTCCTACACACTGTTATGAACTGAGGCAGCTCGGGAACATTGTCTCTCAACTGTGTTATAGACTGTAGTACTATATTTCAGTGAAGTGTAAGGCTTTCCAAAGCTGCTGAACGTGTTTCTTTCTCTATTTCAATTGTATTCTGCCTGGTATAACAGACATTTACCACTCTAGTCTACTTTAAGTAAAGAATATAGGATTCATACAGTGTTTCATGTGGTCTTAACTTGAATTAAAACTGACTTGGAGAATCTCTTTGAGCTGTTCTAAACAAGTTCTCATCTGTTTACAGTCATTTTCTCCGAATTATCCATGTTTTCATGTAGTTTCCTATATTCTGCCTTCTGGTCCAAGTATAAGCTTTGCCCACTTTATCAAAAAACTTCCTACACACTGTTATGAACTGAGGCAGCTCGGGAACATTGTCTCTCAACTGTGTTATAGAGTGTAGTACTACATTTCAGTGAAGTGTAAGGCTTTCCAAAGCTGCCGAACGTGTTTCTTTCTCTATTTCAATGGTATTCTGCCTTGTATAACACATATTTACCACATAGTCTCCTTAAAGTAAAGAATATAGGATTCATACAGTGTTTCATGTGGTCTTAACTTGAATTAAGGATTTCCCGGATCTTAGCTACCTTTTCTACACTAAGAACTGACTTGGAGAATCTCTTTGAGCTGTTCTAAACAAGTTCTCATCTGTTTACAGTCATTTTCTCCGAATTATCCATGTTTTCATGTAGTTTCCTATATTCTGCCTTCTGGTCCAAGTATAAGCTTTGCCCACTTTATCAAACAACTTCCTACACACTGTTATGAACTGAGGCAGCTCGGGAACATTGTCTCTCAACTGTGTTATAGAGTGTAGTACTACATTTCAGTGAAGTGTAAGGCTTTCCAAAGCTGCCGAATGTGTTTCTTTCTCTATTTCAATGGTATTCTGCCTTGTATAACACACATTTACCAGTCTAGTCTCCTTTAAGTAAAGAACATAGGATTTATACAGTGTTTCATGTGATCTTAACTTGAATTAAAACTGACTTGGAGAATCTCTTTGAGCTGTTCTAAACAAGTTCTCATCTCTTTACAGTCATTTTCTCCGAATTATCCATGTTTTCATGTAGTTTCCTATATTCTGCCTTCTGGTCCAAGTATAAGCTTTGCCCACTTTATCAAAAAACTTCCTACACACTGTTATGAACTGAGGCAGCTCGGGAACATTGTCTCTCAACTGTGTTATAGAGTGTAGTACTACATTTCAGTGAAGTGTAAGGCTTTCCAAAGCTGCCGAACGTGTTTCTTTCTCTATTTCAATGGTATTCTGCCTTGTATAACACATATTTACCACATAGTCTCCTTAAAGTAAAGAATATAGGATTCATACAGTGTTTCATGTGGTCTTAACTTGAATTAAGGATTTCCCGGATCTTAGCTACCTTTTCTACACTAAGAACTGACTTGGAGAATCTCTTTGAGCTGTTCTAAACAAGTTCTCATCTGTTTACAGTCATTTTCTCCGAATTATCCATGTTTTCATGTAGTTTCCTATATTCTGCCTTCTGGTCCAAGTATAAGCTTTGCCCACTTTATCAAACAACTTCCTACACACCGTTATGAACTGAGGCAGCTCGGGAACATTGTCTCTCAACTGTGTTATAGAGTGTAGTACTACATTTCAGTGAAGTGTAAGGCTTTCCAAAGCTGCCGAATGTGTTTCTTTCTCTATTTCAATGGTATTCTGCCTTGTATAACACACATTTACCAGTCTAGTCTCCTTTAAGTAAAGAACATAGGATTTATACAGTGTTTCATGTGATCTTAACTTGAATTAAAACTGACTTGGAGAATCTCTTTGAGCTGTTCTAAACAAGTTCTCATCTCTTTACAGTCATTTTCTCCGAATTATCCATGTTTTCATGTAGTTTCCTATATTCTGCCTTCTGGTCCAAGTATAAGCTTTGCCCACTTTATCAAAAAACTTCCTACACACTGTTATGAACTGAGGCAGCTCGGGAACATTGTCTCTAAACTGTGTTATAGAGTGTAGTACTACATTTCAGTGAAGTGTAAGGCTTTCCAAAGCTGCCGAACGTGTTTCTTTCTCTATTTCAATGGTATTCTGCCTTGTATAACACACATTTACCACTCTAGTTTCCTTTAGGTAAAGAATATAGGACTCATACAGTGTTTCATGTAATCTTAACTCGAATTAAGGATTTCCCGGATCTTATCTGCCTTTACTACACTAAGAACTGACCGAAGAATCTCTTTGAGCTTTTCTAAACAAGTTCTCATCTGTTTACAGTCATTTTCTCTGAATTATCCATGTTTTAATGTAGTTTCCGACATTCTGCCTTCTGGTCCAAGTATAAGCTTTGCCCACTTTATCAAACAACTTCCTACACACTGTTATGAACTGAGGCAGCTCGGGAACATTGTCTCTCAACTGTGTTATAGAGTGTAGTACTACATTTCAGTGAAGTGTAAGGCTTTCCAAAGCTGCCGAACGTGTTTCTTTCTCTATTTCAATGGTATTCTGCCTTGTATAACACACATTTACCACTCTAGTCTCCTTTAAGTAAAGAATATAGGATTCATACAGTGTTTCATGTGATCTTAACTTGAATTAAGGATTTCCTGGATCTTAGCTACCTTTTCTACACTAAGAACTGACTTGGAGAATCTCTTTGAGCAGTTCTAAACAAGTTCTCATCTGTTTACACTCATTTTCTCCGAATTATCCATGTTTTCATGTAGTTTCCTATATTCTGCCTTCTGGTCCAAGTATAAGCTTTGCACACTTTATCAAACAACTTCCTACACACTGTTATGAACTGAGGCAGCTCGGGAACATTGTCTCTCAACTGTGTTATAGAGTGTAGTACTACATTTCAGTGAAGTGTAAGGCTTTCCAAAGCTGCCGAACCTGTTTCTTTCTCTATTTCAATGGTATTCTGCCTTGTATAACACACATTTACCACTCTAGTCTCCTTTAAGTAAAGAATATAGGATTCATACAGTGTTTCATGTGATCTTAACTTGAATTATGGATTTCCTGGATCTTAGCTACCTTTTCTACACTAAGAACTGACTTGGAGAATATCTTTGAGCTGTTCTAAACAAGTTCTCATCTGTTTACAGTCATTTTCTCCGAATTATCCATGTTTTCATGTAGTTTCCTATACTCTGCCTTCTGGTCCAAGTATAAGCTTTGCCCACTTTATCAAACAACTTCCTACACACTGTTATGAACTGAGGCAGCTCGGGAACATTGTCTCTCAACTGTGTTATAGACTGTAGTACTATATTTCAGTGAAGTGTAAGGCTTTCCAAAGCTGCCGAACGTGTTTCTTTCTCTATTTCAATTGTATTCTGCCTGGTATAACAGACATTTACCACTCTAGTCTACTTTAAGTAAAGAATATAGGATTCATACAGTGTTTCATGTGATCTTAACTTGAATTTAGGATTTCCCGTATCTTAGCTACCGTTTCTACACTAAGAACTGACTTGGAGAATCTCTTTGAGCTGTTCTAAACAAGTTCTCATCTGTTTACAATCATTTTCTCTGAATTATCCATGTTTTCATGTAGTTTCCTATATTCTGACTTCTGGTCCAAGTATAAGCTTTGCCCACTTTATCAAACAACTTCGTACACACTGTTATGAACTGAGGCAGCTCGGGAACATTGTCTCTCAACTGTGTTATAGAGTGTAGTACTACATTTCAGTGAAGTGTAAGGCTTTCCAAAGCTGCCGAACGTGTTTCTTTCTCTATTTCAATGGTATTCTGCCTTGTATAACACACATTTACCACTCTAGTCGACTTTAAGTAAAGAATATAGGATTCATACAGTGTTTAATGTCATCTTAACTCGAATTTAGGATTTCCCGGATCTTAGCTACCTTTACTACACTAAGAACTGACAGGAGAATCTCTTTGAGCTGTTCTAAACAAGTTCTCATCTGTTTATACTCATTTTCTCTGAATTATCCATGTTTTCATGTAGTTTCCTATATTCTGCCTTCTGGTCCAAGTATAAGCTTTGCCCACTTTATCAAACAACTTCCTACACACTGTTATGAACTGAGGCAGCTCGGGAACATTGTCTCTCAACTGTGTTATAGAGTGTAGTACTACATTTCAGTGAAGTGTAAGGCTTTCCAAAGCTGCCGAACGTGTTTCTTTCTCTATTTCAATGGTATTCTGCCTTGTATACGACACATTTACCACTCTAGTCTCCTTTAAGTAAAGAATATAGGATTCATACAGTGTTTCATGTGATCTTAACTTGAATTAAAACTGACTTAGAGAATCTCTTTGAGCTGTTCTAAACAAGTTCTCATCTGTTTACAGTCATTTTCTCCGAATTATCCATGTTTTCATGTAATTTCCTATATTCTGCCTTCCGGTCCAAGTATAAGCTTTGCCCACTTTATCAAAAAACTTCCTACACACTGTTATGAACTGAGGCAGCTCGGGAACATTGTCTCTAAACTGTGTTATAGAGTGTAGTACTACATTTCAGTGAAGTGTAAGGCTTTCCAAAGCTGCCGAACGTGTTTCTTTCTCTATTTCAATGGTATTCTGCCTTGTATAACACACATTTACCACTCTAGTCGACTTTAAGTAAAGACTATAGGATTCATACAGTGTTTAATGTCATCTTAACTCGAATTAAGGATTTCCCGGATCTTAGCTACCTTTTCTACACTAAGAACTGACTTGGAGAATCTCTTTGAGCTGTTCTAAACAAGTTCTCATCTGTTTACAGTCATTTTCTCCGAATTATCCATGTTTTCATGTAGTTTCCTATATTCTGCCTTCTGGTCCAATTATAAGCTTTGCCCAGTTTATCAAACAACTTCCTACACACTGTTATGAACTGAGGCAGCTTGGGAACATTGTCTCTCAACTGTGTTATAGAGTGTAGTACTACATTTCAGTGAAGTGTAAGGCTTTCCAAAGCTGCCGAACGTGTTTCTTTCTCTATTTCAATGGTATTCTGCCTTGTATAACACACATTTAACAGTCTAGTCTCCTTTAAGTAAAGAATATAGGATTCATACAGTGTTTCATGTGATCTTAACTTGAATTAAAACTGACTTGGAGAATCTCTTTGAGCTGTTCTAAACAAGTTCTCATCTGTTTACAGTCATTTTCTCCGAATTATCCATGTTTTCATGTAGTTTCCTATATTCTGCCTTCTGGTCCAAGTATAAGCTTTGCCCACTTTATCAAAAAACTTCCTACACACTGTTATGAACTGAGGCAGCTCGGGAACATTGTCTCTCAACTGTGTTATAGAGTGTAGTACTACATTTCAGTGAAGTGTAAGGCTTTCCAAAGCTGCCGAACGTGTTTCTTTCTCTATTTCAATGGTATTCTGACTTGTATAACACACATTTACCACTCTAGTCTCCTTTAAGTAAAGAATATAGGACTCATACAGTGTTTCATGTCATCTTAACTCGAATTAAGGATTTCCTGGATCTTATCTGCCTTTACTACACTAAGAACTGACTTGGAGAATCTCTTTCAGCTGTTCTAAACAAGTTCTCATCTGTTTACAGTCATTATCTCCGAATTATTCATGTTTTCATGTAGTTTCCTATATTCTGCCTTCTGGTCTAAGTATAAGCTTTGCCCACTTTATCAAACAACTTCCTACACACTGTTATGAACTGAGGCAGCTCGGGAACATTGTCTCTCAACTGTGTTATAGACTGTAGTACTATATTTCAGTGAAGTGAAAGGCTTTCCAAAGCTGCCGAACGTGTTTCTTTCTCTATTTCAATTGTATTCTGCCTGGTATAACACACATTTACCACTCTAGTCTCCTTTAAGTAAAGAATATAGGATTCATACAGTGTTTCATGTGATCTTAACTTGAATTAAGGATTTCCCGGATCTTAGCTACCTTTTCTACAATAAGAACTGACTTGGAGAATCTCTTTGAGCTGTTCTAAACAAGTTCTCATCTGTTTACAGTCATTTTCTCTGAATTATCCATGTTTTCATGTAGTTTCCTATATTCTGCCTTCTGGTCCAAGTATAAGCTTTGCCCACTTTATCAAACAACTTCCTACACACTGTTATGAACAGAGGCAGCTCGGGAACATTGTCTCTCAACTGTGTTATAGAGTGTAGTACTACATTTCATTGAAGTGTAAGGCTTTCCAAAGCTGCCGAAAGTGTTTCTTTCTCTATTTCAATGGTATTCTGCCTTGTATAACACACATTTACTACTCTAGTCGACTTTAAGTAAAGACTATAGGATTCATACAGTGTTTAATGTCATCTTAACTCGAATTAAGGATTTCCCGGATCTTAGCTACCTTTACTACACTAAGAACTGACTGGAGAATCTCTTTGAGCTCTTCTAAACAAGTTCTCATCTGTTTACACTCATTTTCTCTGAATTATCCATGTTTTCATGTAGTTTCCTATATTCTGCCTTCTGGTCCAAGTATAAGCTTTGCCCACTTTATCAAACAACTTCCTACACACTGTTATGAACTGAAACAGCTCGGGAACATTGTCTCTCAACTGTGTTATAGACTGTAGTACTATATTTCAGTGAAGTGTAAGGCTTTCCAAAGCTGCCGAACGTGTTTCTTTCTCTATTTCAATGGTATTCTGCCTTGTATAACACACATTTACCACTCTAGTCTCCTTTAAGTAAAGAATATAGGATTCATACCGTGTTTCATGTCATCTTAACTCGAATTAAGGATTTCCCGGATCTTAGCTACCTTTACTACACTAAGAACTGACCGGAGAATGTCTTTGAGCTGTTCTAAACAAGTTCTCATCTGTTTACAGTCATTTTCTCTGAATTATGCATGTTTTCATGTAGTTTCCTACATTCTGCCTTCTGGTCCAAGTATAAGCTTTGCCCACTTTATCAAACAACTTCCTACACACTGTTATGAACTGAGGCAGCTCGGGAACATTGTCTCTCAACTGTGTTATAGAGTGTAGTACTACATTTCAGTGAAGTGTAAGGCTTTCCAAAGCTGCCGAACGTGTTTCTTTGTCTATTTCAATGGTATTCTGCCTTGTATAACACACATTTACCACTCTAGTCGACTTTAAGTAAAGAATATAGGATTCAAACAGTGTTTCATGTGATCTTAACTTGAATTAAGGATTTCCCGGATCTTAGCTACCTTTTCTACACTAAGAACTGACTTGGAGAATCTCTTTGAGCTGTTCTAAACAAGTTCTCATCTGTTTACAGTCATTTTCTCCGAATTATCCATGTTTTCATGTAGTTTCCTATATTCTGCCTTCTGGTCCAAGTATAAGCTTTGCCCACTTTATCAAACAACTTCCTACACACTGTTATGAACTGAGGCAGCTCGGGAACATTGTCTCTCAACTGTGTTATAGAGTGTAGTACTACATTTCAGTGAAGTGTAAGGCTTTCCAAAGCTGCCGAACGTGTTTCATTCTCTATTTCAATGGTATTCTGCCTTGTATAACACACATTTACCAGTCTAGTCTCCTTTAAGTAAAGAACATAGGATTCATACAGTGTTTCATGTGATCTTAACTTGAATTAAAACTGACTTGGAGAATCTCTTTGAGCTGTTCTAAACAAGTTCTCATCTGTTTACAGTCATTTTCTCCGAATTATCCATGTTTTCATGTAGTTTCCTATATTCTGCCTTCCGTTCCAAGTATAAGCTTTGCCCACTTTATCAAAAAACTTCCTACACACTGTTATGAACTGAGGCAGCTTGGGAACATTGTCTCTAAACTGTGTTATAGAGTGTAGTACTACATTTCAGTGAAGTGTAAGGCTTTCCAAAGCTGCCGAACGTGTTTCTTTCTCTATTTCAATGGTATTCTGCCTTGTATAACACACATTTACCACTCTAGTCGACTTTAAGTAAAGACTATAGGATTCATACAGTGTTTAATGTCATCTTAACTCGAATTAAGGATTTCCCGGATCTTAGCTACCTTTTCTACACTAAGAACTGACTTGGAGAATCTCTTTGAGCTGTTCTAAACAAGTTCTCATCTGTTTACAGTCATTTTCTCCGAATTATCCATGTTTTCATGTAGTTTCCTATATTCTGCCTTCTGGTCCAATTATAAGCTTTGCCCAGTTTATCAAACAACTTCCTACACACTGTTATGAACTGAGGCAGCTTGGGAACATTGTCTCTCAACTGTGTTATAGAGTGTAGTACTACATTTCAGTGAAGTGTAAGGCATTCCAAAGCTGCCGAACGTGTTTCTTTCTCTATTTCAATGGTATTCTGCCTTGTATAACACACATTTACCAGTCTAGTCTCCTTTAAGTAAAGAATATAGGATTCATAAAGTGTTTCATGTGATCTTAACTTGAATTAAAACTGACTTGGAGAATCTCTTTGAGCTGTTCTAAACAAGTTCTCATCTGTTTACAGTCATTTTCTCCGAATTATCCATGTTTTCATGTAGTTTCCTATATTCTGCCTTCTGGTCCATGTATAAGCTTTGCCCACTTTATCAAACAACTTCCTACACACTGTTATGAACTGAGGCAGCTCGGGAACATTGTCTCTCAACTGTGTTATAGAGTGTAGTACTACATTTCAGTGAAGTGTAAGGCTTTCCAAAGCTGCCGAACGTGTTTCTTTCTCTATTTCAATGGTATTCTGCCTTGTATAACACACATTTACCAGTCTAGTCTCCTTTAAGTAAAGAACAAAGGGTTCATACAGTGTTTCATGTGATCTTAACTTGAATTAAAACTGACTTGGAGAATCTCTTTGAGCTGTTCTAAACAAGTTCTCATCTGTTTACAGTCATTTTCTCCGAATTATCCATGTTTTCATGTAGTTTCCTATATTCTGCCTTCCGGTCCAAGTATAAGCTTTGCCCACTTTATCAAAAAACTTCCTACACACTGTTATGAACTGAGGCAGCTCGGGAACATTGTCTCTAAACTGTGTTATAGAGTGTAGTACTACATTTCAGTGAAGTGTAAGGCTTTCCAAAGCTGCCGAACGTGTTTCTTTCTCTATTTCAATGGTATTCTGCCTTGTATAACACACATTTACCACTCTAGTCGACTTTAAGTAAAGACTATAGGATTCATACAGTGTTTAATGTCATCTTAACTCGAATTAAGGATTTCCCGGATCTTAGCTACCTTTTCTACACTAAGAACTGACTTGGAGAATCTCTTTGAGCTGTTCTAAACAAGTTCTCATCTGTTTACAGTCATTTTCTCCGAATTATCCATGTTTTCATGTAGTTTCCTATATTCTGCCTTCTGGTCCAATTATAAGCTTTGCCCAGTTTATCAAACAACTTCCTACACACTGTTATGAACTGAGGCAGCTTGGGAACATTGTCTCTCAACTGTGTTATAGAGTGTAGTACTACATTTCAGTGAAGTGTAAGGCATTCCAAAGCTGCCGAACGTGTTTCTTTCTCTATTTCAATGGTATTCTGCCTTGTATAACACACATTTACCAGTCTAGTCTCCTTTAAGTAAAGAATATAGGATTCATACAGTGTTTCATGTGATCTTAACTTGAATTAAAACTGACTTGGAGAATCTCTTTGAGCTGTTCTAAACAAGTTCTCATCTGTTTACAGTCATTTTCTCCGAATTATCCATGTTTTCATGTAGTTTCCTATATTCTGCCTTCTGGTCCAAGTATAAGCTTTGCCCACTTTATCAAAAAACTTCCTACACACTGTTATGAACTGAGGCAGCTCGGGAACATTGTCTCTCAACTGTGTTATAGAGTGTAGTACTACATTTCAGTGAAGTGTAAGGCTTTCCAAAGCTGCCGAACGTGTTTCTTTCTCTATTTCAATGGTATTCTGCCTTGTATAACACACATTTACCACTCTAGTCTCCTTTAAGTAAAGAATATAGGACTCATACAGTGTTTCATGTCATCTTAACTCGAATTAAGGATTTCCCGGATCTTATCTGCCTTTACTACACTAAGAACTGACTTGGAGAATCTCTTTTAGCTGTTCTAAACAAGTTCTCATCTGTTTACAGTCATTTTCTCTGAATTATCCATGTTTTCATGCAGTTTCCTATATTCTGCCTTCTGGTCCAGGTATATGCTTTGCCCACTTTATCAAACAACTTCCTACACACTGTTATGAACTGAGGCAGCTCGGGAACATTGTCTCTCAACTGTGTTATAGGGTGTAGTACTACATTTCATTGAAGTGTAAGGCTTTCCAAAGCTGCCGAAAGTGTTTCTTTCTCTATTTCAATGGTATTCTGCCTTGTATAACACACATTTACTACTCTAGTCGACTTTAAGTAAAGAATATAGGATTCATACAGTGTTTCATGTGATCTTAACTTGAATTTAGGATTTCCCGTATCTTAGCTACCGTTTCTACACTAAGAACTGACTTGGAGAATCTCTTTGAGCTGTTCTAAACAAGTTCTCATCTGTTTACAATCATTTTCTCTGAATTATCCATGTTTTCATGTAGTTTCCTATATTCTGACTTCTGGTCCACGTATAAGCTTTGCCCACTTTATCAAACAACTTCCAACACACTGTTATGAACTGAGGCAGTTCGGGAACATTGTCTCTCAACTGTGTTATAGAGTGTAGTACTACATTTCATTGAAGTGTAAGGCTTTCCAAAGCTGCCGAACGTGTTTCTTTCTCTATTTCAATGGTATTCTGCCTTGTATAACACACATTTACCACTCCAGTCGACTTTAAGTAAAGAATATAGGATTCATACAGTTTTTAATGTCATCTTAACTCGAATTTAGGATTTCCCGGATCTTAGCTACCTTTAATACACTAAGAACTGACTGGAGAATCTCTTTGAGCTGTTCTAAACAAGTTCTCATCTGTTTATACTCATTTTCTCTGAATTATCCATGTTTTCATGTAGTTTCCTATATTCTGCCTTCTGGTCCAAGTATAAGCTTTGCCCACTTTATCAAACAACTTCCTACACACTGTTATGAACTGAGGCAGCTCGGGAACATTGTCTCTCAACTGTGTTATAGAGTGTAGTACTACATTTCAGTGAAGTGTAAGGCTTTCCAAAGCTGCCGAACGTGTTTCTTTCTCTATTTCAATGGTATTCTGCCTTGTATAACACACATTTACCACTCTAGTCTCCTTTAAGTAAAGAATATAGGACTCATACAGTGTTTCATGTAATCTTAACTCGAATTAAGGATTTTCCGGATCTTATCTGCCTTTACTACACTAAGAACTGACCGAAGAATCTCTTTGAGCTGTTCTAAACAAGTTCTCATCTGTTTACAGTCATTTTCTCTGAATTATCCATGTTTTAATGTAGTTTCCGACATTCTGCCTTCTGGTCCAAGTATAAGCTTTGCCCACTTTATCAAACAACTTCCTACACACTGTTATGAACTGAGGCAGCTCGGGAACATTGTCTCTCAACTGTGTTATAGAGTGTAGTACTACATTTCAGTGAAGTGTAAGGCTTTCCAAAGCTGCCGAACGTGTTTCTTTCTCTATTTCAATGGTATTCTGCCTTGTATAACACACATTTACCACTCTAGTCTCCTTTAAGTAAAGAATATAGGATTCATACAGTGTTTCATGTGATCTTAACTTGAATTAAGGATTTCCCGGATCTTAGCTACCTTTTCTACACTAAGAACTGACTTGGAGAATCTCTTTGAGCTGTTCTAAACAAGTTCTCATCTGTTTACAGTCATTTTCTCCGAATTATCCATGTTTTCATGTAGTTTCCTATATTCTGCCTTCTGTTCCAAGTATAAGCTTTGCCCACTTTATCAAACAACTTCCTACACACTGTTATGAACTGAGGCAGCTCGGGAACATTGTCTCTCAACTGTGTTATAGAGTGTAGTACTACATTTCAGTGAAGTGTAAGGCTTTCCAAAGCTGCCGAACGTGTTTCTTTCTCTATTTCAATGGTATTCTGCCTTGTATAACACACATTTACCACTCTAGTCTCCTTTAAGTAAAGAATATAGGATTCATACAGTGTTTCATGTGATCTTAACTTGAATTATGGATTTCCCGGATCTTAGCTACCTTTTCTACACTAAGAACTGACTTGGAGAATCTCTTTGAGCTGTTCTAAACAAGTTCTCATCTGTTTACAGTCATTTTCTCCGAATTATCCATGTTTTCATGTAGTTTCCTATACTCTGCCTTCTGGTCCAAGTATAAGCTTTGCCCACTTTATCAAACAACTTCCTACACACTGTTATGAACTGAGGCAGCTCGGGAACATTGTCTCTCAACTGTGTTATAGACTGTAGTACTATATTTCAGTGAAGTGTAAGGCATTCCAAAGCTGCGGAACGTGTTTCTTTCTCTATTTCAATTGTATTCTGCCTGGTATAACAGACATTTACCACTCTAGTCTACTTTAAGTAAAGAATATAGGATTCATACAGTGTTTCATGTGATCTTAACTTGAATTTAGGATTTCCCGTATCTTAGCTACCGTTTCTACACTATGAACTGACTTGTAGAATCTCTTTGAGCTGTTCTAAACAAGTTCTCATCTGTTTACAATCATTTTCTCTGAATTATCCATGTTTTCATGTAGTTTCCTATATTCTGCCTTCTGGTCCAAGTATAAGCTTTGCCCACTTTATCAAACAACTTCCAACACACTGTTATGAACTGAGGCAGTTCGGGAACATTGTCTCTCAACTGTGTTATAGAGTGTAGTACTACATTTCATTGAAGTGTAAGGCTTTCCAAAGCTGCCGAACGTGTTTCTTTCTCTATTTCAATGGTATTCTGCCTTGTATAACACACATTTACCACTCTAGTCGACTTTAAGTAAAGAATATAGGATTCATACAGTGTTTAATGTCATCTTAACTCGAATTAAGGATTTCCCGGATCTTAGCTACCTTTACTACACTAAGAACTGACTGGAGAATCTCTTTGAGCTGTTCTAAACAAGTTCTCATCTGTTTACACTCATTTTCTCTGAATTATTCATGTTTTCATGTAGTTTCCTATATTCTGCCTTCTGGTCCAAGTATAAGCTTTGCCCACTTTATCAAACAACTTCCTACACACTGTTATGAACTGAGGCAGCTCGGGAACATTGTCTCTCAACTGTGTTATAGACTGTAGTACTATATTTCAGTGAAGTGTAAGGCTTTCCAAAGCTGCCGAACGTGTTTCTTTCTCTATTTCAATGGTATTCTGCCTTGTATAACACACATTTACCACTCTAGTCTCCTTTAAGTAAAGAATATAGGATTCATACAGTGTTTCATGTCATCTTAACTCGAATTAAAGATTTCCCGGATCTTAGCTACCTTTACTACGCTAAGAACTGACCGGAGAATCTCTTTGAGCTGTTCTAAACAAGTTCTCATCTGTTTACAGTCATTTTCTCTGAATTTTGCATGTTTTCATGTAGTTTCCTACATTCTGCCTTCTGGTCCAAGTATAAGCTTTGCCCACTTTATCAAACAACTTCCTACACACTGTTATGAACTGAGGCAGCTCGGGAACATTGTCTCTCAACTGTGTTATAGAGTGTAGTACTACATTTCAGTGAAGTGTAAGGCTTTCCAAAGCTGCCGAACGTGTTTCTTTCTCTATTTCAATGGTATTCTGCCTTGTATAACACACATTTACCACTCTAGTCTCCTTTAAGTAAAGAATATAGGATTCATACAGTGATTCATGTGATCTTAACTTGAAATAAGGATTTCTCGGATCTTAGCTACCTTTTCTACACTAAGAACTGACTTGGAGAATCTCTTTGAGCTGTTCTAAACAAGTTCTCATCTGTTTACAGTCATTTTCTCCTAATTATCCATGTTTTCATGTAGTTTCCTATATTCTGCCTTCTGGTCCAAGTATAAGCTTTGCCCACTTTATCAAACAACCTCCTACACACTGTTATGAACTGAGGCAGCTCGGGAACATTGTCTCTCAACTGTGTTATAGAGTGTAGTACTACATTTCAGTGAAGTGTAAGGCTTTCCAAAGCTGCCGAACGTGTTTCTTTCTCTATTTCAATGGTATTCTGCCTTGTATAACACACATTTACCAGTCTAGTCTCCTTTAAGTAAAGAATATAGGATTCATACAGTGTTTCATGTGATCTTAACTTGAATTAAGGATTTCCCGGATCTTAGGTACCTTTTCTACACTAAGAACTGACTTGGAGAATCTCTTTGAGCTCTTCTAAACAAGTTCTCATCTGTTTACAGTCATTTTCTCTGAATTATCCATGTTTTCATGTAGTTTCCTATATTCTGCCTTCTGGTCCAAGTATAAGCTTTGCCCACTTTATCAAACAACTTCCTACACACTGTTATGAACTGAGGCAGCTCGGGAACATTGTCTCTCAACTGTGTTATAGAGTGTAGTACTACATTTCAGTGAAGTGTAAGGCTTTCCAAAGCTGCCGAACGTGTTTCTTTCTCTATTTCAATGGTATTCTGCCTTGTATAACACACATTTACCACTCTAGTCGACTTTAAGTAAAGAATATAGGATTCAAACAGTGTTTCATGTGATCTTAACTTGAATTAAGGATTTCCCGGATCTTAGCTACCTTTTCTACACTAAGAACTGACTTGGAGAATCTCTTTGAGCTGTTCTAAACAAGTTCTCATCTGTTTACAGTCATTTTCTCCGAATTATCCATGTTTTCATGTAGTTTCCTATATTCTGCCTTCTGGTCCAAGTATAAGCTTTGCCCACTTTATCAAACAACTTCCTACACACTGTTATGAACTGAGGCAGCTCGGGAACATTGTCTCTCAACTGTGTTATAGAGTGTAGTACTACATTTCAGAGAAGTGTAAGGCTTTCCAAAGCTGCGGAACGTGTTTCTTTCTCTATTTCAATGGTATTCTGCCTTGTATAACACACATTTACCAGTCTAGTCTCCTCTAGTAAAGAATATAGGATTCATACAGTGTTTCATGTGATCTTAACTTGAATTAAAACTGACTTGGAGAATCTCTTTGAGCTGTTCTAAACAAGTTCTCATCTGTTTACAGTCATTTTCTCCGAATTATCCATGTTTTCATGTAGTTTCCTATATTCTGCCTTCCGGTCCAAGTATAAGCTTTGCCCACTTTATCAAAAAACTTCCTACACACTGTTATGAACTGAGGCAGCTCGGGAACATTGTCTCTAAACTGTGTTATAGAGTGTAGTACTACATTTCAGTGAAGTGTAAGGCTTTCCAAAGCTGCCGAACGTGTTTCTTTCTCTATTTCAATGGTATTCTGCCTTGTATAACACACATTTACCACTCTAGTCGACTTTAAGTAAAGACTATAGGATTCATACAGTGTTTAATGTCATCTTAACTCGAATTAAGGATTTCCCGGATCTTAGCTACCTTTTCTACACTAAGAACTGACTTGGAGAATCTCTTTGAGCTGTTCTAAACAAGTTCTCATCTGTTTACAGTCATTTTCTCCGAATTATCCATGTTTTCATGTAGTTTCCTATATTCTGCCTTCTGGTCCAATTATAAGCTTTGCCCAGTTTATCAAACAACTTCCTACACACTGTTATGAACTGAGGCAGCTTGGGAACATTGTCTCTCAACTGTGTTATAGAGTGTAGTACTACATTTCAGTGAAGTGTAAGGCTTTCCAAAGCTGCCGAACGTGTTTCTTTCTCTATTTCAATGGTATTCTGCCTTGTATAACACACATTTACCAGTCTAGTCTCCTTTAAGTAAAGAATATAGGATTCATACAGTGTTTCATGTGATCTTAACTTGAATTAAAACTGACTTGGAGAATCTCTTTGAGCTGTTCTAAACAAGTTCTCATCTGTTTACAGTCATTTTCTCCGAATTATCCATGTTTTCATGTAGTTTCCTATATTCTGCCTTCTGGTCCAAGTATAAGCTTTGCCCACTTTATCAAAAAACTTCCTACACACTGTTATGAACTGAGGCAGCTCGGGAACATTGTCTCTAAACTGTGTTATAGAGTGTAGTACTACATTTCAGTGAAGTGTAAGGCTTTCCAAAGCTGCCGAACGTGTTTCTTTCTCTATTTCAATGGTATTCTGCCTTGTATAACACACATTTACCACTCTAGTCTCCTTTAAGTAAAGAATATAGGACTCATACAGTGTTTCATGTCATCTTAACTCGAATTAAGGATTTCCCGGATCTTATCTGCCTTTACTACACTAAGAACTGACTTGGAGAATCTCTTTCAGCTGTTCTAAACAAGTTCTCATCTGTTTACAGTCATTTTCTCTGAATTATCCATGTTTTCATGCAGTTTTCTATATTCTGCCTTCTGGTCCAGGTATAAGCTTTGCCCACTTTATCAAACAACTTCCTACACACTGTTATGAACTGAGGCAGCTCGGGAACATTGTCTCTCAACTGTGTTATAGAGTGTAGTACTACATTTCAGTGAAGTGTAAGGCTTTCCAAAGCTGCCGAACGTGTTTCTTTCTCTATTTCAATGGTATTCTGCCTTGTATAACACACATTTACCACTCTAGTCTCCTTTAAGTAAAGAATATAGGATTCATACAGTGATTCATGTGATCTTAACTTGAATTAAGGATTTCCCGGATCTTAGCTACCTTTTCTACACTAAGAACTGACTTGGAGAATCTCTTTGAGCTGTTCTAAACAAGTTCTCATCTGTTTACAGTCATTTCCTCTGAATTATCCATGTTTTCATTTGGTTTCCTATATTCTGCCTTCTGGTCCAAGTATAAGCTTTGCCCACTTTATCAAACAACTTCCTACACACTGTTATGAACTGAGGCAGCTCGGGAACATTGTCTCTCAACTGTGTTATAGAGTGTAGTACTACATTTCAGTGAAGTGTAAGGCTTTCCAAAGCTGCCGAACGTGTTTCTTTCTCTATTTCAATGGTATTCTGCCTTGTATAACACACATTTACCACTCTAGTCGACTTTAAGTAAAGAATATAGGATTCAAACAGTGTTTCATGTGATCTTAACTTGAATTAAGGATTTCCCGGATCTTAGCTACCTTTTCTACACTAAGAACTGACTTGGAGAATCTCTTTGAGCTGTTCTAAACAAGTTCTCAACTGTTTACAGTCATTTTCTCCGAATTATCCATGTTTTCATGTAGTTTCCTATATTCTGCCTTCTGGTCCAAGTATAAGCTTTGCCCACTTTATCAAACAACTTCCTACACACTGTTATGAACTGAGGCAGCTCGGAAACATTGTCTCTCAACTGTGTTATAGAGTGTAGTACTACATTTCAGAGAAGTGTAAGGCTTTCCAAAGCTGCCGAACGTGTTTCTTTCTCTATTTCAATGGTATTCTGCCTTGTATAACACACATTTACCAGTCTAGTCTCCTTTAAGTAAAGAATATAGGATTCATACAGTGTTTCATGTGATCTTAACTTGAATTAAAACTGACTTGGAGAATCTCTTTGAGCTGTTCTAAACAAGTTCTCATCTGTTTACAGTCATTTTCTCCGAATTATCCATGTTTTCATGTAGTTTCCTATATTCTGCCTTCTGGTCCAAGTATAAGCTTTGCCCACTTTATCAAAAAACTTCCTACACACTGTTATGAACTGAGGCAGCTCGGGAACATTGTCTCTAAACTGTGTTATAGAGTGTAGTACTACATTTCAGTGAAGTGTAAGGCTTTCCAAAGCTGCCGAACGTGTTTCTTTCTCTATTTCAATGGTATTCTGCCTTGTATAACACACATTTACCACTCTAGTCTCCTTTAAGTAAAGAATATAGGACTCATACAGTGTTTCATGTCATCTTAACTCGAATTAAGGATTTCCCGGATCTTATCTGCCTTTACTACACTAAGAACTGACTTGGAGAATCTCTTTCAGCTGTTCTAAACAAGTTCTCATCTGTTTACAGTCATTTTCTCTGAATTATCCATGTTTTCATGCAGTTTTCTATATTCTGCCTTCTGGTCCAGGTATAAGCTTTGCCCACTTTATCAAACAACTTCCTACACACTGTTATGAACTGAGGCAGCTCGGGAACATTGTCTCTCAACTGTGTTATAGAGTGTAGTACTACATTTCAGTGAAGTGTAAGGCTTTCCAAAGCTGCCGAACGTGTTTCTTTCTCTATTTCAATGGTATTCTGCCTTGTATAACACACATTTACCAGTCTAGTCTCCTTTAAGTAAAGAATATAGGATTCATACAGTGTTTCATGTGATCTTAACTTGAATTAAGGATTTCCCGGATCTTAGGTACCTTTTCTACACTAAGAACTGACTTGGAGAATCTCTTTGAGCTGTTCTAAACAAGTTCTCATCTGTTTACAGTCATTTTCTCTGAATTATCCATGTTTTCATTTGGTTTCCTATATTCTGCCTTCTGGTCCAAGTATAAGCTTTGCCCACTTTATCAAACAACTTCCTACACACTGTTATGAACTGAGGCAGCTCGGGAACATTGTCTCTCAACTGTGTTATAGAGTGTAGTACTACATTTCAGTGAAGTGTAAGGCTTTCCAAAGCTGCCGAACGTGTTTCTTTCTCTATTTCAATGGTATTCTGCCTTGTATAACACACATTTACCACTCTAGTCGACTTTAAGTAAAGAATATAGGATTCAAACAGTGTTTCATGTGATCTTAACTTGAATTAAGGATTTCCCGGATCTTAGCTACCTTTTCTACACTAAGAACTGACTTGGAGAATCTCTTTGAGCTGTTCTAAACAAGTTCTCATCTGTTTACAGTCATTTTCTCCGAATTATCCATGTTTTCATGTAGTTTCCTATATTCTGCCTTCTGGTCCAAGTATAAGCTTTGCCCACTTTATCAAACAACTTCCTACACACTGTTATGAACTGAGGCAGCTCTTAAACATTGTCTCTCAACTGTGTTATAGAGTGTAGTACTACATTTCAGAGAAGTGTAAGGCTTTCCAAAGATGCCGAACGTGTTTCTTTCTCTATTTCAATGGTATTCTGCCTTGTATAACACACATTTACCAGTCTAGTCTCCTCTAAGTAAAGAACATAGGATTCATACAGTGTTTCATGTGATCTTAACTTGAATTAAAACTGACTTGGAGAATCTCTTTGAGCTGTTCTAAACAAGTTCTCATCTGTTTACAGTCATTTTCTCCGAATTATCCATGTTTTCATGTAGTTTCCTATATTCTGCCTTCCGGTCCAAGTATAAGCTTTGCCCACTTTATCAAAAAACTTCCTACACACTGTTATGAACTGAGGCAGCTCGGGAACATTGTCTCTAAACTGTGTTATAGAGTGTAGTACTACATTTCAGTGAAGTGTAAGGCTTTCCAAAGCTGCCGAACGTGTTTCTTTCTCTATTTCAATGGTATTCTGCCTTGTATAACACACATTTACCACTCTAGTCGACTTTAAGTAAAGACTATAGGATTCATACAGTGTTTAATGTCATCTTAACTCGAATTAAGGATTTCCCGGATCTTAGCTACCTTTTCTACACTAAGAACTGACTTGGAGAATCTCTTTGAGCTGTTCTAAACAAGTTCTCATCTGTTTACAGTCATTTTCTCCGAATTATCCATGTTTTCATGTAGTTTCCTATATTCTGCCTTCTGGTCCAATTATAAGCTTTGCCCAGTTTATCAAACAACTTCCTACACACTGTTATGAACTGAGGCAGCTTGGGAACATTGTCTCTCAACTGTGTTATAGAGTGTAGTACTACATTTCAGTGAAGTGTAAGGCTTTCCAAAGCTGCCGAACGTGTTTCTTTCTCTATTTCAATGGTATTCTGCCTTGTATAACACACATTTACCAGTCTAGTCTCCTTTAAGTAAAGAATATAGGATTCATACAGTGTTTCATGTGATCTTAACTTGAATTAAAACTGACTTGGAGAATATCTTTGAGCTGTTCTAAACAAGTTCTCATCTGTTTACAGTCATTTTCTCCGAATTATCCATGTTTTCATGTAGTTTCCTATATTCTGCCTTCTGGTCCAAGTATAAGCTTTGCCCACTTTATCAAAAAACTTCCTACACACTGTTATGAACTGAGGCAGCTCAGGAACATTGTCTCTAAACTGTGTTATAGAGTGTAGTACTACATTTCAGTGAAGTGTAAGGCTTTCCAAAGCTGCCGAATGTGTTTCTTTCTCTATTTCAATGGTATTCTGCCTTGTATAACACACATTTACCACTCTAGTCTCCTTTAAGTAAAGAATATAGGACTCATACAGTGTTTCATGTCATCTTAACTCTAATTAAGGATTTCCCGGATCTTATCTGCCTTTACTACACTAAGAACTGACTTGGAGAATCTCTTTCAGCTGTTCTAAACAAGTTCTCATCTGTTTACAGTCATTTTCTCTGAATTATCCATGTTTTCATGCAGTTTTCTATATTCTGCCTTCTGGTCCAGGTATAAGCTTTGCCCACTTTATCAAACAACTTCCTACACACTCTTATGAACTGAGGCAGCTCGGGAACATTGTCTCTCAACTGTGTTATAGAGTGTAGTACTACATTTCAGTGAAGTGTAAGGCTTTCCAAAGCTGCCGAACGTGTTTCTTTCTCTATTTCAATGGTATTCTGCCTTGTATAACACACATTTACCACTCTAGTCGACTTTAAGTAAAGAATATAGGATTCAAACAGTGTTTCATGTGATCTTAACTTGAATTAAGGATTTCCCGGATCTTAGCTACCTTTTCTACACTAAGAACTGACTTGGAGAATCTCTTTGAGCTGTTCTAAACAAGTTCTCATCTGTTTACAGTCATTTTCTCCGAATTATCCATGTTTTCATGTAGTTTCCTATATTCTGCCTTCTGGTCCAAGTATAAGCTTTGCCCACTTTATCAAACAACTTCCTACACACTGTTATGAACTGAGGCAGCTCGGGAACATTGTCTCTCAACTGTGTTATAGAGTGTAGTACTACATTTCAGAGAAGTGTAAGGCTTTCCAAAGCTGCCGAACGTGTTTCTTTCTCTATTTCAATGGTATTCTGCCTTGTATAACACACATTTACCACTCTAGTCGACTTTAAGTAAAGACTATAGGATTCATACAGTGTTTAATGTCATCTTAACTCGAATTAAGGATTTCCCGGATCTTAGCTACCTTTTCTACACTAAGAACTGACTTGGAGAATCTCTTTGAGCTGTTCTAAACAAGTTCTCATCTGTTTACAGTCATTTTCTCCGAATTATCCATGTTTTCATGTAGTTTCCTATATTCTGCCTTCTGGTCCAATTATAAGCTTTGCCCAGTTTATCAAACAACTTCCTACACACTGTTATGAACTGAGGCAGCTTGGGAACATTGTCTCTCAACTGTGTTATAGAGTGTAGTACTACATTTCAGTGAAGTGTAAGGCTTTCCAAAGCTGCCGAACGTGTTTCTTTCTCTATTTCAATGGTATTCTGCCTTGTATAACACACATTTACCAGTCTAGTCTCCTTTAAGTAAAGAATATAGGATTCATACAGTGTTTCATGTGATCTTAACTTGAATTAAAACTGACTTGGAGAATCTCTTTGAGCTGTTCTAAACAAGTTCTCATCTGTTTACAGTCATTTTCTCCGAATTATCCATGTTTTCATGTAGTTTCCTATATTCTGCCTTCTGGTCCAAGTATAAGCTTTGCCCACTTTATCAAAAAACTTCCTACACACTGTTATGAACTGAGGCAGCTCGGGAACATTGTCTCTAAACTGTGTTATAGAGTGTAGTACTACATTTCAGTGAAGTGTAAGGCTTTCCAAAGCTGCCGAACGTGTTTCTTTCTCTATTTCAATGGTATTCTGCCTTTTTTAACACACATTTACCACTCTAGTCTCCTTTAAGTAAAGAACATAGGACTCATACAGTGTTTCATGTCATCTTAACTCGAATTAAGGATTTCCCGGATCTTATCTGCCTTTACTACACTAAGAACTGACTTGGAGAATCTCTTTCAGCTGTTCTAAACAAGTTCTCATCTGTTTACAGTCATTTTCTCTGAATTATCCATGTTTTCATGCAGTTTTCTATATTCTGCCTTCTGGTCCAGGTATAAGCTTTGCCCACTTTATCAAACAACTTCCTACACACTGTTATGAACTGAGGCAGCTCGGGAACATTGTCTCTCAACTGTGTTATAGAGTGTAGTACTACATTTCAGTGAAGTGTAAGGCTTTCCAAAGCTGCCGAACGTGTTTCTTTCTCTATTTCAATGGTATTCTGCCTTGTATAATACACATTTACCACTCTAGTCTCCTTTAAGTAAAGAATATAGGATTCATACAGTGATTCATGTGATCTTAACTTGAATTAAGGATTTCCCGGATCTTAGCTACCTTTTCTACACTAAGAACTGACTTGGAGAATCTCTTTGAGCTGTTCTAAACAAGTTCTCATCTGTTTACAGTCATTTTCTCCTAATTATCCATGTTTTCATGTAGTTTCCTATATTCTGCCTTCTGGTCCAAGTATAAGCTTTGCCCACTTTATCAAACAACCTCCTACACACTGTTATGAACTGAGGCAGCTCGGGAACATTGTCTCTCAACTGTGTTATAGAGTGTAGTACTACATTTCAGTGAAGTGTAAGGCTTTCCAAAGCTGCCGAACGTGTTTCTTTCTCTATTTCAATGGTATTCTGCCTTGTATAACACACATTTACCAGTCTAGTCTCCTTTAAGTAAAGAATATAGGATTCATACAGTGTTTCATGTGATCTTAACTTGAATTAAGGATTTCCCGGATCTTAGGTACCTTTTCTACACTAAGAACTGACTTGGAGAATCTCTTTGAGCTGTTCTAAACAAGTTCTCATCTGTTTACAGTCATTTTCTCTGAATTATCCATGTTTTCATGCAGTTTTCTATATTCTGCCTTCTGGTCCAGGTATAAGCTTTGCCCACTTTATCAAACAACTTCCTACACACTGTTATGAACTGAGGCAGCTCGGGAACATTGTCTCTCAACTGTGTTATAGAGTGTAGTACTACATTTCAGTGAAGTGTAAGGCTTTCCAAAGCTGCCGAACGTGTTTCTTTCTCTATTTCAATGGTATTCTGCCTTGTATAACACACATTTACCACTCTAGTCCACTTTAAGTAAAGAATATAGGATTCAAACAGTGTTTCATGTGATCTTAACTTGAATTAAGGATTTCCCGGATCTTAGCTACCTTTTCTACACTAAGAACTGACTTGGAGAATCTCTTTGAGCTGTTCTAAACAAGTTCTCAACTGTTTACAGTCATTTTCTCCGAATTATCCATGTTTTCATGTAGTTTCCTATATTCTGCCTTCTGGTCCAAGTATAAGCTTTGCCCACTTTATCAAACAACTTCCTACACACTGTTATGAACTGAGGCAGCTCGGAAACATTGTCTCTCAACTGTGTTATAGAGTGTAGTACTACATTTCAGAGAAGTGTAAGGCTTTCCAAAGATGCCGAACGTGTTTCTTTCTCTATTTCAATGGTATTCTGCCTTGTATAACACACATTTACCAGTCTAGTCTCCTCTAAGTAAAGAACATAGGATTCATACAGTGTTTCATGTGATCTTAACTTGAATTAAAACTGACTTGGAGAATCTCTTTGAGCTGTTCTAAACAAGTTCTCATCTGTTTATAGTCATTTTCTCCGAATTATCCTTGTTTTCATGTAGTTTCCTATATTCTGCCTTCCGGTCCAAGTATAAGCTTTGCCCACTTTATCAAAAAACTTCCTACACACTGTTATGAACTGAGGCAGCTCGGGAACATTGTCTCTAAACTGTGTTATAGAGTGTAGTACTACATTTCAGTGAAGTGTAAGGCTTTCCAAAGCTGCCGAACGTGTTTCTTTCTCTATTTCAATGGTATTCTGCCTTGTATAACACACATTTACCACTCTAGTCGACTTTAAGTAAAGACTATAGGATTCATACAGTGTTTAATGTCATCTTAACTCGAATTAAGGATTTCCCGGATCTTAGCTACCTTTTCTACACTAAGAACTGACTTGGAGAATCTCTTTGAGCTGTTCTAAACAAGTTCTCATCTGTTTACAGTCATTTTCTCCGAATTATCCATGTTTTCATGTAGTTTCCTATATTCTGCCTTCTGGTCCAATTATAAGCTTTGCCCAGTTTATCAAACAACTTCCTACACACTGTTATGAACTGAGGCAGCTTGGGAACATTGTCTCTCAACTGTGTTATAGAGTGTAGTACTACATTTCAGTGAAGTGTAAGGCTTTCCAAAGCTGCCGAACGTGTTTCTTTCTCTATTTCAATGGTATTCTGCCTTGTATAACACACATTTACCAGTCTAGTCTCCTCTAAGTAAAGAACATAGGATTCATACAGTGTTTCATGTGATCTTAACTTGAATTAAAACTGACTTGGAGAATCTCTTTGAGCTGTTCTAAACAAGTTCTCATCTGTTTACAGTCATTTTCTCCGAATTATCCATGTTTTCATGTAGTTTCCTATATTCTGCCTTCCGGTCCAAGTATAAGCTTTGCCCACTTTATCAAAAAACTTCCTACACACTGTTATGAACTGAGGCAGCTCGGGAACATTGTCTCTAAACTGTGTTATAGAGTGTAGTACTACATTTCAGTGAAGTGTAAGGCTTTCCAAAGCTGCCGAACGTGTTTCTTTCTCTATTTCAATGGTATTCTGCCTTGTATAACACACATTTACCACTCTAGTCGACTTTAAGTAAAGACTATAGGATTCATACAGTGTTTAATGTCATCTTAACTCGAATTAAGGATTTCCCGGATCTTAGCTACCTTTTCTACACTAAGAACTGACTTGGAGAATCTCTTTGAGCTGTTCTAAACAAGTTCTCATCTGTTTACAGTCATTTTCTCCGAATTATCCATGTTTTCATGTAGTTTCCTATATTCTGCCTTCTGGTCCAATTATAAGCTTTGCCCAGTTTATCAAACAACTTCCTACACACTGTTATGAACTGAGGCAGCTTGGGAACATTGTCTCTCAACTGTGTTATAGAGTGTAGTACTACATTTCAGTGAAGTGTAAGGCTTTCCAAAGCTGCCGAACCTGTTTCTTTCTCTATTTCAATGGTATTCTGCCTTGTATAACACACATTTACCAGTCTAGTCTCCTTTAAGTAAAGAATATAGGATTCATACAGTGTTTCATGTGATCTTAACTTGAATTAAAACTGACTTGGAGAATCTCTTTGAGCTGTTCTAAACAAGTTCTCATCTGTTTACAGTCATTTTCTCCGAATTATCCATGTTTTCATGTAGTTTCCTATATTCTGCCTTCTGGTCCAAGTATAAGCTTTGCCCACTTTATCAAAAAACTTCCTACACACTGTTATGAACTGAGGCAGCTCGGGAACATTGTCTCTAAACTGTGTTATAGAGTGTAGTACTACATTTCAGTGAAGTGTAAGGCTTTCCAAAGCTGCCGAACGTGTTTCTTTCTCTATTTCAATGGTATTCTGCCTTTTTTAACACACATTTACCACTCTAGTCTCCTTTAAGTAAAGAATATAGGACTCATACAGTGTTTCATGTCATCTTAACTCGAATTAAGGATTTCCCGGATCTTATCTGCCTTTACTACACTAAGAACTGACTTGGAGAATCTCTTTCAGCTGTTCTAAACAAGTTCTCATCTGTTTACAGTCATTTTCTCTGAATTATCCATGTTTTCATGCAGTTTTCTATATTCTGCCTTCTGGTCCAGGTATAAGCTTTGCCCACTTTATCAAACAACTTCCTACACACTGTTATGAACTGAGGCAGCTCGGGAACATTGTCTCTCAACTGTGTTATAGAGTGTAGTACTACATTTCAGTGAAGTGTAAGGCTTTCCAAAGCTGCCGAACGTGTTTCTTTCTCTATTTCAATGGTATTCTGCCTTGTATTACACACATTTACCACTCTAGTCTCCTTTAAGTAAAGAATATAGGATTCATACAGTGATTCATGTGATCTTAACTTGAATTAAGGATTTCCCGGATCTTAGCTACCTTTTCTACACTAAGAACTGACTTGGAGAATCTCTTTGAGCTGTTCTAAACAAGTTCTCATCTGTTTACAGTCATTTTCTCCTAATTATCCATGTTTTCATGTAGTTTCCTATATTCTGCCTTCTGGTCCAAGTATAAGCTTTGCCCACTTTATCAAACAACCTCCTACACACTGTTATGAACTGAGGCAGCTCGGGAACATTGTCTCTCAACTGTGTTATAGAGTGTAGTACTACATTTCAGTGAAGTGTAAGGCTTTCCAAAGCTGCCGAACGTGTTTCTTTCTCTATTTCAATGGTATTCTGCCTTGTATAACACACATTTACCAGTCTAGTCTCCTTTAAGTAAAGAATATAGGATTCATACAGTGTTTCATGTGATCTTAACTTGAATTAAGGATTTCCCGGATCTTAGGTACCTTTTCTACACTAAGAACTGACTTGGAGAATCTCTTTGAGCTGTTCTAAACAAGTTCTCATCTGTTTACAGTCATTTTCTCTGAATTATCCATGTTTTCATGCAGTTTTCTATATTCTGCCTTCTGGTCCAGGTATAAGCTTTGCCCACTTTATCAAACAACTTCCTACACACTGTTATGAACTGAGGCAGCTCGGGAACATTGTCTCTCAACTGTGTTATAGAGTGTAGTACTACATTTCAGTGAAGTGTAAGGCTTTCCAAAGCTGCCGAACGTGTTTCTTTCTCTATTTCAATGGTATTCTGCCTTGTATAACACACATTTACCACTCTAGTCGACTTTAAGTAAAGAATATAGGATTCAAACAGTGTTTCATGTGATCTTAACTTGAATTAAGGATTTCCCGGATCTTAGCTACCTTTTCTACACTAAGAACTGACTTGGAGAATCTCTTTGAGCTGTTCTAAACAAGTTCTCAACTGTTTACAGTCATTTTCTCCGAATTATCCATGTTTTCATGTAGTTTCCTATATTCTGCCTTCTGGTCCAAGTATAAGCTTTGCCCACTTTATCAAACAACTTCCTACACACTGTTATGAACTGAGGCAGCTCGGAAACATTGTCTCTCAACTGTGTTATAGAGTGTAGTACTACATTTCAGAGAAGTGTAAGGCTTTCCAAAGATGCCGAACGTGTTTCTTTCTCTATTTCAATGGTATTCTGCCTTGTATAACACACATTTACCACTCTAGTCGACTTTAAGTAAAGACTATAGGATTCATACAGTGTTTAATGTCATCTTAACTCGAATTAAGGATTTCCCGGATCTTAGCTACCTTTTCTACACTAAGAACTGACTTGGAGAATCTCTTTGAGCTGTTCTAAACAAGTTCTCATCTGTTTACAGTCATTTTCTCCGAATTATCCATGTTTTCATGTAGTTTCCTATATTCTGCCTTCTGGTCCAATTATAAGCTTTGCCCAGTTTATCAAACAACTTCCTACACACTGTTATGAACTGAGGCAGCTTGGGAACATTGTCTCTCAACTGTGTTATAGAGTGTAGTACTACATTTCAGTGAAGTGTAAGGCTTTCCAAAGCTGCCGAACGTGTTTCTTTCTCTATTTCAATGGTATTCTGCCTTGTATAACACACATTTACCAGTCTAGTCTCCTCTAAGTAAAGAACATAGGATTCATACAGTGTTTCATGTGATCTTAACTTGAATTAAAACTGACTTGGAGAATCTCTTTGAGCTGTTCTAAACAAGTTCTCATCTGTTTACAGTCATTTTCTCCGAATTATCCATGTTTTCATGTAGTTTCCTATATTCTGCCTTCCGGTCCAAGTATAAGCTTTGCCCACTTTATCAAAAAACTTCCTACACACTGTTATGAACTGAGGCAGCTCGGGAACATTGTCTCTAAACTGTGTTATAGAGTGTAGTACTACATTTCAGTGAAGTGTAAGGCTTTCCAAAGCTGCCGAACGTGTTTCTTTCTCTATTTCAATGGTATTCTGCCTTGTATAACACACATTTACCACTCTAGTCGACTTTAAGTAAAGACTATAGGATTCATACAGTGTTTAATGTCATCTTAACTCGAATTAAGGATTTCCCGGATCTTAGCTACCTTTTCTACACTAAGAACTGACTTGGAGAATCTCTTTGAGCTGTTCTAAACAAGTTCTCATCTGTTTACAGTCATTTTCTCCGAATTATCCATGTTTTCATGTAGTTTCCTATATTCTGCCTTCTGGTCCAATTATAAGCTTTGCCCAGTTTATCAAACAACTTCCTACACACTGTTATGAACTGAGGCAGCTTGGGAACATTGTCTCTCAACTGTGTTATAGAGTGTAGTACTACATTTCAGTGAAGTGTAAGGCTTTCCAAAGCTGCCGAACCTGTTTCTTTCTCTATTTCAATGGTATTCTGCCTTGTATAACACACATTTACCAGTCTAGTCTCCTTTAAGTAAAGAATATAGGATTCATACAGTGTTTCATGTGATCTTAACTTGAATTAAAACTGACTTGGAGAATCTCTTTGAGCTGTTCTAAACAAGTTCTCATCTGTTTACAGTCATTTTCTCCGAATTATCCATGTTTTCATGTAGTTTCCTATATTCTGCCTTCTGGTCCAAGTATAAGCTTTGCCCACTTTATCAAAAAACTTCCTACACACTGTTATGAACTGAGGCAGCTCGGGAACATTGTCTCTAAACTGTGTTATAGAGTGTAGTACTACATTTCAGTGAAGTGTAAGGCTTTCCAAAGCTGCCGAACGTGTTTCTTTCTCTATTTCAATGGTATTCTGCCTTTTTTAACACACATTTACCACTCTAGTCTCCTTTAAGTAAAGAATATAGGACTCATACAGTGTTTCATGTCATCTTAACTCGAATTAAGGATTTCCCGGATCTTATCTGCCTTTACTACACTAAGAACTGACTTGGAGAATCTCTTTCAGCTGTTCTAAACAAGTTCTCATCTGTTTACAGTCATTTTCTCTGAATTATCCATGTTTTCATGCAGTTTTCTATATTCTGCCTTCTGGTCCAGGTATAAGCTTTGCCCACTTTATCAAACAACTTCCTACACACTGTTATGAACTGAGGCAGCTCGGGAACATTGTCTCTCAACTGTGTTATAGAGTGTAGTACTACATTTCAGTGAAGTGTAAGGCTTTCCAAAGCTGCCGAACGTGTTTCTTTCTCTATTTCAATGGTATTCTGCCTTGTATTACACACATTTACCACTCTAGTCTCCTTTAAGTAAAGAATATAGGATTCATACAGTGATTCATGTGATCTTAACTTGAATTAAGGATTTCCCGGATCTTAGCTACCTTTTCTACACTAAGAACTGACTTGGAGAATCTCTTTGAGCTGTTCTAAACAAGTTCTCATCTGTTTACAGTCATTTTCTCCTAATTATCCATGTTTTCATGTAGTTTCCTATATTCTGCCTTCTGGTCCAAGTATAAGCTTTGCCCACTTTATCAAACAACCTCCTACACACTGTTATGAACTGAGGCAGCTCGGGAACATTGTCTCTCAACTGTGTTATAGAGTGTAGTACTACATTTCAGTGAAGTGTAAGGCTTTCCAAAGCTGCCGAACGTGTTTCTTTCTCTATTTCAATGGTATTCTGCCTTGTATAACACACATTTACCAGTCTAGTCTCCTTTAAGTAAAGAATATAGGATTCATACAGTGTTTCATGTGATCTTAACTTGAATTAAGGATTTCCCGGATCTTAGGTACCTTTTCTACACTAAGAACTGACTTGGAGAATCTCTTTGAGCTGTTCTAAACAAGTTCTCATCTGTTTACAGTCATTTTCTCTGAATTATCCATGTTTTCATGCAGTTTTCTATATTCTGCCTTCTGGTCCAGGTATAAGCTTTGCCCACTTTATCAAACAACTTCCTACACACTGTTATGAACTGAGGCAGCTCGGGAACATTGTCTCTCAACTGTGTTATAGAGTGTAGTACTACATTTCAGTGAAGTGTAAGGCTTTCCAAAGCTGCCGAACGTGTTTCTTTCTCTATTTCAATGGTATTCTGCCTTGTATAACACACATTTACCACTCTAGTCGACTTTAAGTAAAGAATATAGGATTCAAACAGTGTTTCATGTGATCTTAACTTGAATTAAGGATTTCCCGGATCTTAGCTACCTTTTCTACACTAAGAACTGACTTGGAGAATCTCTTTGAGCTGTTCTAAACAAGTTCTCAACTGTTTACAGTCATTTTCTCCGAATTATCCATGTTTTCATGTAGTTTCCTATATTCTGCCTTCTGGTCCAAGTATAAGCTTTGCCCACTTTATCAAACAACTTCCTACACACTGTTATGAACTGAGGCAGCTCGGAAACATTGTCTCTCAACTGTGTTATAGAGTGTAGTACTACATTTCAGAGAAGTGTAAGGCTTTCCAAAGATGCCGAACGTGTTTCTTTCTCTATTTCAATGGTATTCTGCCTTGTATAACACACATTTACCACTCTAGTCGACTTTAAGTAAAGACTATAGGATTCATACAGTGTTTAATGTCATCTTAACTCGAATTAAGGATTTCCCGGATCTTAGCTACCTTTTCTACACTAAGAACTGACTTGGAGAATCTCTTTGAGCTGTTCTAAACAAGTTCTCATCTGTTTACAGTCATTTTCTCCGAATTATCCATGTTTTCATGTAGTTTCCTATATTCTGCCTTCTGGTCCAATTATAAGCTTTGCCCAGTTTATCAAACAACTTCCTACACACTGTTATGAACTGAGGCAGCTTGGGAACATTGTCTCTCAACTGTGTTATAGAGTGTAGTACTACATTTCAGTGAAGTGTAAGGCATTCCAAAGCTACCGAACGTGTTTCTTTCTCTATTTCAATGGTATTCTGCCTTGTATAACACACATTTACCAGTCTAGTCTCCTTTAAGTAAAGAATATAGGATTCATACAGTGTTTCATGTGATCTTAACTTGAATTAAAACTGACTTGGAGAATCTCTTTGAGCTGTTCTAAACAAGTTCTCATCTGTTTACAGTCATTTTCTCCGAATTATCCATGTTTTCATGTAGTTTCCTATATTCTGCCTTCTGGTCCAAGTATAAGCTTTGCCCACTTTATCAAAAAACTTCCTACACACTGTTATGAACTGAGGCAGCTCGGGAACATTGTCTCTCAACTGTGTTATAGAGTGTAGTACTACATTTCAGTGAAGTGTAAGGCTTTCCAAAGCTGCCGAACGTGTTTCTTTCTCTATTTCAATGGTATTCTGCCTTGTATAACACACATTTACCACTCTAGTCGACTTTAAGTAAAGACTATAGGATTCATACAGTGTTTAATGTCATCTTAACTCGAATTAAGGATTTCCCGGATCTTAGCTACCTTTTCTACACTAAGAACTGACTTGGAGAATCTCTTTGAGCTGTTCTAAACAAGTTCTCATCTGTTTACAGTCATTTTCTCCGAATTATCCATGTTTTCATGTAGTTTCCTATATTCTGCCTTCTGGTCCAATTATAAGCTTTGCCCAGTTTATCAAACAACTTCCTACACACTGTTATGAACTGAGGCAGCTTGGGAACATTGTCTCTCAACTGTGTTATAGAGTGTAGTACTACATTTCAGTGAAGTGTAAGGCTTTCCAAAGCTGCCGAACGTGTTTCTTTCTCTATTTCAATGGTATTCTGCCTTGTATAACACACATTTACCAGTCTAGTCTCCTTTAAGTAAAGAATATAGGATTCATACAGTGTTTCATGTGATCTTAACTTGAATTAAAACTGACTTGGAGAATCTCTTTGAGCTGTTCTAAACAAGTTCTCATCTGTTTACAGTCATTTTCTCCGAATTATCCATGTTTTCATGTAGTTTCCTATATTCTGCCTTCTGGTCCAAGTATAAGCTTTGCCCACTTTATCAAAAAACTTCCTACACACTGTTATGAACTGAGGCAGCTCGGGAACATTGTCTCTCAACTGTGTTATAGAGTGTAGTACTACATTTCAGTGAAGTGTAAGGCTTTCCAAAGCTGCCGAACGTGTTTCTTTCTCTATTTCAATGGTATTCTGCCTTGTATAACACACATTTACCACTCTAGTCGACTTTAAGTAAAGACTATAGGATTCATACAGTGTTTAATGTCATCTTAACTCGAATTAAGGATTTCCCGGATCTTAGCTACCTTTTCTACACTAAGAACTGACTTGGAGAATCTCTTTGAGCTGTTCTAAACAAGTTCTCATCTGTTTACAGTCATTTTCTCCGAATTATCCATGTTTTCATGTAGTTTCCTATATTCTGCCTTCTGGTCCAATTATAAGCTTTGCCCAGTTTATCAAACAACTTCCTACACACTGTTATGAACTGAGGCAGCTTGGGAACATTGTCTCTCAACTGTGTTATAGAGTGTAGTACTACATTTCAGTGAAGTGTAAGGCTTTCCAAAGCTGCCGAACGTGTTTCTTTCTCTATTTCAATGGTATTCTGCCTTGTATAACACACATTTACCAGTCTAGTCTCCTTTAAGTAAAGAATATAGGATTCATACAGTGTTTCATGTGATCTTAACTTGAATTAAAACTGACTTGGAGAATCTCTTTGAGCTGTTCTAAACAAGTTCTCATCTGTTTACAGTCATTTTCTCCGAATTATCCATGTTTTCATGTAGTTTCCTATATTCTGCCTTCTGGTCCAAGTATAAGCTTTGCCCACTTTATCAAAAAACTTCCTACACACTGTTATGAACTGAGGCAGCTCGGGAACATTGTCTCTCAACTGTGTTATAGAGTGTAGTACTACATTTCAGTGAAGTGTAAGGCTTTCCAAAGCTGCCGAACGTGTTTCTTTCTCTATTTCAATGGTATTCTGCCTTGTATAACACACATTTACCACTCTAGTCGACTTTAAGTAAAGACTATAGGATTCATACAGTGTTTAATGTCATCTTAACTCGAATTAAGGATTTCCCGGATCTTAGCTACCTTTTCTACACTAAGAACTGACTTGGAGAATCTCTTTGAGCTGTTCTAAACAAGTTCTCATCTGTTTACAGTCATTTTCTCCGAATTATCCATGTTTTCATGTAGTTTCCTATATTCTGCCTTCTGGTCCAATTATAAGCTTTGCCCAGTTTATCAAACAACTTCCTACACACTGTTATGAACTGAGGCAGCTTGGGAACATTGTCTCTCAACTGTGTTATAGAGTGTAGTACTACATTTCAGTGAAGTGTAAGGCATTCCAAAGCTACCGAACGTGTTTCTTTCTCTATTTCAATGGTATTCTGCCTTGTATAACACACATTTACCAGTCTAGTCTCCTTTAAGTAAAGAATATAGGATTCATACAGTGTTTCATGTGATCTTAACTTGAATTAAAACTGACTTGGAGAATCTCTTTGAGCTGTTCTAAACAAGTTCTCATCTGTTTACAGTCATTTTCTCCGAATTATCCATGTTTTCATGTAGTTTCCTATATTCTGCCTTCTGGTCCAAGTATAAGCTTTGCCCACTTTATCAAAAAACTTCCTACACACTGTTATGAACTGAGGCAGCTCGGGAACATTGTCTCTCAACTGTGTTATAGAGTGTAGTACTACATTTCAGTGAAGTGTAAGGCTTTCCAAAGCTGCCGAACGTGTTTCTTTCTCTATTTCAATGGTATTCTGCCTTGTATAACACACATTTACCACTCTAGTCGACTTTAAGTAAAGACTATAGGATTCATACAGTGTTTAATGTCATCTTAACTCGAATTAAGGATTTCCCGGATCTTAGCTACCTTTTCTACACTAAGAACTGACTTGGAGAATCTCTTTGAGCTGTTCTAAACAAGTTCTCATCTGTTTACAGTCATTTTCTCCGAATTATCCATGTTTTCATGTAGTTTCCTATATTCTGCCTTCTGGTCCAATTATAAGCTTTGCCCAGTTTATCAAACAACTTCCTACACACTGTTATGAACTGAGGCAGCTTGGGAACATTGTCTCTCAACTGTGTTATAGAGTGTAGTACTACATTTCAGTGAAGTGTAAGGCTTTCCAAAGCTGCCGAACGTGTTTCTTTCTCTATTTCAATGGTATTCTGCCTTGTATAACACACATTTACCAGTCTAGTCTCCTTTAAGTAAAGAATATAGGATTCATACAGTGTTTCATGTGATCTTAACTTGAATTAAAACTGACTTGGAGAATCTCTTTGAGCTGTTCTAAACAAGTTCTCATCTGTTTACAGTCATTTTCTCCGAATTATCCATGTTTTCATGTAGTTTCCTATATTCTGCCTTCTGGTCCAAGTATAAGCTTTGCCCACTTTATCAAAAAACTTCCTACACACTGTTATGAACTGAGGCAGCTCGGGAACATTGTCTCTCAACTGTGTTATAGAGTGTAGTACTACATTTCAGTGAAGTGTAAGGCTTTCCAAAGCTGCCGAACGTGTTTCTTTCTCTATTTCAATGGTATTCTGCCTTGTATAACACACATTTACCACTCTAGTCGACTTTAAGTAAAGACTATAGGATTCATACAGTGTTTAATGTCATCTTAACTCGAATTAAGGATTTCCCGGATCTTAGCTACCTTTTCTACACTAAGAACTGACTTGGAGAATCTCTTTGAGCTGTTCTAAACAAGTTCTCATCTGTTTACAGTCATTTTCTCCGAATTATCCATGTTTTCATGTAGTTTCCTATATTCTGCCTTCTGGTCCAATTATAAGCTTTGCCCAGTTTATCAAACAACTTCCTACACACTGTTATGAACTGAGGCAGCTTGGGAACATTGTCTCTCAACTGTGTTATAGAGTGTAGTACTACATTTCAGTGAAGTGTAAGGCTTTCCAAAGCTGCCGAACGTGTTTCTTTCTCTATTTCAATGGTATTCTGCCTTGTATAACACACATTTACCAGTCTAGTCTCCTTTAAGTAAAGAATATAGGATTCATACAGTGTTTCATGTGATCTTAACTTGAATTAAAACTGACTTGGAGAATCTCTTTGAGCTGTTCTAAACAAGTTCTCATCTGTTTACAGTCATTTTCTCCGAATTATCCATGTTTTCATGTAGTTTCCTATATTCTGCCTTCTGGTCCAAGTATAAGCTTTGCCCACTTTATCAAAAAACTTCCTACACACTGTTATGAACTGAGGCAGCTCGGGAACATTGTCTCTAAACTGTGTTATAGAGTGTAGTACTACATTTCAGTGAAGTGTAAGGCTTTCCAAAGCTGCCGAACGTGTTTCTTTCTCTATTTCAATGGTATTCTGCCTTGTATAACACACATTTACCACTCTAGTCTCCTTTAAGTAAAGAATATAGGACTCATACAGTGTTTCATGTCATCTTAACTCGAATTAAGGATTTCCCGGATCTTATCTGCCTTTACTACACTAAGAACTGACTTGGAGAATCTCTTTCAGCTGTTCTAAACAAGTTCTCATCTGTTTACAGTCATTTTCTCTGAATTATCCATGTTTTCATGCAGTTTTCTATATTCTGCCTTCTGGTCCAGGTATAAGCTTTGCCCACTTTATCAAACAACTTCCTACACACTGTTATGAACTGAGGCAGCTCGGGAACATTGTCTCTCAACTGTGTTATAGAGTGTAGTACTACATTTCAGTGAAGTGTAAGGCTTTCCAAAGCTGCCGAACGTGTTTCTTTCTCTATTTCAATGGTATTCTGCCTTGTATAACACACATTTACCACTCTAGTCTCCTTTAAGTAAAGAATATAGGATTCATACAGTGATTCATGTGATCTTAACTTGAATTAAGGATTTCCCGGATCTTAGCTACCTTTTCTACACTAAGAACTGACTTGGAGAATCTCTTTGAGCTGTTCTAAACAAGTTCTCATCTGTTTACAGTCATTTTCTCCTAATTATCCATGTTTTCATGTAGTTTCCTATATTCTGCCTTCTGGTCCAAGTATAAGCTTTGCCCACTTTATCAAACAACCTCCTACACACTGTTATGAACTGAGGCAGCTCGGGAACATTGTCTCTCAACTGTGTTATAGAGTGTAGTACTACATTTCAGTGAAGTGTAAGGCTTTCCAAAGCTGCCGAACGTGTTTCTTTCTCTATTTCAATGGTATTCTTCCTTGTATAACACACATTTACCAGTCTAGTCTCCTTTAAGTAAAGAATATAGGATTCATACAGTGTTTCATGTGATCTTAACTTGAATTAAGGATTTCCCGGATCTTAGGTACCTTTTCTACATTAAGAACTGACTTGGAGAATCTCTTTGAGCTGTTCTAAACAAGTTCTCATCTGTTTACAGTCATTTTCTCTGAATTATCCATGTTTTCATGCAGTTTTCTATATTCTGCCTTCTGGTCCAGGTATAAGCTTTGCCCACTTTATCAAACAACTTCCTACACACTGTTATGAACTGAGGCAGCTCGGGAACATTGTCTCTCAACTGTGTTATAGAGTGTAGTACTACATTTCAGTGAAGTGTAAGGCTTTCCAAAGCTGCCGAACGTGTTTCTTTCTCTATTTCAATGGTATTCTGCCTTGTATAACACACATTTACCACTCTAGTCGACTTTAAGTAAAGAATATAGGATTCAAACAGTGTTTCATGTGATCTTAACTTGAATTAAGGATTTCCCGGATCTTAGCTACCTTTTCTACACTAAGAACTGACTTGGAGAATCTCTTTGAGCTGTTCTAAACAAGTTCTCAACTGTTTACAGTCATTTTCTCCGAATTATCCATGTTTTCATGTAGTTTCCTATATTCTGCCTTCTGGTCCAAGTATAAGCTTTGCCCACTTTATCAAACAACTTCCTACACACTGTTATGAACTGAGGCAGCTCGGAAACATTGTCTCTCAACTGTGTTATAGAGTGTAGTACTACATTTCAGAGAAGTGTAAGGCTTTCCAAAGATGCCGAACGTGTTTCTTTCTCTATTTCAATGGTATTCTGCCTTGTATAACACACATTTACCAGTCTAGTCTCCTCTAAGTAAAGAACATAGGATTCATACAGTGTTTCATGTGATCTTAACTTGAATTAAAACTGACTTGGAGAATCTCTTTGAGCTGTTCTAAACAAGTTCTCATCTGTTTACAGTCATTTTCTCCGAATTATCCATGTTTTCATGTAGTTTCCTATATTCTGCCTTCCGGTCCAAGTATAAGCTTTGCCCACTTTATCAAAAAACTTCCTACACACTGTTATGAACTGAGGCAGCTCGGGAACATTGTCTCTAAACTGTGTTATAGAGTGTAGTACTACATTTCAGTGAAGTGTAAGGCTTTCCAAAGCTGCCGAACGTGTTTCTTTCTCTATTTCAATGGTATTCTGCCTTGTATATCACACATTTACCACTCTAGTCGACTTTAAGTAAAGACTATAGGATTCATACAGTGTTTAATGTCATCTTAACTCGAATTAAGGATTTCCCGGATCTTAGCTACCTTTTCTACACTAAGAACTGACTTGGAGAATCTCTTTGAGCTGTTCTAAACAAGTTCTCATCTGTTTACAGTCATTTTCTCCGAATTATCCATGTTTTCATGTAGTTTCCTATATTCTGCCTTCTGGTCCAATTATAAGCTTTGCCCAGTTTATCAAACAACTTCCTACACACTGTTATGAACTGAGGCAGCTTGCGAACATTGTCTCTCAACTGTGTTATAGAGTGTAGTACTACATTTCAGTGAAGTGTAAGGCTTTCCAAAGCTGCCAAACGTGTTTCTTTCTCTATTTCAATGGTATTCTGCCTTGTATAACACACATTTACCAGTCTAGTCTCCTTTAAGTAAAGAATATAGGATTCATACAGTGTTTCATGTGATCTTAACTTGAATTAAAACTGACTTGGAGAATCTCTTTGAGCTGTTCTAAACAAGTTCTCATCTGTTTACAGTCATTTTCTCCGAATTATCCATGTTTTCATGTAGTTTCCTATATTCTGCCTTCTGGTCCAAGTATAAGCTTTGCCCACTTTATCAAAAAACTTCCTACACACTGTTATGAACTGAGGCAGCTCGGGAACATTGTCTCTAAACTGTGTTATAGAGTGTAGTACTACATTTCAGTGAAGTGTAAGGCTTTCCAAAGCTGCCGAACGTGTTTCTTTCTCTATTTCAATGGTATTCTGCCTTGTATAACACACATTTACCACTCTAGTCTCCTTTAAGTAAAGAATATAGGACTCATACAGTGTTTCATGTCATCTTAACTCGAATTAAGGATTTCCCGGATCTTATCTGCCTTTACTACACTAAGAACTGACATGGAGAATCTCTTTCAGCTGTTCTAAACAAGTTCTCATCTGTTTACAGTCATTTTCTCTGAATTATCCATGTTTTCATGCAGTTTTCTATATTCTGCCTTCTGGTCCAGGTATAAGCTTTGCCCACTTTATCAAACAACTTCCTACACACTGTTATGAACTGAGGCAGCTCGGGAACATTGTCTCTCAACTGTGTTATAGAGTGTAGTACTACATTTCAGTGAAGTGTAAGGCTTTCCAAAGCTGCCGAACGTGTTTCTTTCTCTATTTCAATGGTATTCTGCCTTGTATAACACACATTTACCACTCTAGTCTCCTTTAAGTAAAGAATATAGGATTCATACAGTGATTCATGTGATCTTAACTTGAATTAAGGATTTCCCGGATCTTAGCTACCTTTTCTACACTAAGAACTGACTTGGAGAATCTCTTTGAGTTGTTCTAAACAAGTTCTCATCTGTTTACAGTCATTTTCTCCTAATTATCCATGTTTTCATGTAGTTTCCTATATTCTGCCTTCTGGTCCAAGTATAAGCTTTGCCCACTTTATCAAACAACCTCCTACACACTGTTATGAACTGAGGCAGCTCGGGAACATTGTCTCTCAACTGTGTTATAGAGTGTAGTACTACATTTCAGTGAAGTGTAAGGCTTTCCAAAGCTGCCGAACGTGTTTCTTTCTCTATTTCAATGGTATTCTGCCTTGTATAACACACATTTACCAGTCTAGTCTCCTTTAAGTAAAGAATATAGGATTCATACAGTGTTTCATGTGATCTTAACTTGAATTAAGGATTTCCCGGATCTTAGGTACCTTTTCTACACTAAGAACTGACTTGGAGAATCTCTTTGAGCTGTTCTAAACAAGTTCTCATCTGTTTACAGTCATTTTCTCTGAATTATCCATGTTTTCATTTGGTTTCCTATATTCTGCCTTCTGGTCCAAGTATAAGCTTTGCCCACTTTATCAAACAACTTCCTACACACTGTTATGAACTGAGGCAGCTCGGGAACATTGTCTCTAAACTGTGTTATAGAGTGTAGTACTACATTTCAGTGAAGTGTAAGGCTTTCCAAAGCTGCCGAACGTGTTTCTTTCTCTATTTCAATGGTATTCTGCCTTGTATAACACACATTTACCACTCTAGTCGACTTTAAGTAAAGAATATAGGATTCAAACAGTGTTTCATGTGATCTTAACTTGAATTAAGGATTTCCCGGATCTTAGCTACCTTTTCTACACTAAGAACTGACTTGGAGAATCTCTTTGAGCTGTTCTAAACAAGTTCTCATCTGTTTACAGTCATTTAATCCGAATTATCCATGTTTTCATGTAGTTTCCTATATTCTGCCTTCTGGTCCAAGTATAAGCTTTGCCCACTTTATCAAACAACTTCCTACACACTGTTATGAACTGAGGCAGCTCGGAAACATTGTCTCTCAACTTGTTATAGAGTGTAGTACTACATTTCAGAGAAGTGTAAGGCTTTCCAAAGATGCCGAACGTGTTTCTTTCTCTATTTCAATGGTATTCTGCCTTGTATAACACACATTTACCAGTCTAGTCTCCTCTAAGTAAAGAACATAGGATTCATACAGTGTTTCATGTGATCTTAAATTGAATTAAAACTGACTTGGAGAATCTCTTTGAGCTGTTCTAAACAAGTTCTCATCTGTTTACAGTCATTTTCTCCGAATTATCCATGTTTTCATGTAGTTTCCTATATTCTGCCTTCCGGTCCAAGTATAAGCTTTGCCCACTTTATCAAAAAACTTCCTACACACTGTTATGAACTGAGGCAGCTCGGGAACATTGTCTCTAAACTGTGTTATAGAGTGTAGTACTACATTTCAGTGAAGTGTAAGGCTTTCCAAAGCTGCCGAACGTGTTTCTTTCTCTATTTCAATGGTATTCTGCCTTGTATAACACACATTTACCACTCTAGTCGACTTTAAGTAAAGACTATAGGATTCATACAGTGTTTAATGTCATCTTAACTCGAATTAAGGATTTCCCGGATCTTAGCTACCTTTTCTACACTAAGAACTGACTTGGAGAATCTCTTTGAGCTGTTCTAAACAAGTTCTCATCTGTTTACAGTCATTTTCTCCGAATTATCCATGTTTTCATGTAGTTTCCTATATTCTGCCTTCTGGTCCAATTATAAGCTTTCCCCAGTTTATCAAACAACTTCCTACACACTGTTATGAACTGAGGCAGCTTGGGAACATTGTCTCTCAACTGTGTTATAGAGTGTAGTACTACATTTCAGTGAAGTGTAAGGCTTTCCAAAGCTGCCGAACGTGTTTCTTTCTCTATTTCAATGGTATTCTGCCTTGTATAACACACATTTACCAGTCTAGTCTCCTTTAAGTAAAGAATATAGGATTCATACAGTGTTTCATGTGATCTTAACTTGAATTAAAACTGACTTGGAGAATCTCTTTGAGCTGTTCTAAACAAGTTCTCATCTGTTTACAGTCATTTTCTCCGAATTATCCATGTTTTCATGTAGTTTCCTATATTCTGCCTTCTGGTCCAAGTATAAGCTTTGCCCACTTTATCAAAAAACTTCCTACACACTGTTATGAACTGAGGCAGCTCAGGAACATTGTCTCTAAACTGTGTTATAGAGTGTAGTACTACATTTCAGTGAAGTGTAAGGCTTTCCAAAGCTGCCGAACGTGTTTCTTTCTCTATTTCAATGGTATTCTGCCATGTATAACACACATTTACCACTCTAGTCTCCTTTAAGTAAAGAATATAGGACTCATACAGTGTTTCATGTCATCTTAACTCGAATTAAGGATTTCCCGGATCTTATCTGCCTTTACTACACTAAGAACTGACTTGGAGAATCTCTTTCAGCTGTTCTAAACAAGTTCTCATCTGTTTACAGTCATTTTCTCTGAATTATCCATGTTTTCATGCAGTTTTCTATATTCTGCCTTCTGGTCCAGGTATAAGCTTTGCCCACTTTATCAAACAACTTCCTACACACTGTTATGAACTGAGGCAGCTCGGGAACATTGTCTCTCAACTGTGTTATAGAGTGTAGTACTACATTTCAGTGAAGTGTAAGGCTTTCCAAAGCTGCCAAACGTGTTTCTTTCTCTATTTCAATGGTATTCTGCCTTGTATAACACACATTTACCACTCTAGTCTCCTTTAAGTAAAGAATATAGGACTCATACAGTGTTTCATGTCATCTTAACTCGAATTAAGGATTTCCCGGATCTTATCTGCCTTTACTACACTAAGAACTGACTTGGAGAATCTCTTTCAGCTGTTCTAAACAAGTTCTCATCTGTTTACAGTCATTTTCTCTGAATTATCCATGTTTTCATGCAGTTTTCTATATTCTGCCTTCTGGTCCAGGTATAAGCTTTGCCCACTTTATCAAACAACTTCCTACACACTGTTATGAACTGAGGCAGCTCGGGAACATTGTCTCTCAACTGTGTTATAGAGTGTAGTACTACATTTCAGTGAAGTGTAAGGCTTTCCAAAGCTGCCGAACGTGTTTCTTTCTCTATTTCAATGGTATTCTGCCTTGTATAACACACATTTACCACTCTAGTCTCCTTTAAGTAAAGAATATAGGATTCATACAGTGATTCATGTGATCTTAACTTGAATTAAGGATTTCCCGGATCTTAGCTACCTTTTCTACACTAAGAACTGACTTGGAGAATCTCTTTGAGCTGTTCTAAACAAGTTCTCATCTGTTTACAGTCATTTTCTCCTAATTATCCATGTTTTCATGTAGTTTCCTATATTCTGCCTTCTGGTCCAAGTATAAGCTTTGCCCACTTTATCAAACAACCTCCTACACACTGTTATGAACTGAGGCAGCTCGGGAACATTGTCTCTCAACTGTGTTATAGAGTGTAGTACTACATTTCAGTGAAGTGTAAGGCTTTCCAAAGCTGCCGAACGTGTTTCTTTCTCTATTTCAATGGTATTCTGCCTTGTATAACACACATTTACCAGTCTAGTCTCCTTTAAGTAAAGAATATAGGATTCATACAGTGTTTCATGTGATCTTAACTTGAATTAAGGATTTCCCGGATCTTAGGTACCTTTTCTACACTAAGAACTGACTTTGAGAATCTCTTTGAGCTGTTCTAAACAAGTTCTCATCTGTTTACAGTCATTTTCTCTGAATTATCCATGTTTTCATTTGGTTTCCTATATTCTGCCTTCTGGTCCAAGTATAAGCTTTGCCCACTTTATCAAACAACTTCCTACACACTGTTATGAACTGAGGCAGCTCGGGAACATTGTCTCTCAACTGTGTTATAGAGTGTAGTACTACATTTCAGTGAAGTGTAAGGCTTTCCAAAGCTGCCGAACGTGTTTCTTTCTCTATTTCAATGGTATTCTGCCTTGTATAACACACATTTACCAGTCTAGTCTCCTTTAAGTAAAGAATATAGGATTCATACAGTGTTTCATGTGATCTTAACTTGAATTAAAACTGACTTGGAGAATCTCTTTGAGCTGTTCTAAACAAGTTCTCATCTGTTTACAGTCATTTTCTCCGAATTATCCATGTTTTCATGTAGTTTCCTATATTCTGCCTTCTGGTCCAAGTATAAGCTTTGCCCACTTTATCAAAAAACTTCCTACACACTGTTATGAACTGAGGCAGCTCGGGAACATTGTCTCTAAACTGTGTTATAGAGTGTAGTACTACATTTCAGTGAAGTGTAAGGCTTTCCAAAGCTGCCGAACGTGTTTCTTTCTCTATTTCAATGGTATTCTGCCTTGTATAACACACATTTACCACTCTAGTCTCCTTTAACTAAAGAATATAGGACTCATACAGTGTTTCATGTCATCTTAACTCGAATTAAGGATTTCCCGGATCTTATCTGCCTTTACTACACTAAGAACTGACTTGGAGAATCTCTTTCAGCTGTTCTAAACAAGTTCTCATCTGTTTACAGTCATTTTCTCTGAATTATCCATGTTTTCATGCAGTTTTCTATATTCTGCCTTCTGGTCCAGGTATAAGCTTTGCCCACTTTATCAAACAACTTCCTACACACTGTTATGAACTGAGGCAGCTCGGGAACATTGTCTCTCAACTGTGTTATAGAGTGTAGTACTACATTTCATTGAAGTGTAAGGCTTTCCAAAGCTGCCGAAAGTGTTTCTTTCTCTATTTCAATGGTATTCTGCCTTGTATAACACACATTTACTACTCTAGTCGACTTTAAGTAAAGAATATAGGATTCATACAGTGTTTCATGTGATCTTAACTTGAATTAAGGATTTCCCGGATCTTAGCTACCTTTTCTACACTAAGAACTGACTTGGAGAATCTCTTTGAGCTGTTCTAAACAAGTTCTCATCGGTTTACAGTCATTTTCTCCGAATTATCCATGTTTTCATGTAGTTTCCTATATTCTGCCTTCTGGTCCAAGTATAAGCTTTGCCCACTTTATCAAACAACTTCCTACACACTGTTATGAACTGAGGCAGCTCGGGAACATTGTCTCTCAACTGTGTTATAGACTGTAGTACTATATTTCAGTGAAGTGTAAGGCTTTCCAAAGCTGCCGAACGTGTTTCTTTCTCTATTTCAATGGTATTCTGCCTTGTATAACACACATTTACCACTCTAGTCTCCTTTAAGTAAAGAATATAGGATTCATACAGTGTTTCATGTCATCTTAACTCGAATTAAAGATTTCCCGGATCTTAGCTACCTTTACTACGCTAAGAACTGACCGGAGAATCTCTTTGAGCTGTTCTAAACAAGTTCTCATCTGTTTACAGTCATTTTCTCTGAATTTTGCATGGTTTCATGTAGTTTCCTACATTCTGCCTTCTGGTCCAAGTATAAGCTTTGCCCACTTTATCAAACAAATTCCTACACACTGTTATGAACTGAGGCAGCTCGGGAACATTGTCTCTCAACTGTGTTATAGAGTGTAGTACTACATTTCAGTGAAGTGTAAGGCTTTCCAAAGCTGCCGAACGTGTTTCTTTCCCTATTTCAATGGTATTCTGCCTTGTATAACACACATTTACCAGTCTAGTCTCCTCTAAGTAAAGAACATAGGATTCATACAGTGTTTCATGTGATCTTAACTTGAATTAAAACTGACTTGGAGAATCTCTTTGAGCTGTTCTAAACAAGTTCTCATCTGTTTACAGTCATTTTCTCCGAATTATCCATGTTTTCATGTAGTTTCCTATATTCTGCCTTCTGGTCCAAGTATAAGCTTTGCCCACTTTATCAAACAACTTCCTACACACTGTTATGAACTGAGGCAGCTCGGGAACATTGTCTCTCAACTGTGTTATAGAGTGTAGTACTACATTTCAGTGAAGTGTAAGGCTTTCCAAAGCTGCCGAACGTGTTTCTTTCTCTATTTCAATGGTATTCTGCCTTGTATAACACACATTTACCAGTCTAGTCTCCTTTAAGTAAAGAACATAGGATTCATACAGTGTTTCATGTGATCTTAACTTGAATTAAAACTGACTTGGAGAATCTCTTTGAGCTGTTCTAAACGAGTTCTCATCTGTTTACAGTCATTTTCTCCGAATTATCCATGTTTTCATGTAGTTTCCTATATTCTGCCTTCTGGTCCAAGTATAAGCTTTGCCCACTTTATCAAACAACTTCCTACACACTGTTATGAACTGAGGCAGCTCGGGAACATTGTCTCTCAACTGTGTTATAGAGTGTAGTACTACATTTCAGTGAAGTGTAAGGCTTTCCAAAGCTGCCGAACGTGTTTCTTTCTCTATTTCAATGGTATTCTGCCTTGTATAACACACATTTACCACTCTAGTCGACTTTAAGTAAAGAATATAGGATTCATACGGTGTTTAATGTCATCTTAACTCGAATTAAGGATTTCCCGGATCTTAGCTACCTTTACTACACTAAGAACTGACTGGAGAATCTCTTTGAGCTGTTCTAAACAAGTTCTCATCTGTTTACACTCATTTTCTCTGAATTATCCATGTTTTCATGTAGTTTCCTATATTCTGCCTTCTGGTCCAAGTATAAGCTTTGCCCACTTTATCAAACAACTTCCTACACACTGTTATGAACTGAGGCAGCTCGGGAACATTGTCTCTCAACTGTGTTATAGAGTGTAGTACTACATTTCAGTGAAGTGTAAGGCTTTCCAAAGCCGCCGAACGTGTTTCTTTCTCTATTTCAATGGTATTCTGCCTTGTATAACACACATTTACCACTCTAGTCTCCTTTAAGTAAAGAATATAGGATTCGTACAGTGTTTCATGTGAACTTAACTCGAATTAAGGATTTCCCGGATCTTAGCTACCTTTACTACACTAAGAACTGACCGGAGAATCTCTTTGAGCTGTTCTAAACAAGTTCTCATCTGTTTACAGTCATTTTCTCTGAATTATGCATGTTTTCATGTAGTTTCCTACATTCAGCCTTCTGGTCCAAGTATAAGCTTTGCCCACTTTATCAAACAACTTCCTACACACTGTTATGAACTGAGGCAGCTTGGGAACATTGTCTCCCAACTGTGTTATAGAGTGTAGTACTACATTTCAGTGAAGTGTAAGGCTTTCCAAAGCTGCCGAACGTGTTTCTTTCTCTATTTCAATTGTATTCTGCCTTGTATAACACACATTTACCACTCTAGTCTACTTTAAGTAAAGAATATAGGATTCATACAGTGTTTGATGTGATCTTAACTTGAATTAAGGATTTCCCGGATCTTAGCTACCTTTTCTACACTAAGAACTGACTTGGAGAATCTCTTTGAGCTGTTCTAAACAAGTTCTCATCTGTTTACAGTCATTTTCTCTGAATTATCCATGTTTTCATGTAGTTTCCTATATTCTGCCTTCTGGTCCAAGTATAAGCTTTGCCCACTTTATCAAACAACTTCCTACACACTGTTATGAACTGAGGCAGCTCGGGAACATTGTCTCTCAACTGTGTTATAGAGTGTAGTACTACATTTCAGTGAAGTGTAAGGCTTTCCAAAGCTGCCGAACGTGTTTCTTTCTCTGTTTCAATGGTATTCTGCCTTGTATAACACACATTTACCAGTCTAGTCTCCTTTAAGTAAAGAATATAGGATTCATACAGTGTTTCATGTGATCTTAACTTGAATTAAAACTGACTTGGAGAATCTCTTTGAGCTGTTCTAAACAAGTTCTCATCTGTTTACAGTCATTTTCTCCGAATTATCCATGTTTTCATGTAGTTTCCTATATTCTGCCTTCTGGTCCAAGTATAAGCTTTGCCCACTTTATCAAAAAACTTCCTACACACTGTTATGAACTGAGGCAGCTCGGGAACATTGTCTCTAAACTGTGTTATAGAGTGTAGTACTACATTTCAGTGAAGTGTAAGGCTTTCCAAAGCTGCCGAACGTGTTTCTTTCTCTATTTCAATGGTATTCTGCCTTGTATAACACACATTTACCACTCTAGTCTCCTTTAAGTAAAGAATATAGGACTCATACAGTGTTTCATGTCATCTTAACACGAATTAAGGATTTCCCGGATCTTATCTGCCTTTACTACACTAAGAACTGACTTGGAGAATCTCTTTCAGCTGTTCTAAACAAGTTCTCATCTGTTTACAGTCATTTTCTCTGAATTATCCATGTTTTCATGCAGTTTCCTATATTCTGCCTTCTGGTCCAGGTATAAGCTTTGCCCACTTTATCAAACAACTTCCTACACACTGTTATGAACTGAGGCAGCTCGGGAACATTGTCTCTCAACTGTGTTATAGAGTGTAGTACTGGATTCTCTTTCAGCTGTTCTAAACAAGTTCTCATCTGTTTACAGTCATTTTCACTGAATTATTCATGTTTTCATGTAGTTTCCTATATTCTGCCTTCTGGCCCAAGTATAAGCTTTGCCCACTTTATCAAACAACTTCCTACACACTGTTATGAATTGAGGGAGCTAGGGAACATTGTCTCTCAACTGTATGATAGAGTGTAGTACTACATGTCAGTGAAGTGTAAGGCTTTCCAAAGCTGCCGAATGTGTTTTTTTCTCTATTTCAATGGTATTCTGCCTTGTATAACACACATTTACCACTCTAGTTTCCTTTAAGTAAAGAATATAGGATTCATACAGTGTTTCATGTAATCTTAACTCGAATTAAGGATTTCCCGAATCTTAGCTACCTTTTCTACATTAAGAACTGACTTGGAGAATCTCTTTCAGCTGTTCTAAACAAGTTCTAATCTGTTTACAGTCATTTTCACTGAATTAATCATGTTTTCATGTAGTTTCCTATATTCTGCCTTCTGGCCCAAGTATAAGCTTTGCCCACTTTATCAAACAACTTCCTACACACTGTTATGAACTGAGGCAGCTCGGGAACATTGTCTCTCAACTGTGTTATAGAGTGTAGTACTACATTTCAGTGAAGTGTAAGGCTTTCCAAAGCTGCCGAACGTGTTTCTTTCTCTATTTCAATGGTATTCTGCCTTGTATAACACACATTTACCACTCTAGTCTCCTTTAATTAAACAATATAGGATTCATACAGTGTTTCATGTGATCTTAACTGGAATTAAGGATTTTCCTTCTCTTAGCTACCTTTTCTACAGTAAGAACTGACTTGGAGATTCTCTTTCAGCTGTTCTAAACAAGTACTCATCTGTTTACAGTCATTTTCACTGAATTATTCATGTTTTCATGTAGTTTCCTATATTCTGCCTTCTGGCCCAAGTATAAGCTTTGCCCACTTTATCAAACAACTTCCTACACACTGTTATGAACTGAGCGAGCTAGGGAACATTGTCTCTCAACTGTGTTATATAAAGTGTAGTACTACATTTCAGTGAAGTGTAAGGCTTTCCAAAGCTACCGAACGTGTTTCTTTCTCTATTTCAATGGTATTCTGCCTTGTATAACACACATTTACCACTCTAGTCTCCTTTAAGTAAAGAATATAGGATTCATACAGGTTTCATGTGATCTTAACTGGAATTAAGGATTTCCCTTATCTTAGCTACCTTTTCTACAATAAGAACTGACTTGGAGATTCTCTTTCAGCTGTTCTAGACAAGTTCTCATCTGTTTACAGTCATTTTCACTGAATTATTCATGTTTTCATTTAGTTTCCTATATTCTGCCTTCTGGTGCAAGTATCAGCTTTGCCCACTTTATCAAACAACTTCCTACACACTGTTAAATACTGAGGCAGCTATTGAACATTGTCTCTCAACTGTGTTATAGAGTGTAGTACTACATTTCAGTGAAGTGTAAGGCTTTCCAAAGCTGCCGAACATGTTTCTTTCTCTATTTTAATGGTATTCTGCCTTGTATAACACACATTTACCACTGTAGTCTCCTTTAAGTAAAGAATATAGGATTCATACAGTGTTTCATGTGATCTTAACTGGAATTAAGGATTTTCCTTATCTTAGCTACCTTTTCTACACTAAGAACTGACTTGGAGATTCTCTTTCAGCTGTTCTAAACAAGTTCTCATCTGTTTACAGTCATTTTCACTGAATTATTCATGTTTTCATGTAGTTTCCTATATTCTGCCTTCTGGTCCAAGTATAAGCTTTGCCAACTTTATCAAACAACCTCCTACACACTGTTAATTACTGAGGGAGCTCGGGAACATTGTCTCTCAACTGTGTTATAGAGTGTAGTACTACATTTCAGTGAAGTGTAAGGCTTTCCAAAGCTGCCGAACGTGTTTCTTTCTCTATTTCAATGGTATTCTGCCTTGTATAACACACATTTACCACTCTAGTCTCCTTTAAGTAAAGAATATAGGATTCATACAGTGTTTCATGTGATCTTAACTGGAATTAAGGATTTTCCTTATCTTAGCTAACTTTTCTACACTAAGAACTGACTTGGGGATTCTCTTTCAGCTGTTCTAAACAAGTTCTCATCTGTTTACAGTCATTTTCACTGAATTATTCATGTTTTCATGTAGTTTCCTATATTCTGCCTTCTGGCCCAAGTATAAGCTTTGCCCACTTTATCAAACAACTTCCTACACACTGTTATGAATTGAGGGAGCTAGGGAACATTGTCTCTCAACTGTATGATAGAGTGTAGTACTACATGTCAGTGAAGTGTAAGGCTTTCCAAAGCTGCCGAATGTGTTTTTTTCTCTATTTCAATGGTATTCTGCCTTGTATAACACACATTTACCACTCTAGTTTCCTTTAAGTAAAGAATATAGGATTCATACAGTGTTTCATGTAATCTTAACTCGAATTAAGGATTTCCCGAATCTTAGCTACCTTTTCTACATTAAGAACTGACTTGGAGAATCTCTTTCAGCTGTTCTAAACAAGTTCTAATCTGTTTACAGTCATTTTCACTGAATTAATCATGTTTTCATGTAGTTTCCTATATTCTGCCTTCTGGCCCAAGTATAAGCTTTGCCCACTTTATCAAACAACTTCCTACACACTGTTATGAACTGAGGCAGCTCGGGAACATTGTCTCTCAACTGTGTTATAGAGTGTAGTACTACATTTCAGTGAAGTGTAAGGCTTTCCAAAGCTGCCGAACGTGTTTCTTTCTCTATTTCAATGGTATTCTGCCTTGTATAACACACATTTACCACTCTAGTCTCCTTTAATTAAACAATATAGGATTCATACAGTGTTTCATGTGATCTTAACTGGAATTAAGGATTTTCCTTCTCTTAGCTACCTTTTCTACAGTAAGAACTGACTTGGAGATTCTCTTTCAGCTGTTCTAAACAAGTACTCATCTGTTTACAGTCATTTTCACTGAATTATTCATGTTTTCATGTAGTTTCCTATATTCTGCCTTCTGGCCCAAGTATAAGCTTTGCCCACTTTATCAAACAACTTCCTACACACTGTTATGAACTGAGCGAGCTAGGGAACATTGTCTCTCAACTGTGTTATATAAAGTGTAGTACTACATTTCAGTGAAGTGTAAGGCTTTCCAAAGCTACCGAACGTGTTTCTTTCTCTATTTCAATGGTATTCTGCCTTGTATAACACACATTTACCACTCTAGTCTCCTTTAAGTAAAGAATATAGGATTCATACAGGTTTCATGTGATCTTAACTGGAATTAAGGATTTCCCTTATCTTAGCTACCTTTTCTACAATAAGAACTGACTTGGAGATTCTCTTTCAGCTGTTCTAGACAAGTTCTCATCTGTTTACAGTCATTTTCACTGAATTATTCATGTTTTCATTTAGTTTCCTATATTCTGCCTTCTGGTGCAAGTATCAGCTTTGCCCACTTTATCAAACAACTTCCTACACACTGTTAAATACTGAGGCAGCTATTGAACATTGTCTCTCAACTGTGTTATAGAGTGTAGTACTACATTTCAGTGAAGTGTAAGGCTTTCCAAAGCTGCCGAACATGTTTCTTTCTCTATTTTAATGGTATTCTGCCTTGTATAACACACATTTACCACTGTAGTCTCCTTTAAGTAAAGAATATAGGATTCATACAGTGTTTCATGTGATCTTAACTGGAATTAAGGATTTTCCTTATCTTAGCTACCTTTTCTACACTAAGAACTGACTTGGAGATTCTCTTTCAGCTGTTCTAAACAAGTTCTCATCTGTTTACAGTCATTTTCACTGAATTATTCATGTTTTCATGTAGTTTCCTATATTCTGCCTTCTGGTCCAAGTATAAGCTTTGCCAACTTTATCAAACAACCTCCTACACACTGTTAATTACTGAGGGAGCTCGGGAACATTGTCTCTCAACTGTGTTATAGAGTGTAGTACTACATTTCAGTGAAGTGTAAGGCTTTCCAAAGCTGCCGAACGTGTTTCTTTCTCTATTTCAATGGTATTCTGCCTTGTATAACACACATTTACCACTCTAGTCTCCTTTAAGTAAAGAATATAGGATTCATACAGTGTTTCATGTGATCTTAACTGGAATTAAGTATTTCCCCTATCTTACCTACCTTTTCTACACTAAGAACTGACTTGGAGATTCTCTTTCAGCTGTTCTAAACAAGTTCTCATCTGTTTACAGTCATTTTCACTGAATTATTCATGTTTTCATGTAGTTTCCTATATTCTGCCTTCTGGCCCAAGTATAAGCTTTTCCCACTTTATCAAACAACTTCCTACACAGTGTTATGAACTGAGGCAGCTCGGGAACATTGTCTCTCAACTGTGTTATAGAGTGTAGTACTACATTTCAGTGAAGTGTAAGGCTTTCCAAAGCTGCCGAACGTGTTTCTTTCTCTATTTCAATGGTATTCTGCCTTGTATAACACACATTTACCACTGTAGTCTCCTTTAAGTAAAGAATATAGGATTCATACAGTGTTTCATGTGATCTTAACTGGAATTAAGGATTTTCCTTATCTTAGCTAACTTTTCTATACTAAGAACTGACTTGGAGATTCTCTTTCAGCTGTTCTAAACAAGTTCTCATCTGTTTACAGTCATTTTCACTGAATTATTCATGTTTTCATGTAGTTTCCTATATTCTGCCTTCTGGCCCAAGTATAAGCTTTGCCCACTTTATCAAACAACTTCCTACACACTGTTATGAACTGAGGGAGCTAGGGAACATTGTCTCTCAACTGTGTTATATAAAGTGTAGTACTACATTTCAGTGAAGTGTAAGGCTTTCCAAAGCTGCCGAACGTGTTTCTTTCTCTATTTCAATGGTATTCTGCCTTGTATAACACACATTTACCACTCTAGTCTCCTTTAAGTAAAGAATATAGGATTCATACAGTGTTTCATGTAATCTTTTTTTTTTTTTAATAGTTCACAGATGATTTGACTTTTTATTTTTTATTTATTTATTTATTTATTTATTTATTTATTTATTTTTTACATATTTTCTTGATTTTTTTTTTATTGCCCCCCTGCCTCCCTCCCATACATCCCCTCCCTCCCCATAGTTTTATGTCCATTGGTTGTACCTATATGCATCTATACAAGTCCTTCGGTTGATCTATTATCTCCCCCTGATATCCCTACCCTCCCCACTGTAATCCGACAGTCTGCCTGTTGCTTTACCTTCTCTATATCTGTCTCTTGGTTCATCAGTTTATAAAGATCTTTATCATCCACCGATGTGTGAGGTCATGTGGTGTTTCTCTTTCCTTGATTGGCTTATTTCACTCAGCATGATGCTCTCCAATTCCATCCAGGTTGCTGCAAATGATGAGAATTCCTTCTTCTTTATGGCAGCATAGTATTCCATTGTGTAGATGTACCATAGTTTTTGGATCCAATCATCTGCTGACGGGCACCTAGGCTGTTTCCAAATTCTGGCTATTGTAGATTGTGCTGCTATGAACATAGGGGTGCATATATCCTTTCTGATTGGTGTTTCTAGTTTCTTGGGATATATTCCTAGAAGTGGGATTACTGGGTCAAATGGGAGTTCCATTTTCAGTTTTTTGAGGAAACTCCACACTGTTCTCCACAGTGGTTGCACCAGTCTGCATTCCCACCAGCAGTGCACGAGGGTTCCTTTTTCTCCGCAACCTCGCCAACACTTGTCGTTTGTTGATTTGTTGATGTTGGCCATTCTGACAGGTGTGAGATGGTACCGCATTGTTGTTTTGATTTGCACCTCTCGGATAATTAGTGACTTTGAGCATGTTTTCATGTGCCTTTTGGCCTTCCTTCTGTCTTCTTTTGAAAATATTCTGTTTAGGTCCATTGCCCATTTTTTAATTGGATCATTCATCTTCCTTTTATTTAGTTGTATAAGCTGTCTGTAAATGTTGGAGATTAAACCTTTATCAGTGGTAATATTTGCAAATATGATCTCCCACACCGTGGGCTTTCTTGTTGTTTTATTGATGGTTTCTTTTGCTGTAAAAAAGCTTTTTATTTCGAAGTAGTCCCATTTGTTTATTTTCTCTTTAGCTTCCATTGCCCTAGGGGCAATATCAGTGAAGAAGTTATTTTGGCATACGTCTGAGATTTTGCTACCTGTGGATGCTTCTAGTATTTTTATGGTTTCCCGTCTGATGTTTAAGTCCTGTATCCATTTTGAGTTTATCCTTGTGAATGGTGTAAGTTGGTGATCTAGTTTCATTCTTTTGCATGTGTCTGTCCAATTTTCCCAACACCATTTATTGAAGAGACTGTCTTGACTCCATTGTATATTCGTGCCTCCTTTGTCAAATATTAATTGAGCATAGTGATTTGGGTTGATATCTGGGTTCTCAATTCTATTCCATTGATCTATTTGTCTGCTCTTGTGCCAGTACCAGGCTGTTTTGAGAACAGTGGCTTTGTAGTATAGTTTGAAGTCTGGTATTGAGATCCCTCCTACTTTACTCTTCTTTCTCAGAATCGCTGTGGCTATTCGGGGTCTTTTATTGTTCCAAATGAACTTTTGGAGAGTTCTTTCTAGGTCAGTGAAATATGTCGTTGGTATTTTAATGGGGAGTGCATTGAACCTATAGATTGCTTTAGGAAGTATGGACATTTTGATGATGTTGATTCTACCAATCCATGAACATGGTATGTTCTTCCATCTCCTTACATCTTCCTCTATCTCTTTTTTCAGTGTCGTGTAGTTTCCCGCAAATAGGTCCTTTATTTCTTTAGTTAAATTTATTCCTAGGTATCTTAATTTTTTTGGTGCGATGGTGAATGGAATTGCTTTTTTAGCCTCTGTTTCTGTAGTTTCACTGTTGGTGTATAGAAATGCCATGGATTTCTTGGCATTAATTTTATATCCTGCTACGTTGCCAAATTCATTTATTAAGTCAATTAGTTTTTTAATGGAGTCTTTTGGGTTTTTTATGTACAATATCATGTCATCTGCAAATAAGGATAACTTTACTTCTTCTTTTCCAATTTGGATGCCTTTTATTTCCTCCTCTTGTCTAATTGCAATGGCTAGTACTTCCAGAACTATGTCAAACAGGAGTGGCGAGAGTGGGCATCCCTGTCTTGTTCCTGTTTTTAGAGGGAATGGCTTTAGTTTTTGCCCATTGAGTATAATGTTGGCTGTGGGTTTATCATATATAGCTTTTATTATGTTGAGGTATGATCCTTGTACTCCCACCTTTTTAAGAGTTTTTAACAAGAAAGGGTGTTGGATTTTGTCAAATGCTTTTTCTGCGTCAATTGATATGACTATATGATTTTTATCTTTCAATTTGTTTATGTGATGTATCACGTTTATTGATTTGCGGATATTGTACCATCCTTGCATTCCTGGAATAAATCCTACTTGGTCATGGTGTATGATCTTTGTGATGTTCTTTTGGAGTCGATTTGCTAGAATTTTGTTGAGGATTTTGGCATCTATGTTCATGAGGGATATTGGCCTGTAATTCTCTTTCATTGAGTTGTCTTTATCTGGTTTTGGTATTAGGGTGATGTTGGTTTCATAGAAGGAGTTCGGAAGTGTTCCTTCCTCTTGGATTTTTTGGAATAGTCTGAGGAGGATAGGTTTTAGTTCTTCCTTGAATGTTTGGTAAAACTCTCCTGTGAAGCCATCTGGCCCTGGGCTTTTGTTTGCTGGAAGCTTTTTGATGACGGTTTCAATTTCTTCCCACGTCACTGGTCTATTGAGATTTTTAGATTCTTCCTGATTGAGTTTTGGCAGTTTGTATTTTTCTAGGAATATGTCCATTTCCTCCAGGTTGTTTAGTTTGTTGGAATAGAGTTGTTCGTAGTATTTTGTAACAATCTGTTGTATTTCGGTGGGGTCTGTTGTTATTTCACCTCTTTCATTTCTGATTTTGTTTATTTGGGTCCTCTCTCTTTGTTTCTTGGTTAGCCTGGCTAGAGGTCCATCAATCTTGTTTATCCTTTCGAAGAACCAGCTCTTGGTTTTGTTGATCTTATGTATTGTTTCTTTGGTCTCTATGTCATTTATCTGTGCTCTGATTTTTGTTATTTCCTTCCTTCTGCTTACACTGGGCTTTTCTTGTTGCTCTTTTTCTAACTCTTTGAGTTGTAGAGTTAGTTCATCTGTTACCATTTTTTCTAGTTTTTTGCAATAGGCTTGTAAGGATATGAACTTCCCTCTCAAAACTGCTTTTGCTGTGTCCCATAGATTTTGGATTGTTGTGTCTTCATTGTCATTTGTTGCCAGGATGTTTTTAATTTCTTCCTTGATTTCTCTGGTAACCCAGTCCTTGTTTAATAGCATGTTGTTTAGTCTCCATGTATTTGATTTCTTTGGATTATTTTTATTGTAATTAATTTCCAGTTTTATGCCACTATGGTCTGAGAAGATGCTTGATATGATTTCTATCTTCTTGAATTTGAAGAGACTTTGCCTATGTTCCAAAATGTGGTCTATCTTTGAGAATGTCCCATGTGCACTTGAGAAGAATGTATATTCTGTGGCTTTGGGGTGGAATGTTCTAAAGATGTCAATTAATTCCATCTGGTCTAGTGAGTCGTTTAGGATTGATATTTCTTTGCTGATTTTTTGTTTAGATGATTTGTCGAAGGGTGACAGTGGGGTATTAAAATCTCCTACTATGATTGTATTGCTATTAATCTCTCCCTTAATGTCCTCCAGCAGTTTTTTTATGTATTTGGGTGCTCCTGTATTGGGTGCATATATATTTACCAGGGTTATTTCTTCTTGTTGGATTGTACCCTTTAGTATTATGAAGTGACCTTCATTATCTCTTGTTATGTCCTTCACTCTGAGATCTAATTTGTCAGATATAAGTATTGCTACCCCAGCTTTTCTTTCCTTTCCATTTGCCTGGAAAACTTTTTTCCATCCCTTCACCCTCAGTCTGTGTGCATCTTTTTTTCTGAGGTGAGTTTCTTGTAGGCAACAGATGTAAGGGTCTTGTTTTCTTATCCAATCTGACACCCTATGTCTTTTGATTGGAGCATTTAATCCATTTACATTTAAGGTTATTATTGATAGGTACTCATTTGATGGCATTTTTATTCTATACCCATGTTCCTTCTTCAATTCCTATTTCTTTATTTTTACAGTAGACCCTTTAGCATTTCTTGCATTGCTGGTTTGGTGGAGATAAATTCCTTCAGTCTTTTTTTGTCTGTGAAGCTCCTGATTTCCCCTTCAATTTTGATTGATAGTCTTGCTGGGTACAGTATTCTTGGATTCAAACCCTTCCTTTGCATGACTTTGTATATTTCATCCCATTCCCTTCTAGCCTGATATGTTTCTGTTGAGAAATCAGTTGCTAGTCTGATGGGGGTTCCTTTGTAAGTAACTTTCTGTCTCTCTCTGGCTGCTTTTAAGATTCTTACTTTGTCGTTGTTGTTTGCCACTTTAATTATAATGTGCCTTGGCGTCTGCCTTCTGGGATTCATTTTGCTTGGGACTCTGCGAGCATCTTGGATTTGTGTGGGTTTTTTCTTCTCTATCTCAGGAAAGTTTTCTGTCATTATTTCTTGAAATACTTTTTCCACGTCTACCTCAGTTTCCTTTCCTTCTGGAACCCCTATTATTCGAATATTATTTTGTTTTGTAATGTCCCAAAGCTCCCGTAGGCTCTCCTCCTGCTTTTTAATCTTTTTTTCTAGAAGCTGCTCTAATTGGGTATTTTTTTCCATCTTGTCTTCTAGCTCACTGATGCGGTCTTCCGCTTCATCTAGTCTACTCTTGATGCTTTCTATTGAGTTCTTCATGGTAGCGATGTCATTTTTCATTTCTTCTTGGTTCTTCCTCAATTCCTGATGGTTCTTCCTCATTTCTTCTTGGTTATTGTCAAATTTCTCTTCCATTCTTTTTAGCCAACCAATAATCATTATTCTGAACTCTTGCTCTGGTAGGCTGCTTGCCTCTGGCTCGTTTACTTCCTTTTCTGGTGATGCCTGCTTTTCTTTCATTTGTGGGGTGTTTCTTTGTCTTCCCATGGTATCTCTTTTCAGGATGTCTGGTTATGTGGTGTTCTTTCTCTTGCGTTAGTTTATAGGTGCAAAATACAACACTACCATGTACAACACGAGAGGCACTTAACAGGAATGTATTTACAATATTAATAACCTCTAATAAAGGTAACCCCTAGCGATAGGCAAATTAGGGTATAGGAGAGAAGGAAGGAAGGAAGGTAAAAATAAAGAAAAATTAAAAAAAAAAAAGTCAAAGAAGAAATAAAGTAATGACAAAATGAAGTTAGAAAACAGGGAGAAAAAGAAGAGAGAGAGAGAAAGAGAGAGAGAGAGAGAGGGAGAGAGAGAGAGAGAGAGAGAGAGAGAGAAGAAGCAAACTAAAAAAATGGGAAACAAACTATATATATGTGGAGAAAATTGCCATAGATCAACCACTGAGCCCAGCCAATGCCGGTAACAATACTTGGAGATTAATACAAACTACAATACAATATCCACTATTATTAAGTAAGGTTATGATATACAGAAGTCAAAGAAACAAACAAAAACAGAGGATTTAAAAAAAAATACAAAGCAACAATAACAACACTGGAATAAGCATAACAATTTCACTGAAAAGCACCAATATTCACAATAATCAACCTTCACTCAAACAATGAGAAAAGGATAGAAAGTGGAACCGTTTTTTTTTTTTTTTTAACTAGTTAATATAGTGCAGAGAGTGATATTTATACACTTGTATCAGGGGTTGGAACTTAGGTCTATGAGTATAGTGAGAGCTTTAGCAGGGGGTATACAGAAAGAATAGAGGAAAAACTAAAGCCGGAAAGGGATAGGATAAACTGGAGACTAAAAGGTTGAAGTTTAGTAAGAGAGTGATGGGGTAAAGGTCGAATTGAGATAGGGTTGAATGATGCTATAGTAGAGATTAAAATAGAATGAAGGTTACTCCCAATGTAAAATAAAGACGAAGTAAAATGGTACTGGGGAGGAAAAGAAAAAGAAAAAAAAAATTGCAAAATAGCAGTAGTAATAGTGAAGATAGAGATTGAAAAATGTAATAATTGAAAAGATAAAATCAAGTAAGGAAAAAAGAAAAAAAATCGTTTCTGAAGTAAAAGATGTAAAAAATGAAAATTAAATAAAAAATGTAAAAAATGAAAATAAAATAAAGAATAGTATAATTAGCATAAAATTGTCCAGTAGAGTTCAATCACTTCCTCTGTTATTGTATTTGGTATGCCTGGTTCTTGGATCAGAGAGTCTTGCAGTTCCCAGCTTTCCACTGCACCTCAGTTTTGTAAGGTAGTCCTTAATTTTAGGTAGGCTATATCTTAGTTATTTGTGACCATTTATTTTTGATTAATTAAAAGAAAAAGAAAAAGAAAAAAGAAAAAAAAAAAAAAAAAAAAAAAAGGCAGTTTGTAGTTCAGCCCTTAGGTGTCAGTGTTACCGGTTTGACCTCCCAGACTTTGGTTGCTCTGGCCTTCTTTCTCTCTGGGGGCGGGCCCTCGCAGCTCTCCTGGGCTACAATATAGGCGGGGCCGCGGCCGCACTGGGGGCGGGGCCTCGCGGCGCCTCTGGCGGCGCGCTCAGGGCCGCTCTGGGGGCGGGGCCTCGCAGCGCTCCGGGGCCGCGGTGCTCTGGGCGGCACTGGGGCTGGGGCCTCGCGGCGCTCCTGGTGGCGCGCTCAGGGCCGCTCTGGGGGCGGGGCCTCGCGGCGTCTCTGGCGGCACGCTCAGGGCCGCTCTGGGGGCGGGTGCTCTGGGCCGCACTGGGGCCGGGGCCTCGCGGTGCTCCTGGCGGCGCGCTCAGGGCCGCTCTGGGGCCGGGGCCTCGCCGCGCTCCTGGTGGCGCACTCAGGGCCGCTCTGGGGGCGGGGCCTCGCTGGAGCAATGGCACTATCGCAGCCTGAACTCTCAGCCTAGCCACGCAAACTCTGACCTTTCTGTGGGTGGTTGAAGAGCTTCCTTGAATCCACCCGCTTGCTCCGATCGGGGCGCCACAGGTGCTCGATGGACTCCTCGGCTGTGGGTTTTCCAGGCCTCATAGAAGCTGCTCCCTTCCTGGTAGGGTGGCGCCGCCTTTCGTTTCATGTAATCTTAACTCGAATTAAGGATTTCCCGGATCTTAGCTACCTTTTCTACACTAAGAACTGACTTGGAGAATCTCTTTCAGCTGTTCTAAACAAGTTCACATCTGTTTACAGTCATTTTCACTGAATTAATCATGTTTTCATGTAGTTTCCTATATTCTGCCTTCTGGTCCAAGTATAAGCTTTGCCCACTTTATCAAACAACTTCCTACACACTGTTAAGTACTGAGGCAGCTATTGAACATTGTCTCTCAACTGTGCTATAGAGTGTAGTACTACATTTCAGTGAAGTGTAAGGCTTTCCAAAGCTGCCGAACGTGTTTCTTTCTCTATTTTAATGGTATTCTGCCTTGTATAACACACATTTACCACTGTAGTCTCCTTTAAGTAAAGAATATAGGATTCATACAGTGTTTCATGTGATCTTAACTGGAATTAAGGATTTTCCGGATTTAGCTACCTTTTCTACACTAAGAACTGAGTTGGAGGATCTCTTTCAGCTGTTCTAAAACAAGTTCTGATCGGTTTACAGTCATTTTCACTGAATTATTCATGTTTTCATGTAGTTTCCTATATTCTGCCTTCTGGCCCAAGTATAAGCTTTGCCCACTTTATCAAACAACTTCCTACACAGTGTCATGAACTGAGGCAGCTCGGGAACATTGTCTCTCAACTGTGTTATAGAGTGTAGTACTACATTTCAGTGAAGTGTAAGGCTTTCCAAAGCTGCCGAACGTGTTTCTTTCTCTATTTCAATGGTATTCTGCCTTGTATAACACACATTTACCACTCTAGTCTCCTTTAAGTAAAAAATATAGGATTCATACAGTGTTTCATGTGATCTTAACTGGAATTAAGGATTTTCCTTATCTTAGCTACCTTTTCTACACTAAGAACTGACTTGGAGATTCTCTTTCAGCTGTTCTAAAGAAGTTCTCATCTGTTTACAGTCATTTTCACTGAATTATTCATGTTTTCATGTAGTTTCCTATATTCGGCCTTCTGGCCCAAGTATAAGCTTTGCCCACTTTATCAAACAACTTCCTACACACTGTTATGAATTGAGGGAGCTAGGGAACATTGTCTCTCAACTGTGTGATAGAGTGTAGTACTACATGTCAGTGAAGTGTAAGGCTTTCCAAAGCTGCCGAATGTGTTTTTTTCTCTATTTCAATGGTATTCTGCCTTGTATAACACACATTTACCACTCTAGTTTCCTTTAAGTAAAGAATATAGGATTCATACAGTGTTTCATGTAATCTTAACTCGAATTAAGGATTTCCCGAATCTTAGCTACCTTTTCTACATTAAGAACTGACTTGGAGAATCTCTTTCAGCTGTTCTAAACAAGTTCTAATCTGTTTACAGTCATTTTCACTGAATTAATCATGTTTTCATGTAGTTTCCTATATTCTGCCTTCTGGTCCAAGTATAAGCTTTGCCAACTTTATCAAACAACTTCCTACACACTGTTAAGTACTGAGGCAGCTATTGAACATTGTCTCTCAACTGTGTTATAGAGTGTAGTACTACATTTCAGTGAAGTGTAAGGCTTTCCAAATCTGCCGAACGTGTTTCTTTCTCTATTTTAATGGTATTCTGCCTTGTATAACACACATTTACCACTGTAGTCTCCTTTAAGTAAAGAATATAGGATTCATACAGTGTTTCATGTGATCTTAACTGGAATTAAGGATTTTCCGGATTTAGCTACCTTTTCTACACTAAGAACTGACTTGGAGGATCTCTTTCAGCTGTTCTAAAACAAGTTCTCATCTGTTTACAGTCATTTTCACTGAATTATTCATGTTTTCATGTAGTTTCCTATATTCTGCCTTCTGGCCCAAGTATAAGCTTTGCCCACTTTATCAAACAACTTCCTACACACTGTTAAGTACTGAGGCAGCTATTGAACATTGTCTCTCAACTGTGTTATAGAGTGTAGTACTACATTTCAGTGAAGTGTAAGGCTTTCCAAAGCTGCCGAACGTGTTTCTTTCTCTATTTCAATGGTATTCTGCCTTGTATAACACACATTTACCACTCTAGTCTCCTTTAAGTAAAGAATATAGGATTCATACAGTGTTTCATGTAATCTTAACTCGAATTAAGAATTTCCCAGATCTTAGCTACCTTTTCTACACTAAGAACTGACTTGGAGATTCTCTTTCAGCTGTTCTAAACAAGTTCCCATCTGTTTACAGTCATTTTCACTGAATTAATCATGTTTTCATGTAGTTTCCTATATTCTGCCTTCTCGTCCAAGTATCAGCTTTGCCCACTTTATCAAACAACTTCCTACACACTGTTAAGTACTAAGGCAACTATTGAACATTGTCTCTCAACTGTGTTATAGAGTGTAGTACTACATTTCAGTGAAGTGTAAGGCTTTCCAAAGCTGCCGAACGTGTTTCTTTCTCTATTTTAATGGTATTCTGCCTTGTATAACACACATTTACCACTGTAGTCTCCTTTAAGTAAAGAATATAGGATTCATACAGTGTTTCATGTGATCTTAACTGGAATTAAGGATTTTCCGGATTTAGCTACCTTTTCTACACTAAGAACTGACTTGGAGGATCTCTTTCAGCTGTTCTAAAACAAGTTCTCATCTGTTTACAGTCATTTTCACTGAATTATTCATGTTTTCATGTAGTTTCCTATATTCTGCCTTCTGGCCCAAGTATAAGCTTTGCCCACTTTATCAAACAACTTCCTACACACTGTTATGAACTGAGGCAGCTCAGGAACATTGTCTCTCAACTGTGTTATAGAGTGTAGTACTACATTTCAGTGAAGTGTAAGGCTTTCCAAAGCTGCCGAACTTGTTTCTTTCTCTATTTCAATGGTATTCTGCCTTGTATAACACACATTTACCACTCTAGTCTCCTTTAAGTAAAGAATATAGGATTCATACAGTGTTTCATATGATCTTAACTGGAATTATTTCCCTTATCTTACCTACCTTTTCTACACTAAGAACTGACTTGGAGATTCTCTTTCAGCTGTTCTAAACCAGTTCTCATCTGTTTACAGTCATTTTCACTGAATTATTCATGTTTTCATGTAGTTTCCTATATTCTGCCTTCTGGCCCAAGTATAAGCTTTGCCCTCTTTATCAAACACCTTCCTACACACTGTTATGAACTGAGGCAGCTATTGAACATTGTCTCTCAACTGTGTTATAGAGTGTAGTACTACATTTCAGTGAAGTGTAAGGCTTTCCAAAGCTGCCGAACGTGTTTCTTTCTCTATTTCAATGGTATTCTGCCTTGTATAACACACATTTACCACTCTAGTCTCCTTTAAGTAAAGAATATAGGATTCATACAGTGTTTCATGTGATCTTAACTGGAATTAAGGATTTTCCTTCTCTTAGCTACCTTTTCTACAGTAAGAACTGACTTGGAGATTATCTTTCAGCTGTTCTAAACAAGTACTCATCTGTTTACAGTCATTTTCACTGAATTATTCATGTTTTCATGTAGTTTCCTATATTCTGCCTTCTGGCCCAAGTATAAGCTTTGCCCACTTTATCAAACAACTTCCTACACACTGTTATGAACTGAGCGAACTAGGGAACATTGTCTCTCAACTGTGTTATATAAAGTGTAGTACTACATTTCAGTGAAGTGTAAGGCTTTCCAAAGCTACCGAACGTGTTTCTTTCTCTATTTCAATGGTATTCTGCCTTGTATAACACACATTTACCACTCTAGTCTCCTTTAAGTAAAGAATATAGGATTCATACAGTGTTTCATGTGATCTTAACTGGAATTAAGGATTTTCCTTTTCTTAGCTAACTTTTCTAAACTAAGAACTGACTTGGAGATTCTCTTTCAGCTGTTCTAAACAAGTTCTCATCTGTTTACAGTCATTTTCACTGAATTATTCATGTTTTCATGTAGTTTCCTATATTCGGCCTTCTGGCCCAAGTATAAGCTTTGCCCACTTTATCAAACAACTTCCTACACACTGTTATGAATTGAGGGAGCTAGGGAACATTGTCTCTCAACTGTGTGATAGAGTGTAGTACTACATGTCACTGAAGTGTAAGGCTTTCCAAAGCTGCCGAATGTGTGTTTTTCTCTATTTCAATGGTATTCTGCCTTGTATAACACACATTTACCACTCTAGTTTCCTTTAAGTAAAGAATATAGGATTCATACAGTGTTTCATGTAATCTTAACTCGAATTAAGGATTTCCCAGATCTTAGCTACCTTTTCTACACTAAGAACTGACTTGGAGAATCTCTTTCAGCTCTTCTAAACAAGTTCACATCTGTTTACAGTCATTTTCACTGAATTATTCATGTTTTCATGTAGTTTCCTATATTCTGCCTTCTGGCCCAAGTATAAGCTTTGCCCACTTTATCAAACAACTTCCTACACACTGTTATGAACTGAGGCAGCTCGGGAACATTGTCTCTCAACTGTGTTATAGAGTGTAGTACTACATTTCAGTGAAGTGTAAGGCTTTCCAAAGCTGCCGAACGTGTTTCTTTCTCTATTTCAATGGTATTCTGCCTTGTATAACACACATTTACCACTCTAGTTTCCTTTAAGTAAACAATATAGGATTCATACAGTGTTTCATGTGATCTTAACTGGAATTAAGGATTTTCCTTCTCTTAGCTACCTTTTCTACAGTAAGAACTGACTTGGAGATTCTCTTTCAGCTGTTCTAAACAAGTACTGATCTGTTTACAGTCATTTTCACTGAATTATTCATGTTTTCATGTAGTTTCCTATATTCTGCCTTCTGGCCCAAGTATAAGCTTTGCCCACTTTATCAAACAACTTCCTACACACTGTTAAGTACTGAGGCAGCTATTGAACATTGTCTCTCAACTGTGTTATAGAGTGTAGTACTACATTTCAGTGAAGTGTAAGGCTTTCCAAAGCTGCCGAACGTGTTTCTTTCTCTATTTCAATGCTATTCTGCCTTGTATAACACACATTTACCACTCTAGTCTCCTTTAAGTAAAGAATATAGGATTCATACAGTGTTTCATGTAATCTTAACTCGAATTAAGGATTTCCCAGATCTTAGCTACCTTTTCTACACTAAGAACTGACTTGGAGAATCTCTTTCAGGTGTTCTAAACAAGTTCACATCTGTTTACAGTCATTTTCACTGAATTAATCATGTTTTCATGTAGTTTCCTATATTCTGCCTTCTGGTCCAAGTATAAGCTTTGCCCACTTTATCAAACAACTTCCTACACACTGTTAAGTACTGAGGCAGCTATTGAACATTGTCTCTCAACTGTGTTATAGAGTGTAGTACTACATTTCAGTGAAGTGTAAGGCTTTCCAAAGCTGCCGAAAGTGTTTCTTTCTCTATTTCAATGGTATTCTGCCTTGTATAACACACATTTACCACTCTAGTCTCCTTTAAGTAAAGAATATAGGATTCATACAGTGTTTCATGTAATCTTAACTCGAATTAAGAATTTCCCAGATCTTAGCTACCTTTTCTACACTAAGAACTGACTTGGAGATTCTCTTTCAGCTGTTCTAAACAAGTTCCCATCTGTTTACAGTCATTTTCACTGAATTAATCATGTTTTCATGTAGTTTCCTATATTCTGCCTTCTCGTCCAAGTATCAGCTTTGCCCACTTTATCAAACAACTTCCTACACACTGTTAAGTACTAAGGCAGCTATTGAACATTGTCTCTCAACTGTGTTATAGAGTGTAGTACTACATTTCAGTGAAGTGTAAGGCTTTCCAAAGCTGCCGAACGTGTTTCTTTCTCTATTTTAATGGTATTCTGCCTTGTATAACACACATTTACCACTGTAGTCTCCTTTAAGTAAAGAATATAGGATTCATACAGTGTTTCATGTGATCTTAACTGGAATTAAGGATTTTCCGGATTTAGCTACCTTTTCTACACTAAGAACTGACTTGGAGGATCTCTTTCAGCTGTTCTAAAACAAGTTCTCATCTGTTTACAGTCATTTTCACTGAATTATTCATGTTTTCATGTAGTTTCCTATATTCTGCCTTCTGGCCCAAGTATAAGCTTTGCCCACTTTATCAAACAACTTCCTACACACTGTTATGAACTGAGGCAGCTCAGGAACATTGTCTCTCAACTGTGTTATAGAGTGTAGTACTACATTTCAGTGAAGTGTAAGGCTTTCCAAAGCTGCCGAACTTGTTTCTTTCTCTATTTCAATGGTATTCTGCCTTGTATAACACACATTTACCACTCTAGTCTCCTTTAAGTAAAGTATATAGGATTCATACAGTGTTTCATGTGATCTTAACTGGAATTATTTCCCTTATCTTACCTACCTTTTCTACACTAAGAACTGACTTGGAGATTCTCTTTCAGCTGTTCTAAACCAGTTCTCATCTGTTTACAGTCATTTTCACTGAATTATTCATGTTTTCATGTAGTTTCCTATATTCTGCCTTCTGGCCCAAGTATAAGCTTTGCCCTCTTTATCAAACACCTTCCTACACACTGTTATGAACTGAGGCAGCTATTGAACATTGTCTCTCAACTGTGTTATAGAGTGTAGTACTACATTTCAGTGAAGTGTAAGGCTTTCCAAAGCTGCCGAACGTGTTTCTTTCTCTATTTCAATGGTATTCTGCCTTGTATAACACACATTTACCACTCTAGTCTCCTTTAAGTAAAGAATATAGGATTCATACAGTGTTTCATGTGATCTTAACTGGAATTAAGGATTTTCCTTCTCTTAGCTACCTTTTCTACAGTAAGAACTGACTTGGAGATTATCTTTCAGCTGTTCTAAACAAGTACTCATCTGTTTACAGTCATTTTCACTGAATTATTCATGTTTTCATGTAGTTTCCTATATTCTGCCTTCTGGCCCAAGTATAAGCTTTGCCCACTTTATCAAACAACTTCCTACACACTGTTATGAACTGAGCGAACTAGGGAACATTGTCTCTCAACTGTGTTATATAAAGTGTAGTACTACATTTCAGTGAAGTGTAAGGCTTTCCAAAGCTACCGAACGTGTTTCTTTCTCTATTTCAATGGTATTCTGCCTTGTATAACACACATTTACCACTCTAGTCTCCTTTAAGTAAAGAATATAGGATTCATACAGTGTTTCATGTGATCTTAACTGGAATTAAGGATTTTCCTTTTCTTAGCTAACTTTTCTAAACTAAGAACTGACTTGGAGATTCTCTTTCAGCTGTTCTAAACAAGTTCTCATCTGTTTACAGTCATTTTCACTGAATTATTCATGTTTTCATGTAGTTTCCTATATTCGGCCTTCTGGCCCAAGTATAAGCTTTGCCCACTTTATCAAACAACTTCCTACACACTGTTATGAATTGAGGGAGCTAGGGAACATTGTCTCTCAACTGTGTGATAGAGTGTAGTACTACATGTCACTGAAGTGTAAGGCTTTCCAAAGCTGCCGAATGTGTGTTTTTCTCTATTTCAATGGTATTCTGCCTTGTATAACACACATTTACCACTCTAGTTTCCTTTAAGTAAAGAATATAGGATTCATACAGTGTTTCATGTAATCTTAACTCGAATTAAGGATTTCCCAGATCTTAGCTACCTTTTCTACACTAAGAACTGACTTGGAGAATCTCTTTCAGCTCTTCTAAACAAGTTCACATCTGTTTACAATCATTTTCACTGAATTATTCATGTTTTCATGTAGTTTCCTATATTCTGCCTTCTGGCCCAAGTATAAGCTTTGCCCACTTTATCAAACAACTTCCTACACACTGTTATGAACTGAGGCAGCTCGGGAACATTGTCTCTCAACTGTGTTATAGAGTGTAGTACTACATTTCAGTGAAGTGTAAGGCTTTCCAAAGCTGCCGAACGTGTTTCTTTCTCTATTTCAATGGTATTCTGCCTTGTATAACACACATTTACCACTCTAGTTTCCTTTAAGTAAACAATATAGGATTCATACAGTGTTTCATGTGATCTTAACTGGAATTAAGGATTTTCCTTCTCTTAGCTACCTTTTCTACAGTAAGAACTGACTTGGAGATTCTCTTTCAGCTGTTCTAAACAAGTACTGATCTGTTTACAGTCATTTTCACTGAATTATTCATGTTTTCATGTAGTTTCCTATATTCTGCCTTCTGGCCCAAGTATAAGCTTTGCCCACTTTATCAAACAACTTCCTACACACTGTTAAGTACTGAGGCAGCTATTGAACATTGTCTCTCAACTGTGTTATAGAGTGTAGTACTACATTTCAGTGAAGTGTAAGGCTTTCCAAAGCTGCCGAACGTGTTTCTTTCTCTATTTCAATGCTATTCTGCCTTGTATAACACACATTTACCACTCTAGTCTCCTTTAAGTAAAGAATATAGGATTCATACAGTGTTTCATGTAATCTTAACTCGAATTAAGGATTTCCCAGATCTTAGCTACCTTTTCTACACTAAGAACTGACTTGGAGAATCTCTTTCAGGTGTTCTAAACAAGTTCACATCTGTTTACAGTCATTTTCACTGAATTAATCATGTTTTCATGTAGTTTCCTATATTCTGCCTTCTGGTCCAAGTATAAGCTTTGCCCACTTTATCAAACAACTTCCTACACACTGTTAAGTACTGAGGCAGCTATTGAACATTGTCTCTCAACTGTGTTATAGAGTGTAGTACTACATTTCAGTGAAGTGTAAGGCTTTCCAAAGCTGCCGAAAGTGTTTCTTTCTCTATTTCAATGGTATTCTGCCTTGTATAACACACATTTACCACTCTAGTCTCCTTTAAGTAAAGAATATAGGATTCATACAGTGTTTCATGTAATCTTAACTCGAATTAAGAATTTCCCAGATCTTAGCTACCTTTTCTACACTAAGAACTGACTTGGAGATTCTCTTTCAGCTGTTCTAAACAAGTTCCCATCTGTTTACAGTCATTTTCACTGAATTAATCATGTTTTCATGTAGTTTCCTATATTCTGCCTTCTCGTCCAAGTATCAGCTTTGCCCACTTTATCAAACAACTTCCTACACACTGTTAAGTACTAAGGCAGCTATTGAACATTGTCTCTCAACTGTGTTATAGAGTGTAGTACTACATTTCAGTGAAGTGTAAGGCTTTCCAAAGCTGCCGAACGTGTTTCTTTCTCTATTTTAATGGTATTCTGCCTTGTATAACACACATTTACCACTGTAGTCTCCTTTAAGTAAAGAATATAGGATTCATACAGTGTTTCATGTGATCTTAACTGGAATTAAGGATTTTCCGGATTTAGCTACCTTTTCTACACTAAGAACTGACTTGGAGGATCTCTTTCAGCTGTTCTAAAACAAGTTCTCATCTGTTTACAGTCATTTTCACTGAATTATTCATGTTTTCATGTAGTTTCCTATATTCTGCCTTCTGGCCCAAGTATAAGCTTTGCCCACTTTATCAAACAACTTCCTACACACTGTTATGAACTTAGGCAGCTCAGGAACATTGTCTCTCAACTGTGTTATAGAGTGTAGTACTACATTTCAGTGAAGTGTAAGGCTTTCCAAAGCTGCCGAACGTGTTTCTTTCTCTATTTCAATGGTATTCTGCCTTGTATAACACACATTTACCACTCTAGTCTCCTTTAAGTAAAGAATATAGGATTCATACAGTGTTTCATGTGATCTTAACTGGAATTATTTCCCTTATCTTACCTACCTTTTCTACACTAAGAACTGACTTGGAGATTCTCTTTCACCTGTTCTAAACCAGTTCTCATCTGTTTACAGTCATTTTCACTGAATTATTCATGTTTTCATGTAGTTTCCTATATTCTGCCTTCTGGCCCAAGTATAAGCTTTGCCCTCTTTATCAAACACCTTCCTACACACTGTTATGAACTGAGGCAGCTATTGAACATTGTCTCTCAACTGTGTTATAGAGTGTAGTACTACATTTCAGTGAAGTGTAAGGCTTTCCAAAGCTGCCGAACGTGTTTCTTTCTCTATTTCAATGGTATTCTGCCTTGTATAACACACATTTACCACTCTAGTCTCCTTTAAGTAAAGAATATAGGATTCATACAGTGTTTCATGTGATCTTAACTGGAATTAAGGATTTTCCTTCTCTTAGCTACCTTTTCTACAGTAAGAACTGACTTGGAGATTATCTTTCAGCTGTTCTAAACAAGTACTCATCTGTTTACAGTCATTTACACTGAATTATTCATGTTTTCATGTAGTTTCCTATATTCTGCCTTCTGGCCCAAGTATAAGCTTTGCCCACTTTATCAAACAACTTCCTACACACTGTTATGAACTGAGCGAACTAGGGAACATTGTCTCTCAACTGTGTTATATAAAGTGTAGTACTACATTTCAGTGAAGTGTAAGGCTTTTCAAAGCTGCCGAACGTGTTTCTTTCTCTATTTCAATGGTATTCTGCCTTGTATAACACACATTTACCACTCTACTCTCCTTTAAGTAAAGAATATAGGATTCATACAGTGTTTCATGTGATCTTAACTGGAATTAAGGATTTTCCTTATCTTAGCTACCTTTTCTACACTAAGAATTGACTTGCAGATTCTCTTTCAGCTGTTCTAAACAAGTTCTCATCTGTTTACAGTCATTTTCACTGAATTAATCATGTTTTCATGTAGTTTCCTATATTCTGCATTCTGGCCCAAGTATAAGCTTTGCCCTCTTTATCAAACACCTTCCTACACACTGTTATGAACTGAGGCAGCTCGGGAACATTGTCTCTCAACTGTGTTATAGAGTGTAGTACTACATTTCAGTGAAGTGTAAGGCTTTCCAAAGCTGCCGAACGTGTTTCTTTCTCCATTTCAATAGTATTCTGCCTTATATAACACACATTTACCACTCTAGTCTCCTTTAAGTAAAGAATATAGGATTCATACAGTGTTTCATGTGATCTTAACTGGAATTAAGGATTTTCCGGATTTAGCTACCTTTTCTACACTAAGAACTCACTTGGAGGATCTTTTTCAGCTGTTCTAAAACAAGTTCTCATCTGTTTACAGTCATTTTCACTGAATTATTCATGTTTTAATGTAGTTTCCTATATTCTGCCTTCTGGTCCAAGTATAAGCTTTGCCAACTTTATCAAACAACTTCCAACACACTGTTATGAACTGAGGCAGCTCAGGAACATTGTCTCTCAACTGTGTTATACAGTGTAGTACTACATTTCAGTGAAGTGTAAGGCTTTCCTAGTTTCATATATTCTGCCTTCTGGCCCTAGTATAAGCTTTGCCCACTTTATCAAACAACTTCCTACACACTGTTATGAACTGAGGGAGCTAGGGAACATTGTTTCTCAACTGTGTTATAGAGTGTGGTACTACATTTCAGTGAAGTGTAAGGCTTTCCAAAGCTGCCGAACGTGTTTCTTTCTCTATTTCAATGGTATTCTGCCTTGTATAACACACATTTACCACTCTAGTCTCCTTTAAGTAAAGAATATAGGATTCATACAGTGTTTCATGTGATCTTAACTGGAATTAAGAATTTCCCTTATATTAGCTACCTTTTCTACACTAAGAACTGACTTGGAGATTCTCTTTCAGCTGTTCTAAAGAAGTTCTCATCTGTTTACAGTCATTTTCATTGAATTATTCATGTTTTCATGTAGTTTCCTATATTCTGCCTTCTGGCCCAAGTATAAGCTTTGCCCACTTTATCAAACAACTTCCTACAAACTGTTATGAACTGAGGCAGCTCGGGAACATTGTCTCTAAAATGTGTTATAGAGTGTAGTACTACATTTCAGTGAAGTGTAAGGCTTTCATAGTTTCCTATATTCTGCCTTCTGGCCCTAGTATAAGCTTTGCCCACTTTATCAAACAACTTCCTACACACTGTTATGAACTGAGGGAGCTAGGGAACATTGTTTCTCAACTGTGTTATAGAGTGTGGTACTACATTTCAGTGAAGTGTAAGGCTTTCCAAAGCTGCCGAACGTGTTTCTTTCTCTATTTCAATGGTATTCTGCCTTGTATAACACACATTTACCACTCTAGTCTCCTTTAAGTAAAGAATATAGGATTCATACAGTGTTTCATGTGATCTTAACTGGAATTAAGTATTTCCCTTATCTTACCTACCTTTTTTACACTAAGAACTGACTTGGAGGTTCTCTTTCAGCTGTTCTAAACAAGTTCTCATCTGTTTGCAGTCATTTTCACTGAATTATTCATGTTCTCATGTAGTTTCCTATATTCGGCCTTCGGGCCCAAGTATAAGCTTTGCCCACTTTATCAAACAACTTCCTACACACTGTTATGAACTGAGGGAGCTAGGGAACATTGTCTCTCAACTGTGTGATAGAGTGTAGTACTACATTTCAGTGAAGTGTAAGGCTTTCCAAAGCTGCCGAACGTGTTTCTTTCTCTATTTCAATGGTATTCTGCCTTGTATAACACACATTTACCACTCTAGTCTCCTTTAAGTAAACAATATAGGATTCATACAGTGTTTCATGTGATCTTAACTGGAATTAAGGATTTTCCTTATCTTAGCTACCTTTTCTACACTAAGAACTGACTTGGAGATTCTCTTTCAGCTGTTCTAAACAAGTTCTCATCTGTTTACAGTCATTTTCACTGAATTATTCATGTTTTCATGTAGTTTCCTATATTCTGCCTTCTGGCCCAAGTATAAGCTTTGCCCACTTTATCAAACAACTTCCTACACAATGTTATGAACTGAGGCAGCTCGGGAACATTGTCTCTCAACTGTGTTATAGAGTGTAGTACTACATTTCAGTGAAGTGTAAGGCTTTTCAAAGCTGCCGAACGTGTTTCTTTCTCTATTTCAATGGTATTCTGCCTTGTATAACACACATTTACCACTCTACTCTCCTTTAAGTAAAGAATATAGGATTCATACAGTGTTTCATGTGATCTTAACTGGAATTAAGGATTTTCCTTATCTTAGCTACCTTTTCTACACTAAGAATTGACTTGCAGATTCTCTTTCAGCTGTTCTAAACAAGTTCTCATCTGTTTACAGTCATTTTCACTGAATTAATCATGTTTTCATGTAGTTTCCTATATTCTGCATTCTGGCCCAAGTATAAGCTTTGCCCTCTTTATCAAACACCTTCCTACACACTGTTATGAACTGAGGCAGCTCGGGAACATTGTCTCTCAACTGTGTTATAGAGTGTAGTACTACATTTCAGTGAAGTGTAAGGCTTTCCAAAGCTGCCGAACGTGTTTCTTTCTCCATTTCAATAGTATTCTGCCTTATATAACACACATTTACCACTCTAGTCTCCTTTAAGTAAAGAATATAGGATTCATACAGTGTTTCATGTGATGTTAACTGGAATTAAGTATTTCCCTTATCTTACCTACCTTTTCTACACTAAGAACTCACTTGGAGGATCTTTTTCAGCTGTTCTAAAACAAGTTCTCATCTGTTTACAGTCATTTTCACTGAATTATTCATGTTTTAATGTAGTTTCCTATATTCTGCCTTCTGGTCCAAGTATAAGCTTTGCCAACTTTATCAAACAACTTCCAACACACTGTTATGAACTGAGGCAGCTCAGGAACATTGTCTCTCAACTGTGTTATACAGTGTAGTACTACATTTCAGTGAAGTGTAAGGCTTTCCTAGTTTCATATATTCTGCCTTCTGGCCCTAGTATAAGCTTTGCCCACTTTATCAAACAACTTCCTACACACTGTTATGAACTGAGGGAGCTAGGGAACATTGTTTCTCAACTGTGTTATAGAGTGTAGTACTACATTTCAGTGAAGTGTAAGGCTTTCCAAAGCTGCCGAACGTGTTTCTTTCTCTATTTCAATGGTATTCTGCCTTGTATAACACACATTTACCACTCTAGTCTCCTTTAAGTAAAGAATATAGGATTCATACAGTGTTTCATGTAATCTTAACTCGAATTAAGAATTTCCCAGATCTTAGCTACCTTTTCTACACTAAGAACTGACTTGGAGATTCTCTTTCAGCTGTTCTAAACAAGTTCCCATCTGTTTACAGTCATTTTCACTGAATTAATCATGTTTTCATGTAGTTTCCTATATTCTGCCTTCTCGTCCAAGTATCAGCTTTGCCCATTTTATCAAACAACTTCCTACACACTGTTAAGTACTAAGGCAGCTATTGAACATTGTCTCTCAACTGTGTTATAGAGTGTAGTACTACATTTCAGTGAAGTGTAAGGCTTTCCAAAGCTGCCGAACGTGTTTCTTTCTCTATTTTAATGGTATTCTGCCTTGTATAACACACATTTACCACTGTAGTCTCCTTTAAGTAAAGAATATAGGATTCATACAGTGTTTCATGTGATCTTAACTGGAATTCAGGATTTTCCGGATTTAGCTACCTTTTCTACACTAAGAACTGACTTGGAGGATCTCTTTCAGCTGTTCTAAAACAAGTTCTCATCTGTTTACAGTCATTTTCACTGAATTATTCATGTTTTCATGTAGTTTCCTATATTCTGCCTTCTGGCCCAAGTATAAGCTTTGCCCTCTTTATCAAACACCTTCCTACACACTGTTATGAACTGAGGCAGCTATTGAACATTGTCTCTCAACTGTGTTATAGAGTGTAGTACTACATTTCAGTGAAGTGTAAGGCTTTCCAAAGCTGCCGAACGTGTTTCTTTCTCTATTTCAATGGTATTCTGCCTTGTATAACACACATTTACCACTCTAGTCTCCTTTAAGTAAAGAATATAGGATTCATACAGTGTTTCATGTGATCTTAACTGGAATTAAGGATTTTCCTTCTCTTAGCTACCTTTTCTACAGTAAGAACTGACTTGGAGATTATCTTTCAGCTGTTCTAAACAAGTACTCATCTGTTTACAGTCATTTACACTGAATTATTCATGTTTTCATGTAGTTTCCTATATTCTGCCTTCTGGCCCAAGTATAAGCTTTGCCCACTTTATCAAACAACTTCCTACACACTGTTATGAACTGAGCGAACTAGGGAACATTGTCTCTCAACTGTGTTATATAAAGTGTAGTACTACATTTCAGTGAAGTGTAAGGCTTTTCAAAGCTGCCGAACGTGTTTCTTTCTCTATTTCAATGGTATTCTGCCTTGTATAACACACATTTACCACTCTACTCTCCTTTAAGTAAAGAATATAGGATTCATACAGTGTTTCATGTGATCTTAACTGGAATTAAGGATTTTCCTTATCTTAGCTACCTTTTCTACACTAAGAATTGACTTGCAGATTCTCTTTCAGCTGTTCTAAACAAGTTCTCATCTGTTTACAGTCATTTTCACTGAATTAATCATGTTTTCATGTAGTTTCCTATATTCTGCATTCTGGCCCAAGTATAAGCTTTGCCCTCTTTATCAAACACCTTCCTACACACTGTTATGAACTGAGGCAGCTCGGGAACATTGTCTCTCAACTGTGTTATAGAGTGTAGTACTACATTTCAGTGAAGTGTAAGGCTTTCCAAAGCTGCCGAACGTGTTTCTTTCTCCATTTCAATAGTATTCTGCCTTATATAACACACATTTACCACTCTAGTCTCCTTTAAGTAAAGAATATAGGATTCATACAGTGTTTCATGTGATCTTAACTGGAATTAAGGATTTTCCGGATTTAGCTACCTTTTCTACACTAAGAACTCACTTGGAGGATCTTTTTCAGCTGTTCTAAAACAAGTTCTCATCTGTTTACAGTCATTTTCACTGAATTATTCATGTTTTAATGTAGTTTCCTATATTCTGCCTTCTGGTCCAAGTATAAGCTTTGCCAACTTTATCAAACAACTTCCAACACACTGTTATGAACTGAGGCAGCTCAGGAACATTGTCTCTCAACTGTGTTATACAGTGTAGTACTACATTTCAGTGAAGTGTAAGGCTTTCCTAGTTTCATATATTCTGCCTTCTGGCCCTAGTATAAGCTTTGCCCACTTTATCAAACAACTTCCTACACACTGTTATGAACTGAGGGAGCTAGGGAACATTGTTTCTCAACTGTGTTATAGAGTGTGGTACTACATTTCAGTGAAGTGTAAGGCTTTCCAAAGCTGCCGAACGTGTTTCTTTCTCTATTTCAATGGTATTCTGCCTTGTATAACACACATTTACCACTCTAGTCTCCTTTAAGTAAAGAATATAGGATTCATACAGGGTTTCATGTGATCTTAACTGGAATTAAGGATTTCCCTTATATTAGCTACCTTTTCTACACTAAGAACTGACTTGGAGATTCTCTTTCAGCTGTTCTAAAGAAGTTCTCATCTGTTTACAGTCATTTTCATTGAATTATTCATGTTTTCATGTAGTTTCCTATATTCTGCCTTCTGGCCCAAGTATAAGCTTTGCCCACTTTATCAAACAACTTCCTACAAACTGTTATGAACTGAGGCAGCTCGGGAACATTGTCTCTAAAATGTGTTATAGAGTGTAGTACTACATTTCAGTGAAGTGTAAGGCTTTCATAGTTTCCTATATTCTGCCTTCTGGCCCTAGTATAAGCTTTGCCCACTTTATCAAACAACTTCCTACACACTGTTATGAACTGAGGGAGCTAGGGAACATTGTTTCTCAACTGTGTTATAGAGTGTGGTACTACATTTCAGTGAAGTGTAAGGCTTTCCAAAGCTGCCGAACGTGTTTCTTTCTCTATTTCAATGGTATTCTGCCTTGTATAACACACATTTACCACTCTAGTCTCCTTTAAGTAAAGAATATAGGATTCATACAGTGTTTCATGTGATCTTAACTGGAATTAAGTATTTCCCTTATCTTACCTACCTTTTTTACACTAAGAACTGACTTGGAGATTCTCTTTCAGCTGTTCTAAAGAAGTTCTCATCTGTTTGCAGTCATTTTCACTGAATTATTCATGTTCTCATGTAGTTTCCTATATTCGGCCTTCGGGCCCAAGTATAAGCTTTGCCCACTTTATCAAACAACTTCCTACACACTGTTATGAACTGAGGGAGCTAGGGAACATTGTCTCTCAACTGTGTGATAGAGTGTAGTACTACATTTCAGTGAAGTGTAAGGCTTTCCAAAGCTGCCGAACGTGTTTCTTTCTCTATTTCAATGGTATTCTGCCTTGTATAACACACATTTACCACTCTAGTCTCCTTTAAGTAAACAATATAGGATTCATACAGTGTTTCATGTGATCTTAACTGGAATTAAGGATTTTCCTTATCTTAGCTACCTTTTCTACACTAAGAACTGACTTGGAGATTCTCTTTCAGCTGTTCTAAACAAGTTCTCATCTGTTTACAGTCATTTTCACTGAATTATTCATGTTTTCATGTAGTTTCCTATATTCTGCCTTCTGGCCCAAGTATAAGCTTTGCCCACTTTATCAAACAACTTCCTACACAATGTTATGAACTGAGGCAGCTCGGGAACATTGTCTCTCAACTGTGTTATAGAGTGTAGTACTACATTTCAGTGAAGTGTAAGGCTTTTCAAAGCTGCCGAACGTGTTTCTTTCTCTATTTCAATGGTATTCTGCCTTGTATAACACACATTTACCACTCTACTCTCCTTTAAGTAAAGAATATAGGATTCATACAGTGTTTCATGTGATCTTAACTGGAATTAAGGATTTTCCTTATCTTAGCTACCTTTTCTACACTAAGAATTGACTTGCAGATTCTCTTTCAGCTGTTCTAAACAAGTTCTCATCTGTTTACAGTCATTTTCACTGAATTAATCATGTTTTCATGTAGTTTCCTATATTCTGCATTCTGGCCCAAGTATAAGCTTTGCCCTCTTTATCAAACACCTTCCTACACACTGTTATGAACTGAGGCAGCTCGGGAACATTGTCTCTCAACTGTGTTATAGAGTGTAGTACTACATTTCAGTGAAGTGTAAGGCTTTCCAAAGCTGCCGAACGTGTTTCTTTCTCCATTTCAATAGTATTCTGCCTTATATAACACACATTTACCACTCTAGTCTCCTTTAAGTAAAGAATATAGGATTCATACAGTGTTTCATGTGATCTTAACTGGAATTAAGTATTTCCCTTATCTTACCTACCTTTTCTACACTAAGAACTCACTTGGAGGATCTTTTTCAGCTGTTCTAAAACAAGTTCTCATCTGTTTACAGTCATTTTCACTGAATTATTCATGTTTTAATGTAGTTTCCTATATTCTGCCTTCTGGTCCAAGTATAAGCTTTGCCAACTTTATCAAACAACTTCCAACACACTGTTATGAACTGAGGCAGCTCAGGAACATTGTCTCTCAACTGTGTTATACAGTGTAGTACTACATTTCAGTGAAGTGTAAGGCTTTCCTAGTTTCATATATTCTGCCTTCTGGCCCTAGTATAAGCTTTGCCCACTTTATCAAACAACTTCCTACACACTGTTATGAACTGAGGGAGCTAGGGAACATTGTTTCTCAACTGTGTTATAGAGTGTGGTACTACATTTCAGTGAAGTGTAAGGCTTTCCAAAGCTGCCGAACGTGTTTCTTTCTCTATTTCAATGGTATTCTGCCTTGTATAACACACATTTACCACTCTAGTCTCCTTTAAGTAAAGAATATAGGATTCATACAGTGTTTCATGTGATCTTAACTGGAATTAAGGATTTCCCTTATATTAGCTACATTTTCTACACTAAGAACTGACTTGGAGATTCTCTTTCAGCTGTTCTAAAGAAGTTCTCATCTGTTTACAGTCATTTTCATTGAATTATTCATGTTTTCATGTAGTTTCCTATATTCTGCCTTCTGGCCCAAGTATAAGCTTTGCCCACTTTATCAAACAACTTCCTACAAACTGTTATGAACTGAGGCAGCTCGGGAACATTGTCTCTAAAATGTGTTATAGAGTGTAGTACTACATTTCAGTGAAGTGTAAGGCTTTCATAGTTTCCTATATTCTGCCTTCTGGCCCTAGTATAGGCTTTGCCCACTTTATCAAACAACTTCCTACACACTGTTATGAACTGAGGGAGCTAGGGAACATTGTTTCTCAACTGTGTTATAGAGTGTGGTACTACATTTCAGTGAAGTGTAAGGCTTTCCAAAGCTGCCGAACGTGTTTCTTTCTCTATTTCAATGGTATTCTGCCTTGTATAACACACATTTACCACTCTAGTCTCCTTTAAGTAAACAATATAGGATTCATACAGTGTTTCATATAATCTTAACTCGAATTAAGTATTTCCCTTATCTTACCTACTTTTCTACACTAAGAACTGACTTGGAGATTCTCTTTCAGCTGTTCTAAACAAGTTCTCATCTGTTTACAGTCATTTTCACTGAATTATTCATGTTTTCATGTAGTTTCCTATATTCTGCCTTCTGGTCCAAGTATAAGCTTTGCCCACTTTATCAAACAACTTCCTACACACTGTTAAGTACTGAGGCAGCTATTGAACATTGTCTCTCAACTGTGTTATAGAGTGTAGTACTACATTTCAGTGAAGTGTAAGGCTTTCCAAGGCTGCCGAACCTGTTTCTTTCTCTATTTTAATGGTATTCTGCCTTGTATAACAAACATTTACCACTGTAGTCTCCTTTAAGTAAAGAATATAGGATTCATACAGTGTTTCATGTGATCTTAACTGGAATTAAGGATTTTCCGGATTTAGCTACCTTTTCTACACTAAGAACTGAGTTGGAGGATCTCTTTCAGCTGTTCTAAAACAAGTTCTGATCGGTTTACCGTCATTTTCACTGAATTATTCATGTTTTCATGTAGTTTCCTATATTCTGCCTTCTGGCCCAAGTATAAGCTTTGCCCACTTTATCAAACAACTTCCTACACAATGTTATGAACTGAGGCAGCTCGGGAACATTGTCTCTCAACTGTGTTATAGAGTGTAGTACTACATTTCAGTGAAGTGTAAGGCTTTTCAAAGCTGCCGAACGTGTTTCTTTCTCTATTTCAATGGTATTCTGCCTTGTATAACACACATTTACCACTCTACTCTCCTTTAAATAAAGAATATAGGATTCATACAGTGTTTCATGTGATCTTAACTGGAATTAAGGATTTTCCTTATCTTAGCTACCTTTTCTACACTAAGAACTGACTTGCAGATTCTCTTTCAGCTGTTCTAAACAAGTTCTCATCTGTTTACAGTCATTTTCACTGAATTATTCATGTTCTCATGTAGTTTCCTATATTCGGCCTTCTGGCCCAAGTATAAGCTTTGCCCACTTTATCAAACAACTTCCTACACACTGTTATGAACTGAGGGAGCTAGGGAACATTGTCTCTCAACTGTGTGATAGAGTGTAGTACTACATTTCAGTGAAGTGTAAGGCTTTCCAAAGCTGCCGAACGTGTTTCTTTCTCCATTTCAATAGTATTTTGACTTATATAACACACATTTACCACTCTAGTCTCCTTTAAGTAAAGAATATGGGATTCATACAGTGTTTCATGTGATGTTAACTGGAATTAAGGATTTTCCGGATTTAGCTACCTTTTCTACACTAAGAACTCACTTCGAGGATCTTTTTCAGCTGTTCTAAAACAAGTTCTCATCTGTTTACAGTCATTTTCACTGAATTATTCATGTTTTAATGTAGTTTCCTATATTCTGCCTTCTGGTCCAAGTATAAGCTTTGCCAACTTTATCAAACAACTTCCAACACACTGTTATGAACTGAGGCAGCTCAGGAACATTGTCTCTCAACTGTGTTATACAGTGTAGTACTACATTTCAGTGAAGTGTAAGGCTTTCCTAGTTTCATATATTCTGCCTTCTGGCCCTAGTATAAGCTTTGCCCACTTTATCAAACAACTTCCTACACACTGTTATGAACTGAGGGAGCTAGGGAACATTGTTTCTCAACTGTGTTATAGAGTGTGGTACTACATTTCAGTGAAGTGTAAGGCTTTCCAAAGCTGCCGAACGTGTTTCTTTCTCTATTTCAATGGTATTCTGCCTTGTATAACACACATTTACCACTCTAGTCTCCTTTAAGTAAAGAATATAGGATTCATACAGTGTTTCATGTGATCTTAACTGGAATTAAGGATTTCCCTTATATTAGCTACATTTTCTACACTAAGAACTGACTTGGAGATTCTCTTTCAGCTGTTCTAAAGAAGTTCTCATCTGTTTACAGTCATTTTCATTGAATTATTCATGTTTTCATGTAGTTTCCTATATTCTGCCTTCTGGCCCAAGTATAAGCTTTGCCCACTTTATCAAACAACTTCCTACAAACTGTTATGAACTGAGGCAGCTCGGGAACATTGTCTCTAAAATGTGTTATAGAGTGTAGTACTACATTTCAGTGAAGTGTAAGGCTTTCATAGTTTCCTATATTCTGCCTTCTGGCCCTAGTATAGGCTTTGCCCACTTTATCAAACAACTTCCTACACACTGTTATGAACTGAGGGAGCTAGGGAACATTGTTTCTCAACTGTGTTATAGAGTGTGGTACTACATTTCAGTGAAGTGTAAGGCTTTCCAAAGCTGCCGAACGTGTTTCTTTCTCTATTTCAATGGTATTCTGCCTTGTATAACACACATTTACCACTCTAGTCTCCTTTAAGTAAACAATATAGGATTCATACAGTGTTTCATATAATCTTAACTCGAATTAAGTATTTCCCTTATCTTACCTACTTTTCTACACTAAGAACTGACTTGGAGATTCTCTTTCAGCTGTTCTAAACAAGTTCTCATCTGTTTACAGTCATTTTCACTGAATTATTCATGTTTTCATGTAGTTTCCTATATTCTGCCTTCTGGTCCAAGTATAAGCTTTGCCCACTTTATCAAACAACTTCCTACACACTGTTAAGTACTGAGGCAGCTATTGAACATTGTCTCTCAACTGTGTTATAGAGTGTAGTACTACATTTCAGTGAAGTGTAAGGCTTTCCAAGGCTGCCGAACCTGTTTCTTTCTCTATTTTAATGGTATTCTGCCTTGTATAACAAACATTTACCACTGTAGTCTCCTTTAAGTAAAGAATATAGGATTCATACAGTGTTTCATGTGATCTTAACTGGAATTAAGGATTTTCCGGATTTAGCTACCTTTTCTACACTAAGAACTGAGTTGGAGGATCTCTTTCAGCTGTTCTAAAACAAGTTCTGATCGGTTTACCGTCATTTTCACTGAATTATTCATGTTTTCATGTAGTTTCCTATATTCTGCCTTCTGGCCCAAGTATAAGCTTTGCCCACTTTATCAAACAACTTCCTACACAATGTTATGAACTGAGGCAGCTCGGGAACATTGTCTCTCAACTGTGTTATAGAGTGTAGTACTACATTTCAGTGAAGTGTAAGGCTTTTCAAAGCTGCCGAACGTGTTTCTTTCTCTATTTCAATGGTATTCTGCCTTGTATAACACACATTTACCACTCTACTCTCCTTTAAATAAAGAATATAGGATTCATACAGTGTTTCATGTGATCTTAACTGGAATTAAGGATTTTCCTTATCTTAGCTACCTTTTCTACACTAAGAACTGACTTGCAGATTCTCTTTCAGCTGTTCTAAACAAGTTCTCATCTGTTTACAGTCATTTTCACTGAATTATTCATGTTCTCATGTAGTTTCCTATATTCGGCCTTCTGGCCCAAGTATAAGCTTTGCCCACTTTATCAAACAACTTCCTACACACTGTTATGAACTGAGGGAGCTAGGGAACATTGTCTCTCAACTGTGTGATAGAGTGTAGTACTACATTTCAGTGAAGTGTAAGGCTTTCCAAAGCTGCCGAACGTGTTTCTTTCTCCATTTCAATAGTATTTTGACTTATATAACACACATTTACCACTCTAGTCTCCTTTAAGTAAAGAATATGGGATTCATACAGTGTTTCATGTGATGTTAACTGGAATTAAGGATTTTCCGGATTTAGCTACCTTTTCTACACTAAGAACTCACTTCGAGGATCTTTTTCAGCTGTTCTAAAACAAGTTCTCATCTGTTTACAGTCATTTTCACTGAATTATTCATGTTTTAATGTAGTTTCCTATATTCTGCCTTCTGGTCCAAGTATAAGCTTTGCCAACTTTATCAAACAACTTCCAACACACTGTTATGAACTGAGGCAGCTCAGGAACATTGTCTCTCAACTGTGTTATACAGTGTAGTACTACATTTCAGTGAAGTGTAAGGCTTTCCTAGTTTCATATATTCTGCCTTCTGGCCCTAGTATAAGCTTTGCCCACTTTATCAAACAACTTCCTACACACTGTTATGAACTGAGGGAGCTAGGGAACATTGTTTCTCAACTGTGTTATAGAGTGTGGTACTACATTTCAGTGAAGTGTAAGGCTTTCCAAAGCTGCCGAACGTGTTTCTTTCTCTATTTCAATGGTATTCTGCCTTGTATAACACACATTTACCACTCTAGTCTCCTTTAAGTAAAGAATATAGGATTCATACAGTGTTTCATGTGATCTTAACTGGAATTAAGGATTTCCCTTATATTAGCTACATTTTCTACACTAAGAACTGACTTGGAGATTCTCTTTCAGCTGTTCTAAAGAAGTTCTCATCTGTTTACAGTCATTTTCATTGAATTATTCATGTTTTCATGTAGTTTCCTATATTCTGCCTTCTGGCCCAAGTATAAGCTTTGCCCACTTTATCAAACAACTTCCTACAAACTGTTATGAACTGAGGCAGCTCGGGAACATTGTCTCTAAAATGTGTTATAGAGTGTAGTACTACATTTCAGTGAAGTGTAAGGCTTTCATAGTTTCCTATATTCTGCCTTCTGGCCCTAGTATAGGCTTTGCCCACTTTATCAAACAACTTCCTACACACTGTTATGAACTGAGGGAGCTAGGGAACATTGTTTCTCAACTGTGTTATAGAGTGTGGTACTACATTTCAGTGAAGTGTAAGGCTTTCCAAAGCTGCCGAACGTGTTTCTTTCTCTATTTCAATGGTATTCTGCCTTGTATAACACACATTTACCACTCTAGTCTCCTTTAAGTAAACAATATAGGATTCATACAGTGTTTCATATAATCTTAACTCGAATTAAGTATTTCCCTTATCTTACCTACTTTTCTACACTAAGAACTGACTTGGAGATTCTCTTTCAGCTGTTCTAAACAAGTTCTCATCTGTTTACAGTCATTTTCACTGAATTATTCATGTTTTCATGTAGTTTCCTATATTCTGCCTTCTGGTCCAAGTATAAGCTTTGCCCACTTTATCAAACAACTTCCTACACACTGTTAAGTACTGAGGCAGCTATTGAACATTGTCTCTCAACTGTGTTATAGAGTGTAGTACTACATTTCAGTGAAGTGTAAGGCTTTCCAAGGCTGCCGAACCTGTTTCTTTCTCTATTTTAATGGTATTCTGCCTTGTATAACAAACATTTACCACTGTAGTCTCCTTTAAGTAAAGAATATAGGATTCATACAGTGTTTCATGTGATCTTAACTGGAATTAAGGATTTTCCGGATTTAGCTACCTTTTCTACACTAAGAACTGAGTTGGAGGATCTCTTTCAGCTGTTCTAAAACAAGTTCTGATCGGTTTACCGTCATTTTCACTGAATTATTCATGTTTTCATGTAGTTTCCTATATTCTGCCTTCTGGCCCAAGTATAAGCTTTGCCCACTTTATCAAACAACTTCCTACACAATGTTATGAACTGAGGCAGCTCGGGAACATTGTCTCTCAACTGTGTTATAGAGTGTAGTACTACATTTCAGTGAAGTGTAAGGCTTTTCAAAGCTGCCGAACGTGTTTCTTTCTCTATTTCAATGGTATTCTGCCTTGTATAACACACATTTACCACTCTACTCTCCTTTAAATAAAGAATATAGGATTCATACAGTGTTTCATGTGATCTTAACTGGAATTAAGGATTTTCCTTATCTTAGCTACCTTTTCTACACTAAGAACTGACTTGCAGATTCTCTTTCAGCTGTTCTAAACAAGTTCTCATCTGTTTACAGTCATTTTCACTGAATTATTCATGTTCTCAAGTAGTTTCCTATATTCGGCCTTCTGGCCCAAGTATAAGCTTTGCCCACTTTATCAAACAACTTCCTACACACTGTTATGAACTGAGGGAGCTAGGGAACATTGTCTCTCAACTGTGTGATAGAGTGTAGTACTACATTTCAGTGAAGTGTAAGGCTTTCCAAAGCTGCCGAACGTGTTTCTTTCTCCATTTCAATAGTATTTTGACTTATATAACACACATTTACCACTCTAGTCTCCTTTAAGTAAAGAATATGGGATTCATACAGTGTTTCATGTGATGTTAACTGGAATTAAGGATTTTCCGGATTTAGCTACCTTTTCTACACTAAGAACTCACTTCGAGGATCTTTTTCAGCTGTTCTAAAACAAGTTCTCATCTGTTTACAGTCATTTTCACTGAATTATTCATGTTTTAATGTAGTTTCCTATATTCTGCCTTCTGGTCCAAGTATAAGCTTTGCCAACTTTATCAAACAACTTCCAACACACTGTTATGAACTGAGGCAGCTCAGGAACATTGTCTCTCAACTGTGTTATACAGTGTAGTACTACATTTCAGTGAAGTGTAAGGCTTTCCTAGTTTCATATATTCTGCCTTCTGGCCCTAGTATAAGCTTTGCCCACTTTATCAAACAACTTCCTACACACTGTTATGAACTGAGGGAGCTAGGGAACATTGTTTCTCAACTGTGTTATAGAGTGTGGTACTACATTTCAGTGAAGTGTAAGGCTTTCCAAAGCTGCCGAACGTGTTTCTTTCTCTATTTCAATGGTATTCTGCCTTGTATAACACACAGTTACCACTCTAGTCTCCTTTAAGTAAAGAATATAGGATTCATACAGTGTTTCATGTGATCTTAACTGGAATTAAGGATTTCCCTTATATTAGCTACCTTTTCTACACTAAGAACTGACTTGGAGATTGTCTTTCAGCTGTTCTAAAGAAGTTCTCATCTGTTTACAGTCATTTTCATTGAATTATTCATGTTTTCATGTAGTTTCCTATATTCTGCCTTCTGGCCCAAGTATAAGCTTTGCCCACTTTATCAAACAACTTCCTACAAACTGTTATGAACTGAGGCAGCTCGGGAACATTGTCTCTAAAATATGTTATAGAGTGTAGTACTACATTTCAGTGAAGTGTAAGGCTTTCATAGTTTCCTATATTCTGCCTTCTGGCCCTAGTATAAGCTTTGCCCACTTTATCAAACAACTTCCTACACACTGTTATGAACTGAGGGAGCTAGGGAACATTGTTTCTCAACTGTGTTATAGAGTGTGGTACTACATTTCAGTGAAGTGTAAGGCTTTCCAAAGCTGCCGAACGTGTTTCTTTCTCTATTTCAATGGTATTCTGCCTTGTATAACACACATTTACCACTCTAGTCTCCTTTAAGTAAAGAATATAGGATTCATACAGTGTTTCATGTGATCTTAACTGGAATTAAGTATTTCCCTTATCTTACCTACCTTTTCTACACTAAGAACTGACTTGGAGATTCTCTTTCAGCTGTTCTAAACAAGTTCTCATCTGTTTACAGTCATTTTCACTGAATTATTCATGTTTTCATGTAGTTTCCTATATTCTGCCTTCTGGCCCAAGTATAAGCTTTGCCCACTTTATCAAACAACTTCCTACACAATGTTATGAACTGAGGCAGCTCGGGAACATTGTCTCTCAACTGTGTTATAGAGTGTAGTACTACATTTCAGTGAAGTGTAAGGCTTTTCAAAGCTGCCGAACGTGTTTCTTTCTCTATTTCAATGGTATTCTGCCTTGTATAACACACATTTACCACTCTAGTCTCCTTTAAGTAAACAATATAGGATTCATACAGTGTTTCATATAATCTTAACTCGAATTAAGTATTTCCCTTATCTTACCTACTTTTCTACACTAAGAACTGACTTGGAGATTCTCTTTCAGCTGTTCTAAACAAGTTCTCATCTGTTTACAGTCATTTTCACTGAATTATTCATGTTTTCATGTAGTTTCCTATATTCTGCCTTCTGGTCCAAGTATAAGCTTTGCCCACTTTATCAAACAACTTCCTACACACTGTTAAGTACTGAGGCAGCTATTGAACATTGTCTCTCAACTGTGTTATAGAGTGTAGTACTACATTTCAGTGAAGTGTAAGGCTTTCCAAGGCTGCCGAACCTGTTTCTTTCTCTATTTTAATGGTATTCTGCCTTGTATAACAAACATTTACCACTGTAGTCTCCTTTAAGTAAAGAATATAGGATTCATACAGTGTTTCATGTGATCTTAACTGGAATTAAGGATTTTCCGGATTTAGCTACCTTTTCTACACTAAGAACTGAGTTGGAGGATCTCTTTCAGCTGTTCTAAAACAAGTTCTGATCGGTTTACCGTCATTTTCACTGAATTATTCATGTTTTCATGTAGTTTCCTATATTCTGCCTTCTGGCCCAAGTATAAGCTTTGCCCACTTTATCAAACAACTTCCTACACAATGTTATGAACTGAGGCAGCTCGGGAACATTGTCTCTCAACTGTGTTATAGAGTGTAGTACTACATTTCAGTGAAGTGTAAGGCTTTTCAAAGCTTCCGAACGTGTTTCTTTCTCTATTTCAATGGTATTCTGCCTTGTATAACACACATTTACCACTCTACTCTCCTTTAAATAAAGAATATAGGATTCATACAGTGTTTCATGTGATCTTAACTGGAATTAAGGATTTTCCTTATCTTAGCTACCTTTTCTACACTAAGAACTGACTTGCAGATTCTCTTTCAGCTGTTCTAAACAAGTTCTCATCTGTTTACAGTCATTTTCACTGAATTATTCATGTTCTCATGTAGTTTCCTATATTCGGCCTTCTGGCCCAAGTATAAGCTTTGCCCACTTTATCAAACAACTTCCTACACACTGTTATGAACTGAGGGAGCTAGGGAACATTGTCTCTCAACTGTGTGATAGAGTGTAGTACTACATTTCAGTGAAGTGTAAGGCTTTCCAAAGCTGCCGAACGTGTTTCTTTCTCCATTTCAATAGTATTTTGACTTATATAACACACATTTACCACTCTAGTCTCCTTTAAGTAAAGAATATGGGATTCATACAGTGTTTCATGTGATGTTAACTGGAATTAAGGATTTTCCGGATTTAGCTACCTTTTCTACACTAAGAACTCACTTCGAGGATCTTTTTCAGCTGTTCTAAAACAAGTTCTCATCTGTTTACAGTCATTTTCACTGAATTATTCATGTTTTAATGTAGTTTCCTATATTCTGCCTTCTGGTCCAAGTATAAGCTTTGCCAACTTTATCAAACAACTTCCAACACACTGTTATGAACTGAGGCAGCTCAGGAACATTGTCTCTCAACTGTGTTATACAGTGTAGTACTACATTTCAGTGAAGTGTAAGGCTTTCCTAGTTTCATATATTCTGCCTTCTGGCCCTAGTATAAGCTTTGCCCACTTTATCAAACAACTTCCTACACACTGTTATGAACTGAGGGAGCTAGGGAACATTGTTTCTCAACTGTGTTATAGAGTGTGGTACTACATTTCAGTGAAGTGTAAGGCTTTCCAAAGCTGCCGAACGTGTTTCTTTCTCTATTTCAATGGTATTCTGCCTTGTATAACACACAGTTACCACTCTAGTCTCCTTTAAGTAAAGAATATAGGATTCATACAGTGTTTCATGTGATCTTAACTGGAATTAAGGATTTCCCTTATATTAGCTACCTTTTCTACACTAAGAACTGACTTGGAGATTGTCTTTCAGCTGTTCTAAAGAAGTTCTCATCTGTTTACAGTCATTTTCATTGAATTATTCATGTTTTCATGTAGTTTCCTATATTCTGCCTTCTGGCCCAAGTATAAGCTTTGCCCACTTTATCAAACAACTTCCTACAAACTGTTATGAACTGAGGCAGCTCGGGAACATTGTCTCTAAAATATGTTATAGAGTGTAGTACTACATTTCAGTGAAGTGTAAGGCTTTCATAGTTTCCTATATTCTGCCTTCTGGCCCTAGTATAAGCTTTGCCCACTTTATCAAACAACTTCCTACACACTGTTATGAACTGAGGGAGCTAGGGAACATTGTTTCTCAACTGTGTTATAGAGTGTGGTACTACATTTCAGTGAAGTGTAAGGCTTTCCAAAGCTGCCGAACGTGTTTCTTTCTCTATTTCAATGGTATTCTGCCTTGTATAACACACATTTACCACTCTAGTCTCCTTTAAGTAAAGAATATAGGATTCATACAGTGTTTCATGTGATCTTAACTGGAATTAAGTATTTCCCTTATCTTACCTACCTTTTCTACACTAAGAACTGACTTGGAGATTCTCTTTCAGCTGTTCTAAACAAGTTCTCATCTGTTTACAGTCATTTTCACTGAATTATTCATGTTTTCATGTAGTTTCCTATATTCTGCCTTCTGGCCCAAGTATAAGCTTTGCCCACTTTATCAAACAACTTCCTACACAATGTTATGAACTGAGGCAGCTCGGGAACATTGTCTCTCAACTGTGTTATAGAGTGTAGTACTACATTTCAGTGAAGTGTAAGGCTTTTCAAAGCTGCCGAACGTGTTTCTTTCTCTATTTCAATGGTATTCTGCCTTGTATAACACAAATTTACCACTCTACTCTCCTTTAAGTAAAGAATATAGGATTCATACAGTGTTTCATGTGATCTTAACTGGAATTACGGATTTTCCGGATTTACCTACCTTTTCTACACTAAGAACTGACTTGGAGATTCTCTTTCAGCTGTTCTAAACAAGTTCTCATCTGTTTACAGTCATTTTCACTGAATTATTCATGTTTTCAGGGGGTTTCCTATATTCTGCCTTCTGGTCCAAGTATAAGCTTTGCCCACTTTATCAAACAACTTCCTACACACTGTTAAGTACTGAGGCAGCTATTGAACATGGTCTCTCAACTGTGTTATAGAGTGTAGTACTACATTTCAGTGAAGTGTAAGGCTTTCCAAAGCTGCCGAACGTGTTTCTTTCTCCATTTCAATAGTATTCTGCCTTGTATAACACACATTTACCACTCTAGTCTCCTTTAAGTAAAGAATATAGGATTCATACAGTGTTACATGTGATCTTAACTGGAATTAAGGATTTTCCTTATCTTAGCTACCTTTTCTACACTAAGAACTGACTTGGACATTCTCTTTCAGCTGTTCTAAACAAGTTCTCATCTGTTTACAGTCATTTTCACTGAATTATTCATGTTTTCATGTAGTTTCCTATATTCTGCCTTCTGGCCCAAGTATAAGCTTTGCCCACTTTATCAAACAACTTCCTACACACTGTTATGAACTGAGGGAGCTAGGGAACATTGTCTCTCAACTGTGTTATATAAAGTGTAGTACTACATTTCAGTGAAGTGTAAGGCTTTCCAAAGCTGCCGAACGTGTTTCTTTCTCTATTTCAATGGTATTCTGCCTTGTATAACACACATTTACCACTCTAGTCTCCTTTAAGTAAAGAATATAGGATTCATACAGTGTTTCATGTAATCTTAACTCGAATTAAGGATTTCCCGGATCTTAGCTACCTTTTCTACACTAAGAACTGAGTTGGAGAATCTCTTTCAGCTGTTCTAAACAAGTTCACATCTGTTTACAGTCATTTTCACTGAATTAATCATGTTTTCATGTAGTTTCCTATATTCTGCCTTCTGGTCCAAGTATAAGCTTTGTCCACTTTATCAAACAACTTCCTACACACTGTTAAGTACTGAGGCAGCTATTGAACATTGTCTCTCAACTGTGTTATAGAGTGTAGTACTACATTTCAGTGAAGTGTAAGGCTTTCCAAGGCTGCCGAACGTGTTTCTTTCTCTATTTTAATGGTATTCTGCCTTGTATAACACACATTTACCACTGTAGTCTCCTTTAAGTAAAGAATATAGGATTCATACAGTGTTTCATGTGATCTTAACTGGAATTAAGGATTTTCCGGATTTAGCTACCTTTTCTACACTAAGAACTGAGTTGGAGGATCTCTTTCAGCTGTTCTAAAACAAGTTCTGATCGGTTTACCATCATTTTCACTGAATTATTCATGTTTTCATGTAGTTTCCTATATTCTGCCTTCTGGCCCAAGTATAAGCTTTGCCCACTTTATCAAACAACTTCCTACACAATGTTATGAACTGAGGCAGCTCGGGAACATTGTCTCTCAACTGTGTTATAGAGTGTAGTACTACATTTCAGTGAAGTGTAAGGCTTTTCAAAGCTGCCGAACGTGTTTCTTTCTCTATTTCAATGGTATTCTGCCTTGCATAACACACATTTACCACTCTACTCTCCTTTAAGTAAAGAATATAGGATTCATACAGTGTTTCATGTGATCTTAACTGGAATTAAGGATTTTCCTTATCTTAGCTACCTTTTCTACACTAAGAACTGACTTGCAGATTCTCTTTCAGCTGTTCTAAACAAGTTCTCATCTGTTTACAGTCATTTTCACTGAATTATTCATGTTCTCATGTAGTTTCCTATATTCGGCCTTCTGGCCCAAGTATAAGCTTTGCCCACTTTATCAAACAACTTCCTACACACTGTTATGAACTGAGGGAGCTAGGGAACATTGTCTCTCAACTGTGTGATAGAGTGTAGTACTACATTTCAGTGAAGTGTAAGGCTTTCCAAAGCTGCCGAACGTGTTTCTTTCTCCATTTCAATAGTATTTTGACTTATATAACACACATTTACCACTCTAGTCTCCTTTAAGTAAAGAATATGGGATTCATACAGTGTTTCATGTGATGTTAACTGGAATTAAGGATTTTCCGGATTTAGCTACCTTTTCTACACTAAGAACTCACTTCGAGGATCTTTTTCAGCTGTTCTAAAACAAGTTCTCATATGTTTACAGTCATTTTCACTGAATTATTCATGTTTTAATGTAGTTTCCTATATTCTGCCTTCTGGCCCAAGTATAAGCTTTGCCCACTTTATCAAACAACTTCCTACAAACTGTTATGAACTGAGGCAGCTCGGGAACATTGTCTCTAAAATGTGTTATAGAGTGTAGTACTACATTTCAGTGAAGTGTAAGGCTTTCATAGTTTCCTATATTCTGCCTTCTGGCCCTAGTATAAGCTTTGCCCACTTTATCAAACAACTTCCTACACACTGTTATGAACTGAGGGAGCTAGGGAACATTGTTTCTCAACTGTGTTATAGAGTGTGGTACTACATTTCAGTGAAGTGTAAGGCTTTCCAAAGCTGCCGAAAGTGTTTCTTTCTCTATTTCAATGGTATTCTGCCTTGTATAACACACATTTACCACTCTAGTCTCCTTTAAGTAAAGAATATAGGATTCATACAGTGTTTCATGTGATCTTAACTGGAATTAAGGATTTCCCTTATATTAGCTACCTTTTCTACACTAAGAACTGACTTGGAGATTGTCTTTCAGCTGTTCTAAAGAAGTTCTCATCTGTTTACAGTCATTTTCATTGAATTATTCATGTTTTCATGTAGTTTCCTATATTCTGCCTTCTGGCCCAAGTATAAGCTTTGCCCACTTTATCAAACAACTTCCTACAAACTGTTATGAACTGAGGCAGCTCGGGAACATTGTCTCTAAAATGTGTTATAGAGTGTAGTACTACATTTCAGTGAAGTGTAAGGCTTTCATAGTTTCCTATATTCTGCCTTCTGGCCCTAGTATAAGCTTTGCCCACTTTATCAAACAACTTCCTACACACTGTTATGAACTGAGGGAGCTAGGGAACATTGTTTCTCAACTGTGTTATAGAGTGTGGTACTACACTTCAGTGAAGTGTAAGGCTTTCCAAAACTGCCGAACGTGTTTCTTTCTCTATTTCAATGGTATTCTGCCTTGTATAACACACATTTTCCACTCTAGTCTCCTTTAAGGAAAGAATATAGGATTCATACAGTGTTTCATGTGATCTTAACTGGAATTAAGGATTTTCCGGATTTAGCTACCTTTTCTACACTAAGAACTGACTTGGAGGATCTCTTTCAGCTGTTCTAAAAGAGGTTCTCATCTGTTTACAGTCATTTTCACTGAATTATCCATGATTTCATGTAGTTTCCTATATTCTGCCTTCCGGTCCAAGTATAAGCTTTGCCCACTTTATCAAACAACTTCCTACACACTGTTACGTAATGAGGCAGCTATTGAACATTGTCTCTCAACTTTGTTATAGAGTGTGGTACTACATTTCAGTGAAGTGTAAGGCTTTCCAAAGCTGCCGAACGTGTTTCTTTCTCCATTTGAATGGTATTCTGCCTTATATAACACACATTTAACACTCTAGTCTCCTTTAAGTAAAGAATATAGGATTCATACAGTGTTTCATGTGATCTTAACTGGAATTACGGATTTTCCGGATTTATCTACCTTTTCTACACTAAGAACTGACTTGGAGATTCTCTTTCAGCTGTTCTAAACAAGTTCTCATCTGTTTACAGTCATTTTCACTGAATTATTCATGTTTTCATGTAGTTTCCTATATTCTGCCTTCTGGTCCAAGTATAAGCTTTCCCCACTTTATCAAACAACTTCCTACACACTGTTATGAACTGAGGGAGCTAGGGAACATTGTCTCTTAACTGTGTTATAGAGTGTAGTACTACATTTCAGTGAAGTGTAAGGCCTTCCAAAGCTGCCAAACGTGTTTCTTTCCCTATTTCAATAGTATTCTGCCTTGTATAACACACATTTACCACTCTAGTCTTTTTTAAGTAAAGAATATAGGATTCATACTGTGTTTCATGTGATCTTTACTGGAATTAAGGATTTCCCGGATCTTAGCTACCCTTTCTACACTAAGAACTGACTTGGAGATTCTCTTTCAGCTGTTCTAAAGAAGTTCTCATCTGTTTATAGTCATTTTCACTGAATTATTCATGTTTTCATGTAGTTTCCTATATTCTGCCTTCTGGCCCAAGTATAAGCTTTGCCCACTTTATCAAACAACTTCCTACACACTGTTATGAACTGAGGCAGCTAGGGAACATTGTCTCTAAAATGTGTTATAGAGTGTAGTACTACATTTCAGTGAAGTGTAAGGCTTTCCTAGTTTCCTATATTCTGCCTTCTGGACCTAGTATAAGCTTTGCCCACTTTATCAAACAACTTCCTACACACTGTTAAGTAATGAGGCAGCTATTGAACATTGTCTCTCAACTTTGTTATAGAGTGTAGTACTACATTTCAGTGAAGTGTAAGGTTTTCCATAGCTGCCGAACGTGTTTCTTTCTCTATTTCAATGGTATTCTGCCTTGTATAACACACATTTACCACTGTAGTCTCCTTTAAGTAAAGAATATAGGATTCATACAGTGTTTCATGTGATCTTAACTGGAATTAAGGAGTTTCCGGATTTAGCTACCTTTTCTACACTAAGAACTGACTTGGAGGATCTCTTTCAGCTGTTCTAACAGTAGTTCTCATCTGTTTACAGTCATTTTCACTGAATTATTCATGTTTTCATGTAGTTTCCTATATTCTGCCTTCTGGTCCAAGTATAAGCTTTGCCCACTTTATCAAACAACTTCCTACACACTGTTAAGTAATGAGGCAGCTATTGAACATTGTCTCTCAACATTGTTATAGAGTGTAGTACTACATTTCAGTGAAGTGTAAGGTTTTCCATAGCTGCCGAACGTGTTTCTTTCTCTATTTCAATGGTATTCTGCCTTGTATAACACACATTTACCACTGTAGTCTCCTTTAAGTAAAGAATATAGGATTCATACAGTGTTTCATGTGATCTTAACTGGAATTAAGGAGTTTCCGGATTTAGCTACCTTTTCTACACTAAGAACTGACTTGGAGGATCTCTTTCAGCTGTTGTAACACAAGTTCTCATCTGTTTACAGTCATTTTCACTGAATTATTCATGTTTTCATGTAGTTTCCTATATTCTGCTTTCTGGCCCAAGTATAAGCTTTGCCCACTTTATCAAACAACTTCCTACACACTGTTATGAACTGAGGCAGCTCGGGAACATTGTCTCTCAACTGTGTTATAGAGTGTAGTACTACATTTTAGTGAAGTGTAAGGCTTTCCAAAGCTGCCGAACGTGTTTTTTTCTCTATTTCAATGGTATTCTGCCTTGTATAACACACATTTACCACTCGAGTCTCCTTTAAGTAAAGAATATAGGATTCATACAGTGTTTCATGTGATCTTAACTGGAATTAAGGATTTCCCTTATCTTACCTACCTTTTCTACACTAAGAACTGACTTGGAGATTCTCTTTCAGCTGTTCTAAAGAAGTTCTCATCTGTTTACAGTCATTTTCACTGAATTAATCATCTTTTCATGTAGTTTCCTATATTCTGCCTTCTGGTCCAAGTATAAGCTTTCCCACTTTATCAAACAACTTCCTATACACTGTTAAGTACTGAGGCAGCTATTGAACATTGTCTCTCAACTGTGTTATAGAGTGTAGTACTACATTTCAGTGAAGTGTAAGGCTTTCCAAAGCTGCCGAACGTGTTTCTTTCTCTATTTTAATGGTATACTGCCTTGTATAACACACATTTACCACTCTAGTCGGCTTTAAGTACAGAATATATGATTCACACAGTGTTTCATGTAATCTTAAGCTTTGCCAACTTTATCAAACAACTTCCAACACCCTGTTATGAACTGAGGCAGCTTGGGAACATTGTCTCTCAACTGTGTTATAGAGTGTAGTACTACATTTCAGTGAAGTGTAAGGCTTTCCAAAGCTGCCGAACGTGTTTCTTTCTCTATTTCAATGGTATTCTGCCTTGTATAACACACATTTACCACTCTAGTCTCCTTTACGTAAAGAATATAGGATGCACACAGTGTTTCATGTGATCTTAACTGGAATTAAGGGTTTCCCTTATCTTAGCTACCTTTTCTACACTAAGAACTGACTTGGAGATTCTCTTTCAGCTGTTCTAAACAAGTTCTCATCTGTTTACAGTCATTTTCACTGAATTATTCATGTTTTCATGTAGTTTCCTATATTCTGCCTTCTGGCCCAAGTATAAGCTTTGCCCACTTTATCAAACAACTTCCTACACAATGTTATGAACTGAGGCAGCTCGGGAACATTGTCTCTCAACTGTGTTATAGAGTGTAGTACTACATTTCAGTGAAGTGTAAGGCTTTTCAAAGCTGCCGAACGTGTTTCTTTCTCTATTTCAATGGTATTCTGCCTTGTATAACACACATTTACCACTCTACTCTCCTTTAAGTAAAGAATATAGGATTCATACAGTGTTTCATGTGATCTTAACTGGAATTAAGGATTTTCCTTATCTTAGCTACCTTTTCTACACTAAGAACTGACTTGCAGATTCTCTTTCAGCTGTTCTAAACAAGTTCTCATCTGTTTACAGTCATTTTCACTGAATTATTCATGTTCTCATGTAGTTTCCTATATTCGGCCTTCTGGCCCAAGTATAAGCTTTGCCCACTTTATCAAACAACTTCCTACACACTGTTATGAACTGAGGGAGCTAGGGAACATTGTCTCTCAACTGTGTGATAGAGTGTAGTACTACATTTCAGTGAAGTGTAAGGCTTTCCAAAGCTGCCGAACGTGTTTCTTTCTCCATTTCAATAGTATTTTGCCTTATATAACACACATTTACCACTCTAGTCTCCTTTAAGTAAAGAATATGGGATTCATACAGTGTTTCATGTGATGTTAACTGGAATTAAGGATTTTCCGGATTTAGCTACCTTTTCTACACTAAGAACTCACTTGGAGGATCTTTTTCAGCTGTTCTAAAACAAGTTCTCATCTGTTTACAGTCATTTTCACTGAATTATTCATGTTTTAATGTAGTTTCCTATATTCTGCCTTCTGGTCCAAGTATAAGCTTTGCCAACTTTATCAAACAACTTCCAACACACTGTTATGAACTGAGGCAGCTCAGGAACATTGTCTCTCAACTGTGTTATACAGTGTAGTACTACATTTCAGTGAAGTGTAAGGCTTTCCTAGTTTCCTATATTCTGCCTTCTGGCCCAAGTATAAGCTTTGCCCACTTTATCAAACAACTTCCTACACACTGTTATGAACTGAGGGAGCTAGGGAACATTGTCTCTCAACTGTGTTCTAGAGTGTGGTACTACATTTCAGTGAAGTGTAAGGCTTTCCAAAGCTGCCGAACGTGTTTCTTTCTCCATTTGAATGGTATTCTGCCTTATATAACACACATTTAACCCTCTAGTCACCTTTAAGTAAAGCATATAGGATTCATACAGTGTTTCATGTGATCTTAACTGGAATTACGGATTTTCCGGATTTAGCTACCTTTTCTACACTAAGAACTGACTTGGAGATTCTCTTTCAGCTGTTCTAAACAAGTTCTCATCTGTTTACAGTCATTTTCACTGAATTATTCATGTTTTCATGTAGTTTCCTATATTCTGACTTCTGGTCCAAGTATAAGCTTTCCCCACTTTATCAAACAACTTCCTACACACTGTTATGAACTGAGGGAGCTAGGGAACATTGTCTCTTAACTGTGTTATAGAGTGTAGTACTACATTTCAGTGAAGTGTAAGGCCTTCCAAAGCTGCCAAACGTGTTTCTTTCTCTATTTCAATAGTATTCTGCCTTGTATAACACACATTTACCACTCTAGTCTTTTTTAAGTAAAGAATATAGGATTCATACTGTGTTTCATGTGATCTTTACTGGAATTAAGGATTTCCCGGATCTTAGCTACCTTTTCTACACTAAGAACTGACTTGGAGATTCTCTTACAGCTGTTCTAAAGAAGTTCTCATCTGTTTATAGTCATTTTCACTGATTTATTCATGTTTTCATGTAGTTTCCTATATTCTGCCTTCTGGCCCAAGTATAAGCTTTGCCCACTTTATCAAACAACTTCCTACACACTGTTATGAACTGAGGCAGCTAGGGAACATTGTCTCTAAAATGTGTTATAGAGTGTAGTACTACATTTCAGTGAAGTGTAAGGCTTTCCTAGTTTCCTATATTCTGCCTTCTGGACCTAGTATAAGCTTTGCCCACTTTATCAAACAACTTCCTACACACTGTTAAGGAATGAGGCAGCTATTGAACATTGTCTCACAACTTTGTTATAGAGTGTAGTACTACATTTCAGTGAAGTGTAAGGCTTTCCAAAGCTGCTGAACGTGTTTCTTTCTCTATTTCAATGGTATTCTGCCTTGTATAACACACATTTACCACTCGAGTCTCCTTTAAGTAAAGAATATAGGATTCATACAGTGTTTCATGTGATCTTAACTGGAATTAAGAAGTTTCCGGATTTAGCTACCTTTTCTACACTAAGAACTGACTTGGAGGATCTCTTTCAGCTGTTCTAACAGTAGTTCTCATCTGTTTACAGTCATTTTCACTGAATTATTCATGTTTTCATGTAGTTTCCTATATTCTGCCTTCTGGTCCAAGTATAAGCTTTGCCCACTTTATCAAACAACTTCCTACACACTGTTAAGTAATGAGGCAGCTATTGAACATTGTCTCTCAACATTGTTATAGAGTGTAGTACTACATTTCAGTGAAGTGTAAGGTTTTCCATAGCTGCCGAACGTGTTTCTTTCTCTATTTCAATGGTATTCTGCCTTGTATAACACACATTTACCACTGTAGTCTCCTTTAAGTAAAGAATATAGGATTCATACAGTGTTTCATGTGATCTTAACTGGAATTAAGGAGTTTCCGGATTTAGCTACCTTTTCTACACTAAGAACTGACTTGGAGGATCTCTTTCAGCTGTTGTAACACAAGTTCTCATCTGTTTACAGTCATTTTCACTGAATTATTCATGTTTTCATGTAGTTTCCTATATTCTGCTTTCTGGCCCAAGTATAAGCTTTGCCCACTTTATCAAACAACTTCCTACACACTGTTATGAACTGAGGCAGCTCGGGAACATTGTCTCTCAACTGTGTTATAGAGTGTAGTACTACATTTTAGTGAAGTGTAAGGCTTTCCAAAGCTGCCGAACGTGTTTCTTTCTCTATTTCAATGGTATTCTGCCTTGTATAACACACATTTACCACTCGAGTCTCCTTTAAGTAAAGAATATAGGATTCATACAGTGTTTCATGTGATCTTAACTGGAATTAAGGATTTCCCTTATCTTACCTACCTTTTCTACACTAAGAACTGACTTGGAGATTCTCTTTCAGCTGTTCTAAAGAAGTTCTCATCTGTTTACAGTCATTTTCACTGAATTAATCATCTTTTCATGTAGTTTCCTATATTCTGCCTTCTGGTCCAAGTATAAGCTTTCCCACTTTATCAAACAACTTCCTATACACTGTTAAGTACTGAGGCAGCTATTGAACATTGTCTCTCAACTGTGTTATAGAGTGTAGTACTACATTTCAGTGAAGTGTAAGGCTTTCCAAAGCTGCCGACCGTGTTTCTTTCTCTATTTTAATGGTATACTGCCTTGTATAACACACATTTACCACTCTAGTCGGCTTTAAGTACAGAATATATGATTCACACAGTGTTTCATGTAATCTTAAGCTTTGCCAACTTTATCAAACAACTTCCAACACCCTGTTATGAACTGAGGCAGCTTGGGAACATTGTCTCTCAACTGTGTTATAGAGTGTAGTACTACATTTCAGTGAAGTGTAAGGCTTTCCAAAGCTGCCGAACGTGTTTCTTTCTCTATTTCAATGGTATTCTGCCTTGTATAACACACATTTACCACTCTAGTCTCCTTTACGTAAAGAATATAGGATGCACACAGTGTTTCATGTGATCTTAACTGGAATTAAGGGTTTCCCTTATCTTAGCTACCTTTTCTACACTAAGAACTGACTTGGAGATTCTCTTTCAGCTGTTCTAAAGAAGTTCTCATCTGTTTACAGTCATTTTCACTGAATTATTCATGTTTTCATGTAGTTTCCTATATTCTGCCTTCTGGCCCAAGTATAAGCTTTGCCCACTTTATCAAACAACTTCCTACACAATGTTATGAACTGAGGCAGCTCGGGAACATTGTCTCTCAACTGTGTTATAGAGTGTAGTACTACATTTCAGTGAAGTGTAAGGCTTTTCAAAGCTGCCGAACGTGTTTCTTTCTCTATTTCAATGGTATTCTGCCTTGTATAACACACATTTACCACTCTACTCTCCTTTAAGTAAAGAATATAGGATTCATACAGTGTTTCATGTGATCTTAACTGGAATTAAGGATTTTCCTTATCTTAGCTACCTTTTCTACACTAAGAACTGACTTGCAGATTCTCTTTCAGCTGTTCTAAACAAGTTCTCATCTGTTTACAGTCATTTTCACTGAATTATTCATGTTCTCATGTAGTTTCCTATATTCGGCCTTCTGGCCCAAGTATAAGCTTTGCCCACTTTATCAAACAACTTCCTACACACTGTTATGAACTGAGGGAGCTAGGGAACATTGTCTCTCAACTGTGTGATAGAGTGTAGTACTACATTTCAGTGAAGTGTAAGGCTTTCCAAAGCTGCCGAACGTGTTTCTTTCTCCATTTCAATAGTATTTTGCCTTATATAACACACATTTACCACTCTAGTCTCCTTTAAGTAAAGAATATGGGATTCATACAGTGTTTCATGTGATGTTAACTGGAATTAAGGATTTTCCGGATTTAGCTACCTTTTCTACACTAAGAACTCACTTGGAGGATCTTTTTCAGCTGTTCTAAAACAAGTTCTCATCTGTTTACAGTCATTTTCACTGAATTATTCATGTTTTAATGTAGTTTCCTATATTCTGCCTTCTGGTCCAAGTATAAGCTTTGCCAACTTTATCAAACAACTTCCAACACACTGTTATGAACTGAGGCAGCTCAGGAACATTGTCTCTCAACTGTGTTATACAGTGTAGTACTACATTTCAGTGAAGTGTAAGGCTTTCCTAGTTTCATATATTCTGCCTTCTGGCCCTAGTATAAGCTTTGCCCACTTTATCAAACAACTTCCTACACACTGTTATGAACTGAGGGAGCTAGGGAACATTGTTTCTCAACTGTGTTATAGAGTGTGGTACTACATTTCAGTGAAGTGTAAGGCTTTCCAAAGCTGCCGAACGTGTTTCTTTCTCTATTTCAATGGTATTCTGCCTTGTATAACACACATTTACCACTCTAGTCTCCTTTAAGTAAAGAATATAGGATTCATACAGTGTTTCATGTGATCTTAACTGGAATTAAGGATTTCCCTTATATTAGCTACCTTTTCTACACTAAGAACTGACTTGGAGATTGTCTTTCAGCTGTTCTAAAGAAGTTCTCATCTGTTTACAGTCATTTTCATTGAATTATTCATGTTTTCATGTAGTTTCCTATATTCTGCCTTCTGGCCCAAGTATAAGCTTTGCCCACTTTATCAAACAACTTCCTACAAACTGTTATGAACTGAGGCAGCTCGGGAACATTGTCTCTAAAATGTGTTATAGAGTGTAGTACTACATTTCAGTGAAGTGTAAGGCTTTCATAGTTTCCTATATTCTGCCTTCTGGCCCTAGTATAAGCTTTGCCCACTTTATCAAACAACTTCCTACACACTGTTATGAACTGAGGGAGCTAGGGAACATTGTTTCTCAACTGTGTTATAGAGTGTGGTACTACATTTCAGTGAAGTGTAAGGCTTTCCAAAGCTGCCGAACGTGTTTCTTTCTCTATTTCAATGGTATTCTGCCTTGTATAACACACATTTTCCACTCTAGTCTCCTTTAAGTAAAGAATATAGGATTCATACAGTGTTTCATGTGATCTTAACTGGAATTAAGGATTTTCCGGATTTAGCTACCTTTTCTACACTAAGAACTGACTTGGAGGATCTCTTTCAGCTGTTCTAAAAGAGGTTCTCATCTGTTTACAGTCATTTTCACTGAATTATCCATGATTTCATGTAGTTTCCTATATTCTGCCTTCCGGTCCAAGTATAAGCTTTGTCCACTTTATCAAACAACTTCCTACACACTGTTACGTAATGAGGCAGCTATTGAACATTGTCTCTCAACTTTGTTATAGAGTGTGGTACTACATTTCAGTGAAGTGTAAGGCTTTCCAAAGCTGCCGAACGTGTTTCTTTCTCCATTTGAATGGTATTCTGCCTTATATAACACACATTTAACCCTCTAGTCTCCTTTAAGTAAAGAATATAGGATTCATACAGTGTTTCATGTGATATTAACTGGAATTACGGATTTTCCGGATTTATCTACCTTTTCTACACTAAGAACTGACTTGGAGATTCTCTTTCAGCTGTTCTAAACAAGTTCTCATCTGTTTACAGTCATTTTCACTGAATTATTCATGTTTTCATGTAGTTTCCTATATTCTGCCTTCTGGTCCAAGTATAAGCTTTCCCCACTTTATCAAACAACTTCCTACACACTTTTATGAACTGAGGGAGCTAGGGAACATTGTCTCTTAACTGTGTTATAGAGTGTAGTACTACATTTCAGTGAAGTGTAAGGCCTTCCAAAGCTGCCAAACGTGTTTCTTTCCCTATTTCAATAGTATTCTGCCTTGTATAACACACATTTACCACTCTAGTCTTTTTTAAGTAAAGAATATAGGATTCATACTGTGTTTCATGTGATCTTTACTGGAATTAAGGATTTCCCGGATCTTAGCTACCCTTTCTACACTAAGAACTGACTTGGAGGATCTCTTTCAGCTGTTCTAAAAGAGGTTCTCATCTGTTTACAGTCATTTTCACTGAATTATCCATGATTTCATGTAGTTTCCTATATTCTGCCTTCCGGTCCAAGTATAAGCTTTGCCCACTTTATCAAACAACTTCCTACACACTGTTAAGTAATGAGGCAGCTATTGAACATTGTCTCTCAACTTTGTTATAGAGTGTAGTACTATATTTCAGTGAAGTGTAAGGTTTTCCATAGCTGCCGAACGTGTTTCTTTCTCTATTTCAATGGTATTCTGCCTTGTATAACACACATTTACCACTGTAGTCTCCTTTAAGTAAAGAATATAGGATTCATACAGTGTTTCATGTGATCTTAACTGGAATTAAGGAGTTTCCGGATTTAGCTACCTTTTCTACACTAAGAACTGACTTGGAGGATCTCTTTCAGCTGTTCTAACACAAGTTCTCATCTGTTTACAGTCATTTTCACTGAATTATTCATGTTTTCATGTAGTTTCCTATATTCTGCTTTCTGGCCCAAGTATAAGCTTTGCCCACTTTATCAAACAACTTCCTACACACTGTTATGAACTGAGGCAGCTCGGGAACATTGTCTCTCAACTGTGTTATAGAGTGTAGTACTACATTTTAGTGAAGTGTAAGGCTTTCCAAAGCTGCCGAACGTGTTTCTTTCTCTATTTCAATGGTATTCTGCCTTGTATAACACACATTTACCACTCTAGTCTCCTTTACGTAAAGAATATAGGATGCACACAGTGTTTCATGTGATCTTAACTGCAATTAAGGGTTTCCCTTATCTTAGCTACCTTTTCTACACTAAGAACTGACTTGGAGATTCTCTTTCAGCTGTTCTAAACAAGTTCTGATGTGTTTACAGTCATTTTCACTGAATTATTCATGTTTTCATGTAGTTTCCTATATTCTGCCTTCTGGCCCAAGTATAAGCTTTGCCCACTTTATCAAACAACTTCCTACACACTGTTATGAACTGAGGGAGCTAGGGAACATTGTCTCTCAACTGTGTTCTAGAGTGTGGTACTACATTTCAGTGAAGTGTAAGGCTTTCCAAAGCTGCCGAACGTGTTTCTTTCTCCATTTGAATGGTATTCTGCCTTATATAACACACATTTAACCCTCTAGTCTCCTTTAAGTAAAGCATATAGGATTCATACAGTGTTTCATGTGATCTTAACTGGAATTACGGATTTTCCGGATTTAGCTACCTTTTCTACACTAAGAACTGACTTGGAGATTCTCTTTCAGCTGTTCTAAACAAGTTCTCATCTGTTTACAGTCATTTTCACTGAATTATTCATGTTTTCATGTAGTTTCCTATATTCTGACTTCTGGTCCAAGTATAAGCTTTCCCCACTTTATCAAACAACTTCCTACACACTGTTATGAACTGAGGGAGCTAGGGAACATTGTCTCTTAACTGTGTTATAGAGTGTAGTACTACATTTCAGTGAAGTGTAAGGCCTTCCAAAGCTGCCAAACGTGTTTCTTTCTCTATTTCAATAGTATTCTGCCTTGTATAACACACATTTACCACTCTAGTCTTTTTTAAGTAAAGAATATAGGATTCATACTGTGTTTCATGTGATCTTTACTGGAATTAAGGATTTCCCGGATCTTAGCTACCTTTTCTACACTAAGAACTGACTTGGAGATTCTCTTTCAGCTGTTCTAAAGAAGTTCTCATCTGTTTATAGTCATTTTCACTGATTTATTCATGTTTTCATGTAGTTTCCTATATTCTGCCTTCTGGCCCAAGTATAAGCTTTGCCCACTTTATCAAACAACTTCCTACACACTGTTATGAACTGAGGCAGCTAGGGAACATTGTCTCTAAAATGTGTTATAGAGTGTAGTACTACATTTCAGTGAAGTGTAAGGCTTTCCTAGTTTCCTATATTCTGCCTTCTGGACCTAGTATAAGCTTTGCCCACTTTATCAAACAACTTCCTACACACTGTTAAGGAATGAGGCAGCTATTGAACATTGTCTCACAACTTTGTTATAGAGTGTAGTACTACATTTCAGTGAAGTGTAAGGCTTTCCAAAGCTGCTGAACGTGTTTCTTTCTCTATTTCAATGGTATTCTGCCTTGTATAACACACATTTACCACTCGAGTCTCCTTTAAGTAAAGAATATAGGATTCATACAGTCTTTCATGTGATCTTAACTGGAATTAAGGATTTCCCTTATCTTACCTACCTTTTCTACACTAAGAACTGCCTTGGAGATTCTCTTTCAGCTGTTCTAAAGAAGTTCTCATCAGTTTACAGTCATTTTCACTGAATTAATCATCTTTTCATGTAGTTTCCTATATTCTGCCTTCTGGTCCAAGTATAAGCTTTCCCACTTTATCAAACAACTTCCTATAAACTGTTAAGTACTGAGGCAGCTATTGAACATTGTCTCTCAACTGTGCTATAGAGTGTAGTACTACATTTCAGTGAAGTGTAAGGCTTTCCAAAGCTGCCGAACGTGTTTCTTTCTCTATTTTAATGGTATACTGCCTTGTATAACACACATTTACCACTCTAGTCGCCTTTAAGTAAAGAATATAGGATTCACACAGTGTTTCATGTAATCTTAAGCTTTGCCAACTTTATCAAACAACTTCCAACACCCTGTTATGAACTGAGGCAGCTTGGGAACATTGTCTCTCAACTGTGTTATAGAGTGTAGTACTACATTTCAGTGAAGTGTAAGGCTTTCCAAAGCTGCCGAACGTGTTTCTTTCTCTATTTCAATGGTATTCTGCCTTGTATAACACACATTTACCACTGTAGTCTCCTTTAAGTAAAGAATATAGGATTCATAAAGTGTTTCATGTGATCTTAATTGGAATTAAGGATTTCCATTATCTTAGCTACATTTTCTACACTAAGAACTGACTTGGAGATTCTCTTTCAGCTGTTCTAAACAAGTTCTCATCTGTTTACAGTCATTTTCACTGAATTATTCATGTTTTCATGTAGTTTCCTATATTCTGCCTTCTGGTCCAAGTATAAGCTTTGCCCACTTTATCAAACAACTTCCTACACACTGTTAAGTACTGAGGCAGCTATTGAACATTGTCTCTCAACTGTGTTATAGAGTGTAGTACTACATTTCAGTGAAGTGTAAGGCTTTGCAAAGCTGCCGAACGTGTTTCTTTCTCTATTTTAATGGTGTTCTGCCTTGTATAACACACATTTACCACTGTAGTCTCCTTTAAGTAAAGAATATAGGATTCATACAGTGTTTCATGTGATCTTAACTGGAATTAAGGATTTTCCGGATTTAGCTACCTTTTCTACACTAAGAACTGACTTGGAGGATCTCTTTCAGCTGTTCTAAAACAAGTTCTCATCTGTTTACAGTCATTTTCACTGAATTGTTCATGTTTTCATGTAGTTTCCTATATTCTGCCTTCTGGCCCAAGTATAAGCTTTGCCCACTTTATCAAACAACTTCCTACACACTGTTATGAACTGAGGCAGCTCGGGAACATTGTCTCTCAACTGTGTTATAGAGTGTAGTACTACATTTCAGTGAAGTGTAAGGCCTTCCAAAGCTGCCAAACGTGTTTCTTTCTCTATTTCAATAGTATTCTGCCTTGTATAACACACATTTACCACTCTAGTCTTTTTTAAGTAAAGAATATAGGATTCATACTGTGTTTCATGTGATCTTTACTGGAATTAAGGATTTCCCGGATCTTACCTACCTTTTCTACACTAAGAACTGACTTGGAGATTCTCTTTCAGCTGTTCTAAAGAAGTTCTCATCTGTTTACAGTCATTTTCACTGAATTAATCATCTTTTCATGTAGTTTCCTATATTCTGCCTTCTGGTCCAAGTATAAGCTTTCCCACTTTATCAAACAACTTCCTATACACTGTTAAGTACTGAGGCAGCTATTGAACATTGTCTCTCAACTGTGTTATAGAGTGTAGTACTACATTTCAGTGAAGTGTAAGGCTTTCCAAAGCTGCCGAACGTGTTCCTTTCTCTATTTTAATGGTATACTGCCTTGTATAACACACATTTACCACTCTAGTCGCCTTTAAGTAAAGAATATAGGATTCACACAGTGTTTCATGTAATCTTAAGCTTTGCCAACTTTATCAAACAACTTCCAACACCCTGTTATGAACTGAGGCAGCTTGGGAACATTGTCTCTCAACTGTGTTATAGAGTGTAGTACTACATTTCAGTGAAGTGTAAGGCTTTCCAAAGCTGCCGAACGTGTTTCTTTCTCTATTTCAATGGTATTCTGCCTTGTATAACACACATTTACCACTCTAGTCTCCTTTACGTAAAGAATATAGGATGCACACAGTGTTTCATGTGATCTTAACTGGAAGTAAGGGTTTCCCTTATCTTAGCTACCTTTTCTACACTAAGAACTGACTTGGAGATTCTCTTTCAGCTGTTCTAAACAAGTTCTCATCTGTTTACAGTCATTTTCACTGAATTATTCATGTTTTCATGTAGTTTCCTATATTCTGCCTTCTGGCCCATGTATAAGCTTTGCCCACTTTATCAAACAACTTCCTACACACTGTTATGAACTGAGGGAGCTAGGGAACATTGTCTCTCAACTGTGTTATAGAGTGTGGTACTACATTTCAGTGAAGTGTAAGGCTTTCGAAAGCTGCCGAACGTGTTTCTTTCTCCATTTGAATGGTATTCTGCCTTATATAACACACATTTAACACTCTAGTCTCCTTTAAGTAAAGAATATAGGATTCATACAGTGTTTCATGTGATCTTAACTGGAATTACGGATTTTCCGGATTTAGCTACCTTTTCTACACTAAGAACTGACTTGGAGATTCTCTTTCAGCTGTTCTAAACAAGTTCTCATCTGTTTACAGTCATTTTCACTGAATTATTCATGTTTTCAGGGGGTTTCCTATATTCTGCCTTCTGGTCCAAGTATAAGCTTTCCCCACTTTATCAAACAACTTCCTACACACTGTTATGAACTGAGGGAGCTAGGGAACATTGTCTCTTAACTGTGTTATAGAGTGTAGTACTACATTTCAGTGAAGTGTAAGGCATTCCAAAGCTGCCAAACGTGTTTCTTTCTCTATTTCAATGGTATTCTGCCTTGTATAACACACATTTACCACTCGAGTCTCCTTTAAGTAAAGAATATAGGATTCGTACTGTGTTTCATGTGATCTTAACTGGAATTAAGGATTTCCCTTATATTACCTACCTTTTCTACACTAAGAACTGACTTGGAGATTCTCTTTCAGCTGTTCTAAACAAGTTCTCATCTGTTTACAGTCATTTTCACTGAATTATTCATGTTTTCATGTAGTTTCCTATATTCTGCCTTCTTGTCCAAGTATAAGCTTTCCCACTTTATCAAACAACTTCCTATACACTGTTAAGTACTGAGGCAGCTATTGAACATTGTCTCTCAACTGTGTTATAGATTGTAGTACTACATTTCAGTGAAGTGTAAGGATTTCCAAACCTGCCGAACGTGTTTCTTTCTCTATTTTAATGGTATACTGCCTTGTATAACACACATTTACCACTCTAGTCGCCTTTAAGTAAAGAATATAGGATTCACACAGTGTTTCATGTAATCTTAACTCGAATTAAGTATTTCCCGGTTCTTAGCTACCTTTTCTACACTAAGAACTGACCTGGAAAATCTCTTTCAGCTGTTCTAAACATGTTCTCATCTGTTTACAGTCATTTTCACTTAATTAATCATGTTTTCATGTAGTTTCCTATATTCTGCATTCTGGTCCAAGTGTAAGCTTTGCCAACTTTATCAAACAACTTCCAACACCCTGTTATGAACTGAGGCAGCTTGGGAACATTGTCTCTCAACTGTGTTATAGAGTGTAGTACTACATTTCAGTGAAGTGTAAGGCTTTCCAAAGCTGCCGAACGTGTTTCTTTCTCCATTTCAATGGTATTCTGCCTTGTATAACACACATTTACCACTCTAGTCTCCTTTACGTAAAGAATATAGGATGCACACAGTGTTTCATGTGATCTTAACTGGAATTAAGGGTTTCCCTTATCTTAGCTACCTTTTCTACACTAAGAACTGACTTGGAGATTCTCTTTCAGCTGTTCTAAACAAGTTCTCATCTGTTTACAGTCATTTTCACTGAATTATTCATGTTTTCATGTAGTTTCCTATATTCTGCCTTCTGGTCCAAGTATAAGCTTTCCCCACTTTATCAAACAACTTCCTACACACTGTTATGAACTGAGGGAGCTAGGGAACATTGTCTCTTAACTGTGTTATAGAGTGTAGTACTACATTTCAGTGAAGTGTAAGGCCTTCCAAAGCTGCCAAACGTGTTTCTTTCTCTATTTCAATAGTATTCTGCCTTGTATAACACAAATTTACCACTCTAGTCTTTTTTAAGTAAAGAATATAGGATTCATACTGTGTTCCATGTGATCTTTACTGGAATTAAGGATTTTCCGGATCTTAGCTACCCTTTCTACACTAAGAACTGACTTGGAGATTCTCTTTCAGCTGTTCTAAAGAAGTTCTCATCTGTTTATAGTCATTTTCACTGAATTATTCATGTTTTCATGTAGTTTCCTATATTCTGCCTTCTGGCCCAAGTATAAGCTTTGCCCACTTTATCAAACAACTTCCTACACACTGTTATGAACTGAGGCAGGTAGGGAACATTGTCTCTAAAATGTGTTATAGAGTGTAGTACTACATTTCAGTGAAGTGTAAGGCTTTCCTAGTTTCCTATATTCTGCCTTCTGGACCTAGTATAAGCTTTGCCCACTTTATCAAACAACTTCCTACACACTGTTAAGTAATGAGGCAGCTATTGAACATTGTCTCACAACTTTGTTATAGAGTGTAGTACTACATTTCAGTGAAGTGTAAGGCTTTCCAAAGCTGCCGAACGTGTTTCTTTCTCTATTTCAATGGTATTCTGCCTTGTATAACACAGATTTACCACTCTAGTCTCCTTTAAGTAAAGAATATAGGATTCATAAAGTGTTTCATGTGATCTTAACTAGAATTAAGGATTTCCATTATCTTAGCTACCTTTTCTACACTAAGAACTGACTTGGAGATTCTCTTTCAGCAGTTCTGAACAAGTTCTCATCTGTTTACAGTCATTTTCACTGAATTATTCATGTTTTCATGTAGTTTCCTATATTCTGCCTTCTGGTCCAAGTATAAGCTTTGCCCACTTTATCAAACAACTTCCTACACACTGTTAAGTACTGAGGCAGCTATTGAACATTGTCTCTCAACTGTGTTATAGAGTGTAGTACTACATTTCAGTGAAGTGTAAGGCTTTCCAAAGCTGCCGAACGTGTTTCTTTCTCTATTTCAATGGTATTCTGCCTTGTATAACACACATTTACCACTCTAGTCTCCTTTACGTAAAGAATATAGGATGCACACAGTGTTTCATGTGATCTTAACTGGAATTAAGGGTTTCCCTTATGTTAGCTACCTTTTCTACACTAAGAACTGACTTGGAGATTCTCTTTCAGCTGTTCTAAACAAGTTCTCATCTGTTTACAGTCATTTTCACTGAATTATTCATGTTTTCATGTAGTTTCCTATATTCTGCCTTCTGGTCCAAGTATAAGCTTTCCCCACTTTATCAAACAACTTCCTACACACTGTTATGAACTGAGGGAGCTAGGGAACATTGTCTCATAACTGTGTTATAGAGTGTAGTACTACATTTCAGTGAAGTGTAAGGCATTCCAAAGCTGCCAAACGTGTTTCTTTCTCTATTTCAATAGTATTCTGCCTTGTATAACACACATTTACCACTCTAGTCTCCTTTAAGTAAAGAATATAGGATTCATACAGTGTTTCATGTGATCTTTACTGGAATTAAGGATTTCCCGGATCTTAGCTACCCTTTCTACACTAAGAACTGACTTGGAGATTCTCTTTCAGCTGTTCTAAAGAAGTTCTCATCTGTTTACAGTCATTTTCACTGAATTATTCATGTTTTCATGTAGTTTCCTATATTCTGCCTTCTGGCCCAAGTATAAGCTTTGCCCATTTTATCAAACAACTTTCTACACATTGTTATGAACTGAGGCAGCTCGGGAACATTGTCTCTAAAATGTGTTATAGAGTGTAGTACTACATTTCAGTGAAGTGTAAGGCTTTCCTAGTTTCCTATATTCTGCCTCCTGGCCCTAGTATAAGCTTTGCCCACTTTATCAAACAACTTCCTACACACTGTTAAGTAATGAGGCAGCTATTGAACATTGTCTCTCAACTTTGTTATAGAGTGTAGTACTACATTTCAGTGAAGTGTAAGGCTTTCCAAAGCTGCCGAAAGTGTTTCTTTCTCTATTTCAATGGTATTCTGCCTTGTATAACACACATTTACCACTCTAGTCTCCTTTAAGTAAAGAATATAGGATTCATAAAGTGTTTCATGTGATCTTAACTGGAATTAAGGATTTCCATTATCTTAGCTACATTTTCTACACTAAGAACTGACTTGGAGATTCTCTTTCAGCTGTTCTAAAAAGTTCTCATCTGTTTACAGTCATTTTCACTGAATTATTCATGTTTTCATGTAGTTTCCTATATTCTGCCTTCTGGCCCAAGTATAAGCTTTCCCACTTTATCAAACAACTTCCTATACACTGCTAAGTACTGAGGCAGCTATTGAACATTGTCTCTCAACTGTGTTATAGAGTGTAGTACTACATTTCAGTGAAGTGTAAGGCTTTGCAAAGCTGCCGAACGTGTTTCTTTCTCTATTTTAATGGTATTCTGCCTTGTATAACACACATTTACCACTGTAGTCTCCTTTAAGTAAAGAATATAGGATTCATACAGTGTTTCATGTGATCTTAACTGGAATTAAGGATTTTCCGGATTTAGCTACCTTTTCTACACTAAGAACTGACTTGGAGGATCTCTTTCAGCTGTTCTTAAACAAGTTCTCATCTGTTTACAGTCATTTTCACTGAATTATTCATGTTTTCATGTAGTTTCCTATATTCTGCCTTCTGCTTCAAGTATAAGCTTTGCCCACTTTATCAAACAACTTCCTACACACTGTTATGAACTGAGGCAGCTCGGGAACATTGTCTCTCTACTGTGTTATAGAGTGTAGTACTACATTTCAGTGAAGTGTAAGGCTTTCCAAAGCTGCCGAACGTGTTTCTTTCTCTATTTCAGTGGTATTCTGCCTTGTATAACACACATTTACCACTCGAGTCTCCTTTAAGTAAAGAATATAGGATTCATACAGTGTTTCATGTGATCTTAACTGGAATTAAGGATTTTCCTTATCTTAGCTACCTTTTCTACACTAAGAACTGACTTGGAGATTCTCTTTCAGCTGTTCTAAACAAGTTCTCATCTGTTTACAGTCATTTTCACTGAATTATTCATGTTTTCATGTAGTTTCCTATATTCGGCCTTCTGGCCCAAGTATAAGCTTTGCCCACTTTATCAGACAACTTCCTCCACACTGTTATGAACTGAGGGAGCTAGGTAACATTGTCTCTCAACTGTGTGATAGAGTGTAGTATTACATGTCAGTGAAGTGTAAGGCTTTCCAAAGCTGCCGAATGTGTTTCTTTCTCTATTTCAATGGTATTCTGCCTTGTATAACACACATTTACCACTCGAGTCTCCTTTAAGTAAAGAATATAGGATTCATACAGTGTTTCATGTGATCTTAACTGGAATTAAGGATTTCCCTTATCTTACCTACCTTTTCTACACTAAGAACTGACTTGGAGATTCTCTTTCAGCTGTTCTAAACAAGTTCTCATCTGTTTACAGTCATTTTCACTGAATTAATCATGTTTTCATGTAGTTTCCTATATTCTGCCTTCTGGTCCAAGTATAAGCTTTGCCCACTTTATCAAACAACTTCCTATACACTGTTAAGTACTGAGGCAGCTATTGAACATTGTCTCTCAACTGTGTTATAGAGTGTAGTACTACATTTCAGTGAAGTGTAAGGCTTTGCAAAGCTGCCGAACGTGTTTCTTTCTCTATTTTAATGGTATACTGCCTTGTATAACACACATTTACCACTCTAGTCGCCTTTAAGTAAAGAATATAGGATTCACACAGTTTTTCATGTAATCTTAACTCGAATTAAGTATTTCCCGGATCTTAGCTACCTTTTCTACACTAAGAACTGACCTGGAGAATCTCTTTCAGCTGTTCTAAACATGTTCTCATCTGTTTACAGTCATTTTCACTGAATTAATCATGTTTTCATGTAGTTTCCTATATTCTGCATTCTGGTCCAAGTATAAGCTTTGCCAACTTTATCAAACAACTTCCAACACCTTGTTATGAACTGAGGCAGCTTGGGAACATTGTCTCTCAACTGTGTTATAGAGTGTAGTACTACATTTCAGTGAAGTGTAAGGCTTTCCAAAGCTGCCGAACGTGTTTCTTTCTCTATTTCAATGGTATTCTGCCTTGTATAACACACATTTACCACTCTAGTCTCCTTTACGTAAAGAATATAGGATGCACACAGTGTTTCATGTGATCTTAACTGGAATTAAGGGTTTCCCTTATCTTAGCTACCTTTTCTACACTAAGAACTGACTTGGAGATTCTCTTTCAGCTGTTCTAAACAAGTTCTCATCTGTTTACAGTCATTTTCACTGAATTATTCATGTTTTCATGTAGTTTCCTATATTCTGCCTTCTGGTCCAAGTATAAGCTTTCCCCACTTTATCAAACAACTTCCTACACACTGTTATGAACTGAGGGAGCTAGGGAACATTGTCTCATAACTGTGTTATAGAGTGTAGTACTACATTTCAGTGAAGTGTAAAGCATTCCAAAGCTGCCAAACGTGTTTCTTTCTCTATTTCAATAGTATTCTGCCTTGTATAACACACATTTACCACTCTAGTCTCCTTTAAGTAAAGAATATAGGATTCATACAGTGTTTCATGTGATCTTTACTGGAATTAAGGATTTCCCGGATCTTAGCTACCCTTTCTACACTAAGAACTGACTTGGAGATTCTCTTTCAGCTGTTCTAAAGAAGTTCTCATCTGTTTACAGTCATTTTCACTGAATTATTCATGTTTTCATGTAGTTTCCTATATTCTGCCTTCTGGCCCAAGTATAAGCTTTGCCCACTTTATCAAACAACTTCCTACACACTGTTATGAACTGAGGCAGCTCGGGAACATTGTCTCTAAAATGTGTTATAGAGTGTAGTACTACATTTCAGTGAAGTGTAAGGCTTTCCTAGTTTCCTACATTCTGCCTTCTGGCCCTAGTATAAGCTTTGCCCACTTTATCAAACATCTTCCTACACACTGTTAAGTAATGAGGCAGCTATTGAACATTGTCTCTCAACTTTGTTATAGAGTGTAGTACTACATTTCAGTGAAGTGTAAGGCTTTCCAAAGCTGCCGAACGTGTTTCTTTCTCTATTTCAATGGTATTCTGCCTTGTATAACACACATTTACCACTCTAGTCTCCTTTAAGTAAAGAATATAGGATTCATAAAGTGTTTCATGTGATCTTAACTGGAATTAAGGATTTCCATTATCTTAGCTACATTTTCTACACTAAGAACTGACTTGGAGATTCTCTTTCAGCTGTTCTAAACAAGTTCTCATCTGTTTACAGTCATTTTCACTGAATTATTCATGTTTTCATGTAGTTTCCTATATTCTGCCTTCTGGTCCAAATATCAGCTTTGCCCACTTTATCAAACAACTTCCTACACACTGTTAAGTACTGAGGCAGCTATTGAACATTGTCTCTCAACTGTGTTATAGAGTGTAGTACTACATTTCAGTGAAGTGTAAGGCTTTGCAAAGCTGCCGAACGTGTTTCTTTCTCTATTTTAATGGTATTCTGCCTTGTATAACACACATTTACCACTGTAGTCTCCTTTAAGTAAAGAATATAGGATTCATACAGTGTTTCATGTGATCTTAACTGGAATTAAGGATTTTCCGAATTTAGCTACCTTTTCTACACTAAGAACTGACTTGGAGGATCTCTTTCAGCTGTTCTAAAACAAGGTCTCATCTGTTTACAGTCATTTTCACTGAATTATTCATGTTTTCATGTAGTTTCCTATATTCTGCCTTCTGCTTCAAGTATAAGCTTTGCCCACTTTATCAAACAACTTCCTACACACTGTTATGAACTGAGGCAGCTCGGGAACATTGTCTCTCTACTGTGTTATAGAGTGTAGTACTACATTTCAGTGAAGTGTAAGGCTTTCCAAAGCTGCCGAACGTGTTTCTTTCTCTATTTCAGTGGTATTCTGCCTTGTATAACACACATTTACCACTCGAGTCTCCTTTAAGTAAAGAATATAGGATTCATACAGTGTTTCATGTGATCTTAACTGGAATTAAGGATTTTCCTTATCTTAGCTACCTTTTCTACACTAAGAACTGACTTGGAGATTCTCTTTCAGCTGTTCTAAACAAGTTCTCATCTGTTTACAGTCATTTTCACTGAATTAATCATGTTTTCATGTAGTTTCCTATATTCTGCCTTCTGGTCCAAGTATAAGCTTTGCCCACTTTATCAAACAACTTCCTATACACTGTTAAGTACTGAGGCAGCTATTGAACATTGTCTCTCAACTGTGTTATAGAGTGTAGTACTACATTTCAGTGAAGTGTAAGGCTTTGCAAAGCTGCCGAACGTGTTTCTTTCTCTATTTTAATGGTATACTGCCTTGTATAACACACATTTACCACTCTAGTCGCCTTTAAGTAAAGAATATAGGATTCACACAGTGTTTCATGTAATCTTAACTCGAATTAAGTATTTCCCGGATCTTAGCTACCTTTTCTACACTAAGAACTGACCTGGAGAATCTCTTTCAGCTGTTCTAAACATGTTCTCATCTGTTTACAGTCATTTTCACTGTATTAATCATGTTTTCATGTAGTTTCCTATATTCTGCATTCTGGTCCAAGTATAAGCTTTGCCAACTTTATCAAACAACTTCCAACACCTTGTTATGAACTGAGGCAGCTTGGGAACATTGTCTCTCAACTGTGTTATAGAGTGTAGTACTACATTTCAGTGAAGTGTAAGGCTTTCCAAAGCTGCCGAACGTGTTTCTTTCTCTATTTCAATGGTATTCTGCCTTGTATAACACACATTTACCACTCTAGTCTCCTTTACGTAAAGAATATAGGATGCACACAGTGTTTCATGTGATCTTAACTGGAATTAAGGGTTTCCCTTATCTTAGCTACCTTTTCTACACTAAGAACTGACTTGGAGATTCTCTTTCAGCTGTTCTAAACAAGTTCTCATCTGTTTACAGTCATTTTCACTGAATTATTCATGTTTTCATGTAGTTTCCTATATTCTGCCTTCTGGTCCAAGTATAAGCTTTCCCCACTTTATCAAACAACTTCCTACACACTGTTATGAACTGAGGGAGCTAGGGAACATTGTCTCATAACTGTGTTATAGAGTGTAGTACTACATTTCAGTGAAGTGTAAAGCATTCCAAAGCTGCCAAACGTGTTTCTTTCTCTATTTCAATAGTATTCTGCCTTGTATAACACACATTTACCACTCTAGTCTCCTTTAAGTAAAGAATATAGGATTCATACAGTGTTTCATGTGATCTTTACTGGAATTAAGGATTTCCCGGATCTTAGCTACCCTTTCTACACTAAGAACTGACTTGGAGATTCTCTTTCAGCTGTTCTAAAGAAGTTCTCATCTGTTTACAGTCATTTTCACTGAATTATTCATGTTTTCATGTAGTTTCCTATATTCTGCCTTCTGCTTCAAGTATAAGCTTTGCCCACTTTATCAAACAACTTCCTACACACTGTTATGAACTGAGGCAGCTCGGGAACATTGTCTCTCTACTGTGTTATAGAGTGTAGTACTACATTTCAGTGAAGTGTAAGGCTTTCCAAAGCTGCCGAACGTGTTTCTTTCTCTATTTCAGTGGTATTCTGCCTTGTATAACACACATTTACCACTCGAGTCTCCTTTAAGTAAAGAATATAGGATTCATACAGTGTTTCATGTGATCTTAACTGGAATTAAGGATTTTCCTTATCTTAGCTACCTTTTCTACACTAAGAACTGACTTGGAGATTCTCTTTCAGCTGTTCTAAACAAGTTCTCATCTGTTTACAGTCATTTTCACTGAATTAATCATGTTTTCATGTAGTTTCCTATATTCTGCCTTCTGGTCCAAGTATAAGCTTTGCCCACTTTATCAAACAACTTCCTATACACTGTTAAGTACTGAGGCAGCTATTGAACATTGTCTCTCAACTGTGTTATAGAGTGTAGTACTACATTTCAGTGAAGTGTAAGGCTTTGCAAAGCTGCCGAACGTGTTTCTTTCTCTATTTTAATGGTATACTGCCTTGTATAACACACATTTACCACTCTAGTCGCCTTTAAGTAAAGAATATAGGATTCACACAGTGTTTCATGTAATCTTAACTCGAATTAAGTATTTCCCGGATCTTAGCTACCTTTTCTACACTAAGAACTGACCTGGAGAATCTCTTTCAGCTGTTCTAAACATGTTCTCATCTGTTTACAGTCATTTTCACTGTATTAATCATGTTTTCATGTAGTTTCCTATATTCTGCATTCTGGTCCAAGTATAAGCTTTGCCAACTTTATCAAACAACTTCCAACACCTTGTTATGAACTGAGGCAGCTTGGGAACATTGTCTCTCAACTGTGTTATAGAGTGTAGTACTACATTTCAGTGAAGTGTAAGGCTTTCCAAAGCTGCCGAACGTGTTTCTTTCTCTATTTCAATGGTATTCTGCCTTGTATAACACACATTTACCACTCTAGTCTCCTTTACGTAAAGAATATAGGATGCACACAGTGTTTCATGTGATCTTAACTGGAATTAAGGGTTTCCCTTATCTTAGCTACCTTTTCTACACTAAGAACTGACTTGGAGATTCTCTTTCAGCTGTTCTAAACAAGTTCTCATCTGTTTACAGTCATTTTCACTGAATTATTCATGTTTTCATGTAGTTTCCTATATTCTGCCTTCTGGTCCAAGTATAAGCTTTCCCCACTTTATCAAACAACTTCCTACACACTGTTATGAACTGAGGGAGCTAGGGAACATTGTCTCATAACTGTGTTATAGAGTGTAGTACTACATTTCAGTGAAGTGTAAAGCATTCCAAAGCTGCCAAACGTGTTTCTTTCTCTATTTCAATAGTATTCTGCCTTGTATAACACACATTTACCACTCTAGTCTCCTTTAAGTAAAGAATATAGGATTCATACAGTGTTTCATGTGATCTTTACTGGAATTAAGGATTTCCCGGATCTTAGCTACCCTTTCTACACTAAGAACTGACTTGGAGATTCTCTTTCAGCTGTTCTAAAGAAGTTCTCATCTGTTTACAGTCATTTTCACTGAATTATTCATGTTTTCATGTAGTTTCCTATATTCTGCCTTCTGGCCCAAGTATAAGCTTTGCCCACTTTATCAAACAACTTCCTACACACTGTTATGAACTGAGGCAGCTCGGGAACATTGTCTCTAAAATGTGTTATAGAGTGTAGTACTACATTTCAGTGAAGTGTAAGGCTTTCCTAGTTTCCTACATTCTGCCTTCTGGCCCTAGTATAAGCTTTGCCCACTTTATCAAACATCTTCCTACACACTGTTAAGTAATGAGGCAGCTATTGAACATTGTCTCTCAACTTTGTTATAGAGTGTAGTACTACATTTCAGTGAAGTGTAAGGCTTTCCAAAGCTGCCGAACGTGTTTCTTTCTCTATTTCAATGGTATTCTGCCTTGTATAACACACATTTACCACTCTAGTCTCCTTTAAGTAAAGAATATAGGATTCATAAAGTGTTTCATGTGATCTTAACTGGAATTAAGGATTTCCATTATCTTAGCTACATTTTCTACACTAAGAACTGACTTGGAGATTCTCTTTCAGCTGTTCTAAACAAGTTCTCATCTGTTTACAGTCATTTTCACTGAATTATTCATGTTTTCATGTAGTTTCCTATATTCTGCCTTCTGGTCCAAATATCAGCTTTGCCCACTTTATCAAACAACTTCCTACACACTGTTAAGTACTGAGGCAGCTATTGAACATTGTCTCTCAACTGTGTTATAGAGTGTAGTACTACATTTCAGTGAAGTGTAAGGCTTTGCAAAGCTGCCGAACGTGTTTCTTTCTCTATTTTAATGGTATTCTGCCTTGTATAACACACATTTACCACTGTAGTCTCCTTTAAGTAAAGAATATAGGATTCATACAGTGTTTCATGTGATCTTAACTGGAATTAAGGATTTTCCGAATTTAGCTACCTTTTCTACACTAAGAACTGACTTGGAGGATCTCTTTCAGCTGTTCTAAAACAAGGTCTCATCTGTTTACAGTCATTTTCACTGAATTATTCATGTTTTCATGTAGTTTCCTATATTCTGCCTTCTGCTTCAAGTATAAGCTTTGCCCACTTTATCAAACAACTTCCTACACACTGTTATGAACTGAGGCAGCTCGGGAACATTGTCTCTCTACTGTGTTATAGAGTGTAGTACTACATTTCAGTGAAGTGTAAGGCTTTCCAAAGCTGCCGAACGTGTTTCTTTCTCTATTTCAGTGGTATTCTGCCTTGTATAACACACATTTACCACTCGAGTCTCCTTTAAGTAAAGAATATAGGATTCATACAGTGTTTCCTGTGATCTTAACTGGAATTAAGGATTTTCCTTATCTTAGCTACCTTTTCTACACTAAGAACTGACTTGGAGATTCTCTTTCAGCTGTTCTAAACAAGTTCTCATCTGTTTACAGTCATTTTCACTGAATTAATCATGTTTTCATGTAGTTTCCTATATTCTGCCTTCTGGTCCAAGTATAAGCTTTGCCCACTTTATCAAACAACTTCCTATACACTGTTAAGTACTGAGGCAGCTATTGAACATTGTCTCTCAACTGTGTTATAGAGTGTAGTACTACATTTCAGTGAAGTGTAAGGCTTTGCAAAGCTGCCGAACGTGTTTCTTTCTCTATTTTAATGGTATACTGCCTTGTATAACACACATTTACCACTCTAGTCGCCTTTAAGTAAAGAATATAGGATTCACACAGTGTTTCATGTAATCTTAACTCGAATTAAGTATTTCCCGGATCTTAGCTACCTTTTCTACACTAAGAACTGACCTGGAGAATCTCTTTCAGCTGTTCTAAACATGTTCTCATCTGTTTACAGTCATTTTCACTGAATTAATCATGTTTTCATGTAGTTTCCTATATTCTGCATTCTGGTCCAAGTATAAGCTTTGCCAACTTTATCAAACAACTTCCAACACCTTGTTATGAACTGAGGCAGCTTGGGAACATTGTCTCTCAACTGTGTTATAGAGTGTAGTACTACATTTCAGTGAAGTGTAAGGCTTTCCAAAGCTGCCGAACGTGTTTCTTTCTCTATTTCAATGGTATTCTGCCTTGTATAACACACATTTACCACTCTAGTCTCCTTTACGTAAAGAATATAGGATGCACACAGTGTTTCATGTGATCTTAACTGGAATTAAGGGTTTCCCTTATCTTAGCTACCTTTTCTACACTAAGAACTGACTTGGAGATTCTCTTTCAGCTGTTCTAAACAAGTTCTCATCTGTTTACAGTCATTTTCACTGAATTATTCATGTTTTCATGTAGTTTCCTATATTCTGCCTTCTGGTCCAAGTATAAGCTTTCCCCACTTTATCAAACAACTTCCTACACACTGTTATGAACTGAGGGAGCTAGGGAACATTGTCTCATAACTGTGTTATAGAGTGTAGTACTACATTTTAGTGAAGTGTAAGGCATTCCAAAGCTGCCAAACGTGTTTCTTTCTCTATTTCAATAGTATTCTGCCTTGTATAACACACATTTACCACTCTAGTCTCCTTTAAGTAAAGAATATAGGATTCATACAGTGTTTCATGTGATCTTTACTGGAATTAAGGATTTCCCGGATCTTAGCTACCCTTTCTACACTAAGAACTGACTTGGAGATTCTCTTTCAGCTGTTCTAAAGAAGTTCTCATCTGTTTACAGTCATTTTCACTGAATTATTCATGTTTTCATGTAGTTTCCTATATTCTGCCTTCTGGCCCAAGTATAAGCTTTGCCCATTTTATCAAACAACTTCCTACATATTGTTATGAACTGAGGCAGCTCGGGAACATTGTCTCTAAAATGTGTTATAGAGTGTAGTACTACATTTCAGTGAAGTGTAAGGCTTTCCTAGTTTCCTACATTCTGCCTTCTGGCCCTAGTATAAGCTTTGCCCACTTTATCAAACAACTTCCTACACACTGTTAAGTAATGAGGCAGCTATTGAACATTGTCTCTCAACTTTGTTATAGAGTGTAGTACTACATTTCAGTGAAGTGTAAGGCTTTCCAAAGCTGCCGAACGTGTTTCTTTCTCTATTTCAATGGTATTCTGCCTTGTATAACACACATTTACCACTCTAGTCTCCTTTAAGTAAAGAATATAGGATTCATAAAGTGTTTCATGTGATCTTAACTGGAATTAAGGATTTCCATTATCTTAGCTACATTTTCTACACTAAGAACTGACTTGGAGATTCTCTTTCAGCTGTTCTAAACAAGTTCTCATCTGTTTACAGTCATTTTCACTGAATTATTCATGTTTTCATGTAGTTTCCTATATTCTGCCTTCTGGCCCAAGTATAAGCTTTGCCCACTTTATCAAACAACTTCCTACACACTGTTATGAACTGAGGCAGCTCGGGAACATTGTCTCTCAACTGTGTTATAGAGTGTAGTACTACATTTCAGTGAAGTTTAAGGCTTTCCAAAGCTGCCGAACGTGTTTCTTTCTCTATTTCAATGGTATTCTGCCTTGTATAACACACATTTACCACTCGAGTCTCCTTTAAGTAAAGAATATAGGATTCATACCGTGTTTCATGTGATCTTAACTGGAATTAAGGGTTTCCCTTATCTTAGCTACCTTTTCTACACTAAGAACTGACTTGGAGATTCTCTTTCAGCTGTTCTAAACAAGTTCTCATCTGTTTACAGTCATTTTCACTGAATTATTCATGTTTTCATGTAGTTTCCTATATTCTGCCTTCTGGTCCAAGTATAAGCTTTCCCCACTTTATCAAACAACTTCCTACACACTGTTATGAACTGAGGGAGCTAGGGAACATTGTCTCATAACTGTGTTATAGAGTGTAGTACTACATTTCAGTGAAGTGTAAGGCATTCCAAAGCTGCCAAACGTGTTTCTTTCTCTATTTCAATAGTATTCTGCCTTGTATAACACACATTTACCACTCTAGTCTCCTTTAAGTAAAGAATATAGGATTCATACAGTGTTTCATGTGATCTTTACTGGAATTAAGGATTTCCCGGATCTTAGCTACCCTTTCTACACTAAGAACTGACTTGGAGATTCTCTTTCAGCTGTTCTAAAGAAGTTCTCATCTGTTTACAGTCATTTTCACTGAATTATTCATGTTTTCATGTAGTTTCCTATATTCGGCCTTCTGGCCCAAGTATAAGCTTTGCCCACTTTATCAAACAACTTCCTACACACTGTTATGAACTGAGGCAGCTCGGGAACATTGTCTCTAAAATGTGTTATAGAGTGTAGTACTACATTTCAGTGAAGTGTAAGGCTTTCCTAGTTTCCTATATTCTGCCTTCTGGCCCTAGTATAAGCTTTGCCCACTTTTTCAAACAACTTCCTACACACTGTTAAGTAATGAGGCAGCTATTGAACATTGTCTCTCAACTTTGTTATAGAGTGTAGTACTACATTTCAGTGAAGTGTAAGGCTTTCCAAAGCTGCCGAACGTGTTTCTTTCTCTATTTCAATGGTATTCTGCCTTGTATAACACACATTTACCATTCTAGTCTCCTTTAAGTAAAGAATATAGGATTCATAAAGTGTTTCATGTGATCTTAACTGGAATTAAGGATTTCCATTATCTTAGCTACATTTTCTACACTAAGAACTGACTTGGAGATTCTCTTTCAGCTGTTCTAAAGAAGTTCTCATCTGTTTACAGTCATTTTCACTGAATTATTCATGTTTTCATGTAGTTTCCTATATTCTGCCTTCTGGTCCAAGTATAAGCTTTGCCCACTTTATCAAACAACTTCCTACACACTGTTAAGTACTGAGGCAGCTATTGAACATTGTCTCTCAACTGTGTTATAGAGTGTAGTACTACATTTCAGTGAAGTGTAAGGCTTTGCAAAGCTGCCGAACGTGTTTCTTTCTCTATTTTAATGGTATTCTGCCTTGTATAACACACATTTACCACTCTAGTCGCCTTTAAGTAAAGAATATAGGATTCACACAGTGTTTCATGTAATCTTAACTCGAATTAAGTATTTCCCGGATCTTAGCTACCTTTTCTACACTAAGAACTGACCTGGAGAATCTCTTTCAGCTGTTCTAAACATGTTCTCATCTGTTTACAGTCATTTTCACTGAATTATTCATGTTTTCATGTAGTTTCCTATATTCTGCCTTCTGGTCCAAGTATAAGCTTTCCCCACTTTATCAAACAACTTCCTACACACTGTTATGAACTGAGGGAGCTAGGGAACATTGTCTCATAACTGTGTTATAGAGTGTAGTACTACATTTCAGTGAAGTGTAAGGCATTCCAAAGCTGCCAAACGTGTTTCTTTCTCTATTTCAATAGTATTCTGCCTTGTATAACACACATTTACCACTCTAGTCTCCTTTAAGTAAAGAATATAGGATTCATACAGTGTTTCATGTGATCTTTACTGGAATTAAGGATTTCCCGGATCTTAGCTACCCTTTCTACACTAAGAACTGACTTGGAGATTCTCTTTCAGCTGTTCTAAAGAAGTTCTCATCTGTTTACAGTCATTTTCACTGAATTATTCATGTTTTCATGTAGTTTCCTATATTCTGCCTTCTGGCCCAAGTATAAGCTTTGCCCATTTTATCAAACAACTTCCTACACATTGTTATGAACTGAGGCAGCTCGGGAACATTGTCTCTAAAATGTGTTATAGAGTGTAGTACTACATTTCAGTGAAGTGTAAGGCTTTCCTAGTTTCCTATATTCTGCCTTCTGGCCCTAGTATAAGCTTTGCCCACTTTATCAAACAACTTCCTACACACTGTTAAGTAATGAGGCAGCTATTGAACATTGTCTCTCAACTTTGTTATAGAGTGTAGTACTACATTTCAGTGAAGTGTAAGGCTTTCCAAAGCTGCCGAACGTGTTTCTTTCTCTATTTCAATGGTATTCTGCCTTGTATAACACACATTTACCACTCTAGTCTCCTTTAAGTAAAGAATATAGGATTCATAAAGTGTTTCATGTGATCTTAACTGGAATTAAGGATTTCCATTATCTTAGCTACATTTTCTACACTAAGAACTGACTTGGAGATTCTCTTTCAGCTGTTCTAAACAAGTTCTCATCTGTTTACAGTCATTTTCACTGAATTATTCATGTTTTCATGTAGTTTCCTATATTCTGCCTTCTGGCCCAAGTATAAGCTTTGCCCACTTTATCAAACAACTTCCTACACACTGTTATGAACTGAGGCAGCTCGGGAACATTGTCTCTCAACTGTGTTATAGAGTGTAGTACTACATTTCAGTGAAGTTTAAGGCTTTCCAAAGCTGCCGAACGTGTTTCTTTCTCTATTTCAATGGTATTCTGCCTTGTATAACACACATTTACCACTCGAGTCTCCTTTAAGTAAAGAATATAGGATTCATACCGTGTTTCATGTGATCTTAACTGGAATTAAGGATTTTCCTTATCTTAGCTACCTTTTCTACACTAAGAACTGACTTGGAGATTCTCTTTCAGCTGTTCTAAACAAGTTCTCATCTGTTTACAGTCATTTTCACTGAATTATTCATGTTTTCATGTAGTTTCCTATATTCTGCCTTCTGGTCCAAGTATAAGCTTTGCCCACTTTATCAAACAACTTCCTACACACTGTTAAGTACTGAGGCAGCTATTGAACATTGTCTCTCAACTGTGTTATAGAGTGTAGTACTACATTTCAGTGAAGTGTAAGGCTTTGCAAAGCTGCCGAACGTGTTTCTTTCTCTATTTTAATGGTATTCTGCCTTGTATAACACACATTTACCACTGTAGTCTCCTTTAAGTAAAGAATATAGGATTCATACAGTGTTTCACGTGATCTTAACTGGAATTAAGGATTTTCCGGATTTAGCTACCTTTTCTACACTAAGAACTGACTTGGAGGATCTCTTTCAGCTGTTCTAAAACAAGTTCTCATCTGTTTACAGTCATTTTCACTGAATTATTCATGTTTTCATGTAGTTTCCTATATTCTGCCTTCTGCTTCAAGTATAAGCTTTGCCCACTTTATCAAACAACTTCCTACACACTGTTATGAACTGAGGCAGCTCGGGAACATTGTCTCTCTACTGTGTTATAGAGTGTAGTACTACATTTCAGTGAAGTGTAAGGCTTTCCAAAGCTGCCGAACGTGTTTCTTTCTCTATTTCAATGGTATTCTGCGTTGTATAACACACATTTACCACTCTAGTCTCCTTTACGTAAAGAATATAGGATGCACACAGTGTTTCATGTGATCTTAACTGGAATTAAGGGTTTCCCTTATCTTAGCTACCTTTTCTACACTAAGAACTGACTTGGAGATTCTCTTTCAGCTGTTCTAAACAAGTTCTCATCTGTTTACAGTCATTTTCACTGAATTATTCATGTTTTCATGTAGTTTCCTATATTCTGCCTTCTGGTCCAAGTATAAGCTTTCCCCACTTTATCAAACAACTTCCTACACACTGTTATGAACTGAGGGAGCTAGGGAACATTGTCTCATAACTGTGTTATAGAGTGTAGTACTACATTTCAGTGAAGTGTAAGGCATTCCAAAGCTGCCAAACGTGTTTCTTTCTCTATTTCAATAGTATTCTGCCTTGTATAACAGACATTTACCACTCTAGTCTCCTTTAAGTAAAGAATATAGGATTCATACAGTGTTTCATGTGATCTTTACTGGAATTAAGGATTTCCCGGATCTTAGCTACCCTTTCTACACTAAGAACTGACTTGGAGATTCTCTGTCAGCTGTTCTAAAGAAGTTCTCATCTGTTTACAGTCATTTTCACTGAATTATTCATGTTTTCATGTAGTTTCCTATATTCTGCCTTCTGGCCCAAGTATAAGCTTTGCCCACTTTATCAAACAACTTCCTACACACTGTTATGAACTGAGGCAGCTTGGGAACATTGTCTCTAAAATGTGTTATAGAGTGTAGTACTACATTTCAGTGAAGTGTAAGGCTTTCCTAGTTTCCTATATTCTGCCTTCTGGCCCTAGTATAAGCTTTGCCCACTTTTTCAAACAACTTCCTACACACTGTTAAGTAATGAGGCAGCTATTGAACATTGTCTCTCAACTTTGTTATAGAGTGTAGTACTACATTTCAGTGAAGTGTAAGGCTTTCCAAAGCTGCCAAACGTGTTTCTTTCTCTATTTCAATGGTATTCTGCCTTGTATAACACACATTTACCACTCTAGTCTCCTTTAAGTAAAGAATATAGGATTCATAAAGTGTTTCATGTGATCTTAACTGGAATTAAGGATTTCCATTATCTTAGCTACATTTTCTACACTAAGAACTGACTTGGAGATTCTCTTTCAGCTGTTCTAAACAAGTTCTCATCTGTTTACAGTCATTTTCACTGAATTATTCATGTTTTCATGTAGTTTCCTATATTCTGCCTTCTGGTCCAAGTATAAGCTTTGCCCACTTTATCAAACAACTTCCTACACACTGTTAAGTACTGAGGCAGCTATTGAACATTGTCTCTCAACTGTGTTATAGAGTGTAGTACTACATTTCAGTGAAGTGTAAGGCTTTGCAAAGCTGCCGAACGTGTTTCTTTCTCTATTTTAATGGTATTCTGCCTTGTATAACACACATTTACCACTCGAGTCTCCTTTAGGTAAAGAATATAGGATTCATACAGTGTTTCATGTGATCTTAACTGGAATTAAGGATTTCCCTTATCTTACCTACCTTTTCTACACTAAGAACTGACTTGGAGATTCTCTTTCAGCTGTTCTAAACAAGTTCTCATCTGTTTACAGTCATTTTCACTGAATTAATCATGTTTTCATGTAGTTTCCTATATTCTGCCTTCTGGTCCAAGTATAAGCTTTGCCCACTTTATCAAACAACTTCCTATACACTGTTAAGTACTGAGGCAGCTATTGAACATTGTCTCTCAACTGTGTTATAGAGTGTAGTACTACATTTCAGTGAAGTGTAAGGCTTTCCAAAGCTGCCGAACGTGTTTCTTTCTCTATTTTAATGGTATACTGCCTTGTATAACACACATTTACCACTCTAGTCGCCTTTAAGTAAAGAATATAGGATTCACACAGTGTTTCATGTAATCTTAACTCGAATTAAGTATTTCCCGGATCTTAGCTACCTTTTCTACACTAAGAACTGACCTGGAGAATCTCTTTCAGCTGTTCTAAACATGTTCTCATCTGTTTACAGTCATTTTCACTGAATTAATCATGTTTTCATGTATTTTCCTATATTCTGCATTCTGGTCCAAGTATAAGCTTTGCCAACTTTATCAAACAACTTCCAACACCTTGTTATGAACTGAGGCAGCTTGGGAACATTGTCTCTCAACTGTGTTATAGAGTGTAGTACTACATTTCAGTGAAGTGTAAGGCTTTCCAAAGCTGCCGAACGTGTTTCTTTCTCTATTTCAATGGTATTCTGCCTTGTATAACACACATTTACCACTCTAGTCTCCTTTACGTAAAGAATATAGGATGCACACAGTGTTTCATGTGATCTTAACTGGAATTAAGGGTTTCCCTTATCTTAGCTACGTTTTCTACACTAAGAACTGACTTGGAGATTCTCTTTCAGCTGTTCTAAACAAGTTCTCATCTGTTTACAGTCATTTTCACTGAATTATTCATGTTTTCATGTAGTTTCCTATATTCTGCCTTCTGGTCCAAGTATAAGCTTTCCCCACTTTATCAAACAACTTCCTACACACTGTTATGAACTGAGGGAGCTAGGGAACATTGTCTCATAACTGTGTTATAGAGTGTAGTACTACATTTCAGTGAAGTGTAAGGCTTTCCTAGTTTCCTATATTCTGCCTTCTGGCCCTAGTATAAGCTTTGCCCACTTTATCAAACAACTTCCTACACACTGTTAAGTAATGAGGCAGCTATTGAACATTGTCTCTCAACTTTGTTATAGAGTGTAGTACTACATTTCAGTGAAGTGTAAGGCTTTCCAAAGCTGCCGAACGTGTTTCTTTCTCTATTTCAATGGTATTCTGCCTTGTATAACACACATTTACCACTCGAGTCTCCTTTAAGTAAAGAATATAGGATTCATACAGTGTTTCATGTGATCTTAACTGGAATTAAGGATTTCCCTTATCTTACCTACCTTTTCTACACTAAGAACTGACTTGGAGATTCTCTTTCAGCTGTTCTAAACAAGTTCTCATCTGTTTACAGTCATTTTCACTGAATTAATCATGTTTTCATGTAGTTTCCTATATTCTGCCTTCTGGTCCAAGTATAAGCTTTGCCCACTTTATCAAACAACTTCCTATACACTGTTAAGTACTGAGGCAGCTATTGAACATTGTCTCTCAACTGTGTTATAGAGTGTAGTACTACATTTCAGTGAAGTGTAAGGCTTTCCAAAGCTGCCGAACGTGTTTCTTTCTCTATTTTAATGGTATACTGCCTTGTATAACACACATTTACCACTCTAGTCGCCTTTAAGTAAAGAATATAGGATTCACACTGTGTTTCATGTAATCTTAACTCGAATTAAGTATTTCCCGGATCTTAGCTACCTTTTCTACACTAAGAACTGACCTGGAGAATCTCTTTCAGCTGTTCTAAACATGTTCTCATCTGTTTACAGTCATTTTCACTGAATTAATCATGTTTTCATGTAGTTTCCTATATTCTGCATTCTGGTCCAAGTATAAGCTTTGCCAACTTTATCAAACAACTTCCAACACCTTGTTATGAACTTAGGCAGCTTGGGAACATTGTCTCTCAACTGTGTTATAGAGTGTAGTACTACATTTCAGTGAAGTGTAAGGCTTTCCAAAGCTGCCGAACGTGTTTCTTTCTCTATTTCAATGGTATTCTGCCTTGTATAACACACATTTACCACTCTAGTCTCCTTTACGTAAAGAATATAGGATGCACACAGTGTTTCATGTGATCTTAACTGGAATTAAGGGTTTCCCTTATCTTAGCTACCTTTTCTACACTAAGAACTGACTTGAAGATTCTCTTTCAGCTGTTCTAAACAAGTTCTCATCTGTTTACAGTCATTTTCACTGAATTATTCATGTTTTCATGTAGTTTCCTATATTCTGCCTTCTGGCCCAAGTATAAGCTTTGCCCACTTTATCAAACAACTTCCTACACACTGTTATGAACTGAGGCAGCTCGGGAACATTGTCTCTAAAATGTGTTATAGAGTGTAGTACTACATTTCAGTGAAGTGTAAGGCTTTCCTAGTTTCCTATATTCTGCCTTCTGGCCCTAGTATAAGCTTTGCCCACTTTATCAAACAACTTCCTACACACTGTTAAGTAATGAGGCAGCTATTGAACATTGTCTCTCAACTTTGTTATAGAGTGTAGTACTACATTTCAGTGAAGTGTAAGGCTTTCCAAAGCTGCCGAACGTGTTTCTTTCTCTATTTCAATGGTATTCTGCCTTGTATAACACACATTTACCACTCTAGTCTCCTTTAAGTAAAGAATATAGGATTCATAAAGTGTTTCATGTGATCTTAACTGGAATTAAGGATTTCCATTATCTTAGCTACATTTTCTACACTAAGAACTGACTTGGAGATTCTCTTTCAGCTGTTCTAAACAAGTTCTCATCTGTTTACAGTCATTTTCACTGAATTATTCATGTTTTCATGTAGTTTCCTATATTCTGCCTTCTGGTCCAAGTATAAGCTTTGCCCATTTTATCAAACAACTTCCTACACACTGTTAAGTACTGAGGCAGCTATTGAACATTGTCTCTCAACTGTGTTATAGAGTGTAGTACTACATTTCAGTGAAGTGTAAGGCTTTGCAAAGCTGCCGAACGTGTTTCTTTCTCTATTTTAATGGTATTCTGCCTTGTATAACACACATTTACCACTGTAGTCTCCTTTAAGTAAAGAATATAGGATTCATACAGTGTTTCATGTGATCTTAACTGGAATTAAGGATTTTCCGGTTTTAGCTACCTTTTCTACACTAAGAACTGACTTGGAGGATCTCTTTCAGCTGTTCTAAAACAAGTTCTCATCTGTTTACAGTCATTTTCACTGAATTATTCATGTTTTCATGTAGTTTCCTATATTCTGCCTTCTGCTTCAAGTATAAGCTTTGCCCACTTTATCAAACAACTTCCTACACACTGTTATGAACTGAGGCAGCTCGGGAACATTGTCTCTCTACTGTGTTATAGAGTGTAGTACTACATTTCAGTGAAGTGTAAGGCTTTCCAAAGCTGCCGAACGTGTTTCTTTCTCTATTTCAGTGGTATTCTGCCTTGTATAACACACATTTACCACTCGAGTCTCCTTTAAGTAAAGAATATAGGATTCATACCGTGTTTCATGTGATCTTAACTGGAATTAAGGGTTTCCCTTATCTTAGCTACCTTTTCTACACTAAGAACTGACTTGGAGATTCTCTTTCAGCTGTTCTAAACAAGTTCCCATCTGTTTACAGTCATTTTCACTGAATTATTCATGTTTTCATGTAGTTTCCTATATTCTGCCATCTGGTCCAAGTATTAGCTTTGCCCACTTTATCAAACAACTTCCTATACACTGTTAAGTACTGAGGCAGCTATTGAACATTGTCTCTCAACTGTGTTATAGAGTGTAGTACTACATTTCAGTGAAGTGTAAGGCTTTCCAAAGCTGCCGAACGTGTTTCTTTGTCTATTTTAATGGTATACTGCCTTGTATAACACACATTTACCACTCTAGTCGCCTTTAAGTAAAGAATATAGGATTCACACAGTGTTTCATGTAATCTTAACTCGAATTAAGTATTTCCCGGATCTTAGCTACCTTTTCTACACTAAGAACTGACCTGGAGAATCTCTTTCAGCTGTTCTAAACATGTTCTCATCTGTTTACAGTCATTTTCACTGAATTAATCATGTTTTCATGTAGTTTCCTATATTCTGCATTCTGGTCCAAGTATAAGCTTTGCCAACTTTATCAAACAACTTCCAACACCTTGTTATGAACTGAGGCAGCTTGGGAACATTATCTCTCAACTGTGTTATAGAGTGTAGTACTACATTTCAGTGAAGTGTAAGGCTTTCCAAAGCTGCCGAACGTGTTTCTTTCTCTATTTCAATGGTATTCTGCCTTGTATAACACACATTTACCACTCTAGTCTCCTTTACTTAAAGAATATAGGATTCATACAGTGTTTCATGTGATCTTTACTGGAATTAAGGATTTCCCGGATCTTAGCTACCCTTTCTACACTAAGAACTGACTTGGAGATTCTCTTTCAGCTGTTCTAAAAAAGTTCTCATCTGTTTACAGTCATTTTCACTGAATTATTCATGTTTTCATGTAGTTTCCTATATTCTGCCTTCTGGCCCAAGTATAAGCTTTGCCCACTTTATCAAACAACTTCCTACACACTGTTATGAACTGAGGCAGCTCGGGAACATTGTCTCTAAAATGTGTTATAGAGTGTAGTACTACATTTCAGTGAAGTGTAAGGCTTTCCTAGTTTCCTATATTCTGCCTTCTGGCCCTAGTATAAGCTTTGCCCACTTTATCAAACAACTTCCTACACACTGTTAAGTAATGAGGCAGCTATTGAACATTGTCTCTCAACTTTGTTATAGAGTGTAGTACTACATTTCAGTGAAGTGTAAGGCTTTCCAAAGCTGCCGAACGTGTTTCTTTCTCTATTTCAATGGTATTCTGCCTTGTATAACACACATTTACCACTCTAGTCTCCTTTAAGTAAAGAATATAGGATTCATAAAGTGTTTCATGTGATCTTAACTGGAATTAAGGATTTCCATTATCTTAGCTACATTTTCTACACTAAGAACTGACTTGGAGATTCTCTTTCAGCTGTTCTAAACAAGTTCTCATCTGTTTACAGTCATTTTCACTGAATTATTCATGTTTTCATGTAGTTTCCTATATTCTGCCTTCTGGTCCAAGTATAAGCTTTGCCCACTTTATCAAACAACTTCCTACACACTGTTAAGTACTGAGGCAGCTATTGAACATTGTCTCTCAACTGTGTTATAGAGTGTAGTACTACATTTCAGTGAAGTGTAAGGCATTCCAAAGCTGCCAAACGTGTTTCTTTCTCTATTTCAATAGTAGTCTGCCTTGTATAACACACATTTACCACTCTAGTCTCCTTTAAGTAAAGAATATAGGATTCATACAGTGTTTCATGTGATCTTTACTGGAATTAAGGATTTCCCGGATCTTAGCTACCCTTTCTACACTAAGAACTGACTTGGAGATTCTCTTTCAGCTGTTCTAAAGAAGTTCTCATCTGTTTACAGTCATTTTCACTGAATTATTCATGTTTTCATGTAGTTTCCTATATTCTGCCTTCTGGCCCAAGTATAAGCTTTGCCCACTTTATCAAACAACTTCCTACACACTGTTATGAACTGAGGCAGCTCGGGAACATTGTCTCTAAAATGTGTTATAGAGTGTAGTACTACATTTCAGTGAAGTGTAAGGCTTTCCTAGTTTCCTATATTCTGCCTTCTGGCCCTAGTATAAGCTTTGCCCACTTTATCAAACAACTTCCTAAACACTGTTAAGTAATGAGGCAGCTATTGAACATTGTCTCTCAACTTTGTTATAGAGTGTAGTACTACATTTCAGTGAAGTGTAAGGCTTTCCAAAGCTGCCGAACGTGTTTCTTTCTCTATTTCAATGGTATTCTGCCTTGTATAACACACATTTACCACTCTAGTCTCCTTTAAGTAAAGAATATAGGATTCATAAAGTGTTTCATGTGATCTTAACTGGAATTAAGGATTTCCATTATCTTAGCTACATTTTCTACACTAAGAACTGACTTGGAGATTCTCTTTCAGCTGTTCTAAACAAGTTCTCATCTGTTTACAGTCATTTTCACTGAATTATTCATGTTTTCATGTAGTTTCCTATATTCTGCCTTCTGGTCCAAGTATAAGCTTTGCCCACTTTATCAAACAACTTCCTACACACTGTTAAGTACTGAGGCAGCTATTGAACATTGTCTCTCAACTGTGTTATAGAGTGTAGTACTACATTTCAGTGAAGTGTAAGGCTTTGCAAAGCTGCCGAACGTGTTTCTTTCTCTATTTTAATGGTATTCTGCCTTGTATAACACACATTTACCACTGTAGTCTCCTTTAAGTAAAGAATATAGGATTCATACAGTGTTTCATGTGATCTTAACTGGAATTAAGGATTTTCCGGATTTAGCTACCTTTTCTACACTAAGAACTGACTTGGAGGATCTCTTTCAGCTGTTCTAAACAAGTTCTCATCTGTTTACAGTCATTTTCACTGAATTGTTCATGTTTTCATGTAGTTTCCTATATTCTGCCTTCTGGCCCAAGTATAAGCTTTGCCCACTTTATCAAACAACTTCCTACACACTGTTATGAACTGAGGGAGCTCGGGAACATTGTCTCTCAACTGTGTTATAGAGTGTAGTACTACATTTCAGTGAAGTTTAAGGTTTTCCAAAGCTGCCGAACGTGTTTCTTTCTCTATTTCAATGGTATTCTGCCTTGTATAACACACATTTACCACTGTAGTCTCCTTTAAGTAAAGAATATAGGATTCATACCGTGTTTCATGTGATCTTAACTGGAATTAAGGATTTTCCTTATCTTAGCTACCTTTTCTACACTAAGAACTGACTTGGAGATTCTCTTTCAGCTGTTCTAAACAAGTTCTCATCTGTTTACAGTCATTTTCACTGAATTATTCATGTTTTCATGTAGTTTCCTATATTCTGCCTTCTGGTCCAAGTATAAGCTTTGCCCACTTTATCAAACAACTTCCTACACACTGTTAAGTACTGAGGCAGCTATTGAACATTGTCTCTCAACTTTGTTATAGAGTGTAGTACTACATTTCAGTGAAGTGTAAAGCTTTGCAAAGCTGCGGAACGTGTTTCTTTCTCTATTTTAATGGTATTCTGCCTTGTATAACACACATTTACCACTGTAGTCTCCTTTAAGTAAAGAATATGGGATTCATACAGTGTTTCATGTGATCTTAACTGGAATTAAGGATTTTCCGGATTTAGCTACCTTTTCTACACTAAGAACTGACTTGGAGGATCTCTTTCAGCTGTTCTAAAACAAGTTCTCATCTGTTTACAGTCATTTTCACTGAATTATTCATGTTTTCATGTAGTTTCCTATATTCTGCCTTCTGCTTCAAGTATAAGCTTTGCCCACTTTATCAAACAACTTCCTACACACTGTTATGAACTGAGGCAGCTCGGGAACATTGTCTCTCTACTGTGTTATAGAGTGTAGTACTACATTTCAGTGAAGTGTAAGGCTTTCCAAAGCTGCCGAACGTGTTTCTTTCTCTATTTCAGTGGTATTCTGCCTTGTATAACACACATTTACCACTCTAGTCTCCTTTACGTAAAGAATATAGGATTCATACAGTGTTTCATGTGATCTTTACTGGAATTAAGGATTTCCCGGATCTTAGCTACCCTTTCTACACTAAGAACTGACTTGGAGATTCTCTTTCAGCTGTTCTAAAGAAGTTCTCATCTGTTTACAGTCATTTTCACTGAATTATTCATGTTTTCATGTAGTTTCCTATATTCTGCCTTCTGGCCCAAGTATAAGCTTTGCCCACTTTATCAAACAACTTCCTACACACTGTTATGAACTGAGGCAGCTCGGGAACATTGTCTCTAAAATGTGTTATAGAGTGTAGTACTACATTTCAGTGAAGTGTAAGGCTTTCCTAGTTTCCTATATTCTGCCTTCTGGCCCTAGTATAAGCTTTGCCCACTTTATCAAACAACTTCCTACACACTGTTAAGTAATGAGGCAGCTATTGAACATTGTCTCTCAACTTTGTTATAGAGTGTAGTACTACATTTCAGTGAAGTGTAAGGCTTTCCAAAGCTGCCGAACGTGTTTCTTTCTCTATTTCAATGGTATTCTGCCTTGTATAACACACATTTACCACTCTAGTCTCCTTTAAGTAAAGAATATAGGATTCATAAAGTGTTTCATGTGATCTTAACTGGAATTAAGGATTTCCATTATCTTAGCTACATTTTCTACAATAAGAACTGACTTGGAGATTCGCTTTCAGCTGTTCTAAACAAGTTCTCATCTGTTTACAGTCATTTTCACTGAATTATTCATGTTTTCATGTAGTTTCCTATATTCTGCCTTCTGGTCCAAGTATAAGCTTTGCCCACTTTATCAAACAACTTCCTACACACTGTTAAGTACTGAGGCAGGTATTGAACATTGTCTCTCAACTGTGTTATAGAGTGTAGTACTACATTTCAGTGAAGTGTATGGCATTCCAAAGCTGCCAAACGTGTTTCTTTCTCTATTTCAATAGTAGTCTGCCTTGTATAACACACATTTACCACTCTAGTCTCCTTTAAGTAAAGAATATAGGATTCATACAGTGTTTCATGTGATCTTTACTGGAATTAAGGATTTCCCGGATCTTAGCTACCCTTTCTACACTAAGAACTGACTTGGAGATTCTCTTTCAGCTGTTCTAAAGAAGTTCTCATCTGTTTACAGTCATTTTCACTGAATTATTCATGTTTTCATGTAGTTTCCTATATTCTGCCTTCTGGCCCAAGTATAAGCTTTGCCCACTTTATCAAACAACTTCCTACACACTGTTATGAACTGAGGCAGCTCGGGAACATTGTCTCTAAAATGTGTTATAGAGTGTAGTACTACATTTCAGTGAAGTGTAAGGCTTTCCTAGTTTCCTATATTCTGCCTTCTGGCCCTAGTATAAGCTTTGCCCACTTTATCAAACAACTTCCTACACACTGTTAAGTAATGAGGCAGCTATTGAACATTGTCTCTCAACTTTGTTATAGAGTGTAGTACTACATTTCAGTGAAGTGTAAGGCTTTCCAAAGCTGCCGAACGTGTTTCTTTCTCTATTTCAATGGTATTCTGCCTTGTATAACACACATTTACCACTGTAGTCTCCTTTAAGTAAAGAATATAGGATTCATACAGTGTTTCATGTGATCTTAACTGGAATTAAGGATTTTCCGGATTTAGCTACCTTTTCTACACTAAGAACTGACTTGGAGGATCTCTTTCAGCTGTTCTAAAACAAGTTCTCATCTGTTTACAGTCATTTTCACTGAATTGTTCATGTTTTCATGTAGTTTCCTATATTCTGGCTTCTGGCCCAAGTATAAGCTTTGCCCACTTTATCAAACAACTTCCTACACACTGTTATGAACTGAGGCAGCTCGGGAACATTGTCTCTCAACTGTGTTATAGAGTGTAGTACTACATTTCAGTGAAGTTTAAGGCTTTCCAAAGCTGCCGAACGTGTTTCTTTCTCTATTTCAATGGTATTCTTCCTTGTATAACACACATTTACCACTCGAGTCTCCTTTAAGTAAAGAATATAGGATTCATACAGTGTTTCATGTGATCTTAACTGGAATTAAGGATTTTCCTTATCTTAGCTACCTTTTCTACACTAAGAACTGAATTGGAGATTCTCTTTCAGCTGTTCTAAACAAGTTCTCATCTGTTTACTGTCATTTTCACTGAATTATTCATGTTTTCATGTAGTTTCCTATATTCGGCCTTCTGGCCCAAGTATAAGCTTTGCCCACTTTATCAAAAAACTTCCTATACACTGTTAAGTACTGAGGCAGCTATTGAACATTGTCTCTCAACTGTGTTATAGAGTGTAGTACTACATTTCAGTGAAGTGTAAGGCTTTCCAAAGCTGCCGAACGTGTTTCTTTCTCTATTTCAATGGTATTCTGCCTTGTATAACACACATTTACCACTCTAGTCTCCTTTACGTAAAGAATATAGGATGCACACAGTGTTTCATGTGATCTTAACTGGAATTAAGGGTTTCCCTTATCTTAGCTACCTTTTCTACACTAAGAACTGACTTGGAGATTCTCTTTCAGCTGTTCTAAACAAGTTCTCATCTGTTTACAGTCATTTTCACTGAATTATTCATGTTGTCATGTAGTTTCCTATATTCTGCCTTCTGGCCCAAGTATAAGCTTTGCCCACTTTATCAAACAACTTCCTACACACTGTTATGAACTCAGGGAGGTAGGGAACATTGTCTCTCAACTGTGTTATAGAGTGTGGTACTACATTTCAGTGAAGTGTAAGGCTTTCCAAAGCTGCCGAACGTGTTACTTTCTCCATTTGAATGGTATTCTGCCTTATATAACACACATTTACCACTCTAGTCTCCTTTAAGTAAAGAATATAGGATTCATACAGTGTTTCATGTGATCTTAAATGGAATTACGGATTTTCCGGATTTAGCTACCTTTTCTACACTAAGAACTGACTTGGAGATTCTCTTTCATCTGTTCTAAACAAGTTCTCATCTGTTTACAGTCATTTTCACTGAATTATTCATGTTTTCATGTAGTTTCCTATATTCTGCCTTCTGGTCCAAGTATAAGCTTTCCCCACTTTATCAAACAACTTCCTACACACTGTTATGAACTGAGGGAGCTAGGGAACATTGTCTCTTAACTGTGTTATAGAGTGTAGTACTACATTTCAGTGAAGTGTAAGGCCTTCCAAAGCTGCCAAACGTCTTTCTTTCTCTATTTCAATAGTATTCTGCCTTGTATAACACACATTTACCACTCTAGTCTCCTTTAAGTAAAGAATATAGGATTCATACAGTGTTTCATGTGATCTTTACTGGAATTAAGGATTTCCCGGATCTTAGCTACCCTTTCTACACTAAGAACTGACTTGGAGATTCTCTTTCAGCTGTTCTAAAGAAGTTCGCATCTGTTTACAGTCATTTTCACTGAATTATTCATGTTTTCATGTAGTTTCCTATATTCTGCCTTCTGGCCCAAGTATAAGCTTTGCCCACTTTATCAAACAACTTCCTACACACTGTTATGAACTGAGACAGCTCGGGAACATTGTCTCTAAAATGTGTTATAGAGTGTAGTACTACATTTCAGTGAAGTGTAAGGCTTTCCTAGTTTCCTATATTCTGCCTTCTGGCCCTAGTATAAGCTTTGCCCACTTTATCAAACAACTTCCTACACACTGTTAAGTAATGAGGCAGCTATTGAACATTGTCTCTCAACTTTGTTATAGAGTGTAGTACTACATTTCAGTGAAGTGTAAGGCTTTCCAAAGCTGCCGAACGTGTTTCTTTCTCTATTTCAATGGTATTCTGCCTTGTATAACACACATTTACCACTCTAGTCTCCTTTAAGTAAAGAATATGGGATTCATAAAGTGTTTCATGTGATCTTAACTGGAATTAAGGATTTCCATTATCTTAGCTACATTTTCTACACTAAGAACTGACTTGGAGATTCTCTTTCAGCTGTTCTAAACAAGTTCTCATCTGTTTACAGTCATTTTCACTGAATTATTCATGTTTTCATGTAGTTTCCTATATTCTGCCTTCTGGTCCAAGTATAAGCTTTGCCCACTTTATCAAACAACTTCCTACACACTGTTAAGTACTGAGGCAGCTATTGAACATTGTCTCTCAACTGTGTTATAGAGTGTAGTACTACATTTCAGTGAAGTGTAAGGCTTTGCAAAGCTGCCGAACGTGTTTCTTTCTCTATTTTAATGGTATTCTGCCTTGTATAACACACATTTACCACTGTAGTCTCCTTTAAGTAAAGAATATAGGATTCATACAGTGTTTCATGTGATCTTAACTGGAATTAAGGATTTTCCGGATTTAGCTACCTTTTCTACACTAAGAACTGACTTGGAAGATCTCTTTCAGCTGTTCTAAAACAAGTTCTCATCTGTTTACAGTCATTTTCACTGAATTGTTCATGTTTTCATGTAGTTTCCTATATTCTGCCTTCTGGCCCAAGTATAAGCTTTGCCCACTTTATCAAACAACTTCCTACACACTGTTATGAACTGAGGCAGCTCGGGAACATTGTCTCTCAACTGTGTTATAGAGTGTAGTACTACATTTCAGTGAAGTTTAAGGCTTTCCAAAGCTGCCGAACGTGTTTCTTTCTCTATTTCAATGGTATTCTGCCTTGTATAACACACATTTACCACTCGAGTCTCCTTTAAGTAAAGAATATAGGATTCATACAGTGTTTCATGTGATCTTAACTGGAATTAAGGATTTTCCTTATCTTAGCTACCTTTTCTACACTAAGAACTGAATTGGAGATTCTCTTTCAGCTGTTCTAAACAAGTTCTCATCTGTTTACAGTCATTTTCACTGAATTATTCATGTTTTCATGTAGTTTCCTATATTCGGCCTTCTGGCCCAAGTATAAGCTTTGCCCACTTTATCAAACAACTTCCTATACACTGTTAAGTACTGAGGCAGCTATTGAACATTGTCTCTCAACTGTGGTATAGAGTGTAGTACTACATTTCAGTGAAGTGTAAGGCTTTCCAAAGCTGCCGAACGTGTTTCTTTCTCTATTTCAATGGTATTCTGCCTTGTATAACACACATTTACCACTCTAGTCTCCTTTACGTAAAGAATATAGGATGCACACAGTGTTTCATGTGATCTTAACTGGAATTAAGGGTTTCCCTTATCTTAGCTACCTTTTCTACACTAAGAACTGACTTGGAGATTCTCTTTCAGCTGTTCTAAACAAGTTCTCATCTGTTTACAGTCATTTTCACTGAATTATTCATGTTGTCATGTAGTTTCCTATATTCTGCCTTCTGGCCCAAGTATAAGCTTTGCCCACTTTATCAAACAACTTCCTACACACTGTTATGAACTCAGGGAGGTAGGGAACATTGTCTCTCAACTGTGTTATAGAGTGTGGTACTACATTTCAGTGAAGTGTAAGGCTTTCCAAAGCTGCCGAATGTGTTTCTTTCTCCATTTGAATGGTATTCTGCCTTATATAACACACATTTACCACTCTAGTCTCCTTTAAGTAAAGAATATAGGATTCATACAGTGTTTCATGTGATCTTAAATGGAATTACCGATTTTCCGGATTTAGCTACCTTTTCTACACTAAGAACTGACTTGGAGATTCTCTTTCAGCTGTTCTAAACAAGTTCTCATCTGTTTACAGTCATTTTCACTGAATTATTCATGTTTTCATGTAGTTTCCTATATTCTGCCTTCTGGTCCAAGTATAAGCTTTCCCCACTTTATCAAACAACTTCCTACACACTGTTATGAACTGAGGGAGCTAGGGAACATTGTCTCTTAACTGTGTTATAGAGTGTAGTACTACATTTCAGTGAAGTGTAAGGCCTTCCAAAGCTGCCAAACGTGTTTCTTTCTCTATTTCAATAGTATTCTGCCTTGTATAACACACATTTACCACTCTAGTCTCCTTTAAGTAAAGAATATAGGATTCATACAGTGTTTCATGTGATCTTTACTGGAATTAAGGATTTCTCGGATCTTAGCTACCCTTTCTACACTAAGAACTGACATGGAGATTCTCTTTCAGCTGTTCTAAAGAAGTTCTCATCTGTTTACAGTCATTTTCACTGAATTATTCATGTTTTCATGTGGTTACCTATATTCTGCCTTCTGGCCCAAGTATAAGCTTTGCCCACTTTATCACACAACTTCCTAGACACTGTTATGAACTGAGGCAGCTCGGGAACATTGTCTCTAAAATGTGTTTTAGATTGTAGTACTACATTTCAGTGAAGTGTAAGGCTTTCCTAGTTTCCTATATTCTGCCTTGTGGCCCTAGTATAAGCTTTGCCCACTTTATCAAACAACTTCCTACACACTGTTAAGTAATGAGGCAGCTATTGAACATTGTCTCTCAACTTTGTTATAGAGTGTAGTACTACATTTCAGTGAAGTGTAATGCTTTGCAAAGCTGCCGAACGTGTTTCTTTCTCTATTTCAATGGTATTCTGCCTTGTATAACACACATTTACCACTGTAGTCTCCTTTAAGTAAAGAATATAGGATTCATACAGTGTTTCATGTGATCTTAACTGGAATTAAGGATTTTCCGGATTTAGCTACCTTTTCTACACTAAGAACTGACTTGGAGGATCTCTTTCAGCTGTTCTAAAACAAGTTCTCATCTGTTTACAGTCATTTTCACTGAATTATTCATGTTTTCATGTAGTTTCCTATATTCTGCCTTCTGGCCCAAGTATAAGCTTTGCCCACTTTATCAAACAACTTCCTACACACTGTTATGAACTGAGGCAGCTCGGGAACATTGTCTCTCAACTGTGTTATAGAGTGTAGTACTACATTTCAGTGAAGTGTAAGGCTTTCCAAAGCTGCCGAACGTGTTTCTTTCTCTATTTCAATGGTATTCTGCCTTGTATAACACACATTTACCACTCGAGTCTCCTTTAAGTAAGGAATATAGGATTCATACAGTGTTTCATGTGATCTTAACTGGAATTAAGGATTTTCCTTATCTTAGCTACCTTTTCTACACTAAGAACTGACTTGGAGATTCTCTTTCAGCTGTTGTAAACAAGTTCTCATCGGTTTACAGTCATTTTCACTGAATTATTCATGTTTTCAGGTAGTTTCCTATATTCGGCCTTCTGGCCCAAGTATAAGCTTTGCCCACTTTATCAGACAACTTCCTACACACTGTTATGAACTGAGGGAGCTAGGGAACATTGTCTCTCAACTGTTTGATAGAGTGTAGTACTACATGTCAGTGAAGTGTAAGGCTTTCCAAAGCTGCCGAATGTGTTTTTTTCTCTATTTCAATGGTATTCTGCCTTGTATAACACACATTTACCACTCTAGTTTCCTTTAAGTAAAGAATATAGGATTCATACAGTGTTTCATGTAATCTTAACTCGAATTAAGGATTTCCCGAATCTTAGCTACCTTTTCTACACTAAGAACTGACTTGGAGAATCTCTTTCAGTTGTTCTAAACAAGTTCTCATCTGTTTACAGTCATTTTCACTGAATTAATCATGTTTTCATGTAGTTTCCTATATTCTGCCTTCTGGTCCAAGTATAAGCTTTGCCAACTTTATCAAACAACTTCCTACACACTGTTATGAACTGAGGGAGCTAGGGAACATTGTCTCTCAACTGTGTTATAGAGTGTAGTACTACATTTCAGTGAAGTGTAAGGCTTTTCAAAGCTGCCAAACCTGTTTCTTTCTCTATTTCAATGGTATTCTGCCTTGTATAACACACATTTACCACTCTAGTCTCCTTTAAGTAAAGAATATAGGATTCATACAGTGTTTCATGTGATCTTAAATGGAATTAAGGATTTCCCTTATATTAGCTACCTTTTCTACACTAAGAACTGACTTGGAGATTCTCTTTCAGCTGTTCTAAAGAAGTTCTCATCTGTTTACAGTCATTTTCACTGAATTATTCATGTTTTCATGTAGTTTCCTATATTCTGCCTTCTGGTCCAAGTATAAGCTTTGCCCACTTTATCAAACAACTTCCTACACACTGTTATGAACTGAGGCAGCTCGGGAACATTGTCTCTAAAATCTGTTATAGAGTGTAGTACTACATTTCAGTGAAGTGTAAGGCTTTCCCAGTTTCCTATATTCTGCCTTCTGGCCCTAGTATAAGCTTTGCCCACTTTATCAAACAACTTCCTACACACTGTTAAGTAATGAGGCAGCTATTGAACATTGTCTCTCAACTTTGTTATAGAGTGTAGTACTACATTTCAGTGAAGTGTAAGGCTTTCCAAAGCTGCCGAACGTGTTTCTTTCTCTATTTCAATGGTATTCTGCCTTGTATAACACACATTTACCACTCTAGTCTCCTTTAAGTAAAGCATAAGCATATAGGATTCATAAAGTGTTTCATGTGATCTTAACTGGAATTAAGGATTTCCATTATCTTAGCTACATTTTCTACACTAAGAACTGACTTGGAGATTCTCTTTCAGCTGTTCTAAACAAGTTCTCATCTGTTTACAGTCATTTTCACTGAATTATTCATGTTTTCATGTAGTTTCCTATATTCTGCCTTCTGGTCCAAGTATAAGCTTTGCCCACTTTATCAAACAACTTCCTACACACTGTTAAGTACTGAGGCAGCTATTGAACATTGTCTCTCAACTGTGTTATAGAGTGTAGTACTATATTTCAGTGAAGTGTAAGGCATTCCAAAGCTGCCAAACGTGTTTCTTTCTCTATTTCAATAGTAGTCTGCCTTGTATAACACACATTTACCACTCTAGTCTCCTTTAAGTAAAGAATATAGGATTCATACAGTGTTTCATGTGATCTTTACTGGAATTAAGGATTTCCCGGATCTTAGCTACCCTTTCTACACTAAGAACTGACTTGGAGATTCTCTTTCAGCTGTTCTAAAGAAGTTCTCATCTGTTTACAGTCATTTTCACTGAATTATTCATGTTTTCATGTAGTTTCCTATATTCTGCCTTCTGGCCCAAGTATAAGCTTTGCCCACTTTATCAAACAACTTCCTACACACTGTTATGAACTGAGGCAGCTCGGGAACATTGTCTCTAAAATGTGATATAGAGTGTAGTACTACATTTCAGTGAAGTGTAAGGCTTTCCTAGTTTCCTATGTTCTGCCTTCTGGCCCTAGTATAAGCTTTGCCCACTTTATCAAACAACTTCCTACACACTGTTAAGTAATGAGGCAGCTATTGAACATTGTCTCTCAACTTTGTTATAGAGTGTAGTACTACATTTCAGTGAAGTGTAAGGCTTTCCAAAGCTGCCGAACGTGTTTCTTTCTCTATTTCAATGGTATTCTGCCTTGTATAACACACATTTACCACTCTAGTCTCCTTTAAGTAAAGAATATAGGATTCATAAAGTGTTTCATGTGATCTTAACTGGAATTAAGGATTTCCATTATCCTAGCTACATTTTCTACACTAAGAACTGACTTGGAGATTCTCTTTCAGCTGTTCTAAACAAGTTCTCATCTGTTTACAGTCATTTTCACTGAATTATTCATGTTTTCATGTAGTTTCCTATATTCTGCCTTCTGGTCCAAGTATAAGCTTTGCCCACTTTATCAAACAACTTCCTACACACTGTTAAGTACTGAGGCAGCTATTGAACATTGTCTCTCAACTGTGTTATAGAGTGTAGTACTACATTTCAGTGAAGTGTAAGGTTTTGCAAAGCTGCCGAACGTGTTTCTTTCTCTATTTTAATGGTATTCTGCCTTGTATAACACACATTTACCACTGTAGTCTTCTTTAAGTAAAGAATATAGGATTCATACAGTGTTTCATGTAATCTTAACTCGAATTAAGGATTTCCCGAATCTTAGCTTCCTTTTCTACACTAAGAACTGACTTGGAGAATCTCTTTCAGCTATTCTAAACATGTTCTCATCTGTTTACAGTCATTTTCACTGAATTAATCATGTTTTCATGTAGTTTCCTATATTCTGCCTTCTGGTCCAAGTATAAGCTTTGCCAACTTTATCAAACAACTTCCTACACACTGTTATGAACTGAGGGAGCTAGGGAACATTGTCTCTCAACTGTGTTATAGAGTGTAGTACTAGTTTTCAGTGAAGTGTAAGGCTTTTCAAAGCTGCCAAACGTGTTTCTTTCTCTATTTCAATGGTATTCTGCCTTGTATAACACACATTTACCACTCTAGTCTCCTTTAAGTAAAGAATATAGGATTCATACAGTGTTTCATGTGATCTTAAATGGAATTAAGGATTTCCCTTATATTAGCTACCTTTTCTACACTAAGAACTGACTTGGAGATTCTCTTTCAGCTGTTCTAAAGAAGTTCTCATCTGTTTACAGTCATTTTCACTGAATTATTCATGTTTTCATGTAGTTTCCTATATTCGGCCTTCTGGCCCAAGTATAAGCTTTGCCCACTTTATCAAACAACTTCCTACACACTGTTATGAACTGAGGCAGCTCGGGAACATTGTCTCTAAAATGTGTTATAGAGTGTAGTACTACATTTCAGTGAAGTGTAAGGCTTTCCTAGTTTCCTATATTCTGCCTTCTGGCCCTAGTATAAGCTTTGCCCACTTTATCAAACAACTTCCTACACACTGTTAAGTAATGAGGCAGCTATTGAACATTGTCTCTCAACTTTGTTATAGAGTGTAGTACTACATTTCAGTGAAGTGTAAGGCTTTCCAAAGCTGCCGAACGTGTTTCTTTCTCTATTTCAATGGTATTCTGCCTTGTATAACACACATTTACCACTCTAGTCTCCTTTAAGTAAAGAATATAGGATTCATAAAGTGTTTCATGTGATCTTAACTGGAATTAAGGATTTCCATTATCTTAGCTACATTTTCTACACTAAGAACTGACTTGGAGATTCTCTTTCAGCTGTTCTAAACATGTTCTCATCTGTTTACAGTCATTTTCACTGAATTATTCATGTTTTCATGTAGTTTCCTATATTCTGCCTTCTGGTCCAAGTATAAGCTTTGCCCACTTTATCAAACAACTTCCTACACACTGTTAAGTACTGAGGCAGCTATTGAACATTGTCTCTCAACTGTGTTATAGAGTGTAGTACTATATTTCAGTGAAGTGTAAGGCATTCCAAAGCTGCCAAACGTGTTTCTTTCTCTATTTCAATAGTAGTCTGCCTTGTATAACACACATTTACCACTCTAGTCTCCTTTAAGTAAAGAATATAGGATTCATACAGTGTTTCATGTGATCTTTACTGGAATTAAGGATTTCCCGGATCTTAGCTACCCTTTCTACACTAAGAACTGACTTGGAGATTCTCTTTCAGCTGTTCTAAAGAAGTTCTCATCTGTTTACAGTCATTTTCACTGAATTATTCATGTTTTCATGTAGTTTCCTATATTCGGCCTTCTGGCCCAAGTATAAGCTTTGCCCACTTTATCAAACAACTTCCTACACACTGTTATGAACTGAGGCAGCTCGGGAACATTTTCTCTAAAATGTGTTATAGAGTGTAGTACTACATTTCAGTGAAGTGTAAGGCTTTCCTAGTTTTCTATATTCTGCCTTCTGGCCCTAGTATAAGCTTTGCCCACTTTATCAAACAACTTCCTACACACTGTTAAGTAATGAGGCAGCTATTGAACATTGTCTCTCAACTTTGTTATAGAGTGTAGTACTACATTTCAGTGAAGTGTAAGGCTTTCCAAAGCTGCCGAACGTGTTTCTTTCTCTATTTCAATGGTATTCTGCCTTGTATAACACACATTTACCACTCTAGTCTCCTTTAAGTAAAGAATATAGGATTCATAAAGTGTTTCATGTGATCTTAACTGGAATTAAGGATTTCCATTATCTTAGCTACGTTTTCTACACTAAGAACTGACTTGGAGATTCTCTTTCAGCTGTTCTAAACATGTTCTCATCTGTTTACAGTCATTTTCACTGAATTATTCATGTTTTCATGTAGTTTCCTATATTCTGCCTTCTGGTCCAAGTATAAGCTTTGCCCACTTTATCAAACAACTTCCTACACACTGTTAAGTACTGAGGCAGCTATTGAACATTGTCTCTCAACTGTGTTATGGAGTGTAGTACTATATTTCAGTGAAGTGTAAGGCATTCCAAAGCTGCCAAACGTGTTTCTTTCTCTATTTCAATAGTAGTCTGCCTTGTATAACACACATTTACCACTCTAGTCTCCTTTAAGTAAAGAATATAGGATTCATACAGTGTTTCATGTGATCTTTACTGGAATTAAGGATTTCCCGGATCTTAGCTACCCTTTCTACACTAAGAACTGACTTGGAGATTCTCTTTCAGCTGTTCTAAACAAGTTCTCATCTGTTTACAGTCATTTTCACTGAATTATTCATGTTTTCATGTAGTTTCCTATATTCGGCCTTCTGGCCCAAGTATAAGCTTTGCCCACTTTATCAGACAACTTCCTACACACTGTTATGAACTGAGGGAGCTAGGGAACATTGTCTCTCAACTGTGTGATAGAGTGTAGTACTACATGTCAGTGAAGTGTAAGGCTTTCCAAAGCTGCCGAATGTGTTTTTTTCTCTATTTCAATGGTATTCTGCCTTGTATAACACACATTTACCACTCTAGTTTCCTTTAAGTAAAGAATATAGGATTCATACAGTGTTTCATGTAATCTTAACTCGAATTAAGGATTTCCCGAATCTTAGCTACCTTTTCTACACTAAGAACTGACTTGGAGAATCTCTTTCAGCTGTTCTAAACAAGTTCTCATCTGTTTACAGTCATTTTCACTGAATTAATCATGTTTTCATGTAGTTTCCTATATTCTGCCTTCTGGTCCAAGTATAAGCTTTGCCAACTTTATCAAACAACTTCCTACACACTGTTATGAACTGAGGGAGCTAGGGAACATTGTCTCTCAACTGTGTTATAGAGTGTAGTACTACATTTCAGTGAAGTGTAAGGCTTTTCAAAGCTGCCAAACGTGTTTCTTTCTCTATTTCAATGGTATTCTGCCTTGTATAACACACATTTACCACTCTAGTCTCCTTTAAGTAAAGAATATAGGATTCATACAGTGTTTCATGTGATCTTAAATGGAATTAAGGATTTCCCTTATATTAGCTACCTTTTCTACACTAAGAACTGACTTGGAGATTCTCTTTCAGCTGTTCTAAAGAAGTTCTCATCTGTTTACAGTCATTTTCACTGAATTATTCATGTTTTCATGTAGTTTCCTATATTCTGCCTTCTGGTCCAAGTATAAGCTTTGCCCACTTTATCAAACAACTTCCTACACACTGTTAAGTACTGAGGCAGCTATTAAACATTGTCTCTCAACTGTGTTATAGAGTGTAGTACTACATTTCAGTGAAGTGTAAGGTTTTGCAAAGCTGCCGAAGGTGTTTCTTTCTCTATTTTAATGGTATTCTGCCTTGTATAACACACATTTACCACTGTAGTCTCCTTTAAGTAAAGAATATAGGATTCATACAGTGTTTCATGTGATCTTAACTGGAATTAAGGATTTTCCGGATTTAGCTACCTTTTCTACACTAAGAACTGACTTGGAGGATCTCTTTCAGCTGTTCTAAAACAAGTTCTCATCTGTTTACAGTCATTTTCACTGAATTATTCATGTTTTCATGTAGTTTCCTATATTCTGCCTTCTGGCCCAAGTATAAGCTTTGCCCACTTTATCAAACAACTTCCTACACACTGTTATGAACTGAGGCAGCTCGGGAACATTGTCTCTCAACTATGTTATAGAGTGTAGTACTACATTTCAGTGAAGTTTAAGGCTTTCCAAAGCTGCCAAACGTGTTTCTTTCTCTATTTCAATGGTATTCTGCCTTGTATAACACACATTTACCACTGTAGTCTCCTTTAAGTAAAGAATATAGGATTCATACAGTGTTTCATGTGATCTTAACTGGAATTAAGGATTTTCCGGATTTAGCTACCTTTTCTACACTAAGAACTGACTTGGAGGATCTCTTTCAGCTGTTCTAAAACAAGTTCTCATCTGTTTACAGTCATTTTCCCTGAATTATTCATGTTTTCATGTAGTTTCCTATATTCTGCCTTCTGGCCCAAGTATAAGCTTTGCCCACTTTATCAAACAACTTCCTACACACTGTTATGAACTGAGGCAGCTCGGGAACATTGTCTCTCAACTGTGTTATAGAGTGTAGTACTACATTTCAGTGAAGTGTAAGGCTTTGCAAAGCTGCCGAAGGTGTTTCTTTCTCTATTTTAATGGTATTCTGCCTTGTATAACACACATTTACCACTGTAGTCTCCTTTAAGTAAAGAATATAGGATTCATACAGTGTTTCATGTGATCTTAGCTGGAATTAAGGATTTTCCGGATTTAGCTACCTTTTCTACACTAAGAACTGACTTGGAGGATCTCTTTCAGCTGTTCTAAAACAAGTTCTCATCTGTTTACAGTCATTTTCACTGAATTATTCATGTTTTCATGTAGTTTCCTATATTCTGCCTTCTGGCCCAAGTATAAGCTTTGCCCACTTTATCAAACAACTTCCTACACACTGTTATGAACTGAGGCAGCTCGGGAACATTGTCTCTCAACTGTGTTATAGAGTGTAGTACTACATTTCAGTGAAGTTTAAGGCTTTCCAAAGCTGCCAAACGTGTTTCTTTCTCTATTTCAATGGTATTCTGCCTTGTATAACACACATTTACCACTGTAGTCTCCTTTAAGTAAAGAATATAGGATTCATACAGTGTTTCATGTGATCTTAACTGGAATTAAGGATTTTCCGGATTTAGCTACCTTTTCTACATTAAGAACTGACTTGGAGGATCTCTTTCAGCTGTTCTAAAACAAGTTCTCATCTGTTTACAGTCATTTTCACTGAATTATTCATGTTTTCATGTAGTTTCCTATATTCTGCCTTCTGGCCCAAGTATAAGCTTTGCCCACTTTATCAAACAACTTCCTACACACTGTTATGAACTGACGCAGCTCGGGAACATTGTCTCTCAACTGTGTTATAGAGTGTAGTACTACATTTCAGTGAAGTGTAAGGCTTTCCAAAGCTGCCGAACGTGTTTCTTTCTCTATTTCAATGGTATTCTGCCTTGTATAACACACATTTACCACTCTAGTCTCCTTTAAGTAAGGAATATAGGATTCATACAGTGTTTCATGTGATCTTAACTGGAATTAAGGATTTTCCTTATCTTAGCTACCTTTTCTACACTAAGAACTGACTTGGAGATTCTCTTTCAGCTGTTCTAAACAAGTTCTCATCTGTTTACAGTCATTTTCACTGAATTATTCATGTTTTCATGTAGTTTCCTATATTCGGCCTTCTGGCCCAAGTAGAAGCTTTGCCCACTTTATCAGACAACTTCCTACACACTGTTATGAACTGAGGGAGCTAGGGAACATTGTCTCTCAACTGTGTGATAGAGTGTAGTACTACATGTCAGTGAAGTGTAAGGCTTTCCAAAGCTGCCGAAGGTGTTTCTTTCTCTATTTTAATGGTATTCTGCCTTGTATAACACACATTTACCACTGTAGTCTCCTTTAAGTAAAGAATATAGGATTCATACAGTGTTTCATGTGATCTTAACTGGAATTAAGGATTTTCCGGATTTAGCTACCTTTTCTACACTAAGAACTGACTTGGAGGATCTCTTTCAGCTGTTCTAAAACAAGTTCTCATCTGTTTACAGTCATTTTCACTGAATTATTCATGTTTTCATGTAGTTTCCTATATTCTGCCTTCTGGCCCAAGTATAAGCTTTGCCCACTTTATCAAACAACTTCCTACACACTGTTATGAACTGAGGCAGCTCGGGAACATTGTCTCTCAACTATGTTATAGAGTGTAGTACTACATTTCAGTGAAGTTTAAGGCTTTCCAAAGCTGCCAAACGTGTTTCTTTCTCTATTTCAATGGTATTCTGCCTTGTATAACACACATTTACCACTGTAGTCTCCTTTAAGTAAAGAATATAGGATTCATACAGTGTTTCATGTGATCTTAACTGGAATTAAGGATTTTCCGGATTTAGCTACCTTTTCTACACTAAGAACTGACTTGGAGGATCTCTTTCAGCTGTTCTAAAACAAGTTCTCATCTGTTTACAGTCATTTTCCCTGAATTATTCATGTTTTCATGTAGTTTCCTATATTCTGCCTTCTGGCCCAAGTATAAGCTTTGCCCACTTTATCAAACAACTTCCTACACACTGTTATGAACTGAGGCAGCTCGGGAACATTGTCTCTCAACTGTGTTATAGAGTGTAGTACTACATTTCAGTGAAGTGTAAGGCTTTGCAAAGCTGCCGAAGGTGTTTCTTTCTCTATTTTAATGGTATTCTGCCTTGTATAACACACATTTACCACTGTAGTCTCCTTTAAGTAAAGAATATAGGATTCATACAGTGTTTCATGTGATCTTAGCTGGAATTAAGGATTTTCCGGATTTAGCTACCTTTTCTACACTAAGAACTGACTTGGAGGATCTCTTTCAGCTGTTCTAAAACAAGTTCTCATCTGTTTACAGTCATTTTCACTGAATTATTCATGTTTTCATGTAGTTTCCTATATTCTGCCTTCTGGCCCAAGTATAAGCTTTGCCCACTTTATCAAACAACTTCCTACACACTGTTATGAACTGAGGCAGCTCGGGAACATTGTCTCTCAACTGTGTTATAGAGTGTAGTACTACATTTCAGTGAAGTTTAAGGCTTTCCAAAGCTGCCAAACGTGTTTCTTTCTCTATTTCAATGGTATTCTGCCTTGTATAACACACATTTACCACTGTAGTCTCCTTTAAGTAAAGAATATAGGATTCATACAGTGTTTCATGTGATCTTAACTGGAATTAAGGATTTTCCGGATTTAGCTACCTTTTCTACATTAAGAACTGACTTGGAGGATCTCTTTCAGCTGTTCTAAAACAAGTTCTCATCTGTTTACAGTCATTTTCACTGAATTATTCATGTTTTCATGTAGTTTCCTATATTCTGCCTTCTGGCCCAAGTATAAGCTTTGCCCACTTTATCAAACAACTTCCTACACACTGTTATGAACTGACGCAGCTCGGGAACATTGTCTCTCAACTGTGTTATAGAGTGTAGTACTACATTTCAGTGAAGTGTAAGGCTTTCCAAAGCTGCCGAACGTGTTTCTTTCTCTATTTCAATGGTATTCTGCCTTGTATAACACACATTTACCACTCTAGTCTCCTTTAAGTAAGGAATATAGGATTCATACAGTGTTTCATGTGATCTTAACTGGAATTAAGGATTTTCCTTATCTTAGCTACCTTTTCTACACTAAGAACTGACTTGGAGATTCTCTTTCAGCTGTTCTAAACAAGTTCTCATCTGTTTACAGTCATTTTCACTGAATTATTCATGTTTTCATGTAGTTTCCTATATTCGGCCTTCTGGCCCAAGTAGAAGCTTTGCCCACTTTATCAGACAACTTCCTACACACTGTTATGAACTGAGGGAGCTAGGGAACATTGTCTCTCAACTGTGTGATAGAGTGTAGTACTACATGTCAGTGAAGTGTAAGGCTTTCCAAAGCTGCCGAAGGTGTTTCTTTCTCTATTTTAATGGTATTCTGCCTTGTATAACACACATTTACCACTGTAGTCTCCTTTAAGTAAAGAATATAGGATTCATACAGTGTTTCATGTGATCTTAACTGGAATTAAGGATTTTCCGGATTTAGCTACCTTTTCTACACTAAGAACTGACTTGGAGGATCTCTTTCAGCTGTTCTAAAACAAGTTCTCATCTGTTTACAGTCATTTTCACTGAATTATTCATGTTTTCATGTAGTTTCCTATATTCTGCCTTCTGGCCCAAGTATAAGCTTTGCCCACTTTATCAAACAACTTCCTACACACTGTTATGAACTGAGGCAGCTCGGGAACATTGTCTCTCAACTATGTTATAGAGTGTAGTACTACATTTCAGTGAAGTTTAAGGCTTTCCAAAGCTGCCAAACGTGTTTCTTTCTCTATTTCAATGGTATTCTGCCTTGTATAACACACATTTACCACTGTAGTCTCCTTTAAGTAAAGAATATAGGATTCATACAGTGTTTCATGTGATCTTAACTGGAATTAAGGATTTTCCGGATTTAGCTACCTTTTCTACACTAAGAACTGACTTGGAGGATCTCTTTCAGCTGTTCTAAAACAAGTTCTCATCTGTTTACAGTCATTTTCCCTGAATTATTCATGTTTTCATGTAGTTTCCTATATTCTGCCTTCTGGCCCAAGTATAAGCTTTGCCCACTTTATCAAACAACTTCCTACACACTGTTATGAACTGAGGCAGCTCGGGAACATTGTCTCTCAACTGTGTTATAGAGTGTAGTACTACATTTCAGTGAAGTGTAAGGCTTTGCAAAGCTGCCGAAGGTGTTTCTTTCTCTATTTTAATGGTATTCTGCCTTGTATAACACACATTTACCACTGTAGTCTCCTTTAAGTAAAGAATATAGGATTCATACAGTGTTTCATGTGATCTTAGCTGGAATTAAGGATTTTCCGGATTTAGCTACCTTTTCTACACTAAGAACTGACTTGGAGGATCTCTTTCAGCTGTTCTAAAACAAGTTCTCATCTGTTTACAGTCATTTTCACTGAATTATTCATGTTTTCATGTAGTTTCCTATATTCTGCCTTCTGGCCCAAGTATAAGCTTTGCCCACTTTATCAAACAACTTCCTACACACTGTTATGAACTGAGGCAGCTCGGGAACATTGTCTCTCAACTGTGTTATAGAGTGTAGTACTACATTTCAGTGAAGTTTAAGGCTTTCCAAAGCTGCCAAACGTGTTTCTTTCTCTATTTCAATGGTATTCTGCCTTGTATAACACACATTTACCACTGTAGTCTCCTTTAAGTAAAGAATATAGGATTCATACAGTGTTTCATGTGATCTTAACTGGAATTAAGGATTTTCCGGATTTAGCTACCTTTTCTACATTAAGAACTGACTTGGAGGATCTCTTTCAGCTGTTCTAAAACAAGTTCTCATCTGTTTACAGTCATTTTCACTGAATTATTCATGTTTTCATGTAGTTTCCTATATTCTGCCTTCTGGCCCAAGTATAAGCTTTGCCCACTTTATCAAACAACTTCCTACACACTGTTATGAACTGACGCAGCTCGGGAACATTGTCTCTCAACTGTGTTATAGAGTGTAGTACTACATTTCAGTGAAGTGTAAGGCTTTCCAAAGCTGCCGAACGTGTTTCTTTCTCTATTTCAATGGTATTCTGCCTTGTATAACACACATTTACCACTCTAGTCTCCTTTAAGTAAGGAATATAGGATTCATACAGTGTTTCATGTGATCTTAACTGGAATTAAGGATTTTCCTTATCTTAGCTACCTTTTCTACACTAAGAACTGACTTGGAGATTCTCTTTCAGCTGTTCTAAACAAGTTCTCATCTGTTTACAGTCATTTTCACTGAATTATTCATGTTTTCATGTAGTTTCCTATATTCGGCCTTCTGGCCCAAGTAGAAGCTTTGCCCACTTTATCAGACAACTTCCTACACACTGTTATGAACTGAGGGAGCTAGGGAACATTGTCTCTCAACTGTGTGATAGAGTGTAGTACTACATGTCAGTGAAGTGTAAGGCTTTCCAAAGCTGCCGAATGTGTTTTTTTCTCTGTTTCAATGGTATTCTGCCTTGTATAACACACATTTACCACTCTAGTTTCCTTTAAGTAAAGAATATAGGATTCATACAGTGTTTCATGTAATCTTAACTCGAATTAAGGATTTCCCGAATCTTAGCTACCTTTTCTACACTAAGAACTGACTTGGAGAATCTCTTTCAGCTGTTCTAAACAAGTTCTCATCTGTTTAAAGTCATTTTCACTGAATTAATCATGTTTTCATGTAGTTTCCTATATTCTGCCTTCTGGTCCAAGTATAAGCTTTGCCAACTTTATCAAACAACTTCCTACACACTGTTATGAACTGAGGGAGCTAGGGAACATTGTCTCTCAACTGTGTTATAGAGTGTAGTACTACATTTCAGTGAAGTGTAAGGCTTTTCAAAGCTGCCAAACGTGTTTCTTTCTCTATTTCAATGGTATTCTGCCTTGTATAACACACATTTACCACTCTAGTCTCCTTTAAGTAAAGAATATAGGATTCATACAGTGTTTCATGTGATCTTAAATGGAATTAAGGATTTCCCTTATATTAGCTACCTTTTCTACACTAAGAACTGACTTGGAGATTCTCTTTCAGCTGTTCTAAAGAAGTTCTCATCTGTTTACAGTCATTTTCACTGAATTATTCATGTTTTCATGTAGTTTCCTATATTCGGCCTTCTGGCCCAAGTATAAGCTTTGCCCACTTTATCAAACAACTTCCTACACACTGTTATGAACTGAGGCAGCTCGGGAACATTGTCTCTAAAATGTGTTATAGAGTGTAGTACTACATTTCAGTGAAGTGTAAGGCTTTCCTAGTTTCCTATATTCTGCCTTCTGGCCCTAGTATAAGCTTTCCCCAGTTTATCAAACAACTTCCTACACACTGTTAAGTAATGAGGCAGCTATTGAACATTTTCTCTCAACTTTGTTATAGAGTGTAGTACTACATTTCACTGAAGTGTAAGGCTTTCCAAAGATGCCGAACGTGTTTCTTTCTCTATTTCAATGGTATTCTGCCTTGTATAACACACATTTACCACTCTAGTCTCCTTTAAGTAAAGAATATAGGATTCATAAAGTGTTTCATGTGATCTTAACTGGAATTAAGGATTTCCATTATCTTAGCTACATTTTCTACACTAAGAACTGACTTGGAGATTCTCTTTCAGCTGTTCTAAACAAGTTCTCATCTGTTTACAGTCATTTTCACTGAATTATTCATGTTTTCATGTAGTTTCCTATATTCGGCCTTCTGGCCCAAGTATAAGCTTTGCCCACTTTATCAAACAACTTCCTACACACTGTTAAGTACTGAGGCAGCTATTGAACATTGTCTCTCAACTGTGTTATAGAGTGTAGTACTACATTTCAGTGAAGTGTAAGGCTTTGCAAAGCTGCCGAACGTGTTTCTTTCTCTATTTTAATGGTATTCTGCCTTGTATAACACACATTTACCACTGTAGTCTCCTTTAAGTAAAGAATATAGGATTCATACAGTGTTTCATGTGATCTTAACTGGAATTAAGGATTTTCCGGATTTAGCTACCTTTTCTACACTAAGAACTGACTTGGAGGATCTCTTTCAGCTGTTCTAAAACAAGTTCTCATCTGTTTACAGTCATTTTCACTGAATTGTTCATGTTTTCATGTAGTTTCCTATATTCTGCCTTCTGGCCCAAGTATAAGCTTTGCCCACTTTATCAAACAACTTCCTACACACTGTTATGAACTGAGGCAGCTCGGGAACATTGTCTCTCAACTGTGTTATAGAGTGTAGTACTACATTTCAGTGAAGTGTAAGGCTTTCCAAAGCTGCCGAACGTGTTTCTTTCTCTATTTCAATGGTATTCTGCCTTGTATAACACACATTTACCACTCGAGTCTCCTTTAAGTAAGGAATATAGGATTCATACAGTGTTTCATGTGATCTTAACTGGAATTAAGGATTTTCCTTATCTTAGCTACCTTTTCTACACTAAGAACTGACTTGGAGATTCTCTTTCAGCTGTTCTAAACAAGTTCTCATCTGTTTACAGTCATTTTCACTGAATTATTCATGTTTTCATGTAGTTTCCTATATTCGGCCTTCTGGCCCAAGTATAAGCTTTGCCCACTTTATCAGACAACTTCCTACACACTGTTATGAACTGAGGGAGCTACGGAACATTGTCTCTCAACTGTGTGATAGAGTGTAGTACTACATGTCAGTGAAGTGTAAGGCTTTCCAAAGCTGCCGAATGTGTTTTTTTCTCTATTTCAATGGTATTCTGCCTTGTATAACACACATTTACCACTCTAGTTTCCTTTAAGTAAAGAATATAGGATTCATACAGTGTTTCATGTAATCTTAACTCGAATTAAGGATTTCCCGAATCTTAGCTACCTTTTCTACACTAAGAACTGACTTGGAGAATCTCTTTCAGCTGTTCTAAACAAGTTCTCATCTGTTTACAGTCATTTTCACTGAATTAATCATGTTTTCATGTAGTTTCCTATATTCTGCCTTCTGGTACAAGTATAAGCTTTACCAACTTTATCAAACAACTTCCTACACACTGTTATGAACTGAGGGAGCTAGGGAACATTGTCTCTCAACTGTGTTATAGAGTGTAGTACTACATTTCAGTGAAGTGTAAGGCTTTTCAAAGCTGCCAAACGTGTTTCTTTCTCTATTTCAATGGTATTCTGCCTTGTATAACACACATTTACCACTCTAGTCTCCTTTAAGTAAAGAATATAGGATTCATACAGTGTTTCATGTCATCTTAAATGGAATTAAGGATTTCCCTTATATTAGCTACCTTTTCTACACTAAGAACTGACTTGGAGATTCTCTTTCAGCTGTTCTAAAGAAGTTCTCATCTGTTTACAGTCATTTTCACTGAATTATTCATGTTTTCATGTAGTTTCCTATATTTGGCCTTCTGGCTCAAGTATAAGCTTTGCCCACTTTATCAAACAACTTCCTACACACTGTTATGAACTGAGGCAGCTCGGGAACATTGTCTCTAAAATGTGTTATAGAGTGTAGTACTACATATCAGTGAAGTGTAAGGCTTTCCTAGTTTCCTATATTCTGCCTTCTGGCCCTAGTATAAGCTTTCCCCACTTTATCAAACAACTTCCTACACACTGTTAAGTAATGAGGCAGCTATTGAACATTGTCTCTCAACTTTGTTATAGAGTGTAGTACTACATTTCAGTGAAGTGTAAGGCTTTCCAAAGCTGCCGAACGTGTTTCTTTCTCTATTTCAATGGTATTCTGCCTTGTATAACACACATTTACCACTCTAGTCTCCTTTAAGTAAAGAATATAGGATTCATAAAGTGTTTCATGTGATCTTAACTGGAATTAAGGATTTCCATTATCTTAGCTACATTTTCTACACTAAGAACTGACTTGGAGATTCTCTTTCAGCTGTTCTAAACAAGTTCTCATCTGTTTACAGTCATTTTCACTGAATTATTCATGTTTTCATGTAGTTTCCTATATTCTGCCTTCTGGTCCAAGTATAAGCTTTGCCCACTTTATCAAACAACTTCCTACACACTGTTAAGTACTGAGGCAGCTATTGAACATTGTCTCTCAACTGTGTTATAGAGTGTAGTACTACATTTCAGTGAAGTGTAAGGCTTTGCAAAGCTGCCGAACGTGTTTCTTTCTCTATTTTAATGGTATTCTGCCTTGTATAACACACATTTACCACTGTAGTCTCCTTTAAGTAAAGAATATAGGATTCATACAGTGTTTCATGTGATCTTAACTGGAATTAAGGATTTTCCGGATTTAGCTACCTTTTCTACACTAAGAACTGACTTGGAGGATCTCTTTCAGCTGTTCTAAAACAAGTTCTCATCTGTTTACAGTCATTTTCACTGAATTGTTCATGTTTTCATGTAGTTTCCTATATTCTGCCTTCTGGCCCAAGTATAAGCTTTGCCCACTTTATCAAACAACTTCCTACACACTGTTATGAACTGAGGCAGCTCGGGAACATTGTCTCTCAACTGTGTTATAGAGTGTAGTACTACATTTCAGTGAAGTGTAAGGCTTTGCAAAGCTGCCGAACGTGTTTCTTTCTCTATTTTAATGGTATTCTGCCTTGTATAACACACATTTACCACTCGAGTCTCCTTTAAGTAAGGAATATAGGATTCATACAGTGTTTCATGTGATCTTAACTGGAATTAAGGATTTTCCTTATCTTAGCTACCTTTTCTACACTAAGAACTGACTTGGAGATTCTCTTTCAGCTGTTCTAAACAAGTTCTCATCTGTTTAGAGTCATTTTCACTGAATTATTCATGTTTTCATGTAGTTTCCTATATTCGGCCTTCTGGCCCAAGTATAAGCTTTGCCCACTTTATCAGACAACTTCCTACACACTGTTATGAACTGAGGGAGCTAGGGAACATTGTCTCTCAACTGTGTGATAGAGTGTAGTACTACATGTCAGTGAAGTGTAAGGCTTTCCAAAGCTGCCGAATGTGTTTTTTTCTCTATTTCAATGGTATTCTTTCTTGTATAACACACATTTACCACTCTAGTTTCCTTTAAGTAAAGAATATAGGATTCATACAGTGTTTCATGTAATCTTAACTCGAATTAAGGATTTCCCGAATCTTAGCTACCTTTTCTACACTAAGAACTGACTTGGAGAATCTCTTTCAGCTGTTCTAAACAAGTTCTCATCTGTTTACAGTCATTTTCACTGAATTAATCATGTTTTCATGTAGTTTCCTATATTCTGCCTTCTGGTCCAAGTATAAGCTTTACCAACTTTATCAAACAACTTCCTACACACTGTTATGAACTGAGGGAGCTAGGGAACATTGTCTCTCAACTGTGTTAGAGTGTAGTACTACATTTCAGTGAAGTGTAAGGCTTTTCAAAGCTGCCAACCGTGTTTCTTTCTCTATTTCAATGGTATTCTGCCTTGTATAACACACATTTACCACTCTAGTCTCCTTTAAGTAAAGAATATAGGATTCATACAGTGTTTCATGTGATCTTAAATGGAATTAAGGATTTCCCTTATATTAGCTACCTTTTCTACACTAAGAACTGACTTGGAGATTCTCTTTCAGCTGTTCTAAAGAAGTTCTCATCTGTTTACAGTCATTTTCACTGAATTATTCATGTTTTCATGTAGTTTCCTATATTCGGCCTTCTGGCCCAAGTATAAGCTTTGCCCACTTTATCAAACAACTTCCTACACACTGTTATGAACTGAGGCAGCTCGGGAACATTGTCTCTAAAATGTGTTATAGAGTGTAGTACTACATTTCAGTGAAGTGTAAGGCTTTCCTAGTTTCCTATATTCTGCCTTCTGGCCCTAGTATAAGCTTTCCCCACTTTATCAAACAACTTCCTACACACTGTTAAGTAATGAGGCAGCTATTGAACATTGTCTCTCAACTTTGTTATAGAGTGTAGTACTACATTTCAGTGAAGTGTAAGGCTTTCCAAAGCTGCCGAACGTGTTTCATTCTCTATTTCAATGGTATTCTGCCTTGTATAACACACATTTACCACTCTAGTCTCCTTTAAGTAAAGAATATAGGATTCATAAAGTGTTTCATGTGATCTTAACTGGAATTAAGGATTTCCATTATCTTAGCTACATTTTCTACACTAAGAACTGACTTGGAGATTCTCTTTCAGCTGTTCTAAACAAGTTCTCATCTGTTTACAGTCATTTTCACTGAATTATTCATGTTTTCATGTAGTTTCCTATATTCTGCCTTCTGGTCCAAGTATAAGCTTTGCCCACTTTATCAAACAACTTCCTACACACTGTTAAGTACTGAGGCAGCTATTGAACATTGTCTCTCAACTGTGTTATAGAGTGTAGTACTACATTTCAGTGAAGTGTAAGGCTTTGCAAAGCTGCCGAACGTGTTTCTTTCTCTATTTTAATGGTATTCTGCCTTGTATAACACACATTTACCACTGTAGTCTCCTTTAAGTAAAGAATATAGAATTCATACAGTGTTTCATGTGATCTTAACTGGAATTAAGGATTTTCCGGATTTAGCTACCTTTTCTACACTAAGAACTGACTTGGAGAATCTCTTTCAGCTGTTCTAAACAAGTTCTCATCTGTTTACAGTCATTTTCACTGAATTAATCATGTTTTCATGTAGTTTCCTATATTCTGCCTTCTGGTCCAAGTATAAGCTTTACCAACTTTATCAAACAACTTCCTACACACTGTTATGAACTGAGGGAGCTAGGGAACATTGTCTCTCAACTGTGTTATAGAGTGTAGTACTACATTTCAGTGAAGTGTAAGGCTTTTCAAAGCTGCCAACCGTGTTTCTTTCTCTATTTCAATGGTATTCTGCCTTGTATAACACACATTTACCACTCTAGTCTCCTTTAAGTAAAGAATATAGGATTCATACAGTGTTTCATGTGATCTTAAATGGAATTAAGGATTTCCCTTATATTAGCTACCTTTTCTACACTAAGAACTGACTTGGAGATTCTCTTTAAGCTGTTCTAAAGAAGTTCTCATCTGTTTACAGTCATTTTCACTGAATTATTCATGTTTTTATGTAGTTTCCTATATTCGGCCTTCTGGCCCAAGTATAAGCTTTGCCCACTTTATCAAACAACTTCCTACACACTGTTATGAACTGAGGCAGCTCGGGAACATTGTCTCTAAAATGTGTTATAGAGTGTAGTACTACATTTCAGTGAAGTGTAAGGCTTTCCTAGTTTCCTATATTCTGCCTTCTGGCCCTAGTATAAGCTTTCCCCACTTTATCAAACAACTTCCTACACACTGTTAAGTAATGAGGCAGCTATTGAACATTGTCTCTCAACTTTGTTATAGAGTGTAGTACTACATTTCAGTGAAGTGTAAGGCTTTCCAAAGCTGCCGAACGTGTTTCTTTCTCTATTTCAATGGTATTCTGCCTTGTTTAACACACATTTACCACTCTAGTCTCCTTTAAGTAAAGAATATAGGATTCATAAAGTGTTTCATGTGATCTTAACTGGAATTAAGGATTTCCATTATCTTAGCTACATTTTCTACACTAAGAACTGACTTGGAGATTCTCTTTCAGCTGTTCTAAACAAGTTCTCATCTGTTTACAGTCATTTTCACTGAATTATTCATGTTTTCATGTAGTTTCCTATATTCTGCCTTCTGGTCCAAGTATAAGCTTTGCCCACTTTATCAAACAACTTCCTACACACTGTTAAGTACTGAGGCAGCTATTGAACATTGTCTCTCAACTGTGTTATAGAGTGTAGTACTACATTTCAGTGAAGTGTAAGGCTTTGCAAAGCTGCTGAATGTGTTTCTTTCTCTATTTTAATGGTATTCTGCCTTGTATAACACACATTTACCACTGTAGTCTCCTTTAAGTACAGAATATAGGATTCACACAGTGTTTCATGTGATCTTAACTGGAATTAAGGATTTTCCGGATTTAGCTACCTTTTCTACACTAAGAACTGACTTGGAGGATCTCTTTCAGCTGTTCTAAAACAAGTTCTCATCTGTTTACAGTCATTTTCACTGAATTGTTCATGTTTTCATGTAGTTTCCTATATTCTGCCTTCTGGCCCAAGTATAAGCTTTGCCCACTTTATCAAACAACTTCCTACACACTGTTATGAACTGAGGCAGCTCGGGAACATTGTCTCTCAACTGTGTTATAGAGTGTAGTACTACATTTCAGTGAAGTTTAAGGCTTTCCAAAGCTGCCGAACGTGTTTCTTTCTCTATTTCAATGGTATTCTGCCTTGTATAACACACATTTACCACTCGAGTCTCTTTTAAGTAAAGAATATAGGATTCATACAGTGTTTCATGTGATCTTAACTGGAATTAAGGATTTTCCTTATCTTAGCTACCTTTTCTACACTAAGAACTGACTTGGAGATTCTCTTTCAGCTGTTCTAAACAAGTTCTCATCTGTTTACAGTCATTTTCACTGAATTATTCATGTTTTCATGTAGTTTCCTATATTCGGCCTTCTGGCCCAAGTATAAGCTTTGCCCACTTTATCAAACAACTTCCTACACACTATTATGAACTGAGGCAGCTCGGGAACATTGTCTCTCAACTGTGTTATAGAGTGTAGTACTACATGTCAGTGAAGTGTAAGGCTTTCCAAAGCTGCCGAATGTGTTTTTTTCTCTATTTCAATGGTATTCTGCCTTGTATAACACACATTTACCACTATAGTTTCCTTTAAGTAAAGAATATAGGATTCATACAGTGTTTCATGTAATCTTAACTCGAATTAAGGATTTCCCGAATCTTAGCTACCTTTTCTACACTAAGAACTGACTTGGAGAATCTCTTTCAGCTGTTCTAAACAAGTTCACATCTGTTTACAGTCATTTTCACTGAATTAATCATGTTTTCATGTAGTTTCCTATATTCTGCCTTCTGGTCCAAGTATAAGCTTTGCCCACTTTATCAAACAACTTCCTATACACTGTTAAGTACTGAGGCAGCTATTGAACATTGTCTCTCAACTGTGTTATAGAGTGTAGTACTACATTTCAGTGAAGTGTAAGGCTTTCCAAAGCTGCCGAACGTGTTTCTTTCTCTATTTCAATGGTATTCTGCCTTGTATAACACACATTTACCACTCGAGTCTCCTTTAAGTAAGGAATATAGGATTCATACAGTGTTTCATGTGATCTTAACTGGAATTAAGGATTTTCCTTATCTTAGCTACCTTTTCTACACTAAGAACTGACTTGGAGATTCTCTTTCAGCTGTTCTAAACAAGTTCTCATCTGTTTACAGTCATTTTCACTGAATTATTCATGTTTTCATGTAGTTTCCTATATTCGGCATTCTGGCCCAAGTATAAGCTTTGCCCACTTTATCAGACAACTTCCTACACACTGTTATGAACTGAGGGAGCTAGGGAACATTGTCTCTCAACTGTGTGATAGAGTGTAGTACTACATGTCAGTGAAGTGTAAGGCTTTCCAAAGCTGCCGAATGTGTTTTTTTCTGTATTTCAATGGTATTCTGCCTTGTATAACACACATTTACCACTCTAGTTTCCTTTAAGTAAAGAATATAGGATTCATACAGTGTTTCATGTAATCTTAACTCGAATTAAGGATTTCCCGAATCTTAGCTACCTTTTCTACACTAAGAACTGACTTGGAGAATCTCTTTCAGCTGTTCTAAACAAGTTCTCATCTGTTTACAGTCATTTTCACTGAATTATTCATGTTTTCATGTAGTTTCCTATATTCTGCCTTCTGGCCCAAGTATAAGCTTTGCCAACTTTATCAAACAACTTCCTACACACTGTTATGAACTGAGGCAGCTCGGGAACATTGTCTCTCAACTGTGTTATAGAGTGTAGTACTACATGTCAGTGAAGTGAAAGGCTTTCCTAGTTTCCTATATTCTGCCTTCTGGCCCTAGTATAAGCTTTGCCCACTTTATCAAACAACTTCCTACACACTGTTAAGTAATGAGGCAGCTATTGAACATTGTCTCTCAACTTTGTTATAGAGTGTAGTACTACATTTCAGTGAAGTGTAAGGCTTTGCAAAGCTGCTGAACGTGTTTCTTTCTCCATTTTAATGGTATTCTGCCTTGTATAACACACATTTACCACTGTAGTCTCCTTTAAGTAAAGAATATAGGATTCATACAGTGTTTCATGTGATCTTAACTGGAATTACGGATTTTCCGGATTTAGCTACCTTTTCTACACTAAGAACTGACTTGGAGATTCTCTTTCAGCTGTTCTAAACAAGTTCTCATCTGTTTACAGTCATTTTCACTGAATTATTCATGTTTTCATGTAGTTTCCTATATTCTGCCTTCTGGTCCAAGTATAAGCTTTCCCCACTTTATCAAACAACTTCCTACACACTGTTATGAACTGAGGGAGCTAGGGAACATTGTCTCTTAACTGTGTTATAGAGTGTAGTACTACATTTCAGTGAAGTGTAAGGCCTTCCAAAGCTGCCAAACGTGTTTTTTTCTCTATTTCAATAGTATTCTGCCTTGTATAACACACATTTACCACTCTAGTCTCCTTTAAGTAAAGAATATAGGATTCATACAGTGTTTCATGTGATCTTTACTGGAATTAAGGATTTCCCGGATCTTAGCTACCCTTTCTACACTAAGAACTGACTTGGAGATTCTCTTTCAGCTGTTCTAAAGAAGTTCTCATCTGTTTACAGTCATTTTCACTGAATTATTCATGTTTTCATGTAGTTTCCTATATTCTGCCTTCTGGCCCAAGTATAAGCTTTGCCCACTTTATCAAACAACTTCCTACACACTGTTATGAACTGAGGCAGCTCGGGAACATTGTCTCTAAAATGTGTTATAGAGTGTAGTACTACATTTCAGTGAAGTGTAAGGCTTTCCTAGTTTCCTATATTCTGCCTTCTGGCCCTAGTATAAGCTTTGCCCACTTTATCAAACAACTTCCTACACACTGTTAAGTAATGAGGCAGCTATTGAACATTTTCTCTCAACTTTGTTATAGAGTGTAGTACTACATTTCTGTGAAGTGTAAGGCTTTCCAAAGCTGCCGAACGTGTTTCTTTCTCTATTTTAATGGTATTCTGCCTTGTATAACACACATTTACCACTGTAGTCTCCTTTAAGTAAAGAATATAGGATTCATACAGTGTTTCATGTGATCTTAACTGGAATTAAGGATTTTCCTTATCTTAGCTACCTTTTCTACACTAAGAACTGACTTGGAGATTCTCTTTCAGCTGTTCTAAACAAGTTCTCATCTGTTTACAGTCATTTTCACTGAATTATTCATGTTTTCATGTAGTTTCCTATATTCTGCCTTCTGGCCCAAGTATAAGCTTTGCCAACTTTATCAAACAACTTCCTACACACTGTTATGAACTGAGGCAGCTCGGGAACATTGTCTCTCAACTGTGTTATAGAGTGTAGTACTACATGTCAGTGAAGTGAAAGGCTTTCCTAGTTTCCTATATTCTGCCTTCTGGCCCTAGTATAAGCTTTGCCCACTTTATCAAACAACTTCCTACACACTGTTAAGTAATGAGGCAGCTATTGAACATTGTCTCTCAACTTTGTTATAGAGTGTAGTACTACATTTCAGTGAAGTGTAAGGCTTTGCAAAGCTGCCGAACGTGTTTCTTTCTCCATTTTAATGGTATTCTGCCTTGTATAACACACATTTACCACTGTAGTCTCCTTTAAGTAAAGAATATAGGATTCATACAGTGTTTCATGTGATCTTAACTGGAATTACGGATTTTCCGGATTTAGCTACCTTTTCTACACTAAGAACTGACTTGGAGATTCTCTTTCAGCTGTTCTAAACAAGTTCTCATCTGTTTACAGTCATTTTCACTGAATTATTCATGTTTTCATGTAGTTTCCTATATTCTGCCTTCTGGTCCAAGTATAAGCTTTCCCCACTTTATCAAACAACTTCCTACACACTGTTATGAACTGAGGGAGCTAGGGAACATTGTCTCTTAACTGTGTTATAGAGTGTAGTACTACATTTCAGTGAAGTGTAAGGCCTTCCAAAGCTGCCAAACGTGTTTTTTTCTCTATTTCAATAGTATTCTGCCTTGTATAACACACATTTACCACTCTAGTCTCCTTTAAGTAAAGAATATAGGATTCATACAGTGTTTCATGTGATCTTTACTGGAATTAAGGATTTCCCGGATCTTAGCTACCCTTTCTACACTAAGAACTGACTTGGAGATTCTCTTTCAGCTGTTCTAAAGAAGTTCTCATCTGTTTACAGTCATTTTCACTGAATTATTCATGTTTTCATGTAGTTTCCTATATTCTGCCTTCTGGCCCAAGTATAAGCTTTGCCCACTTTATCAAACAACTTCCTACACACTGTTATGAACTGAGGCAGCTCGGGAACATTGTCTCTAAAATGTGTTATAGAGTGTAGTACTACATTTCAGTGAAGTGTAAGGCTTTCCTAGTTTCCTATATTCTGCCTTCTGGCCCTAGTATAAGCTTTGCCCACTTTATCAAACAACTTCCTACACACTGTTAAGTAATGAGGCAGCTATTGAACATTTTCTCTCAACTTTGTTATAGAGTGTAGTACTACATTTCTGTGAAGTGTAAGGCTTTCCAAAGCTGCCGAACGTGTTTCTTTCTCTATTTTAATGGTATTCTGCCTTGTATAACACACATTTACCACTGTAGTCTCCTTTAAGTAAAGAATATAGGATTCATACAGTGTTTCATGTGATCTTAACTGGAATTAAGGATTTTCCGGATTTAGCTACCTTTTCTACACTAAGAACTGACTTGGAGGATCTCTTTCAGCTGTTCTAAAACAAGTTCTCATCTGTTTACAGTCATTTTCACTGAATTATTCATGTTTTCATGTAGTTTCCTATATTCTGCCTTCTGGCCCAAGTATAAGCTTTGCCCACTTTATCAAACAACTTCCTACACACTGTTATGAACTGAGGCAGCTCGGGAACATTGTCTCTTAACTGTGTTATAGAGTGTAGTACTACATTTCAGTGAAGTGTAAGGCTTTCCAAAGCTGCCGAACGTGTTTCTTTCTCTATTTCAATGGTATTCTGCCTTGTATAACACACATTTACCACTCGAGTCTCCTTTAAGTAAGGAATATAGGATTCATACAGTGTTTCATGTGATCTTCACTGGAATTAAGGATTTTCCTTATCTTAGCTACCTTTTCTACACTAAGAACTGACTTGGAGATTCTCTTTCAGCTGTTCTAAACAAGTTCTCATCTGTTTACAGTCATTTTCACTGAATTATTCATGTTTTCATGTAGTTTCCTATATTCGGCCTTCTGGCCCAAGTATAAGCTTTGCCCACTTTATCAGACAACTTCCTACACACTGTTATGAACTGAGGGAGCTAGGGAACATTGTCTCTCAACTGTGTGATAGAGTGTATTACTACATGTCAGTGAAGTGTAAGGCTTTCCAAAGCTGCCCAATGTGTTTTTTTCTCTATTTCAATGGTATTCTGCCTTGTATAACACACATTTACCACTCTAGTTTCCTTTAAGTAAAGAATATAGGATTCATACAGTGTTTCATGTAATCTTAACTCGAATTAAGGATTTCCCGAATCTTAGCTACCTTTTCTACACTAAGAACTGACTTGGAGAATCTCTTTCAGCTGTTCTAAACAAGTTCTCAACTGTTTACAGTCATTTTCACTGAATTAATCATGTTTTCATGTAGTTTCCTATATTCTGCCTTCTGGTCCAAGTATAAGCTTTCCCCACTTTATCAAACAACTTCCTACACACTGTTATGAACTGAGGGAGCTAGGGAACATTGTCTCTTAACTGTGTTATAGAGTGTAGTACTACATTTCAGTGAAGTGTAAGGCCTTCCAAAGCTGCCAAACGTGTTTCTTTCTCTATTTCAATAGTATTCTGCCTTGTATAACACACATTTACCACTCTAGTCTCCTTTAAGTAAAGAATATAGGATTCACACAGTGTTTCATGTGATCTTAACTGGAATTAAGGATTTCCCTTATCTTAGCTACCTTTTCTACACTAAGAACTGACTTGGAGGATCTCTTTCAGCTGTTCTAAAACAAGTTCTCATCTGTTTACAGTCATTTTCACTGAATTATTCATGTTTTCATGTAGTTTCCTATATTCTGCCTTCTGGCCCAAGTATAAGCTTTGCCCACTTTATCAAACAACTTCCTACACACTGTTATGAACTGAGGCAGCTCGGGAACATTGTCTCTCAACTGTGTTATAGAGTGTAGTACTACATGTCAGTGAAGTGTAAGGCTTTCCTAGTTTCCTATATTCTGCCTTCTGGCCCTAGTATAAGCTTTGCCCACTTTATCAAACAACTTCCTACACACTGTTAAGTAATGAGGCAGCTATTGAACATTGTCTCTCAACTGTGTTATAGAGTGTAGTACTACATTTCAGTGAAGTGTAAGGCTTTGCAAAGCTGCCGAACGTGTTTCTTTCTCTATTTCAATGGTATTCTGCCTTGTATAACACACATTTACCACTCGAGTCTCCTTTAAGTAAGGAATATAGGATTCATACAGCGTTTCATGTGATCTTAACTGGAATTAAGGATTTTCCGGATTTAGCTACCTTTTCTACACTAAGAACTGACTTGGAGGATCTCTTTCAGCTGTTCTAAAAGAAGTTCTCATCTGTTTACAGTCATTTTCACTGAATTATACATGATTTCATGTAGTTTCCTATATTCTGCCTTCCGGTCCAAGTATAAGCTTTGCCCACTTTATCAAACAACTTCCTACACACTGTTAAGTACTGAGGCAGCTATTGAACATTGTCTGTCAACTTTGTTATAGAGTGTAGTACTACATTTCAGTGAAGTGTAAGGCTTTCCAAAGCTGCCCAACGTGTTTCTTTCTCTATTTCAATGGTATTCTGCCTTGTATAACACACATTTACCACTCGAGTCTCCTTTAAGTAAAGAATATAGGATTCATACAGTGTTTCATGTGATCTTAACTGGAATTAAGAATTTCCTTATCTTACCTACCTTTTCTACACTAAGAACTGACTTGGATATTCTCTTTCAGCTGTTCTAAACAAGTTCTCATCTGTTTATAGTTATTTTCACTGAATTATTCATGTTTTCATGTAGTTTCCTATATTCTGCCTTCTGGCCCAAGTAGAAGCTTTCCCCACTTTATCAAACAACTTCCTACACACTGTTATGAACTGAGGGAGCTAGGGAACATTGTCTCTTAACTGTGTTATAGAGTGTAGTACTACATTTCAGTGAAATGTAAGGCTTTCCAAAGCTGCCGAACGTGTTTCTTTCTCCATTTCAATGGTATTCTGCCTTATATAACACACATTTACCACTCTAGTCTCCTTTACGTAAAGAATATAGGATTCACACAGTGTTTCATGTGATCTTAACTGGAATTAAGGGTTTCCCTTATCTTAGCTACCTTTTCTACACTAAGAACTGACTTGGAGATTCTCTTTCAGCTGTTCTAAACAAGTTCTCATCAGTTTATAGTCATTTTCACTGAATTATTCATGTTTTCATGTAGTTTCCTATATTCTGCCTTCTGGCCCAAGTATAAGCTTTGCCCACTTTATCAAACAACTTCCTACACACTGTTATGAACTGAGGGAGCTAGGGAACATTGTCTCTCAACTGCGTTATAGAGTGTGGTACTACATTTCAGTGAAGTGTAAGGCTTTCCAAAGCTGCCGAACGTGTTTCTTTCTCCATTTCAATGGTATTCTGCCTTATATAACACACATTTACCACTCTAGTCTCCTTTAAGTAAAGAATATAGGATTCATACAGTGTTTCATGTGATCTTAACTGGAATTAAGGATTTTCCGGATTTAGCTACCTTTTCTACACTAAGAACTGACTTGGAGAATCTCTTTCAGCTGTTCTAAACAAGTTCTCATCTGTTTACAGTTATTTTCACTGAATTATTCATGTTTTCATGTAGTTTCCTATATTCTGCCTTCTGGTCCAAGTATAAGATTTGCCCACTTTATCAAACAACTTCCTACACAATGTTATGAACTGAGGCAGCTTGAGAACATTGTCTCTCAACTGTGTTATAGAGTGTAGTACTACATTTCAGTGAAGTGTAAGGCATTCCAAAGCTGCCAAACGTGTTTCTTTCTCCATTTCAATAGTATTCTGCCTTGTATAACACACATTTACCACTCTAGTCTCCTTTAAGTAAAGAATATAGGATTCAAACAGTGTTTCATGTGATCTTTACTGGAATTAAGGATTTCCCAGATCTTAGCTACCCTTTCTACACTAAGAACTGACTTGGAGATTCTCTTTCAGCTGTTCTAAAGAAGTTCTCATCTGTTTACAGTCATTTTCACTGAATTATTCATGTTTTCATGTAGTTTCCTATATTCTGCCTTCTGGTCCAAGTATAAGCTTTGCCCACATTATCAAACAACTTCCTACACACTGTTATGAACTGAGGCAGCTCGGGAACATTGTCTCTCAACTGTGTTATAGAGTGTAGTACTACATTTCAGTGAAGTGTAAGGCTTTCCTAGTTTCCTATATTCTGCCTTCTGGCCCAAGTATAAGTTTTTCCCACTTTATCAAACAACTTCCTACACACTGTTATGAACTGAGGGAGCTAGGGAACATTGTCTCTCAACTGTGTTATAGAGTGTAGTACTACATTTCACTGAATTGTAAGGCTTTCCAAAGCTGCCGATCGTATTTCTTTCTCTATTTCAATGGTATTCTGCCTTGTATAGCCCACATTTACCACTCTAGTCTCCTTTAAGTAAAGAATATAGGATTTATACAGTGTTTCCTGTGATCTTAACTAGAATTAAGGATTTTCCGGATTTAGCTACCTTTTCTACACTAAGAACTGACTTGGAGGATCTGTTTCAGCTGTTCTAAAACAAGTTCCCATCTGTTTACAGTCATTTTCACTGAATTATTCATGTTTTCATGTAGTTTCCTATATTCTGCCTTCTGTTCCAAGTATAAGCTTTTCCCACTTTATCAAACAACTTCCTACACACTGTTTTGAACTGAGGGAGCTAGGGAACATTGTCTCTCAACTATGTTATAGAGTGTAGTACTACATTTCAGTGAAGTGTAAGGCTTTCCAAAGCTGCCAAACGTGTTTCTTTCTCTATTTCAATGGTATTCTGCCTTGTATAACACACATTTACCACTCTAGTCTCCTTTAAATAAAGAATAAAGATTCATACAGTGTTTCCTGTAATCTTAACTGGAATTAAGGATTTCCCGGATCTTAGATACCTTTTCTACACTAAGAACTGACTTGGAGGATCTCTTTCAGCTGTTCTAAACAAGTTCTCATCTGTTTACAGTCATTTTCACTGAATTATTCATGTTTTCATGTAGTTTCCTATATTCTGCCTTCTGGTCCAAGTATAAGCTTTGCCCACTTTATCAAACAACTTCCTACACACTGTTATGAACTGAGGGAGCTAGGGAACATTGTCTCTTAACTGTGTTATAGAGTGTAGTACTACATTTCAGTGAACTGTAAGGCTTTCCAAAGCTGCCAAACGTGTTTCTTTCTCTATTTCAATGGTATTCTGCCTTGTATAACACACATTTACCACTCTAGTCTCCTTTAAGTAAAGAATATAGGATTCATACAGTGTTTCATGTGATCTTAACTGGAATTAAGGATTTTCCGGATTTAGCTACCTTTTCTACACTAAGAACTGACTTGGAGAATCTCTTTCAGCTGTTCTAAACAAGTTCTCATCTGTTTACAGTTATTTTCACTGAATTATTCATGTTTTCATGTAGTTTCCTATATTCTGCCTTCTGGTCCAAGTATAAGCTTTGCCCACTTTATCAAACAACTTCCTACACAATGTTATGAACTGAGGCAGCTTGAGACCATTGTCTCTCAACTGTGTTATAGAGTGTAGTACTACATTTCAGTGAAGTGTAAGGCTTTCCAAAGCTGCCGAACGTGTTTCTTTCTCTATTTCAATGGTATTCTGCCTTGTATAACACACATTTACCACTCTAGTCTACTTTAAGTAAAGAATATAGGATTCACACAGTGTTTCATGTGATCTTAACTGGAATTAAGGGTTTCCCTTATCTTAGCTACCTTTTCTACACTAAGAACTGACTTGGAGATTCTCTTTCAGCTTTTCTAAACAAGTTCTCATCTGTTTACAGTCATTTTCACTGAATTATTTATGTTTTCATGTAGTTTCCTATATTCTGCCTTCTGGCCCAAGTATAAGCTTTGCCCACTTTATCAAACAACTTCCTACACACTGTTATGAACTGAGGGAGCTAGGGAACATTGTCTCTCAACTGCGTTATAGAGTGTGGTACTACATTTCAGTGAAGTGTAAGGCTTTCCAAAGCTGCCGAACGTGTTTCTTTCTCCATTTCAATGGTATTCTGCCTTATATAACACACATTTACCACTCTAGTCTCCTTTAAGTAAAGAATATAGGATTCATACAGTGTTTCATGTGATCTTAACTGGAATTAAGGATTTTCCGGATTTAGCTACCTTTTCTACACTAAGAACTGACTTGGAGAATCTGTTTCAGCTGTTCTAAACAAGTTCTCATATGTTTACAGTTATTTTCACTGAATTATTCATGTTTTCATGTAGTTTCCTATATTCTGCCTTCTGGTCCAAGTATAAGCTTTGCCCACTTTATCAAACAACTTCCTACACAATGTTATGAACTGAGGCAGCTTGAGACCATTGTCTCTCAACTGTGTTATAGAGTGTAGTACTACATTTCAGTGAAGTGTAAGGCTTTCCAAAGCTGCCGAACGTGTTTCTTTCTCTATTTCAATGGTATTCTGCCTTATATAACACACATTTACCACTCTAGTCTCCTTTAAGTAAAGAATATAGGATTCATACTGTGTTTCATGTGATCTTAACTGGAATTAAGGATTTTCCGGATTTAGCTACCTTTTCTACACTAAGAACTGACTTGGAGAATCTCTTTCAGCTGTTCTAAACAAGTTCTCATCTGTTTACAGTTATTTTCACTGAATTATTCATGTTTTCATGTAGTTTCCTATATTCTGCCTTCTGGTCCAAGTATAAGCTTTGCCCACTTTATCAAACAACTTCCTACACAATGTTATGAACTGAGGCAGCTTGAGAACATTGTCTCTCAACTGTGTTATAGAGTGTAGTACTACATGTCAGTGAAGTGTAAGGCTTTCCAAAGCTGCCGAACGTGTTTCTTTCTCTATTTCAATGGTATTCTGCCTTGTATAACACACATTTACCACTCTAGTCTCCTTTACGTAAAGAATATAGGATTCACACAGTGTTTCATGTGATCTTAACTGGAATTAAGGGTTTCCCTTATCTTAGCTACCTTGTCTACACTAAGAACTGACTTGGAGATTCTCTTTCAGCTGTTCTGAACAAGTTCTCATCTGTTTACAGTCAATTTCACTGAATTAATCATCTTTTCATGTAGTTTCCTATATTCTGCCTTCTGGTCCAAGTATAAGCTTTGCTAACGTTATCAAACAACTTCCAACACACTGTTATGAACTGAGGCAGCTCGGGAATATTGTCTCTCAACTGCGTTATAGAGTGTAGTACTACATTTCAGTGACGTGTAAGGCTTTCCAAAGCTGCCGAACGTGTTTCTTTATCTATTTCAATGGTATTCTGCCCTGTATAACACACATTTACCACTCTAGACTCCTTTAAGTAAAGAATATAGGATTCATACAGTGTTTCATGTGATCTTAACTGGAATTAAGGATTTCCCTTATCTTAGCTACCTTTTCTAAACTAAGAACTGACTTGGAGATTCTCTTTCCGCTGTTCTAAAGAAGTTCTCATCTGTTTACGGTCATTTTCACTGAATTATTCATGTTTTCATGTAGTTTCCTATATTCTGCCTTCTGGCCCAAGTATAAGCTTTGCCCACTTTATCAAACAACTTCCTACACACTGTTATGAACTGAGGCAGCTCGGGAACATTGTCTCTAAAATGGGTTATAGAGTGTAGTACTACATTTCAGTGAAGTGTAAGGCTTTCCTAGTTTCCTATATTCTGCCTTCTCGCCCAAGTATAAGTTTTGCCCACTTTATCAAACAACTTCCTACACACTGTTATGAACTGAGGGAGCTAGGGAACATTGTCTCTCAACTGTGTTATAGAGTGTGGTACTACATTTCAGTGAAGTGTAAGACTTTCCAAAGCTGCCGAACGTGTTTCTTTCTCCATTTCAATGGTATTCTGCCTTATATAACACACATTTACCACTCTAGTCTCCTTTAAGTAAAGAATATAGGATTCATACAGTGTTTCATGTGATCTTAACTGGAATTAAGGATTTTCTTTATTTAGCTACCTTTTCTACACTAAGAACTGACTTGGAGGATCTCTTTCAGCTGTTCTAAACAAGTTCTCATCTGTTTACAGTCATTTTCACTGAATTATTCATGTTTTCATGTAGTTTCCTATATTCTGCCTTCTGGTCCAAGTATAAGCTTTGCCCACTTTATCAAACAACTACCTACACACTGTTATGAACTGAGGGAGCTAGGGAACATTGTCTCTTAACTGTGTTATAGAGTGTAGTACTACATTTCAGTGAAGTGTAAGGCTTTCCAAAGCTGCCAAACGTGTTTCTTTCTCTATTTCAATGGTATTCTGCCTTGTATAACACACATTTACCACTCTAGTCTCCTTTAAGTAAAGAATATAGGATTCATGCAGTGTTTCATGTGATCTTAACTGGAATTAAGGATTTTCCGTATTTAGCTACCTTTTCTACACTAAGAACTGACTCTGAGAATCTCTTTCAGCTGTTCTAAACAAGTTCTCATCTGTTTACAGTTATTTTCACTGAATTATTCATGTTTTCATGTAGTTTCCTATATTCTGCCTTCTGGTCCAAGTATAAGCTTTGCCCACTTTATCAAACAACTTCCTACACACTGTTATGAACTGAGGGAGCTAGGGAACATTGTCTCTCAACTGCGTTATAGAGTGTGGTACTACATTTCAGTGAAGTGTAAGGCTTTCCAAAGCTGCCGAACGTGTTTCTTTCTCCATTTCAATGGTATTCTGCCTTATATAACACACATTTACCACTCTAGTCTCCTTTAAGTAAAGAATATAGGATTCATACTGTGTTTCATGTGATCTTAACTGGAATTAAGGATTTTCCGGATTTAGCTACCTTTTCTACACTAAGAACTGACTTGGAGAATCTCTTTCAGCTGTTCTAAACAAGTTCTCATCTGTTTACAGTTATTTTCACTGAATTATTCATGTTTTCATGTAGTTTCCTATATTCTGCCTTCTGGTCCAAGTATAAGCTTTGCCCACTTTATCAAACAACTTCCTACACAATGTTATGAACTGAGGCAGCTTGAGAACATTGTCTCTCAACTGTGTTATAGAGTGTAGTACTACATGTCAGTGAAGTGTAAGGCTTTCCAAAGCTGCCGAACGTGTTTCTTTCTCTATTTCAATGGTATTCTGCCTTGTATAACACACATTTACCACTCTAGTCTCCTTTACGTAAAGAATATAGGATTCACACAGTGTTTCATGTGATCTTAACTGGAATTAAGGGTTTCCCTTATCTTAGCTACCTTGTCTACACTAAGAACTGACTTGGAGAATATCTTTGAGCTGTTCAAACAAGTTCTCATCTGTTTACAGTCATTTTCTCTGAATTATCCATGTTTTCATGTAGTTTCCTATATTCTGCCTTATGGTAAATGTATAAGCTTTGCCCGCTTTATCAAACAACTTCCTGCACACTGTTATGAACTGAGGCAGCTCGGGAACATTGTCTTTAAAATGGGTTATAGAGTGTAGTACTACATTTCAGTGAAGTGTAAGGCTTTCCTAGTTTCCTATATGCTGCCTTCTGGCCCAAGTATAAGTTTTGCCCACTTTATCAAACAACTTCCTACACACTGTTATGAACTGAGGGAGCTAGGGAATATTGTCTCTCAACTGTGTTATAGAGTGTGGTACTACATTTCAGTGAATTGTAAGGCTTTCCAAAGCTGCCGATCGTATTTCTTTCTCTATTTCAATGGTATTCTGCCTTGTATAGCCCACATTTACCACTCTAGTCTCCTTTAAGTAAAGAATATAGGATTTATACAGTGTTTCATGTCATCTTAACTTGAATTAAGGATTTCCCGCTTCTTAGCTACCTTTTCTACACTAAGAACTGACTTGGAGAATCTCTTTCAGCTGTTCTAAACAAGTTCTCATCTCTTTACAGTCATTTTCTCTGAATTATCCATGTTTTCATGTAGTTTCCTATATTCTGCCTTCTGGTCCAAGTTTAAGCTTTGCCGACTCTATCAAACAACTTCCTACACACTGTTAGGAACTGAGGCAGCTCGGGAACATTGTCTCTCAACTGTGTTATAGAGTGTAGTACTACATTTCAGTGAAGTGGAAGGCTTTCCAAAGCTGCCGAACGTGTTTCTTTCTCTATTTCAATGGTATTCTGCCTTGTATAACACATATTTACCACTCTAGTCTCCTTTAAGTAAAGAATATAGGATTCATACAGTGTTTCATGTGATCTTAACTCGAATTAAAGATTACCCGGATCTTAGCTACCTTTTCTACACTAAGAACTGACTTGGAGAATCTCTTTGAGCTGTTCTAAACAAGTTCTCATCTGTTTACATTCATTTTCTCTGAATTATCCATGTTTTCATGTAGTTTCCTATATTCTGCCTTCTGGTCCAAGTATAAGCTTTGCCCACTTTATCAAACAACTTCCTACACACTGTTATGAACTGAGGCAGCTCGGGAACATTGTCCCTCAACTGTGCTTTAGAGTGTAGTACTACATTTCAGTGAAGTGTAAGGCTTTCCAAAGATGCCGATCATGATTCTTTCTTTATTTCAATGGTATTCTGCCTTGTATAACACACATTTACCACTCTAGTCTCTTTTAAGTAAAAAATATAGGATTTATACACTGTTTCATGTGATCTTAAGTCGAATTAAGGATTTCCCGGATCTTAACCACCTTTTCTACACTAAGAACTGACTTGGAGAATCTCTTTCAGCTGTTCTAAACAAGTTCTCATCTCTTTACAGTCATTTTTTCTGAATTATTCATGTTTTCATGTAGTTTCCTATATTCTGCCTTCTGGTCCAAGGATAAGCTTTGCCCACTTTATCAAACAACTTCCTACACACTGTTATGAACTGAGGCAGCTCAGGAACATTGTCTCTCAACTGTGTTATAGAGTGTAGTACTACATTTCAGTGAAGTGTAAGGTTTTCCAATGCCGCCGAACGTGTTTCTTTCTCTATTTCAATGGTATAATGCCTTGTATGACACACATTTACCACTCTAGTCTCATTTAAGTGAAGAATATAGGATTCATACAGTGTTTCATGTGATCTTAACTAGAATTAAGGATTTCCCGGATCTTAGCTGTAGGAAACTATATGAAAACATGAATAATTCAGAGAAAATGACTGGAAACAGATGAGACCTCGTTTAAAAGAGCTGAAAGAGATTTGCCAAGTCAGTTCTTAGTGTAGAAAAGGTAGCTAAGATCCGGGAAATCCTCAGTTCTAGTTCAGATCACATGAAACACTGTATGAATCCTATATTGTTAACTTAAAGGAGCTTAGAGTGGTAAATGTGTGTCATACAAGGCAGAATTCCATTGAAATAGAGAAAGAAACACGTTCGGCAGCTTTGGAAAGCCTTTCACTTCAATGTAATGTAGTACAACACTCTATAACATAGTTGAGTGACAATGTTCCCAAGCTGCTTCTGTTCATAACAGTGTGTAGGAAGTTGTTTGTACATGTGGGCAAAGCTTATACTTGGACAAGAAGGCAGAATATAGGAAACTACATGGAAATGTGAATAATTCAGAGAAAATGATTGGAAACAGATGAGAACTTGTTTAAAAGAGCTGAAAGAGATTCTCCAAGTCAGTTCTTAGTGTAGAAAAGGTAGCTAAGATCCGGGAAACCCTTAGTTCGAGTTCAGATCACATGAGATACTGTATGAATCCTATATTGTTTACTTGAAGTTGCCTAGAGTGGTAAATGTGTGTCATAGAAGGCAGAATAACATTGAAATAGAGAAAAAAACACGTTCGGCAGCTTTGGAAAGCCTTACACTTCATGGCAATGTAGTACTACACCCTAGTTCAGAGACAATGTTCCTGAGCTGCTTCTGTTCATAACAGCTTGGAGGAAGTTCTTTGTACATGTGGGCAAAGCTTATACTTGGACAAGAAGGCAGAATATAGGAAACTACATGGAAACATGAATAATTCAGGAAAATGACTTTAAACATATGAGAACTCGTTTCGAACAGCTGAAGGAGATTCTCCAAGTCAGTTCGTACTGTAGAAAGGTATCTAAGCTCCAAGAAATCCATAATTAGAGTTTAGAGAACATGAAACATTATATGAATCCTATATTTTTTACTTATTGGAGCCTAGAACTTTACATGTATGTCACACAAAGCTTGAAAGAGAGAAATAAGCAAATTAAGCAGGGTTGGAAAGCCCTAAAGTTCACTTAATGTAGCATTACACTCTATAACATAATGCAGAGAAAATGTTCCCGAGATTTTCAGGTTTATAACTATGTTTAAGTAATTGTTTGTCCATGTTCCCTATGCTTGTACCTGGACCAGAAGGCCTAATGTTAGAACCTATGAGAAAACATCAGTAATTCTGGGAAAATAACAGTAAATAGATGAGAACTCGCATAGAACATGTATAAAACACTTCTCCAAGTCTGTTAGTTTAAAAAAAGGTATCTATGTTCCAAGAAATTCTTAATTAGAGTTCCGATCACATGAAACAGTTTACAAATCATATATTGTTTACTTAAAGGAGCCTGGAATGGTAAATATGTGTTATACAAGGCAGAATACCATTGAAATAGAGAAAGGAACACGTTCGGCAGCATTGGAAAGCCTTACACTTCACTGCAATGTAGTACTACACTCTATAACATAGTTGAGAGACACTGTTCCCGAGCTGCTTCTGTTCATAACAGTGTGGAGGAAGTTGTTTTTTCATGTAGGCATAGCTTATACTTGGACAAGAAGGCAGAATATAGGAAACTACATGAAAACATGAAATATTCAGAGAAAATGACTGCAAACTGATGAGAACTCATTTAGAACAGCAGAAAGAGATTCTCCAAGTCAGTTCTTAGTGTAGAAAAGGTAGCTAAGATCCGGGAAATCCTTAGTTCGAGTTAAGATCACATGAAACAATGTATAAGTCCTATATTGTTTACTTAAAGGAAATTGGAATGGTAAATGTGTGTCCTACAAGGCAGAATACCATAGAAATAGAGAAAGAAACAAGTTAGGCAGCTTTGGAAAGCCTACACTTCACTGCAATGTAGTATTACACTCTATAACATACTTGAGAGACAATGTTCCCGAGGTTTTCAGGTTCATAACAATGTTTAGGTAGTTGTTTGTCCTTCTTCCCAATGCTTATACCTGGACAAGAAGGCCTAATGTTAGATACTATGCGAAAACATCAATAATTCTGGGAAAATAACAGTAAATAGATGAGAACTCGCAGAGAACATGTATAAAACACTTCTCCAAGTCTGTTGTTAGTTTCAAAAAGGTATCTAGGATCCAGGAAATCCTTAATTAGAGTTCAGATCACATGAAACAGTATATAAATCCTGTATTGTTTACTTAAATTAGCCTGAAATGGTAAATGTGTGTCATACAAGGCAGAATACCATTGAAATAGAGAAAGAAACACCTTAGGCAGCTTTGGAAAGCCTTACACTTCACTGCAATGTAGTATTACACTCTGTAACATAGTTGAGAGACAATGTTCCCGAGGTTTTCAGGTTCATAACAGTGTTTAGGTAGCTGTTTGTCCATGTTACCAATGCTTATACCTTGCCCAGAAGGCCTAATGTTAGAAACTATGAGAAAACATCAGTAATTCTGGGAAAATAACGGTAAATAAATGAGAACTCGCATAGAACATGGATAAAACACTTCTCCAAGTCTGTTGTTAGTTTATGAAAGGTATCTACGATCCCGGAAATACTTAATTACAGTTCAGATCACATGAAACAGTGTATAAATCCCATATTGTTTACTGAAAGGAGCCTGGAAGGGTAAATGTGTGTCATACAAGGCAGAATACCAATGAAATAGAGAAAGAAACACCATAGGTATCTTTGGAAACCCTTACACTTCACTGCAATGTAGTATTACACTCTACAACATAGTTGAGAGACAATGTTCCCGAGCTGCTTTTGTTCATAACAGTGTGTAGGAAGTTGTTTGTATATGTGGCAAAGCTTATACATGAACAAGTAGGCATAATATAGGAAACTACAAGAAAAAATGAATAATTCATAGAAAATGTCAGTAAATAGATGAGAACTCATTTAGAAAAGCCGAAACAGATTATCCAAGTCAGTTCTTAGTGTAGAAAGGTATCTAAGATTCAAGAAATCCATAATTAGAGTTTAGAGAACATGAATCATTATATGAATCCTATATTTTTTACTTATTGGAGCCTAGAACTTTACATGTATGTCACACAAAGCTTGAAAGAGAGAAATAAGCAAATTAAGCAGCTTTGGAAAGCCCTAAAGTTCACTTAATGTAGCTTTACACTCTATAACATAATTGAGAGAAAATGTTCCCAAGGTTTTCAGGTTCATAACTATGTTTAGGTAGTTGTTTGTCTATGTTCCCAATGCTTATACCTGGACCAGAAGGCCTACTGTTAGAAACTATGAGAAAACATCAGTAATTCTGGGAATATAACAGTAAATAGATGAGAACTCGCATAGAACATGTATAAAACACTTCTCCAAGTCTGTTGTTAGTTTAAAAAAAGGTATCTGCGATCCAAGAAATCCTTAATTAGAGTTCAGATTACATGAAACAGTGTACAAATCCTATATTGTTTACTTAAAGGATCCCGGAGTGGTAAATGTGTGTCATACAAGGCAGAATACCATTGAAATAGAGAAAGGAACACGTTCGGCAGCTTTGAAAAGCCTTACACTTCACTGCAATGTAGTACTACCCTCTATAATATAGTTGAGAGACAATGTTCCCGAGGTTTTCAGGTTCATAACCGTGTTTATGAAGTTGTTTGTCCATGTTCCCAATGCCTATACCTGGAACTGAGGGCCTAATGTTAGAAACTATGATAAAACATCAGTAATTCTGAGAAAATAACAGTAAATAGATGAGAACTCGCATAGAACATGTATAAAACACTTCTCCAAGTCTGTTGTTAGTTTATAAAAGTTTTATGATCCAGGAAATTCTTAATTCAAGTTCAGATCACATGATACAATGTATGAAACCTATATTGTTTACTTAAAGGAGCCTTCAATGATAAATTTGAGTCATACCAGGCAGAATACCATTGAAATAGAGAAAGAAATATGTTAGGCAGCTTTGGAAAGCCTTACACTTGACTGCAATGTAGTATTACACTCTATAACATGGTTGAGAGACAATGTTCCCGAGGTTTTCAGGTTCAAAACAGTGTTTAGGAAGTTGTTTGTCAATGTTCCCAATGCTTATACCTGGATCAGAAGGCCTATTGTTAGTAACTATGAGAAAAAATCAGTAATTCTGAGAAAATAAAGGTAAATAGATGAGAACTCGCATAGAACATGTATAAAACACTTCTCCAAGTCTGATATTAGTGTATAAAACTATCTATGATCCAGGAAATCCTTAATTAGTGTTCAGATCACAAGAAACAGTATGTAAATCCTATATTGTTTATTTAAAGGAGCCTGGAATTGTAAATTTGTCATACAAGGCAGAATACCATTGTAATAGAGAAAGAAACACGTTAGGCAGCTTTGGAAAGCCTCACACGTCACTTCAATGTAGTATTGCACTCTATAACACAGTTGAGAGACAACATTCCCTAACTTCTTCTGTTCATAACAGTGTGTAGTAAGTTCTTTGTATATGTGGGTAAAGCTTATACATGGACAAGAAGGCATGAAATAGGAAACTACATGAAAACATGAATAGTTCAGAGAAAATGTCAGAAAATAGATGAGAATTCATTTAGAACAGCTCAAACCGATTCTCCAGGTTAGTTCTTAGTGTAGAATAGATATCTAAGATCCAGGAAATCCTTAATTAGATTTCAGATCACATGAAACAGTGTACGAATCCTATATTGTTTACTTAAATGAGCCTAGAAAGATAAAAGTGTGTCATACCAGGCAGAATACCATTGAAATAGAGAAATAAACACATTAAGCAGCTTTGGAAAGCCTTACACTTCACTGAAATATTGTATTACACTCTCTAACATAGTTGAGAGACAATGTTCCCGAGCTTCTTCTGTTCATAACAGTGTGTAAGATGTTGTTTGTTTATGTGGGCAAAGCTTATACGTGGACAAGGAGGCATAATATAGGAAACTACATGAAAACATGAATAGTTCAGAGAAAATGTCAGAAAATAGATGAGAACTCATTTAGAACAGCTCAAAGAGATTCTCCAAGTCAGTTCTTAGTGTAGAAAGGTATCTAAGATCCAGGAAATCCTTAATTAAAGTTCAGATCACATGAAACAGTGTATGAATCCTACATTTTTTACTTATTGGAGCCTAGAACTTTAAATGCATGTCACACAAAGCTTTAAAGAGAGAAATAAGCAAATTTAGAAGCTTTGGAAACCCTTACAGTTCACTGTAATGTACCATTACACTCTATAACATAGTTGAGAGACAATGTTCCCGAGGTTTTCAGGTTCATAACAAAGTTTACGTTGTTGTTTGTCCATGTTCCCAATGCTTATACCTGGACCAGAAGGCCTAATGTTAGAAACTATGAGAAAACATCAGTAATTCTGGGAAAATAACAGTAAATAGATGAGAACCCGAATAGAACATGTATAAAACAATTCTCCAAGTCTGTTGTTAGTTTATCAAAGGTATCTACGATCCAGGAAATCCTTAATTAGAGTTCAGATCACATGAAACAGTGTATAAATCCTATATTGTTTACTTAAAGTAGCTTAAAATGGTAAATGTGTGTCATACAAGGGAGAATACCATTTAAATAGATAAATAAACACATTAAGCCGCTTTGGAAAGCCTTACAATTCACTGCAACCTAGTATTACACTCTTTAACATAGTTGAGAGACAATATTCCTGAGCTTTTGCTGTTCATAACAGTGTGTAGGACTTTGTTTGTATGTCGGTAAAGCTAATATTGGACAAGAAGGCCTAATATAGGAAACTACATGAAAGCATGAATAATTCAGATAAAATGTCAGTAAATAGATGAGAACTCTTTCAGAAGACCTGAAACAGATTCTCCAAGTCAGTTCTTAGTGTAGAAAGGTATCTAAGATCCAGGAAATTCTAAATTAGAGTTCAGATCACATCAAACAGTGGATGAATCCTATATTGTTTACTTAAAGGAGCATGGAATTGTAAATGTTGTCATATAGGCAGAATTCCATTGAAATAGAGAAATAAACACATTATGCAGCTTGTGAAGCGTTACACTTCACTTCAATGTAGTATTACACTCTATAACATAATTGAGAAACAATGTTCCCGAGGTCTTCAGGTTCATAACAGTGTTTAGGTAGTTGTTTGTCCATGTTACCAATGCTTATACCTGGACCAGAAGGCCTAATGTTAGAAACTATGAGAAAACATCAGTAATTTTGGGAAAATAACAGTAAATAGATGAGAACCCGCATAGAACATGTATAAAACACTTCTCTAAGTCTGTTGTTAGTTTATAAAAGTTATCTAGGATCCAGGAAATCCTTAATTAGAGTTCAGATCACATGAAACACTGTATGAATCCTACATTGTTTACTTAAATGAGCCTAGAAAGGTAAAAGTGTGTCATACAGGCAGAATACCATTGAAATAGAGAAAGAAACACGTTTGGCAGCTTTGGAAAGCCTTACACTTCACTGCAATGTAGTATTACACTCTAACATAGTTGAGAGACAATGTTCCCGACCTTCTACTGTTCATAACAGTATGTAGGACATTGTTTGCATATGGGGGCAAAGCTTATGCGTAGACAAGAAGGCCTAAAAAAGGAAACAAAATGAAAACATGAATAATTTGAGTAAATGACAGTATATAGATGAGAACTAGTTTAGAACAGGTGAAACAGATTTTCCAATCAGTTCTTAGTGTAGAAAAGGGATCTAACATCAAGGAATTCCTTAATTCAAGTTTAGAGCACATGAAACAGTGTATGAATCCTATATATTTAACTTATTGGAGCATAGAACGTTAAATGTATGTCACACAAAGCTTGAAAGACAGAAATAATCAAATTAAGCAGCTTTGGAAAGCCTTACAGTTCACTGTAATTTAGCATTACACTCTATACCATAGTTGAAAGACAATGTTCCTGAGCCTTTTCTGTTCATAACAGTGTGTAGGAAGTTGTTTGTATATGTGGGCAAAGCTTATATTGGACAAGAAGGCCTAATATAGGAAATTACATGAAAACATGAATAATTCATAGAAAATATCAATAAATTGATGAGAACTCTTTCAGAAGAGCTGAAACAGATTCTCCAAGTCAGTTCTTAGTGTAGAAAGGTATCTAAGATCCAGGAAATTCTAAATTAGAGTTCAGATCATATCCAACAGTGTATGAATCCTATATTGTTTACTTAAAGGAGCCTGGAATGGTAAATGTTGTCATACAAGCGGAATTCCATTGAAAGAGAGAAAAAAAGACATTATGCTGCTTGTGAAGCCTTACACTTCACTGCAATGAACAATAGTATTACACTCTATCACATAGTTGAGAGACAATGTTCCCGAGCTTCTTCTGTTCATAACAGTGTGTAGGAAGTTGTTTGTATATGTGGGTAAAGCTTATACTTAGAAAATAAGGCATAATATTTGAAACTATATGAAAACATGAATAATTCAGAATAAATGACAGTAAATAGATGAGAACTCGTTTAGAGCAGCTGAAACAGATTCTCCAAGTCAGTTCTTAGTGTAAAAAGATCCAAGAAATTCTTAATTAGAGTTGAGAGCACATGAAACACTGTATGAATCCTATGTTGTTTACTTAAAGGAGCCTAGAAAGGTAAATGTTGTCATACAGGCAGAATTCCATTGAAATAGAGAAATAAACACATTATGCAGCTTGTGAAGCCTTACACTTAATGTAGTATTACACTCTATAACATAGTTTAGAGACAATGTTCCCGAGGTTTACAGGTTCATAACAGTGTGAACTCGCATTCAACATGTATAAAACACTTCTCCAATTCTGTTGTTCATTTATAAAAGGTATCTATCATCTAGGAAATGATTAATTAGAGTCGAGATCACATGAAACATTGTAAGACACCTATATTGTTTATTTAAAGGAGCCTAGAACAATAAATGTGTGTCATACAAGGTAGAGTGCCATTGAAATAGAGAAAGAAACACATTAAGCAGCTTTGGAAAGCCTTATACATCACTGCAATGTAGGATTACACTCTATAACGTAGTTGAGAGACAATGTTCCCGAGCTTGTTCTGTTCATAACAGTGTGTAGGAAGTTGTTTGTATATGTGGGCTATACTTTTACTTGGACAAGAAGGCCTACTATAGGAAACTACAAGAAAACATGAATAATTCAGAGAAAATGTCAGTAAATACATGAGAACTCATTTAGAACAGCTGAAAAAAATTTACCAAGTCAGATTTTAGTGTAGAAAAGTTATCTAAGACCCAGGAAATGCTTAATTAGAGTTAAGAGCACATTAATCAGTTTATGAAACACTTTTGTTTACTTAAAATAACCTAGAACTTTACATGTGTGTCACACAAGGCTTGAAAGAGAGAAATAAGCAAATTGAGCAGCTTTGGAAAGCCTTACAGATCACTGTAATGTAGCATTACAATCTATAACATAGTTGATAGACAATGTTCCCTAGCTTCTTCTGTTCATAACAGTGTGTAGGAAGTTGTTTGTATATGTGGGCTATGCTTATACTTGGACAAGTATGCCAAATATAGGAAACTACTTGAAAACATGAATAATTCAAAGAAAATGTCAGTAAATACATGAGAACTCATTTAGAACAGGTGAAACAGATTCTCCAAGACAGTTATTAGTGTAGAAAAGTTATCTAACATCCAGGAATTCCTTAATTCGAGTTGAGAGTTCATTAAACAGTGTATGAATCCTTTATTTCTTACTTAAAGGAGCCTAGAACTTTAAATGTATGTCACACAAAGCTTGCAAGAGAGAAATAAGAAAATTAAGTCGCTTTGGAAAGCCTTACGCTTCACTTATGTATCATTAAACTCTATAACATAGTTGAGATACAATGTTCTCGAGCTTGTAATGTTCATAACGGTGTTTAGGTAGTTGTCCATGTTCCCAATGCTTATACCTGGACTAATATTAGAAACTACAAGAAAACATCAGTAATTCTGGGAAAATACCAGTAAATAGATGAGAACTCGCATAGAACATGTATAAAACACTTCTCCAAGTCTGTTGTTAGTCTATAAAAGGTATCTATGATCCAGGAAATGCTTAATTAGAGTCAAGATCACATGAAACCGTGTATGAAACCTATATTGTTCACTTAAAGGAGCCTAGAACGATAAATGTGTGTCATACAAGGCAGAATGCCATTGAAATAGAGAAAGAAAAACATTAAGCAGCTTTGGAAAGCCTTACACTTCACTGCAATGTAGGATTTACACTCTATAACAAAGTTGAGAGACAATGTTCCCGAGCTTCTTCTGTTCATAACAGTGTGTAGAAAGTTGTTTGTATATGTGGGCTATACTTTTACTTGGACAAGAAGGCCTACTATAGGAAACTACAAGAAAACATGAATAATTCAGAGAAAATGTCAGTAAATACATGAGAACTCGTTTAGAACAGCTGAAACAGATTTACCAAGTCAGATTTTAGTGTAGAAAAGTTATCTAAGACCCAGGAAATGCTTAATTAGAGTTAAGAGCACATTAATCAGTGTATGAAACCATTTTTGTTTACTTAAAATAACCTAGAACTTTACATGTGTGTCACACAAGGCTTGAAAGAGAGAAATAAGCAAATTGAGCAGCTTTGGAAAGCCTTACAGATCACTGTAATGTAGCATTACAATCTATAACATAGTTGATAGACAATGTTCCCTAGCTTCTTCTGTTCATAACAGTGTGTAGGAAGTTGTTTGTATATGTGGGCTATGCTTATACTTGGACAAGTATGCCAAATATAGGAAACTACTTGAAAACATGAATAATTCAAAGAAAATGTCAGTAAATACATGAGAACTCATTTAGAACAGCTGAAAGAGATTCTCCAAGACAGTTATTAGTGTAGAAAAGTTATCTAACATCCAGGAATTCCTTAATTCGAGTTGAGAGTTCATTAAACAGTGTATGATTCCTTTATTTCTTACTTAAAGGAGCCTAGAACTTTAAATGTATGTCACACAAAGCTTGCAAGAGAGAAATAAGCAAATTAAGTCGCTTTGGAAAGCGTTACGCTTCACTGAAATGTATCATTAAACTCTATAACATAGTTGAGAGACAATGTTCTCGAGCTTTTCAGGTTCATAACAGTGTTTAGGTAGTTGTTTGTCCATGTTCCCAATGCTTATACCTGGACAAGAAGGACTAATGTTAGAAACTACATCAAAACATCAGTAATTCTTGGAAAATATCAGTAAGTAGATGAGAACTCGCTTAGAACATGTATAAAACACTTCTCCAAATCTGTTGTTAGTCTATAAAAGGTATCTATGATCCAGGAAATGCTTAATTTGAGTCAATATCACATTGAACAGTGTATGAAACATATACTGTTTACTTAAAGGAGCCTAGAATGGTAAATGTGTGTCATACAACCTTGAAATAGAGAAATAAGCGAATTGAGCAGCTTTGGAAATCCTTACAGATCACTGTAATGTAGCATTACACTCTATAACATAGTTGAGGGACAATGTTCTCAAGGTTTTCCTGTTTATAACAGTGTGTATGAAGTTGTTTGTATATGTGGGCTATGCTTATACTTCAACAAGTTGGCCTAATATAGGAAACTACTTGAAAACATGAATAATTCAGAGAAAATATCAGTAAATACATGAGAACTCAATTAGAACAGGTGAAACAGATTCTCCAAGACAGTTGTTAATGTAGAAAAGGTATCTCACATCCTGGAATTCCTTAATTCGAGTTGAGAGCTCATTAAACAGTGTATGAATCCTTTATTTCTTACTTAAAGGAGCCTAGAACTTTAAATGTATGTCACACAAAGCTTGAAATAGAGAAATAAGCCAATTAAGTAGCTACGGAAAGCCTTACACTTTACTGAAATGTATAATTAAACTCTATAACATATTGATAGTTGAGAGACAATGTTCTTGAGCTTTTCAGGTTCATAACAGTGTTTAGGTAGCTGTTTGTCCATGTTCCCAATGCTTATACCTGGACAAGAAGGACTAATGTTAGAAACTACAAGAAAACATCAGTAATTCTGGGAAAATAACAGAAAATAGATGTGAACTCACATAGAACATGTATAAAACACTTCTGCAACTCTGTTGTTAGTTTATAAAAGGTATCTACGATCCAGGAAATCCTTCATTGAGCAGCTGGAAAAAGCCTTACAGTTCACTGCATTGTAGCATTGAACACTATAACATAGTTGAGAGACAATGTTCCAGAACTTCTCAGGTTCATAACCGTGTGTAGGAAGTTGTTTTTCCATATCCCCAATGCTTATACTTTGACAACAAGGCCTAATATTGGGAACTACAAGAAAATATCAGTAATTCAGGGAAAATAACATTAAATAGATGAGTACTCGCATAGAACATGTAGAAAACACTTCTCCAAGTCTGTTGTTTGTGTATAAAAAGAATCTAAGATCCAGGAAATCCTTATTACAGTAAAGAGTTGAGAAATCAGCTGACAATCGTATAGGTGCTCCTTTATAGGTAACTACCTTCTTTGCTCTTGCTGCTTTTAATATTCTCTCTTTGCCTTTGGCTCTTGGAATTTTAATTATGATTTGTCTTGGTTTGGTCCTCTTTGGATTCCTTTTGTTTGTAGTTCTGTGTGCTTCCTGGACTTGTAAGCCTAATTCTTTCACCAGATGGGGGAAGTTTTCTGTCACTATTTCTTTCAGAATGTTTTCGATATCTTGCTCTCTCTCATCTTCCGGGACCCCCATAATTCTGATGTTGGTTCGCTTGAAGTTGCCCAGAGGTTTCTTACATTATGTTCAATTTTCTGGATTCTCTTGCCTTCTAGGTTCTGTGGAGGAGTGTCTTCTGGCTCTTTACGTTCCAAATCTTTGACTTGATTCTTTTGATCTTCCATTCTGTTTTTAGGACTCTCTATAATATTTTTTTATTTCAGACAATGTATTCTTTATTTCTTGTTGATCCCTTATCATTTCTTTTTGATCCCTTATCATTTCTTATTGATTCCTTATTAATTGTAGTTGATCTCTTTTCATATCCTCATAGGTCTTATCAATCTTTTCTAGGAAATTCTTGAAAAACTTTATAAGCGTAGATTTGAACTCTATGTCCAGTCGCTTTTTGTCCTCCATTTCTTTCATTTGTAATCTATTTTGTTGTCGCATTTCCCAGCTACAGATGGGATGGCATTTCAGGGTGGAGCCTACAGCCTTGGCTTCCGTCAGCCCCGTGGCTCCTGGGTCTCAGAGTCCTTCAGTCCACGCTGCAAGTGCCTCTGAGAGAAAGGTGCCCTTGATTTTCGCCTGCTACCAATCAGTCTAGGCTTTCGCCAAATGAGCCCGGTATTGGGGTTCAGTTCAGTTGGAAGTGGAGCTGGAGGTGGCATTCAGAGCAGTCTGGAGCCCCAGTCTCCTTTCTGCCAGGGCAATCCCACGGCACAGCCAACCATCCCTTCTCTGTGCACAATGTGCAAGCCACCGGGACCTCCTTTTGCCGTTCCCCCAAGGATCCGCCTCGCAGCCCAGCTTCCTATGGATGAGCCTGGGTCCCCGGGATCTGGCCTAGAACTGGGGTTCAGAGCAATCGGAACTGGGGACCAGCACAGTTGGAGCTTTTATCTCCTTCCTGCAAGGGAATGCCAGCCAGGCACTCAGCCTCCCTCCTCTCTAGCTCCATCCTCTCCGGCTCCATCCTCTCTGCAAGCGCGGCATGTCTCCGTACCTTAGGCTTTTACAACTCCTCTGCACTTCCTTCTGGTTTTCTCCTTACTTCTCGCTGTAGAATTTCCAGTCAATCGACTTTCCTATAGTTCTGGGTAATGTCCATTTTATATTTTAGTTGTATTTTATTGAAATTGTTGGGTGAGGATGCGGCTAGGTGTCTACCTGAGCAGCCATCTTGGATTCTACAGGAACCTAGAAGTTTAAATGTGTGTCACACAAGGCTTGAAAGAGAGAAATAAGCACAATTAAGCAGCTGGAGAAAGCCTTACACTTCACTGCAATGTAGCATTGAACTCTATAACATAGTTGAGAGACAATGTTCCAGAGCATCTCAGGTTCATAACCATGTGTAGAAAGTTGTTTGTCCATATCCCCAATGCTTATACTTTGACAACAAGGCCTAATGTTGGAAACTACAAGAAAATATCATTAATTCAGGGAAAATAACATTAAATAGATGAGAACTCACATATTACATGTAGAAAACACTTCTCCAAGTCTGTTGTTTGTGTATAAAAGGAATCGAAGATCCATGAAATCCTTATTACAGTAAAGTGCTCATTAAACAGTGTATGAAATCTCTATTATTTGTTAATCGAGCCTAGAAGTGTAAATGTGTGTCATACAAAGCAAATATCCTTGAAATAGATAAATAAGCACATTTCAGCATCTTTGGAAAGCCTTACACATCACTGATATGTAGTATTAAACTCTATAATATAGGTGAGATACAATGTTCCTGAGCTTCTCAGGTTGTTAACAGCGTGAGAACTCGCGTGTAATATGTAGGAAACACTTCTCCAAGTAAGTTGTTTGTGTAGAAAGGTATTTAACATCCAGGAAATCCTTAATTAGAGTTAAGAGCACATGAAACAGTGTATGCAGACTTTTTATTTAATTAAAGTACCGTGGAACTGTAAATGTGTGCCATGCAAGACAGAATATCCTTTAAATAGAGAAATAAGCACATTTAAGCAGCTTTGGAAAGCCTTTGACTTCACTGTAATGTCGAAATAAACTCTAAAACATAGTTGAGAGACAATATTCCAGAGCTTCTCAGGTTCAACACAGTGTTTAGGTATTTGTTTGTCCATGTTCCCAATGCATATACTTGGACAAGAAGGCATAATATTGGAAACTAGAAGAAAACAGTAATTCAGAGAAAATAACAGTAAATAGATGAGAACTCGCATAGAACATGTAGAAAACAATTCTCCAAGTCAGTTGTTAGGGTAGAAAAGGTATCTAAGATCCAGGAAAACCTTAATTACACTAAAGAGATCATTAAACAGTGTATGAAACCAATAAACCAAAAAAACCCACATAATTATAAAGGTATGTCATACAAGACAGAAATCCTTGAAATAGAGAAATAAACATATTTAAGTAGCTTTGGAAACCCTTACACTTAACTGAAATGTAGCAATAAATTCTATAACAGAGTTGAAAGACAATATTCCCTCACCCTAACCATAACCCTAGCCCTAACCCTAACCCTAATCCTAACCCTAACCCTAACCCTAACCCTAGCCCTAACCGTAACCCTAGTTCTAACCCTAAACCTAACCCTAATCCTAACCCTAGCCCTAACCCTAACCCTAGCCCTAACCATAACCCTAGCTTCCCAGCTTCATAACAGTGTGTAGCAAGTTGTTTGTCCTTGTGCGCAATGCTTATATTTGGATAAGAAGGCCTAATATATGAAACTACAAGAAAAAATGAGTAATACAGAGAAATCAACAGTAAATAGATGAGACCTCACATAAAACAGCTGAAACAGATTTCTACAAGTCAGTTATTAGTAGAGAAAGCGATCTAAGACCCAGGCAATCTTTAATTAAATGGAGCAGCACATTAAACAGTGTATGAAACCTCTATTATTTTCTTAAGGTAGCCTAGAACTTTAAATGTGTGTCACACAAGGCTTGAAAGAGAGAAATAAGCACAATTAAGCAGCTTTGGAAATCCTTAGACTTTACTGCATTGTAGCATTAAACTCTAAAACATAGTTGAGAGACAATGTTTCCAAGCTTCTCTGGTTCATAACAGTGTGCAGGAAGTTGTTTGTACATGTGGGCAATGCTTATACTTGGACAAGAAGGCCTAATATAGGAAACTACATGAAAACATGAATAATTCAGAGAAAATGACAGTAAATAGATAAGAACTCGTTTAGAACAGGTGAAACAGATTCTCCAAGTCAGTTGTTAGTATAGAAAAGGTATCTAATATCCAGGAATTCCTTAATTAGAGTTAAGAGCACATTAAACAGTGTATGAATCCCATATTATTTACTTAAAGGAGCCCAGATCTTTAAATATGTGTCACACAAGGCTTGAAAGAGAGAAATAAGCACAATTAAGCAACTGGAGAAAGCCTTAGACTTCACTACAATGTAGCATTGAACTCTATAACATAGTTGAGGGGCAATGTTCCAGAGCTTGTCAGATTCATAACCGTGTGTAGGAAGTTGTTTGTCCATATCTCCAATGCTTATACTTTGACAAGAAGTCCTAATATTGGAAACTATAAGAAAATATCAGTAATTCAGGGAAAATAACAGTAAATAGATGAATACTGGCATAGAACATGTAGAAAACACTTCTCCAAGTCTGTTGTTTGTGTATAAAAGGAATCTAAGATCCAGGAAATCCTTAATTACAGTAAAGAGCTCATTAAACCGTGTAGGAACCCTCTATTATTTACTTAAAGGAGCCTAGAACTGTAAATGTGTGACATGAAAGGCAAAATATCCTTGATATAGAGAAATACGCACATTTCAGCATCTTTGGAAAGTCTTAGGCTTCACAGCAATGTAGTATTCAACTCTATAATATAGTTGAGAATCAATGTTCCTGAGTTTCTCAGGTTGTTAACAGTGTGAGAACTCGCATGTAATATGTAGGAAACACTTCTCCAAGTAAGTTGTTTTTGTAGAAAGGTATCTAACATCCAGGAAACACTTAATTAGAGTTAAGAGCACATAAAACAGTGTATGAAACCTCTATTATTTACTTAAAGTAGCCTAGCACTGTAAATGTGTGTCATGCAAGACAGAATATCCTTGAAATAGAGAAATAAGCATATTTAAGCAGCTTTGGAAAGCTTTTGACTTTACTGTAATGTAGCATTAAACTCTATAACATAGTTGAGAGACAATGTTCCAGAGCTTCTCAGGTTCAAAACAGTGTTTAAGTAGTTGTTTGTCCATGTTCCCAATGCTTATACTTGATCAAGAAAGCCTAATATTGGAAACTAGAAGAAAACAGGAATTCAGAGAAAATAACAGTAAATAAATGAGAACTCGCATAGAACATGTAGAAAACACTTCTACAAGTCAGTTGTTAGTGTAGAAAAGGTATCTAAGATCCAGGAAAACCTTATTTATACTAAAGAGATCATTAAAACCTATATTATGTACTTAAAGGAGCACATAACTATAAATGTATGTCATAAAAGACATAAATCCTTGAAATAGAGAAATAAACATATTTAAGTAGCTTTGGAAACCCTTACACTTCACTGAAATGTAGCATTAAACTCTATAACAGAGTTGAAAGACAATACTCCCTCACCCTAACCATAACCGTAGCCCTAACCCTATCACTAACCCTAACCCTAACCCTAACACTAGCCCTAACCCTAACCCTAGCCCTAACTTTAACCCTAGCTTCCCAGCTTCATAACAGTGTGTAGCAAGTTGTTTGTCCTTGTGGGCAATGCTTATAATTGGATAAGAAGTCCTAATATATAAAACAATTAAGCAGCTTTGCAAATCCTTAGACTTTACTGCATTGTAGCATTAAACTCTAAAACACAGTTGAGAGACAATGTTCTCGAGCTTCTCGGGTTCATAACAGTGTGCAGGAAGTTGTTTGTCCATGGGGGAAATGCTTATACTTGGACAAGAAGGCCTAATATTTGAAACTACAAGAAAACATCAGTAATTCAGGGAAAATAACAGTAAATAGATGAGAACTCCCATAGGACATCTAGAAAACATTTCTCCAAGTCTGTTGTTAGTTTATAAAATGTATCTACGATCCAGGAAATCCTTAATTAGATTTAAGATCACATGAAACAGTGTATGAATTATTTACTTACAGGAGCCTAGAATGGTAAATGGGTGTCATACAAGGAAAAATATCCTTGAAATAGACAAACAATTTAAGCAACTTTGGAAAGACTCCTGCTTCATGATAATGTAGCATTTAACTCTATAATATAGTTGAGAGACAATGTTCCAGAGCTTCTCAGGTTCATAACCTTGTGTATAAAGTTGTTTGTCCATATCCCAATGCTTATTCCTTGAAAAAGAGGCCTAATATTGGGAACTACAAGAAAACATCAGTAATACAGAGAAAACTACATTAAATAGATGATAACTTGTATCGAACTGGTGAAACAGATTCTCCAAGTCAGTTGATAAAGTTGAAAAGGTATCTAAGATCCAGAAAATCCTTAATTAGAGTTACGATCACATCTAACAGTGTATGAACCCTACATTATTTACTTAAAGGTGCTTAGAACTTTAAATGTGTCTCAAACAAGATAAATAAGCATAATTAAGCAGCTTTGGAAAGCCTTACCCTTCACTATAATGTACTATTAAACTCTATAACATCACTAATTCCGGGAAAATAACAGCAAACAGATGAGAATTAGCATAGAACAGGTGAAACAGATTTCTCTAAGTCAGTTGTTAGTGTAGAGAAGGTATCTAAGATCCAGAAAATCCTTAATTAAACTTAAGAGCACATTAAACTCAAAATGAAACCTCATACAAGTCTTGAAAGAGTGAAATAAGCACAATTCAGCAGCTTTGAAAAGCCTTAGACTTCACTACAATTTAGCTTTAAACTCTATAACGTAGTTGAGAGACAATGTTACCCTGCTCTTAGGTTCATAACAGTGTGTTTGTTTAAGTAGGCAATGCTTATACTTAAACAAGAAGGCCTAATATAGGCAACTACATGAAAACATGAGTAATTCAGCGAAAATAACAGTAAATAGATGAGAACTCGTTTAGAACAGGTTAAACAGGTTCCTTTTCTACACTAACAACTTACTTGGAGAAGTGTTTTCTACATGTACTATGAGAGTTCTCGTCTATTTTCTGTTATTTTTTCTGAATTACTCATGTTTTCTTGTAGTTTCCTATATTAGGATTTCTTGTCCAATTATAAGCATTGCCCATATGTACAAACAATTTCCTACACAATGTTATGAAGCTGAGAACTCGGGAACATTGTCTCTCAACCATGTTTTAGAGTTTAATGCTACATTGTAGTGAAGTCTAAGGCTTTCCAAAGCTGCTTAGTTGTGTTTATTTCTCTCTTTCAATCCCTGTATGTCACACATTTAAAGTTCTAGGCCCCTTTAAGTAAATAATAGAGGTTTCATACACTGATTCATGTGCTCTTAACTCTAATTAAGAATTTCCTGGATCTTCAATACATTTCTACAATAACAACTAACGTGGAGAAGAGTGTTCTACCTCTTCTATTCGAGTTCTAATCCTTTTACTGTTATTTTCTCTGAATTACTCAAGTTTTCTTGTAGTTTACTACAGTAGGCCTTCTAGTCCAAGTATAAGCATTGCCCACAGGTACAAACAACTTCCTACACACTGCTTAAATGTGCTTACGTCTTTCTTTCAAGCTTCTATGACACACATTTACAGTTCTCTTAACTCTAATTTAGGATTTCCTGTATCTTATATAACTTTCTACACTAACAACTTACTTGAAGAAATGTTTTCAACATGTTCTATTAGAGTTCTCATTTATTTATTGTTATTTGTTCTGAATTACTCAGGTTTTCTTGTAGTTTCGTATATTCAGCATTCTTGCCTTATAAGCATTGTTAAAGGGTTTAAGGCTACATTGCAGTGAACTCTAAGGCTTTCCAAAGCTGCTTAAATGTGCTTATTTCTGCATTTAAAGGATATTCTGCCTTGTATGACACACATTTACAGTTCTAGGCTCCTTTAAGTAAATAATAGATGTTTCATGCATTGTTTCATGTGCTCTTTACTCTAATTAAGGATTTCCTGGATCTTAGATACCTTTCTACACTAACAACTTACTTGAAGTAGTGTTTTCTATACATTCTATGGGAGTTCTCATGTATTTACTGTTATTTTTCCTGGATCTTAGATAACTTTTCTACACTAACAACTGAGTAGGAGAATCTGTTTCACTTGTTCTATACCAGTTTACATATATTTACTGTTATTTTCTCTGAATTACTCATGTTTTCTTTTAGTTTTATATATTAGGCCTTCTTTCCAAGGATAAGCTTTGCCCACATATACACACAACTTTGTACACACTGTTAAGAACCTGAGAAACGCCAGAGCATTGTCTCTCAACTATGTTATAGAGTTTAATGATACATTGCAGTGAAGTCTAATGGTTTCCACAACTGCTTAAATATTTTAGAGTTTAATGCTACATTGCAGTGAAATCTAAGGCTTTCCAAAGCTGCTTAGATGTGCTTATTTCTCTATTTCAAAGATATTCTGCCTTGTATGAAACATAATTACTGTTCTGGGCACCTTTAAGTAAATAATAGACGTTTCATTCACCGTTTAATGTGCTCTAATCTCTAATTAATGATTTCCTGGATCTTAGATAACTTTCTACACTAATAACTTACCTGGAGACCTGTTTTCTACATGTTCTATGAGAGTTCTCATCTATTTACTGTTATTACTTCTGAATTACTCATGTTTTCTTGTAGTTTCCTATATTAGACCTTCTTGTCCAATCATAAACATTGCTCACATGTACAATCAACTTACTACACACTGTTATAAAGCTGAGAAGCTCGGGAACATTGTCTCTCAACTATGTTTCAGAGTTTAATGCTACATTGCAGTGAAGTCTAAGGCTTTCTCCAGCTGTTTAATTGTGCTTATTTCTCTCAAGTCTTGTATGACACACATTTACAGTTCTAGGCTCCTTTAAGTAAATAATAGAGGCCTCATACACTGTTTAATCTGCCCTTAACTCTAAGGATTTTCTGGATCTTTGATACTTTTTCTATACTAACAACTGACTTGGAGAAGTGTCTTCCACATTTTTTATGCAATTTTTCATCTATATGTTGTTATTTTCTCTGAATTATTCATGTTTTCTTGTAGTTTCCTATATTAGGCCTTCTTGTCCAAGTATAAGCATTGCTCACATATACAAACAACTTCCTACACACTGTAATGAACCTGAGAAGCTAGGGAACATTTTCTCTCAACTACGGTTTAGAGTTTAATGCTACATTGCTGTGAAGTCTAAGGCTTCCCAAAGCTGCTTACTTGTGCATATTTCCCTCTTTCAAGCCTTGTATGACACACATGTAAAGTTCTAGGCTCCTTTCAGTAAATAATAGAGGTTTCATACAATCTTAAATGTGATATTTACTCTAATTAAGGAGTTCTGGATCTTAGGTACCTTTTCTACACTAACGACTGACTAGCAGAATGTGTTTTACCTGTTCTATGGGAGTTCTCATCTATTTACTGTTATTTTCCATAAATTACTCATGTTTTCTGTAGTTTCCTATATTAGGCCTTCTTTTCCAAGTATAAGCATTGCACACATGAACAAACAACTTCTTACACACTGTAATGAACCTGAGAAGCTCGGGAACATTTTTCTTGCAACTATGGATTAGAGTTTAATGCTATCTTGCAGTGAAGTCTAAGGCTTTCTAAAGCTGCTTAATTGTGCATATTTCTCTCTTTCAAACCTTGTATGACACACATTTACAGTTTGCGCTTTTTAAAGTAAATAATAGAGGTTTCATACACTGTTTAATGTGCTCTTTACTGTAATTAAAAATTTCCTGGATCATAGATACCTTTCTACGCTAACAACTTACTTGGAGAAGTGTGTTCTACATGTACTATGGGAGTTCTCATTTATTTACTGTTATTATCTCTGAATTACTCATGTTTTCTTGAGTTTTCTATATTTGGCTTTCTTGTCCAAGTATAAGCATTGCTCACATGTACAAACAACTTCCCACACACTGTTATGAACCTGAGAAGTTTGAGAACATTGTCTCTCCACTAAGTTATAGGGTTTAATGCTACACTGCAGTTAAGTCAAAGGCTTTCCAAAGCTGCTTAATTGTGCATATTTCTCTCTTTTAAGCCTTGTATGACACATATTTACAGTTCTAGGCTACTGTAAGTAAATAATAGAGGTTTCATACACTGTTTAATGTGCTCTTTATTGTAATTAAAAAATTCCTGGATCTTAGATAACTTTCTGCACTAACAACTTACATGGATTAGTGTTTTCTACATGTTCTATTAGAGTTCTCATCTATTTACTATTATTTCTTCTGAATTATTCATGCTTTTTTGTAGTTTTCTATATTATGCCTGCTTATCCAAGTATAAGCATTGCACACATGTACAAACAACTACCTAAACACTATAATCAACCTGAGAAACTAGGGAACATTGTCTCTACCATGTTTTACAGTATATTGCTACATTGCAGTGAAGTCTAAGCCTTTCCAAAGCTTCTTAACTGTGCTTATTTCTCTCTTTCAAGTCTTCTATGAGACACATTTAAAGTTCTTGGATCTGTTAAGTAAATAATAGACGTTTCATACAATGTTAAATGTGCTATTTATTCTAAGGATTCCCAAGATCTTAGATACCTTTTCTACACTAACAACTGAATTGGGGAATCAGTTTCACCTGTTCTATACCAGTTTTCATCTATTTACTTTTATTTTCTCTGAATTACTCATGTTTTCAGGTAGTTTCCCATATTAGGCCTTCTTGTCAAAGTATAAACATTGCCCACATATACAAACAACTTTTTACACACTGTTAATGACATGAGAAGCTTGGGAACATTGTCTCTCAACTATGTTTTAGAGTTTAATGCTACATTTCAGTGAAGTGTAAGGCTTTCCAAAGCTACTAAAATGTGCTTATTTCTCCAATTTAAGGATATTCTGCCTTGTATGAAACACATAACAGTTCTAGGCTTTTATAGTAAATAATAGAGGTTTCATACATGGTTTCATGTGCTCTAATCTCTAAGGATTTCCTGTATCTTAGATACGTTTGCTATACTAACAACTGACTTGGAAAAGTGTGTTCTACATGTTCTACGCATGTTCTCATCTACTTAATGTTATTTTTATGAATGACTCATGTTTTCCTGTAGTTTCGTATATGAGGCATTGTTGTCCAAGTATAACCATTGCCTACATGTACAAACAACTTCCTACAAACTGTTATGAACCTGAGAATGTCTGGAACATTGTATCTCAACTATCTTATAGGGTTTAAAGCTACATTGCAGTGAAGTCTAAGGCTTTCCAAAGCTGCTTAAATGTGCTTATTTCTCTATTTCAAGGATATTATTCCTTGTATGACACACATTTATAGTTCTAGGCTCCTTTAAGTAATAAAAGAGGTTTCATACACTGTTTAATGTGCTCTTAACTCTAATTAAAGATTTCCTGGATCTTCGATACTTTTTCTATACTAACAACTGATGTGGAGAAGTGTCTTCTACATGTTCTATTAGAGTTCTCATCTATTTACTGTTATTACTTCTGAAATTATTCATGTTTTCTTGTAGTTTCCTGTATAAGGCCTTCTTGTCCAAGTAAAAACATTGCCCACAAGAACAAAATACTTCATAAATACTGTAATGCACCTAAGAATCTAGGAAACATTTTCCCTCAACTATGGTTTAGAGTTCAATGCTACATTGCTATGAGGTCTAAGGCTTTCCATAACTGATTAATTGTGCATATTTCCCTCTTTCAAGCCTTGTATGACACACATTTACAGCTCTAGACTACTGTAAGTAAATAATAGAGGTTTCATACACTGTTGAATGTGATCTTTACTGTAATTAAAAATTTCCTGGATCATAGATAACTTTCTGCATTAACAACTTCCTAGGAATAGTGTTTTCTACATATTCTATGAGAGTTCTCATTTATTTACGATTATTACAATGAATTATTCATGATTTCTTCTACATTCCTATATTAGGCCTTCTTATCCAAGCATAAGCATTGCCCACATGTACAAACAACTTCCTAAACACTGTAATCAACCTGAGAAAGTAGGGAATATTATCTTTCAACCGTATTTTACAGGAGGAGGTGCCCCCATAGTGGAAAGTGATTTTCTGGGACTTGACACAGCTCTCTCCCCATTGTCAAAGGCTAACCCTAACCCTAAAACTAAGCCTATCCCTCAACCTAACCCTCACCAGTGGCTAACGCCCTGGGGCCCTGTAAAATGTGGAGAAGGGTCTCAAGTGGCCACAAAAGCCTCACCTGCCTGAGCTTCAGACTGGATGAAAGCAAGAGGGACCCTTGTCCTCAGGGCAGGGCGTTCCCGGCGAATGGGGCAGAAAGCAGGCCCCCGGGACCCGGCCACCAGACCAGTAAGAACCTCCGGAGGGGCCGGGGAGGTGCCCCCAGAGTGGAAACTGATTTTTCTCGGACTTGAGACATCTCTCTCCCTGTTGTCAAAGCAGCCCATAGGCAGGGTTGTGGGCATGCCAGGACACTCTGCTGTGAGCTGCTCCTTGGTAGGAGGGATGGGGGCGGGGTGGGGGAGGGGACTGGCAGCGAGGCTCATGGAGGCCCCTGGGTGTCCTGAAGGGAGGGCTGGCTGGTCTGTTCAGGCTCATGGACCTGGGAGGCACCCTGTGAGCAGAGGGCCATGTGCCTTTACATCCCAGAGCTGGGGGCTATTCCTCTGTGTTTGGGGGCAGGGCACACTGGCCGGTGCTGCTCGCTCATTCGTCAAATGGACCAGGGGCGGGGCTTCAGGAAAAAGGAGGCGGGCCGAGGCCCACACCTGAGCCCTGTCAAGTCAAGGAGGGGGCGGGGCCAGGTGAACACCTGGAGGCAGTCACGGGATCAAGGGGGCGGGGCCAGGTGAACAGCCTGAAGTGGTGAGGTAAGCAGGAGAAAGGGTGGCAGGCAGGGACACGGGAGACCAGGAGGACAGTCTGCTGGCTGCAGGGAACTGAAGAGGGGGCCCGGCGGGCGCTTAGCTTACTGGCCGGAAGCGATCAAGGGAAGAGTTGGTTGGGGCCTGTGTCAAAAGCTGGAGGTGGTCCAGTGGTGAAGGCCCTGGGGCCCAGTGAATGTAGAGGAGGGTTGCCAGTGGCCACAAAAGCCCCACATGCCTAAGCTCCAGGCTGGAAGCCAGCAAGAGGTTCCCTTGTCCTCAGGGCAGGGCGTTCCTGGGAAATGGGGCAGAAAGCTGGCCACCGGGGCCTGGCCAGCGGACCAGTAAGAACCTACGGAGGGGCCGGGGAGGTGCCCCTAGAGTGGAAAGTGATTTTTCTCGGACTTGACACAGCTGTCTCTCGGCTGTCAAAGCCCATAGGTTTGGCTGTGGGCGTCCCAGGACACTCTGCTGTGAGCTGCCCTAGGTGTGAGCGATGGGGATGGGAGGGGCAGGGGGGAAAGGGCCGGCCTCGAGGCTCACAGAGGCCCGTGGGTGTCCTGAAGGGAGGGCTGGCTGATCTGCCCACGCTTGGGGACCTGGGAGGCACCCTGTGAGCAGAGGGCAATGTGCCTTTACTTCCCAGTGGTGGGGCCTATTCCTCTATGTTTGGGAGCAGGGCAGACTGGCTGGTGCTGCTCACTCATTGGTCGAATGGACCAGGGGCTGGGTTTCCGGAACAAGGAGGCGGGCCCAGGCCCACAGCTGAGCCTGGTCAAGTCAAGGACGGGGCGGGGCCAGGTGAGCAGCTGGAGGCGGTCACTGGATCAAGGGGGCGGTGCCAGGTGAACAGCCTGAAGTGGTGAGGTAAGCAGGAGAGAGGGTCGCGGGCAGGGACACGGGTGACCGGCAGGCGGGTCTGCTGGAGGCAGGGACCTAAAGAGGGGGCCCGGTGGCTTGGCTGGCGCTTAGCTGACCGGCGGGAAGTGGTCAAGGGAAGAGTGGGTTGGGGCCGGTGTCAAAAGCTGGAGGTGGTACAGTGGGGAAGGCCCTGGGGCCCGGTGAATGTGGACGAGGGTCGCCAGTGGCCACAAAAGCCCCACATGCCTGAGCTCCAGGCTGCAAGCCAGAAAGAGGTTCCCTTGTCCTCAGGGGTTGAGAGACATATGTTAAGAGACATAGTTGAGAGACAATGTTCCCGAGCTGCTTCTGTTCATAACAGTGTGTAGGAAGTTGTTTGATGATGTGGGGAAAGCTTATACTTGGAAAAGAAGGCAGAATATAGTAAACTACATGAAAACATGAATAATTCAGAGAAAATGACTAAACAGATGAGAACTCGTTTAGAACAGCTGAAAGAGATTCTCCAAGTCAGTTCTTACTGTAGAAAAGGTAGCTAAGACCTGGGAAATCCTTTATTAGAGTTAATATCACATGAAACCTCAGTGGTAGAGCATCGGTCTCTGGACTGGGTGGTCCCGGGTTATGTACAGGGGCATGTACATTGGTTGCGGGCACATCCCCGGTAGGGGGTGTGCAAGAGGCAGCTGGTCCATGTTTCTCTCTCATCGATGTTTCTAGATCTCTATCTCTCTCACTTCCTCTCTGTAAAAAATCAATAAAATATATATTAAAAGAAAAGAAAAGGTAGATAAGATCTGGGAAATCCTTTATTAGAGTTAAGATCACATGAAACACTGTATGAATCCTATATTGTTTACGTAAAGGAGACTAGAGTGGTAAATGTGAGTCATACAGGGCAGAATCCCATTGAAATAGAGAAGGAAACACGTTCGGCAGCTTTGGAAAGCCTTACACTTCACTGCAATGTAGTACTACACTCTATAACATAGTTGAGAGACAATGTTCCCGAGCTGCTTCTGTTCATAACAGTGTGTAGGAAGTTGATAAAGTGGGCAAAGATTATACTTGTACCTGAAGGCAGAATATAGGAAACTACATGAAAACATGAATAATTCAGAGAAAATGACTGTAAACAGATGAGAACTTGTTTAGAACAGCTGAAAGAGATTCTCCAAGTCAGTTCTTAGTGTAGAAAAAGTAGCTAAGATCCGGGAAATCCTTAATTCAAGTTAAGATCACATGAAGCACTGTATGAATCCTATATTGTTTACTTAAAGGAGCCTAGAGTGGTAAATGTTTGTCATACACTGCAGAATACCATTAAAATAGAGAAAGAAACACGTTCGGTAGCTTTGGAAAGCCTTACAATTCACTGCAATGTAGTACTACACTCTATAACATAGTTGAGAAACAATGTTCCCGAGCTGCTTCTGTTCATAACAGTGTGTAGGAAGTTGTTTGATAAAGTGGGCAAAGCTTATACTTGGACCAGAAGGCAGAATATAGGAAACTGCATGAAAAGATGAATAATTCTGAGAAAATGACTGTAAAGAGATGAGAACTCGTTTAAAACAGCTGAAAGAGATTCTCCAATTCAGTTCTTAGTGTAGAAAAGGTAGCTAAGATCTGGGAAATCCTTTACTTGAGTTAAGATCATATAAAACACTGTATGAATCCTATATTGTTTACGTAAAGGAGACTAGAGTGGTAAATGTGAGTCATACAAGGCAGAATCCCATTGAAATAGAGAAAGAAACACGTTTGGCAGCTTTCGAAAGCCTTACACTTCACTGTAATGTAGTACTACACTCTATAACATAGTTGAGAGACAATGTTCCCGAGCTGCTTCTGTTCATAACAGTGTGTAGGAAGTTGTTTGATAAAGTGGGCAAAGATTATACTTGGTCCAGAAGGCAGAATATAGGAAAGTACATGACAACATGATGAGCCTGGAATGATAAATGTGAGTCATACCAGTCAGAATATCATTGAAATAGGGAAAGAAACACGTTAGGCAACTTTGGAAAGCCTTAAACTTGACTGCAATGTAGTATTACCCTCTATAACATAGTTGAGAGACAATGTTCCCAAGGTTTTCAGGTTCATAACAGTGCTTAGGTAGATGTTTGTCCATGTTCCCAATGCTTACACCTGGACCAGAAGACCCATTGTTAGGAACTATGAGAAAACATGAGTAATTCTGAGAAAATAACAGTAAATAGATGAGAACTTGCATAGAACATGTATAAAACACTTCTCCAAGTCTGTTGTTAATTAAAAAAGGTATCTACGATCCAGAAAATCCCTAATTACAGTTCAGATCACAAGAAACAGTATATAAGTCTTATATTGTTTTCTTAAAGGAGCCTGGAATGGTAAATGTGTCACATACAAGGCAGAAAACCATTGAAATAGAGAAAGAAACAAGTTAGGGAGCTCTGGAAAGCCTTACCCTTCACTGCAATGTACACTCTATAACATACACTCTATAACATAGTTGAGAGACAATTTTCCCGACCTTCTTCTGTTCATAACAGTGTGTAGCAAGTTGTTAGTGTATGTGCCCAAAGCTTATACATGGACAAGAAGTCATAATATAGGAAACTACAAGAAAAAATGAATAATTCAGAGAAAATGCCAGTAAGTAGATGAGAACTCGATTAGAACAGCTTAAACAGATTCTCCAAGTCAGTTCTTAGTGTAGAAAAGGTATCTACGATCCAGGAAATCTTAATTAGAGTTCAGATCACATGAAACAGTGTATAAATCCTACATTGTTTACTTAAAGGAACCTGGAATGGTAAATGTGTGTAATACAAGGCAGAATACCATTGAAATAGAGAAAGAAACAAGTTAGGTAGCTTTGGAAAGCCTTAAACTTCACTGCAATGTAGTATTACACTCATTAACATAGTTGAGAGACAATGTTCTGGAGCTTCTTCTGTTCATAACAGTGTGTAGGAAGTTGTTTGTATATGTGGGCAAAGCTTATATTAATACATGAAAAAGAAGGCATAATATAGGAAAGTACATGAAAGCATGAATAATTCAGAGAAAATGTCAGTGAATAGATGAGAACTCCTTTAGAACAGCTTAAACAGATTCTCCAAGTCAGTTCTTAATGTAGAAAAGGTATCTACGATCCAGGAAATCTTAATTAGAGTTCAGATCACATGAAACAGTGTATAAATCCTATATTGTTTACTTAAAGGAGCCTGGAATGGTAAATGTGTGTCATACCATGCAGAATACCATTGTAATAGAGAAAGAAACACGTTACGCAGCTTTGGAATGCCTTAAAATTCACTGCAATGTAGTATTACACTCTATAACATAGTTGAGGGACAATGTTCCCGAGATACTTCTGTTCATAACAGTGTGTAAGACGTTGTTTGTGTATTTGGGCAAAGCTTATACTTGGACAAGGAGGCATAATAAAGGAAACTACATGAAAACTTGAATAATTCAGAGAAAATGTCAATAAATAGATGAGAACTCATTTAGAACAGCTGAAACAGATTCTCCAGTCAGTTCTTACTGTAGAAAGGTTTCTAAGGAGCAGGAAATCCTTAATTAGAGTCAAGATCACATGAAACAGTGTATAAAGCCTATATTTTTTACTTATTGGAGCCTAGAACTTTAAATGTATGTCACACAAAGCTTGAAAGAGAGAAATAAGCAAATTTAGCAGGTTTTGAAAGCCTTAAAGTTTACTGTAATGTAGCATTACACTCTATAACATAGTTGAGAGACAATGATCCCGAGATTTTCAGGTTCATAACAATGTTTAGGTAGTTGTTTGTCCACGTTCCCAATGCTTATACCTGGACCAGAAGGCCTAATGTTAGAAACTATGAGAAAACATCAGTCATTCTGGGAAAATACCAGTAAATAGATGAGAAATCGCACAGGACATGTATAAAATACTTCTGCAAGTCTATTGTTAGTTTAAAAAAGGTATCTACAGTCCAGGAAATCCTTAATTACAGTTCAGATCACATGAAACAGTGTATAAAAACTATATTGTTTACTTAAAGGAGCCTGGAATGGTAAATGTGTGTCATACCAGGCAGAATACCATGGAAATAGAGAAACATGTTAGGCAGCTTTGGAAAGCCTTACACTTCAGTGCAATGTAGTATTACACTCTGTAACATAGTTGAGAGACAATGTTCCCGAGCTTCTTCTGTTCATAACAGTGTGTAGTAAGTTACTTGTATATGTGGGCAAAGCTTATACATGGACAAGAAGGCATAATATAGGAAACTACATAAAAACATGAATAGTTCAGAGAAAATGTCAGAAAATAGATGAGAACTAATTTAGAACAGCTGAAACAGATTCTACAGGTTAGTTCTTAGTGTAGAAAAGTATCTAAGATCCAGGAAATCCTTAATTAGTTTTCAGATCACATGAAACAGTGTATGAATCCTATATTGTTTACTTAAAGGAACCTAGAAAGGTAAATGTGTGTCATACAAGGCAGAATACCTTTGAAATAGAGAAATAAACACATTAAGCAGCTTTGGAAAGCCTTACACTTCACTGCAATGAACTATTACACTCTATAACATAGTTGAGAGACATTGTACCCGAAGTTTTCAGGTTCATAACAGTGTTTAGGTAGTTGTTTGCCACGTTCCCAACGCTTATACCTGGACAGAAGGCCTAATGTTAGAAACTTTGGGAAAACTCAGTAATTCTGGTAAAATAACAGTAAATAGATGAGAACTCGCATAGAACATGTATAAAACACTTCTCCAAAAATGTTGTTAGTTTAAAAAGTTATCTAGAATCCAGAAAATCATTAATTAGAGTTCAGATCACATGAAAGAGTGTATAAATCCTATATTGTTTACTTAAAGGAGCCTGGAATGGTAAATGTGTGTCTTACCAGGCAAAATACCATTGACATAGAGAAAGGAACACGTTCGGCAGCTTTGGAAAGCCTTACACTTCACTGCAATGTAGCATTAAACTGCATAACATAGTTGAGTGACAATGTTCCCGAGGTTTTCAGTTTCATAACAATGTTTAGGTAGTTTACTGTCCAAGTTGCCAATGCTTATATCTGGCCCTGAAGGCCTAATATTAGAAACTATGAAAAACATCAGTAATTCTGGGGAAATAACAGTAAATAGATGACAACTCTCATAGAGCATGTATAAAACACTTCTCAAAGTCTGTTGTTAGTTTATAAAAGATATCTACGATCCAGGAAATCCTTAATTAGAGTTCAGATCACATGAAACAGTGTATAAATTCTATATTGTTTACTTAAAGGAGCCTTGAATGTTAAATGTGTGTCATACAAGGCAGAATACCATTTAAATATAGAAAGAAACACATTAGGCAGCTTTGGAAAGCCTTAAACTTCACTTCAATGTAGTATTACAATCTATAACATAGTTGAGAGACAACATTCCTGAGCTTCTTCTGTTCATAACAGTGTATAGGAAGTTGTTTGTATATGTGAGCAAAGCTTAAACATGGACAAGAAGGCATAATATAGGAAACTACATAAAAAAATGAATAATTCAGAAAAAATGTCAGTAAATAGATGAGATCTCGTTTAGAACAGCTGAAACAGATTCTCCAAAGCAGTTCTTAGTGTAGAAAGGTATCTAGGATCCAGGAAATCCTTAATTAGAGTTCAGATCACATGAAACAGTGTATAAATCCTGTATTGTTTACTTAAAGGAGCCTGGAATGGTAAATGTGTTTCATACAAGGCAGAATACCATTGAAATAGAGAAAGAAACATGTTAGGCAGCTTTGGAAAGCCTTACACTTCACTGCAATGTAGTATTACACTCTATAACATAGTCGAGAGACAATGTTCCCGAGGTTTTCAGGTTCATAACAGTGTTTAGGTAGTTGTTTGTCCATATTCCCAATGCTTATACCAGGACCAGAAGGCCTAATTTTAGAAACTATTAGAAAACATCATTAATTCTGGGCAAATAACAATAAATAGATGAGAACTCGCACAAGACATGTATGAAACACTTCTCCAAGTCTGTTGTTAATTCATATAAGGTATCTACGGTCCAGGAAATCCTTAATTAGTGTTCAGATCACATGAAACAGTGTATAAATCCAATATTGTTTTCTTAAAGGAGGCCGGAATGGTAAATGTGTGTCATACAAGGCACAATAGCATTGAAATAGAGAAAGAAATAGGATAGCAGCTTTGGAAAGCCTTACACTTCACTGCAATGTAGTACTACACTCTATAACATAGTTGAGAGACAATGATCCCCAGCTGCTTCTGTTCATACCAGTGTGGAGGAAGTTGTTTGTATAAGTGGGCAAAGCTTATACATGGACAAGAAGGCATAATATAGGAAACTATAGGAAAACATGAATAATTCAGAGAAAATGTCAGTAAACATATGAGAACTCGTTTAGAGCAGATGAAAAAGATTTTCCAAGTCAGTTCTTAGTGTAGAGAAGGTACCTAAGATCCAGGAAATCCTTAATTAGTGTTCAGATCACATGAAAGAGTGTATGAATCCTATATTGTTTACTTAAAGGAGCATAGAAAGGTAAATGTTTGTCATACAGGGCAGAATACCATTGAAATAGAGAAATAAATACATTAAGCAGGTTTGGAAAGCCTGACACTTCAAAGCAATGTAGCATTATACTCTATAACATAGTTGAGAGACAATGTTGCCGAGCTTCTTCTGTTCATATCAGTGTGTAAGTCGTTGTTTGTACATGTGGGCAAAGCTTATACTTGGACAAGGAAGCATAACATAGGAAACTACATGAAAACTTGAATAATTCAGAGAAAATTTCAGTAAATAGATGAGAACTCATTTAGAACAGCTGGAACAGATTCTCCAAGTCAGTTCTTAGTGTAGAAAGGTTTCTAAGGAGCAGGAAATCCTTAATTAGAGTCAAGATCACATGAAACAGTGTATGAAGCCTATATTTTTTACTTATTGGAGCCTAGAACTTTAAATGTATGTCACACAAAGATTGAAAGAGAGAAATAAGCAAATTTAGCAGCTTTTGAAAGCCTTAAAGTTTACTGTAATGTAGCATTACACTCTATAACATAGTTGAGAGACAATGTTCCCGAGGTTTTCAGGTTCATAACAATGTTTATGTAGTTGTTTGTCCATGTTCCCAATGCTTATACCTGGTCCAGAAGTCCTAATGTTAGAAACTATGAGAAAACATCAGTCATTCTGGGAAAATACCAGTTAATAGATGAGAACTCGCACAGGACATGTATAAAACACATCTCCAAGTCTGTTGTTAGTTTAAAAAAGGTATCTACAATCCAGGTAATCCTTAATTACAGTTCAAATCACATGAAACAGTGTATAAATCCTATATTGTTTACTTAAAGAAGCCTGGAATGGTAAATGTGTGTCATACCAGGCAGAATACCATTGAAATAGAGAAACACGTTAGGCAGCTTTGGAAAGCCTTACACTTCACTGCAATGTAGTATTACACTCTATAACATAATTGAGAGACAATGTTCCCGAGCTTCTTCTGTTCATAACAGTGTGTAGTAAGTTATTTCTATATGTGGGCAAAGCTTATACATGGACAATAAGGCATGATATGGGAAACTACATGAAAATATGAATAGTTCAGAGAAAATGTCAGAAAATAGATGAGAACTCATTTAGAACAGCTGGAACAGATTCTACAGGTTAGTTCTTAGTGTAGAAAAGTATCTAAGATCCAGGAAATCCTTAATTAGTTTTCAGATCACATGAAACAGTGTATGAATCCTATATTGTTTACTTAAAGAAGCCTAGAAAGGTAAATGTGTGTCATACAAGGCAGAATAACATTGAAATAGAGAAAGAAACACGTTAGGCAGCTTTGGAAAGCCTTACACTTCACTGCAATGTAGTATTACACTGTATAACATAGTTGAGAGACAATGTTCCCGAGGTTTTCTGGTTCATAACAGTGTTTAGGTAGTTGTTTGTCCATGTTCCCAGTGCTTATTCCTGGACCAGAAGGCCTAATGTTAGAAACTATGAGAAAACATCAGTAATTCTGGGAAAATAACAGTAAATAGATGAGAACTCGCATAGAACATGTATAAAACACTTCTACAAGTCTGTTGTTAGTTTTAAAAAAGGTATCTACGATCCAGGAAATCTTTAATTAGAGTTCAGATCATATGAAACTGTGTATAAATCCCATATTGTTTACTTAAAGGAGCCTGGAATGGTAAATGTGTGTCATACAAGGCAGGATACCATTGAAATAGAGAAAGGGACACGTTCCGCAGCTTTGGAAAGCCTTACACCTCAGAGCAATGTAGTATTCCACTCTATAACATAGTTGGGAGACAATGTTCCCTAACTTTTTCTGTTCATAACAGTGTGTAAGACGTTGTTTGTATATGTGGGTCTAGCTTATATGTGACAAGAAGGCATAATATAGGAAACTACATGAAAACATGAATAATTCAGAGAGAATGTCAGTAAATAGATAAGAACTCGTTTAGAACAGCTGAAACAGATTCTCCAGGTCAGTTCTTAGTGTAGAAAAGGGATCTAAGATCCAGGAAATCCTTAATTAGAGTTTAGAGCACAGGAAACAGTGTATGAAACCTTTATTTTTTACTTATTGGAGCCTAGAACTTTAAAAGTATGTCACACAAAGCTTGAAAGAGAGATATAACCAAATTAAGCAGCTTTGGAAAGCCTTACATTTCACTGTAATGTAGCATTACACTGTATAACATAGTTGAGTGACAATATTCCCGAGGTTTTCAGGTTCATAACAATGTTTAGGTAGTTTCCTGTCCAAGTTGCCAATGCTTATATCTGGACCTTAAGGCCTAATATTAGAAACTATGAGAAAACATCAGTAATTCTGGGGAAATAACAGTAAATAGATGACAACTCTCACAGAGCATGTATAAAACACTTCTCCAAGTCTGTTAGTTTATAAAAGGTATCTACGATTCAGGAAATCCTTAATTAGAGTTCAGATCACATGAAACAGTGTATAAATCCTATATTGTTTACTTAAAGGAGCCTGGAATGGTAAATGTGTGTCATACAAGGCAGAATACCATTTAAATATAGAAAGAAACACATTAGGCAGCTTTAGAAAGCCTTAAACTTCACTGCAATGTAGCATTACACTCTATAACATACTTGAGGGAAACTGTTCTTGAGATTCTTCAGTTCATAACAGTGTATAGGAAGTTGTTTGTATATGTGGGAATGCTTATACTTGGACAAGAAGGCCTAATATAGGAAACTACATAAAAAATGAATAATTCAGTGAAAATGACAGTAAGTAGATGAGAATTCATTTCGAACCGGTGAAACATCTTCTCCAAGTCAGGTCTTAGTGTTAAAAAGATATCTAACATCCAGGAATTCCTTAATTCAAGTTGAGAGCACATTAAACATTGTATGAATCCTATATTTTTTACTTAAAGGAGCCTAGAACTTTAAATGTATGTCACACAAAGCAAGAAAGAGAGAAATAAGAAAATTAAGTAGCTTTGGAAAACCTTGCACTTCAGTGAAATGTATCATTAAACTGTATAACATAGTTTAGAGACAATGTTCCCGAGCTCTTCAGGTTCATAACACTGTTTAAGTAGTTGTTTGTCCATGTTCCCAATGCTTATACCTGGACAAGAAGGCCTAATGTTAGAAACTATGAGAAAACATCAGTAATTCTGGGAAAATAACAGTAAATAGATTAGAACTCGCATAGAACATGTATAAAACACTTCTCCAAGTCTGTTGTTAGTTTATAAAAGTATCTAAGATACAGGAATTCCTAAATTAGAGTAAGGATCACATGAAACATAGTATGAATCCTATAATGTTTACTTAAAGGAGCCTAGAACAGGAAAGTGTGTCATATAAGGAAGAATACCATTGAAATAGAGAAATAAACACATTAAGCAGCTTTGGAAATCCTTACACATCACTGCAATGTAGTATTACACTCTATAACAAATTTGAGAGACAATGTTCCCAAGCTTCTTCTGGTCATAACAGTGTGTAGGAAGTTGTTTTTATATGTGGGCTATGCTTATACTTGGACAAGAAGGCCTAATTTAGGAAACTACATGAAAAAATGAATAATTCAGAGAAAATCACAGTAAGTAGATGAGAACTCATTTAGAAGAGGTGAAACAGATTCTCCAAGTCAGTTTTTAGTGTAGAAAAGGTTTCTAAGGTCCAAGAAATCTTTAATTAGTGTTACGAGCACATTAAACAGTATTTGAAACCTCTTTGATTTACTTAAAGTAGCCTAGAACTCTACATGTGTGTCAAACAAGGCTTGAAAGTTAGATATAAGCAAATTGAACAGCTTTGGAAAGCCTTACAGTTCACTGTAATGTAGCACTACACTCTATAACAGGGGTCCTCAAACTTTTTAAAGTGGGGGCCAGATCATGGTCCCTCAGAGAGCTGGTTGGCCGGACTATATGAACTACTAATTCCTACTATAACACCTCGGATGCGTTCACTCCCCCAAAAACCTGGCGAGCCGGATCAGAATCCTCTGCGGGCCACATGTGGCCCGCGGGCCATAGTTTGAAGACCCCTGCCTATAACATAGTTGAGGGACAATGTTCTCGAGCTACCTCTGTTCATAACAGTGTATAGGAAGTTGTTTCTAAATGTGGGCAATGCTTATACTTGGACAAGAAGGCCTAATATAAGAAACTACATGAAAACATGAATAATTCAGATAAAATGACAGTAAGTAGATGGGAACTGGTTTAAAACAGCTGAAACAGCTTCTTCAAGACAGTTCTTAGCATTGAAAAGGTATCTAGCATCCAGGAATTCTTTAATTCAAGTTGAGAGCACATTATACAGTGTATGAATCCTATATTTTTTTCTTAAAGGAGACTAGAACTTTAAATGAATGTCACACAAAGCTTGAAAGAGAGAAATAGGCAAATTAAGCAGCTTTGGAAAGCCTTACACTTCACTGTAATATAGCATTAAACTCTATAACATAGTTGATAGACAATGTTCCCGAGGTTTTCAAGTTCATAACAATGTTTAGGTATTTGTTTGTCCACGTTCCCAATGCTTATACCTGGACTAGAAGGCCTAATGTTAGAAACTATGAGAAAACATCAGTAATTCTGGGAAATTAACAGTAAATAGATGAGAAATCCCATAGAACCTGTATAAAACATTTCCCCAACTCTGTAGTTAGTCTATAAAAGGTATCTACGATCCAGGAAATCCTTAATTATAGTTCAGATCACATGAAACAGTATTTGAATCCTATATTCTTTACTTATAGGAGCCTAGAATGGTACCTGTGTGTCATACAAGGCAGAATACCATTGTAATAGAGAAATAAACACATTAAGCAGTTTTGGAAATCCTTTCACTTCATTGCAATGTAGTATTACACTCTATCACATAGTTGAGAGACAATGTTCCCGACCTTCTTCTGTTCATAACAGTGTGTAGGACATTGTTTGCATATGGGGGCAAAGCTTATACATAGACAAGAAGGCCTAATAAAGGAAACAAAATGAAAACATGAATAATTTGAGTAAATGACAGTAAATAGATGAGAAGTAGTTTAGAACAGGTGAAACAGATTTTCCAATCATTTCTTAGTGTAGAAAAGGGATCTAACATCAAGGATTCCTTAATTCAAGTTTAGAGCACATGAAACAGTGTATGAATCCTATATTTTTAACTTATTGGAGCCTAGAACTTTAAATGTAAGTCACACAAAGCTTGAAAGACAGAAATACTCAAATTAAGCAGCTTTGGAAAGCCTTACAGTTCACTGTAATTTAGCATTACACTCTATAACATAGTTGAAAGACAATGTTCTCGAGCCTTTTCTGTTCATAACAGTGTGTGGAAAGTTTTTTGTATATGTGGGCAAATCTTATATTGGACAAGAAGGCCTAATATAGGAAATTACATGAAAACCTGAATAATTCATAGAAAATGTCAATAAATTGATGAGAACTCTTTCAGAAGAGCTGAAACAGATTCTCCAAGTCAGTTCTTAGTGTAGAAAGGTATCTAAGATCCAGGAAATTCTAAATTAGAGCTCAGATCACATCAAAAAGTGTATGAATCCTATATTGTTTACTTAAAGGAGCCTGGAATGGTAAATGTTGTCATACAGGCAGAATTCCATTGAAATAGAGAAATAAACACATTAGGCAGCTTTGGAAAGCCTTATACTTCACTGCAATGTAGGATTACACTCTATAACATAGTTGATAGACAATGTTCCCTAGCTTCTTCTGTTCAGAACAGTGTGTAGGAAGTTGTTTGTATACATGGGCTATACTTTTACTTGGACAAGAAGGCCTACTATAGGAAACTACATGAAAACATGAATAATTCAGAGAAAATGTCAATAAATTGATGAGAATTCTTTCAGAGGAGCTGAAACAGATTCTCCAAGTTAGTTCTTAGTGTAGAAAGTTATCTAAGATCCAGGAAATTCAAAATTAGAGTTCAGATCACATCAAACAGTGTATGAATCCTATATTGTTTACTTAAAGGAGCCTGGAATGGTAAATGTTGTCATACAGGCAGAATTCCATTGAAATAGAGAAATAAACACTTTATGCAGCTTGTGAAGCCTTACACTTCACTGCAATGTACTATTACACTCTATCACATAGTTGAGAGACAATGTTCCCGAGCTTCTTCTGTTCATAACAGTGTGTAAGACGTTGTTTGTATATGTGTGTAAAGCTTATACTTAGAAAAGAAGGCATAATATAGGAAACTATATGAAAACATGAATAATTCAGAATAAATGACAGTAAATAGATGAGAACTCGTTTAGAACAGCTGAAACAGATTCTCCAAGTCAGTTCTTAGTGTAAAAAGGTATCAAAGATCCAAGAAATTCTTAATTAGAGTTTAGAGCACATGAAACAGTGTATGAATCCTATATTGTTTATTTAAAGGAGCCTAAAAAGGTAAATGTTGTCATACAGGCAGAATTCCATTGAAATAGAGAAATAAACACATTATGCAGCTTGTGAAGCCTTACACTTCACTGCAATGTAGTATTACACTCTATCACATAGTTGAGAGAAAATGTTCCCGAGCTTCTTCTGTTCATAACAGTGTGTAAGACGTTGTTTGTATATGTGTGTAAAGCTTATACTTAGAAAAGAAGGCATAATATAGGAAACTATATGAAAACATGAATAATTCAGAATAAATGACAGTAAATAGATGAGAACTCGTTTAGAACAGCTGAAACAGATTCTCCAAGTCAGTTCTTAGTGTAAAAAGGTATCAAAGATCCAAGAAATTCTTAATTAGAGTTTAGAGCACATGAAACAGTGTATGAATCCTATATTGTTTATTTAAAGGAGCCTAAAAAGGTAAATGTTGTCATACAGGCAGAATTCCATTGAAATAGAGAAATAAACACATTATGCAGCTTGTGAAGCCTTACACTTCACTGCAATGTAGTATTACACTCTATCACATAGTTGAGAGACAATGTTCCCGAGGTTTACAGGTTCATAACAGTGTGAACTCGCATTCAACATGTATAAAACACTTCTCCAATTCTGTTGTTAATTTATAAAAGGTATCTACCATCTAGGAAATGATTAATTAGAGTCAAGATCACATGAAACATTGTAAGAAACTTATATTGTTTATTTAAAGGAGCCTAGAACAATAAATGTGTGTCATACAACGTAGAGTGCCATTGAAATAGAGAAAGAAACACATTAAGCAGCTTTGGAAAGCCTTATACTTCACTGCAGTGTAGGATTACACTCTATAACATAGTTGATAGACAATGTTCCCTAGCTTCTTCTGTTCATAACAGTTTGTAGGAAGTTGTTTGTATATGTGGGCTATACTTTTACTTGGACAACAAGGCCTACTATAGGAAACTACATGAAAACATGAATAATTCAGAGAAAATGTCAATAAATTGATGAGAATTCTTTCAGAGGAGCTGAAACAGATTCTCCAAGTCAGTTCTTAGTGTAGAAAGGTATCTAAGATCCAGGAAATTCAAAATTAGAGTTCAGATCACATCAAACAGTGTATGAATCCTATATTGTTTACTTAAAGGAGCCTGGAATGGTAAATGTTGTCATACAGGCAGAATTCCATTGAAATAGAGAAATAAACACATTATGCAGCTTGTGAAGCCTTACACTTCACTGCAATGTAGTATTACACTCTATAACATTGAGAGACAATGTTCCCGAGGTTTACAGGTTCATAACAGTGTGAACTCGCATTCAACATGTATAAAACACTTCTCCAATTCTGTTGTTAATTTATAAAAGGTATCTACCATCTAGGAAATGATTAATTAGAGTCAAGATCAAATGAAACATTGTAAGAAACCTATATTGTTTATTTAAAGGAGCCTAGAACAATAAATGTGTGTCATACAAGGGAGAGTGCCATTGAAATAGAGAACGAAACACATTAAGCAGCTTTGGAAAGTCTTATACTTCACTGCAATATAGGATTACACTCTATAACATAGTTGAGAGACAATGTTCCCAAGCTTCTTCTGTTCATAACAGTGTGTAGGAAGTTGTTTGTATATGTGGGCTATGCTTATACTTGGACAAGTATGACAAATACAGGAAACTACCTTAAAACATGAATAATTCAAAGAAAATGTCAGTAAATACATGAGAACTCGTTTAGAACAGGTGAAACAGATTCTCCAAGACAGTTGTTAGTGTAGAAAAGTTATCTAACATCCAGGAATTCCTTAATTCGAGTTGAGAGTTCATTAAACAGTGTATGATTTCTTTATTTCTTACTTAAAGGAGCCTAGAACTTTAAATGTATGTCACACAAAGCTTGCAAGAGAGAAATAAGCAAATTAAGTCGCTTCGGAAAGCCTTAAGCTTCACTGAAATTTATCATTGAACTCTATAACATAGTTGAGAGACAATGTTCTCGAGCTTTTCAGGTTCATAACAGTGTTTAGGTAGTTGTTTGTCCATGTTCCCAATGCTTATACCTGGACAAGAAGGACTAATGTTAGAAACTACATCAAAACAGCAGTAATTCTTGGAAAATATCAGTAAGTAGATGAGAACTAGCATTGAACATGTATAAAACACTTCTCCAAGTCTGTTGTTAGTCTATAAAAGGTATCTATGATCCAGGAAATGCTTAATTAGAGTCAACATCACATGAAACAGTGTATGAAACATATATTGTTTACTTAAAGGAGCCTAGAACGGTAAATGTGTGTCATACAAGGCTTGAAATAGAGAAATAAGCAAATTGAGCAGCTTTGGAAATCCTTACAGATCACTGTAATGTAGCATTACACTCTATAACATAGTTGAGGGACAATGTTCTCAAGGTTTTCCTGTTTATAACAGTGTGTAGGAAGTTGTTTGTATATGTGGGCTATGCTTATACTTCAACAAGTAGGCCTAATATAGGAAACTACTTGAAAACATGAATAATTCAGAGAAAATATCAGTAAATACATGAGAACTCAATTAGAACAGGTGAAACAGATTCTCCAAGACAGTTGTTAATGTAGAAAAGGTATCTAACATCCTGGAATTCCTTAATTCGAGTTGAGAGCTCATTAAACAGTGTATGAATCCTTTATTTCTTACTTAAAGGAGCCTAGAACTTTAAATGTATGTCACACAAAGCTTGAAAGAGAGAAATAAGCAAATTAAGTAGCTTCGAAATGCCTTACACTTTACTGAAATGTATCATTAAACTCTATATCATAGTTGAGAGACAATGTTCTTGAACTTTTCAGGTTCATAACAGTGTTTAGGTAGCTGTTTCTTCATGTTCCCAATGCTTATAACTGGACAAGAAGGACTAATGTTAGAAACTACAAGAAAACATCAGTAATTCTGGGAAAATAACAGTAAATAGATGTGAACTCACATAGAACATGTATAAAACACTTCTGCAACTCTGTTGTTAGTTTATAAAAGGTATTTACGATCCAGGAAATCCTTCATTGAGCAGCTGGAAAAAGCCTTACAGTTCACTGCATTGTAGCATTGAACGCTATAACATAGTTGAGAGACAATGTTCCAGAACTTCTCAGGATCATAACCGTGTGTAGGAAGTTGTTTTTCCATATCCCCAATGCTTATACTTTGACAACAAGGCCTAATATTGGGAACTACAAGAAAATATCAGTAATTCAGGGAAAATAACATTGAATAGATGAGTACTCGCATAGAACATGTAGAAAACACTTCTCCAAGTCTGTTGTTTGTGTATAAAAAGAATCTAAGATCCAGGAAATCCTTATTACAGTAAAGAGCTCATTAAACAGTGTATGAAACCTCTATTATTTCTTAATGGATCCTAGAAGTGTAAATATCTGTCATACAAGGCAAAATAGTCTTAAAATAGACAAATAAGCACATTTCAGCATCTTTGGAAAGCCTTACACTTCACCGCAATGTAGTATTCAACTCTATAATATAGGTGAGATACAATGTTCCTGAGCTTCTCAGGTTGATAACAGTGTGAGAACTCGCATGTAATATGTAGAAAACACTTCTCCAAGTCTGTTCTTAGTGTATGAAAGATATTTATGAGCCAGGAAATCCTTAATTAGAGTTACAATCACAATAAGCAGTGTGTGAATCTTATATTATTTACTTAAAGGAACCTAGAAGTTTATTTTTTTTGCATCCAATATCTTTATTTTTTTAAATAAATTTTTATTGTTCATATTATTACAAATGTTCCTTTCCCCACCACCACCATTGCTCTCCTCCAACAGGTTCCAACCCCACCCTCTGCCCTTTCCCCTCTCCCCATTGTCCTCGTCCATAGGTGCACAGTTAATGTTCAGTCTCTTCCCACATCCCCCTGTGCCCTTTTCCCCAAGAATCATCAGTTCACTCCCCTTCCATACCTCTGATTCTATTACATTCAACAGTTAATATTGTTCATCAGATTTTTTTTTAATTTCCTTGGTTTTTAGATTCACTTGTTGATAGTTACGTATTTGTTGTTCATAATTTTTATCTTTATTTACTTTCTCTTCTGAAAGAACCCCCTTCAGCAATTCATATAATTCTGGTTTGTTTTTTGATGAACTCCTTTAGCTTTTTTTGTTTATTAGTGAAGCTCTTTATCTGACCTTCGATTCTGAGTAATAGCTTTGCTGGATAGATTATCTTTGGCTGTAGGTTCTTACTATTCATCACCTTGAATATTTCTTGCCATTCCTGTCTGGCCTGCATGGTTTCTGTTGAGAAATCAGCTGACAATCGTATAGGTGCTCCTTTATAGGTAACTACCTTCTTTGCTCTTGCTGCTTTTAATATTCTGTCTTTGCCTTTGGCTCTTGGAATTTTAATTATGATTTGTCTTGGTGTGGTCCTCTTTGGATTCCTTTTGTTTGTAGTTCTGTGCGCTTCCTGGACTTATAAGTCTAATTCTTTCACCAGATGGGGGAAGTTTTCTGTCACTATTTCTTTCAGAATGTTTTCGATATCTTGCTCTCTCTCATCTTCCGGGACCCCCATAATTCTGATGTTGGTTCGCTTGAAGTTGCCCAGAGGTTTCTTACATTATGTTCAATTTTCTGGATTCTCTTGCCTTCTAGGTTCTGTGGAGGAGTGTCTTCTGGCTCTTTATGTTCCAAATCTTTGACTTGTTTCTTGCGATCTTCCATTCTGTTTTTAGGACTCTGTATAATATTTTTTTTTATTTCAGACAATGTATTCTTTATTTCTTGTTGATCCCTTATCATTTCTTGTTGATTCCTTATTAATTCTAGTTGATCTCTTTTCATATCCTCATAGGTCTTATCGATCTTTTCTACGAAATTCTTGAAAAACTTTATAAGCGTAGATTTGAACTCTATGTCCAGTCGCTTTTTGTCCTCCATTTCTTTCATTTGTGATCTATTTCGTTGTCGCATTTCCCAGCTACAGATGGGATGGCATTTCAGGGTGGAGCATACAGCCTTGGCTTCCGTCAGCCCCGTGGCTCCTGGGTCTCAGGGTCCTTCAGTCCACGCTGCAAGTACCTCTGAGAGAAAGGTGCCCTTGATTTTCGCCTGCTACCAAACAGTCTAGGCTTTCGCCAAATGAGCCCAGTATTGGGGTTCAGTTCAGTTGGAAGTGGAGCTGGAGGTGGCATTCAGAGCAGTCTGGAGCCCCAGTCTCCTTTCCGCCAGGGCAATCCCGCGGCACAGCCAACCATCCCTTCTCTGTGCACAATGTGCAAGCCACCGGGACCTCCTTTTGCCGTTCCCCCAAGGATCCGCCTCGCAGCCCAGCTTCCTATGGATGAGCCTGGGTCCCCGGGGTCTGGCCTAGAACTGGGGTTCAGAGCAGTCGGAACTGGGGCCCAGGACAGTTGGAGCTTTTATCTCCTTCCTGCAAGGGAATGCCAGCCAGGCACTCAGCCTCCCTCCTCTCTAGCTCCATCCTCTCCGGCTCCATCCTCTCTGCAAGCGCGGCATGTCTCCGTATCTTAGGCTTTTACAAATCCTCTGCACTTCCTTCTGGTTTTCTGCTTAATTCTTGCTGTAGAATTTCCAGTCAGTCGACTTTCCTGTAGTTCTGGGTAATGTCCATTTTATATTTTAGTTGTATTTTATTGAAATTGTTGGGTGAGGATGCGGCTAGGTGTCTACCTGAGCAGCCATCTTGGATTCTACAGGAACCTAGAAGTTTAAATGTGTGTCACACAAGGCTTGAAAGAGAGAAATAAGCACAATTAAGCAGCTGGAGAAAGCCTTACACTTCACTGCAATGTAGCATTGAACTCTATAACATAGTTGAGAGACTATATTCCAGAGCTTCTCAGGTTCATAACCGTGTGTAGGAAGTTGTTTGTCCATATTACCAATGCTTGTACTTTGACAACAAGGCCTAATGTTGGAAACTACAAGAAAATATCATTAATTCAGGGAAAATAACATTAAATAGATGAGAACTCACATAGAACATGTAGAAAACACTTCTCCAAGTCTGTTGTTTGTGTATAAAAGGAATCAAAGATCCAGGAAATCCTTATTACAGTAAAGAGCTCATTAAACAGTGTATGAAATCTCTATTATTTCTTAATGGAGCCTAGAAGTGTAAATGTGTGTCATACAAAGCAAAATATCCTTGAAATAGACAAATAAGCACATTTCAGCATCTTTGGAAAGCCTTACACATCACTGCAATGTAGTATTAAACTCTATAATATAGGTGAGATACAATGTTCCTGAGTTTCTCAGGTTGTTAACAGCGTGAGAACTCGCGTGTAATATGTAGGAAACACTTCTCCAAGTAAGTTGTTTGTGTAGAAAGGTATTTAACATCCAGGAAATCCTTAATTAGAGTTAAGAGCACATGAAACAGTGTATGCAGACTTTTTATTTAATTAAAGTAGCGTGGAACTGTAAATGTGTGCCATGCAAGACAGAATATCCTTTAAATAGAGAAATAAGCACATTTAAGCAGCTTTGGAAAGCCTTTGACTTCACTGTAATGTAGCATTAAACTCTAAAACATAGTTGAGAGACAATGTTCCAGAGCTTCTCAGGTTCAAAACAGTGTTTAGGTATTTGTTTGTCCATGTTCCCAATGCTTATACTTGGACAAGAAGGCGTAATATTGGAAACTAGAAGAAAACAGTAATTCAGAGAAAATAACAGTAAATAGATGAGAACTCGCATAGCACATGTAGAAAACAATTCTCCAAGTCAGTTGTTAGGGTAGAAAAGGTATCTAAGATCCAGGAAAACCTTAATTACACTAAAGAGATCATTAAACAGTGTATGAAACCAATAAACCAAAAAACCCACATAATTATAAAGGTATGTCATACAAGACAGAAATCCTTGAAATAGAGAAATAAATATATTTAAGTAGCTTTGGAAACTCTTACACTTCACTGAAATGTGGCATTAAATTCTATAACAGAATTGAAAGACAATATTCCCTCACGCTAACCATATCCCTAGCCCTAACCCTAACACTAACCCTAACCCTAGCCCTAACCCTAACCCTAACCCTAGCCCTAACCCTAACCCTAGTTCTAACCCTAAACCTAACCCTAATCCTAACCCTAGCCCTAACCCTAAACCTAGCCCTAACCATAACCCTATCTTCCCAGCTTCATAACAGTGTGTAGCAAGTTGTTTGTCCTTGTGGGCAATGCTTATATTTGGATAAGAAGGCCTAATATATGAAACTACAAGAAAAAAATGAGTAATACAGAGAAATCAACAGTAAATAGATGAGACCTCACATAAAACAGCTGAAACAGATTTCTACAAGTCAGTTATTAGTGGAGAAAATGAATCTAAGACCCAGACAATCTTTAATTAAATGGAACAGCACATTAAACAGTGTATGGTACCTCTATTATTTTCTTAAGGTAGCCTAGAACTTTAAATGTGTGTCACACAAGGCTTGAAAGAGAGAAATAAGCACAATTAAGCAGCTTTGGAAATCCTTAGACTTTACTGCATTGTAGCATTAAACTCTAAAACATAGTTGAGAGACGATGTTTCCGAGCTTCTCGGGTTCATAACAGTGTGCAGGAAGTTGTTTGATAAAGTGGGCAATGCTTATACTTGGACAAGAAGGCCTAATATAGGAAAGTACATGAAAACATGAATAATTCAGAGAAAATGACAGTACATAGATGAGAACTCGTTTAGAACAGGTGAAACAGATTCTCCAAGTCAGTTGTTAGTATAGAAAAGGTATCTAATATCCAGGAATTCCTTAATTAGAGTTAAGAGCACATTAAACAGTGTATGAATCCCATATTATTTACGTAAAGGAGCCCAGATCTTTAAATGTGTGTCACACAAGGCTTGAAAGAGAGAAATAAGCACAATTAAGCAACTGGAGAAAGCCTTAGACTTCACTGCCATGTAGCATTGAACTCTATAACATAGTTGAGGAACAATGTTCCAGAGCTTGTCAGGTTCATAACCGTGTGTAGGAAGTTGTTTGTCCATATCTCCAATGCTTATACTTTGACAAGAAGTCCTAATATTGGAAACTATAAGAAAATATCAGTAATTCAGGGAAAATAATAGTAAATAGATGAATACTGGCATAGAACATGTAGAAAACACTTCTCCAAGTCTGTTGTTTGTGTATAAAAGGAATCTAAGATCCAGGAAATCCTTAATTACAGTAAAGAGCTCATTAAACCGTGTAGGAACCCTCTATTAATTACTTAAAGGAGCCTAGAACTGTAAATGTGTGACATGCAAGGCAAAATATCCTTGATATAGAGAAATACGCACATTTCAGCATCTTTGGAAAGTCTTAGACTTCACAGCAATGTAGTATTCAACTCTATAATATAGGTGAGAATCAATGTTCCTGAGTTTCTCAGGTTGTTAACAGTGTGAGAACTCGCATGTAATATGTAGGAAACACTTCTCCAAGTAAGTTGTTTTTGTAGAAAGGAATCTAACATCCAGGAAATACTTAATTAGAGTTAAGAGCACATAAAACAGTGTATGAAACCTCTATTATTTACTTAAAGTAGCCTAGCACTGTAAATGTGTGTCATGCAAGACAGAATATCCTTGAAATAGAGAAATAAGCATATTTAAGCAGCTTTGAAAAGCCTTACACTTCACTGCAATGTAGTACTACACTCTATAACAGAGTTGAAAGACAATACTCCCTCACCCTAACCATAACCATAACCGTAGCCCTAACCCTATCACTAACCCTAACCCTAACACTAGCCCTAACCCTAACCCTAACCCTAACTTTAACCCTAGCTTCCCAGCTTCATAACAGTGTGTAGCAAGTTGTTTGTCCTTGTGGGCAATGATTATAATTAGATAAGAAGTCCTAATATATAAAACAATTAAGCAGCTTTGGAAATCCTTAGACTTCACTGCATTGTAGCATTAAACTCTAAAACATAGTTGAGAGACAATGTTCTTGTTCTTCTCGGGTTCATAACAGTGTGCAGGAAGTTGTTTGTACATGTGGGCAATGCTTATACTTGGACAAGAAGGCCTAATATTGGAAACTAGAAGAAAACATCAGTAATTCAGGGAAAATAACAGTAAATAGATGAGAACTCCCATAAAACATCTATTAGAAAACATTTCTCCAAGTCTGTTGTTAGTGTATAAAATGTATCTACGATCCAGGAAATCCTTAATTAGAGTGAAGATCACATTAAACAGTGTATGAATTATTTACGTACAGGAGCCTAGAATGGTAAATGGGTGTCATACAAGGAAAAATATCCTTGAAACAGACAAACAATTTAAGCAACTTTGGAAAGACTCCTGCTTCATGATAATGTAGCATTTAACTCTATAATATAGTTGAGACACAATGTTCCAGAGCTTCTCAGGTTCATAACCTTGTGTAGAAAGTTGTTTGTCCATATCCCAATGCTTATTCTTTGACAAAGAGGCCTAATATTGGGAACTACAAGAAAACATCAGTAATACAGAGAAAACTACATTAAATAGATGATAACTTGTATCGAACTGGTGAAACAGATTCTCCAAGTCAGTTGATAATTTTGAAAAGGTATCTAAGATCCAGGAAATCCTTAATTAGAGTTATGATCACATTAAACAGTGTATGAACCCTACATTATTTACTTAAAGGTGCTTAGAACTTTAAATGTGTCTCAAACAAGATAAATAAGCATAATTAAGCAGCTTTGGAAAGCCTTACCCTTCACTATAATGTACTATTAAACTCTATAACATCACTAATTCCGGGAAAATAACAGTAAACAGATGAGAATTAGCATAGAACAAGTGAAACAGATTTCTCTAAGTCAGTTGTTAGTGTAGAGAAGGTATCTAAGATCCAGAAAATCCTTAATTAAACTTAAGAGCACATTAAACTCAATATGAAACCTCATACAAGTCTTGAAAGAGTGAAATAAGCACAATTCAGCAGCTTTGAAAAGCCTTAGACTTCACTACAACTTAGCTTTAAACTCTATAACGTAGTTGAGAGACAATGTTACCCTGCTCTTAGGTTCATAAAAGTGTGTTTGTTTAAGTAGGCAATGCTTATACTTAAACAAGAAGGCCTAATATAGGCAACTACATGAAAACATGAGTAATTCAGCGAAAATAACAGTAAATAGATGAGAACTCGTTTAGAACAGGTTAAACAGGTTCCTTTTCTACACTAACAACTTACTTGGAGAAGTGTTTTCTACATGTACTATGAGAGTTCTCATCTATTTTCTGTTATTTTTTCTGAATTACTCATGTTTTCTTGTAGTTTCCTATATTAGGATTTCTTGTCCAATTACAAGCATTGCCCATATGTACAAACAATTTCCTACACAATGTTATGAAGCTGAGAACTCGGGAACATTGTCTCTCAACCATGTTTTAGAGTTTAATGCTATATTGCAGTGAAGTCTAAGGCTTTCCAAAGCTGCTTAATTGTGTTTATTTCTCTCTTTCAATCCTTGTATGTCACACATTTAAAGTTCTTGGCCCCTTTAAGTAAATAATAGAGGTTTCATACACTGATTCATGTGCTCTTAACTCTAATTAAGAATTTCCTGGATCTTCAATACATTTCTACAATAACAGCTAACGTGGAGAAGAGTGTTCTACCTCTTCTATTCAAGTTCTAATCCTTTTACTGTTATTTTCTCTGAATTAGTGTATAAAATGTAATTTTTCAAGTTTTCTTGTAGTTTACTACAGTAGGCCTTCTAGTCCAAGTATAAGCATTGCCCACAGGTACAAACAACTTCCTACACACTGCTTAAATGTGCTTACGTCTTTCTTTCAAGCTTCTATGACACACATTTACAGTTCTCTTAACTTTAATTTAGGATTTCCTGTATCTTATATAACTTTCTACACTAACAACTTACTTGAAGAAATGTTTTCAACATGTTCTATTAGAGTTCTCATTTATTTATTGTTATTTGTTCTGAATTACTCAGGTTTTCTTGTAGTTTCGTATATTCAGCATTCTTGCCTTATTATAAGCATTGTTAAAGGGTTTAAGGCTACATTGCAGTGAACTCTAAGGCTTTCCAAAGCTGCTTAAATGTGCTTATTTCTGCATTTAAAGGATATTCTGCCTTGTATGACACACATTTACAGTTCTAGGCTCCTTTAAGTAAATAATAGATGTTTCATGTGCTCTTTACTCTAATTAAGGATTTCCTGGATCTTAGATACCTTTCTACACTAACAACTTACTTGAAGTAGCGTTTTCTATACATTCTATGGGAGTTCTCATGTATTTACTGTTATTTTTCCTGGATCTTAGATACCTTTTCTACACTAACAACTGAGTAGGAGAATCTGTTTCACTTGTTCTATACCATTTTCATCTATTTACTGTTATTTTCTCTGAATTACTCATGTTTTCTTTTAGTTTTATATATTAGGCCTTCTTTCCAAAGATAAGCTTTGCCCACATATACACACAACTTTGTACACACTGTTAATAACCTGAGAAACGCCAGAACATTGTCTCTCAATATGTTATAGAGTTTAATGATACATTGCAGTGAAGTCTAATGGTTTCCACAACTGCTTAAATGTTTTAGAGTTTAATGCTACATTGCAGTGAAATCTAAGGCTTTCCAAAGCTGCTTAGATGTGCTTATTTCTCTATTTCAAAGATATTCTGCCTTGTATGACACATAATTACAGTTCTAGGCACCTTTAAGTAAATAATAGACGTTTCATTCACCGTTTAATGTGCTCTAATCTCTAATTAATGATTTCCTGGATCTTAGATAACTTTCTACACTAACAACTTACCTGGAGACCTGTTTTCTACATGTTCTATGAGAGTTCTCATCTATTTACTGTTATTACTTCTGAATTACTCATGTTTTCTTGTAGTTTCCTATATTAGACGTTCTTGTCCAATCATAAACATTGCTCACATGTACAATCAACTTACTACACACTGTTATGAAGCTGAGAAGCTCGGGAACATTGTCTCTCAACTATGTTTCAGAGTTTAATGCTACATTGCAGTGAAGTCTAAGGCTTTCTCCAGCAGCTTAATTGTGCTTATTTCTCTCAAGTCTTGTATGACACACATTTACAGTTCTAGGCTCCTTTAAGTAAATAATAGAGGCTTCATACACTGTTTAATCTTCTCTTAACTCTAAGGATTTTCTGGATCTTCGATACTTTTTCTATACTAACAACTGACTTGGAGAAGTGTCTTCCACATTTTTTATGCAATTTTTCATCTATATGTTGTTATTTTCTCTGAAGTATTCATGTTTTCTTGTAGTTTCCTATATTAGGCCTTCTTGTCCAAGTATAAGCATTGCTCACATATACAAACAACTTCCTACACACTGTAATGAACCTGAGAAGCTAGGGAACATTTTCTCTCAACTACGGTTTAGAGTTTAATGCTACATTGCTGTGAAGTCTAAGGCTTCCCAAAGCTGCTTACTTGTGCATATTTCCCTCTTTCAAGCCTTGTATGACACACATGTAAAGTTCTAGGCTCCTTTCAGTAAATAATAGAGGTTTCATACAATCTTAAATGTGATATTTACTCTAATTAAGGAGTTCTGGATCTTAGGTACCTTTTCTACACTAACGACTGACTAGCAGAATGTGTTTTACCTGTTCTATGGGAGTTCTCATCTATTTACTGTTATTTTCCATAAATTACTCATGTTTTCTGTAGTTTCCTATATTAGGCCTTCTTTTCCAAGTATAAGCATTGCACACGTGAACAAACAACTTCTTACACACTGTAATGAACCTGAGAAGCTCGGGAACATTTTTCTTGCAACTATGGTTTAGAGTTTAAGGCTATCTTGCTGTGAAGTCTAAGGCTTTCTAAAGCTGCTTAATTGTGCATATTTCTCTCTTTCAAGCCTTATATGACACACATTTACAGTTTAGGCTTTTTTAAGTAAATAATAGAGGTTTCATACACTGTTTAATGTGCTCTTTACTGTAATTAAAAATTTCCTGGATCTTAGATACCTTTCTACGCTAACAACTTACTTGGAGAAGTGTGTTCTACATGTACTATGGGAGTTCTCATCTATTTACTGTTATTATCTCTGAATTACTCATGTTTTCTTGAGTTTTCTATATTGGGCTTTCTTGTCAATGTATAAGCATTGCTCACATGTACAAACAACTTCCCACACACTGTTATGGACCTGAGAAGTTTGAGAACATTGTCTCTCCACTAAGTTATAGGGTTTAATGCAACACTGCAGTTAAGTCAAAGGCTTTCCAAAGCTGCTTAATTGTGCAAATTTCTCTCTTTTAAGCCTTGTATAACACATATTTACAGTTGTAGGCTACTGTAAGTAAATAATAGAGGTTTCATACACTGTTTAATGTGCTCTTTATTGTAATTAAAAATTTCCTGGATCTTAGATAACTTTCTGCACTAACAACTTACATGGATTAGTGTTTTCTACATGTTCTATGAGAGTTCTCATCTATTTACTATTATTTCTTCTGAATTATTCATGTTTTCTTGTAGTTTTCTATATTATGCCTGCTTATCCAAGTATAAGCATTGCACACATGTACAAACAACTACCTAAACACTATAATCAACCTGAGAATCTAGGGAACATTGTCTCTCAACCATGTTCTACAGTTTATTGTTACATTGCAGTGAAGTCTAAGCCTTTCCAAAGCTGCTTAACTGTGCGTATTTCTCTCTATCAAGTCTTCTATGACACACATTTAAAGTTCTTGGGTCCATTAAGTAAATAATAGACGTTTCATACAATGGTAAATGTGCTATTTATTCTAAGGATTCCCAAGATCTTAGATACCTTTTCTACACTAACAACTGAATTGGGGAATCAGTTTCACCTGTTCTATACCAGTTTTCATCTATTTACTTTTATTTTCTCTGAATTACTCATGTTTTCAGGTAGTTTCCCATATTAGGCCTTCTCGTCAAAGTATAAACATTGCCCACATATACAAACAACGTTTTACACACTGTTAATGACATGAGAAGCTTGGGAACATTGTCTCTCAATTATGTTTTAAAGTTTAATGCTACATTTCAGTGAAGTGTAAGGCTTTCCAAAGCTACTAAAATGTGCTTATTTCTCCAATTCAAGGATATTCTGCCTTGTATGAAACACATAACAGTTCTAGGCTTTTATAGTAGATAATGGAGGTTTCATACATGGTTTCATGTGCTCTAAACTCTAAGGATTTCCTGTATCTTAGATACGTTTTCTACACTAACAACTGACTTGGAAAAGTGTGTTCTACATGTTCTATGCATGTTCTCATCTACTTAATGTTATTTTTATGAATGACTCATGTTTTCCTGTAGTTTCCTATATGAGGCATTGTTGTCCAAGTATAACCATTGCCCACAGGTACAAACAACTTCCGACAAACTGTTATGAACCTGAGAATGTCGGGAACATTGTATCTCAACTATGTTATAGGGTTTAAAGCTACATTGCAGTGAAGTCTAAGGCTTTCCAAAGCTGCTTAAATGTGCTTATTTCTCTATTTCAAGGATATTATTCCTTGTATGACACACATTTATAGTTCTAGGCTCCTTTAAGTAAATAAAAGAGGTTTCATACACTGTTTAATGTGCTCTTAACTCTAATTAAAGATTTCCCGGATCTTCGATACTTTTTCTATACTAACAACTGACTTGGAGAAGTGTCTTCTACATGTTCTATTAGAGTTCTCATCTATTTACTGTTATTACTTCTGAATTATTCATGTTTTCTTGAAGTTTCCTGTATAAGGCCTTCTTGTCCAAGTAAAAACATTGCCCACAAGAACAAAATACTTCATAAATACTGTAATGAACCTGAGAATCTAGGAAACATTTTCCCTCAACTACGGTTTAGAGTTCAATGCTACATTGCTATGAGGTCTAAGGCTTTCCATAACTGATTAATTGTGCATATTTCCCTCTTTCAAGCCTTGTATGATACACATTTACAGCTCTAGACTACTGTAAGTAAATAATAGAGGTTTCATACACTGTTCAATGTGCTCTTTACAGTAATTAAAAATTTCCTGGATCTTAGATAACTTTCTGCATTAACAACTTCCTAGGAATAGTGTTTTCTACATATTCTATGAGAGTTCTCATTTATTTACGATTATTACAATGAATTATTCATGATTTCTTCTACATTCCTATATTAGGCCTTCTTGTCCAAGCATAAGCATTGCCCACATGTACAAACAACTTCCTAAACAATGTAATCAACCTAAGAAAGTAGGGAATATTATCTTTCAACCATATTTTACAGGAGAAGGTGCCCCCATAGTGGAAAGTGATTTTCTTGGACCTGACACAGCTCTCTCACCATTGTCAAAGGCTAACCCTAACCCTAAAACTAAGCCTATCCCTCAACCTAACCCTCACCAGTGGCTACCGCCCTGGGGCCCTGTGAAACCTGGAAGAGGGTCTCAAGTGCCCACAAAAGCCTCACCTGCCTGAGCTTCAGACTGGATGCCAGCAAGAGGGACCCTTGTCCTCAGGGCAGGGCGTTCCAGGCGAATGGGGCAGAAAGCAGGCCCCCGGGGACCGGGCACCAGACCAGTAAGAACATCCCGAGGGGCCGGGGAGGTGCCCCCAGAGTGGAAAGTGATTTTTCTCGGATTTGACAGAGCTCTCTCCCGGTTGTCAAAGCCCATAGGCAGGCCTGTGGGATTCCCAGGACACTCTGCTGTGAGCTGCCCTTTGGTGGGAGCGATGGGGGCCGGGGTGGGGGGGGTGGATAGAGGGTCGGCCCCGAGGCTCATGGAGGCTCGTGTGTGTCCTGAAGGGAGGGCTGGCTGGTCTGCCCACGCTTGGGGACCTGGGAGGCACCCTGTGAGCAGAGGGCTATGTGCCTTTACATCCCAGTGGTGGGGGCTATTCCTCTGTGTTTGGGAGCAGGGCAGACTGGCTGGTGCTGCTCGCTCATTGGTCGAATGGACCAGGGGCGTGGTTTCCGGAACCAGGAGGCGGGCCCAGGCCCACAGCTGAGCCAGGTCAAGTCAAGGCGGGGGCGGGGCCAGGTGAGCAGCTGGAGGCGGTCACGGGATCAAGGGGGCGGGGCCAGGTGAACAGCCTGAAGTGGTGAGGTAAGCAGGAGAGAGGGTCGCGGGCAGGGACACGGGTGACCAGCAGGCGGGTCTGCCGGCGGCAGGGACCTAAAGAGGGGGCCCAGCGGCTTGGCCGGCCCCTTAGCTGACCTGCGGGAAGCGGTCAAGGGAAGAGTGGGTTGGGGCCGGTGTCAAAAGCTGGAGGTGGTCCAGTGGGGAAGGCCCTGGGGCCCGGTGAAGGTGCCCCAGGAGCGCAAAGTGATTTTCTCGGACTTGACACAGCTCTCTACCCGTTGTCAAAGGCTCACCGTAACCCTAAAACTAAGCCTATCCCTCAACCTAACCCTCACCAGTGGCTAAGGCCCTGGGGCCCTGTGAAACCTGGACGAGGGTCTCAAGTGCCCACAAAAGCCTCACCTGCCTGAGCTTCAGACTGGATGCCAGCAAGAGGGACCCTTGTCCTCAGGGCAGGGCGTTCCAGGGGAATGGGGTGGAAAGCAGGCTCCCGGGGCCGGGCCACCAGACCAGTGAGTACCTCCGGAGGGGCCGGGGAGGTGCCCCCAGAGTGGAAAGTGATAATTTCTCGGACTTGACACAGCTCTCTCCCGGTTGTCAAAGCCCATAGGCAGGGCTCTGGGCGTCCCAGGACACTCTGCTCTGAGCTGCCCTTTGGTGGGAGCGATGGGGGCCGGGGCCGTGGGGTTAGACGGCCGGCCCCGAGGCTCATGGAGGCCCCTGGGTGTCCTGAAGGGAGGGCTGGCTGGTCTGCCCACGCTTGGGGACCTGGGAGGCACCCTGTGAGCAGAGGGCTATGTGCCTTTACATTCCAGTGGTGGGGCTATTCCTCTGTGTTTGGGAGCAGGGCAGGCTGGCTGGTGCTGCTCGCTCATTGGTCGAATGGACCAGGGGCGTGGTTCCCGGAACCAGGAGGGGCCCCAGGCCCACAGCTGAGCCAGGTCAAGTCAAGGAGGGGGCGGGGCCAGGTGAGCAGCTGGAGGCGGTCACGGGATCATGGGGGCGGGGCCAGGTGAACAGCCTGAAGTGGTGAGGTAAGCAGGAGAGAGGGTCGGGGGCAGGGACACTGGTGACAAGCAGGCGGGTCTGCCGGCGGCAGGGACCTAAAGAGGGGGCCCGGCGGCTTGGCCGGCCCCTTAGCTGACCTGCGGGAAGCGGTCAAGGGAGAGTGGGTTGGGGCCGGTGTCAAAAGCTGGAGGTGGTCTAGTGGTGAAGGCCCTGGGGCCCGGTGAAGGTGCCCCAGGAGCGCAAAGTGATTTTCTCGGACTTGACACAGCTCTCTCCCCGTTGTCAAAGGCTAAACCTAACCCTAAAACTAATCCTATCACTCAACCTAACCCTCACCAGTGGCTAAGGCCCTGGGGCCCTGTGAAACCTGGACGAGGGTCTCAAGTACCCACAAAAGCCTCACCTGCCTGAGCTTCAGACTGGATGCCAGCAAGAGGGACCCTTGTCCTCAGGGCAGGGCGTTCCAGGGGAATGGGGCCGAAAGCAGGCCCCCGGGGCCGGGCCACCAGACCAGTCAGAACCTCCGGAGGGGCCGGGGAGGTGCCCCCAGCGTGGAAAATGATAATTTCTCGGACTTGACACAGCTCTCTCCCGGTTGTCAAAGCCCATAGGCAGGGCTCTGGGCGTCCCAAGACACTCTGCTCTGAGCTGCCCTTTGGTGGGAGCGATGGGGGCCGGGGCTGGGGGGTTAGAGGGCCGACCCCGAGGCTCATGGAGGCCCCTGGGTGTCCTGAAGGGAGGGCTGGCTGGTCTGCCCAAGCTTGGGGACCTGGGAGGCACCCTGTGAGCAGAGGGATATGTGCCTTTACATCCCAGTGGTGGGGGCTATTCCTCTGTGTTTGGGAGCAGGGCAGACTGGCTGGTGCTGCTCGCTCATTGGTCGAATGGACCAGGGGCGTGGTTTCCGGAACCAGGAGGCGGGCTTAGGCCCACAGCTGAGCCATTTAAAGTCAAGGCGGTGGCGGGGCCAGGTGAGCAGCTGGAGGCGGTAACAGGATCACGGAGGCGGGGCCAGGTGAACAGCCTGAAGTGGTGAGGTAAGCAGGAGAGAGGGTCGCGGGCAGGGACATGAGTGACCAGCAGGCGGGTCTGCCGGCGGCAGGGACCTAAAGAGGGGGCCCGGCGGCTTGGCCGGCCCCTTAGCTGACCTGCGGGAAGCGGTCAAGGGAAGAGTGGGTTGGGGCCGGTATCAAAAGCTGGAGGTGGTCCAGTGGGGAAGGCCCTGGGGCCCGGTGAAGGTGCCCCAGGAGCGCAAAATGATTTTCTCGGACTTGACACCGCTCTCTCCCCGTTGTCAAAGGCTAACCCTAACCCTAAAACTAAGCCTATCCCTAAACCTAACCCTCACCAGTGGCTAAGGCCTTGGGGCCCTGTGAAACCTGGACGAGGGTCTCAAGTGCCCACAAAAGCCTCACCTGCCTGAGCTTCAGACTGGATGCCAGCAAGAGGGACCCTTGTCCTCAGGGCAGGGTGTTCCAGGCGAATGGGGCGGAAAGCAGGCCCCCGGGGCCGGGCCACCAGACCAGTCAGAACCTCCGGAGGGGCCGGGGAGGTGCCCCCAGAGTGGAAAGTGATGATTTCTCGGACTTGACACAGCTCTCTCCCAGTTGTCAAAGCCCATAGGCAGGGCTCTGGGCGTCCCAGGACACTCTGCTCTGAGCTGCCCTTTGGTGGGAGCGATGGGGGCCGGGGCGGGGGGGTTAGAGGGCCGGCCCCGAGGCTCCTGGAGGACCCTGGGTGTCCTGAAGGGAGGGCTGGCTGGTCTGCCCACGCTTGGGGACCTGGGAGGCACCCTGTGAGCAGAGGGATATGTGCCTTTACATCCCAGTGGTGGGGGCTATTCCTCTGTGTTTGGGAGCAGGTCAGACTGGCTGGTGCTGCTCGCTCATTGGTCGAATGGACCAGGGGCGTGGTTTCCGGAACCAGGAGGCGGGCCCAGGCCCATAGCTGAGCCAGGTCAAGTCAAGGCGGGGGCGGGGCCAGGTGAGCAGCTGGAGGCGGTCACTGGATCAAGGGGGCGGGGCCAGGTGAACAGCCTGAAGTGGTTAGGTAAGCAGGAGAGAGGGTCGCGGGCAGGGACACGGGTGACCAGCAGGCGGGTCTGCCGGCGGCAGGGACCTAAAGAGGGGGCCCAGCGGCTTGGCCGGCCCCTTAGCTGACCTGCGGGAAGCGGTCAAGGGAAGAGTGGGTTGGGGCCGGTGTCAAAAGCTGGAGGAGGTCCAGTGGGGAAGGCCCTGGGGCCCGGTGAAGGTGCCCCAGGAGCGCAAAGTGATTTTCTCGGACTTGACACAGCTCTCTCCCCGTTGTCAAAGGCTCACCCTAAACCTAAAACTAAGCCTATACCTCAACCTAACCCTCACCAGTGGCTCAGGCCCTAGGGCCCTGTGAAACCTGGATGAGGGTCTAAAGTGCCCACAAAAGCCTCACCTGCCTGAGCTTCAGACTGGATGCAAGCAAGAGGGACCCTTGTCCTCAGGGCAGGGCGTTCGAGGCGAATGGGGCGGAAAGCAGGCCCCCGGGGCCGGGCCACCAGACCAGTCAGAACCTCCGGAGGGGCCGGGGAGGAGCCCCCAGAGTGGAAAGTGATAATTTCTCGGACTTGACACAGCTCTCTCCCGGTTGTCAAAGCCCATAGGCAGGGCTCTGGGCGTCCCAGGACACTCTCCTCTCAGCTGCCCTTTGGTGGGAGCGATGGGGGCCGGGGCGGGGGGGTTAGAGGGCCGGCCCCGAGGCTCATGGAGGACCCTGGGTGTCCTGAAGGGATGGCTGGCTGGTCTGCCCACGCTTGGGGACCTGGGAGGCAACCTGTGAGCAGAGGGCTATGTGCCTTTACATCCCAGTGGTGGGGGCTATTCCTCTGTGTTTGGGAGCAGGGCAGACTGGCTGGTGCTGCTCGCTCATTGGTCGAATGGACCAGGGGCGTGGTTTCCGGAACCAGGAGGCGGGCCCAGGCCCACAGCTGAGCCAGGTCAAGTCAAGGCGGGGGCGGGGCCAGGTGAGCAGCTGGAGGCGGTCACGGGATCAAGGGGGCGGGGCCAGGTGAACAGCCTGAAGTGGTGAGGTAAGCAGGAGAGAGGGTCGCGGGCAGGGACACGGGTGACCAGCAGGCGGGTCTGCCGGCGGCAGGGACCTAAAGAGGGGGCCCGGCGGCTTGGCCGGCCCCTTAGCTGACCTGCGGGAAGCGGTCAAGGGAAGAGTGGGTTGGGGCCGGTGTCAAAAGCTGGAGGTGGTCCAGTGGGGAAGGCCCTGGGGCCCGGTGAAGGTGCCCCAGGAGCGCAAAGTGATTTTCTCGGACTTGACACAGCTCTCTCCCCGTTGTCAAAGGCTCACCGTAACCCTAAAACTTAGCCTATCCCTCAACCTAACCCTCACCAGTGGCTAAGGCCCTGGGGCCCTGTGAAACCTGGACAAGGGTCTCAAGTGCCCACAAAAGCCTCACCTGCCTGAGCTTCAGACTGGATGCCAGCAAGAGGGACCCTTGTCCTCAGGGCTGGGCGTTCCATTCGAAGGGGGCAGAAAGCAGGCCCCCGGGGCCGTTCCACCAGACCAGTCAGAACCTCCGGAGGGGCCGGGGAGGTGCCCCCAGAGTGGAAAGTGATAATTTCTCGGACTTGACACAGCTCTCTCCCGGTTTTCAAAGCCCATAGGCAGGGCTCTGGGCGTCCCAGGACACTCGGCTCTGAGCTGCCCTTTGGTGGGAGCGATGTGGGCCGGGGCGGGGAGGTTAGAGGGCCGGCCCCGAGGCTCATGGAGGACCCTGGGTGTCCTGAAGTGAGGGCTGGCTGGTCTGCCCACGCTTGGGGACCTGGGAGGCACCCTGTGAGCAGAGGGCTATGTGCCTTTACATCCCAGTGGTGGGGGCTATTCCTCTGTGTTTGGGAGCAGGGCAGACTGGCTGGTGCTGCTCGCTCATTGGTCGAATGGACCAGGGGCGTGGTTTCCGGAACCAGGAGGCGGGCCCAGGCCCACAGCTGAGCCAGGTCAAGTCAAGGCGGGGGCGGGGCCAGGTGAGCAGCTGGAGGCGGTCACGGGATCAAGGGGGCGGGGCCAGGTGAACAGCCTGAAGTGGTGAGGTAAGCAGGAGAGAGGGTCGCGGGCAGGGACACGGGTGACCAGCAGGCGGGTCTGCCGGCGGCAGGGACCTAAAGAGGGGGCCCAGCGGCTTGGCCGGCCCCTTAGCTGACCTGCGGGAAGCGGTCAAGGGAAGAGTGGGTTGGGGCCGGTGTCAAAAGCTGGAGGTGGTCCAGTGGGGAAGGCCCTGGGGCCCGGTGAAGGTGCCCCAGGAGCGCAAAGTGATTTTCTCGGACTTGACACAGCTCTCTACCCGTTGTCAAAGGCTCACCGTAACCCTAAAACTAAGCCTATCCCTCAACCTAACCCTCACCAGTGGCTAAGGCCCTGGGGCCCTGTGAAACCTGGACGAGGGTCTCAAGTGCCCACAAAAGCCTCACCTGCCTGAGCTTCAGACTGGATGCCAGCAAGAGGGACCCTTGTCCTCAGGGCAGGGCGTTCCAGGGGAATGGGGCGGAAAGCAGGCTCCCGGTGCGGGCCACCAGACCAGTGAGAACCTCCGGAGGGGCCGGGGAGGTGCCCCCAGAGTGGAAAGTGATAATTTCTCGGACTTGACACAGCTCTCTCCCGGTTGTCAAAGCCCATAGGCAGGGCTCTGGGCGTCCCAGGACACTCTGCTCTGAGCTGCCCTTTGGTGGGAGCGATGGGGGCCGGTGCCGTGGGGTTAGACGGCCGGCCCCGAGGCTCATGGAGGCCCCTGGGTGTCCTGAAGGGAGGGCTGGCTGGTCTGCCCACGCTTGGGGACCTGGGAGGCACCCTGTGAGCAGAGGGCTATGTGCCTTTACATTCCAGTGGTGGGGCTATTCCTCTGTGTTTGGGAGCAGGGCAGGCTGGCTGGTGCTGCTCGCTCATTGGTCGAATGGACCAGGGGCGTGGTTCCCGGAACCAGGAGGCGGGCTTAGGCCCACAGCTGAGCCAGGTCAAGTCAAGGAGGGGGCGGGGCCAGGTGAGCAGCTGGAGGCGGTAACGGGATCATGGGGGCGGGGCCAGGTGAACAGCCTGAAGTGGTGAGGTAAGCAGGAGAGAGGGTCGCGGGCAGGGACATGAGTGACCAGCAGGCGGGTCTGCCGGCGGCAGGGACCTAAAGAGGGGGCCCGGCGGCTTGGCCGGCCCCTTAGCTGACCTGCGGGAAGCGGTCAAGGGAAGAGTGGGTTGGGGCCGGTATCAAAAGCTGGAGGTGGTCCAGTGGGGAAGGCCCTGGGGCCCGGTGAAGGTGCCCCAGGAGCGCAAAATGATTTTCTCGGACTTGACACCGCTCTCTCCCCGTTGTCAAAGGCTAACCCTAACCCTAAAACTAAGCCTATCCCTAAACCTAACCCTCACCAGTGGCTAAGGCCTTGGGGCCCTGTGAAACCTGGACGAGGGTCTCAAGTGCCCACAAAAGCCTCACCTGCCTGAGCTTCAGACTGGATGCCAGCAAGAGGGACCCTTGTCCTCAGGGCAGGGTGTTCCAGGCGAATGGGGCGGAAAGCAGGCCCCCGGGGCCGGGCCACCAGACCAGTCAGAACCTCCGGAGGGGCCGGGGAGGTGCCCCCAGAGTGGAAAGTGATGATTTCTCGGACTTGACACAGCTCTCTCCCAGTTGTCAAAGCCCATAGGCAGGGCTCTGGGCGTCCCAGGACACTCTGCTCTGAGCTGCCCTTTGGTGGGAGCGATGGGGGCCGGGGCGGGGGGGTTAGAGGGCCGGCCCCGAGGCTCCTGGAGGACCCTGGGTGTCCTGAAGGGAGGGCTGGCTGGTCTGCCCACGCTTGGGGACCTGGGAGGCACCCTGTGAGCAGAGGGATATGTGCCTTTACATCCCAGTGGTGGGGGCTATTCCTCTGTGTTTGGGAGCAGGTCAGACTGGCTGGTGCTGCTCGCTCATTGGTCGAATGGACCAGGGGCGTGGTTTCCGGAACCAGGAGGCGGGCCCAGGCCCATAGCTGAGCCAGGTCAAGTCAAGGCGGGGGCGGGGCCAGGTGAGCAGCTGGAGGCGGTCACTGGATCAAGGGGGCGGGGCCAGGTGAACAGCCTGAAGTGGTTAGGTAAGCAGGAGAGAGGGTCGCGGGCAGGGACACGGGTGACCAGCAGGCGGGTCTGCCGGCGGCAGGGACCTAAAGAGGGGGCCCGGCGGCTTGGCCGGCCCCTTAGCTGACCTGCGGGAAGCGGTCAAGGGAAGAGTGGGTTGGGGCCGGTGTCAAAAGCTGGAGGAGGTCCAGTGGGGAAGGCCCTGGGGCCCGGTGAAGGTGCCCCAGGAGCGCAAAGTGATTTTCTCGGACTTGACACAGCTCTCTCCCCGTTGTCAAAGGCTCACCCTAAACCTAAAACTAAGCCTATACCTCAACCTAACCCTCACCAGTGGCTCAGGCCCTAGGGCCCTGTGAAACCTGGATGAGGGTCTAAAGTGCCCACAAAAGCCTCACCTGCCTGAGCTTCAGACTGGATGCAAGCAAGAGGGACCCTTGTCCTCAGGGCAGGGCGTTCGAGGCGAATGGGGCGGAAAGCAGGCCCCCGGGGCCGGGCCACCAGACCAGTCAGAACCTCCGGAGGGGCCGGGGAGGAGCCCCCAGAGTGGAAAGTGATAATTTCTCGGACTTGACACAGCTCTCTCCCGGTTGTCAAAGCCCATAGGCAGGGCTCTGGGCGTCCCAGGACACTCTCCTCTCAGCTGCCCTTTGGTGGGAGCGATGGGGGCCGGGGCGGGGGGGTTAGAGGGCCGGCCCCGAGGCTCATGGAGGACCCTGGGTGTCCTGAAGGGATGGCTGGCTGGTCTGCCCACGCTTGGGGACCTGGGAGGCAACCTGTGAGCAGAGGGCTATGTGCCTTTACATCCCAGTGGTGGGGGCTATTCCTCTGTGTTTGGGAGCAGGGCAGACTGGCTGGTGCTGCTCGCTCATTGGTCGAATGGACCAGGGGCGTGGTTTCCGGAACCAGGAGGCGGGCCCAGGCCCACAGCTGAGCCAGGTCAAGTCAAGGCGGGGGCGGGGCCAGGTGAGCAGCTGGAGGCGGTCACGGGATCAAGGGGGCGGGGCCAGGTGAACAGCCTGAAGTGGTGAGGTAAGCAGGAGAGAGGGTCGCGGGCAGGGACACGGGTGACCAGCAGGCGGGTCTGCCGGCGGCAGGGACCTAAAGAGGGGGCCCGGCGGCTTGGCCGGCCCCTTAGCTGACCTGCGGGAAGCGGTCAAGGGAAGAGTGGGTTGGGGCCGGTGTCAAAAGCTGGAGGTGGTCCAGTGGGGAAGGCCCTGGGGCCCGGTGAAGGTGCCCCAGGAGCGCAAAGTGATTTTCTCGGACTTGACACAGCTCTCTCCCCGTTGTCAAAGGCTCACCGTAACCCTAAAACTAAGCCTATCCCTCAACCTAACCCTCACCAGTGGCTAAGGCCCTGGGGCCCTGTGAAACCTGGACAAGGGTCTCAAGTGCCCACAAAAGCCTCACCTGCCTGAGCTTCAGACTGGATGCCAGCAAGAGGGACCCTTGTCCTCAGGGCTGGGCGTTCCATTCGAAGGGGGCAGAAAGCAGGCCCCCGGGGCCGTTCCACCAGACCAGTCAGAACCTCCGGAGGGGCCGGGGAGGTGCCCCCAGAGTGGAAAGTGATAATTTCTCGGACTTGACACAGCTCTCTCCCGGTTTTCAAAGCCCATAGGCAGGGCTCTGGGCGTCCCAGGACACTCTGCTCTGAGCTGCCCTTTGGTGGGAGCGATGGGGGCCGGGGCGGGGGGGTTAGAGGGCCGGCCCCGAGGCTCATGGAGGCCCCTGGGTGTCCTGAAGGGATGGCTGGCTGGTCTGCCCACGCTTGGGGACCTGGGAGGCACCCTGTGAGCAGAGGGCTATGTGCCTTTACATCCCAGTGGTGGGGCTTTTCCTCTGTTTTTGGGAGCAGGGCAGGCTGGCTGGTGCTGATCGCTTATTGGTCGAATGGACCAGGGGCGTGGTTTCTGGAACCAGGAGGCGGGCCCAGGCCCACAGCTGAGCCAGGTCAAGTCAAGGAGGGGGCGGGGCCAGGTGAGCAGCTGGAGGCGGTCACGGGATCACGGGGGCGGGACCAGGTGAACAGCCTGAAGTGGTGAGGTAAGCAGGAGAGAGGGTCGCGGGCAGGGACACGGGTGACCAGCAGGCGGGTCTGCCAGCGGCAGGGACCTAAAGAGGGGGCCCGGCGGCTTGGCCGGCCACTTAGCTGACCTGTGGGAAGCGGTCAAGGGAAGAGTGGGTTGGGGCCGGTGTCAAAAGCTGGAGGTGGTCCAGTGGTGAAGGCCCTGGGGCCCGGTGAAGGTGCTCCAGGAGCGCAAAGTGATTTCCTCGGACTTGACACAGCTCTCTCCCCGTTGTCAAAGGCTAAACCTAACCCTAAAACTAATCCTATCACTCAACCTAACCCTCACCAGTGGCTAAGGCCCTGGGGCCCTGTGAAACCTGGACGAGGGTCTCAAGTACCCACAAAAGCCTCACCTGCCTGAGCTTCAGACTGGATGCCAGCAAGAGGGACCCTTGTCCTCATGGCAGGGCGTTCCAGAGGAATGGGGCGGAAAGCAGGCCCCCGGGGCCGGGCCACCAGACCAGTCAGAACCTCCGGAGGGGCCGGGGAGGTGCCCCCAGAGTGGAAAATGATAATTTCTCGGACTTGACACAGCTCTCTCCCGGTTGTCAAAGCCCATAGGCAGGGCTCTGGGCGTCCCAGGACACTCTGCTCTGAGCTGCCCTTTGGTGGGAGCGATGGGGGCCGGGGCGGGGGGGTTAGAGGGCCGGCCCCGAGGCTCATGGAGGCCCCTGGGTGTCCTGAAGGGATGGCTGGCTGGTCTGCCCACGCTTGGGGACCTGGGAGGCACCCTGTGAGCAGAGGGCTATGTGCCTTTACATCCCAGTGGTGGGGCTATTCCTCTGTTTTTGGGAGCAGGGCAGGCTGGCTGGTGCTGATCGCTTATTGGTCGAATGGACCAGGGGCGTGGTTTCTGGAACCAGGAGGCGGGCCCAGGCCCACAGCTGAGCCAGGTCAAGTCAAGGAGGGGGCGGGGCCAGGTGAGCAGCTGGAGGCGGTCACGGGATCACGGGGGCGGGGCCAGGTGAACAGCCTGAAGTGGTGAGGTAAGCAGGAGAGAGGGTCGCGGGCAGGGACACGGGTGACCAGCAGGCGGGTCTGCCGGCGGCAGGGACCTAAAGAGGGGGCCCGGCGGCTTGGCCGGCCACTTAGCTGACCTGCGGGAAGCGGTCAAGGGAAGAGTGGGTTGGGGCCGGTGTCAAAAGCTGGAGGTGGTCCAGTGGGGAAGGCCCTGGGGCCCGGTGAAGGTGCTCCAGGAGCGCAAAGTGATTTCCTCGGACTTGACACAGCTCTCTCCCCGTTGTCAAAGGCTAAACCTAACCCTAAAACTAATCCTATCACTCAACCTAACCCTCACCAGTGGCTAAGGCCCTGGGGCCCTGTGAAACCTGGACGAGGGTCTCAAGTACCCACAAAAGCCTCACCTGCCTGAGCTTCAGACTGGATGCCAGCAAGAGGGACCCTTGTCCTCAGGGCTGGGCGTTCCATTCGAAGGGGGCAGAAAGCAGGCCCCCGGGGCCGTTCCACCAGACCAGTCAGAACCTCCGGAGGGGCCGGGGAGGTGCCCCCAGAGTGGAAAGTGATAATTTCTCGGACTTGACACAGCTCTCTCCCGGTTGTCAAAGCCCATAGGCAGGGCTCTGGGCGTCCCAGGACACTCTGCTCTGAGCTGCCCTTTGGTGGGAGCGATGGGGGCCGGGGCCGGGGGGTTAGAGGGCCGGCCCCGAGGCTCATGGAGGCCCCTGGGTGTCCTGAAGGGAGGGCTGGCTGGTCTGCCCAAGCTTGGGGACCTGGGAGGCACCCTGTGAGCAGAGGGCTATGTGCCTTTACATCCCAGTGGTGGGGGCTATTCCTCTGTGTTTGGTAGCAGGGCAGACTGGCTGGTGCTGCTCGCTCATTGGTCGAATGGACCAGGGGCGTGGTTTCCGGAACCAGGAGGCGGGCCCAGGCCCACAGCTGAGCCAGGTCAAGTCAAGGCGGGGGCGGGGCCAGGTGAGCAGCTGGAGGCGGTCACGGGATCACGGGGGCGGGGCCAGGTGAACAGCCTGAAGTGGTGAGGTAAGCAGGAGAGAGGGTCGCGGGCAGGGACACGGGTGACCAGCAGGCGGGTCTGCCAGCGGCAGGGACCTAAAGAGGGGGCCCGGCGGCTTGGCCGGCCACTTAGCTGACCTGTGGGAAGCGGTCAAGGGAAGAGTGGGTTGGGGCCGGTGTCAAAAGCTGGAGGTGGTCCAGTGGTGAAGGCCCTGGGGCCCGGTGAATGTGCTCCAGGAGCGCAAAGTGATTTCCTCGGACTTGACACAGCTCTCTCCCCGTTGTCAAAGGCTAAACCTAACCCTAAAACTAATCCTATCACTCAACCTAACCCTCACCAGTGGCTAAGGCCCTGGGGCCCTGTGAAACCTGGACGAGGGTCTCAAGTACCCACAAAAGCCTCACCTGCCTGAGCTTCAGACTGGATGCCAGCAAGAGGGACCCTTGTCCTCATGGCAGGGCGTTCCAGAGGAATGGGGCGGAAAGCAGGCCCCCGGGGCCGGGCCACCAGACCAGTCAGAACCTCCGGAGGGGCCGGGGAGGTGCCCCCAGAGTGGAAAATGATAATTTCTCGGACTTGACACAGCTCTCTCCCGGTTGTCAAAGCCCATAGGCAGGGCTCTGGGCGTCCCAGGACACTCTGCTCTGAGCTGCCCTTTGGTGGGAGCGATGGGGGCCGGGGCCGGGGGGTTAGAGGGCCGACCCCGAGGCTCATGGAGGCCCCTGGGTGTCCTGAAGGGAGGGCTGGCTGGTCTGCCCAAGCTTGGGGACCTTGGAGGCACCCTGTGAGCAGAGGGCTATGTGCCTTTACATCCCAGTGGTGGGGGCTATTCCTCTGTGTTTGGGAGCAGGGCAGACTGGCTGGTGCTGCTCGCTCATTGGTCGAATGGACCAGGGGCGTGGTTTCCGGAACCAGGAGGCGGGCCCAGGCCCACAGCTGAGCCAGGTCAAGTCAAGGCGGGGGCGGGGCCAGGTGAGCAGCTGGAGGCGGTCACGGGATCAAGGGGGCGGGGCCAGGTGAACAGCCTGAAGTGGTGAGGTAAGCAGGAGAGAGGGTCGCGGGCAGGGACACGGATGACCAGCAGGCGGGTCTGCCGGCGGCAGGGACCTAAAGAGGGGGCCCGGCGGCTTGGCCGGCCCCTTAGCTGACCTGCGGGAAGCGGTCAAGGGAAGAGTGGGTTGGGGCCGGTGTCAAAAGCTGGAGGTGGTCCAGTGGTGAAGGCCCTGGGGCCCGGTGAAGGTGCTCCAGGAGCGCAAAGTGATTTCCTCGGACTTGACACAGCTCTCTCCCCGTTGTCAAAGGCTAAACCTAACCCTAAAACTAATCCTATCACTCAACCTAACCCTCACCAGTGGCTAAGGCCCTGGGGCCCTGTGAAACCTGGACGAGGGTCTCAAGTACCCACAAAAGCCTCACCTGCCTGAGCTTCAGACTGGATGCCAGCAAGAGGGACCCTTGTCCTCATGGCAGGGCGTTCCAGAGGAATGGGGCGGAAAGCAGGCCCCCGGGGCCGGGCCACCAGACCAGTCAGAACCTCCGGAGGGGCCGGGGAGGTGCCCCCAGAGTGGAAAATGATAATTTCTCGGACTTGACACAGCTCTCTCCCGGTTGTCAAAGCCCATAGGCAGGGCTCTGGGCGTCCCAGGACACTCTGCTCTGAGCTGCCCTTTGGTGGGAGCGATGGGGGCGGGGGCCGGGGGGTTAGAGGGCCGACCCCGAGGCTCATGGAGGCCCCTGGGTGTCCTGAAGGGAGGGCTGGCTGGTCTGCCCAAGCTTGGGGACCTGGGAGGCACCCTGTGAGCAGAGGGCTATGTGCCTTTACATCCCAGTGGTGGGGGCTATTCCTCTGTGTTTGGGAGCAGGGCAGACTGGCTGGTGCTGCTCGCTCATTGGTCGAATGGACCAGGGGCGTGGTTTCCGGAACCAGGAGGCGGGCCCAGGCCCACAGCTGAGCCAGGTCAAGTCAAGGCGGGGGCGGGGCCAGGTGAGCAGCTGGAGGCGGTCACGGGATCAAGGGGGCGGGGCCAGGTGAACAGCCTGAAGTGGTGAGGTAAGCAGGAGAGAGGGTCGCGGGCAGGGACACGGGTGACCAGCAGGCGGGTCTGCCGGCGGCAGGGACCTAAAGAGGGGGCCCGGCGGCTTGGCCGGCCCCTTAGCTGACCTGCGGGAAGCGGTCAAGGGAAGAGTGGGTTGGGGCCGGTGTCAAAAGCTGGAGGTGGTCCAGTGGGGAAGGCCCTGGGGCCCGGTGAAGGTGCCCCAGGAGCGCAAAGTGATTTTCTCGGACTTGACACAGCTCTCTCCCCGTTGTCAAAGGCTCACCGTAACCCTAAAACTAAGCCTATCCCTCAACCTAACCCTCACCAGTGGCTAAGGCCCTGGGGCCCTGTGAAACCTGGACGAGGGTCTCAAGTGCCCACAAAAGCCTCACCTGCCTGAGCTTCAGACTGGATGCCAGCAAGAGGGACCCTTGTCCTCAGGGCTGGGCGTTCCATTCGAAGGGGGCAGAAAGCAGGCCCCCGGGGCCGTTCCACCAGACCAGTCAGAACCTCCGGAGGGGCCGGGGAGGTGCCCCCAGAGTGGAAAGTGATAATTTCTCGGACTTGACACAGCTCTCTCCCGGTTTTCAAAGCCCATAGGCAGGGCTCTGGGCGTCCCAGGACACTCTGCTCTGAGCTGCCCTGTGGTGGGAGCGATGGGGGCCGGGGCGGGGGGGTTAGAAGGCCGGCCCCGAGGCTCATGGAGGCCCCTGGGTGTCCTGAAGGGATGGCTGGCTGGTCTGCCCACGCTTGGGGACCTGGGAGGCACCCTGTGAGCAGAGGGCTATGTGCCTTTACATCCCAGTGGTGGGGCTATTCCTCTGTTTTTGGGAGCAGGGCAGGCTGGCTGGTGCTGATCGCTTATTGGTCGAATGGACCAGGGGCGTGGTTTCTGGAACCAGGAGGCGGGCCCAGGCCCACAGCTGAGCCAGGTCAAGTCAAGGAGGGGGCGGGGCCAGGTGAGCAGCTGGAGGCGGTCACGGGATCACGGGGGCGGGGCCAGGTGAACAGCCTGAAGTGGTGAGGTAAGCAGGAGAGAGGGTCGCGGGCAGGGACACGGGTGACCAGCAGGCGGGTCTGCCAGCGGCAGGGACCTAAAGAGGGGGCCCGGCGGCTTGGCCGGCCACTTAGCTGACCTGTGGGAAGCGGTCAAGGGAAGAGTGGGTTGGGGCCGGTGTCAAAAGCTGGAGGTGGTCCAGTGGTGAAGGCCCTGGGGCCCGGTGAAGGTGCTCCAGGAGCGCAAAGTGATTTCCTCGGACTTGACACAGCTCTCTCCCCGTTGTCAAAGGCTAAACCTAACCCTAAAACTAATCCTATCACTCAACCTAACCCTCACCAGTGGCTAAGGCCCTGGGGCCCTGTGAAACCTGGACGAGGGTCTCAAGTACCCACAAAAGCCTCACCTGCCTGAGCTTCAGACTGGATGCCAGCAAGAGGGACCCTTGTCCTCAGGGCAGGGCGTTCCAGGGGAATGGGGCGGAAAGCAGGCCCCCGGGGCCGGGCCACCAGACCAGTCAGAACCTCCGGAGGGGCCGGGGAGGTGCCCCCAGAGTGGAAAATGATAATTTCTCGGACTTGACACAGCTCTCTCCCGGTTGTCAAAGCCCATAGGCAGGGCTCTGGGCGTCCCAGGACACTCTGCTCTGAGCTGCCCTTTGGTGGGAGCGATGGGGGCCGGGGCCGGGGGGTTAGAGGGCCGACCCCGAGGCTCATGGAGGCCCCTGGGTGTCCTGAAGGGAGGGCTGGCTGGTCTGTCCAAGCTTGGGGACCTGGGAGGCACCCTGTGAGCAGAGGGCTATGTGCCTTTACATCCCAGTGGTGGGGGCTATTCCTCTGTGTTTGGGAGCAGGGCAGACTGGCTGGTGCTGCTCGCTCATTGGTCGAATGGACCAGGGGCGTGGTTTCCGGAACCAGGAGGCGGGCCCAGGCCCACAGCTGAGCCAGGTCAAGTCAAGGCGGGGGCGGGGCCAGGTGAGCAGCTGGAGGCGGTCACGGGATCAAGGGGGCGGGGCCAGGTGAACAGCCTGAAGTGGTGAGGTAAGCAGGAGAGAGGGTCGCGGGCAGGGACACGGGTGACCAGCAGGCGGGTCTGCCGGCGGCAGGGACCTAAAGAGGGGGCCCGGCGGCTTGGCCGGCCCCTTAGCTGACCTGCGGGAAGCGGTCAAGGGAAGAGTGGGTTGGGGCCGGTGTCAAAAGCTGGAGGTGGTCCAGTGGGGAAGGCCCTGGGGCCCGGTGAAGGTGCCCCAGGAGCGCAAAGTGATTTTCTCGGACTTGACACAGCTCTCTCCCCGTTGTCAAAGGCTCACCGTAACCAAAAAACTAAGCCTATCCCTCAACCTAACCCTCACCAGTGGCTAAGGCCCTGGGGACCTGTGAAACCTGGACGAGGGTCTCAAGTGCCCACAAAAGCCTCACCTTCCTGAGCTTCAGACTGGATGCCAGCAAGAGGGACCCTTGTCCTCAGGGCTGGGCGTTCCATTCGAAGGGGGCAGAAAGCAGGCCCCCGGGGCCGTTCCACCAGACCAGTCAGAACCTCCGGAGGGGCCGGGGAGGTGCCCCCAGAGTGGAAAGTGATAATTTCTCGGACTTGACACAGCTCTCTCCCGGTTTTCAAAGCCCATAGGCAGGGCTCTGGGCGTCCCAGGACACTCTGCTCTGAGCTGCCCTTTGGTGGGAGCGATGGGGGCCGGGGCGGGGGGGTTAGAGGGCCGGCCCCGAGGCTCATGGAGGCCCCTGGGTGTCCTGAAGGGATGGCTGGCTGGTCTGCCCACGCTTGGGGACCTGGGAGGCACCCTGTGAGCAGAGGGCTATGTGCCTTTACATCCCAGTGGTGGGGCTATTCCTCTGTGTTTGGGAGCAGGGCAGGCTGGCTGGTGCTGATCGCTTATTGGTCGAATGGACCAGGGGCGTGGTTTCTGGAACCAGGAGGCGGGCCCAGGCCCACAGCTGAGCCAGGTCAAGTCAAGGAGGGGGCGGGGCCAGGTGAGCAGCTGGAGGCGGTCACGGGATCACGGGGGCGGGGCCAGGTGAACAGCCTGAAGTGGTGAGGTAAGCAGGAGAGAGGGTCGCGGGCAGGGACACGGGTGACCAGCAGGCGGGTCTGCCAGCGGCAGGGACCTAAAGAGGGGGCCCGGCGGCTTGGCCGGCCACTTAGCTGACCTGCGGGAAGCGGTCAAGGGAAGAGTGGGTTGGGACCGGTGTCAAAAGCTGGAGGTGGTCCAGTGGTGAAGGCCCTGGGGCCCGGTGAAGGTGCTCCAGGAGCGCAAAGTGATTTCCTCGGACTTGACACAGCTCTCTCCCCGTTGTCAAAGGCTAAACCTAACCCTAAAACTAATCCTATCACTCAACCTAACCCTCACCAGTGGCTAAGGCCCTGGGGCCCTGTGAAACCTGGACGAGGGTCTCAAGTACCCACAAAAGCCTCACCTGCCTGAGCTTCAGACTGGATGCCAGCAAGAGGGACCCTTGTCCTCAGGGCAGGGCGTTCCAGGGGAATGGGGCGGAAAGCAGGCCCCCGGGGCCGGGCCACCAGACCAGTCAGAACCTCCGGAGGGGCCGGGGAGGTGCCCCCAGAGTGGAAAATGATAATTTCTCGGACTTGACACAGCTCTCTCCCGGTTGTCAAAGCCCATAGGCAGGGCTCTGGGCATCCCAGGACACTCTGCTCTGAGCTGCCCTTTGGTGGGAGCGATGGGGGCGGGGGCCGGGGGGTTAGAGGGCCGACCCCGAGGCTCATGGAGGCCCCTGGGTGTCCTGAAGGGAGGGCTGGCTGGTCTGCCCAAGCTTGGGGACCTGGGAGGCACCCTGTGAGCAGAGGGCTATGTGCCTTTACATCCCAGTGGTGGGGGCTATTCCTCTGTGTTTGGGAGCAGGGCAGACTGGCTGGTGCTGCTCGCTCATTGGTCGAATGGACCAGGGGCGTGGTTTCCGGAACCAGGAGGCGGGCCCAGGCCCACAGCTGAGCCTGGTCAAGTCAAGGCGGGGGCGGGGCCAGGTGAGCAGCTGGAGGCGGTCACGGGATCAAGGGGGCGGGGCCAGGTGAACAGCCTGAAGTGGTGAGGTAAGCAGGAGAGAGGGTCTCGGGCAGGGACACGGGTGACCAGCAGGCGGGTCTGCCGGCGGCAGGGACCTAAAGAGGGGGCCCGGCGGCTTGGCCGGCCGCTTAGCTGACCTGCGGGAAGCGGTCAAGGGAAGAGTGGGTTGGTGCCGGTGTCAAAAGCTGGAGGTGGTCCAGTGGGGAAGGCCCTGGGGCCCGGTGAAGGTGCCCTAGGAGCGCAAAGTGATTTTCTCGGACTTGACACAGCTCTCTCCCGGTTGTCAAAGGCTATCCCTTACCCTAAAACTAAGCCTATCCCTCAACCTAACCCTCACCAGTGGCTAAGGCCCTGGGGACCTGTGAAACCTGGACGATTGTCTCAAGTGCCCACAAAAGCCTCACCTCCCTGACCTTCAGACTGGATTCCAGCAAGAGGGACCCTTGTCCTCAGGGCAGGGCGTTCCAGGCGAATGGGGCGGAAAGCAGGCCCCCGCGGCCGGGCCACTAGACCAGTCAGAAACTCCGGAGGGGCCGGGGAGGTGCCCCCAGAGTGGAAAGTGATAATTTCTCGGACTTGACACAGCTCTCTCCCGGTTGTCAAAGCCCATAGGCAGGGCTCTGGGCGTCCCAGGACACTCTGCTCTGAGCTGCCCTTTGGTGGGAGCGATGGGGGCCGGGCCGGGGGGGTTAGAGGGCCGGCCCCGAGGCTCTTGGAGGCCCCTGGGTGTCCTGAAGGGAGGGCTGGCTGGTCTGCCCACGCTTGGGGACCTGGGAGGCACCCTGTGAGCAGAGGGATATGTGCCTTTACATCCCAGTGGTGGGGGCTATTCCTCTGTGTTTGGGAGCAGGTCAGACTGGCTGGTGCTGCTCGCTCATTGGTCGAATGGACCAGGGGCGTGGTTTCCGGAACCAGGAGGCGGGCCCAGGCCCACAGCTGAGCCAGGTGAAGTCAAGGCGGGGGCGGGGCCAGGTGAGCAGCTGGAGGCGGTAACGGGATCACGGAGGCGGGGCCAGGTGAACAGCCTGAAGTGGTGAGGTAAGCAGGAGAGAGGGTCGCGGGCAGGGACATGAGTGACCAGCAGGCGGGTCTGCCGGCGGCAGGGACCTAAAGAGGGGGCCCGGCGGCTTGGCCGGCCCCTTAGCTGACCTGCGGGAAGCGGTCAAGGGAAGAGTGGGTTGGGGCCGGTATCAAAAGCTGGAGGTGGTCCAGTGGGGAAGGCCCTGGGGCCCGGTGAAGGTGCCCCAGGAGCGCAAAATGATTTTCTCGGACTTGACACCGCTCTCTCCCCGTTGTCAAAGGCTAACCCTAACCCTAAAACTAAGCCTATCCCTAAACCTAACCCTCACCAGTGGCTAAGGCCTTGGGGCCCTGTGAAACCTGGACGAGGGTCTCAAGTGCCCACAAAAGCCTCACCTGCCTGAGCTTCAGACTGGATGCCAGCAAGAGGGACCCTTGTCCTCAGGGCAGGGTGTTCCAGGCGAATGGGGCGGAAAGCAGGCCCCCGGGGCCGGGCCACCAGACCAGTCAGAACCTCCGGAGGGGCCGGGGAGGTGCCCCCAGAGTGGAAAGTGATAATTTCTCGGACTTGACACAGCTCTCTCCCGGTTTTCAAAGCCCATAGGCAGGGCTCTGGGCGTCCCAGGACACTCTGCTCTGAGCTGCCCTTTGGTGGGAGCGATGGGGGCCGGGGCGGGGGGGTTAGAGGGCCGGCCCCGAGGCTCATGGAGGCCCCTGGGTGTCCTGAAGGGATGGCTGGCTGGTCTGCCCACGCTTGGGGACCTGGGAGGCACCCTGTGAGCAGAGGGCTATGTGCCTTTACATCCCAGTGGTGGGGCTACTCCTCTGTGTTTGGGAGCAGGGCAGGCTGGCTGGTGCTGATCGCTTATTGGTCGAATGGACCAGGGGCGTGGTTTCTGGAACCAGGAGGCGGGCCCAGGCCCACAGCTGAGCCAGGTCAAGTCAAGGAGGGGGCGGGGCCAGGTGAGCAGCTGGAGGCGGTCACGGGATCACGGGGGCGGGGCCAGGTGAACAGCCTGAAGTGGTGAGGTAAGCAGGAGAGAGGGTCGCGGGCAGGGACACGGGTGACCAGCAGGCGGGTCTGCCAGCGGCAGGGACCTAAAGAGGGGGCCCGGCGGCTTGGCCGGCCACTTAGCTGACCTGCGGGAAGCGGTCAAGGGAAGAGTGGGTTGGGACCGGTGTCAAAAGCTGGAGGTGGTCCAGTGGTGAAGGCCCTGGGGCCCGGTGAAGGTGCTCCAGGAGCGCAAAGTGATTTCCTCGGACTTGACACAGCTCTCTCCCCGTTGTCAAAGGCTAAACCTAACCCTAAAACTAATCCTATCACTCAACCTAACCCTCACCAGTGGCTAAGGCCCTGGGGCCCTGTGAAACCTGGACGAGGGTCTCAAGTACCCACAAAAGCCTCACCTGCCTGAGCTTCAGACTGGATGCCAGCAAGAGGGACCCTTGTCCTCAGGGCAGGGCGTTCCAGGGGAATGGGGCGGAAAGCAGGCCCCCGGGGCCGGGCCACCAGACCAGTCAGAACCTCCGGAGGGGCCGGGGAGGTGCCCCCAGAGTGGAAAATGATAATTTCTCGGACTTGACACAGCTCTCTCCCGGTTGTCAAAGCCCATAGGCAGGGCTCTGGGCATCCCAGGACACTCTGCTCTGAGCTGCCCTTTGGTGGGAGCGATGGGGGCCGGGGCCGGGGGGTTAGAGGGCCGACCCCGAGGCTCATGGAGGCCCCTGGGTGTCCTGAAGGGAGGGCTGGCTGGTCTGCCCAAGCTTGGGGACCTGGGAGGCACCCTGTGAGCAGAGGGCTATGTGCCTTTACATCCCAGTGGTGGGGGCTATTCCTCTGTGTTTGGGAGCAGGGCAGACTGGCTGGTGCTGCTCGCTCATTGGTCGAATGGACCAGGGGCGTGGTTTCCGGAACCAGGAGGCGGGCCCAGGCCCACAGCTGAGCCTGGTCAAGTCAAGGCGGGGGCGGGGCCAGGTGAGCAGCTGGAGGCGGTCACGGGATCAAGGGGGCGGGGCCAGGTGAACAGCCTGAAGTGGTGAGGTAAGCAGGAGAGAGGGTCTCGGGCAGGGACACGGGTGACCAGCAGGCGGGTCTGCCGGCGGCAGGGACCTAAAGAGGGGGCCCGGCGGCTTGGCCGGCCCCTTAGCTGACCTGCGGGAAGCGGTCAAGGGAAGAGTGGGTTGGTGCCGGTGTCAAAAGCTGGAGGTGGTCCAGTGGGGAAGGCCCTGGGGCCCGGTGAAGGTGCCCTAGGAGCGCAAAGTGATTTTCTCGGACTTGACACAGCTCTCTCCCGGTTGTCAAAGGCTATCCCTTACCCTAAAACTAAGCCTATCCCTCAACCTAACCCTCACCAGTGGCTAAGGCCCTGGGGACCTGTGAAACCTGGACGATTGTCTCAAGTGCCCACAAAAGCCTCACCTCCCTGACCTTCAGACTGGATTCCAGCAAGAGGGACCCTTGTCCTCAGGGCAGGGCGTTCCAGGCGAATGGGGCGGAAAGCAGGCCCCCGCGGCCGGGCCACTAGACCAGTCAGAACCTCCGGAGGGGCCGGGGAGGTGCCCCCAGAGTGGAAAGTGATAATTTCTCGGACTTGACACAGCTCTCTCCCGGTTGTCAAAGCCCATAGGCAGGGCTCTGGGCGTCCCAGGACACTCTGCTCTGAGCTGCCCTTTGGTGGGAGCGATGGGGGCCGGGCCGGGGGGGTTAGAGGGCCGGCCCCGAGCTCTTGGAGGCCCCTGGGTGTCCTGAAGGGAGGGCTGGCTGGTCTGCCCACGCTTGGGGACCTGGGAGGCACCCTGTGAGCAGAGGGATATGTGCCTTTACATCCCAGTGGTGGGGGCTATTCCTCTGTGTTTGGGAGCAGGTCAGACTGGCTGGTGCTGCTCGCTCATTGGTCGAATGGACCAGGGGCGTGGTTTCCGGAACCAGGAGGCGGGCCCAGGCCCACAGCTGAGCCAGGTGAAGTCAAGGCGGGGGCGGGGCCAGGTGAGCAGCTGGAGGCAGTCACTGGATCAAGGGGGCGGGGCCAGGTGAACAGCCTGAAGTGGTGAGGTAAGCAGGAGAGAGGGTCGCGGGCAGGGACACGGGTGACCAGCAGGCGGGTCTGCCGGCGGCAGGGACCTAAAGCGGGGGCCCGGCGGCTTGGCCGGCCCCTTAGCTGACCTGCGGGAAGCGGTCAAGGGAAGAGTGGGTTGGGGCCGGTGTCAAAAGCTGGAGGTGGTCCAGTGGGGAAGGCCCTGGGGCCCGGTGAAGGTGCCCCAGGAGCGCAAAGTGATTTTCTCGGACTTGACACAGCTCTCTCCCCGTTGTCAAAGGCTAACCCTAACCCTAAAACTAAGCCTATTCCTCAACCTAACCCTAACCAGTGGCTAAGGCCCTGGGGCCCTGTGAAACCTGGACGAGGGTCTCAAGTGCCCACAAAAGCCTCACCTGCCTGAGCTTCAGACTGGATGCCAGCAAGAGGGACCGTTGTCCTCAGGGCAGGGCGTTCCAGGCGAATGGGGCGGAAAGCAGGCCCCCGGGGCCGGGCCACCAGACCAGTCAGAACCTCCGGAGGGGCCGGGCAGGTGCCCCCAGAGTGGAAAGTGATAATTTCTCGGACTTGACACAGCTCTCTCCCGGTTGTCAAAGCCCATAGGCAGGGCTCTGGGCGTCCCAGGACACTCTCCTCTCAGCTGCCCTTTGGTGGGAGCGATGGGGGCCGGGGCGGGGGGGTTAGAGGGCCGGCCCCGAGGCTCATGGAGGACCCTGGGTGTCCTGAAGGGATGGCTGGCTGGTCTGCCCACGCTTGGGGACCTGGGAGGCACCCTGTGAGCAGAGGGCTATGTGCCTTTACATCCCAGTGGTGGGGGCTATTCCTCTGTGTTTGGGAGCAGGGCAGACTGGCTGGTGCTGCTCGCTCATTGGTCGAATGGACCAGGGGCGTGGTTTCCGGAACCAGGAGGCGGGCCCAGGCCCACAGCTGAGCCAGGTCAAGTCAAGGCGGGGGCGGGGCCAGGTGAGCAGCTGGAGGCAGTCACGGGATCAAGGGGGCGGGGCCAGGTGAACAGCCTGAAGTGGTGAGGTAAGCAGGAGAGAGGGTCGCGGGCAGGGACACGGGTGACCAGCAGGCGGGTCTGCCGGCGGCAGGGACCTAAAGAGGGGGCCCGGCGGCTTGGCCGGCCCCTTAGCTGACCTGCGGGAAGCGGTCAAGGGAAGAGTGGGTTGGGGCCGGTGTCAAAAGCTGGAGGTGGTCCAGTGGGGAAGGCCCTGGGGCCCGGTGAAGGTGCCCCAGGAGCGCAAAGTGATTTTCTCGGACTTGACACAGCTCTCTCCCCGTTGTCAAAGGCTCACCGTAACCCTAAAACTAAGCCTATCCCTCAACCTAACCCTCACCAGTGGCTAAGGCCCTGGGGCCCTGTGAAACCTGGACGAGGGTCTCAAGTGCCCACAAAAGCCTCACCTGCCTGAGCTTCAGACTGGATGCCAGCAAGAGGGACCCTTGTCCTCAGGGCAGGGTGTTCCAGGCCAATGGGGCGGAAAGCAGGCCCACGGGGCTGGGCCACCAGACCAGTCAGAACCTCCGGAGGGGTCGGGGAGTTGCCCCCAGAGTGGAAAGTGATGATTTCTCGGACTTGACACAGCTCTCTCCCAGTTGTCAAAGCCCATAGGCAGGGCTCTGGGCGTCCCAGGACACTCTGCTCTGAGCTGCCCTTTGGTGGGAGCGATGGGGGCCGGGACGGGGGGGTTAGAGGGCCGGCCCCGAGGCTCCTGGAGGACCCTGGGTGTCCTGAAGGGAGGGCTGGCTGGTCTGCCCACGCTTGGGGACCTGGGAGGCACCCTGTGAGCAGAGGGCTATGTGCCTTTACATCCCAGTCAGTGGTGGGGGCTATTCCTCTGTGTTTGGGAGCAGGGCAGACTGGCTGGTGCGGCTCGCTCATTGGTCGAATGGACCAGGGGCGTGGTTTCCGGAACCAGGAGGCGGGCTTAGGCCCACAGCTGAGCCATTTAAAGTCAAGGCGGTGGCAGGGCCAGGTGAGCAGCTGGAGGCAGTAACGGGATCACGGAGGCGGGGCCAGGTGAACAGCCTGAAGTGGTGAGGTAAGCAGGAGAGAGGGTCGCGGGCAGGGACATGAGTGACCAGCAGGCGGGTCTGCCGGCGGCAGGGACCTAAAGAGGGGGCCCGGCGGCTTGGCCGGCCCCTTAGCTGACCTGCGGGAAGCGGTCAAGGGAAGAGTGGGTTGGGGCCGGTATCAAAAGCTGGAGGTGGTCCAGTGGGGAAGGCCCTGGGGCCCGGTGAAGGAGCCCCAGGAGCGCAAAATGATTTTCTCGGACTTGACACCGCTCTCTCCCCGTTGTCAAAGGCTAACCCTAACCCTAAAACTAAGCCTATCCCTAAACCTAACCCTCACCAGTTGCTAAGGCCTTGGGGCCCTGTGAAACCTGGACGAGGGTCTCAAGTGCCCACAAAAGCCTCACCTGCCTGAGCTTCAGACTGGATGCCAGCAAGAGGGACCCTTGTCCTCAGGGCAGGGCGTTCCAGGCGAATGGGGCGGAAAGCAGGCCCCCGGGGCCGTTCCACCAGACCAGTCGGAACCTCCGGAGGGGCCGGGGAGGTGCCCCCAGAGTGGAAAGTGATAATTTCTCGGACTTGACACAGCTCTCTCCCGGTTGTCAAAGCCCATAGGCAGGGCTCTGGGCGTCCCAGGACACTCTCCTCTCAGCTGCCCTTTGGTGGGAGCGATGTGGGCCGGGGCGGGGGGGTTAGAGGGCCGGCCCCGAGGCTCATGGAGGACCCTGGGTGTCCTGAAGGGATGGCTGGCTGGTCTGCCCACGCTTTGGGACCTGGGAGGCAACCTGTGAGCAGAGGGCTATGTGCCTTTACATCCCAGTGGTGGGGGCTATTCCTCTGTGTTTGGGAGCAGGGCAGACTGGCTGGTGCTGCTCGCTCATTGGTCGAATGGACCAGGGGCGTGGTTTCCGGAACCAGGAGGCGGGCCCAGGCCCACAGCTGAGCCAGGTCAAGTCAAGGCGGGGGCGGGGCCAGGTGAGCAGCTGGAGGCGGTCACGGGATCAAGGGGGCGGGGCCAGGTGAACAGCCTGAAGTGGTGAGGTAAGCAGGAGAGAGGGTCTCGGGCAGGGACACGGGTGACCAGCAGGCGGGTCTGCCGGCGGCAGGGACCTAAAGAGGGGGCCCGGCGGCTTGGCCGGCCCCTTAGCTGACCTGCGGGAAGCGGTCAAGGGAAGAGTGGGTTGGGGCCGGTGTCAAAAGCTGGAGGTGGTCCAGTGGGGAAGGCCCTGGGGCCCGGTGAAGGTGCCCCAGGAGCGCAAAGTGATTTTCTCGGACTTGACACAGCTCTCTCCCCGTTGTCAAAGGCTCACCGTAACCCTAAAACTAAGCCTATCCCTCAACCTAACCCTCACCAGTGGCTAAGGCCCTGGGGCCCTGTGAAACCTGGACGAGGGTCTCAAGTGCCCACAAAAGCCTCACCTGCCTGAGCTTCAGACTGGATGCCAGCAAGAGGGACCCTTGTCCTCAGGGCTGGGCGTTCCATTCGAAGGGGGCAGAAAGCAGGCCCCCGGGGCCGTTCCACCAGACCAGTCAGAACCTCCGGAGGGGCCGGGGAGGTGCCCCCAGAGTGGAAAGTGATAATTTCTCGGACTTGACACAGCTCTCTCCCGGTTTTCAAAGCTCATAGGCAGGGCTCTGGGCGTCCCAGGACACTCTGCTCTGAGCTGCCCTTTGGTGGGAGCGATGGGGGCCGGGGCGGGGGGGTTAGAGGGCCGGCCCCGAGGCTCATGGAGGCCCCTGGGTGTCCTGAAGGGATGGCTGGCTGGTCTGCCCACGCTTGGGGACCTGGGAGGCACCCTGTGAGCAGAGGGCTATGTGCCTTTACATCCCAGTGGTGGGGCTATTCCTCTGTGTTTGGGAGCATGGCAGGCTGGCTGGTGCTGATCGCTTATTGGTCGAATGGACCAGGGGCGTGGTTTCTGGAACCAGGAGGCGGGCCCAGGCCCACAGCTGAGCCAGGTCAAGTCAAGGAGGGGGCGGGGCCAGGTGAGCAGCTGGAGGCGGTCACGGGATCACGGGGGCGGGGCCAGGTGAACAGCCTGAAGTGGTGAGGTAAGCAGGAGAGAGGGTCGCGGGCAGGGACACGGGTGACCAGCAGGCGGGTCTGCCAGCAGCAGGGACCTAAAGAGGGGGCCCGGCGGCTTGGCCGGCCACTTAGCTGACCTGCGGGAAGCGGTCAAGGGAAGAGTGGGTTGGGGCCGGTGTCAAAAGCTGGAGGTGGTCCAGTGGTGAAGGCCCTGGGGCCCGGTGAAGGTGCTCCAGGAGCGCAAAGTGATTTCCTCGGACTTGACACAGCTCTCTCCCCGTTGTCAAAGGCTAAACCTAACCCTAAAACTAATCCTATCACTCAACCTAACCCTCACCAGTGGCTAAGGCCCTGGGGCCCTGTGAAACCTGGACGAGGGTCTCAAGTACCCACAAAAGCCTCACCTGCCTGAGCTTCAGACTGGATGCCAGCAAGAGGGACCCTTGTCCTCAGGGCAGGGCGTTCCAGGGGAATGGGGCGGAAAGCAGGCCCCCGGGGCCGGGCCACCAGACCAGTCAGAACCTCCGGAGGGGCCGGGGAGGTGCCCCCAGAGTGGAAAATGATAATTTCTCGGACTTGACACAGCTCTCTCCCGGTTGTCAAAGCCCATAGGCAGGGCTCTGGGCATCCCAGGACACTCTGCTCTGAGCTGCCCTTTGGTGGGAGCGATGGGGGCCGGGGCCGGGGGGTTAGAGGGCCGACCCCGAGGCTCATGGAGGCCCCTGGGTGTCCTGAAGGGAGGGCTGGCTGGTCTGCCCAAGCTTGGGGACCTGGGAGGCACCCTGTGAGCAGAGGGCTATGTGCCTTTACATCCCAGTGGTGGGGGCTATTCCTCTGTGTTTGGGAGCAGGGCAGACTGGCTGGTGCTGCTCGCTCATTGGTCGAATGGACCAGGGGCGTGGTTTCCGGAACCAGGAGGCGGGCCCAGGCCCACAGCTGAGCCTGGTCAAGTCAAGGCGGGGGCGGGGCCAGGTGAGCAGCTGGAGGCGGTCACGGGATCAAGGGGGCGGGGCCAGGTGAACAGCCTGAAGTGGTGAGGTAAGCAGGAGAGAGGGTCTCGGGCAGGGACACGGGTGACCAGCAGGCGGGTCTGCCGGCGGCAGGGACCTAAAGAGGGGGCCCGGCGGCTTGGCCGGCCCCTTAGCTGACCTGCGGGAAGCGGTCAAGGGAAGAGTGGGTTGGGGCCGGTGTCAAAAGCTGGAGGTGGTCCAGTGGGGAAGGCCCTGGGGCCCGGTGAAGGTGCCCCAGGAGCGCAAAGTGATTTTCTCGGACTTGACACAGCTCTCTCCCCGTTGTCAAAGGCTCACCGTAACCCTAAAACTAAGCCTATCCCTCAACCTAACCCTCACCAGTGGCTAAGGCCCTGGGGACCTGTGAAACCTGGACGAGGGTCTCAAGTGCCCACAAAAGCCTCACCTTCCTGAGCTTCAGACTGGATGCCAGCAAGAGGGACCCTTGTCCTCAGGGCTGGGCGTTCCATTCGGAGGGGGCAGAAAGCAGGCCCCCGGGGCCGTTCCACCAGACCAGTCAGAACCTCCGGAGGGGCCGGGGAGGTGCCCCCAGAGTGGAAAGTGATAATTTCTCGGACTTGACACAGCTCTCTCCCGGTTTTCAAAGCCCATAGGCAGGGCTCTGGGCGTCCCAGGACACTCTGCTCTGAGCTGCCCTTTGGTGGGAGCGATGGGGGCCGGGGCGGGGGGGTTAGAGGGCCGGCCCCGAGGCTCATGGAGGCCCCTGGGTGTCCTGAAGGGATGGCTGGCTGGTCTGCCCACGCTTGGGGACCTGGGAGGCACCCTGTGAGCAGAGGGCTATGTGCCTTTACATCCCAGTGGTGGGGCTATTCCTCTGTGTTTGGGAGCAGGGCAGGCTGGCTGGTGCTGATCGCTTATTGGTCGAATGGACCAGGGGCGTGGTTTCTGGAACCAGGAGGCGGGCCCAGGCCCACAGCTGAGCCAGGTCAAGTCAAGGAGGGGGCGGGGCCAGGTGAGCAGCTGGAGGCGGTCACGGGATCACGGGGGCGGGGCCAGGTGAACAGCCTGAAGTGGTGAGGTAAGCAGGAGAGAGGGTCGCGGGCAGGGACACGGGTGACCAGCAGGCGGGTCTGCCAGCGGCAGGGACCTAAAGAGGGGGCCCGGCGGCTTGGCCGGCCACTTAGCTGACCTGCGGGAAGCGGTCAAGGGAAGAGTGGGTTGGGACCGGTGTCAAAAGCTGGAGGTGGTCCAGTGGTGAAGGCCCTGGGGCCCGGTGAAGGTGCTCCAGGAGCGCAAAGTGATTTCCTCGGACTTGACACAGCTCTCTCCCCGTTGTCAAAGGCTAAACCTAACCCTAAAACTAATCCTATCACTCAACCTAACCCTCACCAGTGGCTAAGGCCCTGGGGCCCTGTGAAACCTGGACGAGGGTCTCAAGTACCCACAAAAGCCTCACCTGCCTGAGCTTCAGACTGGATGCCAGCAAGAGGGACCCTTGTCCTCAGGGCAGGGCGTTCCAGGGGAATGGGGCGGAAAGCAGGCCCCCGGGGCCGGGCCACCAGATCAGTCAGAACCTCCGGAGGGGCCGGGGAGGTGCCCCCAGAGTGGAAAATGATAATTTCTCGGACTTGACACAGCTCTCTCCCGGTTGTCAAAGCCCATAGGCACTGCTCTGGGCATCCCAGGACACTCTGCTCTGAGCTGCCCTTTGGTGGGAGCGATGGGGGCCGGGGCCGGGGGGTTAGAGGGCCGACCCCGAGGCTCATGGAGGCCCCTGGGTGTCCTGAAGGGAGGGCTGGCTGGTCTGCCCAAGCTTGGGGACCTGGGAGGCACCCTGTGAGCAGAGGGCTATGTGCCTTTACATCCCAGTGGTGGGGGCTATTCCTCTGTGTTTGGGAGCAGGGCAGACTGGCTGGTGCTGCTCGCTCATTGGTCGAATGGACCAGGGGCGTGGTTTCCGGAACCAGGAGGCGGGCCCAGGCCCACAGCTGAGCCTGGTCAAGTCAAGGCGGGGGCGGGGCCAGGTGAGCAGGGGGAGGCGGTCACGGGATCAAGGGGGCGGGGCCAGGTGAACAGCCTGAAGTGGTGAGGTAAGCAGGAGAGAGGGTCTCGGGCAGGGACACGGGTGACCAGCAGGCGGGTCTGCCGGCGGCAGGGACCTAAAGAGGGGGCCCGGCGGCTTGGCCGGCCCCTTAGCTGACCTGCGGGAAGCGGTCAAGGGAAGAGTGGGTTGGTGCCGGTGTCAAAAGCTGGAGGTGGTCCAGTGGGGAAGGCCCTGGGGCCCGGTGAAGGTGCCCTAGGAGCGCAAAGTGATTTTCTCGGACTTGACACAGCTCTCTCCCGGTTGTCAAAGGCTATCCCTTACCCTAAAACTAAGCCTATCCCTCAACCTAACCCTCACCAGTGGCTAAGGCCCTGGGGACCTGTGAAACCTGGACGATTGTCTCAAGTGCCCACAAAAGCCTCACCTCCCTGACCTTCAGACTGGATTCCAGCAAGAGGGACCCTTGTCCTCAGGGCAGGGCGTTCCAGGCGAATGGGGCGGAAAGCAGGCCCCCGCGGCCGGGCCACTAGACCAGTCAGAACCTCCGGAGGGGCCGGGGAGGTGCCCCCAGAGTGGAAAGTGATAATTTCTCAGACTTGACACAGCTCTCTCCCGGTTGTCAAAGCCCATAGGCAGGGCTCTGGGCGTCCCAGGACACTCTGCTCTGAGCTGCCCTTTGGTGGGAGCGATGGGGGCCGGGCCGGGGGGGTTAGAGGGCCGGCCCCGAGGCTCTTGGAGGCCCCTGGGTGTCCTGAAGGGAGGGCTGGCTGGTCTGCCCACGCTTGGGGACCTGGGAGGCACCCTGTGAGCAGAGGGATATGTGCCTTTACATCCCAGTGGTGGGGGCTATTCCTCTGTGTTTGGGAGCAGGTCAGACTGGCTGGTGCTGCTCCCTCATTGGTCGAATGGACCAGGGGCGTGGTTTCCGGAACCAGGAGGCGGGCCCAGGCCCACAGCTGAGCCAGGTGAAGTCAAGGCGGGGGCGGGGCCAGGTGAGCAGCTGGAGGCAGTCACTGGATCAAGGGGGCGGGGCCAGGTGAACAGCCTGAAGTGGTGAGGTAAGCAGGAGAGAGGGTCGCGGGCAGGGACACGGGTGACCAGCAGGCGGGTCTGCCGGCGGCAGGGACCTAAAGCGGGGGCCCGGCGGCTTGGCCGGCCCCTTAGCTGACCTGCGGGAAGCGGTCAAGGGAAGAGTGGGTTGGGGCCGGTGTCAAAAGCTGGAGGTGGTCCAGTGGGGAAGGCCCTGGGGCCCGGTGAAGGTGCCCCAGGAGCGCAAAGTGATTTTCTCGGACTTGACACAGCTCTCTCCCCGTTGTCAAAGGCTAACCCTAACCCTAAAACTAAGCCTATTCCTCAACCTAACCCTAACCAGTGGCTAAGGCCCTGGGGCCCTGTGAAACCTGGACGAGGGTCTCAAGTGCCCACAAAAGCCTCACCTGCCTGAGCTTCAGACTGGATGCCAGCAAGAGGGACCGTTGTCCTCAGGGCAGGGCGTTCCAGGCGAATGGGGCGGAAAGCAGGCCCCCGGGGCCGGGCCACCAGACCAGTCAGAACCTCCGGAGGGGCCGGGCAGGTGCCCCCAGAGTGGAAAGTGATAATTTCTCGGACTTGACACAGCTCTCTCCCGGTTGTCAAAGCCCATAGGCAGGGCTCTGGGCGTCCCAGGACACTCTCCTCTCAGCTGCCCTTTGGTGGGAGCGATGGGGGCCGGGGCGGGGGGGTTAGAGGGCCGGCCCCGAGGCTCATGGAGGACCCTGGGTGTCCTGAAGGGATGGCTGGCTGGTCTGCCCACGCTTGGGGACCTGGGAGGCACCCTGTGAGCAGAGGGCTATGTGCCTTTACATCCCAGTGGTGGGGGCTATTCCTCTCTGTTTGGGAGCAGGGCAGACTGGCTGGTGCTGCTCGCTCATTGGTCGAATGGACCAGGGGCGTGGTTTCCGGAACCAGGAGGCGGGCCCAGGCCCACAGCTGAGCCAGGTCAAGTCAAGGCGGGGGCGGGGCCAGGTGAGCAGCTGGAGGCGGTCACGGGATCAAGGGGGCGGGGCCAGGTGAACAGCCTGAAGTGGTGAGGTAAGCAGGAGAGAGGGTCGCGGGCAGGGACACGGGTGACCAGCAGGCGGGTCTGCCGGCGGCAGGGACCTAAAGAGGGGGCCCGGCGGCTTGGCCGGCCCCTTAGCTGACCTGCGGGAAGCGGTCAAGGGAAGAGTGGGTTGGGGCCGGTGTCAAAAGCTGGAGGTGGTCCAGTGGGGAAGGCCCTGGGGCCCGGTGAAGGTGCCCCAGGAGCGCAAAGTGATTTTCTCGGACTTGACACAGCTCTCTCCCCGTTGTCAAAGGCTCACCGTAACCCTAAAACTAAGCCTATCCCTCAACCTAACCCTCACCAGTGGCTAAGGCCCTGGGGCCCTGTGAAACCTGGACGAGGGTCTCAAGTGCCCACAAAAGCCTCACCTGCCTGAGCTTCAGACTGGATGCCAGCAAGAGGGACCCTTGTCCTCAGGGCAGGGTGTTCCAGGCCAATGGGGCGGAAAGCAGGCCCACGGGGCTGGGCCACCAGACCAGTCAGAACCTCCGGAGGGGTCGGGGAGGTGCCCCCAGAGTGGAAAGTGATGATTTCTCGGACTTGACACAGCTCTCTCCCAGTTGTCAAAGCCCATAGGCAGGGCTCTGGGCGTCCCAGGACACTCTGCTCTGAGCTGCCCTTTGGTGGGAGCGATGGGGGCCGGGACGGGGGGGTTAGAGGGCCGGCCCCGAGGCTCCTGGAGGACCCTGGGTGTCCTGAAGGGAGGGCTGGCTGGTCTGCCCACGCTTGGGGACCTGGGAGGCACCCTGTGAGCAGAGGGCTATGTGCCTTTACATCCCAGTCAGTGGTGGGGGCTATTCCTCTGTGTTTGGGAGCAGGGCAGACTGGCTGGTGCGGCTCGCTCATTGGTCGAATGGACCAGGGGCGTGGTTTCCGGAACCAGGAGGCGGGCTTAGGCCCACAGCTGAGCCATTTAAAGTCAAGGCGGTGGCAGGGCCAGGTGAGCAGCTGGAGGCAGTAATGGGATCACGGAGGCGGGGCCAGGTGAACAGCCTGAAGTGGTGAGGTAAGCAGGAGAGAGGGTCGCGGGCAGGGACATGAGTGACCAGCAGGCGGGTCTCCCGGCGGCAGGGACCTAAAGAGGGGGCCCGGCGGCTTGGCCGGCCCCTTAGCTGACCTGCGGGAAGCGGTCAAGGGAAGAGTGGGTTGGGGCCGGTATCAAAAGCTGGAGGTGGTCCAGTGGGGAAGGCCCTGGGGCCCGGTGAAGGAGCCCCAGGAGTGCAAAATGATTTTCTCGGACTTGACACCGCTCTCTCCCCGTTGTCAAAGGCTAACCCTAACCCTAAAACTAAGCCTATCCCTAAACCTAACCCTCACCAGTTGCTAAGGCCTTGGGGCCCTGTGAAACCTGGACGAGGGTCTCAAGTGCCCACAAAAGCCTCACCTGCCTGAGCTTCAGACTGGATGCCAGCAAGAGGGACCCTTGTCCTCAGGGCAGGGCGTTCCAGGCGAATGGGGCGGAAAGCAGGCCCCCGGGGCCGTTCCACCAGACCAGTCGGAACCGCCGGAGGGGCCGGGGAGGTGCCCCCAGAGTGGAAAGTGATAATTTCTCGGACTTGACACAGCTCTCTCCCGGTTGTCAAAGCCCATAGGCAGGGCTCTGGGCGTCCCAGGACACTCTCCTCTCAGCTGCCCTTTGGTGGGAGCGATGTGGGCCGGGGCGGGGGGGTTAGAGGGCCGGCCCCGAGGCTCATGGAGGACCCTGGGTGTCCTGAAGGGATGGCTGGCTGGTCTGCCCACGCTTTGGGACCTGGGAGGCAACCTGTGAGCAGAGGGCTATGTGCCTTTACATCCCAGTGGTGGGGGCTATTCCTCTGTGTTTGGGAGCAGGGCAGACTGGCTGGTGCTGCTCGCTCATTGGTCGAATGGACCAGGGGCGTGGTTTCCGGAACCAGGAGGCGGGCCCAGGCCCACAGCTGAGCCAGGTCAAGTCAAGGCGGGGGCGGGGCCAGGTGAGCAGCTGGAGGCGGTCACGGGATCAAGGGGGCGGGGCCAGGTGAACAGCCTGAAGTGGTGAGGTAAGCAGGAGAGAGGGTCTCGGGCAGGGACACGGGTGACCAGCAGGCGGGTCTGCCGGCGGCAGGGACCTAAAGAGGGGGCCCGGCGGCTTGGCCGGCCCCTTAGCTGACCTGCGGGAAGCGGTCAAGGGAAGAGTGGGTTGGGGCCGGTGTCAAAAGCTGGAGGTGGTCCAGTGGGGAAGGCCCTGGGGCCCGGTGAAGGTGCCCCAGGAGCGCAAAGTGATTTTCTCGGACTTGACACAGCTCTCTCCCCGTTGTCAAATGCTCACCGTAACCCTAAAACTAAGCCTATCCCTCAACCTAACCCTCACCAGTGGCTAAGGCCCTGGGGCCCTGTGAAACCTGGACGAGGGTCTCAAGTGCCCACAAAAGCCTCACCTGCCTGAGCTTCAGACTGGATGCCAGCAAGAGGGACCCTTGTCCTCAGGGCTGGGCGTTCCATTCGAAGGGGGCAGAAAGCAGGCCCCCGGGGCCGTTCCACCAGACCAGTCAGAACCTCCGGAGGGGCCGGGGAGGTGCCCCCAGAGTGGAAAGTGATAATTTCTCGGACTTGACACAGCTCTCTCCCGGTTTTCAAAGCCCATAGGCAGGGCTCTGGGCGTCCCAGGACACTCTGCTCTGAGCTGCCCTTTGGTGGGAGCGATGGGGGCCGGGGCGGGGGGGTTAGAGGGCCGGCCCCGAGGCTCATGGAGGCCCCTGGGTGTCCTGAAGGGATGGCTGGCTGGTCTGCCCACGCTTGGGGACCTGGGAGGCACCCTGTGAGCAGAGGGCTATGTGCCTTTACATCCCAGTGGTGGGGCTATTCCTCTGTGTTTGGGAGCAGGGCAGGCTGGCTGGTGCTGATCGCTTATTGGTCGAATGGACCAGGGGCGTGGTTTCTGGAACCAGGAGGCGGGCCCAGGCCCACAGCTGAGCCAGGTCAAGTCAAGGAGGGGGCGGGGCCAGGTGAGCAGCTGGAGGCGGTCACGGGATCACGGGGGCGGGGCCAGGTGAACAGCCTGAAGTGGTGAGGTAAGCAGGAGAGAGGGTCGCGGGCAGGGACACGGGTGACCAGCAGGCGGGTCTGCCAGCGGCAGGGACCTAAAGAGGGGGCCCGGCGGCTTGGCCGGCCACTTAGCTGACCTGCGGGAAGCGGTCAAGGGAAGAGTGGGTTGGGGCCGGTGTCAAAAGCTGGAGGTGGTCCAGTGGTGAAGGCCCTGGGGCCCGGTGAAGGTGCTCCAGGAGCGCAAAGTGATTTCCTCGGACTTGACACAGCTCTCTCCCCGTTGTCAAAGGCTAAACCTAACCCTAAAACTAATCCTATCACTCAACCTAACCCTCACCAGTGGCTAAGGCCCTGGGGCCCTGTGAAACCTGGACGAGGGTCTCAAGTACCCACAAAAGCCTCACCTGCCTGAGCTTCAGACTGGATGCCAGCAAGAGGGACCCTTGTCCTCAGGGCAGGGCGTTCCAGGGGAATGGGGCGGAAAGCAGGCCCCCGGGGCCGGGCCACCAGACCAGTCAGAACCTCCGGAGGGGCCGGGGAGGTGCCCCCAGAGTGGAAAATGATAATTTCTCGGACTTGACACAGCTCTCTCCCGGTTGTCAAAGCCCATAGGCAGGGCTCTGGGCATCCCAGGACACTCTGCTCTGAGCTGCCCTTTGGTGGGAGCGATGGGGGCCGGGGCCGGGGGGTTAGAGGGCCGACCCCGAGGCTCATGGAGGCCCCTGGGTGTCCTGAAGGGAGGGCTGGCTGGTCTGCCCAAGCTTGGGGACCTGGGAGGCACCCTGTGAGCAGAGGGCTATGTGCCTTTACATCCCAGTGGTGGGGGCTATTCCTCTGTGTTTGGGAGCAGGGCAGACTGGCTGGTGCTGCTCGCTCATTGGTCGAATGGACCAGGGGCGTGGTTTCCGGAACCAGGAGGCGGGCCCAGGCCCACAGCTGAGCCTGGTCAAGTCAAGGCGGGGGCGGGGCCAGGTGAGCAGCTGGAGGCGGTCACGGGATCAAGGGGGCGGGGCCAGGTGAACAGCCTGAAGTGGTGAGGTAAGCAGGAGAGAGGGTCTCGGGCAGGGACACGGGTGACCAGCAGGCGGGTCTGCCGGCGGCAGGGACCTAAAGAGGGGGCCCGGCGGCTTGGCCGGCCCCTTAGCTGACCTGCGGGAAGCGGTCAAGGGAAGAGTGGGTTGGTGCCGGTGTCAAAAGCTGGAGGTGGTCCAGTGGGGAAGGCCCTGGGGCCCGGTGAAGGTGCCCTAGGAGCGCAAAGTGATTTTCTCGGACTTGACACAGCTCTCTCCCGGTTGTCAAAGGCTATCCCTTACCCTAAAACTAAGCCTATCCCTCAACCTAACCCTCACCAGTGGCTAAGGCCCTGGGGACCTGTGAAACCTGGACGATTGTCTCAAGTGCCCACAAAAGCCTCACCTCCCTGAGCTTCAGACTGGATTCCAGCAAGAGGGACCCTTGTCCTCAGGGCAGGGCGTTCCAGGCGAATGGGGCGGAAAGCAGGCCCCCGCGGCCGGGCCACTAGACCAGTCAGAACCTCCGGAGGGGCCGGGGAGGTGCCCCCAGAGTGGAAAGTGATAATTTCTCGGACTTGACACAGCTCTCTCCCGGTTGTCAAAGCCCATAGGCAGGGCTCTGGGCGTCCCAGGACACTCTGCTCTGAGCTGCCCTTTGGTGGGAGCGATGGGGGCCGGGCCGGGGGGGTTAGAGGGCCGGCCCCGAGGCTCTTGGAGGCCCCTGGGTGTCCTGAAGGGAGGGCTGGCTGGTCTGCCCACGCTTGGGGACCTGGGAGGCACCCTGTGAGCAGAGGGATATGTGCCTTTACATCCCAGTGGTGGGGGCTATTCCTCTGTGTTTGGGAGCAGGTCAGACTGGCTGGTGCTGCTCGCTCATTGGTCGAATGGACCAGGGGCGTGGTTTCCGGAACCAGGAGGCGGGCCCAGGCCCACAGCTGAGCCAGGTGAAGTCAAGGCGGGGGCGGGGCCAGGTGAGCAGCTGGAGGCGGTCACTGGATCAAGGGGGCGGGGCCAGGTGAACAGCCTGAAGTGGTGAGGTAAGCAGGAGAGAGGGTCGCGGGCAGGGACACGGGTGACCAGCAGGCGGGTCTGCCGGCGGCAGGGACCTAAAGCGGGGGCCCGGCGGCTTGGCCGGCCCCTTAGCTGACCTGCGGGAAGCGGTCAAGGGAAGAGTGGGTTGGGGCCTGTGTCAAAAGCTGGAGGTGGTCCAGTGGTGAAGGCCCTGGGGCCCGGTGAAGGTGCCCCAGGAGCGCAAAGTGATTTTCTCAGACTTGACACAGCTCTCTCCCCGTTGCCAAAGGCTCACCGTAACCCTAAAACTAAGCCTATCCCTCAACCTAACCCTCACCAGTGGCTAAGGCCCTGGGGCCCAGTGAAACCTGGACGAGGGTCTCAAGTGCCCACAAAAGCCTCACCTGCCTGAGCTTCAGACTGGATGCCAGCAAGAGGGACCCTTGTCCTCAGGGCAGGGTGTTCCAGGCCAATGGGGCGGAAAGCAGGCCCCCGGGGCTGGGCCACCAGACCAGTCAGAACCTCCGGAGGGGTCGGGGAGGTGCCCCCAGAGTGGAAAGTGATGATTTCTCGGACTTGACACAGCTCTCTCCCAGTTGTCAAAGCCCATAGGCAGGGCTCTGGGCGTCCCAGGACACTCTGCTCTGAGCTGCCCTTTGGTGGGAGCGATGGGGGCCGGGACGGGGGGGATAGAGGGCCGGCCCCGAGGCTCCTGGAGGAGCCTGGGTGTCCTGAAGGGAGGGCTGGCTGGTCTGCCCACGCTTTGGGACCTGGGAGGCAACCTGTGAGCAGAGGGCTATGTGCCTTTACATCCCAGTGGTGGGGGCTATTCCTCTGTGTTTGGGAGCAGGGCAGACTGGCTGGTGCTGCTCGCTCATTGGTCGAATGGACCAGGGGCGTGGTTTCCGGAACCAGGAGGCGGGCCCAGGCCCACAGCTGAGCCAGGTCAAGTCAAGGCGGGGGCGGGGCCAGGTGAGCAGCTGGAGGCGGTCACGGGATCAAGGGGGCGGGGCCAGGTGAACAGCCTGAAGAGGTGAGGTAAGCAGGAGAGAGGGTCTCGGGCAGGGACACGGGTGACCAGCAGGCGGGTCTGCGGGCGGCAGGGACCTAAAGAGGGGGCCCGGCGGCTTGGCCGGCCCCTTAGCTGACCTGCGGGAAGCGGTCAAGGGAAGAGTGGGTTGGGGCCGGTGTCAAAAGCTGGAGGTGGTCCAGTGGGGAAGGCCCTGGGGACCGGTGAAGGTGCCCCAGGAGCGCAAAGTGATTTTCTCGGACTTGACACAGCTCTCTCCCCGTTGTCAAAGGCTCACCGTAACCCTAAAACTAAGCCTATCCCTCAACCTAACCCTCACCAGTGGCTAAGGCCCTGGGGCCCTGTGAAACCTGGACGAGGGTCTCAAGTGCCCACAAAAGCCTCACCTGCCTGAGCTTCAGACTGGATGCCAGCAAGAGGGACCCTTGTCCTCAGGGCTGGGCGTTCCATTCGAAGGGGGCAGAAAGCAGGCCCCCGGGGCCGTTCCACCAGACCAGTCGGAACCTCCGGAGGGGCCGGGGAGGTGCCCCCAGAGTGGAAAGTGATAATTTCTCGGACTTGACACAGCTCTCTCCCGGTTTTCAAAGCCCATAGGCAGGGCTCTGGGCGTCCCAGGACACTCTGCTCTGAGCTGCCCTTTGGTGGGAGCGATGGGGGCCGGGGCGGGGGGGTTAGAGGGCCGGCCCCGAGGCTCATGGAGGCCCCTGGGTGTCCTGAAGGGATGGCTGGCTGGTCTGCCCACGCTTGGGGACCTGGGAGGCACCCTGTGAGCAGAGGGCTATGTGCCTTTACATCCCAGTGGTGGGGGCTATTCCTCTGTGTTTGGGAGCAGGGCAGACTGGCTGGTGCTGCTCGCTCATTGGTCGAATGGACCAGGGGCGTGGTTTCCGGAACCAGGAGGCGGGCCCAGGCCCACAGCTGAGCCTGGTCAAGTCAAGGCGGGGGCGGGGCCAGGTGAGCAGCTGGAGGTGGTCACGGGATCAAGGGGGCGGGGCCAGGTGAACAGCCTGAAGTGGTGAGGTAAGCAGGAGAGAGGGTCTCGGGCAGGGACACGGGTGACCAGCAGGCGGGTCTGCCGGCGGCCGGGACCTCAAGAGGGGGCCCGGCGGCTTGGCCGGCCCCTTAGCTGACCTGCGGGAAGCGGTCAAGGGAAGAGTGGGTTGGTGCCGGTGTCAAAAGCTGGAGGTGGTCCAGTGGGGAAGGCCCTGGGGCCCGGTGAAGGTGCCCCAGGAGCGCAAAGTGATTTTCTCGGACTTGACACAGCTCTCTCCCCGTTGTCAAAGGCTATCCCTTACCCTAAAACTAAGCCTATCCCTCAACCTAACCCTCACCAGTGGCTAAGGCCCTGGGGCCCTGTGAAACCTGGACGATTGTCTCAAGTGCCCACAAAAGCCTCACCTGCCTGAGCTTCAGACTGGATTCCAGCAAGAGGGACCCTTGTCCTCAGGGCAGGGCGTTCCAGGCGAATGGGGCGGAAAGCAGGCCCCCGCGGCCGGGCCACTAGACCAGTCAGAACCTCCGGAGGGGCCGGGGAGGTGCCCCCAGAGTGGAAAGTGATAATTTCTCGGACTTGACACAGCTCTCTCCCGGTTGTCAAAGCCCATAGGCAGGGCTCTGGGCGTCCCAGGACACTCTGCTCTGAGCTGCCCTTTGGTGGGAGCGATGGGGGCCGGGGCGGGGGGGTTAGAGGGCCGGCCCCGAGGCTCTTGGAGGCCCCTGGGTGTCCTGAAGGGAGGGCTGGCTGGTCTGCCCACGCTTGGGGACCTGGGCGACACCCTGTGAGCAGAGCGCTATGTGCCTTTACATCCCAGTGGTGGGGCTATTCCTCTGTGTTTGGGAGCAGGGCAGGCTGGCTGGTGCTGATCGCTTATTGGTCGAATGGACCAGGGGCGTGGTTTCCGGAACCAGGAGGCGGGCCCAGGCACACAGCTGAGCCAGGTTAAGTCAAGGAGGGGGCGGGGCCAGGTGAGCAGCTGGAGGCGGTCACGGGATCACGGGGTCGGGGCCAGGTGAACAGCCTGAAGTGGTGAGGTAAGCAGGAGAGAGGGTCGCGGGCAGGGACACGGGTGACCAGCAGAAGGGTCTGCCGGCGGCAGGGACCTAAAGAGGGGGCCCGGCGGCTTGGCCGGCCCCTTAGCTGACCTGCGGGAAGCGGTCAAGGGAAGAGTGGGTTGGGGCCGGTGTCAAAAGCTGGAGGTGGTCCAGTGGGGAAGGCCCTGGGGCCCGGTGAAGGTGCCCCAGGAGCGCAAAGTGATTTTCTCGGACTTGACACAGCTCTCTCCCCGTTGTCAAAGGCTCACCGTAACCCTAAAACTAAGCCTATCCCTCAACCTAACCCTCACCAGTGGCTAAGGCCCTGGGGCCCTGTGAAACCTGGACGAGGGTCTCAAGTGCCCACAAAAGCCTCACCTGCCTGAGCTTCAGACTGGATGCCAGCAAGAGGGACCCTTGTCCTCAGGGCTGGGCGTTCCATTCGAAGGGGGCAGAAAGCAGGCCCCCGGGGCCGTTCCACCAGACCAGTCAGAACCTCCGGAGGGGCCGGGGAGGTGCCCCCAGAGTGGAAAGTGATAATTTCTCGGACTTGACACAGCTCTCTCCCGGTTTTCAAAGCCCATAGGCAGGGCTCTGGGCGTCCCAGGACACTCTGCTCTGAGCTGCCCTTTGGTGGGAGCGATGGGGGCCGGGGCGGGGGGGTTAGAGGGCCGGCCCCGAGGCTCATGGAGGCCCCTGGGTGTCCTGAAGGGATGGCTGGCTGGTCTGCCCACGCTTGGGGACCTGGGAGGCACCCTGTGAGCAGAGGGCTATGTGCCTTTACATCCCAGTGGTGGGGCTATTCCTCTGTGTTTGGGAGCATGGCAGGCTGGCTGGTGCTGATCGCTTATTGGTCGAATGGACCAGGGGCGTGGTTTCTGGAACCAGGAGGCGGGCCCAGGCCCACAGCTGAGCCAGGTCAAGTCAAGGAGGGGGCGGGGCCAGGTGAGCAGCTGGAGGCGGTCTCGGGATCACGGGGGCGGGGCCAGGTGAACAGCCTGAAGTGGTGAGGTAAGCAGGAGAGAGGGTCGCGGGCAGGGACACGGGTGACCAGCAGGCGGGTCTGCCAGCGGCAGGGACCTAAAGAGGGGGCCCGGCGGCTTGGCCGGCCACTTAGCTGACCTGTGGGAAGCGGTCAAGGGAAGAGTGGGTTGGGGCCGGTGTCAAAAGCTGGAGGTGGTCCAGTGGTGAAGGCCCTGGGGCCCGGTGAAGGTGCCCCAGGAGCGCAAAGTGATTTCCTCGGACTTGACACAGCTCTCTCCCCGTTGTCAAAGGCTAAACCTAACCCTAAAACTAATCCTATCACTCAACCTAACCCTCACCAGTGGCTAAGGCCCTGGGGCCCTGTGAAACCTGGACGAGGGTCTCAAGTACCCACAAAAGCCTCACCTGCCTGAGCTTCAGACTGGATGCCAGCAAGAGGGACCCTTGTCCTCAGGGCAGGGCGTTCCAGAGGAATGGGGCGGAAAGCAGGCCCCCGGGGCCGGGCCACCAGACCAGTCAGAACCTCCGGAGGGGCCGGGGAGGTGCCCCCAGAGTGGAAAATGATAATTTCTCGGACTTGACACAGCTCTCTCCCGGTTTTCAAAGCCCATAGGCAGGGCTCTGGGCGTCCCAGGACACTCTGCTCTGAGCTGCCCTTTGGTGGGAGCGATGGGGGCCGGGGCCGGGGGGTTAGAGGGCCGACCCCGAGGCTCATGGAGGCCCCTGGGTGTCCTGAAGGGAGGGCTGGCTGGTCTGCCCAAGCTTGGGGACCTGGGAGGCACCCTGTGAGCAGAGGGCTATGTGCCTTTACATCCCAGTGGTGGGGGCTATTCCTCTGTGTTTGGGAGCAGGGCAGACTGGCTGGTGCTGCTCGCTCATTGGTCGAATGGACCAGGGGCGTGGTTTCCGGAACCAGGAGGCGGGCCCAGGCCCACAGCTGAGCCTGGTCAAGTCAAGGCGGGGGCGGGGCCAGGTGAGCAGCTGGAGGCGGTCACGGGATCAAGGGGGCGGGGCCAGGTGAACAGCCTGAAGTGGTGAGGTAAGCAGGAGAGAGGGTCTCGGGCAGGGACACGGGTGACCAGCAGGCGGGTCTGCCGGCGGCAGGGACCTCAAGAGGGGGCCCGGCGGCTTGGCCGGCCCCTTAGCTGACCTGCGGGAAGCGGTCAAGGGAAGAGTGGGTTGGTGCCGGTGTCAAAAGCTGGAGGTGGTCCAGTGGGGAAGGCCCTGGGGCCCGGTGAAGGTGCCCCAGGAGCGCAAAGTGATTTTCTCGGACTTGACACAGCTCTCTCCCCGTTGTCAAAGGCTATCCCTTACCCTAAAACTAAGCCTATCCCTCAACCTAACCCTCACCAGTGGCTAAGGCCCTGGGGCCCTGTGAAACCTGGACGATTGTCTCAAGTGCCCACAAAAGCCTCACCTGCCTGAGCTTCAGACTGGATTCCAGCAAGAGGGACCCTTGTCCTCAGGGCAGGGCGTTCCAGGCGAATGGGGAGGAAAGCAGGCCCCCGCGGCCGGGCCACTAGACCAGTCAGAACCTCCGGAGGGGCCGGGGAGGTGCCCCCAGAGTGGAAAGTGATAATTTCTCGGACTTGACACAGCTCTCTCCCGGTTGTCAAAGCCCATAGGCAGGGCTCTGGGCGTCCCAGGACACTCTGCTCTGAGCTGCCCTTTGGTGGGAGCGATGGGGGCCGGGCCGGGGGGGTTAGAGGGCCGGCCCCGAGGCTCTTGGAGGCCCCTGGGTGTCCTGAAGGGAGGGCTGGCTGGTCTGCCCACGCTTGGGGACCTGGGCGACACCCTGTGAGCAGAGGGCTATGTGCCTTTACATCCCAGTGGTGGGGCTATTCCTCTGTGTTTGGGAGCAGGGCAGGCTGGCTGGTGCTGATCGCTTATTGGTCGAATGGACCAGGGGCGTGGTTTCCGGAACCAGGAGGCGGGCCCAGGCCCACAGCTGAGCCAGGTTAAGTCAAGGAGGGGGCGGGGCCAGGTGAGCAGCTGGAGGCGGTCACGGGATCACGGGGTCGGGGCCAGGTGAACAGCCTGAAGTGGTGAGGTAAGCAGGAGAGAGGGTCGCGGGCAGGGACACGGGTGACCAGCAGAAGGGTCTGCCGGCGGCAGGGACCTAAAGAGGGGGCCCAGCGGCTTGGCCGGCCCCTTAGCTGACCTGCGGGAAGCGGTCAAGGGAAGAGTGGGTTGGGGCCGGTGTCAAAAGCTGGAGGTGGTCCAGTGGGGAAGGCCCTGGGGCCCGGTGAAGGTGCCCCAGGAGCGCAAAGTGATTTTCTCGGACTTGACACAGCTCTCTCCCCGTTGTCAAAGGCTCACCGTAACCCTAAAACTAAGCCTATCCCTCAACCTAACCCTCACCAGTGGCTAAGGCCCTGGGGCCCTGTGAAACCTGGACGAGGGTCTCAAGTGCCCACAAAAGCCTTACCTGCCTGAGCTTCAGACTGGATGCCAGCAAGAGGGACCCTTGTCCTCAGGGCTGGGCGTTCCATTCGAAGGGGGCAGAAAGCAGGCCCCCGGGGCCGTTCCACCAGACCAGTCAGAACCTCCGGAGGGGCCGGGGAGGTGCCCCCAGAGTGGAAAGTGATAATTTCTCGGACTTGACACAGCTCTCTCCCGGTTTTCAAAGCCCATAGGCAGGGCTCTGGGCGTCCCAGGACACTCTGCTCTGAGCTGCCCTTTGGTGGGAGCGATGGGGGCCGGGGCGGGGGGGTTAGAGGGCCGGCCCCGAGGCTCATGGAGGCCCCTGGGTGTCCTGAAGGGATGGCTGGCTGGTCTGCCCACGCTTGGGGACCTGGGAGGCACCCTGTGAGCAGAGGGCTATGTGCCTTTACATCCCAGTGGTGGGGCTATTCCTCTGTGTTTGGGAGCATGGCAGGCTGGCTGGTGCTGATCGCTTATTGGTCGAATGGACCAGGGGCGTGGTTTCTGGAACCAGGAGGCGGGCCCAGGCCCACAGCTGAGCCAGGTCAAGTCAAGGAGGGGGCGGGGCCAGGTGAGCAGCTGGAGGCGGTCTCGGGATCACGGGGGCGGGGCCAGGTGAACAGCCTGAAGTGGTGAGGTAAGCAGGAGAGAGGGTCGCGGGCAGGGACACGGGTGACCAGCAGGCGGGTCTGCCAGCGGCAGGGACCTAAAGAGGGGGCCCGGCGGCTTGGCCGGCCACTTAGCTGACCTGTGGGAAGCGGTCAAGGGAAGAGTGGGTTGGGGCCGGTGTCAAAAGCTGGAGGTGGTCCAGTGGTGAAGGCCCTGGGGCCCGGTGAAGGTGCTCCAGGAGCGCAAAGTGATTTCCTCGGACTTGACACAGCTCTCTCCCCGTTGTCAAAGGCTAAACCTAACCCTAAAACTAATCCTATTACTCAACCTAACCCTCACCAGTGGCTAAGGCCCTGGGGCCCTGTGAAACCTGGACGAGGGTCTCAAGTACCCACAAAAGCCTCACCTGCCTGAGCTTCAGACTGGATGCCAGCAAGAGGGACCCTTGTCCTCAGGGCAGGGCGTTTCAGAGGAATGGGGCGGAAAGCAGGCCCCCGGGGCCGGGCCACCAGACCAGTCAGAACCTCCGGAGGGGCCGGGGAGGTGCCCCCAGAGTGGAAAATGATAATTTCTCGGACTTGACACAGCTCTCTCCCGGTTGTCAAAGCCCATAGGCAGGGCTCTGGGCGTCCCAGGACACTCTGCTGTGAGCTGCCCTTTGGTGGGAGCGATGGGGGCCGGGGCCGGGGGGTTAGAGGGCCGACCCCGAGGCTCATGGAGGCCCCTGGGTGTCCTGAAGGGAGGGCTGGCTGGTCTGCCCAAGCTTGGGGACCTGGGAGGCACCCTGTGAGCAGAGGGCTATGTGCCTTTACATCCCAGTGGTGGGGGCTATTCCTCTGTGTTTGGGAGCAGGGCAGACTGGCTGGTGCTGCTCGCTCATTGGTCGAATGGACCAGGGGCGTGGTTTCCGGAACCAGGAGGCGGGCCCAGGCCCACAGCTGAGCCTGGTCAAGTCAAGGCGGGGGCGGGGCCAGGTGAGCAGCTGGAGGCGGTCACGGGATCAAGGGGGCGGGGCCAGGTGAACAGCCTGAAGTGGTGAGGTAAGCAGGAGAGAGGGTCTCGGGCAGGGACACGGGTGACCAGCAGGCGGGTCTGCCGGCGGCAGGGACCTCAAGAGGGGGCCCGGCGGCTTGGCCGGCCCCTTAGCTGACCTGCGGGAAGCGGTCAAGGGAAGAGTGGGTTGGTGCCGGTGTCAAAAGCTGGAGGTGGTCCAGTGGGGAAGGCCCTGGGGCCCGGTGAAGGTGCCCCAGGAGCGCAAAGTGATTTTCTCGGACTTGACACAGCTCTCTCCCCGTTGTCAAAGGCTATCCCTTACCCTAAAACTAAGCCTATCCCTCAACCTAACCCTCACCAGTGGCTAAGGCCCTGGGGCCCTGTGAAACCTGGACGATTGTCTCAAGTGCCCACAAAAGCCTCACCTGCCTGAGCTTCAGACTGGATTCCAGCAAGAGGGACCCTTGTCCTCAGGGCAGGGCGTTCCAGGCGAATGGGGCGGAAAGCAGGCCCCCGCGGCCGGGCCACTAGACCAGTCAGAACCTCCGGAGGGGCCGGGGAGGTGCCCCCAGAGTGGAAAGTGATAATTTCTCGGACTTGACACAGCTCTCTCCCGGTTGTCAAAGCCCATAGGCAGGGCTCTGGGCATCCCAGGACACTCTGCTCTGAGCTGCCCTTTGGTGGGAGCGATGGGGGCCGGGCCGGGGGGGTTAGAGGGCCGGCCCCGAGGCTCTTGGAGGCCCCTGGGTGTCCTGAAGAAAGGGCTGGCTGGTCTGCCCACGCTTGGGGACCTGGGCGACACCCTGTGAGCAGAGGGCTATGTGCCTTTACATCCCAGTGGTGGGGCTATTCCTCTGTGTTTGGGAGCAGGGCAGGCTGGCTGGTGCTGATCGCTTATTGGTCGAATGGACCAGGGGCGTGGTTTCCGGAACCAGGAGGCGGGCCCAGGCCCACAGCTGAGCCAGGTTAAGTCAAGGAGGGGGCGGGGCCAGGTGAGCAGCTGGAGGCGGTCACGGGATCACGGGGTCGGGGCCAGGTGAACAGCCTGAAGAGGTGAGGTAAGCAGGAGAGAGGGTCGCGGGCAGGGACACGGGTGACCAGCAGAAGGGTCTGCCGGCGGCAGGGACCTAAAGAGGGGGCCCGGCGGCTTGGCCGGCCCCTTAGCTGACCTGTGGGAAGCGGTCAAGGGAAGAGTGGGTTGGGGCCGGTGTCAAAAGCTGGAGGTGGTCCAGTGGGGAAGGCCCTGGGGCCCGGTGAAGGTGCCCCAGGAGCGCAAAGTGATTTTCTCGGACTTGACACAGCTCTCTCCCCGTTGTCAAAGGCTCACCGTAACCCTAAAACTAAGCCTATCCCTCAACCTAACCCTCACCAGTGGCTAAGGCCCTGGGGCCCTGTGAAACCTGGACGAGGGTCTCAAGTGCCCACAAAAGCCTCACCTGCCTGAGCTTCAGACTGGATGCCAGCAAGAGGGACCCTTGTCCTCAGGGCTGGGCGTTCCATTCGAAGGGGGCAGAAAGCAGGCCCCCTGGGCCGTTCCACCAGACCAGTCAGAACCTCCGGAGGGGCCGGGGAGGTGCCCCCAGAGTGGAAAGTGATAATTTCTCGGACTTGACACAGCTCTCTCCCGGTTTTCAAAGCCCATAGGCAGGGCTCTGGGCGTCCCAGGACACTCTGCTCTGAGCTGCCCTTTGGTGGGAGCGATGGGGGCCGGGGCGGGGGGGTTAGAGGGCCGGCCCCGAGGCTCATGGAGGCCCCTGGGTGTCCTGAAGGGATGGCTGGCTGGTCTGCCCACGCTTGGGGACCTGGGAGGCACCCTGTGAGCAGAGGGCTATGTGCCTTTACATCCCAGTGGTGGGGCTATTCCTCTGTGTTTGGGAGCATGGCAGGCTGGCTGGTGCTGATCGCTTATTGGTCGAATGGACCAGGGGCGTGGTTTCTGGAACCAGGAGGCGGGCCCAGGCCCACAGCTGAGCCAGGTCAAGTCAAGGAGGGGGCGGGGCCAGGTGAGCAGCTGGAGGCGGTCTCGGGATCACGGGGGCGGGGCCAGGTGAACAGCCTGAAGTGGTGAGGTAAGCAGGAGAGAGGGTCGCGGGCAGGGACACGGGTGACCAGCAGGCGGGTCTGCCAGCGGCAGGGACCTAAAGAGGGGGCCCGGCGGCTTGGCCGGCCACTTAGCTGACCTGTGGGAAGCGGTCAAGGGAAGAGTGGGTTGGGGCCGGTGTCAAAAGCTGGAGGTGGTCCAGTGGTGAAGGCCCTGGGGCCCGGTGAAGGTGCTCCAGGAGCGCAAAGTGATTTTCTCGGACTTGACACAGCTCTCTCCCCGTTGTCAAAGGCTAAACCTAACCCTAAAACTAATCCTATCACTCAACCTAACCCTCACCAGTGGCTAAGGCCCTGGGGCCCTGTGAAACCTGGACGAGGGTCTCAAGTACCCACAAAAGCCTCACCTGCCTGAGCTTCAGACTGGATGCCAGCAAGAGGGACCCTTGTCCTCAGGGCAGGGCGTTCCAGAGGAATGGGGCGGAAAGCAGGCCCCCGGGGCCGGGCCACCAGACCAGTCAGAACCTCCGGAGGGGCCGGGGAGGTGCCCCCAGAGTGGAAAATGATAATTTCTCGGACTTGACACAGCTCTCTCCCGGTTGTCAAAGCCCATAGGCAGGGCTCTGGGCGTCCCAGGACACTCTGCTCTGAGCTGCCCTTTGGTGGGAGCGATGGGGGCCGGGCCGGGGGGGTTAGAGGGCCGGCCCCGAGGCTCTTGGAGGCCCCTGGGTGTCCTGAAGGGAGGGCTGGCTGGTCTGCCCAAGCTTGGGGACCTGGGAGGCACCCTGTGAGCAGAGGGCTATGTGCCTTTACATCCCAGTGGTGGGGGCTATTCCTCTGTGTTTGGGAGCAGGGCAGACTGGCTGGTGCTGCTCGCTCATTGGTCGAATGGACCAGGGGCGTGGTTTCCGGAACCAGGAGGCGGGCCCAGGCCCACAGCTGAGCCTGGTCAAGTCAAGGCGGGGGCGGGGCCAGGTGAGCAGCTGGAGGCGGTCACGGGATCAAGGGGGCGGGGCCAGGTGAACAGCCTGAAGTGGTGAGGTAAGCAGGAGAGAGGGTCTCGGGCAGGGACACGGGTGACCAGCAGGCGGGTCTGCCGGCGGCAGGGACCTCAAGAGGGGGCCCGGCGGCTTGGCCGGCCCCTTAGCTGACCTGCGGGAAGCGGTCAAGGGAAGAGTGGGTTGGTGCCGGTGTCAAAAGCTGGAGGTGGTCCAGTGGGGAAGGCCCTGGGGCCCGGTGAAGGTGCCCCAGGAGCGCAAAGTGATTTTCTCGGACTTGACACAGCTCTCTCCCCGTTGTCAAAGGCTATCCCTTACCCTAAAACTAAGCCTATCCCTCAACCTAACCCTCACCAGTGGCTAAGGCCCTGGGGCCCTGTGAAACCTGGACGATTGTCTCAAGTGCCCACAAAAGCCTCACCTGCCTGAGCTTCAGACTGGATTCCAGCAAGAGGGACCCTTGTCCTCAGGGCAGGGCGTTCCAGGCGAATGGGGAGGAAAGCAGGCCCCCGCGGCCGGGCCACTAGACCAGTCAGAACCTCCGGAGGGGCCGGGGAGGTGCCCCCAGAGTGGAAAGTGATAATTTCTCGGACTTGACACAGCTCTCTCCCGGTTGTCAAAGCCCATAGGCAGGGCTCTGGGCGTCCCAGGACACTCTGCTCTGAGCTGCCCTTTGGTGGGAGCGATGGGGGCCGGGCCGGGGGGGTTAGAGGGCCGGCCCCGAGGCTCTTGGAGGCCCCTGGGTGTCCTGAAGGGAGGGCTGGCTGGTCTGCCCACGCTTGGGGACCTGGGCGACACCCTGTGAGCAGAGGGCTATGTGCCTTTACATCCCAGTGGTGGGGCTATTCCTCTGTGTTTGGGAGCAGGGCAGGCTGGCTGGTGCTGATCGCTTATTGGTCGAATGGACCAGGGGCGTGGTTTCCGGAACCAGGAGGCGGGCCCAGGCCCACAGCTGAGCCAGGTTAAGTCAAGGAGGGGGCGGGGCCAGGTGAGCAGCTGGAGGCGGTCACGGGATCACGGGGTCGGGGCCAGGTGAACAGCCTGAAGTGGTGAGGTAAGCAGGAGAGAGGGTCGCGGGCAGGGACACGGGTGACCAGCAGAAGGGTCTGCCGGCGGCAGGGACCTAAAGAGGGGGCCCAGCGGCTTGGCCGGCCCCTTAGCTGACCTGCGGGAAGCGGTCAAGGGAAGAGTGGGTTGGGGCCGGTGTCAAAAGCTGGAGGTGGTCCAGTGGGGAAGGCCCTGGGGCCCGGTGAAGGTGCCCCAGGAGCGCAAAGTGATTTTCTCGGACTTGACACAGCTCTCTCCCCGTTGTCAAAGGCTCACCGTAACCCTAAAACTAAGCCTATCCCTCAACCTAACCCTCACCAGTGGCTAAGGCCCTGGGGCCCTGTGAAACCTGGACGAGGGTCTCAAGTGCCCACAAAAGCCTCACCTGCCTGAGCTTCAGACTGGATGCCAGCAAGAGGGACCCTTGTCCTCAGGGCTGGGCGTTCCATTCGAAGGGGGCAGAAAGCAGGCCCCCGGGGCCGTTCCACCAGACCAGTCAGAACCTCCGGAGGGGCCGGGGAGGTGCCCCCAGAGTGGAAAGTGATAATTTCTCGGACTTGACACAGCTCTCTCCCGGTTTTCAAAGCCCATAGGCAGGGCTCTGGGCGTCCCAGGACACTCTGCTCTGAGCTGCCCTTTGGTGGGAGCGATGGGGGCCGGGGCGGGGGGGTTAGAGGGCCGGCCCCGAGGCTCATGGAGGCCCCTGGGTGTCCTGAAGGGATGGCTGGCTGGTCTGCCCACGCTTGGGGACCTGGGAGGCACCCTGTGAGCAGAGGGCTATGTGCCTTTACATCCCAGTGGTGGGGCTATTCCTCTGTGTTTGGGAGCATGGCAGGCTGGCTGGTGCTGATCGCTTATTGGTCGAATGGACCAGGGGCGTGGTTTCTGGAACCAGGAGGCGGGCCCAGGCCCACAGCTGAGCCAGGTCAAGTCAAGGAGGGGGCGGGGCCAGGTGAGCAGCTGGAGGCGGTCTCGGGATCACGGGGGCGGGGCCAGGTGAACAGCCTGAAGTGGTGAGGTAAGCAGGAGAGAGGGTCGCGGGCAGGGACACGGGTGACCAGCAGGCGGGTCTGCCAGCGGCAGGGACCTAAAGAGGGGGCCCGGCGGCTTGGCCGGCCACTTAGCTGACCTGTGGGAAGCGGTCAAGGGAAGAGTGGGTTGGGGCCGGTGTCAAAAGCTGGAGGTGGTCCAGTGGTGAAGGCCCTGGGGCCCGGTGAAGGTGCTCCAGGAGCGCAAAGTGATTTCCTCGGACTTGACACAGCTCTCTCCCCGTTGTCAAAGGCTAAACCTAACCCTAAAACTAATCCTATTACTCAACCTAACCCTCACCAGTGGCTAAGGCCCTGGGGCCCTGTGAAACCTGGACGAGGGTCTCAAGTACCCACAAAAGCCTCACCTGCCTGAGCTTCAGACTGGATGCCAGCAAGAGGGACCCTTGTCCTCAGGGCAGGGCGTTTCAGAGGAATGGGGCGGAAAGCAGGCCCCCGGGGCCGGGCCACCAGACCAGTCAGAACCTCCGGAGGGGCCGGGGAGGTGCCCCCAGAGTGGAAAATGATAATTTCTCGGACTTGACACAGCTCTCTCCCGGTTGTCAAAGCCCATAGGCAGGGCTCTGGGCGTCCCAGGACACTCTGCTGTGAGCTGCCCTTTGGTGGGAGCGATGGGGGCCGGGGCCGGGGGGTTAGAGGGCCGACCCCGAGGCTCATGGAGGCCCCTGGGTGTCCTGAAGGGAGGGCTGGCTGGTCTGCCCAAGCTTGGGGACCTGGGAGGCACCCTGTGAGCAGAGGGCTATGTGCCTTTACATCCCAGTGGTGGGGGCTATTCCTCTGTGTTTGGGAGCAGGGCAGACTGGCTGGTGCTGCTCGCTCATTGGTCGAATGGACCAGGGGCGTGGTTTCCGGAACCAGGAGGCGGGCCCAGGCCCACAGCTGAGCCTGGTCAAGTCAAGGCGGGGGCGGGGCCAGGTGAGCAGCTGGAGGCGGTCACGGGATCAAGGGGGCGGGGCCAGGTGAACAGCCTGAAGTGGTGAGGTAAGCAGGAGAGAGGGTCTCGGGCAGGGACACGGGTGACCAGCAGGCGGGTCTGCCGGCGGCAGGGACCTCAAGAGGGGGCCCGGCGGCTTGGCCGGCCCCTTAGCTGACCTGCGGGAAGCGGTCAAGGGAAGAGTGGGTTGGTGCCGGTGTCAAAAGCTGGAGGTGGTCCAGTGGGGAAGGCCCTGGGGCCCGGTGAAGGTGCCCCAGGAGCGCAAAGTGATTTTCTCGGACTTGACACAGCTCTCTCCCCGTTGTCAAAGGCTATCCCTTACCCTAAAACTAAGCCTATCCCTCAACCTAACCCTCACCAGTGGCTAAGGCCCTGGGGCCCTGTGAAACCTGGACGATTGTCTCAAGTGCCCACAAAAGCCTCACCTGCCTGAGCTTCAGACTGGATGCCAGCAAGAGGGACCCTTGTCCTCAGGGCAGGGCGTTCCAGAGGAATGGGGCGGAAAGCAGGCCCCCGGGGCCGGGCCACCAGACCAGTCAGAACCTCCGGAGGGGCCGGGGAGGTGCCCCCAGAGTGGAAAATGATAATTTCTCGGACTTGACACAGCTCTCTCCCGGTTGTCAAAGCCCATAGGCAGGGCTCTGGGCGTCCCAGGACACTCTGCTCTGAGCTGCCCTTTGGTGGGAGCGATGGGGGCCGGGCCGGGGGGGTTAGAGGGCCGGCCCCGAGGCTCTTGGAGGCCCCTGGGTGTCCTGAAGGGAGGGCTGGCTGGTCTGCCCAAGCTTGGGGACCTGGGAGGCACCCTGTGAGCAGAGGGCTATGTGCCTTTACATCCCAGTGGTGGGGGCTATTCCTCTGTGTTTGGGAGCAGGGCAGACTGGCTGGTGCTGCTCGCTCATTGGTCGAATGGACCAGGGGCGTGGTTTCCGGAACCAGGAGGCGGGCCCAGGCCCACAGCTGAGCCTGGTCAAGTCAAGGCGGGGGCGGGGCCAGGTGAGCAGCTGGAGGCGGTCACGGGATCAAGGGGGCGGGGCCAGGTGAACAGCCTGAAGTGGTGAGGTAAGCAGGAGAGAGGGTCTCGGGCAGGGACACGGGTGACCAGCAGGCGGGTCTGCCGGCGGCAGGGACCTCAAGAGGGGGCCCGGCGGCTTGGCCGGCCCCTTAGCTGACCTGCGGGAAGCGGTCAAGGGAAGAGTGGGTTGGTGCCGGTGTCAAAAGCTGGAGGTGGTCCAGTGGGGAAGGCCCTGGGGCCCGGTGAAGGTGCCCCAGGAGCGCAAAGTGATTTTCTCGGACTTGACACAGCTCTCTCCCCGTTGTCAAAGGCTATCCCTTACCCTAAAACTAAGCCTATCCCTCAACCTAACCCTCACCAGTGGCTAAGGCCCTGGGGCCCTGTGAAACCTGGACGATTGTCTCAAGTGCCCACAAAAGCCTCACCTGCCTGAGCTTCAGACTGGATTCCAGCAAGAGGGACCCTTGTCCTCAGGGCAGGGCGTTCCAGGCGAATGGGGCGGAAAGCAGGCCCCCGCGGCCGGGCCACTAGACCAGTCAGAACCTCCGGAGGGGCCGGGGAGGTGCCCCCAGAGTGGAAAGTGATAATTTCTCGGACTTGACACAGCTCTCTCCCGGTTGTCAAAGCCCATAGGCAGGGCTCTGGGCGTCCCAGGACACTCTGCTCTGAGCTGCCCTTTGGTGGGAGCGATGGGGGCCGGGCCGGGGGGGTTAGAGGGCCGGCCCCGAGGCTCTTGGAGGCCCCTGGGTGTCCTGAAGAAAGGGCTGGCTGGTCTGCCCACGCTTGGGGACCTGGGCGACACCCTGTGAGCAGAGGGCTATGTGCCTTTACATCCCAGTGGTGGGGCTATTCCTCTGTGTTTGGGAGCAGGGCAGGCTGGCTGGTGCTGATCGCTTATTGGTCGAATGGACCAGGGGCGTGGTTTCCGGAACCAGGAGGCGGGCCCAGGCCCACAGCTGAGCCAGGTTAAGTCAAGGAGGGGGCGGGGCCAGGTGAGCAGCTGGAGGCAGTCACGGGATCACGGGGTCGGGGCCAGGTGAACAGCCTGAAGTGGTGAGGTAAGCAGGAGAGAGGGTCGCGGGCAGGGACACGGGTGACCAGCAGAAGGGTCTGCCGGCGGCAGGGACCTAAAGAGGGGGCCCGGCGGCTTGGCCGGCCCCTTAGCTGACCTGCGGGAAGCGGTCAAGGGAAGAGTGGGTTGGGGCCGGTGTCAAAAGCTGGAGGTGGTCCAGTGGGGAAGGCCCTGGGGCCCGGTGAAGGTGCCCCAGGAGCGCAAAGTGATTTTCTCGGACTTGACACAGCTCTCTCCCCGTTGTCAAAGGCTCACCGTAACCCTAAAACTAAGCCTATCCCTCAACCTAACCCTCACCAGTGGCTAAGGCCCTGGGGCCCTGTGAAACCTGGACGAGGGTCTCAAGTGCCCACAAAAGCCTCACCTGCCTGAGCTTCAGACTGGATGCCAGCAAGAGGGACCCTTGTCCTCAGGGCTGGGCGTTCCATTCGAAGGGGGCAGAAAGCAGGCCCCCTGGGCCGTTCCACCAGACCAGTCAGAACCTCCGGAGGGGCCGGGGAGGTGCCCCCAGAGTGGAAAGTGATAATTTCTCGGACTTGACACAGCTCTCTCCCGGTTTTCAAAGCCCATAGGCAGGGCTCTGGGCGTCCCAGGACACTCTGCTCTGAGCTGCCCTTTGGTGGGAGCGATGGGGGCCGGGGCGGGGGGGTTAGAGGGCCGGCCCCGAGGCTCATGGAGGCCCCTGGGTGTCCTGAAGGGATGGCTGGCTGGTCTGCCCACGCTTGGGGACCTGGGAGGCACCCTGTGAGCAGAGGGCTATGTGCCTTTACATCCCAGTGGTGGGGCTATTCCTCTGTGTTTGGGAGCATGGCAGGCTGGCTGGTGCTGATCGCTTATTGGTCGAATGGACCAGGGGCGTGGTTTCTGGAACCAGGAGGCGGGCCCAGGCCCACAGCTGAGCCAGGTCAAGTCAAGGAGGGGGCGGGGCCAGGTGAGCAGCTGGAGGCGGTCTCGGGATCACGGGGGCGGGGCCAGGTGAACAGCCTGAAGTGGTGAGGTAAGCAGGAGAGAGGGTCGCGGGCAGGAACACGGGTGACCAGCAGGCGGGTCTGCCAGCGGCAGGGACCTAAAGAGGGGGCCCGGCGGCTTGGCCGGCCACTTAGCTGACCTGTGGGAAGCGGTCAAGGGAAGAGTGGGTTGGGGCCGGTGTCAAAAGCTGGAGGTGGTCCAGTGGTGAAGGCCCTGGGGCCCGGTGAAGGTGCTCCAGGAGCGCAAAGTGATTTCCTCGGACTTGACACAGCTCTCTCCCCGTTGTCAAAGGCTAAACCTAACCCTAAAACTAATCCTATCACTCAACCTAACCCTCACCAGTGGCTAAGGCCCTGGGGCCCTGTGAAACCTGGACGAGGGTCTCAAGTACCCACAAAAGCCTCACCTGCCTGAGCTTCAGACTGGATGCCAGCAAGAGGGACCCTTGTCCTCAGGGCAGGGCGTTCCAGGCGAATGGGGCGGAAAGCAGGCCCCCGGGGCCGGGCCACCAGACCAGTCAGAACCTCCGGAGGGGCCGGGGAGGTGCCCCCAGAGTGGAAAATGATAATTTCTCGGACTTGACACAGCTCTCTCCCGGTTGTCAAAGCCCATAGGCAGGGCTCTGGGCGTCCCAGGACACTCTGCTCTGAGCTGCCCTTTGGTGGGAGCGATGGGGGCCGGGCCGGGGGGGTTAGAGGGCCGGCCCCGAGGCTCTTGGAGGCCCCTGGGTGTCCTGAAGGGAGGGCTGGCTGGTCTGCCCACGCTTGGGGACCTGGGCGACACCCTGTGAGCAGAGGGCTATGTGCCTTTACATCCCAGTGGTGGGGCTATTCCTCTGTGTTTGGGAGCAGGGCAGGCTGGCTGGTGCTGATCGCTTATTGGTCGAATGGACCAGGGGCGTGGTTTCCGGAACCAGGAGGCGGGCCCAGGCCCACAGCTGAGCCAGGTTAAGTCAAGGAGGGGGCGGGGCCAGGTGAGCAGCTGGAGGCGGTCACGGGATCAAGGGGGCGGGGCCAGGTGAACAGCCTGAAGTGGTGAGGTAAGCAGGAGAGAGGGTCTCGGGCAGGGACACGGGTGACCAGCAGGCGGGTCTGCCGGCGGCAGGGACCTCAAGAGGGGGCCCGGCGGCTTGGCCGGCCCCTTAGCTGACCTGCGGGAAGCGGTCAAGGGAAGAGTGGGTTGGTGCCGGTGTCAAAAGCTGGAGGTGGTCCAGTGGGGAAGGCCCTGGGGCCCGTTGAAGGTGCCCCAGGAGCGCAAAGTGATTTTCTCGGACTTGACAGAGCTCTCTCCCCGTTGTCAAAGGCTATCCCTTACCCTAAAACTAAGCCTATCCCTCAACCTAACCCTCACCAGTGGCTAAGGCCCTGGGGCCCTGTGAAACCTGGACGATTGTCTCAAGTGCGCACAAAAGCCTCACCTGCCTGAGCTTCAGACTGGATTCCAGCAAGAGGGACCCTTGTCCTCAGGGCAGGGCGTTCCAGGCGAATGGGGCGGAAAGCAGGCCCCCGCGGCCGGGCCACTAGACCAGTCAGAACCTCCGGAGGGGCCGGGGAGGTGCCCCCAGAGTGGAAAGTGATAATTTCTCGGACTTGACACAGCTCTCTCCCGGTTGTCAAAGCCCATAGGCAGGGCTCTGGGCGTCCCAGGACACTCTGCTCTGAGCTGCCCTTTGGTGGGAGCGATGGGGGCCGGGCCGGGGGGGTTAGAGGGCCGGCCCCGAGGCTCTTGGAGGCCCCTGGGTGTCCTGAAGGGAGGGCTGGCTGGTCTGCCCACGCTTGGGGACCTGGGAGACACCCTGTGAGCAGAGGGCTATGTGCCTTTACATCCCAGTGGTGGGGCTATTCCTCTGTGTTTGGGAGCAGGGCAGGCTGGCTGGTGCTGATCGCTTATTGGTCGAATGGACCAGGGGCGTGGTTTCCGGAACCAGGAGTCGGGCCCAGGCCCACAGCTGAGCCAGGTCAAGTCAAGGAGGGGGCGGGGCCAGGTGAGCAGCTGGAGGCGGTCACGGGATCACGGGGTCGGGGCCAGGTGAACAGCCTGAAGTGGTGAGGTAAGCAGGAGAGAGGGTCGCGGGCAGGGACATGGGTGACCAGCAGAAGGGTCTGCCGGCGGCAGGGACCTAAAGAGGGGGCCCGGCAGCTTGGCCGGCCCCTTAGCTGACCTGCGGGAAGCGGTCAAGGGAAGAGTGGGTTGGTGCCGGTGTCAAAAGCTGGAGGTGGTCCAGTGGGGAAGGCCCTGGGGCCCGGTGAATGTGCCCCAGGAGCGCAAAGTGATTTTCTCGGACTTGACACAGCTCTCTCCCCGTTGTCAAAGGCTATCCCTTACCCTAAAACTAAGCCTATCCCTCAACCTAACCCTCACCAGTGGCTAAGGCCCTGGGGCCCTGTGAAACCTGGACGATTGTCTCAAGTGCCCACAAAAGCCTCACCTGCCTGAGCTTCAGACTGGATTCCAGCAAGAGGGACCCTTGTCCTCAGGGCAGGGCGTTCCAGGCGAATGGGGCGGAAAGCAGGCCCCCGCAGCCGGGCCACTAGACCAGTCAGAACCTCCGGAGGGGCCGGGGAGGTGCCCCCAGAGTGGAAAGTGATAATTTCTCGGACTTGACACAGCTCTCTCCCGGTTGTCAAAGCCCATAGGCAGGGCTCTGGGCGTCCCAGGACACTCTGCTCTGAGCTGCCCTTTGGTGGGAGCGATGGGGGCCGGGCCGGGGGGGTTAGAGGGCCGGCCCCGAGGCTCTTGGAGGCCCCTGGGTGTCCTGAAGGGAGGGCTGGCTGGTCTGCCCACGCTTGGGGACCTGGGCGACACCCTGTGAGCAGAGGGCTATGTGCCTTTACATCCCAGTGGTGGGGCTATTCCTCTGTGTTTGGGAGCAGGGCAGGGTGGCTGGTGCTGATCGCTTATTGGTCGAATGGACCAGGGGCGGGGTTTCCGGAACCAGGAGGCGGGCCCAGGCCCACAGCTGAGCCAGGTTAAGTCAAGGAGGGGGCGGGGCCAGGTGAGCAGCTGGAGGCGGTCACGGGATCACGGGGTCGGGGCCAGGTGAACAGCCTGAAGTGGTGAGGTAAGCAGGAGAGAGGGTCGCGGGCAGGGACACGGGTGACCAGCAGAAGGGTCTGCCGGCGGCAGGGACCTAAAGAGGGGGCCCGGCGGCTTGGCCGGCCCCTTAGCTGACCTGCGGGAAGCGGTCAAGGGAAGAGTGGGTTGGGGCCGGTGTCAAAAGCTGGAGGTGGTCCAGTGGGGAAGGCCCTGGGGCCCGGTGAAGGTGCCCAAGGAGCGCAAAGTGATTTTCTCGGACTTGACACAGCTCTCTCCCCGTTGTCAAAGGCTCACCGTAACCCTAAAACTAAGCCTATCCCTCAACCTAACCCTCACCAGTGGCTAAGGCCCTGGGGCCCTGTGAAACCTGGACGAGGGTCTCAAGTGCCCACAAAAGCCTCACCTGCCTGAGCTTCAGACTGGATGCCAGCAAGAGGGACCCTTGTCCTCAGGGCTGGGCGTTCCATTCGAAGTGGGCAGAAAGCAGGCCCCCGGGGCCGTTCCACCAGACCAGTCAGAACCTCCGGAGGGGCCGGGGAGGTGCCCCCAGAGTGGAAAGTGATAATTTCTCGGACTTGACACAGCTCTCTCCCGGTTTTCAAAGCCCATAGGCAGGGCTCTGGGCGTCCCAGGACACTCTGCTCTGAGCTGCCCTTTGGTGGGAGCGATGGGGGCCGGGGCGGGGGGGTTAGAGGGCCGGCCCCGAGGCTCATGGAGGCCCCTGGGTGTCCTGAAGGGATGGCTGGCTGGTCTGCCCACGCTTGGGGACCAGGGAGGCACCCTGTGAGCAGAGGGCTATGTGCCTTTACATCCCAGTGGTGGGGCTATTCCTCTGTGTTTGGGAGCATGGCAGGCTGGCTGGTGCTGATCGCTTATTGGTCGAATGGACCAGGGGCGTGGTTTCTGGAACCAGGAGGCGGGCCCAGGCCCACAGCTGAGCCAGGTCAAGTCAAGGCGGGGGCGGGGCCAGGTGAGCAGCTGGAGGCGGTCACGGGATCAAGGGGGCGGGGCCAGGTGAACAGCCTGAAGTAGTGAGGTAAGCAGGAGAGAGGGTCTCGGGCAGGGACACGGGTGACCAGCAGGCGGGTCTGCCGGCGGCAGGGACCTCAAGAGGGGGCCCGGCGGCTTGGCCGGCCCCTTAGCTGACCTGCGGGAAGCGGTCAAGGGAAGAGTGGGTTGGTGCCGGTGTCAAAAGCTGGAGGTGGTCCAGTGGGGAAGGCCCTGGGGCCCGGTGAAGGTGCCCCAGGAGCGCAAAGTGATTTTCTCGGACTTGACAGAGCTCTCTCCCCGTTGTCAAAGGCTATCCCTTACCCTAAAACTAAGCCTATCCCTCAACCTAACCCTCACCAGTGGCTAAGGCCCTGGGGCCCTGTGAAACCTGGACGATTGTCTCAAGTGCGCACAAAAGCCTCACCTGCCTGAGCTTCAGACTGGATTCCAGCAAGAGGGACCCTTGTCCTCAGGGCAGGGCGTTCCAGGCGAATGGGGCGGAAAGCAGGCCCCCGCGGCCGGGCCACTAGACCAGTCAGAACCTCCGGAGGGGCCGGGGAGGTGCCCCCAGAGTGGAAAGTGATAATTTCTCGGACTTGACACAGCTCTCTCCCGGTTGTCAAAGCCCATAGGCAGGGCTCTGGGCGTCCCAGGACACTCTGCTCTGAGCTGCCCTTTGGTGGGAGCGATGGGGGCCGGGCCGGGGGGGTTAGAGGGCCGGCCCCGAGGCTCTTGGAGGCCCCTGGGTGTCCTGAAGAAAGGGCTGGCTGGTCTGCCAACGCTTGGGGACCTGGGCGACACCCTGTGAGCAGAGGGCTATGTGCCTTTACATCCCAGTGGTGGGGCTATTCCTCTGTGTTTGGGAGCAGGGCAGGCTGGCTGGTGCTGATCGCTTATTGGTCGAATGGACCAGGGGCGTGGTTTCCGGAACCAGGAGGCGGGCCCAGGCCCACAGCTGAGCCAGGTTAAGTCAAGGAGGGGGCGGGGCCAGGTGAGCAGCTGGAGGCAGTCACGGGATCACGGGGTCGGGGCCAGGTGAACAGCCTGAAGTGGTGAGGTAAGCAGGAGAGAGGGTCGCGGGCAGGGACACGGGTGACCAGCAGAAGGGTCTGCCGGCGGCAGGGACCTAAAGAGGGGGCCCGGCGGCTTGGCCGGCCCCTTAGCTGACCTGCGGGAAGCGGTCAAGGGAAGAGTGGGTTGGGGCCGGTGTCAAAAGCTGGAGGTGGTCCAGTGGGGAAGGCCCTGGGGCCCGGTGAAGGTGCCCCAGGAGCGCAAAGTGATTTTCTCGGACTTGACACAGCTCTCTCCCCGTTGTCAAAGGCTCACCGTAACCCTAAAACTAAGCCTATCCCTCAACCTAACCCTCACCAGTGGCTAAGGCCCTGGGGCCCTGTGAAACCTGGACGAGGGTCTCAAGTGCCCACAAAAGCCTCACCTGCCTGAGCTTCAGACTGGATGCCAGCAAGAGGGACCCTTGTCCTCAGGGCTGGGCGTTCCATTCGAAGGGGGCAGAAAGCAGGCCCCCGGGGCCGTTCCACCAGACCAGTCAGAACCTCCGGAGGGGCCGGGGAGGTGCCCCCAGAGTGGAAAGTGATAATTTCTCGGACTTGACACAGCTCTCTCCCGGTTTTCAAAGCCCATAGGCAGGGCTCTGGGCGTCCCAGGACACTCTGCTCTGAGCTGCCCTTTGGTGGGAGCGATGGGGGCCGGGGCGGGGGGGTTAGAGGGCCGGCCCCGAGGCTCATGGAGGCCCCTGGGTGTCCTGAAGGGATGGCTGGCTGGTCTGCCCACGCTTGGGGACCTGGGAGGCACCCTGTGAGCAGAGGGCTATGTGCCTTTACATCCCAGTGGTGGGGCTATTCCTCTGTGTTTGGGAGCATGGCAGGCTGGCTGGTGCTGATCGCTTATTGGTCGAATGGACCAGGGGCGTGGTTTCTGGAACCAGGAGGCGGGCCCAGGCCCACAGCTGAGCCAGGTCAAGTCAAGGAGGGGGCGGGGCCAGGTGAGCAGCTGGAGGCGGTCTCGGGATCACGGGGGCGGGGCCAGGTGAACAGCCTGAAGTGGTGAGGTAAGCAGGAGAGAGGGTCGCGGGCAGGGACACGGGTGACCAGCAGGCGGGTCTGCCAGCGGCAGGGACCTAAAGAGGGGGCCCGGCGGCTTGGCCGGCCACTTAGCTGACCTGTGGGAAGCGGTCAAGGGAAGAGTGGGTTGGGGCCGGTGTCAAAAGCTGGAGGTGGTCCAGTGGTGAAGGCCCTGGGGCCCGGTGAAGGTGCTCCAGGAGCGCAAAGTGATTTTCTCGGACTTGACACAGCTCTCTCCCCGTTGTCAAAGGCTAAACCTAACCCTAAAACTAATCCTATCACTCAACCTAACCCTCACCAGTGGCTAAGGCCCTGGGGCCCTGTGAAACCTGGACGAGGGTCTCAAGTACCCACAAAAGCCTCACCTGCCTGAGCTTCAGACTGGATGCCAGCAAGAGGGACCCTTGTCCTCAGGGCAGGGCGTTCCAGAGGAATGGGGCGGAAAGCAGGCCCCCGGGGCCGGGCCACCAGACCAGTCAGAACCTCCGGAGGGGCCGGGGAGGTGCCCCCAGAGTGGAAAATGATAATTTCTCGGACTTGACACAGCTCTCTCCCGGTTGTCAAAGCCCATAGGCAGGGCTCTGGGCGTCCCAGGACACTCTGCTCTGAGCTGCCCTTTGGTGGGAGCGATGGGGGCCGGGCCGGGGGGGTTAGAGGGCCGGCCCCGAGGCTCTTGGAGGCCCCTGGGTGTCCTGAAGGGAGGGCTGGCTGGTCTGCCCAAGCTTGGGGACCTGGGAGGCACCCTGTGAGCAGAGGGCTATGTGCCTTTACATCCCAGTGGTGGGGGCTATTCCTCTGTGTTTGGGAGCAGGGCAGACTGGCTGGTGCTGCTCGCTCATTGGTCGAATGGACCAGGGGCGTGGTTTCCGGAACCAGGAGGCGGGCCCAGGCCCACAGCTGAGCCTGGTCAAGTCAAGGCGGGGGCGGGGCCAGGTGAGCAGCTGGAGGCGGTCACGGGATCAAGGGGGCGGGGCCAGGTGAACAGCCTGAAGTGGTGAGGTAAGCAGGAGAGAGGGTCTCGGGCAGGGACACGGGTGACCAGCAGGCGGGTCTGCCGGCGGCAGGGACCTCAAGAGGGGGCCCGGCGGCTTGGCCGGCCCCTTAGCTGACCTGCGGGAAGCGGTCAAGGGAAGAGTGGGTTGGTGCCGGTGTCAAAAGCTGGAGGTGGTCCAGTGGGGAAGGCCCTGGGGCCCGGTGAAGGTGCCCCAGGAGCGCAAAGTGATTTTCTCGGACTTGACACAGCTCTCTCCCCGTTGTCAAAGGCTATCCCTTACCCTAAAACTAAGCCTATCCCTCAACCTAACCCTCACCAGTGGCTAAGGCCCTGGGGCCCTGTGAAACCTGGACGATTGTCTCAAGTGCCCACAAAAGCCTCACCTGCCTGAGCTTCAGACTGGATTCCAGCAAGAGGGACCCTTGTCCTCAGGGCAGGGCGTTCCAGGCGAATGGGGAGGAAAGCAGGCCCCCGCGGCCGGGCCACTAGACCAGTCAGAACCTCCGGAGGGGCCGGGGAGGTGCCCCCAGAGTGGAAAGTGATAATTTCTCGGACTTGACACAGCTCTCTCCCGGTTGTCAAAGCCCATAGGCAGGGCTCTGGGCGTCCCAGGACACTCTGCTCTGAGCTGCCCTTTGGTGGGAGCGATGGGGGCCGGGCCGGGGGGGTTAGAGGGCCGGCCCCGAGGCTCTTGGAGGCCCCTGGGTGTCCTGAAGGGAGGGCTGGCTGGTCTGCCCACGCTTGGGGACCTGGGCGACACCCTGTGAGCAGAGGGCTATGTGCCTTTACATCCCAGTGGTGGGGCTATTCCTCTGTGTTTGGGAGCAGGGCAGGCTGGCTGGTGCTGATCGCTTATTGGTCGAATGGACCAGGGGCGTGGTTTCCGGAACCAGGAGGCGGGCCCAGGCCCACAGCTGAGCCAGGTTAAGTCAAGGAGGGGGCGGGGCCAGGTGAGCAGCTGGAGGCGGTCACGGGATCACGGGGTCGGGGCCAGGTGAACAGCCTGAAGTGGTGAGGTAAGCAGGAGAGAGGGTCGCGGGCAGGGACACGGGTGACCAGCAGAAGGGTCTGCCGGCGGCAGGGACCTAAAGAGGGGGCCCAGCGGCTTGGCCGGCCCCTTAGCTGACCTGCGGGAAGCGGTCAAGGGAAGAGTGGGTTGGGGCCGGTGTCAAAAGCTGGAGGTGGTCCAGTGGGGAAGGCCCTGGGGCCCGGTGAAGGTGCCCCAGGAGCGCAAAGTGATTTTCTCGGACTTGACACAGCTCTCTCCCCGTTGTCAAAGGCTCACCGTAACCCTAAAACTAAGCCTATCCCTCAACCTAACCCTCACCAGTGGCTAAGGCCCTGGGGCCCTGTGAAACCTGGACGAGGGTCTCAAGTGCCCACAAAAGCCTCACCTGCCTGAGCTTCAGACTGGATGCCAGCAAGAGGGACCCTTGTCCTCAGGGCTGGGCGTTCCATTCGAAGGGGGCAGAAAGCAGGCCCCCGGGGCCGTTCCACCAGACCAGTCAGAACCTCCGGAGGGGCCGGGGAGGTGCCCCCAGAGTGGAAAGTGATAATTTCTCGGACTTGACACAGCTCTCTCCCGGTTTTCAAAGCCCATAGGCAGGGCTCTGGGCGTCCCAGGACACTCTGCTCTGAGCTGCCCTTTGGTGGGAGCGATGGGGGCCGGGGCGGGGGGGTTAGAGGGCCGGCCCCGAGGCTCATGGAGGCCCCTGGGTGTCCTGAAGGGATGGCTGGCTGGTCTGCCCACGCTTGGGGACCTGGGAGGCACCCTGTGAGCAGAGGGCTATGTGCCTTTACATCCCAGTGGTGGGGCTATTCCTCTGTGTTTGGGAGCATGGCAGGCTGGCTGGTGCTGATCGCTTATTGGTCGAATGGACCAGGGGCGTGGTTTCTGGAACCAGGAGGCGGGCCCAGGCCCACAGCTGAGCCAGGTCAAGTCAAGGAGGGGGCGGGGCCAGGTGAGCAGCTGGAGGCGGTCTCGGGATCACGGGGGCGGGGCCAGGTGAACAGCCTGAAGTGGTGAGGTAAGCAGGAGAGAGGGTCGCGGGCAGGGACACGGGTGACCAGCAGGCGGGTCTGCCAGCGGCAGGGACCTAAAGAGGGGGCCCGGCGGCTTGGCCGGCCACTTAGCTGACCTGTGGGAAGCGGTCAAGGGAAGAGTGGGTTGGGGCCGGTGTCAAAAGCTGGAGGTGGTCCAGTGGTGAAGGCCCTGGGGCCCGGTGAAGGTGCTCCAGGAGCGCAAAGTGATTTCCTCGGACTTGACACAGCTCTCTCCCCGTTGTCAAAGGCTAAACCTAACCCTAAAACTAATCCTATTACTCAACCTAACCCTCACCAGTGGCTAAGGCCCTGGGGCCCTGTGAAACCTGGACGAGGGTCTCAAGTACCCACAAAAGCCTCACCTGCCTGAGCTTCAGACTGGATGCCAGCAAGAGGGACCCTTGTCCTCAGGGCAGGGCGTTTCAGAGGAATGGGGCGGAAAGCAGGCCCCCGGGGCCGGGCCACCAGACCAGTCAGAACCTCCGGAGGGGCCGGGGAGGTGCCCCCAGAGTGGAAAATGATAATTTCTCGGACTTGACACAGCTCTCTCCCGGTTGTCAAAGCCCATAGGCAGGGCTCTGGGCGTCCCAGGACACTCTGCTGTGAGCTGCCCTTTGGTGGGAGCGATGGGGGCCGGGGCCGGGGGGTTAGAGGGCCGACCCCGAGGCTCATGGAGGCCCCTGGGTGTCCTGAAGGGAGGGCTGGCTGGTCTGCCCAAGCTTGGGGACCTGGGAGGCACCCTGTGAGCAGAGGGCTATGTGCCTTTACATCCCAGTGGTGGGGGCTATTCCTCTGTGTTTGGGAGCAGGGCAGACTGGCTGGTGCTGCTCGCTCATTGGTCGAATGGACCAGGGGCGTGGTTTCCGGAACCAGGAGGCGGGCCCAGGCCCACAGCTGAGCCTGGTCAAGTCAAGGCGGGGGCGGGGCCAGGTGAGCAGCTGGAGGCGGTCACGGGATCAAGGGGGCGGGGCCAGGTGAACAGCCTGAAGTGGTGAGGTAAGCAGGAGAGAGGGTCTCGGGCAGGGACACGGGTGACCAGCAGGCGGGTCTGCCGGCGGCAGGGACCTCAAGAGGGGGCCCGGCGGCTTGGCCGGCCCCTTAGCTGACCTGCGGGAAGCGGTCAAGGGAAGAGTGGGTTGGTGCCGGTGTCAAAAGCTGGAGGTGGTCCAGTGGGGAAGGCCCTGGGGCCCGGTGAAGGTGCCCCAGGAGCGCAAAGTGATTTTCTCGGACTTGACACAGCTCTCTCCCCGTTGTCAAAGGCTATCCCTTACCCTAAAACTAAGCCTATCCCTCAACCTAACCCTCACCAGTGGCTAAGGCCCTGGGGCCCTGTGAAACCTGGACGATTGTCTCAAGTGCCCACAAAAGCCTCACCTGCCTGAGCTTCAGACTGGATGCCAGCAAGAGGGACCCTTGTCCTCAGGGCAGGGCGTTCCAGAGGAATGGGGCGGAAAGCAGGCCCCCGGGGCCGGGCCACCAGACCAGTCAGAACCTCCGGAGGGGCCGGGGAGGTGCCCCCAGAGTGGAAAATGATAATTTCTCGGACTTGACACAGCTCTCTCCCGGTTGTCAAAGCCCATAGGCAGGGCTCTGGGCGTCCCAGGACACTCTGCTCTGAGCTGCCCTTTGGTGGGAGCGATGGGGGCCGGGCCGGGGGGGTTAGAGGGCCGGCCCCGAGGCTCTTGGAGGCCCCTGGGTGTCCTGAAGGGAGGGCTGGCTGGTCTGCCCAAGCTTGGGGACCTGGGAGGCACCCTGTGAGCAGAGGGCTATGTGCCTTTACATCCCAGTGGTGGGGGCTATTCCTCTGTGTTTGGGAGCAGGGCAGACTGGCTGGTGCTGCTCGCTCATTGGTCGAATGGACCAGGGGCGTGGTTTCCGGAACCAGGAGGCGGGCCCAGGCCCACAGCTGAGCCTGGTCAAGTCAAGGCGGGGGCGGGGCCAGGTGAGCAGCTGGAGGCGGTCACGGGATCAAGGGGGCGGGGCCAGGTGAACAGCCTGAAGTGGTGAGGTAAGCAGGAGAGAGGGTCTCGGGCAGGGACACGGGTGACCAGCAGGCGGGTCTGCCGGCGGCAGGGACCTCAAGAGGGGGCCCGGCGGCTTGGCCGGCCCCTTAGCTGACCTGCGGGAAGCGGTCAAGGGAAGAGTGGGTTGGTGCCGGTGTCAAAAGCTGGAGGTGGTCCAGTGGGGAAGGCCCTGGGGCCCGGTGAAGGTGCCCCAGGAGCGCAAAGTGATTTTCTCGGACTTGACACAGCTCTCTCCCCGTTGTCAAAGGCTATCCCTTACCCTAAAACTAAGCCTATCCCTCAACCTAACCCTCACCAGTGGCTAAGGCCCTGGGGCCCTGTGAAACCTGGACGATTGTCTCAAGTGCCCACAAAAGCCTCACCTGCCTGAGCTTCAGACTGGATTCCAGCAAGAGGGACCCTTGTCCTCAGGGCAGGGCGTTCCAGGCGAATGGGGCGGAAAGCAGGCCCCCGCGGCCGGGCCACTAGACCAGTCAGAACCTCCGGAGGGGCCGGGGAGGTGCCCCCAGAGTGGAAAGTGATAATTTCTCGGACTTGACACAGCTCTCTCCCGGTTGTCAAAGCCCATAGGCAGGGCTCTGGGCGTCCCAGGACACTCTGCTCTGAGCTGCCCTTTGGTGGGAGCGATGGGGGCCGGGCCGGGGGGGTTAGAGGGCCGGCCCCGAGGCTCTTGGAGGCCCCTGGGTGTCCTGAAGAAAGGGCTGGCTGGTCTGCCCACGCTTGGGGACCTGGGCGACACCCTGTGAGCAGAGGGCTATGTGCCTTTACATCCCAGTGGTGGGGCTATTCCTCTGTGTTTGGGAGCAGGGCAGGCTGGCTGGTGCTGATCGCTTATTGGTCGAATGGACCAGGGGCGTGGTTTCCGGAACCAGGAGGCGGGCCCAGGCCCACAGCTGAGCCAGGTTAAGTCAAGGAGGGGGCGGGGCCAGGTGAGCAGCTGGAGGCAGTCACGGGATCACGGGGTCGGGGCCAGGTGAACAGCCTGAAGTGGTGAGGTAAGCAGGAGAGAGGGTCGCGGGCAGGGACACGGGTGACCAGCAGAAGGGTCTGCCGGCGGCAGGGACCTAAAGAGGGGGCCCGGCGGCTTGGCCGGCCCCTTAGCTGACCTGCGGGAAGCGGTCAAGGGAAGAGTGGGTTGGGGCCGGTGTCAAAAGCTGGAGGTGGTCCAGTGGGGAAGGCCCTGGGGCCCGGTGAAGGTGCCCCAGGAGCGCAAAGTGATTTTCTCGGACTTGACACAGCTCTCTCCCCGTTGTCAAAGGCTCACCGTAACCCTAAAACTAAGCCTATCCCTCAACCTAACCCTCACCAGTGGCTAAGGCCCTGGGGCCCTGTGAAACCTGGACGAGGGTCTCAAGTGCCCACAAAAGCCTCACCTGCCTGAGCTTCAGACTGGATGCCAGCAAGAGGGACCCTTGTCCTCAGGGCTGGGCGTTCCATTCGAAGGGGGCAGAAAGCAGGCCCCCTGGGCCGTTCCACCAGACCAGTCAGAACCTCCGGAGGGGCCGGGGAGGTGCCCCCAGAGTGGAAAGTGATAATTTCTCGGACTTGACACAGCTCTCTCCCGGTTTTCAAAGCCCATAGGCAGGGCTCTGGGCGTCCCAGGACACTCTGCTCTGAGCTGCCCTTTGGTGGGAGCGATGGGGGCCGGGGCGGGGGGGTTAGAGGGCCGGCCCCGAGGCTCATGGAGGCCCCTGGGTGTCCTGAAGGGATGGCTGGCTGGTCTGCCCACGCTTGGGGACCTGGGAGGCACCCTGTGAGCAGAGGGCTATGTGCCTTTACATCCCAGTGGTGGGGCTATTCCTCTGTGTTTGGGAGCATGGCAGGCTGGCTGGTGCTGATCGCTTATTGGTCGAATGGACCAGGGGCGTGGTTTCTGGAACCAGGAGGCGGGCCCAGGCCCACAGCTGAGCCAGGTCAAGTCAAGGAGGGGGCGGGGCCAGGTGAGCAGCTGGAGGCGGTCTCGGGATCACGGGGGCGGGGCCAGGTGAACAGCCTGAAGTGGTGAGGTAAGCAGGAGAGAGGGTCGCGGGCAGGAACACGGGTGACCAGCAGGCGGGTCTGCCAGCGGCAGGGACCTAAAGAGGGGGCCCGGCGGCTTGGCCGGCCACTTAGCTGACCTGTGGGAAGCGGTCAAGGGAAGAGTGGGTTGGGGCCGGTGTCAAAAGCTGGAGGTGGTCCAGTGGTGAAGGCCCTGGGGCCCGGTGAAGGTGCTCCAGGAGCGCAAAGTGATTTCCTCGGACTTGACACAGCTCTCTCCCCGTTGTCAAAGGCTAAACCTAACCCTAAAACTAATCCTATCACTCAACCTAACCCTCACCAGTGGCTAAGGCCCTGGGGCCCTGTGAAACCTGGACGAGGGTCTCAAGTACCCACAAAAGCCTCACCTGCCTGAGCTTCAGACTGGATGCCAGCAAGAGGGACCCTTGTCCTCAGGGCAGGGCGTTCCAGGCGAATGGGGCGGAAAGCAGGCCCCCGGGGCCGGGCCACCAGACCAGTCAGAACCTCCGGAGGGGCCGGGGAGGTGCCCCCAGAGTGGAAAATGATAATTTCTCGGACTTGACACAGCTCTCTCCCGGTTGTCAAAGCCCATAGGCAGGGCTCTGGGCGTCCCAGGACACTCTGCTCTGAGCTGCCCTTTGGTGGGAGCGATGGGGGCCGGGCCGGGGGGGTTAGAGGGCCGGCCCCGAGGCTCTTGGAGGCCCCTGGGTGTCCTGAAGGGAGGGCTGGCTGGTCTGCCCACGCTTGGGGACCTGGGCGACACCCTGTGAGCAGAGGGCTATGTGCCTTTACATCCCAGTGGTGGGGCTATTCCTCTGTGTTTGGGAGCAGGGCAGGCTGGCTGGTGCTGATCGCTTATTGGTCGAATGGACCAGGGGCGTGGTTTCCGGAACCAGGAGGCGGGCCCAGGCCCACAGCTGAGCCAGGTTAAGTCAAGGAGGGGGCGGGGCCAGGTGAGCAGCTGGAGGCGGTCACGGGATCAAGGGGGCGGGGCCAGGTGAACAGCCTGAAGTGGTGAGGTAAGCAGGAGAGAGGGTCTCGGGCAGGGACACGGGTGACCAGCAGGCGGGTCTGCCGGCGGCAGGGACCTCAAGAGGGGGCCCGGCGGCTTGGCCGGCCCCTTAGCTGACCTGCGGGAAGCGGTCAAGGGAAGAGTGGGTTGGTGCCGGTGTCAAAAGCTGGAGGTGGTCCAGTGGGGAAGGCCCTGGGGCCCGTTGAAGGTGCCCCAGGAGCGCAAAGTGATTTTCTCGGACTTGACAGAGCTCTCTCCCCGTTGTCAAAGGCTATCCCTTACCCTAAAACTAAGCCTATCCCTCAACCTAACCCTCACCAGTGGCTAAGGCCCTGGGGCCCTGTGAAACCTGGACGATTGTCTCAAGTGCGCACAAAAGCCTCACCTGCCTGAGCTTCAGACTGGATTCCAGCAAGAGGGACCCTTGTCCTCAGGGCAGGGCGTTCCAGGCGAATGGGGCGGAAAGCAGGCCCCCGCGGCCGGGCCACTAGACCAGTCAGAACCTCCGGAGGGGCCGGGGAGGTGCCCCCAGAGTGGAAAGTGATAATTTCTCGGACTTGACACAGCTCTCTCCCGGTTGTCAAAGCCCATAGGCAGGGCTCTGGGCGTCCCAGGACACTCTGCTCTGAGCTGCCCTTTGGTGGGAGCGATGGGGGCCGGGCCGGGGGGGTTAGAGGGCCGGCCCCGAGGCTCTTGGAGGCCCCTGGGTGTCCTGAAGGGAGGGCTGGCTGGTCTGCCCACGCTTGGGGACCTGGGAGACACCCTGTGAGCAGAGGGCTATGTGCCTTTACATCCCAGTGGTGGGGCTATTCCTCTGTGTTTGGGAGCAGGGCAGGCTGGCTGGTGCTGATCGCTTATTGGTCGAATGGACCAGGGGCGTGGTTTCCGGAACCAGGAGTCGGGCCCAGGCCCACAGCTGAGCCAGGTCAAGTCAAGGAGGGGGCGGGGCCAGGTGAGCAGCTGGAGGCGGTCACGGGATCACGGGGTCGGGGCCAGGTGAACAGCCTGAAGTGGTGAGGTAAGCAGGAGAGAGGGTCGCGGGCAGGGACATGGGTGACCAGCAGAAGGGTCTGCCGGCGGCAGGGACCTAAAGAGGGGGCCCGGCAGCTTGGCCGGCCCCTTAGCTGACCTGCGGGAAGCGGTCAAGGGAAGAGTGGGTTGGTGCCGGTGTCAAAAGCTGGAGGTGGTCCAGTGGGGAAGGCCCTGGGGCCCGGTGAATGTGCCCCAGGAGCGCAAAGTGATTTTCTCGGACTTGACACAGCTCTCTCCCCGTTGTCAAAGGCTATCCCTTACCCTAAAACTAAGCCTATCCCTCAACCTAACCCTCACCAGTGGCTAAGGCCCTGGGGCCCTGTGAAACCTGGACGATTGTCTCAAGTGCCCACAAAAGCCTCACCTGCCTGAGCTTCAGACTGGATTCCAGCAAGAGGGACCCTTGTCCTCAGGGCAGGGCGTTCCAGGCGAATGGGGCGGAAAGCAGGCCCCCGCAGCCGGGCCACTAGACCAGTCAGAACCTCCGGAGGGGCCGGGGAGGTGCCCCCAGAGTGGAAAGTGATAATTTCTCGGACTTGACACAGCTCTCTCCCGGTTGTCAAAGCCCATAGGCAGGGCTCTGGGCGTCCCAGGACACTCTGCTCTGAGCTGCCCTTTGGTGGGAGCGATGGGGGCCGGGCCGGGGGGGTTAGAGGGCCGGCCCCGAGGCTCTTGGAGGCCCCTGGGTGTCCTGAAGGGAGGGCTGGCTGGTCTGCCCACGCTTGGGGACCTGGGCGACACCCTGTGAGCAGAGGGCTATGTGCCTTTACATCCCAGTGGTGGGGCTATTCCTCTGTGTTTGGGAGCAGGGCAGGGTGGCTGGTGCTGATCGCTTATTGGTCGAATGGACCAGGGGCGGGGTTTCCGGAACCAGGAGGCGGGCCCAGGCCCACAGCTGAGCCAGGTTAAGTCAAGGAGGGGGCGGGGCCAGGTGAGCAGCTGGAGGCGGTCACGGGATCACGGGGTCGGGGCCAGGTGAACAGCCTGAAGTGGTGAGGTAAGCAGGAGAGAGGGTCGCGGGCAGGGACACGGGTGACCAGCAGAAGGGTCTGCCGGCGGCAGGGACCTAAAGAGGGGGCCCGGCGGCTTGGCCGGCCCCTTAGCTGACCTGCGGGAAGCGGTCAAGGGAAGAGTGGGTTGGGGCCGGTGTCAAAAGCTGGAGGTGGTCCAGTGGGGAAGGCCCTGGGGCCCGGTGAAGGTGCCCAAGGAGCGCAAAGTGATTTTCTCGGACTTGACACAGCTCTCTCCCCGTTGTCAAAGGCTCACCGTAACCCTAAAACTAAGCCTATCCCTCAACCTAACCCTCACCAGTGGCTAAGGCCCTGGGGCCCTGTGAAACCTGGACGAGGGTCTCAAGTGCCCACAAAAGCCTCACCTGCCTGAGCTTCAGACTGGATGCCAGCAAGAGGGACCCTTGTCCTCAGGGCTGGGCGTTCCATTCGAAGTGGGCAGAAAGCAGGCCCCCGGGGCCGTTCCACCAGACCAGTCAGAACCTCCGGAGGGGCCGGGGAGGTGCCCCCAGAGTGGAAAGTGATAATTTCTCGGACTTGACACAGCTCTCTCCCGGTTTTCAAAGCCCATAGGCAGGGCTCTGGGCGTCCCAGGACACTCTGCTCTGAGCTGCCCTTTGGTGGGAGCGATGGGGGCCGGGGCGGGGGGGTTAGAGGGCCGGCCCCGAGGCTCATGGAGGCCCCTGGGTGTCCTGAAGGGATGGCTGGCTGGTCTGCCCACGCTTGGGGACCAGGGAGGCACCCTGTGAGCAGAGGGCTATGTGCCTTTACATCCCAGTGGTGGGGCTATTCCTCTGTGTTTGGGAGCATGGCAGGCTGGCTGGTGCTGATCGCTTATTGGTCGAATGGACCAGGGGCGTGGTTTCTGGAACCAGGAGGCGGGCCCAGGCCCACAGCTGAGCCAGGTCAAGTCAAGGCGGGGGCGGGGCCAGGTGAGCAGCTGGAGGCGGTCACGGGATCAAGGGGGCGGGGCCAGGTGAACAGCCTGAAGTAGTGAGGTAAGCAGGAGAGAGGGTCTCGGGCAGGGACACGGGTGACCAGCAGGCGGGTCTGCCGGCGGCAGGGACCTCAAGAGGGGGCCCGGCGGCTTGGCCGGCCCCTTAGCTGACCTGCGGGAAGCGGTCAAGGGAAGAGTGGGTTGGTGCCGGTGTCAAAAGCTGGAGGTGGTCCAGTGGGGAAGGCCCTGGGGCCCGGTGAAGGTGCCCCAGGAGCGCAAAGTGATTTTCTCGGACTTGACAGAGCTCTCTCCCCGTTGTCAAAGGCTATCCCTTACCCTAAAACTAAGCCTATCCCTCAACCTAACCCTCACCAGTGGCTAAGGCCCTGGGGCCCTGTGAAACCTGGACGATTGTCTCAAGTGCGCACAAAAGCCTCACCTGCCTGAGCTTCAGACTGGATTCCAGCAAGAGGGACCCTTGTCCTCAGGGCAGGGCGTTCCAGGCGAATGGGGCGGAAAGCAGGCCCCCGCGGCCGGGCCACTAGACCAGTCAGAACCTCCGGAGGGGCCGGGGAGGTGCCCCCAGAGTGGAAAGTGATAATTTCTCGGACTTGACACAGCTCTCTCCCGGTTGTCAAAGCCCATAGGCAGGGCTCTGGGCGTCCCAGGACACTCTGCTCTGAGCTGCCCTTTGGTGGGAGCGATGGGGGCCGGGCCGGGGGGGTTAGAGGGCCGGCCCCGAGGCTCTTGGAGGCCCCTGGGTGTCCTGAAGAAAGGGCTGGCTGGTCTGCCAACGCTTGGGGACCTGGGCGACACCCTGTGAGCAGAGGGCTATGTGCCTTTACATCCCAGTGGTGGGGCTATTCCTCTGTGTTTGGGAGCAGGGCAGGCTGGCTGGTGCTGATCGCTTATTGGTCGAATGGACCAGGGGCGTGGTTTCCGGAACCAGGAGGCGGGCCCAGGCCCACAGCTGAGCCAGGTTAAGTCAAGGAGGGGGCGGGGCCAGGTGAGCAGCTGGAGGCAGTCACGGGATCACGGGGTCGGGGCCAGGTGAACAGCCTGAAGTGGTGAGGTAAGCAGGAGAGAGGGTCGCGGGCAGGGACACGGGTGACCAGCAGAAGGGTCTGCCGGCGGCAGGGACCTAAAGAGGGGGCCCGGCGGCTTGGCCGGCCCCTTAGCTGACCTGCGGGAAGCGGTCAAGGGAAGAGTGGGTTGGGGCCGGTGTCAAAAGCTGGAGGTGGTCCAGTGGGGAAGGCCCTGGGGCCCGGTGAAGGTGCCCCAGGAGCGCAAAGTGATTTTCTCGGACTTGACACAGCTCTCTCCCCGTTGTCAAAGGCTCACCGTAACCCTAAAACTAAGCCTATCCCTCAACCTAACCCTCACCAGTGGCTAAGGCCCTGGGGCCCTGTGAAACCTGGACGAGGGTCTCAAGTGCCCACAAAAGCCTCACCTGCCTGAGCTTCAGACTGGATGCCAGCAAGAGGGACCCTTGTCCTCAGGGCTGGGCGTTCCATTCGAAGGGGGCAGAAAGCAGGCCCCCTGGGCCGTTCCACCAGACCAGTCAGAACCTCCGGAGGGGCCGGGGAGGTGCCCCCAGAGTGGAAAGTGATAATTTCTCGGACTTGACACAGCTCTCTCCCGGTTTTCAAAGCCCATAGGCAGGGCTCTGGGCGTCCCAGGACACTCTGCTCTGAGCTGCCCTTTGGTGGGAGCGATGGGGGCCGGGGCGGGGGGGTTAGAGGGCCGGCCCCGAGGCTCATGGAGGCCCCTGGGTGTCCTGAAGGGATGGCTGGCTGGTCTGCCCACGCTTGGGGACCTGGGAGGCACCCTGTGAGCAGAGGGCTATGTGCCTTTACATCCCAGTGGTGGGGCTATTCCTCTGTGTTTGGGAGCATGGCAGGCTGGCTGGTGCTGATCGCTTATTGGTCGAATGGACCAGGGGCGTGGTTTCTGGAACCAGGAGGCGGGCCCAGGCCCACAGCTGAGCCAGGTCAAGTCAAGGAGGGGGCGGGGCCAGGTGAGCAGCTGGAGGCGGTCTCGGGATCACGGGGGCGGGGCCAGGTGAACAGCCTGAAGTGGTGAGGTAAGCAGGAGAGAGGGTCGCGGGCAGGGACACGGGTGACCAGCAGGCGGGTCTGCCAGCGGCAGGGACCTAAAGAGGGGGCCCGGCGGCTTGGCCGGCCACTTAGCTGACCTGTGGGAAGCGGTCAAGGGAAGAGTGGGTTGGGGCCGGTGTCAAAAGCTGGAGGTGGTCCAGTGGTGAAGGCCCTGGGGCCCGGTGAAGGTGCTCCAGGAGCGCAAAGTGATTTCCTCGGACTTGACACAGCTCTCTCCCCGTTGTCAAAGGCTAAACCTAACCCTAAAACTAATCCTATCACTCAACCTAACCCTCACCAGTGGCTAAGGCCCTGGGGCCCTGTGAAACCTGGACGAGGGTCTCAAGTACCCACAAAAGCCTCACCTGCCTGAGCTTCAGACTGGATGCCAGCAAGAGGGACCCTTGTCCTCAGGGCAGGGCGTTCCAGGCGAATGGGGCGGAAAGCAGGCCCCCGGGGCCGGGCCACCAGACCAGTCAGAACCTCCGGAGGGGCCGGGGAGGTGCCCCCAGAGTGGAAAATGATAATTTCTCGGACTTGACACAGCTCTCTCCCGGTTGTCAAAGCCCATAGGCAGGGCTCTGGGCGTCCCAGGACACTCTGCTCTGAGCTGCCCTTTGGTGGGAGCGATGGGGGCCGGGCCGGGGGGGTTAGAGGGCCGGCCCCGAGGCTCTTGGAGGCCCCTGGGTGTCCTGAAGGGAGGGCTGGCTGGTCTGCCCACGCTTGGGGACCTGGGCGACACCCTGTGAGCAGAGGGCTATGTGCCTTTACATCCCAGTGGTGGGGCTATTCCTCTGTGTTTGGGAGCAGGGCAGGCTGGCTGGTGCTGATCGCTTATTGGTCGAATGGACCAGGGGCGTGGTTTCCGGAACCAGGAGGCGGGCCCAGGCCCACAGCTGAGCCAGGTTAAGTCAAGGAGGGGGCGGGGCCAGGTGAGCAGCTGGAGGCGGTCACGGGATCAAGGGGGCGGGGCCAGGTGAACAGCCTGAAGTGGTGAGGTAAGCAGGAGAGAGGGTCTCGGGCAGGGACACGGGTGACCAGCAGGCGGGTCTGCCGGCGGCAGGGACCTCAAGAGGGGGCCCGGCGGCTTGGCCGATCCCTTAGCTGACCTGCGGGAAGCGGTCAAGGGAAGAGTGGATTGGTGCCGGTGTCAAAAGCTGGAGGTGGTCCAGTGGGGAAGGCCCTGGGGCCCGGTGAAGGTGCCCCAGGAGCGCAAAGTGATTTTCTCGGACTTGACAGAGCTCTCTCCCCGTTGTCAAAGGCTATCCCTTACCCTAAAACTAAGCCTATCCCTCAACCTAACCCTCACCAGTGGCTAAGGCCCTGGGGCCCTGTGAAACCTGGACGATTGTCTCAAGTGCGCACAAAAGCCTCACCTGCCTGAGCTTCAGACTGGATTCCAGCAAGAGGGACCCTTGTCCTCAGGGCAGGGCGTTCCAGGCGAATGGGGCAGAAAGCAGGCCCCCGCGGCCGGGCCACTAGACCAGTCAGAACCTCCGGAGGGGCCGGGGAGGTGCCCCCAGAGTGGAAAGTGATAATTTCTCGGACTTGACACAGCTCTCTCCCGGTTGTCAAAGCCCATAGGCAGGGCTCTGGGCGTCCCAGGACACTCTGCTCTGAGCTGCCCTTTGGTGGGAGCGATGGGGGCCGGGCCGGGGGGGTTAGAGGGCCGGCCCCGAGGCTCTTGGAGGCCCCTGGGTGTCCTGAAGGGAGGGCTGGCTGGTCTGCCCACGCTTGGGGACCTGGGAGACACCCTGTGAGCAGAGGGCTATGTGCCTTTACATCCCAGTGGTGGGGCTATTCCTCTGTGTTTGGGAGCAGGGCAGGCTGGCTGGTGCTGATCGCTTATTGGTCGAATGGACCAGGGGCGTGGTTTCCGGAACCAGGAGTCGGGCCCAGGCCCACAGCTGAGCCAGGTCAAGTCAAGGAGGGGGCGGGGCCAGGTGAGCAGCTGGAGGCGGTCACGGGATCACGGGGTCGGGGCCAGGTGAACAGCCTGAAGTGGTGAGGTAAGCAGGAGAGAGGGTCGCGGGCAGGGACATGGGTGACCAGCAGAAGGGTCTGCCGGCGGCAGGGACCTAAAGAGGGGGCCCGGCAGCTTGGCCGGCCCCTTAGCTGACCTGCGGGAAGCGGTCAAGGGAAGAGTGGGTTGGTGCCGGTGTCAAAAGCTGGAGGTGGTCCAGTGGGGAAGGCCCTGGGGCCCGGTGAAGGTGCCCCAGGAGCGCAAAGTGATTTTCTCGGACTTGACACAGCTCTCTCCCCGTTGTCAAAGGCTATCCCTTACCCTAAAACTAAGCCTATCCCTCAACCTAACCCTCACCAGTGGCTAAGGCCCTGGGGCCCTGTGAAACCTGGACGATTGTCTCAAGTGCCCACAAAAGCCTCACCTGCCTGAGCTTCAGACTGGATTCCAGCAAGAGGGACCCTTGTCCTCAGGGCAGGGCGTTCCAGGCGAATGGGGCGGAAAGCAGGCCCCCGCAGCCGGGCCACTAGACCAGTCAGAACCTCCGGAGGGGCCGGGGAGGTGCCCCCAGAGTGGAAAGTGATAATTTCTCGGACTTGACACAGCTCTCTCCCGGTTGTCAAAGCCCATAGGCAGGGCTCTGGGCGTCCCAGGACACTCTGCTCTGAGCTGCCCTTTGGTGGGAGCGATGGGGGCCGGGCCGGGGGGGTTAGAGGGCCGGCCCCGAGGCTCTTGGAGGCCCCTGGGTGTCCTGAAGGGAGGGCTGGCTGGTCTGCCCACGCTTGGGGACCTGGGCGACACCCTGTGAGCAGAGGGCTATGTGCCTTTACATCCCAGTGGTGGGGCTATTCCTCTGTGTTTGGGAGCAGGGCAGGGTGGCTGGTGCTGATCGCTTATTGGTCGAATGGACCAGGGGCGGGGTTTCCGGAACCAGGAGGCGGGCCCAGGCCCACAGCTGAGCCAGGTCAAGTCAAGGCGGGGGCGGGGCCAGGTGAGCAGCTGGAGGCGGTCACTGGATCAAGGGGGCGGGGCCAGGTGAACAGCCTGAAGTGGTTAGGTAAGCAGGAGAGAGGGTCGCGGGCAGGGACACTGGTGACCAGCAGGCGGGTCTGCCGGCGGCAGGGACCTAAAGAGGGGGCCCGGCGGCTTGGCCGGCCCCTTAGCTGACCTGCGGGAAGCGGTCAAGGGAAGAGTGGGTTGGGGCCGGTGTCAAAAGCTGGAGGAGGTCCAGTGGGGAAGGCCCTGGGGCCTGGTGAAGGTGCCCCAGGAGCGCAAAGTGATTTTCTCGGACTTGACACAGCTCTCTCCCCGTTGTCAAAGGCTCACCCTAAACCTAAAACTAAGCCTATACCTCAACCTAACCCTCACCAGTGGCTCAGGCCCTGGGGCCCTGTGAAACCTGGACGAGGGTCTCAAGTGCCCACAAAAGCCTCACCTGCCTGAGCTTCAGACTGGATGCCAGCAAGAGGGACCCTTGTCCTCAGGGCAGGGCGTTCCAGGCGAATGGGGCGGAAAGCAGGCCCCCGGGGCCGGGCCACCAGACCAGTCAGAACCTCCGGAGGGGCCGGGGAGGTGCCCCCTAGTGGAAAGTGATAATTTCTCGGACTTGACACAGCTCTCTCCCGGTTGTCAAAGCCCATAGGCAGGGCTCTGGGCGTCCCAGGACACTCGGCTCTGAGCTGCCCTTTGGTGGGAGCGATGGGGTCGGGGCGGGGGGGTTAGAGGGCCGTCCCCGAGGCTCATGGAGGCCCCTGGGTGTCCTGAAGGGAGGGCTGGCTGGTCTGCGCACGCTTGGGGACCTGGGAGGCACCCTATGAGCAGAGGGCTATGTGTCTTTACATCCCAGTGGTGGGGGCTATTCCTCTGTGTTTGGGAGCAGGGCAGACTGGCTGGTGCTGCTCGCTCATTGGTCGAATGGACCAGGAGCGAGGTTTCCGGAACCAGGAAGCGGGCCCAGGCCCACAGCTGAGCCTTTAAAGTCAAGGAGGGGGCGGGGCCAGGTGAGCAGCTGGAGGCGGTCACGGGATCACGGGGGCGGGGCCAGGTGAACAGCCTGAAGTGGTGAGGTAAGCAGGAGAGAGGGTCGCGGGCAGGGACACGGGTGACCAGCAGGCGGGTCTGCCGGCGGCAGGGACCTAAAGAGGGGGCCCGGCGGCTTGGCCGGCCCCTTAGCTGACCTGCGGGAAGCGGTCAAGGGAAGAGTGGGTTGGGGCCGGTGTCAAAAGCTGGAGGTGGTCCAGTGGGGAAGGCCCTGTGGCCCGGTGAAGGTGCCCCAGGAGCACAAAGTGATTTTATCGGACTTGACACAGCTCTCTCCCCGTTGTCAAAGGCTAACCCTAACCCTAAAACTAAGCCTATCCCTCAACCTAACCCTCACCAGTGGCTCAGGCCCTGGGGCCCTGTGAAACCTGGACGAGGGTCTCAAGTGCCCACAAAAGCCTCACCTGCCTGAGCTTCAGACTGGATGCCAGCAAGAGGGACCCTTGTCCTCAGGGCAGGGCGTTCCAGGCGAATGGGGCGGAAAGCAGGCCCCCGGGGCCGGGCCACCAGACCAGTCAGAACCTCCGGAGGGGCCGGGGAGGTGCCCCCTAGTGGAAAGTGATAATTTCTCGGACTTGACACAGCTCTCTCCCGGTTGTCAAAGCCCATAGGCAGGGCTCTGGGCGTCCCAGGACACTCGGCTCTGAGCTGCCCTTTGGTGGGAGCGATGGGGTCGGGGCGGGGGGGTTAGAGGGCCGTCCCCGAGGCTCATGGAGGCCCCTGGGTGTCCTGAAGGGAGGGCTGGCTGGTCTGCGCACGCTTGGGGACCTGGGAGGCACCCTATGAGCAGAGGGCTATGTGTCTTTACATCCCAGTGGTGGGGGCTATTCCTCTGTGTTTGGGAGCAGGGCAGACTGGCTGGTGCTGCTCGCTCATTGGTCGAATGGACCAGGAGCGAGGTTTCCGGAACCAGGAAGCGGGCCCAGGCCCACAGCTGAGCCTTTAAAGTCAAGGAGGGGGCGGGGCCAGGTGAGCAGCTGGAGGCGGTCACGGGATCACGGGGGCGGGGCCAGGTGAACAGCCTGAAGTGGTGAGGTAAGCAGGAGAGAGGGTCGCGGGCAGGGACACGGGTGACCAGCAGGCGGGTCTGCCGGCGGCAGGGACCTAAAGAGGGGGCCCGGCGGCTTGGCCGGCCCCTTAGCTGACCTGCGGGAAGCGGTCAAGGGAAGAGTGGGTTGGGGCCGGTGTCAAAAGCTGGAGGTGGTCCAGTGGGGAAGGCCCTGTGGCCCGGTGAAGGTGCCCCAGGAGCACAAAGTGATTTTATCGGACTTGACACAGCTCTCTCCCCGTTGTCAAAGGCTAACCCTAACCCTAAAACTAAGCCTATCCCTCAACCTAACCCTCACCAGTGGCTAAGGCCCTGGGGACCTGTGAAACCTGGACGAGTGTCTCAAGTGCCCACAAAAGCCTCACCTGCCTGAGCTTCAGACTGGATGCCAGCAAGAGGGACCCTTGTCCTCAGGGCAGGGCGTTCCAGGCGAATGGGGCGGAAAGCAGGCCCCCGGGGCCGTTCCACCAGACCAGTCAGAACCTCCGGAGGGGCCGGGGAGGTGCCCCCAGAGTGGAAAGTGATAATTTCTCGGACTTGACACAGCTCTCTCCCGGTTGTCAAAGCCCATAGGCAGGGCTCTGGGCGTCCCAGGACACTCGGCTCTGAGCTGCCCTTTGGTGGGAGCGATGTGGGCCGGGGCGGGGGGGTTAGAGGGCCGGCCCCGAGGCTCATGGAGGACCCTGGGTGTCCTGAAGGGAGGGCTGCCTGGTCTGCCCACGTTTGGGGACCTGGGAGGCACCCTGTGAGCAGAGGGATATGTGCCTTTACATCCCAGTGGTGGGGGCTATTCCTCTGTGTTTGGGAGCAGGTCAGACTGGCTGGTGCTGCTCGCTCATTGGTCGAATGGACCAGGGGCGTGGTTTCCGGAACCAGGAGGCGGGCCCAGGCCCACAGCTGAGCCAGGTCAAGTCAAGGCGGGGGCGGGGCCAGGTGAGCAGCTGGAGGCGGTCACTGGATCAAGGGGGCGGGGCCAGGTGAACAGCCTGAAGTGGTGAGGTAAGCAGGAGAGAGTGTCCCGGGCAGGGACACGGGTGACCAGCAGGCGGGTCTGCTGGCGGCAGGGACCTCAAGAGGGGGCCCGGCGGCTTGGCCGGCCCCTTAGCTGACCTGCGGGAAGCGGTCAAGGGAAGAGTGGGTTGGGCCGGTGTCAAAAGCTGGAGGTGGTACAGTGGGGAAGGCCCTGGGGCCCGGTGAAGGTGCCCCAGGAGCGCAAAGTGATTTTCTCGGACTTGATACTGCTCTCTCCCCGTTGTCAAAGGCTAACCCTAACCCTAAAACTAAGCCTATCCCTCAACCTAACCCTCACCAGTGGCTAAGGCCCTGGGGCCCTGTGAAACCTGGACGAGGGTCTCAAGTGCCCACAAAAGCCTCACCTGCCTGAGCTTCAGACTGGATTCCAGCAAGAGGGACCCTTGTCCTCAGCGCAGGGCGTTCCAGGCAAATGGGGCAGAAAGCAGGCCCCCGGGGCTGTTCCACCAGACCAGTCAGAACCTCCGGAGGTGCCGGGGAGGTGCCGCCAGAGTGGAAAGTGATAATTTCTCGGACTTGACACAGCTCTCTCCCGGTTGTCAAAGCCCATAGGCAGGGCTCTGGGCGTCCCAGGACACTCGGCTCTGAGCTGCCCTTTGGTGGGAGCGATGTGGGCTGGGGCGGGGGGGTTAGAGGGCCGGCCCCGAGGCTCATGGAGGACCCTGGGTGTCCTGAAGGGAGGGCTGGCTGGTCTGCCCACGCTTGGGGACCTGGGAGGCACCCTGTGAGCAGAGGGCTATGTGCCTTTACATCCCAGTGGTGGGGGCTATTCCTCTGTGTTTGGGAGTAGGGCAGAATGGCTGGTGCTGCTCGCTCATTGGTCGAATGGACCAGGGGCGTGGTTTCCGGAACCAGGAGGCGGGCCCAGGCCCACAGCTGAGCCAGGTCAAGTCAAGGCGGGGGCGGGGCCAGGTGAGCAGCTGGAGGCGGTCACTGGATCAAGGGGGCGGGGCCAGGTGAACAGCCTGAAGTGGTGAGGTAAGCAGGAGAGAGGGTCGCGGGCAGGGACACGGGTGACCAGCAGGCGGGTCTGCCGGCGGCAGGGACCTAAAGAGGGGGCCCGGCGGCTTGGCCGGCCCCTTAGCTGACCTGCGGGAAGCGGTCAAGGGAAGAGTGGGTTGGGGCCGGTGTCAAAAGCTGGAGGTGGTCCAGTGGGGAAGGCCCTGTGGCCCGGTGAAGGTGCCCCAGGAGCACAAAGTGATTTTCTCGGACTTGACACAGCTCTCTCCCCGTTGTCAAAGGCTAACCCTAACCCTAAAACTAAGCCTATCCCTCAACCTAACCCTCACCAGTGGCTAAGGCCCTGGGGCCCTGTGAAACCTGGACGAGGGTCTCAAGTGCCCACAAAAGCCTCACCTGCCTGAGCTTCAGACTGGATGCCAGCAAGAGGGACCCTTGTCCTCAGGGCAGGGCGTTCCAGGCGAATGGGGCGGAAAGCCGGCCCCCGGGGCCGGGCCACCAGACCAGTCAGAACCTCCGGAGGGCCGGGGAGGTGCCCCCAGAGTGGAAAGTGATAATTTCTCGGACTTGACACAGCTCTCTCCCGGTTGTCAAAGCCCATAGGCAGGGCTCTGTGCGTCCCAGGACACTCTGCTCTGAGCTGCCCTTTGGTGGGAGCAATGGGGGCCGGGGCGGGGGGGTTAGAGGGCCGGCCCCGAGGCTCCTGGAGGCCCCTGGGTGTCCTGAAGGGAGGGCTGGCTGGTCTGCCCAAGCTTGGGGACCTGGGAGGCACCCTGTGAGCAGAGGGCTATGTGCCTTTACATCCCAGTGGTGGGGGCTATTCCTCTGTGTTTGGGAGCAGGGCAGACTGGCTGGTGCTGCTCGCTCATTGGTCGAATGGACCAGGGGCGTGGTTTCCGGAACCAGGAGGAGGGCCCAGGCCCACAGCTGAGCCTGTAAAGTCAAGGAGAGGGCGGGGCCAGGTGAGCAGCTGGAGGCGGTCACGGGATCACGGGGGCGGGGCCAGGTGAACAGCCTGAAGTGGTGAGGTAAGCAGGAAAGAGGGTCGCGGGCAGGGACACGGGTGACCAGCAGGCGGGTCTGCCGGCGGCAGGGACCTAAAGAGGGGGCCCGGCGGCTTGGCCGGCCCCTTAGCTGACCTGCGGGAAGTGGTCAAGGGAAGAGTGGGTTGGGGCCGGTGTCAAAAGCTGGAGGTGGTCCAGTGGGGAAGGCCCTGTGGCCCGGTGAAGGTGCCCCAGGAGCACAAAGTGATTTTATCGGACTTGACACAGCTCTCTCCCCGTTGTCAAAGGCTAACCCTAACCCTAAAACTAAGCCTATCCCTCAACCTAACCCTCACCAGTGGCTAAGGCCCTGGGGACCTGTGAAACCTGGACGAGGGTCTCAAGTGCCCACAAAAGCCTCACCTGCCTGAGCTTCAGACTGGATGCCAGCAAGAGGGACCCTTGTCCTCAGGGCAGGGCGTTCCAGGCGAATGGGGCGGAAAGCAGGCCCCCGGGGCCGTTCCACCAGACCAGTCAGAACCTCCGGAGGGGCCGGGGAGGTGCCCCCAGAGTGGAAAGTGATAATTTCTCGGACTTGACACAGCTCTCTCCCGGTTGTCAAAGCCCATAGGCAGGGCTCTGGGCGTCCCAGGACACTCGGCTCTGAGCTGCCCTTTGGTGGGAGCGATGTGGGCCGGGGCGGGGGGGTTAGAGGGCCGGCCCCGAGGCTCATGGAGGACCCTGGGTGTCCTGAAGGGAGGGCTTCCTGGTCTGCCCACGTTTGGGGACCTGGGAGGCACCCTGTGAGCAGAGGGCTATGTGCCTTTACATCCCAGTGGTGGGGGCTATTCCTCTGTGTTTGGGAGCAGGGCAGACTGGCTGGTGCTGCTCGCTCATTGGTCGAATGGACCAGGGGCGTGGTTTCCGGAACCAGGAGGCGGGCCCAGGCCCACAGCTGAGCCAGGTCAAGTCAAGGCGGGGGCGGGGCCAGGTGAGCAGCTGGAGGCGGTCACTGGATCAAGGGGGCGGGGCCAGGTGAACAGCCTGAAGTGGTGAGGTAAGCAGGAGAGAGGGTCCCGGGCAGGGACACGGGTGACCAGCAGGCGGGTCTGCTGGCGGCAGGGACCTCAAGAGGGGGCCCGGCGGCTTTGCCGGCCCCTTAGCTGACCTGCGGGAAGCGGTCAAGGGAAGAGTGGGTTGGGGCCGGTGTCAAAAGCTGGAGGTGGTACAGTGGGGAAGGCCCTGGGGCCCGGTGAAGGTGCCCCAGGAGCGCAAAGTGATTTTCTCGGACTTGATACTGCTCTCTCCCCGTTGTCAAAGGCTAACCCTAACCCTAAAACTAAGCCTATCCCTCAACCTAACCCTCACCAGTGGCTAAGGCCCTGGGGCCCTGTGAAACCTGGACGAGGGTCTCAAGTGCCCACAAAAGCCTCACCTGCCTGAGCTTCAGACTGGATTCCAGCAAGAGGGACCCTTGTCCTCAGCGCAGGGCGTTCCAGGCAAATGGGGCAGAAAGCAGGCCCCCGGGGCTGTTCCACCAGACCAGTCAGAACCTCCGGAGGTGCCGGGGAGGTGCCGCCAGAGTGGAAAGTGATAATTTCTCGGACTTGACACAGCTCTCTCCCGGTTGTCAAAGCCCATAGGCAGGGCTCTGGGCGTCCCAGGACACTCGGCTCTGAGCTGCCCTTTGGTGGGAGCGATGTGGGCTGGGGCGGGGGGGTTAGAGGGCCGGCCCCAAGGCTCATGGAGGACCCTGGGTGTCCTGAAGGGAGGGCTGGCAGGTCTGCCCACGCTTGGGCACCTGGGAGGCACCCTGTGAGCAGAGGGCTATGTGCCTTTACATCCCAGTGGTGGGGGCTATTCCTCTGTGTTTGGGAGCAGGGCAGAATGGCTGGTGCTGCTCGCTCATTGGTCGAATGGACCAGGGGCGTGGTTTCCGGAACCAGGAGGCGGGCCCAGGCCCACAGCTGAGCCAGGTCAAGTCAAGGCGGGGGCGGGGCCAGGTGAGCAGCTGGAGGCGGTCACTGGATCAAGGGGGCGGGGCCAGGTGAACAGCCTGAAGTGGTGAGGTAAGCAGGAGAGAGGGTCGCGGGCAGGGACACGGGTGACCAGCAGGCGGGTCTGCCGGCGGCAGGGACCTAGAGAGGGGGCCCGGCGGCTTGGCCGGCCCCTTAGCTGACCTGCGGGAAGCGGTCAAGGGAAGAGTGGGTTGGGGCCGGTGTCAAAAGCTGGAGGTGGTCCAGTGGGGAAGGCCCTGGGGCCCGGTGAAGGTGCCCCAGGAGCGCAAAGTGATTTTCTCGGACTTGACACAGCTCTCTCCCCGTTGTCAAAGGCTAACCCTAACCCTAAAACTAAGCCTATCCCTCAACCTAACCCTCACCAGTGGCTAAGGCCCTGGGGCCCTGTGAAACCTGGACGAGGGTCTCAAGTGCCCACAAAAGCCTCACCTGCCTGAGCTTCAGACTGGATGCCAGCAAGAGGGACCCTTGTCCTCAGGGCAGGGCGTTCCAGGCGAATGGGGCGGAAAGCAGGCCCCCGGGGCCGTTCCACCAGACCAGTCAGAACCTCCGGAGTGGCCGGGGAGGTGCCCCCAGAGTGGAAAGTGATAATTTCTCGGACTTGACACAGCTCTCTCCCGGTTGTCAAAGCCCATAGGCAGGGCTCTGGGCGTCCCAGGACACGCGGCTCTGAGCTGCCCTTTGGTGGGAGCGATGTGGGCCGGGGCGGGGGGGTTAGAGGGTCGGCCCCGAGGCTCATGGAGGACCCTGGGTGTCCTGAAGGGAGGGCTGGCTGGTCTGCCCACGCTTGGGGACCTGGGAGGCACCCTGTGAGCAGAGGGATATGTGCCTTTACATCCCAGTGGTGGGGGCTATTCCTCTGTGTTTGGGAGCAGGGCAGACTGGCTGGTGCTGCTCGCTCATTGGTCGAATGGACCAGGGGCGTGGTTTCCGGAACCAGGAGGCGGGCCCAGGCCCACAGCTGAGCCAGGTCAAGTCAAGGCGGGGGCGGGGCCAGGTGAGCAACTGGAGGCGGTCACTGGATCAAGGGGGCGGGGCCAGGTGAACAGCCTGAAGTGGTGAGGTAAGCAGGAGAGAGGGTCGCGGGCAGGGACACGGGTGACCAGGAGGCGGGTCTGCTGGCGGCAGGGACCTCAAGAGGGGGCCCGGCGGCTTGGCCGGCCCCTTAGCTGACCTGCGGGAAGCGGTCAAGGGAAGAGTGGGTTGGGGCCGGTGTCAAAAGCTGGAGGTGGTCCAGTGGGGAAGGCCCTGGGGCCCGGTGAAGGTGCCCCAGGAGCGCAAAGTGATTTTCTCGGACTTGATACAGCTCTCTTCCCGTTGTCAAAGGCTAACCCTAACCCTAAAACTAAGCCTATCCCTCAACCTAACCCTCACCAGTGGCTAAGGCCCTGGGGCCCTGTGAAACCTGGACGAGGGTCTCAGTGCCCACAAAAGCCTCACCTGCCTGAGCTTCAGACTGGATTCCAGCAAGAGGGACCCTTGTCCTCAGGGCAGGGCGTTCCAGGCAAATGGGGCAGAAAGCAGGCCCCCGGGGCTGTTCCACCAGACCAGTCAGAACCTCCGGAGGGGCCGGGGAGGTGCCGCCAGAGTGGAAAGTGATAATTTCTCGGACTTGACACAGCTCTCTCCCGGTTGTCAAAGCCCATAGGCAGGGCTCTGGGTGTCCCAGGACACTCGGCTCTGAGCTGCCCTTTGGTGGGAGCGATGTGGGCCGGGGCGGGGGGGTTAGAGGGCCGGCCCCGAGGCTCATGGAGGACCCTGGGTGTCCTGAAGGGAGGGCTGGCTGGTCTGCCCACGCTTGGGGACCTAGGAGGCACCCTGTGAGCAGAGGGCTATGTGCCTTTACATCCCAGTGGTGGGGGCTATTCCTCTGTGTTTGGGAGCAGGGCAGACTGGCTGGTGCTGCTCGCTCATTGGTCGAATGGACCAGGGGCGTGGTTTCCGGAACCAGGAGGCGGGCCCAGGCCCACAGCTGAGCGAGGTCAAGTCAAGGCGGGGGCGGGGCCAGGTGAGCAGCTGGAGGCGGTCACTGGATCAAGGGGGCGGGGCCAGTTGAACAGCCTGAAGTGGTGAGGTAAGCAGGAGAGAGGGTCGCGGGCAGGGACACAGGTGACCAGTAGGCGGGTCTGCCAGCGGCAGGGACCTAAAGAGGGGGCCCGGCGGCTTGGCCGGCCCCTTAGCTGACCTGCGGGAAGCGGTCAAGGGAAGAGTGGGTTGGGGCCGGTGTCAAAAGCTGGAGGTGGTCCAGTGGGGAAGGCCCTGGGGCCCGGTGAAGGTGCCCCAGGAGCGCCAAGTGATTTTCTCGGACTTGATACAGCTCTCTCCCCGTTGTCAAAGGCTAACCCTAACCCTAAAACTAAGCCTATCTCTCAACCTAACCCTCACCAGTGGCTAAGGCCCTGGGGCCCTGTGAAACCTGGACGAGGGTCTCAAGTGCCCACAAAAGCCTCACCTGCCTGAGCTTCACACTGGATGCCAGCAAGAGGAACCCTTGTCCTCAGGGCAGGGCGTTCCAGGCGAATGGGGCGGAAAGCAGGCCCCCGGGGCCGGGCCACCAGACCAGTCAGAACCTCCGGAGGGGCCGGGGAGGTGCCCCCAGAGTGGAAAGTGATGATTTCTCGGACTTGACACAGCTCTCTCCCGGTTGTCAAAGCCTATAGGCAGGGCTCTGGGCGTCCCAGGACACTCTGCTCTGAGCTGCCCTTTGTTGGGGGCGATGGGGGCCGGGGCGGGGGGGTTAGAGGGCCGGCCCCGAGGCTCCTGGAGGCCCCTGGGTGTCCTGAAGGGAGGGCTGGCTGGTCTGCCCACGCTTGGGGACCTGGGAGGCACCCTGTGAGCAGAGGGCTATGTGCCTTTACATCCCAGTGGTGGGGGCTATTCCTCTGTGTTTGGAAGCAGGGCAGACTGGCTGGTGCTGCTCGCTCATTGGTCGAATGGACCAGGGGCGGGGTTTCCGGAACCAGGAGGCGGGCCCAGGCCCACAGCTGAGCCAGGTCAAGTCAAGGCGGGGGCGGGGCCAGGTGAGCAGCTGGAGGCGGTCACGGGATCACGGGGGCGGGGCCAGGTGAACAGCCTGAAGTGGTGAGGTAAGCAGGAGAGAGGGTCGCGGGCAGGGACACGGGTGACCAGCAGGCGGGTCTGCCGGCAGCATGTACCTAAAGAGGGGGCCCGGCGGCTTGGACGGCCCCTTAGCTGACCTGCGGGAAGCGGTCAAGGGAAGAGTGGGTTGGGGCCGGTGTCAAAAGCTGGAGGTGGTCCAGTGGGGAAGGCCCTGGGGCCCGGTGAAGGTGCCCCAGGAGCGCAAAGTGATTTTCTCGGACTTGATACAGCTCTCTTCCCGTTGTCAAAGGCTAACCCTAACCCTAAAACTAAGCCTATCCCTCAACCTAACCCTCACCAGTGGCTAAGGCCCTGGGGCCCTGTGAAACCTGGACGAGGGTCTCAAGTGCCCACAAAAGCCTCACCTGCCTGAGCTTCAGACTGGATGCCGGCAAGAGGGACCCTTGTCCTCAGGGCAGGGCGTTCCAGGCCAATGGGGCAGAAAGCAGGCCCCCGGGGCCGGGCCACCAGACCACTCAGAACCTCCGGAGGGGCCGGGGAGGTGCCGCCAGAGTGGAAAGTGATAATTTCTCGGACTTGACACAGCTCTCTCCCGGTTGTCAAAGCCCATAGGCAGGGCTCTGGGCGTCCCAGGACACTCGGCTCTGAGCTGCCCTTTGGTGGGAGCGATGTGGGCCGGGGCGGGGGGGTTAGAGGGCCGGCCCCGAGGCTCATGGAGGACCCTGGGTGTCCTGAAGGGAGGGCTGGCTGGTCTGCCCACGCTTGGGGACCTGGGAGGCACCCTGTGAGCAGAGGGCTATGTGCCTTTACATCCCAGTGGTGGGGGCTATTCCTCTGTGTTTGGGAGCAGGGCAGACTGGCTGGTGCTGCTCGCTCATTGGTCGAATGGACCAGGGGCGTGGTTTCCGGAACCAGGAGGCGGGCCCAGGCCCACAGCTGAGCGAGGTCAAGTCAAGGCGGGGGCGGGGCCAGGTGAGCAGCTGGAGGCGGTCACGGGATCACGGGGGCGGGGCCAGGTGAACAGCCTGAAGTGGTGAGGTAAGCAGGAGAGAGGGTCGCGGGCAGGGACCCGGATGACCAGCAGGCGGGTCTGCCGGCAGCATGTACCTAGGGAGGGGGCCCGGCGGCTTGGCCGGCCCCTTAGCTGACCTGCGGGAAGCGGTCAAGGGAAGAGTGGGTTGGGGCCGGTGTCAAAAGCTGGAGGTGGTCCAGTGGGGAAGGCCCTGGGGCCCGGTGAAGGTGCCCCAGGAGCGCCAAGCGATTTTCTCGGACTTGATACAGCTCTCTCCCCGTTGTCAAAGGCTAACCCTAACCCTAAAACTAAGCCTATCTCTCAACCTAACCCTCACCAGTGGCTAAGGCCCTGGGGCCCTGTGAAACCTGGACGAGGGTCTCAAGTGCCCACAAAAGCCTCACCTGCCTGAGCTTCACACTGGATGCCAGCAAGAGGAACCCTTGTCCTCAGGGCAGGGCGTTCCAGGCGAATGGGGCGGAAAGCAGGCCCCCGGGGCCGGGCCACCAGACCAGTCTGAACCTCCGGAGGGGCCGGGGAGGTGCCCCCAGAGTGGAAAGTGATGATTTCTCGGACTTGACACAGCTCTCTCCCGGTTGTCAAAGCCTATAGGCAGGGCTCTGGGCGTCCCAGGACACTCTGCTCTGAGCTGCCCTTTGTTGGGGGCGATGGGGGCCGGGGCGGGGGGGTTAGAGGGCCGGCCCCGAGGCTCCTGGAGGCCCCTGGGTGTCCTGAAGGGAGGGCTGGCTGGTCTGCCCACGCTTGGGGACCTGGGAGGCACCCTGTGAGCAGAGGGCTATGTGCCTTTACATCCCAGTGGTGGGGGCTATTCCTCTGTGTTTGGAAGCAGGGCAGACTGGCTGGTGCTGCTCGCTCATTGGTCGAATGGACCAGGGGCGTGGTTTCCGGAACCAGGAGGCGGGCCCAGGCCCACAGCTGAGCCAGGTCAAGTCAAGGCGGGGGCGGGGTCAGGTGAGCAGCTGGAGGCGGTCACGGGATCACGGGGGCGGGGCCAGGTGAACAGCCTGAAGTGGTGAGGTAAGCAGGAGAGAGGGTCGCGGGCAGGGACACGGGTGACCAGCAGGCGGGTCTGCCGGCAGCATGTACCTAAAGAGGGGGCCCGGCGGCTTGGACGGCCCCTTAGCTGACCTGCGGGAAGCGGTCAAGGGAAGAGTGGGTTGGGGCCGGTGTCAAAAGCTGGAGGTGGTCCAGTGGGGAAGGCCCTGGGTCCCGGTGAAGGTGCCCCAGGAGCGCAAAGTGATTTTCTCGGACTTGATACAGCTCTCTTCCCGTTGTCAAAGGCTAACCCTAACCCTAAAACTAAGCCTATCCCTCAACCTAACCCTCACCAGTGGCTAAGGCCCTGGGGCCCTGTGAAACCTGGACGAGGGTCTCAAGTGCCCACAAAAGCCTCACCTGCCTGAGCTTCAGACTGGATGCCAGCAAGAGGGACCCTTGTCCTCAGGGCAGGGCGTTCCAGGCGAATGGGGCAGAAAGCAGGCCCCCGGGGCCGGGCCACCAGACCACTCAGAACCTCCAGAGGGGCCGGGGAGGTGCCGCCAGAGTGGAAAGTGATAATTTCTCGGACTTGACACAGCTCTCTCCCGGTTGTCAAAGCCCATAGGCAGGGCTCTGGGCGTCCCAGGACACTCGGCTCTGAGCTGCCCTTTGGTGGGAGCGATGTGGGCCGGGGCGGGGGGGTTAGAGGGCCGGCCCCGAGGCTCATGGAGGACCCTGGGTGTCCTGAAGGGAGGGCTGGCTGGTCTGCCCACGCTTGGGGACCTGGGAGGCACCCTGTGAGCAGAGGGCTATGTGCCTTTACATCCCAGTGGTGGGGGCTATTCCTCTGTGTTTGGGAGCAGGGCAGACTGGCTGGTGCTGCTCGCTCATTGGTCGAATGGACCAGGGGCGTGGTTTCCGGAACCAGGAGGCGGGCCCAGGCCCACAGCTGAGCGAGGTCAAGTCAAGGCGGGGGCGGGGCCAGGTGAGCAGCTGGAGGCGGTCACTGGATCAAGGGGGCGGGGCCAGTTGAACAGCCTGAAGTGGTGAGGTAAGCAGGAGAGAGGGTCGCGGGCAGGGACACAGGTGACCAGTAGGCGGGTCTGCCAGCGGCAGGGACCTAAAGAGGGGGCCCGGCGGCTTGGCCGGCCCCTTAGCTGACCTGCGGGAAGCGGTCAAGGGAAGAGTGGGTTGGGGCCGGTGTCAAAAGCTGGAGGTGGTCCAGTGGGGAAGGCCCTGGGGCCCGGTGAAGGTGCCCCAGGAGCGCCAAGTGATTTTCTCGGACTTGATACAGCTCTCTCCCCGTTGTCAAAGGCTAACCCTAACCCTAAAACTAAGCCTATCTCTCAACCTAACCCTCACCAGTGGCTAAGGCCCTGGGGCCCTGTGAAACCTGGACGAGGGTCTCAAGTGCCCACAAAAGCCTCACCTGCCTGAGCTTCACACTGGATGCCAGCAAGAGGAACCTTTGTCCTCAGGGCAGGGCGTTCCAGGCGAATGGGGCGGAAAGCAGGCCCCCGGGGCCGGGCCACCAGACCAGTCAGAACCTCCGGAGGGGCCGGGGAGGTGCCCCCAGAGTGGAAAGTGATGATTTCTCGGACTTGACACAGCTCTCTCCCGGTTGTCAAAGCCTATAGGCAGGGCTCTGGGCGTCCCAGGACACTCTGCTCTGAGCTGCCCTTTGTTGGGGGCGATGGGGGCCGGGGCGGGGGGGTTAGAGGGCCGGCCCCGAGGCTCCTGGAGGCCCCTGGGTGTCCTGAAGGGAGGGCTGGCTGGTCTGCCCACGCTTGGGGACCTGGGAGGCACCCTGTGAGCAGAGGGCTATGTGCCTTTACATCCCAGTGGTGGGGGCTATTCCTCTGTGTTTGGAAGCAGGGCAGACTGGCTGGTGCTGCTCGCTCATTGGTCGAATGGACCAGGGGCGTGGTTTCCGGAACCAGGAGGCGGGCCCAGGCCCACAGCTGAGCCAGGTCAAGTCAAGGCGGTGGCGGGGCCAGGTGAGCAGCTGGAGGCGGTCACGGGATCACGGGGGCGGGGCCAGGTGAACAGCCTGAAGTGGTGAGGTAAGCAGGAGAGAGGGTCGCGGGCAGGGACACGGATGACCAGCAGGCGGGTCTGCCGGCAGCATGTACCTAAAGAGGGGGCCCGGCGGCTTGGACGGCCCCTTAGCTGACCTGCGGGAAGCGGTCAAGGGAAGAGTGGGTTGGGGCCGGTGTCAAAAGCTGGAGGTGGTCCAGTGGGGAAGGCCCTGGGGCCCGGTGAAGGTGCCCCAGGAGCGCAAAGTGATTTTCTCGGACTTGATACAGCTCTCTTCCCGTTGTCAAAGGCTAACCCTAACCCTAAAACTAAGCCTATCCCTCAACCTAACCCTCACCAGTGGCTAAGGCCCTGGGGCCCTGTGAAACCTGGACGAGGGTCTCAAGTGCCCACAAAAGCCTCACCTGCCTGAGCTTCAGACTGGATTCCAGCAAGAGGGACCCTTGTCCTCAGGGCAGGGCGTTCCAGGCGAATGGGGGAGAAAGCAGGCCCCCGGGGCCGTTCCACCAGACCAGTCAGAACCTCCGGAGGGGCCGGGGAGGTGCCCCCAGAGTGGAAAGTGATAATTTCTCGGACTTGACACAGCTCTCTCCCGGTTGTCAAAGCCCATAGGCAGGGCTCTGGGCGTCCCAGGACACTCGGCTCTGAGCTGCCCTTTGGTGGGAGCGATGTGGGCCGGGGCGGGGGGGTTAGAGGGCCGGCCCCGAGGCTCATGGAGGACCCTGGGTGTCCTGAAGGGAGGGCTGGCTGGTCTGCCCACGCTTGGGGACCTGGGAGGCACCCTGTGAGCAGAGGGCTATGTGCCTTTACATCCCAGTGGTGGGGGCTATTCCTCTGTGTTTGGGAGCAGGGCAGACTGGCTGGTGCTGCTCGCTCATTGGTCGAATGGACCAGGGGCGTGGTTTCCGGAACCAGGAGGCGGGCCCAGGCCCACAGCTGAGCCTGGTCAAGTCAAGGCGGGGGCGGGGTCAGGTGAGCAGCTGGAGGCGGTCACGGGATCACGGGGGCGGGGCCAGGTGAACAGCCTGAAGTGGTGAGGTAAGCAGGAGAGAGGGTCGCGGGCAGGGACACGGGTGACCAGCAGGCGGGTCTGCCGGCAGCATGTACCTAAAGAGGGGGCCCGGCGGCTTGGACGGCCCCTTAGCTGACCTGCGGGAAGCGGTCAAGGGAAGAGTGGGTTGGGGCCGGTGTCAAAAGCTGGAGGTGGTCCAGTGGGGAAGGCCCTGGGTCCCGGTGAAGGTGCCCCAGGAGCGCAAAGTGATTTTCTCGGACTTGATACAGCTCTCTTCCCGTTGTCAAAGGCTAACCCTAACCCTAAAACTAAGCCTATCCCTCAACCTAACCCTCACCAGTGGCTAAGGCCCTGGGGCCCTGTGAAACCTGGACGAGGGTCTCAAGTGCCCACAAAAGCCTCACCTGCCTGAGCTTCAGACTGGATGCCAGCAAGAGGGACCCTTGTCCTCAGGGCAGGGCGTTCCAGGCGAATGGGGCAGAAAGCAGGCCCCCGGGGCCGGGCCACCAGACCACTCAGAACCTCCAGAGGGGCCGGGGAGGTGCCGCCAGAGTGGAAAGTGATAATTTCTCGGACTTGACACAGCTCTCTCCCGGTTGTCAAAGCCCATAGGCAGGGCTCTGGGCGTCCCAGGACACTCGGCTCTGAGCTGCCCTTTGGTGGGAGCGATGTGGGCCGGGGCGGGGGGGTTAGAGGGCCGGCCCCGAGGCTCATGGAGGACCCTGGGTGTCCTGAAGGGAGGGCTGGCTGGTCTGCCCACGCTTGGGGACCTGGGAGGCACCCTGTGAGCAGAGGGCTATGTGCCTTTACATCCCAGTGGTGGGGGCTATTCCTCTGTGTTTGGGAGCAGGGCAGACTGGCTGGTGCTGCTCGCTCATTGGTCGAATGGACCAGGGGCGTGGTTTCCGGAACCAGGAGGCGGGCCCAGGCCCACAGCTGAGCGAGGTCAAGTCAAGGCGGGGGCGGGGCCAGGTGAGCAGCTGGAGGCGGTCACTGGATCAAGGGGGCGGGGCCAGTTGAACAGCCTGAAGTGGTGAGGTAAGCAGGAGAGAGGGTCGCGGGCAGGGACACAGGTGACCAGTAGGCGGGTCTGCCAGCGGCAGGGACCTAAAGAGGGGGCCCGGCGGCTTGGCCGGCCCCTTAGCTGACCTGCGGGAAGCGGTCAAGGGAAGAGTGGGTTGGGGCCGGTGTCAAAAGCTGGAGGTGGTCCAGTGGGGAAGGCCCTGGGGCCCGGTGAAGGTGCCCCAGGAGCGCCAAGTGATTTTCTCGGACTTGATACAGCTCTCTCCCCGTTGTCAAAGGCTAACCCTAACCCTAAAACTAAGCCTATCTCTCAACCTAACCCTCACCAGTGGCTAAGGCCCTGGGGCCCTGTGAAACCTGGACGAGGGTCTCAAGTGCCCACAAAAGCCTCACCTGCCTGAGCTTCACACTGGATGCCAGCAAGAGGAACCTTTGTCCTCAGGGCAGGGCGTTCCAGGCGAATGGGGCGGAAAGCAGGCCCCCGGGGCCGGGCCACCAGACCAGTCAGAACCTCCGGAGGGGCCGGGGAGGTGCCCCCAGAGTGGAAAGTGATGATTTCTCGGACTTGACACAGCTCTCTCCCGGTTGTCAAAGCCTATAGGCAGGGCTCTGGGCGTCCCAGGACACTCTGCTCTGAGCTGCCCTTTGTTGGGGGCGATGGGGGCCGGGGCGGGGGGGTTAGAGGGCCGGCCCCGAGGCTCCTGGAGGCCCCTGGGTGTCCTGAAGGGAGGGCTGGCTGGTCTGCCCACGCTTGGGGACCTGGGAGGCACCCTGTGAGCAGAGGGCTATGTGCCTTTACATCCCAGTGGTGGGGGCTATTCCTCTGTGTTTGGAAGCAGGGCAGACTGGCTGGTGCTGCTCGCTCATTGGTCGAATGGACCAGGGGCGTGGTTTCCGGAACCAGGAGGCGGGCCCAGGCCCACAGCTGAGCCAGGTCAAGTCAAGGCGGTGGCGGGGCCAGGTGAGCAGCTGGAGGCGGTCACGGGATCACGGGGGCGGGGCCAGGTGAACAGCCTGAAGTGGTGAGGTAAGCAGGAGAGAGGGTCGCGGGCAGGGACACGGATGACCAGCAGGCGGGTCTGCCGGCAGCATGTACCTAAAGAGGGGGCCCGGCGGCTTGGACGGCCCCTTAGCTGACCTGCGGGAAGCGGTCAAGGGAAGAGTGGGTTGGGGCCGGTGTCAAAAGCTGGAGGTGGTCCAGTGGGGAAGGCCCTGGGGCCCGGTGAAGGTGCCCCAGGAGCGCAAAGTGATTTTCTCGGACTTGATACAGCTCTCTTCCCGTTGTCAAAGGCTAACCCTAACCCTAAAACTAAGCCTATCCCTCAACCTAACCCTCACCAGTGGCTAAGGCCCTGGGGCCCTGTGAAACCTGGACGAGGGTCTCAAGTGCCCACAAAAGCCTCACCTGCCTGAGCTTCAGACTGGATTCCAGCAAGAGGGACCCTTGTCCTCAGGGCAGGGCGTTCCAGGCGAATGGGGCAGAAAGCAGGCCCCCGGGGCTGTTCCACCAGACCAGTCAGAACCTCCGGAGGGGCCGGGGAGGTGCCGCCAGAGTGGAAAGTGATAATTTCTCGGACTTGACACAGCTCTCTCCCGGTTGTCAAAGCCCATAGGCAGGGCTCTGGGCGTCCCAGGACACTCGGCTCTGAGCTGCCCTTTGGTGGGAGCGATGTGGGCCGGGGCGGGGGGGTTAGAGGGCCGGCCCCGAGGCTCATGGAGGACCCTGGGTGTCCTGAAGGGAGGGCTGGCTGGTCTGCCCACGCTTGGGGACCTGGGAGGCACCCTGTGAGCAGAGGGCTATGTGCCTTTACATCCCAGTGGTGGGGGCTATTCCTCTGTGTTTGGGAGCAGGGCAGACTGGCTGGTGCTGCTCGCTCATTGGTCGAATGGACCAGGGGCGTGGTTTCCGGAACCAGGAGGCGGGCCCAGGCCCACAGCTGAGCGAGGTCAAGTCAAGGCGGGGGCGGGGCCAGGTGAGCAGCTGGAGGCGGTCACTGGATCAAGGGGGCGGGGCCAGTTGAACAGCCTGAAGTGGTGAGGTAAGCAGGAGAGAGGGTCGCGGGCAGGGACACAGGTGACCAGTAGGCGGGTCTGCCGGCGGCAGGGACCTAAAGAGGGGGCCCGGCGGCTTGGCCGGCCCCTTAGCTGACCTGCGGGAAGCGGTCAAGGGAAGAGTGGGTTGGGGCCGGTGTCAAAAGCTGGAGGTGGTCCAGTGGGGAAGGCCCTGGGGCCCGGTGAAGGTGCCCCAGGAGCGCCAAGTGATTTTCTCGGACTTGATACAGCTCTCTCCCCGTTGTCAAAGGCTAACCCTAACCCTAAAACTAAGCCTATCTCTCAACCTAACCCTCACCAGTGGCTAAGGCCCTGGGGCCCTGTGAAACCTGGACGAGGGTCTCAAGTGCCCACAAAAGCCTCACCTGCCTGAGCTTCACACTGGATGCCAGCAAGAGGAACCCTTGTCCTCAGGGCAGGGCGTTCCAGGCGAATGGGGCGGAAAGCAGGCCCCCGGGGCCGGGCCACCAGACCAGTCAGAACCTCCGGAGGGGCCGGGGAGGTGCCCCCAGAGTGGAAAGTGATGATTTCTCAGACTTGACACAGCTCTCTCCCGGTTGTCAAAGCCTATAGGCAGGGCTCTGGGCGTCCCAGGACACTCTGCTCTGAGCTGCCCTTTGTTGGGGGCGATGGGGGCCGGGGCGGGGGGGTTAGAGGGCCGGCCCCGAGGCTCCTGGAGGCCCCTGGGTGTCCTGAAGGGAGGGCTGGCTGGTCTGCCCACGCTTGGGGACCTGGGAGGCACCCTGTGAGCAGAGGGCTATGTGCCTTTACATCCCAGTGGTGGGGGCTATTCCTCTGTGTTTGGAAGCAGGGCAGACTGGCTGGTGCTGCTCGCTCATTGGTCGAATGGACCAGGGGCGTGGTTTCCGGAACCAGGAGGCGGGCCCAGGCCCACAGCTGAGCCAGGTCAAGTCAAGGCGGGGGCGGGGCCAGGTGAGCAGCTGGAGGCGGTCACTGGATCAAGGGGGCGGGGCCAGGTGAACAGCCTGAAGTGGTGAGGTAAGCAGGAGAGAGGGTCGCGGGCAGGGACACGGGTGACCAGCAGGCGGGTCTGCTGGCGGCAGGGACCTCAAGAGGGGGCCCGGCGGCTTGGCCGGCCCCTTAGCTGACCTGCGGGAAGCGGTCAAGGGAAGAGAGGGTTGGGGCCGGTGTCAAAAGCTGGAGGTGGTCCAGTGGGGAAGGCCCTGGGGCCCGGTGAAGGTGCCCCAGGAGCGCCAAGTGATTTTCTCGGACTTGATACAGCTCTCTCCCCGTTGTCAAAGGCTAACCTTAACCCTAAAACTAAGCCTATCCCTCAACCTAACCCTCACCAGTGGCTAAGGCCCTGGGGCCCTGTGAAACCTGGACGAGGGTCTCAAGTGCCCACAAAAGCCTCACCTGCCTGAGCTTCAGACTGGATTCCAGCAAGAGGGACCCTTGTCCTCAGGGCAGGGCGTTCCAGGCGAATGGGGGAGAAAGCAGGCCCCCGGGGCCGTTCCACCAGACCAGTCAGAACCTCCGGAGGGGCCGGGGAGGTGCCCCCAGAGTGGAAAGTGATAATTTCTCGGACTTGACACAGCTCTCTCCCGGTTGTCAAAGCCCATAGGCAGGGCTCTGGGCGTCCCAGGACACTCGGCTCTGAGCTGCCCTTTGGTGGGAGCGATGTGGGCCGGGGCGGGGGGGTTAGAGGGCCGGCCCCGAGGCTCATGGAGGACCCTGGGTGTCCTGAAGGGAGGGCTGGCTGGTCTGCCCACGCTTGGGGACCTGGGAGGCACCCTGTGAGCAGAGGGCTATGTGCCTTTACATCCCAGTGGTGGGGGCTATTCCTCTGTGTTTGGGAGCAGGGCAGACTGGCTGGTGCTGCTCGCTCATTGGTCGAATGGACCAGGGGCGTGGTTTCCGGAACCAGGAGGCGGGCCCAGGCCCACAGCTGAGCCTGGTCAAGTCAAGGCGGGGGCGGGGCCAGGTGAGCAGCTGGAGGCGGTCACGGGATCACGGGGGTGGGGCCAGGTGAACAGCCTGAAGTGGTGAGGTAAGCAGGAGAGAGGGTCGCGGGCAGGGACACGGGTGTCCAGCAGGCGGGTCTGCCGGCAGCATGTACCTAAAGAGGGGGCCCCGCGGCTTGGACAACCCCTTAGCTGACCTGCGGGAAGCGGTCAAGGGAAGAGTGGGTTGGGGCCGGTGTCAAAAGCTGGAGGTGGTACAGTGGGGAAGGCCCTGGGGCCCGGTTAAGGTGCCCCAGGAGCGCAAAGTGATTTTCTCGGACTTGACACAGCTCTCTTCCCGTTGTCAAAGGCTAACCGTAACCCTAAAACTAAGCCTATCCCTCAACCTAACCCTCACCAGTGGCTAAGGCCCTGGGGCCCTGTGAAACCTGGACGAGGGTCTCAAGTGCCCACAAAAGCCTCACCTGCCTGAGCTTCAGACTGGATGCCAGCAAGAGGGACCCTTGTCCTCAGGGCAGGGCGTTCCAGGCGAATGGGGCAGAAAGCAGGCCCCCGGGGCCGGGCCACCAGACCACTCAGAACCTCCGGAGGTGCCGGGGAGGTGCCCCTAGAGTGGAAAGTGATGATTTCTCGGACTTGGCACAGCTCTCTCCCGGTTTTCAAAGCCCATAGGCAGGGCTCTGGGCGTCCCGGGACACTCTGCTCTGAGCTGCCCTTTGGTGGGAGCGATGGGGGCCGGGGCAGGGGGGTTAGAGGGCCGGCCCCGAGGCTCATGGAGGCCCCTGGGTGTCCTGAAGGCAGGGCTGGCTGGTCTGCCCACGCTTGGGGACCTGGGGGGCACCCTGTGAGCAGAGGGCTATGTGCCTTTACCTCCCAGTGGTGGGGGCTATTCCTTTGTGTTTGGGAGCAGGGTAGACTGGCTGGTGCTGCTCGCTTATTCGTCGAATGGACCAGGGGCGTGGTTTCCGGAACCAGGAGGCGGGCCCAGGCCCACAGCTGAGCCAGGTCAAGTCAAGGCGGGGGCGGGGCCAGGTGAGCAGCTGGAGGCGGTCACGGGATCAAGGGGGCAGGGCCAGGTGAACAGCCTGAAGTGTTTAGGTAAGCAGAAGGGAGGGTCGCGGGCAGGGACCTAAAGAGGGGGCCCGGCGGCTTGGCCTGCCCCTTAGCTGACCTGCGGGAAGCGGTCAAGGGAAGAGTGGGTTGGGGCTGGTGTCAAAAGCTGGAGGAGGTCCAGTGGGGAAGGCCCTGGGGCCCGGTGAAGGTGCCCCAGGAGCGCAAAGTGATTTTCTCGGACTTGACACAGCTCTCTCCCCGTTGTCAAAGGCTAACCCTAACCCTAAAACTAAGCCTATCCCTCAACCTAACCCTCACCAGTGGCTAAGGCCCTGGGGCCCTGTGAAACCTGGACGAGGGTCTCAAGTGCCCACAAAAGCCTCACCTGCCTGAGCTTCAGACTGGATGCCAGCAAGAGGGACCCTTGTCCTCAGGGCAGGGCGTTCCAGGCGAATGGGGCGGAAAGCAGGCCCCCGGGGCCGTTCCACCAGACCAGTCAGAACCTCCGGAGGGGCCGAGGAGGTGCCCCCAGAGTGGAAAGTGATAATTTCTCGGACTTGACACAGCTCTCTCCCGGTTGTCAAAGCCCATAGGCAGGGCTCTGGGCGTCCCAGGACACTCGGCTCTGAGCTGCCCTTTGGTGGGAGCGATGTGGGCCGGGGCGGGGGGGTTAGAGGGCCGGCCCCGAGGCTCATGGAGGACCCTGGGTGTCCTGAAGGGAGGGCTGGCTGGTCTGCCCACGCTTGGGGACCTGGGAGGCACCCTGTGAGCAGAGGGATATGTGCCTTTACATCCCAGTGGTGGGGGCTATTCCTCTGTGTTTGGGAGCAGGGCAGACTGGCTGGTGCTGCTCGCTCATTGGTCGAATGGACCAGGGGCGTGGTTTCCGGAACCAGGAGGCGGGCCCAGGCCCACAGCTGAGCCAGGTCAAGTCAAGGCGGGGGCGGGGCCAGGTGAGCAGCTGGAGGCGGTCACTGGATCAAGGGGGCGGGGCCAGGTGAACAGCCTGAAGTGGTGAGGTAAGCAGGAGAGAGGGTCGCGGGCAGGGACACGGGTGACCAGCAGGCGGGTCTGCTGGCGGCAGGGACCTCAAGAGGGGGCCCGGCGGCTTGGCCGGCCCCTTAGCTGACCTGCGGGAAGCGGTCAAGGGAAGAGAGGGTTGGGGCCGGTGTCAAAAGCTGGAGGTGGTCCAGTGGGGAAGGCCCTGGGGCCCGGTGAAGGTGCCCCAGGAGCGCCAAGTGATTTTCTCGGACTTGATACAGCTCTCTCCCCGTTGTCAAAGGCTAACCCTAACCCTAAAACTAAGCCTATCCCTCAACCTAACCCTCACCAGTGGCTAAGGCCCTGGGGCCCTGTGAAACCTGGACGAGGGTCTCAAGTGCCCACAAAAGCCTCACCTGCCTGAGCTTCAGACTGGATTCCAGCAAGAGGGACCCTTGTCCTCAGGGCAGGGCGTTCCAGGCGAATGGGGCAGAAAGCAGGCCCCCGGGGCCGTTCCACCAGACCAGTCAGAACCTCCGGAGGGGCCGGGGAGGTGCCCCCAGAGTGGAAAGTGATAATTTCTCGGACTTGACACAGCTCTCTCCCGGTTGTCAAAGCCCATAGGCAGGGCTCTGGGCGTCCCAGGACACTCGGCTCTGAGCTGCCCTTTGGTGGGAGCGATGTGGGCCGGGGCGGGGGGGTTAGAGGGCCGGCCCCGAGGCTCATGGAGGACCCTGGGTGTCCTGAAGGAAGGGCTGGCTGGTCTGCCCACGCTTGGGGACCTGGGAGGCACCCTGTGAGCAGAGGGCTATGTGCCTTTACATCCCAGTGGTGGGGGCTATTCCTCTGTGTTTGGGAGCAGGGCAGACTGGCTGGTGCTGCTCGCTCATTGGTCGAATGGACCAGGGGCGTGGTTTCCGGAACCAGGAGGCGGGCCCAGGCCCACAGCTGAGCCAGGTCAAGTCAAGACGGGGGCGGGGCCAGGTGAGCAGCTGGAGGCGGTCACGGGATCACGGGGCCGGGGCCAGGTGAACAGCCTGAAGTGGTGAGGTAAGCAGGAGAGAGGGTCGCGGGCAGGGACACGGGTGTCCAGCAGGCGGGTCTGCTGGCAGCATGTACCTAAAGAGGGGGCCCCGCGGCTTGGACGGCCCCTTAGCTGACCTGCGGGAAGCGGTCAAGGGAAGAGTGGGTTGGGGCCGGTGTCAAAAGCTGGAGGTGGTACAGTGGGGAAGGCCCTGGGGCCCGGTGAAGGTGCCCCAGGAGCGCAAAGTGATTTTCTCGGACTTGACACAGCTCTCTTCCCGTTGTCAAAGGCTAACCCTAACCCTAAAACTAAGCCTATCCCTCAACCTAACCCTCACCAGTGGCTAAGGCCCTGGGGCCCTGTGAAACCTGGACGAGGGTCTCAAGTGCCCACAAAAGCCTCACCTGCCTGAGCTTCAGACTGGATGCCAGCAAGAGGGACCCTTGTCCTCAGGGCAGGGCGTTCCAGGCGAATGGGGCAGAAAGCAGGCCCCCGGGGCCGGGCCACCAGACCACTCAGAACCTCCGGAGGGGCCGGGGAGGTGCCGCCAGAGTGGAAAGTGATAATTTCTCGGACTTGACACAGCTCTCTCCCGGTTGTCAAAGCCCATAGGCAGGGCTCTGGGCGTCCCAGGACACTCGGCTCTGAGCTGCCCTTTGGTGGGAGCGATGTGGGCCGGGGCGGGGGGGTTAGAGGGCCGGCCCCGAGGCTCATGGAGGACCCTGGGTGTCCTGAAGGGAGGGCTAGCTGGTCTGCCCACGCTTGGGGACCTGGGAGGCACCCTGTGAGCAGAGGGCTATGTGCCTTTACATCCCAGTGGTGGGGGCTATTCCTCTGTGTTTGGGAGCAGGGCAGACTGGCTGGTGCTGCTCGCTCATTGGTCGAATGGACCAGGGGCGTGGTTTCCGGAACCAGGAGGCGGGCCCAGGCCCACAGCTGAGCGAGGTCAAGTCAAGGCGGGGGCGGGGCCAGGTGAGCAGCTGGAGGCGGTCACTGGATCAAGGGGGCGGGGCCAGTTGAACAGCCTGAAGTGGTGAGGTAAGCAGGAGAGAGGGTCGCGGGCAGGGACACAGGTGACCAGTAGGCGGGTCTGCCAGCGGCAGGGACCTAAAGAGGGGGCCCGGCGGCTTGGCCGGCCCCTTAGCTGACCTGCGGGAAGCGGTCAAGGGAAGAGTGGGTTGGGGCCGGTGTCAAAAGCTGGAGGTGGTCCAGTGGGGAAGGCCCTGGGGCCCGGTGAAGGTGCCCCAGGAGCGCCAAGTGATTTTCTCGGACTTGATACAGCTCTCTCCCCGTTGTCAAAGGCTAACCCTAACCCTAAAACTAAGCCTATCTCTCAACCTAACCCTCACCAGTGGCTAAGGCCCTGGGGCCCTGTGAAACCTGGACGAGGGTCTCAAGTGCCCACAAAAGCCTCACCTGCCTGAGCTTCACACTGGATGCCAGCAAGAGGAACCCTTGTCCTCAGGGCAGGGCGTTCCAGGCGAATGGGGCGGAAAGCAGGCCCCCGGGGCCGGGCCACCAGACCAGTCAGAACCTCCGGAGGGGCCGGGGAGGTGCCCCCAGAGTGGAAAGTGATGATTTCTCGGACTTGACACAGCTCTCTCCCGGTTGTCAAAGCCTATAGGCAGGGCTCTGGGCGTCCCAGGACACTCTGCTCTGAGCTGCCCTTTGTTGGGGGCGATGGGGGCCGGGGCGGGGGGGTTAGAGGGCCGGCCCCGAGGCTCCTGGAGGCCCCTGGGTGTCCTGAAGGGAGGGCTGGCTGGTCTGCCCACGCTTGGGGACCTGGGAGGCACCCTGTGAGCAGAGGGCTATGTGCCTTTACATCCCAGTGGTGGGGGCTATTCCTCTGTGTTTGGAAGCAGGGCAGACTGGCTGGTGCTGCTCGCTCATTGGTCGAATGGACCAGGGGCGTGGTTTCCGGAACCAGGAGGCGGGCCCAGGCCCACAGCTGAGCCAGGTCAAGTCAAGGCGGGGGCGGGGCCAGGTGAGCAGCTGGAGGCGGTCACTGGATCAAGGGGGCGGGGCCAGGTGAACAGCCTGAAGTGGTGAGGAAAGCAGGAGAGAGGGTCGCGGGCAGGGACACGGGTGACCAGCAGGCGGGTCTGCTGGCGGCAGGGACCTCAAGAGGGGGCCCGGCGGCTTGGCCGGCCCCTTAGCTGACCTGCGGGAAGCGGTCAAGGGAAGAGAGGGTTGGGGCCGGTGTCAAAAGCTGGAGGTGGTCCAGTGGGGAAGGCCCTGGGGCCCGGTGAAGGTGCCCCAGGAGCGCCAAGTGATTTTCTCGGACTTGATACAGCTCTCTCCCCGTTGTCAAAGGCTAACCTTAACCCTAAAACTAAGCCTATCCCTCAACCTAACCCTCACCAGTGGCTAAGGCCCTGGGGCCCTGTGAAACCTGGACGAGGGTCTCAAGTGCCCACAAAAGCCTCACCTGCCTGAGCTTCAGACTGGATTCCAGCAAGAGGGACCCTTGTCCTCAGGGCAGGGCGTTCCAGGCGAATGGGGGAGAAAGCAGGCCCCCGGGGCCGTTCCACCAGACCAGTCAGAACCTCCGGAGGGGCCGGGGAGGTGCCCCCAGAGTGGAAAGTGATAATTTCTCGGACTTGACACAGCTCTCTCCCGGTTGTCAAAGCCCATAGGCAGGGCTCTGGGCGTCCCAGGACACTCGGCTCTGAGCTGCCCTTTGGTGGGAGCGATGTGGGCCGGGGCGGGGGGGTTAGAGGGCCGGCCCCGAGGCTCATGGAGGACCCTGGGTGTCCTGAAGGGAGGGCTGGCTGGTCTGCCCACGCTTGGGGACCTGGGAGGCACCCTGTGAGCAGAGGGCTATGTGCCTTTACATCCCAGTGGTGGGGGCTATTCCTCTGTGTTTGGGAGCAGGGCAGACTGGCTGGTGCTGCTCGCTCATTGGTCGAATGGACCAGGGGCGTGGTTTCCGGAACCAGGAGGCGGGCCCAGGCCCACAGCTGAGCCTGGTCAAGTCAAGGCGGGGGCGGGGCCAGGTGAGCAGCTGGAGGCGGTCACGGGATCACGGGGGTGGGGCCAGGTGAACAGCCTGAAGTGGTGAGGTAAGCAGGAGAGAGGGTCGCGGGCAGGGACACGGGTGTCCAGCAGGCGGGTCTGCCGGCAGCATGTACCTAAAGAGGGGGCCCCGCGGCTTGGACAACCCCTTAGCTGACCTGCGGGAAGCGGTCAAGGGAAGAGTGGGTTGGGGCCGGTGTCAAAAGCTGGAGGTGGTACAGTGGGGAAGGCCCTGGGGCCCGGTTAAGGTGCCCCAGGAGCGCAAAGTGATTTTCTCGGACTTGACACAGCTCTCTTCCCGTTGTCAAAGGCTAACCGTAACCCTAAAACTAAGCCTATCCCTCAACCTAACCCTCACCAGTGGCTAAGGCCCTGGGGCCCTGTGAAACCTGGACGAGGGTCTCAAGTGCCCACAAAAGCCTCACCTGCCTGAGCTTCAGACTGGATGCCAGCAAGAGGGACCCTTGTCCTCAGGGCAGGGCGTTCCAGGCGAATGGGGCAGAAAGCAGGCCCCCGGGGCCGGGCCACCAGACCACTCAGAACCTCCGGAGGTGCCGGGGAGGTGCCCCTAGAGTGGAAAGTGATGATTTCTCGGACTTGGCACAGCTCTCTCCCGGTTTTCAAAGCCCATAGGCAGGGCTCTGGGCGTCCCGGGACACTCTGCTCTGAGCTGCCCTTTGGTGGGAGCGATGGGGGCCGGGGCAGGGGGGTTAGAGGGCCGGCCCCGAGGCTCATGGAGGCCCCTGGGTGTCCTGAAGGGAGGGCTGGCTGGTCTGCCCACGCTTGGGGACCTGGGGGGCACCCTGTGAGCAGAGGGCTATGTGCCTTTACCTCCCAGTGGTGGGGGCTATTCCTTTGTGTTTGGGAGCAGGGCAGACTGGCTGGTGCTGCTCGCTTATTCGTCGAATGGACCAGGGGCGTGGTTTCCGGAACCAGGAGGCGGGCCCAGGCCCACAGCTGAGCCAGGTCAAGTCAAGGCGGGGGCGGGGCCAGGTGAGCAGCTGGAGGCGGTCACGGGATCAAGGGGGCAGGGCCAGGTGAACAGCCTGAAGTGTTTAGGTAAGCAGAAGGGAGGGTCGCGGGCAGGGACCTAAAGAGGGGGCCCGGCGGCTTGGCCTGCCCCTTAGCTGACCTGCGGGAAGCGGTCAAGGGAAGAGTGGGTTGGGGCTGGTGTCAAAAGCTGGAGGAGGTCCAGTGGGGAAGGCCCTGGGGCCCGGTGAAGGTGCCCCAGGAGCGCAAAGTGATTTTCTCGGACTTGACACAGCTCTCTCCCCGTTGTCAAAGGCTAACCCTAACCCTAAAACTAAGCCTATCCCTCAACCTAACCCTCACCAGTGGCTAAGGCCCTGGGGCCCTGTGAAACCTGGACGAGGGTCTCAAGTGCCCACAAAAGCCTCACCTGCCTGAGCTTCAGACTGGATGCCAGCAAGAGGGACCCTTGTCCTCAGGGCAGGGCGTTCGAGGCGAATGGGGCGGAAAGCAGGCCCCCGGGGCCGTTCCACCAGACCAGTCAGAACCTCCGGAGGGGCCGAGGAGGTGCCCCCAGAGTGGAAAGTGATAATTTCTCGGACTTGACACAGCTCTCTCCCGGTTGTCAAAGCCCATAGGCAGGGCTCTGGGCGTCCCAGGACACTCGGCTCTGAGCTGCCCTTTGGTGGGAGCGATGTGGGCCGGGGCGGGGGGGTTAGAGGGCCGGCCCCGAGGCTCATGGAGGACCCTGGGTGTCCTGAAGGGAGGGCTGGCTGGTCTGCCCACGCTTGGGGACCTGGGAGGCACCCTGTGAGCAGAGGGATATGTGCCTTTACATCCCAGTGGTGGGGGCTATTCCTCTGTGTTTGGGAGCAGGGCAGACTGGCTGGTGCTGCTCGCTCATTGGTCGAATGGACCAGGGGCGTGGTTTCCGGAACCAGGAGGCGGGCCCAGGCCCACAGCTGAGCCAGGTCAAGTCAAGGCGGGGGCGGGGCCAGGTGAGCAGCTGGAGGCGGTCACTGGATCAAGGGGGCGGGGCCAGGTGAACAGCCTGAAGTGGTGAGGTAAGCAGGAGAGAGGGTCGCGGGCAGGGACACGGGTGACCAGCAGGCGGGTCTGCTGGCGGCAGGGACCTCAAGAGGGGGCCCGGCGGCTTGGCCGGCCCCTTAGCTGACCTGCGGGAAGCGGTCAAGGGAAGAGAGGGTTGGGGCCGGTGTCAAAAGCTGGAGGTGGTCCAGTGGGGAAGGCCCTGGGGCCCGGTGAAGGTGCCCCAGGAGCGCCAAGTGATTTTCTCGGACTTGATACAGCTCTCTCCCCGTTGTCAAAGGCTAACCCTAACCCTAAAACTAAGCCTATCCCTCAACCTAACCCTCACCAGTGGCTAAGGCCCTGGGGCCCTGTGAAACCTGGACGAGGGTCTCAAGTGCCCACAAAAGCCTCACCTGCCTGAGCTTCAGACTGGATTCCAGCAAGAGGGACCCTTGTCCTCAGGGCAGGGCGTTCCAGGCGAATGGGGCAGAAAGCAGGCCCCCGGGGCCGTTCCACCAGACCAGTCAGAACCTCCGGAGGGGCCGGGGAGGTGCCCCCAGAGTGGAAAGTGATAATTTCTCGGACTTGACACAGCTCTCTCCCGGTTGTCAAAGCCCATAGGCAGGGCTCTGGGCGTCCCAGGACACTCGGCTCTGAGCTGCCCTTTGGTGGGAGCGATGTGGGCCGGGGCGGGGGGGTTAGAGGGCCGGCCCCGAGGCTCATGGAGGACCCTGGGTGTCCTGAAGGAAGGGCTGGCTGGTCTGCCCACGCTTGGGGACCTGGGAGGCACCCTGTGAGCAGAGGGCTATGTGCCTTTACATCCCAGTGGTGGGGGCTATTCCTCTGTGTTTGGGAGCAGGGCAGACTGGCTGGTGCTGCTCGCTCATTGGTCGAATGGACCAGGGGCGTGGTTTCCGGAACCAGGAGGCGGGCCCAGGCCCACAGCTGAGCCAGGTCAAGTCAAGACGGGGGCGGGGCCAGGTGAGCAGCTGGAGGCGGTCACGGGATCACGGGGCCGGGGCCAGGTGAACAGCCTGAAGTGGTGAGGTAAGCAGGAGAGAGGGTCGCGGGCAGGGACACGGGTGTCCAGCAGGCGGGTCTGCTGGCAGCATGTACCTAAAGAGGGGGCCCCGCGGCTTGGACGGCCCCTTAGCTGACCTGCGGGAAGCGGTCAAGGGAAGAGTGGGTTGGGGCCGGTGTCAAAAGCTGGAGGTGGTACAGTGGGGAAGGCCCTGGGGCCCGGTGAAGGTGCCCCAGGAGCGCAAAGTGATTTTCTCGGACTTGACACAGCTCTCTCCCCGTTGTCAAAGGCTAACCCTAACCCTAAAACTAAGCCTATCCCTCAACCTAACCCTCACCAGTGGCTAAGGCCCTGGGGCCCTGTGAAACCTGGACGAGGGTCTCAAGTGCCCACAAAAGCCTCACCTGCCTGAGCTTCAGACTGGATGCCAGCAAGAGGGACCCTTGTCCTCAGGGCAGGGCGTTCCAGGCGAATGGGGCAGAAAGCAGGCCCCCGGGGCCGGGCCACCAGACCACTCAGAACCTCCGGAGGTGCCGGGGAGGTGCCCCTAGAGTGGAAAGTGATGATTTCTCGGACTTGGCACAGCTCTCTCCCGGTTTTCAAAGCCCATAGGCAGGGCTCTGGGCGTCCCGGGACACTCTGCTCTGAGCTGCCCTTTGGTGGGAGCGATGGGGGCCGGGGCAGGGGGGTTAGAGGGCCGGCCCCGAGGCTCATGGAGGCCCCTGGGTGTCCTGAAGGGAGGGCTGGCTGGTCTGCCCACGCTTGGGGACCTGGGGGGCACCCTGTGAGCAGAGGGCTATGTGCCTTTACCTCCCAGTGGTGGGGGCTATTCCTTTGTGTTTGGGAGCAGGGCAGACTGGCTGGTGCTGCTCGCTTATTGGTCGAATGGACCAGGGGCGTGGTTTCCGGAACCAGGAGGCGGGCCCAGGCCCACAGCTGAGCCAGGTCAAGTCAAGGCGGGGGCGGGGCCAGGTGAGCAGCTGGAGGCGGTCACGGGATCAAGGGGGCAGGGCCAGGTGAACAGCCTGAAGTGTTTAGGTAAGCAGAAGGGACGGTCGCGGGCAGGGACACGGGTGAGCAGCAGGCGGGTCTGCCGGCGGCAGGGACCTAAAGAGGGGGCCCGGCGGCTTGGCCTGCCCCTTAGCTGACCTGCGGGAAGCGGTCAAGGGAAGAGTGGGTTGGGGCTGGTGTCAAAAGCTGGAGGAGGTCCAGTGGGGAAGGCCCTGGGGCCCGGTGAAGGTGCCCCAGGAGCGCAAAGTGATTTTCTCGGACTTGACACAGCTCTCTCCCCGTTGTCAAAGGCTAACCCTAACCCTAAAACTAAGCCTATCCCTCAACCTAACCCTCACCAGTGGCTAAGGCCCTGGGGCCCTGTGAAACCTGGACGAGGGTCTCAAGTGCCCACAAAAGCCTCACCTGCCTGAGCTTCAGACTGGATGCCAGCAAGAGGGACCCTTGTCCTCAGGGCAGGGCGTTCCAGGCGAATGGGGCGGAAAGCAGGCCCCCGGGGCCGTTCCACCAGACCAGTCAGAACCTCCGGAGGGGCCGAGGAGGTGCCCCCAGAGTGGAAAGTGATAATTTCTCGGACTTGACACAGGTCTCTCCCGGTTGTCAAAGCCCATAGGCAGGGCTCTGGGCGTCCCAGGACACTCGGCTCTGAGCTGCCCTTTGGTGGGAGCGATGTGGGCCGGGGCGGGGGGGTTAGAGGGCCGGCCCCGAGGCTCATGGAGGACCCTGGGTGTCCTGAAGGGAGGGCTGGCTGGTCTGCCCACGCTTGGGGACCTGGGAGGCACCCTGTGAGCAGAGGGATATGTGCCTTTACATCCCAGTGGTGGGGGCTATTCCTCTGTGTTTGGGAGCAGGGCAGACTGGCTGGTGCTGCTCGCTCATTGGTCGAATGGACCAGGGGCGTGGTTTCCGGAACCAGGAGGCGGGCCCAGGCCCACAGCTGAGCCAGGTCAAGTCAAGGCGGGGGCGGGGCCAGGTGAGCAGCTGGAGGCGGTCACTGGATCAAGGGGGCGGGGCCAGGTGAACAGCCTGAAGTGGTGAGGTAAGCAGGAGAGAGGGTCGCGGGCAGGGACACGGGTGACCAGCAGGCGGGTCTGCTGGCGGCAGGGACCTCAAGAGGGGGCCCGGCGGCTTGGCCGGCCCCTTAGCTGACCTGCGGGAAGCGGTCAAGGGAAGAGAGGGTTGGGGCCGGTGTCAAAAGCTGGAGGTGGTCCAGTGGGGAAGGCCCTGGGGCCCGGTGAAGGTGCCCCAGGAGCGCCAAGTGATTTTCTCGGACTTGATACAGCTCTCTCCCCGTTGTCAAAGGCTAACCCTAACCCTAAAACTAAGCCTATCCCTCAACCTAACCCTCACCAGTGGCTAAGGCCCTGGGGCCCTGTGAAACCTGGACGAGGGTCTCAAGTGCCCACAAAAGCCTCACCTGCCTGAGCTTCAGACTGGATTCCAGCAAGAGGGACCCTTGTTCTCAGGGCAGGGCGTTCCAGGCGAATGGGGCAGAAAGCAGGCCCCCGGGGCCGTTCCACCAGACCAGTCAGAACCTCCGGAGGGGCCGGGGAGGTGCCCCCAGAGTGGAAAGTGATAATTTCTCGGACTTGACACAGCTCTCTCCCGGTTGTCAAAGCCCATAGGCAGGGCTCTGGGCGTCCCAGGACACTTAGCTCTGAGCTGCCCTTTGGTGGGAGCGATGTGGGCCGGGGCGGGGGGGTTAGAGGGCCGGCCCCGAGGCTCATGGAGGACCCTGGGTGTCCTGAAGGGAGGGCTGGCTGGTCTGCCCACGCTTGGGGACCTGGGAGGCACCCTGTGAGCAGAGGGCTATGTGCCTTTACATCCCAGTGGTGGGGGCTATTCCTCTGTGTTTGGGAGCAGGGCAGACTGGCTGGTGCTGCTCGCTCATTGGTCGAATGGACCAGGGGCGTGGTTTCCGGAACCAGGAGGCGGGCCCAGGCCCACAGCTGAGCCAGGTCAAGTCAAGACGGGGGCGGGGCCAGGTGAGCAGCTGGAGGCGGTCACGGGATCACGGGGCCGGGGCCAGGTGAACAGCCTGAAGTGGTGAGGTAAGCAGGAGAGAGGGTCGCGGGCAGGGACACGGGTGTCCAGCAGGCGGGTCTGCTGGCAGCATGTACCTAAAGAGGGGGCCCCGCGGCTTGGACGGCCCCTTAGCTGACCTGCGGGAAGCGGTCAAGGGAAGAGTGGGTTGGGGCCGGTGTCAAAAGCTGGAGGTGGTACAGTGGGGAAGGCCCTGGGGCCCGGTGAAGGTGCCCCAGGAGCGCAAAGTGATTTTCTCGGACTTGACACAGCTCTCTCCCCGTTGTCAAAGGCTAACCCTAACCCTAAAACTAAGCCTATCCCTCAACCTAACCCTCACCAGTGGCTAAGGCCCTGGGGCCCTGTGAAACCTGGACGAGGGTCTCAAGTGCCCACAAAAGCCTCACCTGCCTGAGCTTCAGACTGGATGCCAGCAAGAGGGACCCTTGTCCTCAGGGCAGGGCGTTCCAGGCGAATGGGGCAGAAAGCAGGCCCCCGGGGCCGGGCCACCAGACCACTCAGAACCTCCGGAGGTGCCGGGGAGGTGCCCCTAGAGTGGAAAGTGATGATTTCTCGGACTTGGCACAGCTCTCTCCCGGTTTTCAAAGCCCATAGGCAGGGCTCTGGGCGTCCCGGGACACTCTGCTCTGAGCTGCCCTTTGGTGGGAGCGATGGGGGCCGGGGCAGGGGGGTTAGAGGGCCGGCCCCGAGGCTCATGGAGGCCCCTGGGTGTCCTGAAGGGAGGGCTGGCTGGTCTGCCCACGCTTGGGGACCTGGGGGGCACCCTGTGAGCAGAGGGCTATGTGCCTTTACCTCCCAGTGGTGGGGGCTATTCCTTTGTGTTTGGGAGCAGGGCAGACTGGCTGGTGCTGCTCGCTTATTGGTCGAATGGACCAGGGGCGTGGTTTCCGGAACCAGGAGGCGGGCCCAGGCCCACAGCTGAGCCAGGTCAAGTCAAGGCGGGGGCGGGGCCAGGTGAGCAGCTGGAGGCAGTCACGGGATCAAGGGGGCAGGGCCAGGTGAACAGCCTGAAGTGTTTAGGTAAGCAGAAGGGAGGGTCGCGGGCAGGGACACGGGTGAGCAGCAGGCGGGCCTGCCGGCGGCAGGGACCTAAAGAGGGGGCCCGGCGGCTTGGCCTGCCCCTTAGCTGACCTGCGGGAAGCGGTCAAGGGAAGAGTGGGTTGGGGCTGGTGTCAAAAGCTGGAGGAGGTCCAGTGGGGAAGGCCCTGGGGCCCGGTGAAGGTGCCCCAGGAGCGCAAAGTGATTTTCTCGGACTTGACACAGCTCTCTCCCCGTTGTCAAAGGCTAACCCTAACCCTAAAACTAAGCCTATCCCTCAACCTAACCCTCACCAGTGGCTAAGGCCCTGGGGCCCTGTGAAACCTGGACGAGGGTCTCAAGTGCCCACAAAAGCCTCACCTGCCTGAGCTTCAGACTGGATGCCAGCAAGAGGGACCCTTGTCCTCAGGGCAGGGCGTTCCAGGCGAATGGGGCAGAAAGCAGGCCCCCGGGGCCGGGCCACCAGACACTCAGAACCTCCGGAGGTGCCGGGGAGGTGCCCCTAGAGTGGAAAGTGATGATTTCTCGGACTTGACACAGCTCTCTCCCGGTTTTCAAAGCCCATAGGCAGGGCTCTGGGCGTCCCAGGACAATCTGCTGTGAGCTGCCCTTTGGTGGGAGCGATGGGGGCCGGGGCGTGGGGGTTAGAGGGCCGGCCCCGAGGCTCATGGAGGCCCCTGGGTGTCCTGAAGGGAGGGCTGGCTGGTCTGCCCACGCTTGGGGCCTGGGAGGCACCCTGTGAGCAGAGGGCTATGTGCCTTTACCTCCCAGTGGTGGGGGCTATTCCTCTGTGTTTGGGAGCAGGGCAGACAGGCTGGTGCTGCTCGCTCATTGGTCGAATGGACCAGGGGCGTGGTTTCCAGAACCAGGAGGCGGGCCCAGGCCCACAGCTGAGCCAGGTCAAGTCAAGGCGGGGGCGGGGCCAGGTGAGCAGCTGGATGCGGTCACGGGATCAAGGGGGCGGGGCCAGGTGAACAGCCTGAAGTGGTGAGGTAAGCAGGAGAGAGGGTCGCGGGCAGGGACACGGGTGACCAGCAGGCGGGTCTGCCGGCGGCAGGGACCTAAAGAGGGGGCCCGGCGGCTTGGCCGGCCCCTTAGCTGACCTGCGGGAAGCGGTCAAGGGAAGAGTGGGTTGGGGCCAGTGTCAAAAGCTGGAGGTGGTCCAGTGGGGAAGGCCCTGGGGCCTGGTGAAGGTGCCCCAGGAGCGCAAAGTGATTTTCTCGGACTTGACACAGCTCTCTCCCCGTTGTCAAAGGCTCACCCTAACCCTAAAACTAAGCCTATCCCTCAACCTAACCCTCACCAGTGGCTAAGGCCCTGGGGCCCTGTGAAACCTGGAAGAGGGTCTCAAGTGCCCACAAAAGCCTCACCTGCCTGAGCTTCAGACTGGATGCCAGCAAGAGGGACCCTTGTCCTCAGGGCAGGGCGTTCCAGGCGAATGGGGCGAAAAGCAGGCCCCCGGGGCCGGGCCACAGACCAGTCAGAACCTCCGGAGGGGCCGGGGAGGTGCCCCCAGAGTGGAAAGTGATAATTTCTCGGACTTGACACAGCTCTCTCCCGGTTGTCAAAGCCCATAGGCAGGGCTCTGGGTGTCCCAGGACAGTCTGCTCTGAGCTGCCCTTTGGTGGGAGCGATGGGGGCCGGGGCGGGGGGGTTAGAGGGCCGGCCCCGAGGCTCATGGAGGCCCCTGGGTGTCCTGAAGGGATGGCTGGCTGGTCTGCCCACGCTTGGGGACCTGGGAGGCACCCTGTGAGCAGAGGGCTATGTGCCTTTACATCCCAGTGGTGGGGCTATTCCTCTGTGTTTGGGAGCAGGGCAGACTGGCTGGTGCTGCTCGCTCATTGGTCGAATGGACCAGGGGCGTGGTTTCCGGAACCAGGAGGCGGGCCCAGGCCCACAGCTGAGCCAGGTTAAATCAAGGAGGGGGCGGGGCCAGGTGAGCAGCTGGAGGCGGTCACGGGAACACGGGGGCGGGGCCAGGTGAACAGCCTGAAGTGGTGAGGTAAGCAGGAGAGAGGGTCGCAGGCAGGGACAAGGGTGACCAGCAGGCGGGTCTGCCAGCGTCAGGGACCTAAAGAGGGGGCCCGGCGGCTTGGCCGGCCCCTTAGCTGACCTGCGGGAAGCGGTCAAGGGAAGAGTGTGTTGGGGCCGGTGTCAAAAGCTGGAGGTGGTCCAGTGGGGAAGGCCCTGGGGCCCGGTGAAGGTGCCCCAGGAGCGCAAAGTGATTTTCTCGGACTTGACACAGCTCTCTCCCCGTTGTCAAAGGCTCACGCTAACCCTAAAACTAAGCCTATCCCTCAACCTAACCCTCACCAGTGGCTAAGGCCCTGGGGCCCTGTGAAACCTGGACGAGCGTCTCAAGTGCCCACAAAAGCGTCACCTGCCTGAGCTTCAGACTGGATGCCAGCAAGAGGGACCCTTGTCCTCAGGGCAGGGCATTCCAGGCGAATGGGGCGGAAAGCAGGCCCCCGCGGCCGGGCCACCAGACCAGTCAGAACCTCCGGAGGGGTCGGGGAGGTGCCCCCAGAGTGGAAAGTGATAATTTCTCGGACTTGACACAGCTCTCTCCCGGTTGTCAAAGCCCATAGGCAGGGCTGTGGGTGTCCCAGGACACTCTGCTGTGAGCTGCCCTTTGGTGTGAGCCATGGGGACCGGGGGTGGAAGGGTGTGAGGGAGGAGGGCCGGCCCCGAGGCCCATGGAGGACCCTGGGTGTCCTGAAGGGAGGGCTGGCTGGTCTGCCCACGCTTGGGGACCTGGGAGGCACCCTGTGAGCAGAGGGCTATGTGCCTTTACATCCCAGTGGTGGGGGCTATTCCTTTGTGTTTGGGAGCAGGGCAGACTGGCTGGTGCTGCTCGCTCATTGGTCGAATGGACCAGGGGCGTGGTTTCCGGAACCAGGATGCAGGCCCATGCCCACAGCTGAGCCAGGTCAAGTCAAGGCGGGGGCGGGGCCAGGTGAGCAGCTGGAGGCGGTCAGGGGATCAAGGGGGCGGGGCTAGGTGAACAGCCTGAAGTGGTGAGGTAAGCAGGAGAGAGGGTCGCGGGCAGGGACACGGGTGACCAGCAGGCGGGTCTGCCGGCGGCAGGGACCTAAAGAGGGGCCCAGCGGCTTGGCCGGCCCCTTAGCTGACCTGCGGGAAGCGGTCAAGGGAAGAGTGTGTTGGGGCCGGTGTGAAAAGCTGGAGGAGGTCCAGTGGGGAAGGCCCTGGGGCTCGGTGAAGGTGCCCCAGGAGCGCAAAGTGATTTTCTCGGACTTGACACAGCTCTCTCCCCGTTGTCAAAGGCTAACCCTAACCCTAAAACTAAGCCTATCCCTCAACCTAACCCTCACCAGTGGCTAAGGCCCTGGGGCCCTGTGAAACCTGGACGAGGGTCTCAAGTGCCCACAAAAGCCTCACCTGCCTGAGCTTCAGACTGGATGCCAGCAAGAGGGACCCTTGTCCTCAGGGCAGGGCGTTCCAGGCGAATGGGGCAGAAAGCAGGCCCCCGGGGCCGGGCCACCAGACCACTCAGAACCTCCGGAGGTGCCGGGGAGGTGCCCCTAGAGTGGAAAGTGATGATTTCTCGGACTTGGCACAGCTCTCTCCCGGTTTTCAAAGCCCATAGGCAGGGCTCTGGGCGTCCCGGGACACTCTGCTCTGAGCTGCCCTTTGGTGGGAGCGATGGGGGCCGGGGCAGGGGGGTTAGAGGGCCGGCCCCGAGGCTCATGGAGGCCCCTGGGTGTCCTGAAGGGAGGGCTGGCTGGTCTGCCCACGCTTGGGGACCTGGGGGGCACCCTGTGAGCAGAGGGCTATGTGCCTTTACCTCCCAGTGGTGGGGGCTATTCCTTTGTGTTTGGGAGCAGGGCAGACTGGCTGGTGCTGCTCGCTTATTGGTCGAATGGACCAGGGGCGTGGTTTCCGGAACCAGGAGGCGGGCCCAGGCCCACAGCTGAGCCAGGTCAAGTCAAGGCGGGGGCGGGGCCAGGTGAGCAGCTGGAGGCGGTCACGGGATCAAGGGGGCAGGGCCAGGTGAACAGCCTGAAGTGTTTAGGTAAGCAGAAGGGAGGGTCTCGGGCAGGGACACGGGTGAGCAGCAGGCGGGCCTGCCGGCGGCAGGGACCTAAAGAGGGGGCCCGGCGGCTTGGCCTGCCCCTTAGCTGACCTGCGGGAAGCGGTCAAGGGAAGAGTGGGTTGGGGCTGGTGTCAAAAGCTGGAGGAGGTCCAGTGGGGAAGGCCCTGGGGCCCGGTGAAGGTGCCCCAGGAGCGCAAAGTGATTTTCTCGGACTTGACACAGCTCTCTCCCCGTTGTCAAAGGCTAACCCTAACCCTAAAACTAAGCCTATCCCTCAACCTAACCCTCACCAGTGGCTAAGGCCCTGGGGCCCTGTGAAACCTGGACGAGGGTCTCAAGTGCCCACAAAAGCCTCACCTGCCTGAGCTTCAGACTGGATGCCAGCAAGAGGGACCCTTGTCCTCAGGGCAGGGCGTTCCAGGCGAATGGGGCAGAAAGCAGGCCCCCGGGGCCGGGCCACCAGACCACTCAGAACCTCCGGAGGTGCCGGGGAGGTGCCCCTAGAGTGGAAAGTGATGATTTCTCGGACTTGACACAGCTCTCTCCCGGTTTTCAAAGCCCATAGGCAGGGCTCTGGGCGTCCCAGGACAATCTGCTGTGAGCTGCCCTTTGGTGGGAGCGATGGGGGCCGGGGCGGGGGGGTTAGAGGGCCGGCCCCGAGGCTCATGGAGGCCCCTGGGTGTCCTGAAGGGAGGGCTGGCTGGTCTGCCCACGCTTGGGGCCTGGGAGGCACCCTGTGAGCAGAGGGCTATGTGCCTTTACCTCCCAGTGGTGGGGGCTATTCCTCTGTGTTTGGGAGCAGGGCAGACAGGCTGGTGCTGCTCGCTCATTGGTCGAATGGACCAGGGGCGTGGTTTCCAGAACCAGGAGGCGGGCCCAGGCCCACAGCTGAGCCAGGTCAAGTCAAGGCGGGGGCGGGGCCAGGTGAGCAGCTGGAGGCGGTCACGGGATCAAGGGGGCGGGGCCAGGTGAACAGCCTGAAGTGGTGAGGTAAGCAGGAGAGAGGGTCGCGGGCAGGGACACGGGTGACCAGCAGGCGGGTCTGCCGGCGGCAGGGACCTAAAGAGGGGGCCCGGCGGCTTGGCCGGCCCCTTAGCTGACCTGCGGGAAGCGGTCAAGGGAAGAGTGGGTTGGGGCCAGTGTCAAAAGCTGGAGGTGGTCCAGTGGGGAAGGCCCTGGGGCCCGGTGAAGGTGCCCCAGGAGCGCAAAGTGATTTTCTCGGACTTGACACAGCTCTCTCCCCGTTGTCAAAGGCTCACCCTAACCCTAATACTAAGCCTATCCCTCAACCTAACCCTCACCAGTGGCTAAGGCCCTGGGGCCCTGTGAAACCTGGAAGAGGGTCTCAAGTGCCCACAAAAGCCTCACCTGCCTGAGCTTCAGACTGGATGCCAGCAAGAGGGACCCTTGTCCTCAGGGCAGGGCGTTCCAGGCGAATGGGGCGAAAAGCAGGCCCCCGGGGCCGGGCCACCAGACCAGTCAGAACCTCCGGAGGGGCTGGGGAGGTGCCCCCAGAGTGGAAAGTGATAATTTCTCGGACTTGACACAGCTCTCTCCCGGTTGTCAAAGCCCATAGGCAGGGCTCTGGGTGTCCCAGGACAGTCTGCTCTGAGCTGTCCTTTGGTGGGAGCGATGGGGGCCGGGGCGGGGGGGTTAGAGGGCCGGCCCCGAGGCTCATGGAGGCCCCTGGGTGTCCTGAAGGGATGGCTGGCTGGTCTGCCCACGCTTGGGGACCTGGGAGGCACCCTGTGAGCAGAGGGCTATGTGCCTTTACATCCCAGTGGTGGGGCTATTCCTCTGTGTTTGGGAGCAGGGCAGGCTGGCTGGTGCTGCTCGCTCATTGGTCGAATGGACCAGGGGCGTGGTTTCCGGAACCAGGAGGCGGGCCCAGGCCCACAGCTGAGCCAGGTTAAATCAAGGAGGAGGCGGGGCCAGGTGAGCAGCTGGAGGCGGTCACGGGAACACGGGGGCGGGGCCAGGTGAACAGCCTGAAGTGGTGAGGTAAGCAGGAGAGAGGGTCGCAGGCAGGGACAAGGGTGACCAGCAGGCGGGTCTGCCAGCGGCAGGGACCTAAAGAGGGGGCCCGGCGGCTTGGCCGGCCCCTTAGCTGACCTGCGGGAAGCGGTTAAGGGAAGAGTGTGTTGGGGCCGGTGTCAAAAGCTGGAGGTGGTCCAGTGGGGAAGGCCCTGGGGCCCGGTGAAGGTGCCCCAGGAGCGCAAAGTGATTTTCTCGGACTTGACACAGCTCTCTCCCCGTTGTCAAAGGCTCACGCTAACCCTAAAACTAAGCCTATCCCTCAACCTAACCCTCACCAGTGGCTAAGGCCCTGGGGCCCTGTGAAACCTGGACGAGGGTCTCAAGTGCCCACAAAAGCGTCACCTGCCTGAGCTTCAGACTGGATGCCAGCAAGAGGGACCCTTGTCCTCAGGGCAGGGCATTCCAGGCGAATGGGGCGGAAAGCAGGCCCCCGCGGCCGGGCCACCAGACCAGTCAGAACCTCCGGAGGGGTCGGGGAGGTGCCCCCAGAGTGGAAAGTGATAATTTCTCGGACTTGACACAGCTCTCTCCCGGTTGTCAAAGCCCATAGGCAGGGCTGTGGGTGTCCCAGGACACTCTGCTGTGAGCTGCCCTTTGGTGTGAGCCATGGGGACCGGGGGTGGAAGGGTGTGAGGGAGGAGGGCCGGCCCCGAGGCCCATGGAGGACCCTGGGTGTCCTGAAGGGAGGGCTGGCTGGTCTGCCCACGCTTGGGGACCTGGGAGGCACCCTGTGAGCAGAGGGCTATGTGCCTTTACCTCCCAGTGGTGGGGGCTATTCCTTTGTGTTTGGGAGCAGGGCAGACTGGCTGGTGCTGCTCGCTTATTGGTCGAATGGACCAGGGGCGTGGTTTCCGGAACCAGGAGGCGGGCCCAGGCCCACAGCTGAGCCAGGTCAAGTCAAGGCGGGGGCGGGGCCAGGTGAGCAGCTGGAGGCGGTCACGGGATCAAGGGGGCAGGGCCAGGTGAACAGCCTGAAGTGTTTAGGTAAGCAGAAGGGACGGTCGCGGGCAGGGACACGGGTGAGCAGCAGGCGGGTCTGCCGGCGGCAGGGACCTAAAGAGGGGGCCCGGCGGCTTGGCCTGCCCCTTAGCTGACCTGCGGGAAGCGGTCAAGGGAAGAGTGGGTTGGGGCTGGTGTCAAAAGCTGGAGGAGGTCCAGTGGGGAAGGCCCTGGGGCCCGGTGAAGGTGCCCCAGGAGCGCAAAGTGATTTTCTCGGACTTGACACAGCTCTCTCCCCGTTGTCAAAGGCTAACCCTAACCCTAAAACTAAGCCTATCCCTCAACCTAACCCTCACCAGTGGCTAAGGCCCTGGGGCCCTGTGAAACCTGGACGAGGGTCTCAAGTGCCCACAAAAGCCTCACCTGCCTGAGCTTCAGACTGGATGCCAGCAAGAGGGACCCTTGTCCTCAGGGCAGGGCGTTCCAGGCGAATGGGGCGGAAAGCAGGCCCCCGGGGCCGTTCCACCAGACCAGTCAGAACCTCCGGAGGGGCCGAGGAGGTGCCCCCAGAGTGGAAAGTGATAATTTCTCGGACTTGACACAGGTCTCTCCCGGTTGTCAAAGCCCATAGGCAGGGCTCTGGGCGTCCCAGGACACTCGGCTCTGAGCTGCCCTTTGGTGGGAGCGATGTGGGCCGGGGCGGGGGGGTTAGAGGGCCGGCCCCGAGGCTCATGGAGGACCCTGGGTGTCCTGAAGGGAGGGCTGGCTGGTCTGCCCACGCTTGGGGACCTGGGAGGCACCCTGTGAGCAGAGGGATATGTGCCTTTACATCCCAGTGGTGGGGGCTATTCCTCTGTGTTTGGGAGCAGGGCAGACTGGCTGGTGCTGCTCGCTCATTGGTCGAATGGACCAGGGGCGTGGTTTCCGGAACCAGGAGGCGGGCCCAGGCCCACAGCTGAGCCAGGTCAAGTCAAGGCGGGGGCGGGGCCAGGTGAGCAGCTGGAGGCGGTCACTGGATCAAGGGGGCGGGGCCAGGTGAACAGCCTGAAGTGGTGAGGTAAGCAGGAGAGAGGGTCGCGGGCAGGGACACGGGTGACCAGCAGGCGGGTCTGCTGGCGGCAGGGACCTCAAGAGGGGGCCCGGCGGCTTGGCCGGCCCCTTAGCTGACCTGCGGGAAGCGGTCAAGGGAAGAGAGGGTTGGGGCCGGTGTCAAAAGCTGGAGGTGGTCCAGTGGGGAAGGCCCTGGGGCCCGGTGAAGGTGCCCCAGGAGCGCCAAGTGATTTTCTCGGACTTGATACAGCTCTCTCCCCGTTGTCAAAGGCTAACCCTAACCCTAAAACTAAGCCTATCCCTCAACCTAACCCTCACCAGTGGCTAAGGCCCTGGGGCCCTGTGAAACCTGGACGAGGGTCTCAAGTGCCCACAAAAGCCTCACCTGCCTGAGCTTCAGACTGGATTCCAGCAAGAGGGACCCTTGTCCTCAGGGCAGGGCGTTCCAGGCGAATGGGGCAGAAAGCAGGCCCCCGGGGCCGTTCCACCAGACCAGTCAGAACCTCCGGAGGGGCCGGGGAGGTGCCCCCAGAGTGGAAAGTGATAATTTCTCGGACTTGACACAGCTCTCTCCCGGTTGTCAAAGCCCATAGGCAGGGCTCTGGGCGTCCCAGGACACTTAGCTCTGAGCTGCCCTTTGGTGGGAGCGATGTGGGCCGGGGCGGGGGGGTTAGAGGGCCGGCCCCGAGGCTCATGGAGGACCCTGGGTGTCCTGAAGGGAGGGCTGGCTGGTCTGCCCACGCTTGGGGACCTGGGAGGCACCCTGTGAGCAGAGGGCTATGTGCCTTTACATCCCAGTGGTGGGGGCTATTCCTCTGTGTTTGGGAGCAGGGCAGACTGGCTGGTGCTGCTCGCTCATTGGTCGAATGGACCAGGGGCGTGGTTTCCGGAACCAGGAGGCGGGCCCAGGCCCACAGCTGAGCCAGGTCAAGTCAAGACGGGGGCGGGGCCAGGTGAGCAGCTGGAGGCGGTCACGGGATCACGGGGCCGGGGCCAGGTGAACAGCCTGAAGTGGTGAGGTAAGCAGGAGAGAGGGTCGCGGGCAGGGACACGGGTGTCCAGCAGGCGGGTCTGCTGGCAGCATGTACCTAAAGAGGGGGCCCCGCGGCTTGGACGGCCCCTTAGCTGACCTGCGGGAAGCGGTCAAGGGAAGAGTGGGTTGGGGCCGGTGTCAAAAGCTGGAGGTGGTACAGTGGGGAAGGCCCTGGGGCCCGGTGAAGGTGCCCCAGGAGCGCAAAGTGATTTTCTCGGACTTGACACAGCTCTCTCCCCGTTGTCAAAGGCTAACCCTAACCCTAAAACTAAGCCTATCCCTCAACCTAACCCTCACCAGTGGCTAAGGCCCTGGGGCCCTGTGAAACCTGGACGAGGGTCTCAAGTGCCCACAAAAGCCTCACCTGCCTGAGCTTCAGACTGGATGCCAGCAAGAGGGACCCTTGTCCTCAGGGCAGGGCGTTCCAGGCGAATGGGGCAGAAAGCAGGCCCCCGGGGCCGGGCCACCAGACCACTCAGAACCTCCGGAGGTGCCGGGGAGGTGCCCCTAGAGTGGAAAGTGATGATTTCTCGGACTTGGCACAGCTCTCTCCCGGTTTTCAAAGCCCATAGGCAGGGCTCTGGGCGTCCCGGGACACTCTGCTCTGAGCTGCCCTTTGGTGGGAGCGATGGGGGCCGGGGCAGGGGGGTTAGAGGGCCGGCCCCGAGGCTCATGGAGGCCCCTGGGTGTCCTGAAGGGAGGGCTGGCTGGTCTGCCCACGCTTGGGGACCTGGGGGGCACCCTGTGAGCAGAGGGCTATGTGCCTTTACCTCCCAGTGGTGGGGGCTATTCCTTTGTGTTTGGGAGCAGGGCAGACTGGCTGGTGCTGCTCGCTTATTGGTCGAATGGACCAGGGGCGTGGTTTCCGGAACCAGGAGGCGGGCCCAGGCCCACAGCTGAGCCAGGTCAAGTCAAGGCGGGGGCGGGGCCAGGTGAGCAGCTGGAGGCAGTCACGGGATCAAGGGGGCAGGGCCAGGTGAACAGCCTGAAGTGTTTAGGTAAGCAGAAGGGAGGGTCGCGGGCAGGGACACGGGTGAGCAGCAGGCGGGCCTGCCGGCGGCAGGGACCTAAAGAGGGGGCCCGGCGGCTTGGCCTGCCCCTTAGCTGACCTGCGGGAAGCGGTCAAGGGAAGAGTGGGTTGGGGCTGGTGTCAAAAGCTGGAGGAGGTCCAGTGGGGAAGGCCCTGGGGCCCGGTGAAGGTGCCCCAGGAGCGCAAAGTGATTTTCTCGGACTTGACACAGCTCTCTCCCCGTTGTCAAAGGCTAACCCTAACCCTAAAACTAAGCCTATCCCTCAACCTAACCCTCACCAGTGGCTAAGGCCCTGGGGCCCTGTGAAACCTGGACGAGGGTCTCAAGTGCCCACAAAAGCCTCACCTGCCTGAGCTTCAGACTGGATGCCAGCAAGAGGGACCCTTGTCCTCAGGGCAGGGCGTTCCAGGCGAATGGGGCAGAAAGCAGGCCCCCGGGGCCGGGCCACCAGACACTCAGAACCTCCGGAGGTGCCGGGGAGGTGCCCCTAGAGTGGAAAGTGATGATTTCTCGGACTTGACACAGCTCTCTCCCGGTTTTCAAAGCCCATAGGCAGGGCTCTGGGCGTCCCAGGACAATCTGCTGTGAGCTGCCCTTTGGTGGGAGCGATGGGGGCCGGGGCGTGGGGGTTAGAGGGCCGGCCCCGAGGCTCATGGAGGCCCCTGGGTGTCCTGAAGGGAGGGCTGGCTGGTCTGCCCACGCTTGGGGCCTGGGAGGCACCCTGTGAGCAGAGGGCTATGTGCCTTTACCTCCCAGTGGTGGGGGCTATTCCTCTGTGTTTGGGAGCAGGGCAGACAGGCTGGTGCTGCTCGCTCATTGGTCGAATGGACCAGGGGCGTGGTTTCCAGAACCAGGAGGCGGGCCCAGGCCCACAGCTGAGCCAGGTCAAGTCAAGGCGGGGGCGGGGCCAGGTGAGCAGCTGGAGGCGGTCACGGGATCAAGGGGGCGGGGCCAGGTGAACAGCCTGAAGTGGTGAGGTAAGCAGGAGAGAGGGTCGCGGGCAGGGACACGGGTGACCAGCAGGCGGGTCTGCCGGCGGCAGGGACCTAAAGAGGGGGCCCGGCGGCTTGGCCGGCCCCTTAGCTGACCTGCGGGAAGCGGTCAAGGGAAGAGTGGGTTGGGGCCAGTGTCAAAAGCTGGAGGTGGTCCAGTGGGGAAGGCCCTGGGGCCTGGTGAAGGTGCCCCAGGAGCGCAAAGTGATTTTCTCGGACTTGACACAGCTCTCTCCCCGTTGTCAAAGGCTCACCCTAACCCTAAAACTAAGCCTATCCCTCAACCTAACCCTCACCAGTGGCTAAGGCCCTGGGGCCCTGTGAAACCTGGAAGAGGGTCTCAAGTGCCCACAAAAGCCTCACCTGCCTGAGCTTCAGACTGGATGCCAGCAAGAGGGACCCTTGTCCTCAGGGCAGGGCGTTCCAGGCGAATGGGGCGAAAAGCAGGCCCCCGGGGCCGGGCCACAGACCAGTCAGAACCTCCGGAGGGGCCGGGGAGGTGCCCCCAGAGTGGAAAGTGATAATTTCTCGGACTTGACACAGCTCTCTCCCGGTTGTCAAAGCCCATAGGCAGGGCTCTGGGTGTCCCAGGACAGTCTGCTCTGAGCTGCCCTTTGGTGGGAGCGATGGGGGCCGGGGCGGGGGGGTTAGAGGGCCGGCCCCGAGGCTCATGGAGGCCCCTGGGTGTCCTGAAGGGATGGCTGGCTGGTCTGCCCACGCTTGGGGACCTGGGAGGCACCCTGTGAGCAGAGGGCTATGTGCCTTTACATCCCAGTGGTGGGGCTATTCCTCTGTGTTTGGGAGCAGGGCAGACTGGCTGGTGCTGCTCGCTCATTGGTCGAATGGACCAGGGGCGTGGTTTCCGGAACCAGGAGGCGGGCCCAGGCCCACAGCTGAGCCAGGTTAAATCAAGGAGGGGGCGGGGCCAGGTGAGCAGCTGGAGGCGGTCACGGGAACACGGGGGCGGGGCCAGGTGAACAGCCTGAAGTGGTGAGGTAAGCAGGAGAGAGGGTCGCAGGCAGGGACAAGGGTGACCAGCAGGCGGGTCTGCCAGCGTCAGGGACCTAAAGAGGGGGCCCGGCGGCTTGGCCGGCCCCTTAGCTGACCTGCGGGAAGCGGTCAAGGGAAGAGTGTGTTGGGGCCGGTGTCAAAAGCTGGAGGTGGTCCAGTGGGGAAGGCCCTGGGGCCCGGTGAAGGTGCCCCAGGAGCGCAAAGTGATTTTCTCGGACTTGACACAGCTCTCTCCCCGTTGTCAAAGGCTCACGCTAACCCTAAAACTAAGCCTATCCCTCAACCTAACCCTCACCAGTGGCTAAGGCCCTGGGGCCCTGTGAAACCTGGACGAGCGTCTCAAGTGCCCACAAAAGCGTCACCTGCCTGAGCTTCAGACTGGATGCCAGCAAGAGGGACCCTTGTCCTCAGGGCAGGGCATTCCAGGCGAATGGGGCGGAAAGCAGGCCCCCGCGGCCGGGCCACCAGACCAGTCAGAACCTCCGGAGGGGTCGGGGAGGTGCCCCCAGAGTGGAAAGTGATAATTTCTCGGACTTGACACAGCTCTCTCCCGGTTGTCAAAGCCCATAGGCAGGGCTGTGGGTGTCCCAGGACACTCTGCTGTGAGCTGCCCTTTGGTGTGAGCCATGGGGACCGGGGGTGGAAGGGTGTGAGGGAGGAGGGCCGGCCCCGAGGCCCATGGAGGACCCTGGGTGTCCTGAAGGGAGGGCTGGCTGGTCTGCCCACGCTTGGGGACCTGGGAGGCACCCTGTGAGCAGAGGGCTATGTGCCTTTACATCCCAGTGGTGGGGGCTATTCCTTTGTGTTTGGGAGCAGGGCAGACTGGCTGGTGCTGCTCGCTCATTGGTCGAATGGACCAGGGGCGTGGTTTCCGGAACCAGGATGCAGGCCCATGCCCACAGCTGAGCCAGGTCAAGTCAAGGCGGGGGCGGGGCCAGGTGAGCAGCTGGAGGCGGTCAGGGGATCAAGGGGGCGGGGCCAGGTGAACAGCCTGAAGTGGTGAGGTAAGCAGGAGAGAGGGTCGCGGGCAGGGACACGGGTGACCAGCAGGCGGGTCTGCCGGCGGCAGGGACCTAAAGAGGGGCCCAGCGGCTTGGCCGGCCCCTTAGCTGACCTGCGGGAAGCGGTCAAGGGAAGAGTGTGTTGGGGCCGGTGTGAAAAGCTGGAGGAGGTCCAGTGGGGAAGGCCCTGGGGCTCGGTGAAGGTGCCCCAGGAGCGCAAAGTGATTTTCTCGGACTTGACACAGCTCTCTCCCCGTTGTCAAAGGCTAACCCTAACCCTAAAACTAAGCCTATCCCTCAACCTAACCCTCACCAGTGGCTAAGGCCCTGGGGCCCTGTGAAACCTGGACGAGGGTCTCAAGTGCCCACAAAAGCCTCACCTGCCTGAGCTTCAGACTGGATGCCAGCAAGAGGGACCCTTGTCCTCAGGGCAGGGCGTTCCAGGCGAATGGGGCAGAAAGCAGGCCCCCGGGGCCGGGCCACCAGACCACTCAGAACCTCCGGAGGTGCCGGGGAGGTGCCCCTAGAGTGGAAAGTGATGATTTCTCGGACTTGGCACAGCTCTCTCCCGGTTTTCAAAGCCCATAGGCAGGGCTCTGGGCGTCCCGGGACACTCTGCTCTGAGCTGCCCTTTGGTGGGAGCGATGGGGGCCGGGGCAGGGGGGTTAGAGGGCCGGCCCCGAGGCTCATGGAGGCCCCTGGGTGTCCTGAAGGGAGGGCTGGCTGGTCTGCCCACGCTTGGGGACCTGGGGGGCACCCTGTGAGCAGAGGGCTATGTGCCTTTACCTCCCAGTGGTGGGGGCTATTCCTTTGTGTTTGGGAGCAGGGCAGACTGGCTGGTGCTGCTCGCTTATTGGTCGAATGGACCAGGGGCGTGGTTTCCGGAACCAGGAGGCGGGCCCAGGCCCACAGCTGAGCCAGGTCAAGTCAAGGCGGGGGCGGGGCCAGGTGAGCAGCTGGAGGCGGTCACGGGATCAAGGGGGCAGGGCCAGGTGAACAGCCTGAAGTGTTTAGGTAAGCAGAAGGGAGGGTCTCGGGCAGGGACACGGGTGAGCAGCAGGCGGGCCTGCCGGCGGCAGGGACCTAAAGAGGGGGCCCGGTGGCTTGGCCTGCCCCTTAGCTGACCTGCGGGAAGCGGTCAAGGGAAGAGTGGGTTGGGGCTGGTGTCAAAAGCTGGAGGAGGTCCAGTGGGGAAGGCCCTGGGGCCCGGTGAAGGTGCCCCAGGAGCGCAAAGTGATTTTCTCGGACTTGACACAGCTCTCTCCCCGTTGTCAAAGGCTAACCCTAACCCTAAAACTAAGCCTATCCCTCAACCTAACCCTCACCAGTGGCTAAGGCCCTGGGGCCCTGTGAAACCTGGACGAGGGTCTCAAGTGCCCACAAAAGCCTCACCTGCCTGAGCTTCAGACTGGATGCCAGCAAGAGGGACCCTTGTCCTCAGGGCAGGGCGTTCCAGGCGAATGGGGCAGAAAGCAGGCCCCCGGGGCCGGGCCACCAGACCACTCAGAACCTCCGGAGGTGCCGGGGAGGTGCCCCTAGAGTGGAAAGTGATGATTTCTCGGACTTGACACAGCTCTCTCCCGGTTTTCAAAGCCCATAGGCAGGGCTCTGGGCGTCCCAGGACACTCGGCTCTGAGCTGCCCTTTGGTGGGAGCGATGTGGGCCGGGGCGGGGGGGTTAGAGGGCCGGCCCCGAGGCTCATGGAGGACCCTGGGTGTCCTGAAGGGAGGGCTGGCTGGTCTGCCCACGCTTGGGGACCTGGGAGGCACCCTGTGAGCAGAGGGATATGTGCCTTTACATCCCAGTGGTGGGGGCTATTCCTCTGTGTTTGGGAGCAGGGCAGACTGGCTGGTGCTGCTCGCTCATTGGTCGAATGGACCAGGGGCGTGGTTTCCGGAACCAGGAGGCGGGCCCAGGCCCACAGCTGAGCCAGGTCAAGTCAAGGCGGGGGCGGGGCCAGGTGAGCAGCTGGAGGCGGTCACTGGATCAAGGGGGCGGGGCCAGGTGAACAGCCTGAAGTGGTGAGGTAAGCAGGAGAGAGGGTCGCGGGCAGGGACACGGGTGACCAGCAGGCGGGTCTGCTGGCGGCAGGGACCTCAAGAGGGGGCCCGGCGGCTTGGCCGGCCCCTTAGCTGACCTGCGGGAAGCGGTCAAGGGAAGAGAGGGTTGGGGCCGGTGTCAAAAGCTGGAGGTGGTCCAGTGGGGAAGGCCCTGGGGCCCGGTGAAGGTGCCCCAGGAGCGCCAAGTGATTTTCTCGGACTTGATACAGCTCTCTCCCCGTTGTCAAAGGCTAACCCTAACCCTAAAACTAAGCCTATCCCTCAACCTAACCCTCACCAGTGGCTAAGGCCCTGGGGCCCTGTGAAACCTGGACGAGGGTCTCAAGTGCCCACAAAAGCCTCACCTGCCTGAGCTTCAGACTGGATTCCAGCAAGAGGGACCCTTGTCCTCAGGGCAGGGCGTTCCAGGCGAATGGGGCAGAAAGCAGGCCCCCGGGGCCGTTCCACCAGACCAGTCAGAACCTCCGGAGGGGCCGGGGAGGTGCCCCCAGAGTGGAAAGTGATAATTTCTCGGACTTGACACAGCTCTCTCCCGGTTGTCAAAGCCCATAGGCAGGGCTCTGGGCGTCCCAGGACACTTAGCTCTGAGCTGCCCTTTGGTGGGAGCGATGTGGGCCGGGGCGGGGGGGTTAGAGGGCCGGCCCCGAGGCTCATGGAGGACCCTGGGTGTCCTGAAGGGAGGGCTGGCTGGTCTGCCCACGCTTGGGGACCTGGGAGGCACCCTGTGAGCAGAGGGCTATGTGCCTTTACATCCCAGTGGTGGGGGCTATTCCTCTGTGTTTGGGAGCAGGGCAGACTGGCTGGTGCTGCTCGCTCATTGGTCGAATGGACCAGGGGCGTGGTTTCCGGAACCAGGAGGCGGGCCCAGGCCCACAGCTGAGCCAGGTCAAGTCAAGACGGGGGCGGGGCCAGGTGAGCAGCTGGAGGCGGTCACGGGATCACGGGGCCGGGGCCAGGTGAACAGCCTGAAGTGGTGAGGTAAGCAGGAGAGAGGGTCGCGGGCAGGGACACGGGTGTCCAGCAGGCGGGTCTGCTGGCAGCATGTACCTAAAGAGGGGGCCCCGCGGCTTGGACGGCCCCTTAGCTGACCTGCGGGAAGCGGTCAAGGGAAGAGTGGGTTGGGGCCGGTGTCAAAAGCTGGAGGTGGTACAGTGGGGAAGGCCCTGGGGCCCGGTGAAGGTGCCCCAGGAGCGCAAAGTGATTTTCTCGGACTTGACACAGCTCTCTCCCCGTTGTCAAAGGCTAACCCTAACCCTAAAACTAAGCCTATCCCTCAACCTAACCCTCACCAGTGGCTAAGGCCCTGGGGCCCTGTGAAACCTGGACGAGGGTCTCAAGTGCCCACAAAAGCCTCACCTGCCTGAGCTTCAGACTGGATGCCAGCAAGAGGGACCCTTGTCCTCAGGGCAGGGCGTTCCAGGCGAATGGGGCAGAAAGCAGGCCCCCGGGGCCGGGCCACCAGACCACTCAGAACCTCCGGAGGTGCCGGGGAGGTGCCCCTAGAGTGGAAAGTGATGATTTCTCGGACTTGGCACAGCTCTCTCCCGGTTTTCAAAGCCCATAGGCAGGGCTCTGGGCGTCCCGGGACACTCTGCTCTGAGCTGCCCTTTGGTGGGAGCGATGGGGGCCGGGGCAGGGGGGTTAGAGGGCCGGCCCCGAGGCTCATGGAGGCCCCTGGGTGTCCTGAAGGGAGGGCTGGCTGGTCTGCCCACGCTTGGGGACCTGGGGGGCACCCTGTGAGCAGAGGGCTATGTGCCTTTACCTCCCAGTGGTGGGGGCTATTCCTTTGTGTTTGGGAGCAGGGCAGACTGGCTGGTGCTGCTCGCTTATTGGTCGAATGGACCAGGGGCGTGGTTTCCGGAACCAGGAGGCGGGCCCAGGCCCACAGCTGAGCCAGGTCAAGTCAAGGCGGGGGCGGGGCCAGGTGAGCAGCTGGAGGCAGTCACGGGATCAAGGGGGCAGGGCCAGGTGAACAGCCTGAAGTGTTTAGGTAAGCAGAAGGGAGGGTCGCGGGCAGGGACACGGGTGAGCAGCAGGCGGGCCTGCCGGCGGCAGGGACCTAAAGAGGGGGCCCGGCGGCTTGGCCTGCCCCTTAGCTGACCTGCGGGAAGCGGTCAAGGGAAGAGTGGGTTGGGGCTGGTGTCAAAAGCTGGAGGAGGTCCAGTGGGGAAGGCCCTGGGGCCCGGTGAAGGTGCCCCAGGAGCGCAAAGTGATTTTCTCGGACTTGACACAGCTCTCTCCCCGTTGTCAAAGGCTAACCCTAACCCTAAAACTAAGCCTATCCCTCAACCTAACCCTCACCAGTGGCTAAGGCCCTGGGGCCCTGTGAAACCTGGACGAGGGTCTCAAGTGCCCACAAAAGCCTCACCTGCCTGAGCTTCAGACTGGATGCCAGCAAGAGGGACCCTTGTCCTCAGGGCAGGGCGTTCCAGGCGAATGGGGCAGAAAGCAGGCCCCCGGGGCCGGGCCACCAGACACTCAGAACCTCCGGAGGTGCCGGGGAGGTGCCCCTAGAGTGGAAAGTGATGATTTCTCGGACTTGACACAGCTCTCTCCCGGTTTTCAAAGCCCATAGGCAGGGCTCTGGGCGTCCCAGGACAATCTGCTGTGAGCTGCCCTTTGGTGGGAGCGATGGGGGCCGGGGCGTGGGGGTTAGAGGGCCGGCCCCGAGGCTCATGGAGGCCCCTGGGTGTCCTGAAGGGAGGGCTGGCTGGTCTGCCCACGCTTGGGGCCTGGGAGGCACCCTGTGAGCAGAGGGCTATGTGCCTTTACCTCCCAGTGGTGGGGGCTATTCCTCTGTGTTTGGGAGCAGGGCAGACAGGCTGGTGCTGCTCGCTCATTGGTCGAATGGACCAGGGGCGTGGTTTCCAGAACCAGGAGGCGGGCCCAGGCCCACAGCTGAGCCAGGTCAAGTCAAGGCGGGGGCGGGGCCAGGTGAGCAGCTGGAGGCGGTCACGGGATCAAGGGGGCGGGGCCAGGTGAACAGCCTGAAGTGGTGAGGTAAGCAGGAGAGAGGGTCGCGGGCAGGGACACGGGTGACCAGCAGGCGGGTCTGCCGGCGGCAGGGACCTAAAGAGGGGGCCCGGCGGCTTGGCCGGCCCCTTAGCTGACCTGCGGGAAGCGGTCAAGGGAAGAGTGGGTTGGGGCCAGTGTCAAAAGCTGGAGGTGGTCCAGTGGGGAAGGCCCTGGGGCCTGGTGAAGGTGCCCCAGGAGCGCAAAGTGATTTTCTCGGACTTGACACAGCTCTCTCCCCGTTGTCAAAGGCTCACCCTAACCCTAAAACTAAGCCTATCCCTCAACCTAACCCTCACCAGTGGCTAAGGCCCTGGGGCCCTGTGAAACCTGGAAGAGGGTCTCAAGTGCCCACAAAAGCCTCACCTGCCTGAGCTTCAGACTGGATGCCAGCAAGAGGGACCCTTGTCCTCAGGGCAGGGCGTTCCAGGCGAATGGGGCGAAAAGCAGGCCCCCGGGGCCGGGCCACAGACCAGTCAGAACCTCCGGAGGGGCCGGGGAGGTGCCCCCAGAGTGGAAAGTGATAATTTCTCGGACTTGACACAGCTCTCTCCCGGTTGTCAAAGCCCATAGGCAGGGCTCTGGGTGTCCCAGGACAGTCTGCTCTGAGCTGCCCTTTGGTGGGAGCGATGGGGGCCGGGGCGGGGGGGTTAGAGGGCCGGCCCCGAGGCTCATGGAGGCCCCTGGGTGTCCTGAAGGGATGGCTGGCTGGTCTGCCCACGCTTGGGGACCTGGGAGGCACCCTGTGAGCAGAGGGCTATGTGCCTTTACATCCCAGTGGTGGGGCTATTCCTCTGTGTTTGGGAGCAGGGCAGACTGGCTGGTGCTGCTCGCTCATTGGTCGAATGGACCAGGGGCGTGGTTTCCGGAACCAGGAGGCGGGCCCAGGCCCACAGCTGAGCCAGGTTAAATCAAGGAGGGGGCGGGGCCAGGTGAGCAGCTGGAGGCGGTCACGGGAACACGGGGGCGGGGCCAGGTGAACAGCCTGAAGTGGTGAGGTAAGCAGGAGAGAGGGTCGCAGGCAGGGACAAGGGTGACCAGCAGGCGGGTCTGCCAGCGTCAGGGACCTAAAGAGGGGGCCCGGCGGCTTGGCCGGCCCCTTAGCTGACCTGCGGGAAGCGGTCAAGGGAAGAGTGTGTTGGGGCCGGTGTCAAAAGCTGGAGGTGGTCCAGTGGGGAAGGCCCTGGGGCCCGGTGAAGGTGCCCCAGGAGCGCAAAGTGATTTTCTCGGACTTGACACAGCTCTCTCCCCGTTGTCAAAGGCTCACGCTAACCCTAAAACTAAGCCTATCCCTCAACCTAACCCTCACCAGTGGCTAAGGCCCTGGGGCCCTGTGAAACCTGGACGAGCGTCTCAAGTGCCCACAAAAGCGTCACCTGCCTGAGCTTCAGACTGGATGCCAGCAAGAGGGACCCTTGTCCTCAGGGCAGGGCATTCCAGGCGAATGGGGCGGAAAGCAGGCCCCCGCGGCCGGGCCACCAGACCAGTCAGAACCTCCGGAGGGGTCGGGGAGGTGCCCCCAGAGTGGAAAGTGATAATTTCTCGGACTTGACACAGCTCTCTCCCGGTTGTCAAAGCCCATAGGCAGGGCTGTGGGTGTCCCAGGACACTCTGCTGTGAGCTGCCCTTTGGTGTGAGCCATGGGGACCGGGGGTGGAAGGGTGTGAGGGAGGAGGGCCGGCCCCGAGGCCCATGGAGGACCCTGGGTGTCCTGAAGGGAGGGCTGGCTGGTCTGCCCACGCTTGGGGACCTGGGAGGCACCCTGTGAGCAGAGGGCTATGTGCCTTTACATCCCAGTGGTGGGGGCTATTCCTTTGTGTTTGGGAGCAGGGCAGACTGGCTGGTGCTGCTCGCTCATTGGTCGAATGGACCAGGGGCGTGGTTTCCGGAACCAGGATGCAGGCCCATGCCCACAGCTGAGCCAGGTCAAGTCAAGGCGGGGGCGGGGCCAGGTGAGCAGCTGGAGGCGGTCAGGGGATCAAGGGGGCGGGGCCAGGTGAACAGCCTGAAGTGGTGAGGTAAGCAGGAGAGAGGGTCGCGGGCAGGGACACGGGTGACCAGCAGGCGGGTCTGCCGGCGGCAGGGACCTAAAGAGGGGCCCAGCGGCTTGGCCGGCCCCTTAGCTGACCTGCGGGAAGCGGTCAAGGGAAGAGTGTGTTGGGGCCGGTGTGAAAAGCTGGAGGAGGTCCAGTGGGGAAGGCCCTGGGGCTCGGTGAAGGTGCCCCAGGAGCGCAAAGTGATTTTCTCGGACTTGACACAGCTCTCTCCCCGTTGTCAAAGGCTAACCCTAACCCTAAAACTAAGCCTATCCCTCAACCTAACCCTCACCAGTGGCTAAGGCCCTGGGGCCCTGTGAAACCTGGACGAGGGTCTCAAGTGCCCACAAAAGCCTCACCTGCCTGAGCTTCAGACTGGATGCCAGCAAGAGGGACCCTTGTCCTCAGGGCAGGGCGTTCCAGGCGAATGGGGCAGAAAGCAGGCCCCCGGGGCCGGGCCACCAGACCACTCAGAACCTCCGGAGGTGCCGGGGAGGTGCCCCTAGAGTGGAAAGTGATGATTTCTCGGACTTGGCACAGCTCTCTCCCGGTTTTCAAAGCCCATAGGCAGGGCTCTGGGCGTCCCGGGACACTCTGCTCTGAGCTGCCCTTTGGTGGGAGCGATGGGGGCCGGGGCAGGGGGGTTAGAGGGCCGGCCCCGAGGCTCATGGAGGCCCCTGGGTGTCCTGAAGGGAGGGCTGGCTGGTCTGCCCACGCTTGGGGACCTGGGGGGCACCCTGTGAGCAGAGGGCTATGTGCCTTTACCTCCCAGTGGTGGGGGCTATTCCTTTGTGTTTGGGAGCAGGGCAGACTGGCTGGTGCTGCTCGCTTATTGGTCGAATGGACCAGGGGCGTGGTTTCCGGAACCAGGAGGCGGGCCCAGGCCCACAGCTGAGCCAGGTCAAGTCAAGGCGGGGGCGGGGCCAGGTGAGCAGCTGGAGGCGGTCACGGGATCAAGGGGGCAGGGCCAGGTGAACAGCCTGAAGTGTTTAGGTAAGCAGAAGGGAGGGTCTCGGGCAGGGACACGGGTGAGCAGCAGGCGGGCCTGCCGGCGGCAGGGACCTAAAGAGGGGGCCCGGTGGCTTGGCCTGCCCCTTAGCTGACCTGCGGGAAGCGGTCAAGGGAAGAGTGGGTTGGGGCTGGTGTCAAAAGCTGGAGGAGGTCCAGTGGGGAAGGCCCTGGGGCCCGGTGAAGGTGCCCCAGGAGCGCAAAGTGATTTTCTCGGACTTGACACAGCTCTCTCCCCGTTGTCAAAGGCTAACCCTAACCCTAAAACTAAGCCTATCCCTCAACCTAACCCTCACCAGTGGCTAAGGCCCTGGGGCCCTGTGAAACCTGGACGAGGGTCTCAAGTGCCCACAAAAGCCTCACCTGCCTGAGCTTCAGACTGGATGCCAGCAAGAGGGACCCTTGTCCTCAGGGCAGGGCGTTCCAGGCGAATGGGGCAGAAAGCAGGCCCCCGGGGCCGGGCCACCAGACCACTCAGAACCTCCGGAGGTGCCGGGGAGGTGCCCCTAGAGTGGAAAGTGATGATTTCTCGGACTTGACACAGCTCTCTCCCGGTTTTCAAAGCCCATAGGCAGGGCTCTGGGCGTCCCAGGACAATCTGCTGTGAGCTGCCCTTTGGTGGGAGCGATGGGGGCCGGGGCGGGGGGGTTAGAGGGCCGGCCCCGAGGCTCATGGAGGCCCCTGGGTGTCCTGAAGGGAGGGCTGGCTGGTCTGCCCACGCTTGGGGCCTGGGAGGCACCCTGTGAGCAGAGGGCTATGTGCCTTTACCTCCCAGTGGTGGGGGCTATTCCTCTGTGTTTGGGAGCAGGGCAGACAGGCTGGTGCTGCTCGCTCATTGGTCGAATGGACCAGGGGCGTGGTTTCCAGAACCAGGAGGCGGGCCCAGGCCCACAGCTGAGCCAGGTCAAGTCAAGGCGGGGGCGGGGCCAGGTGAGCAGCTGGAGGCGGTCACGGGATCAAGGGGGCGGGGCCAGGTGAACAGCCTGAAGTGGTGAGGTAAGCAGGAGAGAGGGTCGCGGGCAGGGACACGGGTGACCAGCAGGCGGGTCTGCCGGCGGCAGGGACCTAAAGAGGGGGCCCGGCGGCTTGGCCGGCCCCTTAGCTGACCTGCGGGAAGCGGTCAAGGGAAGAGTGGGTTGGGGCCAGTGTCAAAAGCTGGAGGTGGTCCAGTGGGGAAGGCCCTGGGGCCCGGTGAAGGTGCCCCAGGAGCGCAAAGTGATTTTCTCGGACTTGACACAGCTCTCTCCCCGTTGTCAAAGGCTCACCCTAACCCTAATACTAAGCCTATCCCTCAACCTAACCCTCACCAGTGGCTAAGGCCCTGGGGCCCTGTGAAACCTGGAAGAGGGTCTCAAGTGCCCACAAAAGCCTCACCTGCCTGAGCTTCAGACTGGATGCCAGCAAGAGGGACCCTTGTCCTCAGGGCAGGGCGTTCCAGGCGAATGGGGCGAAAAGCAGGCCCCCGGGGCCGGGCCACCAGACCAGTCAGAACCTCCGGAGGGGCTGGGGAGGTGCCCCCAGAGTGGAAAGTGATAATTTCTCGGACTTGACACAGCTCTCTCCCGGTTGTCAAAGCCCATAGGCAGGGCTCTGGGTGTCCCAGGACAGTCTGCTCTGAGCTGTCCTTTGGTGGGAGCGATGGGGGCCGGGGCGGGGGGGTTAGAGGGCCGGCCCCGAGGCTCATGGAGGCCCCTGGGTGTCCTGAAGGGATGGCTGGCTGGTCTGCCCACGCTTGGGGACCTGGGAGGCACCCTGTGAGCAGAGGGCTATGTGCCTTTACATCCCAGTGGTGGGGCTATTCCTCTGTGTTTGGGAGCAGGGCAGGCTGGCTGGTGCTGCTCGCTCATTGGTCGAATGGACCAGGGGCGTGGTTTCCGGAACCAGGAGGCGGGCCCAGGCCCACAGCTGAGCCAGGTTAAATCAAGGAGGAGGCGGGGCCAGGTGAGCAGCTGGAGGCGGTCACGGGAACACGGGGGCGGGGCCAGGTGAACAGCCTGAAGTGGTGAGGTAAGCAGGAGAGAGGGTCGCAGGCAGGGACAAGGGTGACCAGCAGGCGGGTCTGCCAGCGGCAGGGACCTAAAGAGGGGGCCCGGCGGCTTGGCCGGCCCCTTAGCTGACCTGCGGGAAGCGGTTAAGGGAAGAGTGTGTTGGGGCCGGTGTCAAAAGCTGGAGGTGGTCCAGTGGGGAAGGCCCTGGGGCCCGGTGAAGGTGCCCCAGGAGCGCAAAGTGATTTTCTCGGACTTGACACAGCTCTCTCCCCGTTGTCAAAGGCTCACGCTAACCCTAAAACTAAGCCTATCCCTCAACCTAACCCTCACCAGTGGCTAAGGCCCTGGGGCCCTGTGAAACCTGGACGAGGGTCTCAAGTGCCCACAAAAGCGTCACCTGCCTGAGCTTCAGACTGGATGCCAGCAAGAGGGACCCTTGTCCTCAGGGCAGGGCATTCCAGGCGAATGGGGCGGAAAGCAGGCCCCCGCGGCCGGGCCACCAGACACTCAGAACCTCCGGAGGTGCCGGGGAGGTGCCCCTAGAGTGGAAAGTGATGATTTCTCGGACTTGACACAGCTCTCTCCCGGTTTTCAAAGCCCATAGGCAGGGCTCTGGGCGTCCCAGGACAATCTGCTGTGAGCTGCCCTTTGGTGGGAGCGATGGGGGCCGGGGCGTGGGGGTTAGAGGGCCGGCCCCGAGGCTCATGGAGGCCCCTGGGTGTCCTGAAGGGAGGGCTGGCTGGTCTGCCCACGCTTGGGGCCTGGGAGGCACCCTGTGAGCAGAGGGCTATGTGCCTTTACCTCCCAGTGGTGGGGGCTATTCCTCTGTGTTTGGGAGCAGGGCAGACAGGCTGGTGCTGCTCGCTCATTGGTCGAATGGACCAGGGGCGTGGTTTCCAGAACCAGGAGGCGGGCCCAGGCCCACAGCTGAGCCAGGTCAAGTCAAGGCGGGGGCGGGGCCAGGTGAGCAGCTGGAGGCGGTCACGGGATCAAGGGGGCGGGGCCAGGTGAACAGCCTGAAGTGGTGAGGTAAGCAGGAGAGAGGGTCGCGGGCAGGGACACGGGTGACCAGCAGGCGGGTCTGCCGGCGGCAGGGACCTAAAGAGGGGGCCCGGCGGCTTGGCCGGCCCCTTAGCTGACCTGCGGGAAGCGGTCAAGGGAAGAGTGGGTTGGGGCCAGTGTCAAAAGCTGGAGGTGGTCCAGTGGGGAAGGCCCTGGGGCCTGGTGAAGGTGCCCCAGGAGCGCAAAGTGATTTTCTCGGACTTGACACAGCTCTCTCCCCGTTGTCAAAGGCTCACCCTAACCCTAAAACTAAGCCTATCCCTCAACCTAACCCTCACCAGTGGCTAAGGCCCTGGGGCCCTGTGAAACCTGGAAGAGGGTCTCAAGTGCCCACAAAAGCCTCACCTGCCTGAGCTTCAGACTGGATGCCAGCAAGAGGGACCCTTGTCCTCAGGGCAGGGCGTTCCAGGCGAATGGGGCGAAAAGCAGGCCCCCGGGGCCGGGCCACAGACCAGTCAGAACCTCCGGAGGGGCCGGGGAGGTGCCCCCAGAGTGGAAAGTGATAATTTCTCGGACTTGACACAGCTCTCTCCCGGTTGTCAAAGCCCATAGGCAGGGCTCTGGGTGTCCCAGGACAGTCTGCTCTGAGCTGCCCTTTGGTGGGAGCGATGGGGGCCGGGGCGGGGGGGTTAGAGGGCCGGCCCCGAGGCTCATGGAGGCCCCTGGGTGTCCTGAAGGGATGGCTGGCTGGTCTGCCCACGCTTGGGGACCTGGGAGGCACCCTGTGAGCAGAGGGCTATGTGCCTTTACATCCCAGTGGTGGGGCTATTCCTCTGTGTTTGGGAGCAGGGCAGACTGGCTGGTGCTGCTCGCTCATTGGTCGAATGGACCAGGGGCGTGGTTTCCGGAACCAGGAGGCGGGCCCAGGCCCACAGCTGAGCCAGGTTAAATCAAGGAGGGGGCGGGGCCAGGTGAGCAGCTGGAGGCGGTCACGGGAACACGGGGGCGGGGCCAGGTGAACAGCCTGAAGTGGTGAGGTAAGCAGGAGAGAGGGTCGCAGGCAGGGACAAGGGTGACCAGCAGGCGGGTCTGCCAGCGTCAGGGACCTAAAGAGGGGGCCCGGCGGCTTGGCCGGCCCCTTAGCTGACCTGCGGGAAGCGGTCAAGGGAAGAGTGTGTTGGGGCCGGTGTCAAAAGCTGGAGGTGGTCCAGTGGGGAAGGCCCTGGGGCCCGGTGAAGGTGCCCCAGGAGCGCAAAGTGATTTTCTCGGACTTGACACAGCTCTCTCCCCGTTGTCAAAGGCTCACGCTAACCCTAAAACTAAGCCTATCCCTCAACCTAACCCTCACCAGTGGCTAAGGCCCTGGGGCCCTGTGAAACCTGGACGAGCGTCTCAAGTGCCCACAAAAGCGTCACCTGCCTGAGCTTCAGACTGGATGCCAGCAAGAGGGACCCTTGTCCTCAGGGCAGGGCATTCCAGGCGAATGGGGCGGAAAGCAGGCCCCCGCGGCCGGGCCACCAGACCAGTCAGAACCTCCGGAGGGGTCGGGGAGGTGCCCCCAGAGTGGAAAGTGATAATTTCTCGGACTTGACACAGCTCTCTCCCGGTTGTCAAAGCCCATAGGCAGGGCTGTGGGTGTCCCAGGACACTCTGCTGTGAGCTGCCCTTTGGTGTGAGCCATGGGGACCGGGGGTGGAAGGGTGTGAGGGAGGAGGGCCGGCCCCGAGGCCCATGGAGGACCCTGGGTGTCCTGAAGGGAGGGCTGGCTGGTCTGCCCACGCTTGGGGACCTGGGAGGCACCCTGTGAGCAGAGGGCTATGTGCCTTTACATCCCAGTGGTGGGGGCTATTCCTTTGTGTTTGGGAGCAGGGCAGACTGGCTGGTGCTGCTCGCTCATTGGTCGAATGGACCAGGGGCGTGGTTTCCGGAACCAGGATGCAGGCCCATGCCCACAGCTGAGCCAGGTCAAGTCAAGGCGGGGGCGGGGCCAGGTGAGCAGCTGGAGGCGGTCAGGGGATCAAGGGGGCGGGGCCAGGTGAACAGCCTGAAGTGGTGAGGTAAGCAGGAGAGAGGGTCGCGGGCAGGGACACGGGTGACCAGCAGGCGGGTCTGCCGGCGGCAGGGACCTAAAGAGGGGCCCAGCGGCTTGGCCGGCCCCTTAGCTGACCTGCGGGAAGCGGTCAAGGGAAGAGTGTGTTGGGGCCGGTGTGAAAAGCTGGAGGAGGTCCAGTGGGGAAGGCCCTGGGGCTCGGTGAAGGTGCCCCAGGAGCGCAAAGTGATTTTCTCGGACTTGACACAGCTCTCTCCCCGTTGTCAAAGGCTAACCCTAACCCTAAAACTAAGCCTATCCCTCAACCTAACCCTCACCAGTGGCTAAGGCCCTGGGGCCCTGTGAAACCTGGACGAGGGTCTCAAGTGCCCACAAAAGCCTCACCTGCCTGAGCTTCAGACTGGATGCCAGCAAGAGGGACCCTTGTCCTCAGGGCAGGGCGTTCCAGGCGAATGGGGCAGAAAGCAGGCCCCCGGGGCCGGGCCACCAGACCACTCAGAACCTCCGGAGGTGCCGGGGAGGTGCCCCTAGAGTGGAAAGTGATGATTTCTCGGACTTGGCACAGCTCTCTCCCGGTTTTCAAAGCCCATAGGCAGGGCTCTGGGCGTCCCGGGACACTCTGCTCTGAGCTGCCCTTTGGTGGGAGCGATGGGGGCCGGGGCAGGGGGGTTAGAGGGCCGGCCCCGAGGCTCATGGAGGCCCCTGGGTGTCCTGAAGGGAGGGCTGGCTGGTCTGCCCACGCTTGGGGACCTGGGGGGCACCCTGTGAGCAGAGGGCTATGTGCCTTTACCTCCCAGTGGTGGGGGCTATTCCTTTGTGTTTGGGAGCAGGGCAGACTGGCTGGTGCTGCTCGCTTATTGGTCGAATGGACCAGGGGCGTGGTTTCCGGAACCAGGAGGCGGGCCCAGGCCCACAGCTGAGCCAGGTCAAGTCAAGGCGGGGGCGGGGCCAGGTGAGCAGCTGGAGGCGGTCACGGGATCAAGGGGGCAGGGCCAGGTGAACAGCCTGAAGTGTTTAGGTAAGCAGAAGGGAGGGTCTCGGGCAGGGACACGGGTGAGCAGCAGGCGGGCCTGCCGGCGGCAGGGACCTAAAGAGGGGGCCCGGTGGCTTGGCCTGCCCCTTAGCTGACCTGCGGGAAGCGGTCAAGGGAAGAGTGGGTTGGGGCTGGTGTCAAAAGCTGGAGGAGGTCCAGTGGGGAAGGCCCTGGGGCCCGGTGAAGGTGCCCCAGGAGCGCAAAGTGATTTTCTCGGACTTGACACAGCTCTCTCCCCGTTGTCAAAGGCTAACCCTAACCCTAAAACTAAGCCTATCCCTCAACCTAACCCTCACCAGTGGCTAAGGCCCTGGGGCCCTGTGAAACCTGGACGAGGGTCTCAAGTGCCCACAAAAGCCTCACCTGCCTGAGCTTCAGACTGGATGCCAGCAAGAGGGACCCTTGTCCTCAGGGCAGGGCGTTCCAGGCGAATGGGGCAGAAAGCAGGCCCCCGGGGCCGGGCCACCAGACCACTCAGAACCTCCGGAGGTGCCGGGGAGGTGCCCCTAGAGTGGAAAGTGATGATTTCTCGGACTTGACACAGCTCTCTCCCGGTTTTCAAAGCCCATAGGCAGGGCTCTGGGCGTCCCAGGACAATCTGCTGTGAGCTGCCCTTTGGTGGGAGCGATGGGGGCCGGGGCGGGGGGGTTAGAGGGCCGGCCCCGAGGCTCATGGAGGCCCCTGGGTGTCCTGAAGGGAGGGCTGGCTGGTCTGCCCACGCTTGGGGCCTGGGAGGCACCCTGTGAGCAGAGGGCTATGTGCCTTTACCTCCCAGTGGTGGGGGCTATTCCTCTGTGTTTGGGAGCAGGGCAGACAGGCTGGTGCTGCTCGCTCATTGGTCGAATGGACCAGGGGCGTGGTTTCCAGAACCAGGAGGCGGGCCCAGGCCCACAGCTGAGCCAGGTCAAGTCAAGGCGGGGGCGGGGCCAGGTGAGCAGCTGGAGGCGGTCACGGGATCAAGGGGGCGGGGCCAGGTGAACAGCCTGAAGTGGTGAGGTAAGCAGGAGAGAGGGTCGCGGGCAGGGACACGGGTGACCAGCAGGCGGGTCTGCCGGCGGCAGGGACCTAAAGAGGGGGCCCGGCGGCTTGGCCGGCCCCTTAGCTGACCTGCGGGAAGCGGTCAAGGGAAGAGTGGGTTGGGGCCAGTGTCAAAAGCTGGAGGTGGTCCAGTGGGGAAGGCCCTGGGGCCCGGTGAAGGTGCCCCAGGAGCGCAAAGTGATTTTCTCGGACTTGACACAGCTCTCTCCCCGTTGTCAAAGGCTCACCCTAACCCTAATACTAAGCCTATCCCTCAACCTAACCCTCACCAGTGGCTAAGGCCCTGGGGCCCTGTGAAACCTGGAAGAGGGTCTCAAGTGCCCACAAAAGCCTCACCTGCCTGAGCTTCAGACTGGATGCCAGCAAGAGGGACCCTTGTCCTCAGGGCAGGGCGTTCCAGGCGAATGGGGCGAAAAGCAGGCCCCCGGGGCCGGGCCACCAGACCAGTCAGAACCTCCGGAGGGGCTGGGGAGGTGCCCCCAGAGTGGAAAGTGATAATTTCTCGGACTTGACACAGCTCTCTCCCGGTTGTCAAAGCCCATAGGCAGGGCTCTGGGTGTCCCAGGACAGTCTGCTCTGAGCTGTCCTTTGGTGGGAGCGATGGGGGCCGGGGCGGGGGGGTTAGAGGGCCGGCCCCGAGGCTCATGGAGGCCCCTGGGTGTCCTGAAGGGATGGCTGGCTGGTCTGCCCACGCTTGGGGACCTGGGAGGCACCCTGTGAGCAGAGGGCTATGTGCCTTTACATCCCAGTGGTGGGGCTATTCCTCTGTGTTTGGGAGCAGGGCAGGCTGGCTGGTGCTGCTCGCTCATTGGTCGAATGGACCAGGGGCGTGGTTTCCGGAACCAGGAGGCGGGCCCAGGCCCACAGCTGAGCCAGGTTAAATCAAGGAGGAGGCGGGGCCAGGTGAGCAGCTGGAGGCGGTCACGGGAACACGGGGGCGGGGCCAGGTGAACAGCCTGAAGTGGTGAGGTAAGCAGGAGAGAGGGTCGCAGGCAGGGACAAGGGTGACCAGCAGGCGGGTCTGCCAGCGGCAGGGACCTAAAGAGGGGGCCCGGCGGCTTGGCCGGCCCCTTAGCTGACCTGCGGGAAGCGGTTAAGGGAAGAGTGTGTTGGGGCCGGTGTCAAAAGCTGGAGGTGGTCCAGTGGGGAAGGCCCTGGGGCCCGGTGAAGGTGCCCCAGGAGCGCAAAGTGATTTTCTCGGACTTGACACAGCTCTCTCCCCGTTGTCAAAGGCTCACGCTAACCCTAAAACTAAGCCTATCCCTCAACCTAACCCTCACCAGTGGCTAAGGCCCTGGGGCCCTGTGAAACCTGGACGAGGGTCTCAAGTGCCCACAAAAGCGTCACCTGCCTGAGCTTCAGACTGGATGCCAGCAAGAGGGACCCTTGTCCTCAGGGCAGGGCATTCCAGGCGAATGGGGCGGAAAGCAGGCCCCCGCGGCCGGGCCACCAGACCAGTCAGAACCTCCGGAGGGGTCGGGGAGGTGCCCCCAGAGTGGAAAGTGATAATTTCTCGGACTTGACACAGCTCTCTCCCGGTTGTCAAAGCCCATAGGCAGGGCTGTGGGTGTCCCAGGACACTCTGCTGTGAGCTGCCCTTTGGTGTGAGCCATGGGGACCGGGGGTGGAAGGGTGTGAGGGAGGAGGGCCGGCCCCGAGGCCCATGGAGGACCCTGGGTGTCCTGAAGGGAGGGCTGGCTGGTCTGCCCACGCTTGGGGACCTGGGAGGCACCCTGTGAGCAGAGGGCTATGTGCCTTTACATCCCAGTGGTGGGGGCTATTCCTTTGTGTTTGGGAGCAGGGCAGACTGGCTGGTGCTGCTCGCTCATTGGTCGAATGGACCAGGGGCGTGGTTTCCGGAACCAGGATGCGGGCCCATGCCCACAGCTGAGCCAGGTCAAGTCAAGGCGGGGGCGGGGCCAGGTGAGCAGCTGGAGGCGGTCACGGGATCAAGGGGGCGGGGCCAGGTGAACAGCCTGAAGTGGTGAGGTAAGCAGGAGAGAGGGTCGCGGGCAGGGACACGGGTGACCAGCAGGCGGGTCTGCCGGCGGCAGGGACCTAAAGAGGGGCCCAGCGGCTTGGCCGGCCCCTTAGCTGACCTGCGGGAAGCGGTCAAGGGAAGAGTGTGTTGGGGCCGGTGTGAAAAGCTGGAGGAGGTCCAGTGGGGAAGGCCCTGGGGCCCGGTGAAGGTGCCCCAGGAGCGCAAAGTGATTTTCTCGGACTTGACACAGCTCTCTCCCCGTTGTCAAAGGCTAACCCTAACCCTAAAACTAAGCCTATCCCTCAACCTAACCCTCACCAGTGGCTAAGGCCCTGGGGCCCTGTGAAACCTGGATGAGGGTCTCAAGTGCCCACAAAAGCCTCACCTGCCTGAGCTTCAGACTGGATGCCAGCAAGAGGGACCCTTGTCCTCAGGGCAGGGCGTTCCAGGCGAATGGGGCAGAAAGCAGGCCCCCGGGGCCGGGCCACCAGACCACTCAGAACCTCCGGAGGTGCCGGGGAGGTGCCCCTAGAGTGGAAAGTGATGATTTCTCGGACTTGGCACAGCTCTCTCCCGGTTTTCAAAGCCCATAGGCAGGGCTCTGGGCGTCCCGGGACACTCTGCTCTGAGCTGCCCTTTGGTGGGAGCGATGGGGGCCGGGGCAGGGGGGTTAGAGGGCCGGCCCCGAGGCTCATGGAGGCCCCTGGGTGTCCTGAAGGGAGGGCTGGCTGGTCTGCCCACGCTTGGGGACCTGGGGGGCACCCTGTGAGCAGAGGGCTATGTGCCTTTACCTCCCAGTGGTGGGGGCTATTCCTTTGTGTTTGCGAGCAGGGCAGACTGGCTGGTGCTGCTCGCTTATTGGTCGAATGGACCAGGGGCGTGGTTTCCGGAACCAGGAGGCGGGCCCAGGCCCACAGCTGAGCCAGGTCAAGTCAAGGCGGGGGCGGGGCCAGGTGAGCAGCTGGAGGCGGTCACGGGATCAAGGGGGCAGGGCCAGGTGAACAGCCTGAAGTGTTTAGGTAAGCAGAAGGGAGGGTCGCGGGCAGGGACACGGGTGACCAGCAGAAGGGTGTGCCGGCGGCAGGGACCTAAAGAGGGGGCCCGGCGGCTTGGCCTGCCCCTTAGCTGACCTGCGGGAAGCGGTCAAGGGAAGAGTGGGTTGGGGCTGGTGTCAAAAGCTGGAGGAGGTCCAGTGGGGAAGGCCCTGGGGCCCGGTGAAGGTGCCCCAGGAGCGCAAAGTGATTTTCTCGGACTTGACACAGCTCTCTCCCCGTTGTCAAAGGCTAACCCTAACCCTAAAACTAAGCCTATCCCTCAACCTAACCCTCACCAGTGGCTAAGGCCCTGGGGCCCTGTGAAACCTGGACGAGGGTCTCAAGTGCCCACAAAAGCCTCACCTGCCTGAGCTTCAGACTGGATGCCAGCAAGAGGGACCCTTGTCCTCAGGGCAGGGCGTTCCAGGCGAATGGGGCAGAAAGCAGGCCCCCGGGGCCGGGCCACCAGACCACTCAGAACCTCCGGAGGTGCCGGGGAGGTGCCCCTAGAGTGGAAAGTGATGATTTCTCGGACTTGACACAGCTCTCTCCCGGTTTTCAAAGCCCATAGGCAGGGCTCTGGGCGTCCCAGGACAATCTGCTGTGAGCTGCCCTTTGGTGGGAGCGATGGGGGCCGGGGCGGGGGGGTTAGAGGGCCGGCCCCGAGGCTCATGGAGGCCCCTGGGTGTCCTGAAGGGAGGGCTGGCTGGTCTGCCCACGCTTGGGGCCTGGGAGGCACCCTGTGAGCAGAGGGCTATGTGCCTTTACCTCCCAGTGGTGGGGGCTATTCCTCTGTGTTTGGGAGCAGGGCAGACAGGCTGGTGCTGCTCGCTCATTGGTCGAATGGACCAGGGGCGTGGTTTCCAGAACCAGGAGGCGGGCCCAGGCCCACAGCTGAGCCAGGTCAAGTCAAGGCGGGGGCGGGGCCAGGTGAGCAGCTGGAGGCGGTCACGGGATCAAGGGGGCGGGGCCAGGTGAACAGCCTGAAGTGGTGAGGTAAGCAGGAGAGAGGGTCACGGGCAGGGACACGGGTGACCAGCAGGCGGGTCTGCCGGCGGCAGGGACCTAAAGAGGGGGCCCGGCGGCTTGGCCGGCCCCTTAGCTGACCTGCGGGAAGCGGTCAAGGGAAGAGTGGGTTGGGGCCAGTGTCAAAAGCTGGAGGTGGTCCAGTGGGGAAGGCCCTGGGGCCCGGTGAAGGTGCCCCAGGAGCGCAAAGTGATTTTCTCGGACTTGACACAGCTCTCTCCCCGTTGTCAAAGGCTCACCCTAACCCTAAAACTAAGCCTATCCCTCAACCTAACCCTCACCAGTGGCTAAGGCCCTGGGGCCCTGTGAAACCTGGAAGAGGGTCTCAAGTGCCCACAAAAGCCTCACCTGCCTGAGCTTCAGACTGGATGCCAGCAAGAGGGACCCTTGTCCTCAGGGCAGGGCGTTCCAGGCGAATGGGGCGAAAAGCAGGCCCCCGGGGCCGGGCCACCAGACCAGTCAGAACCTCCGGAGGGGCCGGGGAGGTGCCCCCAGAGTGGAAAGTGATAATTTCTCGGACTTGACACAGCTCTCTCCCGGTTGTCAAAGCCCATAGGCAGGGCTCTGGGTGTCCCAGGACAGTCTGCTCTGAGCTGTCCTTTGGTGGGAGCGATGGGGGCCGGGGCGGGGGGGTTAGAGGGCCGGCCCCGACGCTCATGGAGGCCCCTGGGTGTCCTGAAGGGATGGCTGGCTGGTCTGCCCACGCTTGGGGACCTGGGAGGCACCCTGTGAGCAGAGGGCTATGTGCCTTTACATCCCAGTGGTGGGGCTATTCCTCTGTGTTTGGGAGCAGGGCAGGCTGGCTGGTGCTGCTCGCTCATTGGTCGAATGGACCAGGGGCGTGGTTTCCGGAACCAGGAGGCGGGCCCAGGCCCACAGCTGAGCCAGGTTAAATCAAGGAGGGGGCGGGGCCAGGTGAGCAGCTGGAGGCGGTCACGGGAACACGGGGGCGGGGCCAGGTGAACAGCCTGAAGTGGTGAGGTAAGCAGGAGAGAGGGTCGCAGGCAGGGACAAGGGTGACCAGCAGGCGGGTCTGCCAGCGGCAGGGACCTAAAGAGGGGGCCCGGCGGCTTGGCCGGCCCCTTAGCTGACCTGCGGGAAGCGGTTAAGGGAAGAGTGTGTTGGGGCCGGTGTCAAAAGCTGGAGGTGGTCCAGTGGGGAAGGCCCTGGGGCCCGGTGAAGGTGCCCCAGGAGCGCAAAGTGATTTTCTCGGACTTGACACAGCTCTCTCCCCGTTGTCAAAGGCTCACGCTAACCCTAAAACTAAGCCTATCCCTCAACCTAACCCTCACCAGTGGCTAAGGCCCTGGGGCCCTGTGAAACCTGGACGAGGGTCTCAAGTGCCCACAAAAGCGTCACCTGCCTGAGCTTCAGACTGGATGCCAGCAAGAGGGACCCTTGTCCTCAGGGCAGGGCATTCCAGGCGAATGGGGCGGAAAGCAGGCCCCCGCGGCCGGGCCACCAGACCAGTCAGAACCTCCGGAGGGGTCGGGGAGGTGCCCCCAGAGTGGAAAGTGATAATTTCTCGGACTTGACACAGCTCTCTCCCGGTTGTCAAAGCCCATAGGCAGGGCTGTGGGTGTCCCAGGACACTCTGCTGTGAGCTGCCCTTTGGTGTGAGCCATGGGGACCGGGGGTGGAAGGGTGTGAGGGAGGAGGGCCGGCCCCGAGGCCCATGGAGGACCCTGGGTGTCCTGAAGGGAGGGCTGGCTAGTCTGCCCACGCTTGGGGACCTGGGAGGCACCCTGTGAGCAGAGGGCTATGTGCCTTTACATCCCAGTGGTGGGGGCTATTCCTTTGTGTTTGGGAGCAGGGCAGACTGGCTGGTGCTGCTCGCTCATTGGTCGAATGGACCAGGGGCGTGGTTTCCGGAACCAGGATGCGGGCCCATGCCCACAGCTGAGCCAGGTCAAGTCAAGGCGGGGGCGGGGCCAGGTGAGCAGCTGGAGGCGGTCACGGGATCAAGGGGGCGGGGCCAGGTGAACAGCCTGAAGTGGTGAGGTAAGCAGGAGAGAGGGTCGCGGGCAGGGACACGGGTGACCAGCAGGCGGGTCTGCCGGCGGCAGGGACCTAAAGAGGGGCCCAGCGGCTTGGCCGGCCCCTTAGCTGACCTGCGGGAAGCGGTCAAGGGAAGAGTGTGTTGGGGCCGGTGTGAAAAGCTGGAGGAGGTCCAGTGGGGAAGGCCCTGGGGCCCGGTGAAGGTGCCCCAGGAGCGCAAAGTGATTTTCTCGGACTTGACACAGCTCTCTCCCCGTTGTCAAAGGCTAACCCTAACCCTAAAACTAAGCCTATCCCTCAACCTAACCCTCACCAGTGGCTAAGGCCCTGGGGCCCTGTGAAACCTGGATGAGGGTCTCAAGTGCCCACAAAAGCCTCACCTGCCTGAGCTTCAGACTGGATGCCAGCAAGAGGGACCCTTGTCCTCAGGGCAGGGCGTTCCAGGCGAATGGGGCAGAAAGCAGGCCCCCGGGGCCGGGCCACCAGACCACTCAGAACCTCCGGAGGTGCCGGGGAGGTGCCCCTAGAGTGGAAAGTGATGATTTCTCGGACTTGGCACAGCTCTCTCCCGGTTTTCAAAGCCCATAGGCAGGGCTCTGGGCGTCCCGGGACACTCTGCTCTGAGCTGCCCTTTGGTGGGAGCGATGGGGGCCGGGGCAGGGGGGTTAGAGGGCCGGCCCCGAGGCTCATGGAGGCCCCTGGGTGTCCTGAAGGGAGGGCTGGCTGGTCTGCCCACGCTTGGGGACCTGGGGGGCACCCTGTGAGCAGAGGGCTATGTGCCTTTACCTCCCAGTGGTGGGGGCTATTCCTTTGTGTTTGCGAGCAGGGCAGACTGGCTGGTGCTGCTCGCTTATTGGTCGAATGGACCAGGGGCGTGGTTTCCGGAACCAGGAGGCGGGCCCAGGCCCACAGCTGAGCCAGGTCAAGTCAAGGCGGGGGCGGGGCCAGGTGAGCAGCTGGAGGCGGTCACGGGATCAAGGGGGCAGGGCCAGGTGAACAGCCTGAAGTGTTTAGGTAAGCAGAAGGGAGGGTCGCGGGCAGGGACACGGGTGAGCAGCAGGCGGGCCTGCCGGCGGCAGGGACCTAAAGAGGGGGCCCGGCGGCTTGGCCTGCCCCTTAGCTGACCTGCGGGAAGCGGTCAAGGGAAGAGTGGGTTGGGGCTGGTGTCAAAAGCTGGAGGAGGTCCAGTGGGGAAGGCCCTGGGGCCCGGTGAAGGTGCCCCAGGAGCGCAAAGTGATTTTCTCGGACTTGACACAGCTCTCTCCCCGTTGTCAAAGGCTAACCCTAACCCTAAAACTAAGCCTATCCCTCAACCTAACCCTCACCAGTGGCTAAGGCCCTGGGGCCCTGTGAAACCTGGACGAGGGTCTCAAGTGCCCACAAAAGCCTCACCTGCCTGAGCTTCAGACTGGATGCCAGCAAGAGGGACCCTTGTCCTCAGGGCAGGGCGTTCCAGGCGAATGGGGCAGAAAGCAGGCCCCCGGGGCCGGGCCACCAGACCACTCAGAACCTCCGGAGGTGCCGGGGAGGTGCCCCTAGAGTGGAAAGTGATGATTTCTCGGACTTGACACAGCTCTCTCCCGGTTTTCAAAGCCCATAGGCAGGGCTCTGGGCGTCCCAGGACAATCTGCTGTGAGCTGCCCTTTGGTGGGAGCGATGGGGGCCGGGGCGGGGGGGTTAGAGGGCCGGCCCCGAGGCTCATGGAGGCCCCTGGGTGTCCTGAAGGGAGGGCTGGCTGGTCTGCCCACGCTTGGGGCCTGGGAGGCACCCTGTGAGCAGAGGGCTATGTGCCTTTACCTCCCAGTGGTGGGGGCTATTCCTCTGTGTTTGGGAGCAGGGCAGACAGGCTGGTGCTGCTCGCTCATTGGTCGAATGGACCAGGGGCGTGGTTTCCAGAACCAGGAGGCGGGCCCAGGCCCACAGCTGAGCCAGGTCAAGTCAAGGCGGGGGCGGGGCCAGGTGAGCAGCTGGAGGCGGTCACGGGAACACGGGGGCGGGGCCAGGTGAACAGCCTGAAGTGGTGAGGTAAGCAGGAGAGAGGGTCGCGGGCAGGGACAAGGGTGACCAGCAGGCGGGTCTGCCAGCGGCAGGGACCTAAAGAGGGGGCCCGGCGGCTTGGCCGGCCCCTTAGCTGACCTGCGGGAAGCGGTCAAGGGAAGAGTGTGTTGGGGCCGGTGTCAAAAGCTGGAGGTGCTCCAGTGGGGAAGGCCCTGGGGCCCGGTGAAGGTGCCCCAGGAGCGCAAAGTGATTTTCTCGGACTTGACACAGCTCTCTCCCCGTTGTCAAAGGCTCACGCTAACCCTAAAACTAAGCCTATCCCTCAACCTAACCCTCACCAGTGGCTAAGGCCCTGGGGCCCTGTGAAACCTGGACGAGGGTCTCAAGTGCCCACAAAAGCGTCACCTGCCTGAGCTTCAGACTGGATGCCAGCAAGAGGGACCCTTGTCCTCAGGGCAGGGCATTCCAGGCGAATGGGGCGGAAAGCAGGCCCCCGCGGCCGGGCCACCAGACCAGTCAGAACCTCCGGAGGGGTCGGGGAGGTGCCCCCAGAGTGGAAAGTGATAATTTCTCGGACTTGACACAGCTCTCTCCCGGTTGCCAAAGCCCATAGGCAGGGCTGTGGGTGTCCCAGGACACTCTGCTGTGAGCTGCCCTTTGGTGTGAGCCATGGGGACCGGGGGTGGAAGGGTGTGAGGGAGGAGGGCCGGCCCCGAGGCTCATGGAGGACCCTGGGTGTCCTGAAGGGAGGGCTGGCTGGTCTGCCCACGCTTGGGGACCTGGGAGGCACCCTGTGAGCAGAGGGCTATGTGCCTTTACATCCCAGTGGTGGGGGCTATTCCTTTGTGTTTGGGAGCAGGGCAGACTGGCTGGTGCTGCTCGCTCATTGGTCGAATGGACCAGGGGCGTGGTTTCCGGAACCAGGATGCGGGCCCATGCCCACAGCTGAGCCAGGTCAAGTCAAGGCGGGGGCGGGGCCAGGTGAGCAGCTGGAGGCGGTCACGGGATCAAGGGGGCGGGGCCAGGTGAACAGCCTGAAGTGGTGAGGTAAGCAGGAGAGAGGGTCGCGGGCAGGGACACCGGTGACCAGCAGGCGGGTCTGCCGGCGGCAGGGACCTAAAGAGGGGCCCAGCGGCTTGGCCGGCCCCTTAGCTGACCTGCGGGAAGCGGTCAAGGGAAGAGTGTGTTGGGGCCGGTGTCAAAAGCTGGAGGTGGTCCAGTGGGGAAGGCCCTGGGGCCCGGTGAAGGTGCCCCAGGAGCGCCAAGTGATTTTCTCGGACTTGACACAGCTCTCTCCCCGTTGTCAAAGGCTCACGCTAACCCTAAAACTAAGCCTATCCCTCAACCTAACCCTCACCAGTGGCTAAGGCCCTGGGGCCCTGTGAAACCTGGACGAGGGTCTCAAGTGCCCACAAAAGCGTCACCTGCCTGAGCTTCAGACTGGATGCCAGCAAGAGGGACCCTTGTCCTCAGGGCAGGGCGTTCCAGGCGAATGGGGCGGAAAGCAGGCCCCCGCGGCCGGGCCACCAGACCAGTCAGAACCTCCGGAGGGGTCGGGGAGGTGCCCCCAGAGTGGAAAGTGATAATTTCTCGGACTTGACACAGCTCTCTCCCGGTTGTCAAAGCCCATAGGCAGGGCTGTGGGTGTCCCAGGACACTCTGCTGTGAGCTGCCCTTTGGTGTGAGCCATGGGGACCGGGGGTGGAAGGGTGTGAGGGAGGAGGGCCGGCCCCGAGGCTCATGGAGGACCCTGGGTGTCCTGAAGGGAGGGCTGGCTGGTCTGCCCACGCTTGGGGACCTGGGAGGCACCCTGTGAGCAGAGGGCTATGTGCCTTTACATCCCAGTGGTGGGGGCTATTCCTCTGTGTTTGGGAGCAGGGCAGACTGGCTGGTGCTGCTCGCTCATTGGTCGAATGGACCAGGGGCGTGGTTTCCGGAACCAGGAGGAGGGCCCAGGCCCACAGCTGAGCCTGTAAAGTCAAGGAGAGGGCGGGGCCAGGTGAGCAGCTGGAGGCGGTCATGGGATCACGGGGGCGGGGCCAGGTGAACAGGCTGAAGTGGTGAGGTAAGCAGGAAAGAGGGTCGCGGGCAGGGACACGGGTGACCAGCAGGCGGGTCTGCCGGCGGCAGGGACCTAAAGAGGGGGCCCGGCGGCTTGGCCGGCCCCTTAGCTGACCTGCGGGAAGCGGTCAAGGGAAGAGTGTGTTGGGGCCGGTGTCAAAAGCTGGAGGTGGTCCAGTGGGGAAGGCCCTGGGGCCCGGTGAAGGTGCCCCAGGAGCGCAAAGTGATTTTCTCGGACTTGACACAGCTCTCTCCCCGTTGTCAAAGGCTCACGCTAACCCTAAAACTAAGCCTATCCCTCAACCTAACCCTCACCAGTGGCTAAGGCCCTGGGGCCCTGTGAAACCTGGACGAGGGTCTCAAGTGCCCACAAAAGCGTCACCTGCCTGAGCTTCAGACTGGATGCCAGCAAGAGGGACCCTTGTCCTCAGGGCAGGGCATTCCAGGCGAATGGGGCGGAAAGCAGGCCCCCGCGGCCGGGCCACCAGACCAGTCAGAACCTCCGGAGGGGTCGGGGAGGTGCCCCCAGAGTGGAAAGTGATAATTTCTCGGACTTGACACAGCTCTCTCCCGGTTGTCAAAGCCCATAGGCAGGGCTGTGGGTGTCCCAGGACACTCTGCTGTGAGCTGCCCTTTGGTGTGAGCCATGGGGACCGGGGGTGGAAGGGTGTGAGGGAGGAGGCCCGGCCCCGAGGCTCATGGAGGACCCTGGGTGTCCTGAAGGGAGGGCTGGCTGGTCTGCCCACGCTTGGGGACCTGGGAGGCACCCTGTGAGCAGAGGGCTATGTGCCTTTACATCCCAGTGGTGGGGGCTATTCCTTTGTGTTTGGGAGCAGGGCAGACTGGCTGGTGCTGCTCGCTCATTGGTCGAATGGACCAGGGGCGTGGTTTCCGGAACCAGGATGCGGGCCCATGCCCACAGCTGAGCCAGGTCAAGTCAAGGCGGGGGCGGGGCCAGGTGAGCAGCTGGAGGCGGTCACGGGATCAAGGGGGCGGGGCCAGGTGAACAGCCTGAAGTGGTGAGGTAAGCAGGAGAGAGGGTCGCGGGCAGGGACACGGGTGACCAGCAGGCGGGTCTGCCGGCGGCAGGGACCTAAAGAGGGGCCCAGCGGCTTGGCCGGCCCCTTAGCTGACCTGCGGGAAGCGGTCAAGGGAAGAGTGTGTTGGGGCCGGTGTCAAAAGTTGGAGGTGGTCCAGTGGGGAAGGCCCTGGGGCCCGGTGAAGGTGCCCCAGGAGCGCAAAGTGATTTTCTCGGACTTGACACAGCTCTCTCCCCGTTGTCAAAGGCTCACGCTAACCCTAAAACTAAGCCTATCCCTCAACCTAACCCTCACCAGTGGCTAAGGCCCTGGGGCCCTGTGAAACCTGGACGAGGGTCTCAAGTGCCCACAAAAGCGTCACCTGCCTGAGCTTCAGACTGGATGCCAGCAAGAGGGACCCTTGTCCTCAGGGCAGGGCGTTCCAGGCGAATGGGGCGGAAAGCAGGCCCCCGCGGTCGGGCCACCAGACCAGTCAGAACCTCCGGAGGGGTCGGGGAGGTGCCCCCAGAGTGGAAAGTGATAATTTCTCGGACTTGACACAGCTCTCTCCCGGTTGTCAAAGCCCATAGGCAGGGCTGTGGGTGTCCCAGGACACTCTGCTGTGAGCTGCCCTTTGGTGTGAGCCATGGGGACCGGGGGTGGAAGGGTGTGAGGGAGGAGGGCCGGCCCCGAGGCTCATGGAGGACCCTGGGTGTCCTGAAGGGAGGGCTGGCTGGTCTGCCCACGCTTGGGGACCTGGGAGGCACCCTGTGAGCAGAGGGCTATGTGCCTTTACATCCCAGTGGTGGGGGCTATTCTTCTGTGTTTGGGAGCAGGGCAGACTGGCTGGTGCTGCTCGCTCATTGGTCGAATGGACCAGGGGCGTGGTTTCCGGAACCAGGAGGAGGGCCCAGGCCCACAGCTGAGCCTGTAAAGTCAAGGAGAGGGCGGGGCCAGGTGAGCAGCTGGAGGCGGTCACGGGATCACGGGGGCGGGGCCAGGTGAACAGCCTGAAGTGGTGAGGTAAGCAGGAAAGAGGGTCGCGGGCAGGGACACGGGTGACCAGCAGGCGGGTCTGCCGGCGGCAGGGACCTAAAGAGGGGGCCCGGCGGCTTGGCCGGCCCCTTAGCTGACCTGCGGGAAGTGGTCAAGGGAAGAGTGGGTTGGGGCCGGTGTCAAAAGCTGGAGGTGGTCCAGTGGGGAAGGCCCTGTGGCCCGGTGAAGGTGCCCCAGGAGCACAAAGTGATTTTATCGGACTTGACACAGCTCTCTCCCCGTTGTCAAAGGCTAACCCTAACCCTAAAACTAAGCCTATCCCTCAACCTAACCCTCACCAGTGGCTAAGGCCCTGGGGACCTGTGAAACCTGGACGAGGGTCTCAAGTGCCCACAAAAGCCTCACCTGCCTGAGCTTCAGACTGGATGCCAGCAAGAGGGACCCTTGTCCTCAGGGCAGGGCGTTCCAGGCGAATGGGGCGGAAAGCAGGCCCCCGGGGCCGTTCCACCAGACCAGTCAGAACCTCCGGAGGGGCCGGGGAGGTGCCCCCAGAGTGGAAAGTGATAATATCTCGGACTTGACACAGCTCTCTCCCGGTTGTCAAAGCCCATAGGCAGGGCTCTGGGCGTCCCAGGACACTCGGCTCTGAGCTGCCCTTTGGTGGGAGCGATGTGGGCCGGGGCGGGGGGGGTTAGAGGGCCGGCCCCGAGGCTCATGGAGGACCCTGGGTGTCCTGAAGGGAGGGCTGCCTGGTCTGCCCACGTTTGGGGACCTGGGAGGCACCCTGTGAGCAGAGGGATATGTGCCTTTACATCCCAGTGGTGGGGGCTATTCCTCTGTGTTTGGGAGCAGGGCAGACTGGCTGGTGCTGCTCGCTCATTGGTCGAATGGACCAGGGGCGTGGTTTCCGGAACCAGGAGGCGGGCCCAGGCCCACAGCTGAGCCAGGTCAAGTCAAGGCGGGGGCGGGGCCAGGTGAGCAGCTGGAGGCGGTCACTGGATCAAGGGGGCGGGGCCAGGTGAACAGCCTGAAGTGGTGAGGTAAGCAGGAGAGAGGGTCCCGGGCAGGGACACGGGTGACCAGCAGGCGGGTCTGCTGGCGGCAGGGACCTCAAGAGGGGGCCCGGCGGCTTGGCCGGCCCCTTAGCTGACCTGCGGGAAGCGGTCAAGGGAAGAGTGGGTTGGGGCCGGTGTCAAAAGCTGGAGGTAGTCCAGTGGGGAAGGCCCTGTGGCCCGGTGAAAGTGCCCCAGGAGCACAAAGTGATTTTCTCGGACTTGACACAGCTCTCTCCCCGTTGTCAAAGGCTAACCCTAACCCTAAAACTAAGCCTATCCCTCAACCTAACCCTCACCAGTGGCTAAGGCCCTGGGGCCCTGTGAAACCTGGACGAGGGTCTCAAGTGCCCACAAAAGCCTCACCTGCCTGAGCTTCACACTGGATGCCAGCAAGAGGAACCCTTGTCCTCAGGGCAGGGCGTTCCAGGCGAATGGGGCGGAAAGCAGGCCCCCGGGGCCGGGCCACCAGACCAGTCAGAACCTCCGGAGGGGCCGGGGAGGTGCCCCCAGAGTGGAAAGTGATGATTTCTCGGACTTGACACAGCTCTCTCCCGGTTGTCAAAGCCTATAGGCAGGGCTCTGGGCGTCCCAGGACACTCTGCTCTGAGCTGCCCTTTGTTGGGGGCGATGGGGGCCGGGGCGGGGGGGTTAGAGGGCCGGCCCCGAGGCTCCTGGAGGCCCCTGGGTGTCCTGAAGGGAGGGCTGGCTGGTCTGCCCACGCTTGGGGACCTGGGAGGCACCCTGTGAGCAGAGGGCTATGTGCCTTTACATCCCAGTGGTGGGGGCTATTCCTCTGTGTTTGGAAGCAGGGCAGACTGGCTGGTGCTGCTCGCTCATTGGTCGAATGGACCAGGGGCGTGGTTTCCGGAACCAGGAGGCGGGCCCAGGCCCACAGCTGAGCCAGGTCAAGTCAAGGCGGGGGCGGGGCCAGGTGAGCAGCTGGAGGCGGTCACGGGATCACGGGGGCGGGGCCAGGTGAACAGCCTGAAGTGGTGAGGTAAGCAGGAGAGAGGGTCGCGGGCAGGGACACGGGTGACCAGCAGGCGGGTCTGCCGGCAGCATGTACCTAAAGAGGGGGCCCGGCGGCTTGGACGGCCCCTTAGCTGACCTGCGGGAAGCGGTCAAGGGAAGAGTGGGTTGGGGCCGGTGTCAAAAGCTGGAGGTGGTCCAGTGGGGAAGGCCCTGGGGCCCGGTGAAGGTGCCCCAGGAGCGCAAAGTGATTTTCTCGGACTTGATACAGCTCTCTTCCCGTTGTCAAAGGCTAACCCTAACCCTAAAACTAAGCCTATCCCTCAACCTAACCCTCACCAGTGGCTAAGGCCCTGGGGCCCTGTGAAACCTGGACGAGGGTCTCAAGTGCCCACAAAAGCCTCACCTGCCTGAGCTTCAGACTGGATTCCAGCAAGAGGGACCCTTGTCCTCAGGGCAGGGCGTTCCAGGCGAATGGGGCAGAAAGCAGGCCCCCGGGGCTGTTCCACCAGACCAGTCAGAACCTCCGGAGGGGCCGGGGAGGTGCCGCCAGAGTGGAAAGTGATAATTTCTCGGACTTGACACAGCTCTCTCCCGGTTGTCAAAGCCCATAGGCAGGGCTCTGGGCGTCCCAGGACACTCGGCTCTGAGCTGCCCTTTGGTGGGAGCGATGTGGGCCGGGGCGGGGGGGTTAGAGGGCCGGCCCCGAGGCTCATGGAGGACCCTGGGTGTCCTGAAGGGAGGGCTGGCTGGTCTGCCCACGCTTGGGGACCTGGGAGGCACCCTGTGAGCAGAGGGCTATGTGCCTTTACATCCCAGTGGTGGGGGCTATTCCTCTGTGTTTGGGAGCAGGGCAGACTGGCTGGTGCTGCTCGCTCATTGGTCGAATGGACCAGGGGCGTGGTTTCCGGAACCAGGAGGCGGGCCCAGGCCCACAGCTGAGCGAGGTCAAGTCAAGGCGGGGGCGGGGCCAGGTGAGCAGCTGGAGGCGGTCACTGGATCAAGGGGGCGGGGCCAGTTGAACAGCCTGAAGTGGTGAGGTAAGCAGGAGAGAGGGTCGCGGGCAGGGACACAGGTGACCAGTAGGCGGGTCTGCCAGCGGCAGGGACCTAAAGAGGGGGCCCGGCGGCTTGGCCGGCCCCTTAGCTGACCTGCGGGAAGCGGTCAAGGGAAGAGTGGGTTGGGGCCGGTGTGAAAAGCTGGAGGTGGTCCAGTGGGGAAGGCCCTGGGGCCCGGTGAAGGTGCCCCAGGAGCGCCAAGTGATTTTCTCGGACTTGATACAGCTCTCTCCCCATTGTCAAAGGCTAACCCTAACCCTAAAACTAAGCCTATCTCTCAACCTAACCCTCACCAGTGGCTAAGGCCCTGGGGCCCTGTGAAACCTGGACGAGGGTCTCAAGTGCCCACAAAAGCCTCACCTGCCTGAGCTTCACACTGGATGCCAGCAAGAGGAACCCTTGTCCTCAGGGCAGGGCGTTCCAGGCGAATGGGGCGGAAAGCAGGCCCCCGGGGCCGGGCCACCAGACCAGTCAGAACCTCCGGAGGGGCCGGGGAGGTGCCCCCAGAGTGGAAAGTGATGATTTCTCGGACTTGACACAGCTCTCTCCCGGTTGTCAAAGCCTATAGGCAGGGCTCTGGGCGTCCCAGGACACTCTGCTCTGAGCTGCCCTTTGTTGGGGGCGATGGGGGCCGGGGCGGGGGGGTTAGAGGGCCGGCCCCGAGGCTCCTGGAGGCCCCTGGGTGTCCTGAAGGGAGGGCTGGCTGGTCTGCCCACGCTTGGGGACCTGGGAGGCACCCTGTGAGCAGAGGGCTATGTGCCTTTACATCCCAGTGGTGGGGGCTATTCCTCTGTGTTTGGAAGCAGGGCAGACTGGCTGGTGCTGCTCGCTCATTGGTCGAATGGACCAGGGGCGTGGTTTCCGGAACCAGGAGGCGGGCCCAGGCCCACAGCTGAGCCAGGTCAAGTCAAGGCGGGGGCGGGGCCAGGTGAGCAGCTGGAGGCGGTCACGGGATCACGGGGGCGGGGCCAGGTGAACAGCCTGAAGTGGTGAGGTAAGCAGGAGAGAGGGTCGCGGGCAGGGACACGGGTGACCAGCAGGCGGGTCTGCCGGCAGCATGTACCTAAAGAGGGGGCCCGGCGGCTTGGACGGCCCCTTAGCTGACCTGCGGGAAGCGGTCAAGGGAAGAGTGGGTTGGGGCCGGTGTCAAAAGCTGGAGGTGGTACAGTGGGGAAGGCCCTGGGGCCCGGTGAAGGTGCCCCAGGAGCGCAAAGTGATTTTCTCGGACTTGACACAGCTCTCTCCCCGTTGTCAAAGGCTAACCCTAACCCTAAAACTAAGCCTATCCCTCAACCTAACCCTCACCAGTGGCTAAGGCCCTGGGGCCCTGTGAAACCTGGACGAGGGTCTCAAGTGCCCACAAAAGCCTCACCTGCCTGAGCTTCAGACTGGATGCCAGCAAGAGGGACCCTTGTCCTCAGGGCAGGGCGTTCCAGGCGAATGGGGCAGAAAGCAGGCCCCGGGGCGGGGCCACCAGACCAGTCAGAACCTCCGGAGGGGCCGGGGAGGTGCCCCCAGAGTGGAAAGTGATAATTTCTCGGACTTGACACAGCTCTCTCCCGGTTGTCAAAGCCCATAGGCAGGGCTCTGGGCGTCCCAGGACACTCTCCTCTGAGCTGCCCTTTGGTGGGAGCGGTGGGGGCCGGGGCGGGGGGGTTAGAGGGCCGGCCCCGAGGCTCATGGAGGACCCTGGGTGTCCTGAAGGGATGGCTGGCTGGTCTGCCCACGCTTGGGTACCTGGGAGGCACCCTGTGAGCAGAGGGCTATGTGCCTTTACATCCCAGTGGTGGGGGCTATTCCTCTGTGTTTGGGAGCAGGGCAGACTGGCTGGTGCTGCTCGCTCATTGGTCGAATGGACCAGGGGCGTGGTTTCCGGAACCAGGAGGCGGGCCCAGACCCACAGCTGAGCCAGGTCAAGTCAAGGCGGGGGCGGGGCCAGGTGAGCAGCTGGAGGCGGTCACGGGATCAAGGGGGCGGGGCCAGGTGAACAGCCTGAAGTGGTGAGGTAAGCAGGAGAGAGGGTCGCGGGCAGGGACACGGGTGACCAGCAGGCGGGTCTGCTGGCGGCAGGGACCTAAAGAGGGGGCCCGGCGGCTTGGCCGGCCCCTTAGCTGACCTGCGGGAAGCGGTCAAGGGAAGAGTGGGTTGGGGCCAGTGTCAAAAGCTGGAGGTGGTCCAGTGGGGAAGGCCCTGGGGCCCGGTGAAGGTGCCCCAGGAGCGCAAAGTGATTTTCTCGGACTTGACACAGCTCTCTCCCCATTGTCAAAGGCTCACCCTAACCCTAAAACTAAGCCTATCCCTCAACCTAACCCTCACCAGTGGCTAAGGCCCTGGGGCCCTGTGAAACCTGGACGAGGGTCTCAAGTGCCCACAAAAGCCTCACCTGCCTGAGCTTCAGACTGGATGCCAGCAAGAGGGACCCTTGTCCTCAGGGCAGGGCGTTCCAGGCGAATGGGGCAGAAAGCAGGCCCCCGGGGCCGGGCCACCAGACCACTCAGAACCTCCGGAGGTGCCGGGGAGGTGCCCCTAGAGTGGAAAGTGATGATTTCTCGGACTTGGCACAGCTCTCTCCCGGTTTTCAAAGCCCATAGGCAGGGCTCTGGGCGTCCCGGGACACTCTGCTCTGAGCTGCCCTTTGGTGGGAGGGATGGGGGCTGGGGCAGGGGGGTTAGAGGGCCGGCCCCGAGGCTCATGGAGGCCCCTGGGTGTCCTGAAGGGAGGGCTGGCTGGTCTGCCCACGCTTGGGGACCTGGGAGGCACCCTGTGAGCAGAGGGCTATGTGCCTTTACCTCCCAGTGGTGGGGGCTATTCCTTTGTGTTTGGGAGCAGGGCAGACTGGCTGGTGCTGCTCGCTCATTGGTCGAATGGACCAGGGGCGTGGTTTCCGGAACCAGGAGGCGGGCCCAGGCCCACAGCTGAGCCAGGTCAAGTCAAGGCGGGGGCGGGGCCAGGTGAGCAGCTGGAGGCGGTCACGGGATCAAGGGGGCGGGGCCAGGTGAACAGCCTGAAGTGGTTAGGTAAGCAGAAGAGAGGGTGGCGGGCAGGGACACGGGTGACCAGCAGGCGGGTCTGCCGGCAGCAGGGACCTAAAGAGGGGTCCCGCGGCTTGGCCGGCCCCTTAGCTGACCTGCGGGAAGCGGTCAAGGGAAGAGTGGGTTGGGGCCGGTGTCAAAAGCTGGAGGAGGTCCAGTGGGGAAGGCCCTGGGGCCCGGTGAAGGTGCCCCAGGAGCGCAAAGTGATTTTCTCGGACTTGACACAGCTCTCTCCCCGTTGTCAAAGGCTCACCCTCAACCTAAAACTAAGCCTATACCTCAACCTAACCCTCACCAGTGGCTAAGGCCCTGGGGCCCTGTGAAACCTGGACGAGGGTCTCAAGTGCCCACAAAAGCCTCACCTGCCTGAGCTTCAGACTGGATGCCAGCAAGAGGGACCCTTGTCCTCAGGGCAGGGCGTTCCAGGCGAATGGGGCAGAAAGCAGGCCCCGGGGCCGGGCCACCAGACCAGTCAGAACCTCCGGAGGGGCCGGGGAGGTGCCCCCAGAGTGGAAAGTGATAATTTCTCGGAGTTGACACAGCTCTCTCCCGGTTGTCAAAGCCCATAGGCAGGGCTCTGGGCGTCCCAGGACACTCTCCTCTGAGCTGCCCTTTGGTGGGAGCGGTTGGGGCCGGGGCGGGGGGGTTAGAGGGCCGGCCCCGAGGCTCATGGAGGCCCCTGGGTGTCCTGAAGGGATGGCTGGCTGGTCTGCCCACGCTTGGGGACCTGGGAGGCACCCTGTGAGCAGAGGGCTATGTGCCTTTACATCCCAGTGGTGGGGCTATTCCTCTGTGTTTGGGAGCAGGGCAGGCTGGCTGGTGCTGCTCGCTCATTGGTCGAATGGACCAGGGGCGTGGTTTCCGGAACCAGGAGGCGGGCCCAGGCCCACAGCTGAGCCAGGTTAAGTCAAGGATGGGGCGGGGCCAGGTGAGCAGCTGGAGGCGGTCACGGGAACACGGGGGCGGGGCCAGGTGAACAGCCTGAAGTGGTGAGGTAAGCAGGAGAGAGGGTCGCAGGCAGGGACAAGGGTGACCAGCAGGCGGGTCTGCCGGCGGCAGGGACCTAAAGAGGGGGCCCGGCGGCTTGGCCGGCCCCTTAGCTGACCTGCGGGAAGCGGTCAAGGGAAGAGTGGGTTGGGGCCGGTGTCAAAAGCTGGAGGTGGTCCAGTGGTGAAGGCCCTGGGGCCCCGTGAAGGTGCCCCCGGAGCACAAAGTGATTTTCTCGGACTTGACACAGCTCTCTCCCCGTTCTCAAAGGCTAACCGTAACCCTAAAACTAAGCCTATCTCTCAACCTAACCCTCACCAGTGGCTAAGGCCCTGGGGCCCTGTGAAACCTGGACGAGGGTCTCAAGTGCCCACAAAAGCCTCACCTGCCTGAGCTTCACACTGGATGCCAGCAAGAGGAACCCTTGTCCTCAGGGCAGGGCGTTCCAGGCGAATGGGGCGGAAAGCAGGCCCCCGGGGCCGGGCCACCAGACCAGTCAGAACCTCCGGAGGGGCCGGGGAGGTGCCCCCAGAGTGGAAAGTGATGATTTCTCGGACTTGACACAGCTCTCTCCCGGTTGTCAAAGCCTATAGGCAGGGCTCTGGGCGTCCCAGGACACTCTGCTCTGAGCTGCCCTTTGTTGGGGGCGATGGGGGTCGGGGCGGGGGGGTTAGAGGGCCGGCCCCGAGGCTCCTGGAGGCCCCTGGGTGTCCTGAAGGGAGGGCTGGCTGGTCTGCCCACGCTTGGGGACCTGGGAGGCACCCTGTGAGCAGAGGGCTATGTGCCTTTACATCCCAGTGGTGGGGGCTATTCCTCTGTGTTTGGAAGCAGGGCAGACTGGCTGGTGCTGCTCGCTCATTGGTCGAATGGACCAGGGGCGTGGTTTCCGGAACCAGGAGGCGGGCCCAGGCCCACAGCTGAGCCAGGTCAAGTCAAGGCGGGGGCGGGGCCAGGTGAGCAGCTGGAGGCGGTCACGGGATCACGGGGGCGGGGCCAGGTGAACAGCCTGAAGTGGTGAGGTAAGCAGGAGAGAGGGTCGCGGGCAGGGACACGGGTGACCAGCAGGCGGGTCTGCCGGCAGCATGTACCTAAAGAGGGGGCCCGGCGGCTTGGACGGCCCCTTAGCTGACCTGCGGGAAGCGGTCAAGGGAAGAGTGGGTTGGGGCCGGTGTCAAAAGCTGGAGGTGGTACAGTGGGGAAGGCCCTGGGGCCCGGTGAAGGTGCCCCAGGAGCGCAAAGTGATTTTCTCGGACTTGACACAGCTCTCTCCCCGTTGTCAAAGGCTAACCCTAACCCTAAAACTAAGCCTATCCCTCAACCTAACCCTCACCAGTGGCTAAGGCCCTGGGGCCCTGTGAAACCTGGACGAGGGTCTCAAGTGCCCACAAAAGCCTCACCTGCCTGAGCTTCAGACTGGATGCCAGCAAGAGGGACCCTTGTCCTCAGGGCAGGGCGTTCCAGGCGAATGGGGCAGAAAGCAGGCCCCGGGGCGGGGCCACCAGACCAGTCAGAACCTCCGGAGGGGCCGGGGAGGTGCCCCCAGAGTGGAAAGTGATAATTTCTCGGACTTGACACAGCTCTCTCCCGGTTGTCAAAGCCCATAGGCAGGGCTCTGGGCGTCCCAGGACACTCTCCTCTGAGCTGCCCTTTGGTGGGAGCGGTGGGGGCCGGGGCGGGGGGGTTAGAGGGCCGGCCCCGAGGCTCATGGAGGACCCTGGGTGTCCTGAAGGGATGGCTGGCTGGTCTGCCCACGCTTGGGGACCTGGGAGGCACCCTGTGAGCAGAGGGCTATGTGCCTTTACATCCCAGTGGTGGGGGCTATTCCTCTGTGTTTGGGAGCAGGGCAGACTGGCTGGTGCTGCTCGCTCATTGGTCGAATGGACCAGGGGCGTGGTTTCCGGAACCAGGAGGCGGGCCCAGACCCACAGCTGAGCCAGGTCAAGTCAAGGCGGGGGCGGGGCCAGGTGAGCAGCTGGAGGCGGTCACGGGATCAAGGGGGCGGGGCCAGGTGAACAGCCTGAAGTGGTGAGGTAAGCAGGAGAGAGGGTCGCGGGCAGGGACACGGGTGACCAGCAGGCGGGTCTGCCGGCGGCAGGGACCTAAAGAGGGGCCCAGCGGCTTGGCCGGCCCCTTAGCTGACCTGCGGGAAGCGGTCAAGGGAAGAGTGTGTTGGGGCCGGTGTCAAAAGCTGGAGGTGGTCCAGTGGGGAAGGCCCTGGGGCCCGGTGAAGGTGCCCCAGGAGCGCAAAGTGATTTTCTCGGACTTGACACAGCTCTCTCCCCGTTGTCAAAGGCTCACACTAACCCTAAAACTAAGCCTATCCCTCAACCTAACCCTCACCAGTGGCTAAGGCCCTGGGGCCCTGTGAAACCTGGACGAGGGTCTCAAGTGCCCACAAAAGCGTCACCTGCCTGAGCTTCAGACTGGATGCCAGCAAGAGGGACCCTTGTCCTCAGGGCAGGGCGTTCCAGGCGAATGGGGCGGAAAGCAGGCCCCCGGGGCCGGGCCACCAGACCAGTCAGAACCTCCGGAGGGGTCGGGGAGGTGCCCCCAGAGTGGAAAGTGATAATTTCTCGGACTTGACACAGCTCTCTCCCGGTTGTCAAAGCCCATAGGAAGGTCTGTGGGTGTCCCAGGACACTCTGCTGTGAGCTGCCCTTTGGTGTGAGCGATGGGGACCGGGGGTGGAAGGGTGTGAGGGAGGAGGGCCGGCCCCGAGGCTCATGGAGGACCCTGGGTGTCCTGAAGGGAGGGCTGGCTGGTCTGCCCACGCTTGGGGACCTGGGAGGCACCCTGTGAGCAGAGGGCTATGTGCCTTTACATCCCAGTGGTGGGGGCTATTCCTCTGTGTTTGGGAGCAGGGCAGACTGGCTGGTGCTGCTCGATCATTGGTCGAATGGACCAGGGGCGTGGTTTCCGGAACCAGGAGGCGGGCCCAGGCCCACAGCTGAGCCAGGTCAAGTCAAGGCGGGGGCGGGGCCAGGTGAGCAGCTGGAGGCGGTCACGGGATCAAGGGGGCGGGGCCAGGTGAACAGCCTGAAGTGGTGACGTAAGCAGGAGAGAGGGTCGCGGGCAGGGACACGGGTGACCAGCAGGCGGGTCTGCCGGCGGCAGGGACCTAAAGAGGGGGCCCGGCGGCTTGGCCGGCCCCTTAGCTGACCTGCGGGAAGCGGTCAAGGGAAGAGTGGGTTGGGGCCGGTGTCAAAAGCTGGAGGAGGTCCAGTGGGGAAGGCCCTGGGGCCCGGTGAAGGTGCCCCAGGGGCGCAAAGTGATTTTCTCGGACTTGACACAGCTCTCTCTCCGTTGTCAAAGGCTCACCCTAAACCTAAAACTAAGCCTATACCTCAACCTAACCCTCACCAGTGGCTAAGGCCCTGGGGCCCTGTGAAACCTGGACGATTGTCTCAAGTGCCCACAAAAGCCTTACCTGCCTGAGCTTCAGACTGGATGCCAGCAAGAGGGACCCTTGTCCTCAGGGCAGGGCGTTCCAGGCGAATGGGGCAGAAAGCAGGCCCCCGGGGCCGGGCCACCAGACCACTCAGAACCTCCGGAGGTGCCGGGGAGGTGCCCCTAGAGTGGAAAGTGATGATTTCTCGGACTTGGCACAGCTCTCTCCCGGTTTTCAAAGCCCATAGGCAGGGCTCTGGGCGTCCCGGGACACTCTGCTCTGAGCTGCCCTTTGGTGGGAGGGATGGGGGCTGGGGCAGGGGGGTTAGAGGGCCGGCCCCGAGGCTCATGGAGGCCCCTGGGTGGCCTGAAGGGAGGGCTGGCTGGTCTGCCCACGCTTGGGGACCTGGGAGGCACCCTGTGAGCAGAGGGCTATGTGCCTTTACCTCCCAGTGGTGGGGGCTATTCCTTTGTGTTTGGGAGCAGGGCAGACTGGCTGGTGCTGCTCGCTCATTGGTCGAATGGACCAGGGGCGTGGTTTCCGGAACCAGGAGGCGGGCCCAGGCCCACAGCTGAGCCAGGTCAAGTCAAGGCGGGGGCGGGGCCAGGTGAGCAGCTGGAGGCGGTCACGGGATCAAGGGGGCGGGGCCAGGTGAACAGCCTGAAGTGGTTAGGTAAGCAGAAGAGAGGGTGGCGGGCAGGGACACGGGTGACCAGCAGGCGGGTCTGCCGGCAGCAGGGACCTAAAGAGGGGTCCCGCGGCTTGGCCGGCCCCTTAGCTGACCTGCGGGAAGCGGTCAAGGGAAGAGTGGGTTGGGGCCGGTGTCAAAAGCTGGAGGAGGTCCAGTGGGGAAGGCCCTGGGGCCCGGTGAAGGTGCCCCAGGAGCGCAAAGTGATTTTCTCGGACTTGACACAGCTCTCTCCCCGTTGTCAAAGGCTCACCCTCAACCTAAAACTAAGCCTATACCTCAACCTAACCCTCACCAGTGGCTAAGGCCCTGGGGCCCTGTGAAACCTGGACGAGGGTCTCAAGTGCCCACAAAAGCCTCACCTGCCTGAGCTTCAGACTGGATGCCAGCAAGAGGGACCCTTGTCCTCAGGGCAGGGCGTTCCAGGCGAATGGGGCAGAAAGCAGGCCCCGGGGCCGGGCCACCAGACCAGTCAGAACCTCCGGAGGGGCCGGGGAGGTGCCCCCAGAGTGGAAAGTGATAATTTCTCGGAGTTGACACAGCTCTCTCCCGGTTGTCAAAGCCCATAGGCAGGGCTCTGGGCGTCCCAGGACACTCTCCTCTGAGCTGCCCTTTGGTGGGAGCGGTTGGGGCCGGGGCGGGGGGGTTAGAGGGCCGGCCCCGAGGCTCATGGAGGCCCCTGGGTGTCCTGAAGGGATGGCTGGCTGGTCTGCCCACGCTTGGGGACCTGGGAGGCACCCTGTGAGCAGAGGGCTATGTGCCTTTACATCCCAGTGGTGGGGCTATTCCTCTGTGTTTGGAAGCAGGGCAGGCTGGCTGGTGCTGCTCGCTCATTGGTCGAATGGACCAGGGGCGTGGTTTCCGGAACCAGGAGGCGGGCCCAGGCCCACAGCTGAGCCAGGTTAAGTCAAGGATGGGGCGGGGCCAGGTGAGCAGCTGGAGGCGGTCACGGGAACACGGGGGCGGGGCCAGGTGAACAGCCTGAAGTGGTGAGGTAAGCAGGAGAGAGGGTCGCAGGCAGGGACAAGGGTGACCAGCAGGCGGGTCTGCCGGCGGCAGGGACCTAAAGAGGGGGCCCGGCGGCTTGGCCGGCCCCTTAGCTGACCTGCGGGAAGCGGTCAAGGGAAGAGTGGGTTGGGGCCGGTGTCAAAAGCTGGAGGTGGTCCAGTGGTGAAGGCCCTGGGGCCCCGTGAAGGTGCCCCCGGAGCACAAAGTGATTTTCTCGGACTTGACACAGCTCTCTCCCCGTTCTCAAAGGCTAACCGTAACCCTAAAACTAAGCCTATCTCTCAACCTAACCCTCACCAGTGGCTAAGGCCCTGGGGCCCTGTGAAACCTGGACGAGGGTCTCAAGTGCCCACAAAAGCCTCACCTGCCTGAGCTTCACACTGGATGCCAGCAAGAGGAACCCTTGTCCTCAGGGCAGGGCGTTCCAGGCGAATGGGGTGGAAAGCAGGCCCCCGGGGCCGGGCCACCAGACCAGTCAGAACCTCCGGAGGGGCCGGGGAGGTGCCCCCAGAGTGGAAAGTGATGATTTCTCGGACTTGACACAGCTCTCTCCCGGTTGTCAAAGCCTATAGGCAGGGCTCTGGGCGTCCCAGGACACTCTGCTCTGAGCTGCCCTTTGTTGGGGGCGATGGGGGCCGGGGCGGGGGGGTTAGAGGGCCGGCCCCGAGGCTCCTGGAGGCCCCTGGGTGTCCTGAAGGGAGGGCTGGCTGGTCTGCCCACGCTTGGGGACCTGGGAGGCACCCTGTGAGCAGAGGGCTATGTGCCTTTACATCCCAGTGGTGGGGGCTATTCCTCTGTGTTTGGAAGCAGGGCAGACTGGCTGGTGCTGCTCGCTCATTGGTCGAATGGACCAGGGGCGTGGTTTCCGGAACCAGGAGGCGGGCCCAGGCCCACAGCTGAGCCAGGTCAAGTCAAGGCGGGGGCGGGGCCAGGTGAGCAGCTGGAGGCGGTCACGGGATCACGGGGGCGGGGCCAGGTGAACAGCCTGAAGTGGTGAGGTAAGCAGGAGAGAGGGTCGCGGGCAGGGACACGGGTGACCAGCAGGCGGGTCTGCCGGCAGCATGTACCTAAAGAGGGGGCCCGGCGGCTTGGACGGCCCCTTAGCTGACCTGCGGGAAGCGGTCAAGGGAAGAGTGGGTTGGGGCCGGTGTCAAAAGCTGGAGGTGGTACAGTGGGGAAGGCCCTGGGGCCCGGTGAAGGTGCCCCAGGAGCGCAAAGTGATTTTCTCGGACTTGACACAGCTCTCTCCCCGTTGTCAAAGGCTAACCCTAACCCTAAAACTAAGCCTATCCCTCAACCTAACCCTCACCAGTGGCTAAGGCCCTGGGGCCCTGTGAAACCTGGACGAGGGTCTCAAGTGCCCACAAAAGCCTCACCTGCCTGAGCTTCAGACTGGATGCCAGCAAGAGGGACCCTTGTCCTCAGGGCAGGGCGTTCCAGGCGAATGGGGCAGAAAGCAGGCCCCGGGGCGGGGCCACCAGACCAGTCAGAACCTCCGGAGGGGCCGGGGAGGTGCCCCCAGAGTGGAAAGTGATAATTTCTCGGACTTGACACAGCTCTCTCCCGGTTGTCAAAGCCCATAGGCAGGGCTCTGGGCGTCCCAGGACACTCTCCTCTGAGCTGCCCTTTGGTGGGAGCGGTGGGGGCCGGGGCGGGGGGGTTAGAGGGCCGGCCCCGAGGCTCATGGAGGACCCTGGGTGTCCTGAAGGGATGGCTGGCTGGTCTGCCCACGCTTGGGTACCTGGGAGGCACCCTGTGAGCAGAGGGCTATGTGCCTTTACATCCCAGTGGTGGGGGCTATTCCTCTGTGTTTGGGAGCAGGGCAGACTGGCTGGTGCTGCTCGCTCATTGGTCGAATGGACCAGGGGCGTGGTTTCCGGAACCAGGAGGCGGGCCCAGACCCACAGCTGAGCCAGGTCAAGTCAAGGCGGGGGCGGGGCCAGGTGAGCAGCTGGAGGCGGTCACGGGATCAAGGGGGCGGGGCCAGGTGAACAGCCTGAAGTGGTGAGGTAAGCAGGAGAGAGGGTCGCGGGCAGGGACACGGGTGACCAGCAGGCGGGTCTGCTGGCGGCAGGGACCTAAAGAGGGGGCCCGGCGGCTTGGCCGGCCCCTTAGCTGACCTGCGGGAAGCGGTCAAGGGAAGAGTGGGTTGGGGCCGGTGTCAAAAGCTGGAGGTGGTCCAGTGGGGAAGGCCCTGGGGCCCGGTGAAGGTGCCCCAGGAGCGCAAAGTGATTTTCTCGGACTTGACACAGCTCTCTCCCCATTGTCAAAGGCTCACCCTAACCCTAAAACTAAGCCTATCCCTCAACCTAACCCTCACCAGTGGCTAAGGCCCTGGGGCCCTGTGAAACCTGGACGTGGGTCTCAAGTGCCCACAAAAGCCTCACCTGCCTGAGCTTCAGACTGGATGCCAGCAAGAGGGACCCTTGTCCTCAGGGCAGGGCGTTCCAGGCGAATGGGGCAGAAAGCAGGCCCCCGGGGCCGGGCCACCAGACCACTCAGAACCTCCGGAGGTGCCGGGGAGGTGCCCCTAGAGTGGAAAGTGATGATTTCTCGGACTTGGCACAGCTCTCTCCCGGTTTTCAAAGCCCATAGGCAGGGCTCTGGGCGTCCCGGGACACTCTGCTCTGAGCTGCCCTTTGGTGGGAGGGATGGGGGCTGGGGCAGGGGGGTTAGAGGGCCGGCCCCGAGGCTCATGGAGGCCCCTGGGTGTCCTGACGGGAGGGCTGGCTGGTCTGCCCACGCTTGGGGACCTGGGAGGCACCCTGTGAGCAGAGGGCTATGTGCCTTTACCTCCCAGTGGTGGGGGCTATTCCTTTGTGTTTGGGAGCAGGGCAGACTGGCTGGTGCTGCTCGCTCATTGGTCGAATGGACCAGGGGCGTGGTTTCCGGAACCAGGAGGCGGGCCCAGGCCCACAGCTGAGCCAGGTCAAGTCAAGGCGGGGGCGGGGCCAGGTGAGCAGCTGGAGGCGGTCACGGGATCAAGGGGGCGGGGCCAGGTGAACAGCCTGAAGTGGTTAGGTAAGCAGAAGAGAGGGTGGCGGGCAGGGACACGGGTGACCAGCAGGCGGGTCTGCCGGCAGCAGGGACCTAAAGAGGGGTCCCGCGGCTTGGCCGGCCCCTTAGCTGACCTGCGGGAAGCGGTCAAGGGAAGAGTGGGTTGGGGCCGGTGTCAAAAGCTGGAGGAGGTCCAGTGGGGAAGGCCCTGGGGCCCGGTGAAGGTGCCCCAGGAGCGCAAAGTGATTTTCTCGGACTTGACACAGCTCTCTCCCCGTTGTCAAAGGCTCACCCTCAACCTAAAACTAAGCCTATACCTCAACCTAACCCTCACCAGTGGCTAAGGCCCTGGGGCCCTGTGAAACCTGGACGAGGGTCTCAAGTGCCCACAAAAGCCTCACCTGCCTGAGCTTCAGACTGGATGCCAGCAAGAGGGACCCTTGTCCTCAGGGCAGGGCGTTCCAGGCGAATGGGGCAGAAAGCAGGCCCCGGGGCCGGGCCACCAGACCAGTCAGAACCTCCGGAGGGGCCGGGGAGGTGCCCCCAGAGTGGAAAGTGATAATTTCTCGGAGTTGACACAGCTCTCTCCCGGTTGTCAAAGCCCATAGGCAGGGCTCTGGGCGTCCCAGGACACTCTCCTCTGAGCTGCCCTTTGGTGGGAGCGGTGGGGGCCGGGGCGGGGGGCTTAGAGGGCCGGCCCCGAGGCTCATGGAGGCCCCTGGGTGTCCTGAAGGGATGGCTGGCTGGTCTGCCCACGCTTGGGGACCTGGGAGGCACCCTGTGAGCAGAGGGCTATGTGCCTTTACATCCCAGTGGTGGGGCTATTCCTCTGTGTTTGGGAGCAGGGCAGGCTGGCTGGTGCTGCTCGCTCATTGGTCGAATGGACCAGGGGCGTGGTTTCCGGAACCAGGAGGCGGGCCCAGGCCCACAGCTGAGCCAGGTTAAGTCAAGGATGGGGCGGGGCCAGGTGAGCAGCTGGAGGCGGTCACGGGAACACGGGGGCGGGGCCAGGTGAACAGCCTGAAGTGGTGAGGTAAGCAGGAGAGAGGGTCGCAGGCAGGGACAAGGGTGACCAGCAGGCGGGTCTGCCGGCGGCAGGGACCTAAAGAGGGGGCCCGGCGGCTTGGCCGGCCCCTTAGCTGACCTGCGGGAAGCGGTCAAGGGAAGAGTGGGTTGGGGCCGGTGTCAAAAGCTGGAGGTGGTCCAGTGGTGAAGGCCCTGGGGCCCCGTGAAGGTGCCCCCGGAGCACAAAGTGATTTTCTCGGACTTGACACAGCTCTCTCCCCGTTCTCAAAGGCTAACCGTAACCCTAAAACTAAGCCTATCCCTCAACCTAACCCTCACCAGTGGCTAAGGCCCTGGGGCCCTGTGAAACCTGGACGAGGGTCTCAAGTGCCCACAAAAGCCTCACCTGCCTGAGCTTCAGACTGGATGCCAGCAAGAGGGACCCTTGTCCTCAGGGCAGGGCGTTCCAGGGGAATGGGGCGGAAAGCAGGCCCCCGGGGCCGGGCCACCAGACCAATCAGAACCTCCGGAGGGGGCGGGGAGGTGCCCCCAGAGTGGAAAGTGATAATTTCTCGGACTTGACACAGCTCTCTCCCGGTTGTCAAAGCCCATAGGCAGGGCTCTGGGCGTCCCAGGACACTCTGCTCTGAGCTGCCCTTTGGTGGGAGCCATGGGGGCCGGGGCGGGGGTGTTAGAGGGCCGGCCCCGAGGCTCATGGAGGCCCCTGGGTGACCTGAAGGGAGGGCTGGCTGGTCTGCCCACGCTTGGGGACCTGGGAGGCACCCTGTGAGCAGAGGGCTATGTGCCTTTACATCCCAGTGGTGGGGGCTATTCCTTTGTGTTTGGGAGCAGGGCAGACTGGCTGGTGCTGCTCGCTCATTGGTCGAATGGACCAGGGGCGTGGTTTCCGGAACCAGGAGGCGGGCCCAGGCCCACAGCTGAGCCAGGTCAAGTCAAGGCGGGGGCGGGGCCAGGTGAGCAGCTGGAGGCGGTCACGGGATCAAGGGGGCGGGGCCAGGTGAACAGCCTGAAGTGGTGAGGTAAGCAGGAGAGAGGGTCGCGGGCAGGGACACGGGTGACCAGCAGGCGGGTCTGCCGGCGGCAGGGACCTAAAGAGGGGCCCAGCGGCTTGGCCGGCCCCTTAGCTGACCTGCGGGAAGCGGTCAAGGGAAGAGTGTGTTGGGGCCGGTGTCAAAAGCTGGAGGTGGTCCAGTGGGGAAGGCCCTGGGGCCCGGTGAAGGTGCCCCAGGAGCGCAAAGTGATTTTCTCGGACTTGACACAGCTCTCTCCCCGTTGTCAAAGGCTCACACTAACCCTAAAACTAAGCCTATCCCTCAACCTAACCCTCACCAGTGGCTAAGGCCCTGGGGCCCTGTGAAACCTGGACGAGGGTCTCAAGTGCCCACAAAAGCGTCACCTGCCTGAGCTTCAGACTGGATGCCAGCAAGAGGGACCCTTGTCCTCAGGGCAGGGCGTTCCAGGCGAATGGGGCGGAAAGCAGGCCCCCGGGGCCGGGCCACCAGACCAGTCAGAACCTCCGGAGGGGTCGGGGAGGTGCCCCCAGAGTGGAAAGTGATAATTTCTCGGACTTGACACAGCTCTCTCCCGGTTGTCAAAGCCCATAGGAAGGTCTGTGGGTGTCCCAGGACACTCTGCTGTGAGCTGCCCTTTGGTGTGAGCGATGGGGACCGGGGGTGGAAGGGTGTGAGGGAGGAGGGCCGGCCCCGAGGCTCATGGAGGACCCTGGGTGTCCTGAAGGGAGGGCTGGCTGGTCTGCCCACGCTTGGGGACCTGGGAGGCACCCTGTGAGCAGAGGGCTATGTGCCTTTACATCCCAGTGGTGGGGGCTATTCCTCTGTGTTTGGGAGCAGGGCAGACTGGCTGGTGCTGCTCGATCATTGGTCGAATGGACCAGGGGCGTGGTTTCCGGAACCAGGAGGCGGGCCCAGGCCCACAGCTGAGCCAGGTCAAGTCAAGGCGGGGGCGGGGCCAGGTGAGCAGCTGGAGGCGGTCACGGGATCAAGGGGGCGGGGCCAGGTGAACAGCCTGAAGTGGTGACGTAAGCAGGAGAGAGGGTCGCGGGCAGGGACACGGGTGACCAGCAGGCGGGTCTGCCGGCGGCAGGGACCTAAAGAGGGGGCCCGGCGGCTTGGCCGGCCCCTTAGCTGACCTGCGGGAAGCGGTCAAGGGAAGAGTGGGTTGGGGCCGGTGTCAAAAGCTGGAGGAGGTCCAGTGGGGAAGGCCCTGGGGCCCGGTGAAGGTGCCCCAGGGGCGCAAAGTGATTTTCTCGGACTTGACACAGCTCTCTCTCCGTTGTCAAAGGCTCACCCTAAACCTAAAACTAAGCCTATACCTCAACCTAACCCTCACCAGTGGCTAAGGCCCTGGGGCCCTGTGAAACCTGGACGATTGTCTCAAGTGCCCACAAAAGCCTTACCTGCCTGAGCTTCAGACTGGATGCCAGCAAGAGGGACCCTTGTCCTCAGGGCAGGGCGTTCCAGGCGAATGGGGCGGAAAGCAGGCCCCCGGGGGCCGGGCCACCAGACCAGTCAGAACCTCCGGAGGTGCCGGGGAGGTTCCCCTAGAGTGGAAAGTGATGATTTTTCGGACTTGACACAGCTCTCTCCCGGTTTTCAAAGCCCATAGGAAGGGCTCTGGGCGTCCCAGGACAATCTGCTGTGAGCTGCCCTTTGGTGGGAGTGATGGGGGCCGGGGCGGGGGGGTTAGAGGGCCGGCCCCGAGGCTCATGGAGGCCCCTGGGTGTCCTGAAGGGAGGGCTGGCTGGTCTGCCCACGCTTGGGGCCTGGGAGGCACCCTGTGAGCAGAGGGCTATGTGCCTTTACCTCCCAGTGGTGGGGGCTATTCCTTTGTGTTTGGGAGCAGGGCAGACTGGCTGGTGCTGCTCGCTCATTGGTCGAATGGACCAGGGGCGTGGTTTCCGGAACCAGGAGGCGGGCCCAGGCCCACAGCTGAGCCAGGTCAAGTCAAGGCGGGGGCGGGGCCAGGTGAGCAGCTGGAGGCGGTCACGGGATCAAGGGGGCGGGGCCAGGTGAACAGCCTGAAGTGGTTAGGTAAGCAGAAGAGAGGGTGGCGGGCAGGGACACGGGTGACCAGCAGGCGGGTCTGCCGGCGGCAGGGACCTAAAGAGGGGGCCCGGCGGCTTGGCCGGCCCCTTAGCTGACCTGCGGGAAGCGGTCAAGGGAAGAGTGGGTTGGGGCCGGTGTCTAAAGCTGGAGGAGGTCCAGTGGGGAAGGCCCTGGGGCCCGGTGAAGGTGCCCCAGGAGCGCAAAGTGATTTTCTCGGACTTGACACAGCTCTCTCCCCGTTGTCAAAGGCTCACCCTCAACCTAAAACTAAGCCTATACCTCAACCTAACCCTCACCAGTGGCTAAGGCCCTGGGGCCCTGTGAAACCTGGACGAGGGTCTCAAGTGCCCACAAAAGCCTCACCTGCCTGAGCTTCAGACTGGATGCCAGCAAGAGGGACCCTTGTCCTCAGGGCAGGGCGTTCCAGGCGAATGGGGCAGAAAGCAGGCCCCGGGGCGGGGCCACCAGACCAGTCAGAACCTCCGGAGGGGCCGGGGAGGTGCCCCCAGAGTGGAAAGTGATAATTTCTCGGACTTGACACAGCTCTCTCCCGGTTGTCAAAGCCCATAGGCAGGGCTCTGGGCGTCCCAGGACACTCTCCTCTGAGCTGCCCTTTGGTGGGAGCGGTGGGGGCCGGGGCGGGGGGGTTAGAGGGCCGGCCCCGAGGCTCATGGAGGACCCTGGGTGTCCTGAAGGGATGGCTGGCTGGTCTGCCCACGCTTGGGTACCTGGGAGGCACCCTGTGAGCAGAGGGCTATGTGCCTTTACATCCCAGTGGTGGGGGCTATTCCTCTGTGTTTGGGAGCAGGGCAGACTGGCTGGTGCTGCTCGCTCATTGGTCGAATGGACCAGGGGCGTGGTTTCCGGAACCAGGAGGCGGGCCCAGACCCACAGCTGAGCCAGGTCAAGTCAAGGCGGGGGCGGGGCCAGGTGAGCAGCTGGAGGCGGTCACGGGATCAAGGGGGCGGGGCCAGGTGAACAGCCTGAAGTGGTGAGGTAAGCAGGAGAGAGGGTCGCGGGCAGGGACACGGGTGACCAGCAGGCGGGTCTGCTGGCGGCAGGGACCTAAAGAGGGGGCCCGGCGGCTTGGCCGGCCCCTTAGCTGACCTGCGGGAAGCGGTCAAGGGAAGAGTGGGTTGGGGCCGGTGTCAAAAGCTGGAGGTGGTCCAGTGGGGAAGGCCCTGGGGCCCGGTGAAGGTGCCCCAGGAGCGCAAAGTGATTTTCTCGGACTTGACACAGCTCTCTCCCCATTGTCAAAGGCTCACCCTAACCCTAAAACTAAGCCTATCCCTCAACCTAACCCTCACCAGTGGCTAAGGCCCTGGGGCCCTGTGAAACCTGGACGTGGGTCTCAAGTGCCCACAAAAGCCTCACCTGCCTGAGCTTCAGACTGGATGCCAGCAAGAGGGACCCTTGTCCTCAGGGCAGGGCGTTCCAGGCGAATGGGGCAGAAAGCAGGCCCCCGGGGCCGGGCCACCAGACCACTCAGAACCTCCGGAGGTGCCGGGGAGGTGCCCCTAGAGTGGAAAGTGATGATTTCTCGGACTTGGCACAGCTCTCTCCCGGTTTTCAAAGCCCATAGGCAGGGCTCTGGGCGTCCCGGGACACTCTGCTCTGAGCTGCCCTTTGGTGGGAGGGATGGGGGCTGGGGCAGGGGGGTTAGAGGGCCGGCCCCGAGGCTCATGGAGGCCCCTGGGTGTCCTGACGGGAGGGCTGGCTGGTCTGCCCACGCTTGGGGACCTGGGAGGCACCCTGTGAGCAGAGGGCTATGTGCCTTTACCTCCCAGTGGTGGGGGCTATTCCTTTGTGTTTGGGAGCAGGGCAGACTGGCTGGTGCTGCTCGCTCATTGGTCGAATGGACCAGGGGCGTGGTTTCCGGAACCAGGAGGCGGGCCCAGGCCCACAGCTGAGCCAGGTCAAGTCAAGGCGGGGGCGGGGCCAGGTGAGCAGCTGGAGGCGGTCACGGGATCAAGGGGGCGGGGCCAGGTGAACAGCCTGAAGTGGTTAGGTAAGCAGAAGAGAGGGTGGCGGGCAGGGACACGGGTGACCAGCAGGCGGGTCTGCCGGCAGCAGGGACCTAAAGAGGGGTCCCGCGGCTTGGCCGGCCCCTTAGCTGACCTGCGGGAAGCGGTCAAGGGAAGAGTGGGTTGGGGCCGGTGTCAAAAGCTGGAGGAGGTCCAGTGGGGAAGGCCCTGGGGCCCGGTGAAGGTGCCCCAGGAGCGCAAAGTGATTTTCTCGGACTTGACACAGCTCTCTCCCTGTTGTCAAAGGCTCACCCTCAACCTAAAACTAAGCCTATACCTCAACCTAACCCTCACCAGTGGCTAAGGCCCTGGGGCCCTGTGAAACCTGGACGAGGGTCTCAAGTGCCCACAAAAGCCTCACCTGCCTGAGCTTCAGACTGGATGCCAGCAAGAGGGACCCTTGTCCTCAGGGCAGGGCGTTCCAGGCGAATGGGGCAGAAAGCAGGCCCCGGGGCCGGGCCACCAGACCAGTCAGAACCTCCGGAGGGGCCGGGGAGGTGCCCCCAGAGTGGAAAGTGATAATTTCTCGGACTTGACACAGCTCTCTCCCGGTTGTCAAAGCCCATAGGCAGGGCTCTGGGCGTCCCAGGACACTCTCCTCTGAGCTGCCCTTTGGTGGGAGCGGTGGGGGCCGGGGCGGGGGGGTTAGAGGGCCGGCCCCGAGGCTCATGGAGGCCCCTGGGTGTCCTGAAGGGATGGCTGGCTGGTCTGCCCACGCTTGGGGACCTGGGAGGCACCCTGTGAGCAGAGGGCTATGTGCCTTTACATCCCAGTGGTGGGGCTATTCCTCTGTGTTTGGGAGCAGGGCAGGCTGGCTGGTGCTGCTCACTCATTGGTCGAATGGACCAGGGGCGTGGTTTCCGGAACCAGGAGGCGGGCCCAGGCCCACAGCTGAGCCAGTTCAAGTCAAGGCGGGGGCGGGGCCAGGTGAGCAGCTGGAGGCGGTCACGGGAACACGGGGGCGGGGCCAGGTGAACAGCCTGAAGTGGTGAGGTAAGCAGGAGAGAGGGTCGCAGGCAGGGACAAGGGTGACCAGCAGGCGGGTCTGCCGGCGGCAGGGACCTAAAGAGGGGGCCCGGCGGCTTGGCCGGCCCCTTAGCTGACCTGCGGGAAGCGGTCAAGGGAAGAGTGGGTTGGGGCCGGTGTCAAAAGCTGGAGGTGGTCCAGTGGTGAAGGCCCTGGGGCCCCGTGAAGGTGCCCCCGGAGCACAAAGTGATTTTCTCGGACTTGACACAGCTCTCTCCCCGTTCTCAAAGGCTAACCATAACCCTAAAACTAAGCCTATCCCTCAACCTAACCCTCACCAGTGGCTAAGGCCCTGGGGCCCTGTGAAACCTGGACGAGGGTCTCAAGTGCCCACAAAAGCCTCACCTGCCTGAGCTTCAGACTGGATGCCAGCAAGAGGGACCCTTGTCCTCAGGGCAGGGCGTTCCAGGGGAATGGGGCGGAAAGCAGGCCCCCGGGGCCGGGCCACCAGACCAATCAGAACCTCCGGAGGGGGCGGGGAGGTGCCCCCAGAGTGGAAAGTGATAATTTCTCGGACTTGACACAGCTCTCTCCCGGTTGTCAAAGCCCATAGGCAGGGCTCTGGGCGTCCCAGGACACTCTGCTCTGAGCTGCCCTTTGGTGGGAGCCATGGGGGCCGGGGCGGGGGTGTTAGAGGGCCGGCCCCGAGGCTCATGGAGGCCCCTGGGTGACCTGAAGGGAGGGCTGGCTGGTCTGCCCACGCTTGGGGACCTGGGAGGCACCCTGTGAGCAGAGGGCTATGTGCCTTTACATCCCAGTGGTGGGGGCTATTCCTTTGTGTTTGGGAGCAGGGCAGACTGGCTGGTGCTGCTCGCTCATTGGTCGAATGGACCAGGGGCGTGGTTTCCGGAACCAGGAGGCGGGCCCAGGCCCACAGCTGAGCCAGGTCAAGTCAAGGCGGGGGCGGGGCCAGGTGAGCAGCTGGAGGCGGTCACGGGATCAAGGGGGCGGGGCCAGGTGAACAGCCTGAAGTGGTGAGGTAAGCAGGAGAGAGGGTCGCGGGCAGGGACACGGGTGACCAGCAGGCGGGTCTGCCGGCGGCAGGGACCTAAAGAGGGGCCCAGCGGCTTGGCCGGCCCCTTAGCTGACCTGCGGGAAGCGGTCAAGGGAAGAGTGTGTTGGGGCCGGTGTCAAAAGCTGGAGGTGGTCCAGTGGGGAAGGCCCTGGGGCCCGGTGAAGGTGCCCCAGGAGCGCAAAGTGATTTTCTCGGACTTGACACAGCTCTCTCCCCGTTGTCAAAGGCTCACACTAACCCTAAAACTAAGCCTATCCCTCAACCTAACCCTCACCAGTGGCTAAGGCCCTGGGGCCCTGTGAAACCTGGACGAGGGTCTCAAGTGCCCACAAAAGCCTCACCTGCCTGAGCTTCAGACTGGATGCCAGCAAGAGGGACCCTTGTCCTCAGGGCAGGGCGTTCCAGGCGAATGGGGCGGAAAGCAGGCCCCCGGGGCCGGGCCACCAGACCAGTCAGAACCTCCGGAGGGGTCGGGGAGGTGCCCCCAGAGTGGAAAGTGATAATTTCTCGGACTTGACACAGCTCTCTCCCGGTTTTCAAAGCCCATAGGAAGGTCTGTGGGTGTCCCAGGACACTCTGCTGTGAGCTGCCCTTTGGTGTGAGCGATGGGGACCGGGGGTGGAAGGGTGTGAGGGAGGAGGGCCGGCCCCGAGGCTCATGGAGGACCCTGGGTGTCCTGAAGGGAGGGCTGGCTGGTCTGCCCACGCTTGGGGACCTGGGAGGCACCCTGTGAGCAGAGGGCTATGTGCCTTTACATCCCAGTGGTGGGGGCTATTCCTCTGTGTTTGGGAGCAGGGCAGACTGGCTGGTGCTGCTCGATCATTGGTCGAATGGACCAGGGGCGTGGTTTCCGGAACCAGGAGGCGGGCCCAGGCCCACAGCTGAGCCAGGTCAAGTCAAGGCGGGGGCGGGGCCAGGTGAGCAGCTGGAGGCGGTCACGGGATCAAGGGGGCGGGGCCAGGTGAACAGCCTGAAGTGGTGACGTAAGCAGGAGAGAGGGTCGCGGGCAGGGACACGGGTGACCAGCAGGCGGGTCTGCCGGCGGCAGGGACCTAAAGAGGGGGCCCGGCGGCTTGGCCGGCCCCTTAGCTGACCTGCGGGAAGCGGTCAAGGGAAGAGTGGGTTGGGGCCGGTGTCAAAAGCTGGAGGTGGTCCAGTGGGGAAGGCCCTGGGGCCCGGTGAAGGTGCCCCAGGAGCGCAAAGTGATTTTCTCGGACTTGACACAGCTCTCTCCGCGTTGTCAAAGGCTCACCCTAACCCTAAAACTAAGCCTATCCCTCAACCTAACCCTCACCAGTGGCTAAGGCCCTGGGGCCCTGTGAAACCTGGACGAGGGTCTCAAGTGCCCACAAAAGCCTCACCTGCCTGAGCTTCAGACTGGATGCCAGCAAGAGGGACCCTTGTCCTCAGGGCAGGGCGTTCCAGGCGAATGGGGCAGAAAGCAGGCCCCCGGGGCCGGGCCACCAGACCACTCAGAACCTCCGGAGGTGCCGGGGAGGTGCCCCTAGAGTGGAAAGTGATGATTTCTCGGACTTGGCACAGCTCTCTCCCGGTTTTCAAAGCCCATAGGCAGGGCTCTGGGCGTCCCGGGACACTCTGCTCTGAGCTGCCCTTTGGTGGGAGGGATGGGGGCTGGGGCAGGGGGGTTAGAGGGCCGGCCCCGAGGCTCATGGAGGCCCCTGGGTGTCCTGACGGGAGGGCTGGCTGGTCTGCCCACGCTTGGGGACCTGGGAGGCACCCTGTGAGCAGAGGGCTATGTGCCTTTACCTCCCAGTGGTGGGGGCTATTCCTTTGTGTTTGGGAGCAGGGCAGACTGGCTGGTGCTGCTCGCTCATTGGTCGAATGGACCAGGGGCGTGGTTTCCGGAACCAGGAGGCGGGCCCAGGCCCACAGCTGAGCCAGGTCAAGTCAAGGCGGGGGCGGGGCCAGGTGAGCAGCTGGAGGCGGTCACGGGATCAAGGGGGCGGGGCCAGGTGAACAGCCTGAAGTGGTTAGGTAAGCAGAAGAGAGGGTGGCGGGCAGGGACACGGGTGACCAGCAGGCGGGTCTGCCGGCAGCAGGGACCTAAAGAGGGGTCCCGCGGCTTGGCCGGCCCCTTAGCTGACCTGCGGGAAGCGGTCAAGGGAAGAGTGGGTTGGGGCCGGTGTCAAAAGCTGGAGGAGGTCCAGTGGGGAAGGCCCTGGGGCCCGGTGAAGGTGCCCCAGGAGCGCAAAGTGATTTTCTCGGACTTGACACAGCTCTCTCCCCATTGTCAAAGGCTCACCCTAACCCTAAAACTAAGCCTATCCCTCAACCTAACCCTCACCAGTGGCTAAGGCCCTGGGGCCCTGTGAAACCTGGACGAGGGTCTCAAGTGCCCACAAAAGCCTCACCTGCCTGAGCTTCAGACTGGATGCCAGCAAGAGGGACCCTTGTCCTCAGGGCAGGGCGTTCCAGGCGAATGGGGCAGAAAGCAGGCCCCCGGGGCCGGGCCACCAGACCACTCAGAACCTCCGGAGGTGCCGGGGAGGTGCCCCTAGAGTGGAAAGTGATGATTTCTCGGACTTGGAACAGCTCTCTCCCGGTTTTCAAAGCCCATAGGCAGGGCTCTGGGCGTCCCGGGACACTCTGCTCTGAGCTGCCCTTTGGTGGGAGGGATGGGGGCTGGGGCAGGGGGGTTAGAGGGCCGGCCCCGAGGCTCATGGAGGCCCCTGGGTGTCCTGACGGGAGGGCTGGCTGGTCTGCCCACGCTTGGGGACCTGGGAGGCACCCTGTGAGCAGAGGGCTATGTGCCTTTACCTCCCAGTGGTGGGGGCTATTCCTTTGTGTTTGGGAGCAGGGCAGACTGGCTGGTGCTGCTCGCTCATTGGTCGAATGGACCAGGGGCGTGGTTTCCGGAACCAGGAGGGGGGCCCAGGCCCACAGCTGAGCCAGGTCAAGTCAAGGCGGGGGCGGGGCCAGGTGAGCAGCTGGAGGCGGTCACGGGATCAAGGGGGCGGGGCCAGGTGAACAGCCTGAAGTGGTTAGGTAAGCAGAAGAGAGGGTGGCGGGCAGGGACACGGGTGACCAGCAGGCGGGTCTGCCGGCAGCAGGGACCTAAAGAGGGGTCCCGCGGCTTGGCCGGCCCCTTAGCTGACCTGCGGGAAGCGGTCAAGGGAAGAGTGGGTTGGGGCCGGTGTCAAAAGCTGGAGGAGGTCCAGTGGGGAAGGCCCTGGGGCCCGGTGAAGGTGCCCCAGGAGCGCAAAGTGATTTTCTCGGACTTGACACAGCTCTCTCCCCGTTGTCAAAGGCTCACCCTCAACCTAAAACTAAGCCTATACCTCAACCTAACCCTCACCAGTGGCTAAGGCCCTGGGGCCCTGTGAAACCTGGACGAGGGTCTCAAGTGCCCACAAAAGCCTCACCTGCCTGAGCTTCAGACTGGATGCCAGCAAGAGGGACCCTTGTCCTCAGGGCAGGGCGTTCCAGGCGAATGGGGCAGAAAGCAGGCCCCGGGGCCGGGCCACCAGACCAGTCAGAACCTCCGGAGGGGCCGGGGAGGTGCCCCCAGAGTGGAAAGTGATAATTTCTCGGACTTGACACAGCTCTCTCCCGGTTGTCAAAGCCCATAGGCAGGGCTCTGGGCGTCCCAGGACACTCTCCTCTGAGCTGCCCTTTGGTGGGAGCGGTGGGGGCCGGGGCGGGGGGGTTAGAGGGCCGGCCCCGAGGCTCATGGAGGCCCCTGGGTGTCCTGAAGGGATGGCTGGCTGGTCTGCCCACGCTTGGGGACCTGGGAGGCACCCTGTGAGCAGAGGGCTATGTGCCTTTACATCCCAGTGGTGGGGCTATTCCTCTGTGTTTGGGAGCAGGGCAGGCTGGCTGGTGCTGCTCACTCATTGGTCGAATGGACCAGGGGCGTGGTTTCCGGAACCAGGAGGCGGGCCCAGGCCCACAGCTGAGCCAGGTTAAGTCAAGGATGGGGCGGGGCCAGGTGAGCAGCTGGAGGCGGTCACGGGAACACGGGGGCGGGGCCAGGTGAACAGCCTGAAGTGGTGAGGTAAGCAGGAGAGAGGGTCGCAGGCAGGGACAAGGGTGACCAGCAGGCGGGTCTGCCGGCGGCAGGGACCTAAAGAGGGGGCCCGGCGGCTTGGCCGGCCCCTTAGCTGACCTGCGGGAAGCGGTCAAGGGAAGAGTGGGTTGGGGCCGGTGTCAAAAGCTGGAGGTGGTCCAGTGGTGAAGGCCCTGGGGCCCCGTGAAGGTGCCCCCGGAGCACAAAGTGATTTTCTCGGACTTGACACAGCTCTCTCCCCGTTCTCAAAGGCTAACCGTAACCCTAAAACTAAGCCTATCCCTCCACCTAACCCTCACCAGTGGCTAAGGCCCTGGGGCCCTGTGAAACCTGGACGGGGGTCTCAAGTGCCCACAAAAGCCTCACCTGCCTGAGCTTCAGACTGGATGCCAGCAAGAGGGACCCTTGTCCTCAGGGCAGGGCGTTCCAGGGGAATGGGGCGGAAAGCAGGCCCCCGGGGCCGGGCCACCAGACCAATCAGAACCTCCGGAGGGGGCGGGGAGGTGCCCCCAGAGTGGAAAGTGATAATTTCTCGGACTTGACACAGCTCTCTCCCGGTTGTCAAAGCCCATAGGCAGGGCTCTGGGCGTCCCAGGACACTCTGCTCTGAGCTGCCCTTTGGTGGGAGCCATGGGGGCCGGGGCGGGGGTGTTAGAGGGCCGGCCCCGAGGCTCATGGAGGCCCCTGGGTGACCTGAAGGGAGGGCTGGCTGGTCTGCCCACGCTTGGGGACCTGGGAGGCACCCTGTGAGCAGAGGGCTATGTGCCTTTACATCCCAGTGGTGGGGGCTATTCCTTTGTGTTTGGGAGCAGGGCAGACTGGCTGGTGCTGCTCGCTCATTGGTCGAATGGACCAGGGGCGTGGTTTCCGGAACCAGGAGGCGGGCCCAGGCCCACAGCTGAGCCAGGTCAAGTCAAGGCGGGGGCGGGGCCAGGTGAGCAGCTGGAGGCGGTCACTGGATCAAGGGGGCGGGGCCAGGTGAACAGCCTGAAGTGGTGAGGTAAGCAGGAGAGAGGGTCGCGGGCAGGGACACGGGTGACCAGCAGGCGGGTCTGCTGGCAGCAGGGACCTCAAGAGGGGGCCCGGCGGCTTGGCCGGCCCCTTAGCTGACCTGCGGGAAGCAGTCAAGGGAAGAGAGGGTTGGGGCCGGTGTCAAAAGCTGGAGGTGGTCCAGTGGGGAAGGCCCTGGGGCCCGGTGAAGGTGCCCCAGGAGCGCCAAGTGATTTTCTCGGACTTGATACAGCTCTCTCCCCGTTGTCAAAGGCTAACCCTAACCCTAAAACTAAGCCTATCCCTCAACCTAACCCTCACCAGTGGCTAAGGCCCTGGGGCCCTGTGAAACCTGGACGAGGGTCTCAAGTGCCCACAAAAGCCTCACCTGCCTGAGCTTCAGACTGGATTCCAGCAAGAGGGACCCTTGTCCTCAGGGCAGGGCGTTCCAGGCGAATGGGGCAGAAAGCAGGCCCCCGGGGCCGTTCCACCAGACCAGTCAGAACCTCCGGAGGGGCCGGGGAGGTGCCCCCAGAGTGGAAAGTGATAATTTCTCGGACTTGACACAGCTCTCTCCCGGTTGTCAAAGCCCATAGGCAGGGCTCTGGGCGTCCCAGGACACTCGGCTCTGAGCTGCCCTTTGGTGGGAGCGATGTGGGCCGGGGCGGGGGGGTTAGAGGGCCGGCCCCGAGGCTCATGGAGGACCCTGGGTGTCCTGAAGGGAGGGCTGGCTGGTCTGCCCACGCTTGGGGACCTGGGAGGCACCCTGTGAGCAGAGGGCTATGTGCCTTTACATCCCAGTGGTGGGGGCTATTCCTCTGTGTTTGGGAGCAGGGCAGACTGGCTGGTGCTGCTCGCTCATTGGTCGAATGGACCAGGGGCGTGGTTTCCGGAACCAGGACGCGGGCCCAGGCCCACAGCTGAGCCTGGTCAAGTCAAGGCGGGGGCGGGGCCAGGTGAGCAGCTGGAGGCGGTCACGGGATCACGGGGGTGGGGCCAGGTGAACAGCCTGAAGTGGTGAGGTAAGCAGGAGAGAGGGTCGCGGGCAGGGACACGGGTGTCCAGCAGGCGGGTCTGCCGGCAGCATGTACCTAAAGAGGGGGCCCCGCGGCTTGGACAACCCCTTAGCTGACCTGCGGGAAGCGGTCAAGGGAAGAGTGGGTTGGGGCCGGTGTCAAAAGCTGGAGGTGGTACAGTGGGGAAGGCCCTGGGGCCCGGTGAAGGTGCCCCAGGAGCGCAAAGTGATTTTCTCGGACTTGACACAGCTCTCTTCCCGTTGTCAAAGGCTAACCGTAACCCTAAAACTAAGCCTATCCCTCAACCTAACCCTCACCAGTGGCTAAGGCCCTGGGGCCCTGTGAAACCTGCACGAGGGTCTCAAGTGCCCACAAAAGCCTCACCTGCCTGAGCTTCAGACTGGATGCCAGCAAGAGGGACCCTTGTCCTCAGGGCAGGGCGTTCCAGGCGAATGGGGCAGAAAGCAGGCCCCCGGGGCCGGGCCACCAGACCACTCAGAACCTCCGGAGGTGCCGGGGAGGTGCCCCTAGAGTGGAAAGTGATGATTTCTCGGACTTGGCACAGCTCTCTCCCGGTTTTCAAAGCCCATAGGCAGGGCTCTGGGCGTCCCGGGACACTCTGCTCTGAGCTGCCCTTTGGTGGGAGCGATGGGGGCCGGGGCAGGGGGGTTAGAGGGCCGGCCCCGAGGCTCATGGAGGCCCCTGGGTGTCCTGAAGGGAGGGCTGGCTGGTCTGCCCACGCTTGGGGACCTGGGGGGCACCCTGTGAGCAGAGGGCTATGTGCCTTTACCTCCCAGTGGTGGGGGCTATTCCTTTGTGTTTGGGAGCAGGGCAGACTGGCTGGTGCTGCTCGCTTATTCGTCGAATGGACCAGGGGCGTGGTTTCCGGAACCAGGAGGCGGGCCCAGGCCCACAGCTGAGCCAGTTCAAGTCAAGGCGGGGGCGGGGCCAGGTGAGCAGCTGGAGGCGGTCACGGGATCAAGGGGGCAGGGCCAGGTGAACAGCCTGAAGTGTTTAGGTAAGCAGAAGGGAGGGTCGCGGGCAGGGACACGGGTGAGCAGCAGGCGGGTCTGCCGGCGGCAGGGACCTAAAGAGGGGGCCCGGCGGCTTGGCCTGCCCCTTAGCTGACCTGCGGGAAGCGGTCAAGGGAAGAGTGGGTTGGGGCTGGTGTCAAAAGCTGGAGGAGGTCCAGTGGGGAAGGCCCTGGGGCCCGGTGAAGGTGCCCCAGGAGCGCAAAGTGATTTTCTCGGACTTGACACAGCTCTCTCCCCGTTGTCAAAGGCTAACCCTAACCCTAAAACTAAGCCTATCCCTCAACCTAACCCTCACCAGTGGCTAAGGCCCTGGGGCCCTGTGAAACCTGGACGAGGGTCTCAAGTGCCCACAAAAGCCTCACCTGCCTGAGCTTCAGACTGGATGCCAGCAACAGGGACCCTTGTCCTCAGGGCAGGGCGTTCCAGGCGAATGGGGCGGAAAGCAGGCCCCCGGGGCCGTTCCACCAGACCAGTCAGAACCTCCGGAGGGGCCGAGGAGGTGCCCCCAGAGTGGAAAGTGATAATTTCTCGGACTTGACACAGCTCTCTCCCGGTTGTCAAAGCCCATAGGCAGGGCTCTGGGCGTCCCAGGACACTCGGCTCTGAGCTGCCCTTTGGTGGGAGCGATGTGGGCCTGGGCGGGGGGGTTAGAGGGCCGGCCCCGAGGCTCATGGAGGACCCTGGGTGTCCTGAAGGGAGGGCTGGCTGGTCTGCCCACGCTTGGGGACCTGGGAGGCACCCTGTGAGCAGAGGGATATGTGCCTTTACATCCCAGTGGTGGGGGCTATTCCTCTGTGTTTGGGAGCAGGGCAGACTGGCTGGTGCTGCTCGCTCATTGGTCGAATGGACCAGGGGCGTGGTTTCCGGAACCAGGAGGCGGGCCCAGGCCCACAGCTGAGCCAGGTCAAGTCAAGGCGGGGGCGGGGCCAGGTGAGCAGCTGGAGGCGGTCACTGGATCAAGGGGGCGGGGCCAGGTGAACAGCCTGAAGTGGTGAGGTAAGCAGGAGAGAGGGTCGCGGGCAGGGACACGGGTGACCAGCAGGCGGGTCTGCTGGCGGCAGGGACCTCAAGAGGGGGCCCGGCGGCTTGGCCGGCCCCTTAGCTGACCTGCGGGAAGCGGTCAAGGGAAGAGAGGGTTGGGGCCGGTGTCAAAAGCTGGAGGTGGTCCAGTGGGGAAGGCCCTGGGGCCCGGTGAAGGTGCCCCAGGAGCGCCAAGTGATTTTCTCGGACTTGATACAGCTCTCTCCCCGTTGTCAAAGGCTAACCCTAACCCTAAAACTAAGCCTATCCCTCAACCTAACCCTCACCAGTGGCTAAGGCCCTGGGGCCCTGTGAAACCTGGACGAGGGTCTCAAGTGCCCACAAAAGCCTCACCTGCCTGAGCTTCAGACTGGATTCCAGCAAGAGGGACCCTTGTCCTCAGGGCAGGGCGTTCCAGGCGAATGGGGCAGAAAGCAGGCCCCCGGGGCCGTTCCACCAGACCAGTCAGAACCTCCGGAGGGGCCGGGGAGGTGCCCCCAGAGTGGAAAGTGATAATTTCTCGGACTTGACACAGCTCTCTCCCGGTTGTCAAAGCCCATAGGCAGGGCTCTGGGCGTCCCAGGACACTCGGCTCTGAGCTGCCCTTTGGTGGGAGCGATGTGGGCCGGGGCGGGGGGGTTAGAGGGCCGGCCCCGAGGCTCATGGAGGACCCTGGGTGTCCTGAAGGGAGGGCTGGCTGGTCTGCCCACGCTTGGGGACCTGGGAGGCACCCTGTGAGCAGAGGGCTATGTGCCTTTACATCCCAGTGGTGGGGGCTATTCCTCTGTGATTGGGAGCAGGGCAGACTGGCTGGTGCTGCTCGCTCATTGGTCGAATGGACCAGGGGCGTGGTTTCCGGAACCAGGAGGCGGGCCCAGGCCCACAGCTGAGCCAGGTCAAGTCAAGGCGGGGGCGGGGCCCGGTGAGCAGCTGGAGGCGGTCACGGGATCACGGGGCCGGGGCCAGGTGAACAGCCTGAAGTGGTGAGGTAAGCAGGAGAGAGGGTCGCGGGCAGGGACACGGGTGTCCAGCAGGCGGGTCTGCTGGCAGCATGTACCTAAAGAGGGGGCCCCGCGGCTTGGACGGCCCCTTAGCTGACCTGCGGGAAGCGGTCAAGGGAAGAGTGGGTTGGGGCCGGTGTCAAAAGCTGGAGGTGGTACAGTGGGGAAGGCCCTGGGGCCCGGTGAAGGTGCCCCAGGAGCGCAAAGTGATTTTCTCGGACTTGACACAGCTCTCTCCCCGTTGTCAAAGGCTAACCCTAACCCTAAAACTAAGCCTATCCCTCAACCTAACCCTCACCAGTGGCTAAGGCCCTGGGGCCCTGTGAAACCTGGACGAGGGTCTCAAGTGCCCACAAAAGCCTCACCTGCCTGAGCTTCAGACTGGATGCCAGCAAGAGGGACCCTTGTCCTCAGGGCAGGGCGTTCCAGGCGAATGGGGCAGAAAGCAGGCCCCCGGGGCCGGGCCACCAGACCACTCAGAACCTCCGGAGGTGCCGGGGAGGTGCCCCTAGAGTGGAAAGTGATGATTTCTCGGACTTGGCACAGCTCTCTCCCGGTTTTCAAAGCCCATAGGCAGGGCTCTGGGCGTCCCGGGACACTCTGCTCTGAGCTGCCCTTTGGTGGGAGCGATGGGGGCCGGGGCAGGGGGGTTAGAGGGCCGGCCCCGAGGCTCATGGAGGCCCCTGGGTGTCCTGAAGGGAGGGCTGGCTGGTCTGCCCACGCTTGGGGACCTGGGGGGCACCCTGTGAGCAGAGGGCTATGTGCCTTTACCTCCCAGTGGTGGGGGCTATTCCTTTGTGTTTGGGAGCAGGGCAGACTGGCTGGTGCTGCTCGCTTATTCGTCGAATGGACCAGGGGCGTGGTTTCCGGAACCAGGAGGCGGGCCCAGGCCCACAGCTGAGCCAGTTCAAGTCAAGGCGGGGGCGGGGCCAGGTGAGCAGCTGGAGGCGGTCACGGGATCAAGGGGGCAGGGCCAGGTGAACAGCCTGAAGTGTTTAGGTAAGCAGAAGGGAGGGTCGCGGGCAGGGACACGGGTGAGCAGCAGGCGGGTCTGCCGGCGGCAGGGACCTAAAGAGGGGGCCCGGCGGCTTGGCCTGCCCCTTAGCTGACCTGCGGGAAGCGGTCAAGGGAAGAGTGGGTTGGGGCTGGTGTCAAAAGCTGGAGGAGGTCCAGTGGGGAAGGCCCTGGGGCCCGGTGAAGGTGCCCCAGGAGCGCAAAGTGATTTTCTCAGACTTGACACAGCTCTCTCCCCGTTGTCAAAGGCTAACCCTAACCCTAAAACTAAGCCTATCCCTCAACCTAACCCTCACCAGTGGCTAAGGCCCTGGGGCCCTGTGAAACCTGGACGAGGGTCTCAAGTGCCCACAAAAGCCTCACCTGCCTGAGCTTCAGACTGGATGCCAGCAACAGGGACCCTTGTCCTCAGGGCAGGGCGTTCCAGGCGAATGGGGCGGAAAGCAGGCCCCCGGGGCCGTTCCACCAGACAAGTCAGAACCTCCGGAGGGGCCGAGGAGGTGCCCCCAGAGTGGAAAGTGATAATTTCTCGGACTTGACACAGCTCTCTCCCGGTTGTCAAAGCCCATAGGCAGGGCTCTGGGCGTCCCAGGACACTCGGCTCTGAGCTGCCCTTTGGTGGGAGCGATGTGGGCCTGGGCGGGGGGTTAGAGGGCCGGCCCCGAGGCTCATGGAGGACCCTGGGTGTCCTGAAGGGAGGGCTGGCTGGTCTGCCCACGCTTGGGGACCTGGGAGGCACCCTGTGAGCAGAGGGATATGTGCCTTTACATCCCAGTGGTGGGGGCTATTCCTCTGTGTTTGGGAGCAGGGCAGACTGGCTGGTGCTGCTCGCTCATTGGTCGAATGGACCAGGGGCGTGGTTTCCGGAACCAGGAGGCGGGCCCAGGCCCACAGCTGAGCCAGGTCAAGTCAAGGCGGGGGCGGGGCCAGGTGAGCAGCTGGAGGCGGTCACTGGATCAAGGGGGCGGGGCCAGGTGAACAGCCTGAAGTGGTGAGGTAAGCAGGAGAGAGGGTCGCGGGCAGGGACACGGGTGACCAGCAGGCGGGTCTGCTGGCGGCAGGGACCTCAAGAGGGGGCCCGGCGGCTTGGCCGGCCCCTTAGCTGACCTGCGGGAAGCGGTCAAGGGAAGAGAGGGTTGGGGCCGGTGTCAAAAGCTGGAGGTGGTCCAGTGGGGAAGGCCCTGGGGCCCGGTGAAGGTGCCCCAGGAGCGCCAAGTGATTTTCTCGGACTTGATACAGCTCTCTCCCCGTTGTCAAAGGCTAACCCTAACCCTAAAACTAAGCCTATCCCTCAACCTAACCCTCACCAGTGGCTAAGGCCCTGGGGCCCTGTGAAACCTGGACGAGGGTCTCAAGTGCCCACAAAAGCCTCACCTGCCTGAGCTTCAGACTGGATTCCAGCAAGAGGGACCCTTGTCCTCAGGGCAGGGCGTTCCAGGCGAATGGGGCAGAAAGCAGGCCCCCGGGGCCGTTCCACCAGACCAGTCAGAACCTCCGGAGGGGCCGGGGAGGTGCCCCCAGAGTGGAAAGTGATAATTTCTCGGACTTGACACAGCTCTCTCCCGGTTGTCAAAGCCCATAGGCAGGGCTCTGGGCGTCCCAGGACACTCGGCTCTGAGCTGCCCTTTGGTGGGAGCGATGTGGGCCGGGGCTGGGGGGTTAGAGGGCCGGCCCCTGAGGCTCATGGAGGACCCTGGGTGTCCTGAAGGGAGGGCTGGCTGGTCTGCCCACGCTTGGGGACCTGGGAGGCACCCTGTGAGCAGAGGGATATGTGCCTTTACATCCCAGTGGTGGGGGCTATTCCTCTGTGTTTGGGAGCAGGGCAGACTGGCTGGTGCTGCTCGCTCATTGGTCGAATGGACCAGGGGCGTGGTTTCCGGAACCAGGAGGCGGGCCCAGGCCCACAGCTGAGCCAGGTCAAGTCAAGGCGGGGGCGGGGCCAGGTGAGCAGCTGGAGGCGGTCACTGGATCAAGGGGGCGGGGCCAGGTGAACAGCCTGAAGTGGTGAGGTAAGCAGGAGAGAGGGTCGCGGGCAGGGACACGGGTGACCAGCAGGCGGGTCTGCTGGCGGCAGGGACCTCAAGAGGGGGCCCGGCGGCTTGGCCGGCCCCTTAGCTGACCTGCAGGAAGCGGTCAAGGGAAGAGAGGGTTGGGGCCGGTGTCAAAAGCTGGAGGTGGTCCAGTGGGGAAGGCCCTGGGGCCCGGTGAAGGTGCCCCAGGAGCGCCAAGTGATTTTCTCGGACTTGATACAGCTCTCTCCCCGTTGTCAAAGGCTAACCCTAACCCTAAAACTAAGCCTATCCCTCAACCTAACCCTCACCAGTGGCTAAGGCCCTGGGGCCCTGTGAAACCTGGACGAGGGTCTCAAGTGCCCACAAAAGCCTCACCTGCCTGAGCTTCAGACTGGATTCCAGCAAGAGGGACCCTTGTCCTCAGGGCAGGGCGTTCCAGGCGAATGGGGCAGAAAGCAGGCCCCCGGAGCCGGGCCACCAGACCAGTCAGAACCTCCGGAGGGGCCGGGGAGGTGCCCCCAGAGTGGAAAGTGATAATTTCTCGGACTTGACACAGCTCTCTCCCGGTTGTCAAAGCCCATAGGCAGGGCTCTGGGCGTCCCAGGACACTCTCCTCTGAGCTGCCCTTTGGTGGGAGCGGTGGGGGCCGGGGCGGGGGGGTTAGAGGGCCGGCCCCGAGGCTCATGGAGGCCCCTGGGTGTCCTGAAGGGATGGCTGGCTGGTCTGCCCACGCTTGGGGACCTGGGAGGCACCCTGTGAGCAGAGGGCTATGTGCCTTTACATCCCAGTGGTGGGGCTATTCCTCTGTGTTTGGGAGCAGGGCAGGCTGGCTGGTGCTGCTCGCTCATTGGTCGAATGGACCAGGGGCGTGGTTTCCGGAACCAGGAGGCGGGCCCAGGCCCACAGCTGAGCCAGGTTAAGTCAAGGATGGGGCGGGGCCAGGTGAGCAGCTGGAGGCGGTCACGGGAACACGGGGGCGGGGCCAGGTGAACAGCCTGAAGTGGTGAGGTAAGCAGGAGAGAGGGTCGCAGGCAGGGACAAGGGTGACCAGCAGGCGGGTCTGCCGGCGGCAGGGACCTAAAGAGGGGGCCCGGCGGCTTGGCCGGCCCCTTAGCTGACCTGCGGGAAGCGGTCAAGGGAAGAGTGGGTTGGGGCCGGTGTCAAAAGCTGGAGGTGGTCCAGTGGTGAAGGCCCTGGGGCCCCGTGAAGGTGCCCCCGGAGCACAAAGTGATTTTCTCGGACTTGACACAGCTCTCTCCCCGTTCTCAAAGGCTAACCGTAACCCTAAAACTAAGCCTATCCCTCAACCTAACCCTCACCAGTGGCTAAGGCCCTGGGGCCCTGTGAAACCTGGACGAGGGTCTCAAGTGCCCACAAAAGCCTCACCTGCCTGAGCTTCAGACTGGATGCCAGCAAGAGGGACCCTTGTCCTCAGGGCAGGGCGTTCCAGGGGAATGGGGCGGAAAGCAGGCCCCCGGGGCCGGGCCACCAGACCAATCAGAACCTCCGGAGGGGGCGGGGAGGTGCCCCCAGAGTGGAAAGTGATAATTTCTCGGACTTGACACAGCTCTCTCCCGGTTGTCAAAGCCCATAGGCAGGGCTCTGGGCGTCCCAGGACACTCTGCTCTGAGCTGCCCTTTGGTGGGAGCCATGGGGGCCGGGGCGGGGGTGTTAGAGGGCCGGCCCCGAGGCTCATGGAGGCCCCTGGGTGACCTGAAGGGAGGGCTGGCTGGTCTGCCCACGCTTGGGGACCTGGGAGGCACCCTGTGAGCAGAGGGCTATGTGCCTTTACATCCCAGTGGTGGGGGCTATTCCTTTGTGTTTGGGAGCAGGGCAGACTGGCTGGTGCTGCTCGCTCATTGGTCGAATGGACCAGGGGCGTGGTTTCCGGAACCAGGAGGCGGGCCCAGGCCCACAGCTGAGCCAGGTCAAGTCAAGGCGGGGGCGGGGCCAGGTGAGCAGCTGGAGGCGGTCACGGGATCAAGGGGGCGGGGCCAGGTGAACAGCCTGAAGTGGTGAGGTAAGCAGGAGAGAGGGTCGCGGGCAGGGACACGGGTGACCAGCAGGCGGGTCTGCCGGCGGCAGGGACCTAAAGAGGGGCCCAGCGGCTTGGCCGGCCCCTTAGCTGACCTGCAGGAAGCGGTCAAGGGAAGAGAGGGTTGGGGCCGGTGTCAAAAGCTGGAGGTGGTCCAGTGGGGAAGGCCCTGGGGCCCGGTGAAGGTGCCCCAGGAGCGCCAAGTGATTTTCTCGGACTTGATACAGCTCTCTCCCCGTTGTCAAAGGCTAACCCTAACCCTAAAACTAAGCCTATCCCTCAACCTAACCCTCACCAGTGGCTAAGGCCCTGGGGCCCTGTGAAACCTGGACGAGGGTCTCAAGTGCCCACAAAAGCCTCACCTGCCTGAGCTTCAGACTGGATTCCAGCAAGAGGGACCCTTGTCCTCAGGGCAGGGCGTTCCAGGCGAATGGGGCAGAAAGCAGGCCCCCGGAGCCGGGCCACCAGACCAGTCAGAACCTCCGGAGGGGCCGGGGAGGTGCCCCCAGAGTGGAAAGTGATAATTTCTCGGACTTGACACAGCTCTCTCCCGGTTGTCAAAGCCCATAGGCAGGGCTCTGGGCGTCCCAGGACACTCTCCTCTGAGCTGCCCTTTGGTGGGAGCGGTGGGGGCCGGGGCGGGGGGGTTAGAGGGCCGGCCCCGAGGCTCATGGAGGCCCCTGGGTGTCCTGAAGGGATGGCTGGCTGGTCTGCCCACGCTTGGGGACCTGGGAGGCACCCTGTGAGCAGAGGGCTATGTGCCTTTACATCCCAGTGGTGGGGCTATTCCTCTGTGTTTGGGAGCAGGGCAGGCTGGCTGGTGCTGCTCGCTCATTGGTCGAATGGACCAGGGGCGTGGTTTCCGGAACCAGGAGGCGGGCCCAGGCCCACAGCTGAGCCAGGTTAAGTCAAGGATGGGGCGGGGCCAGGTGAGCAGCTGGAGGCGGTCACGGGAACACGGGGGCGGGGCCAGGTGAACAGCCTGAAGTGGTGAGGTAAGCAGGAGAGAGGGTCGCAGGCAGGGACAAGGGTGACCAGCAGGCGGGTCTGCCGGCGGCAGGGACCTAAAGAGGGGGCCCGGCGGCTTGGCCGGCCCCTTAGCTGACCTGCGGGAAGCGGTCAAGGGAAGAGTGGGTTGGGGCCGGTGTCAAAAGCTGGAGGTGGTCCAGTGGTGAAGGCCCTGGGGCCCCGTGAAGGTGCCCCCGGAGCACAAAGTGATTTTCTCGGACTTGACACAGCTCTCTCCCCGTTCTCAAAGGCTAACCGTAACCCTAAAACTAAGCCTATCCCTCAACCTAACCCTCACCAGTGGCTAAGGCCCTGGGGCCCTGTGAAACCTGGACGAGGGTCTCAAGTGCCCACAAAAGCCTCACCTGCCTGAGCTTCAGACTGGATGCCAGCAAGAGGGACCCTTGTCCTCAGGGCAGGGCGTTCCAGGGGAATGGGGCGGAAAGCAGGCCCCCGGGGCCGGGCCACCAGACCAATCAGAACCTCCGGAGGGGGCGGGGAGGTGCCCCCAGAGTGGAAAGTGATAATTTCTCGGACTTGACACAGCTCTCTCCCGGTTGTCAAAGCCCATAGGCAGGGCTCTGGGCGTCCCAGGACACTCTGCTCTGAGCTGCCCTTTGGTGGGAGCCATGGGGGCCGGGGCGGGGGTGTTAGAGGGCCGGCCCCGAGGCTCATGGAGGCCCCTGGGTGACCTGAAGGGAGGGCTGGCTGGTCTGCCCACGCTTGGGGACCTGGGAGGCACCCTGTGAGCAGAGGGCTATGTGCCTTTACATCCCAGTGGTGGGGGCTATTCCTTTGTGTTTGGGAGCAGGGCAGACTGGCTGGTGCTGCTCGCTCATTGGTCGAATGGACCAGGGGCGTGGTTTCCGGAACCAGGAGGCGGGCCCAGGCCCACAGCTGAGCCAGGTCAAGTCAAGGCGGGGGCGGGGCCAGGTGAGCAGCTGGAGGCGGTCACGGGATCAAGGGGGCGGGGCCAGGTGAACAGCCTGAAGTGGTGAGGTAAGCAGGAGAGAGGGTCGCGGGCAGGGACACGGGTGACCAGCAGGCGGGTCTGCCGGCGGCAGGGACCTAAAGAGGGGCCCAGCGGCTTGGCCGGCCCCTTAGCTGACCTGCGGGAAGCGGTCAAGGGAAGAGTGTGTTGGGGCCGGTGTCAAAAGCTGGAGGTGGTCCAGTGGGGAAGGCCCTGGGGCCCGGTGAAGGTGCCCCAGGAGCGCAAAGTGATTTTCTCGGACTTGACACAGCTCTCTCCCCGTTGTCAAAGGCTCACACTAACCCTAAAACTAAGCCTATCCCTCAACCTAACCCTCACCAGTGGCTAAGGCCCTGGGGCCCTGTGAAACCTGGACGAGGGTCTCAAGTGCCCACAAAAGCGTCACCTGCCTGAGCTTCAGACTGGATGCCAGCAAGAGGGACCCTTGTCCTCAGGGCAGGGCGTTCCAGGCGAATGGGGCGGAAAGCAGGCCCCCGGGGCCGGGCCACCAGACCAGTCAGAACCTCCGGAGGGGTCGGGGAGGTGCCCCCAGAGTGGAAAGTGATAATTTCTCGGACTTGACACAGCTCTCTCCCGGTTGTCAAAGCCCATAGGAAGGTCTGTGGGTGTCCCAGGACACTCTGCTGTGAGCTGCCCTTTGGTGTGAGCGATGGGGACCGGGGGTGGAAGGGTGTGAGGGAGGAGGGCCGGCCCCGAGGCTCATGGAGGACCCTGGGTGTCCTGAAGGGAGGGCTGGCTGGTCTGCCCACGCTTGGGGACCTGGGAGGCACCCTGTGAGCAGAGGGCTATGTGCCTTTACATCCCAGTGGTGGGGGCTATTCCTCTGTGTTTGGGAGCAGGGCAGACTGGCTGGTGCTGCTCGATCATTGGTCGAATGGACCAGGGGCGTGGTTTCCGGAACCAGGAGGCGGGCCCAGGCCCACAGCTGAGCCAGGTCAAGTCAAGGCGGGGGCGGGGCCAGGTGAGCAGCTGGAGGCGGTCACGGGATCAAGGGGGCGGGGCCAGGTGAACAGCCTGAAGTGGTGACGTAAGCAGGAGAGAGGGTCGCGGGCAGGGACACGGGTGACCAGCAGGCGGGTCTGCCGGCGGCAGGGACCTAAAGAGGGGGCCCGGCGGCTTGGCCGGCCCCTTAGCTGACCTGCGGGAAGCGGTCAAGGGAAGAGTGGGTTGGGGCCGGTGTCAAAAGCTGGAGGAGGTCCAGTGGGGAAGGCCCTGGGGCCCGGTGAAGGTGCCCCAGGGGCGCAAAGTGATTTTCTCGGACTTGACACAGCTCTCTCTCCGTTGTCAAAGGCTCACCCTAAACCTAAAACTAAGCCTATACCTCAACCTAACCCTCACCAGTGGCTAAGGCCCTGGGGCCCTGTGAAACCTGGACGATTGTCTCAAGTGCCCACAAAAGCCTTACCTGCCTGAGCTTCAGACTGGATGCCAGCAAGAGGGACCCTTGTCCTCAGGGCAGGGCGTTCCAGGCGAATGGGGCGGAAAGCAGGCCCCCGGGGGCCGGGCCACCAGACCAGTCAGAACCTCCGGAGGTGCCGGGGAGGTTCCCCTAGAGTGGAAAGTGATGATTTTTCGGACTTGACACAGCTCTCTCCCGGTTTTCAAAGCCCATAGGAAGGGCTCTGGGCGTCCCAGGACAATCTGCTGTGAGCTGCCCTTTGGTGGGAGTGATGGGGGCCGGGGCGGGGGGGTTAGAGGGCCGGCCCCGAGGCTCATGGAGGCCCCTGGGTGTCCTGAAGGGAGGGCTGGCTGGTCTGCCCACGCTTGGGGCCTGGGAGGCACCCTGTGAGCAGAGGGCTATGTGCCTTTACCTCCCAGTGGTGGGGGCTATTCCTTTGTGTTTGGGAGCAGGGCAGACTGGCTGGTGCTGCTCGCTCATTGGTCGAATGGACCAGGGGCGTGGTTTCCGGAACCAGGAGGCGGGCCCAGGACCACAGCTGAGCCAGGTCAAGTCAAGGCGGGGGCGGGGCCAGGTGAGCAGCTGGAGGCGGTCACGGGATCAAGGGGGCGGGGCCAGGTGAACAGCCTGAAGTGGTTAGGTAAGCAGAAGAGAGGGTGGCGGGCAGGGACACGGGTGACCAGCAGGCGGGTCTGCCGGCGGCAGGGACCTAAAGAGGGGGCCCGGCGGCTTGGCCGGCCCCTTAGCTGACCTGCGGGAAGCGGTCAAGGGAAGAGTGGGTTGGGGCCGGTGTCTAAAGCTGGAGGAGGTCCAGTGGGGAAGGCCCTGGGGCCCGGTGAAGGTGCCCCAGGAGCGCAAAGTGATTTTCTCGGACTTGACACAGCTCTCTCCCCGTTGTCAAAGGCTCACCCTCAACCTAAAACTAAGCCTATACCTCAACCTAACCCTCACCAGTGGCTAAGGCCCTGGGGCCCTGTGAAACCTGGACGAGGGTCTCAAGTGCCCACAAAAGCCTCACCTGCCTGAGCTTCAGACTGGATGCCAGCAAGAGGGACCCTTGTCCTCAGGGCAGGGCGTTCCAGGCGAATGGGGCAGAAAGCAGGCCCCGGGGCGGGGCCACCAGACCAGTCAGAACCTCCGGAGGGGCCGGGGAGGTGCCCCCAGAGTGGAAAGTGATAATTTCTCGGACTTGACACAGCTCTCTCCCGGTTGTCAAAGCCCATAGGCAGGGCTCTGGGCGTCCCAGGACACTCTCCTCTGAGCTGCCCTTTGGTGGGAGCGGTGGGGGCCGGGACGGGGGGGTTAGAGGGCCGGCCCCGAGGCTCATGGAGGACCCTGGGTGTCCTGAAGGGATGGCTGGCTGGTCTGCCCACGCTTGGGTACCTGGGAGGCACCCTGTGAGCAGAGGGCTATGTGCCTTTACATCCCAGTGGTGGGGGCTATTCCTCTGTGTTTGGGAGCAGGGCAGACTGGCTGGTGCTGCTCGCTCATTGGTCGAATGGACCAGGGGCGTGGTTTCCGGAACCAGGAGGCGGGCCCAGACCCACAGCTGAGCCAGGTCAAGTCAAGGCGGGGGCGGGGCCAGGTGAGCAGCTGGAGGCGGTCACGGGATCAAGGGGGCGGGGCCAGGTGAACAGCCTGAAGTGGTGAGGTAAGCAGGAGAGAGGGTCCCGGGCAGGGACACGGGTGACCAGCAGGCGGGTCTGCTGGCGGCAGGGACCTAAAGAGGGGGCCCGGCGGCTTGGCCGGCCCCTTAGCTGACCTGCGGGAAGCGGTCAAGGGAAGAGTGGGTTGGGGCCGGTGTCAAAAGCTGGAGGTGGTCCAGTGGGGAAGGCCCTGGGGCCCGGTGAAGGTGCCCCAGGAGCGCAAAGTGATTTTCTTGGACTTGACACAGCTCTCTCCCCATTGTCAAAGGCTCACCCTAACCCTAAAACTAAGCCTATCCCTCAACCTAACCCTCACCAGTGGCTAAGGCCCTGGGGCCCTGTGAAACCTGGACGAGGGTCTCAAGTGCCCACAAAAGCCTCACCTGCCTGAGCTTCAGACTGGATGCCAGCAAGAGGGACCCTTGTCCTCAGGGCAGGGCGTTCCAGGCGAATGGGGCAGAAAGCAGGCCCCCGGGGCCGGGCCACCAGACCACTCAGAACCTCCGGAGGTGCCGGGGAGGTGCCCCTAGAGTGGAAAGTGATGATTTCTCGGACTTGGCACAGCTCTCTCCCGGTTTTCAAAGCCCATAGGCAGGGCTCTGGGCGTCCCGGGACACTCTGCTCTGAGCTGCCCTTTGGTGGGAGGGATGGGGGCTGGGGCAGGGGGGTTAGAGGGCCGGCCCCGAGGCTCATGGAGGCCCCTGGGTGTCCTGACGGGAGGGCTGGCTGGTCTGCCCACGCTTGGGGACCTGGGAGGCACCCTGTGAGCAGAGGGCTATGTGCCTTTACCTCCCAGTGGTGGGGGCTATTCCTTTGTGTTTGGGAGCAGGGCAGACTGGCTGGTGCTGCTCGCTCATTGGTCGAATGGACCAGGGGCGTGGTTTCCGGAACCAGGAGGGGGGCCCAGGCCCACAGCTGAGCCAGGTCAAGTCAAGGCGGGGGCGGGGCCAGGTGAGCAGCTGGAGGCGGTCACGGGATCAAGGGGGCGGGGCCAGGTGAACAGCCTGAAGTGGTTAGGTAAGCAGAAGAGAGGGTGGCGGGCAGGGACACGGGTGACCAGCAGGCGGGTCTGCCGGCAGCAGGGACCTAAAGAGGGGTCCCGCGGCTTGGCCGGCCCCTTAGCTGACCTGCGGGAAGCGGTCAAGGGAAGAGTGGGTTGGGGCCGGTGTCAAAAGCTGGAGGAGGTCCAGTGGGGAAGGCCCTGGGGCCCGGTGAAGGTGCCCCAGGAGCGCAAAGTGATTTTCTCGGACTTGACACAGCTCTCTCCCCATTGTCAAAGGCTCACCCTAACCCTAAAACTAAGCCTATCCCTCAACCTAACCCTCACCAGTGGCTAAGGCCCTGGGGCCCTGTGAAACCTGGACGAGGGTCTCAAGTGCCCACAAAAGCCTCACCTGCCTGAGCTTCAGACTGGATGCCAGCAAGAGGGACCCTTGTCCTCAGGGCAGGGCGTTCCAGGCGAATGGGGCAGAAAGCAGGCCCCCGGGGCCGGGCCACCAGACCACTCAGAACCTCCGGAGGTGCCGGGGAGGTGCCCCTAGAGTGGAAAGTGATGATTTCTCGGACTTGGCACAGCTCTCTCCCGGTTTTCAAAGCCCATAGGCAGGGCTCTGGGCGTCCCGGGACACTCTGCTCTGAGCTGCCCTTTGGTGGGAGGGATGGGGGCTGGGGCAGGGGGGTTAGAGGGCCGGCCCCGAGGCTCATGGAGGCCCCTGGGTGTCCTGACGGGAGGGCTGGCTGGTCTGCCCACGCTTGGGGACCTGGGAGGCACCCTGTGAGCAGAGGGCTATGTGCCTTTACCTCCCAGTGGTGGGGGCTATTCCTTTGTGTTTGGGAGCAGGGCAGACTGGCTGGTGCTGCTCGCTCATTGGTCGAATGGACCAGGGCCGTGGTTTCCGGAACCAGGAGGCGGGCCCAGGCCCACAGCTGAGCCAGGTCAAGTCAAGGCGGGGGCGGGGCCAGGTGAGCAGCTGGAGGCGGTCACGGGATCAAGGGGGCGGGGCCAGGTGAACAGCCTGAAGTGGTTAGGTAAGCAGAAGAGAGGGTGGCGGGCAGGGACACGGGTGACCAGCAGGCGGGTCTGCCGGCAGCAGGGACCTAAAGAGGGGTCCCGCGGCTTGGCCGGCCCCTTAGCTGACCTGCGGGAAGCGGTCAAGGGAAGAGTGGGTTGGGGCCGGTGTCAAAAGCTGGAGGAGGTCCAGTGGGGAAGGCCCTGGGGCCCGGTGAAGGTGCCCCAGGAGCGCAAAGTGATTTTCTCGGACTTGACACAGCTCTCTCCCTGTTGTCAAAGGCTCACCCTCAACCTAAAACTAAGCCTATACCTCAACCTAACCCTCACCAGTGGCTAAGGCCCTGGGGCCCTGTGAAACCTGGACGAGGGTCTCAAGTGCCCACAAAAGCCTCACCTGCCTGAGCTTCAGACTGGATGCCAGCAAGAGGGACCCTTGTCCTCAGGGCAGGGCGTTCCAGGCGAATGGGGCAGAAAGCAGGCCCCGGGGCCGGGCCACCAGACCAGTCAGAACCTCCGGAGGGGCCGGGGAGGTGCCCCCAGAGTGGAAAGTGATAATTTCTCGGACTTGACACAGCTCTCTCCCGGTTGTCAAAGCCCATAGGCAGGGCTCTGGGCGTCCCAGGACACTCTCCTCTGAGCTGCCCTTTGGTGGGAGCGGTGGGGGCCGGGGCGGGGGGGTTAGAGGGCCGGCCCCGAGGCTCATGGAGGCCCCTGGGTGTCCTGAAGGGATGGCTGGCTGGTCTGCCCACGCTTGGGGACCTGGGAGGCACCCTGTGAGCAGAGGGCTATGTGCCTTTACATCCCAGTGGTGGGGCTATTCCTCTGTGTTTGGGAGCAGGGCAGGCTGGCTGGTGCTGCTCACTCATTGGTCGAATGGACCAGGGGCGTGGTTTCCGGAACCAGGAGGCGGGCCCAGGCCCACAGCTGAGCCAGTTCAAGTCAAGGCGGGGGCGGGGCCAGGTGAGCAGCTGGAGGCGGTCACGGGAACACGGGGGCGGGGCCAGGTGAACAGCCTGAAGTGGTGAGGTAAGCAGGAGAGAGGGTCGCAGGCAGGGACAAGGGTGACCAGCAGGCGGGTCTGCTGGCGGCAGGGACCTAAAGAGGGGGCCCGGCGGCTTGGCCGGCCCCTTAGCTGACCTGCGGGAAGCGGTCAAGGGAAGAGTGGGTTGGGGCCGGTGTCAAAAGCTGGAGGTGGTCCAGTGGTGAAGGCCCTGGGGCCCCGTGAAGGTGCCCCCGGAGCACAAAGTGATTTTCTCGGACTTGACACAGCTCTCTCCCCGTTCTCAAAGGCTAACCGTAACCCTAAAACTAAGCCTATCCCTCAACCTAACCCTCACCAGTGGCTAAGGCCCTGGGGCCCTGTGAAACCTGGACGAGGGTCTCAAGTGCCCACAAAAGCCTCACCTGCCTGAGCTTCAGACTGGATGCCAGCAAGAGGGACCCTTGTCCTCAGGGCAGGGCGTTCCAGGGGAATGGGGCGGAAAGCAGGCCCCCGGGGCCGGGCCACCAGACCAATCAGAACCTCCGGAGGGGGCGGGGAGGTGCCCCCAGAGTGGAAAGTGATAATTTCTCGGACTTGACACAGCTCTCTCCCGGTTGTCAAAGCCCATAGGCAGGGCTCTGGGCGTCCCAGGACACTCTGCTCTGAGCTGCCCTTTGGTGGGAGCCATGGGGGCCGGGGCGGGGGTGTTAGAGGGCCGGCCCCGAGGCTCATGGAGGCCCCTGGGTGACCTGAAGGGAGGGCTGGCTGGTCTGCCCACGCTTGGGGACCTGGGAGGCACCCTGAGAGCAGAGGGCTATGTGCCTTTACATCCCAGTGGTGGGGGCTATTCCTTTGTGTTTGGGAGCAGGGCAGACTGGCTGGTGCTGCTCGCTCATTGGTCGAATGGACCAGGGGCGTGGTTTCCGGAACCAGGAGGCGGGCCCAGGCCCACAGCTGAGCCAGGTCAAGTCAAGGCGGGGGCGGGGCCAGGTGAGCAGCTGGAGGCGGTCACGGGATCAAGGGGGCGGGGCCAGGTGAACAGCCTGAAGTGGTGAGGTAAGCAGGAGAGAGGGTCGCGGGCAGGGACACGGGTGACCAGCAGGCGGGTCTGCCGGCGGCAGGGACCTAAAGAGGGGCCCAGCGGCTTGGCCGGCCCCTTAGCTGACCTGCGGGAAGCGGTCAAGGGAAGAGTGTGTTGGGGCCGGTGTCAAAAGCTGGAGGTGGTCCAGTGGGGAAGGCCCTGGGGCCCGGTGAAGGTGCCCCAGGAGCGCAAAGTGATTTTCTCGGACTTGACACAGCTCTCTCCCCGTTGTCAAAGGCTCACACTAACCCTAAAACTAAGCCTATCCCTCAACCTAACCCTCACCAGTGGCTAAGGCCCTGGGGCCCTGTGAAACCTGGACGAGGGTCTCAAGTGCCCACAAAAGCGTCACCTGCCTGAGCTTCAGACTGGATGCCAGCAAGAGGGACCCTTGTCCTCCGGGCAGGGCGTTCCAGGCGAATGGGGCGGAAAGCAGGCCCCCGGGGCCGGGCCACCAGACCAGTCAGAACCTCCGGAGGGGTCGGGGAGGTGCCCCCAGAGTGGAAAGTGATAATTTCTCGGACTTGACACAGCTCTCTCCCGGTTGTCAAAGCCCATAGGAAGGTCTGTGGGTGTCCCAGGACACTCTGCTGTGAGCTGCCCTTTGGTGTGAGCGATGGGGACCGGGGGTGGAAGGGTGTGAGGGAGGAGGGCCGGCCCCGAGGCTCATGGAGGACCCTGGGTGTCCTGAAGGGAGGGCTGGCTGGTCTGCCCACGCTTGGGGACCTGGGAGGCACCCTGTGAGCAGAGGGCTATGTGCCTTTACATCCCAGTGGTGGGGGCTATTCCTCTGTGTTTGGGAGCAGGGCAGACTGGCTGGTGCTGCTCGATCATTGGTCGAATGGACCAGGGGCGTGGTTTCCGGAACCAGGAGGCGGGCCCAGGCCCACAGCTGAGCCAGGTCAACTCAAGGCGGGGGCGGGGCCAGGTGAGCAGCTGGAGGCGGTCACGGGATCAAGGGGGCGGGGCCAGGTGAACAGCCTGAAGTGGTGACGTAAGCAGGAGAGAGGGTCGTGGGCAGGGACACGGGTGACCAGCAGGCGGGTCTGCCGGCGGCAGGGACCTAAAGAGGGGGCCCGGCGGCTTGGCCGGCCCCTTAGCTGACCTGCGGGAAGCGGTCAAGGGAAGAGTGGGTTGGGGCCGGTGTCAAAAGCTGGAGGTGGTCCAGTGGGGAAGGCCCTGGGGCCCGGTGAAGGTGCCCCAGGAGCGCAAAGTGATTTTCTCGGACTTGACACAGCTCTCTCCCCATTGTCAAAGGCTCACCCTAACCCTAAAACTAAGCCTATCCCTCAACCTAACCCTCACCAGTGGCTAAGGCCCTGGGGCCCTGTGAAACCTGGACGAGGGTCTCAAGTGCCCACAAAAGCCTCACCTGCCTGAGCTTCAGACTGGATGCCAGCAAGAGGGACCCTTGTCCTCAGGGCAGGGCGTTCCAGGCGAATGGGGCAGAAAGCAGGCCCCCGGGGCCGGGCCACCAGACCACTCAGAACCTCCGGAGGTGCCGGGGAGGTGCCCCTAGAGTGGAAAGTGATGATTTCTCGGACTTGGCACAGCTCTCTCCCGGTTTTCAAAGCCCATAGGCAGGGCTCTGGGCGTCCCGGGACACTCTGCTCTGAGCTGCCCTTTGGTGGGAGGGATGGGGGCTGGGGCAGGGGGGTTAGAGGGCCGGCCCCGAGGCTCATGGAGGCCCCTGGGTGTCCTGACGGGAGGGCTGGCTGGTCTGCCCACGCTTGGGGACCTGGGAGGCACCCTGTGAGCAGAGGGCTATGTGCCTTTACCTCCCAGTGGTGGGGGCTATTCCTTTGTGTTTGGGAGCAGGGCAGACTGGCTGGTGCTGCTCGCTCATTGGTCGAATGGACCAGGGGCGTGGTTTCCGGAACCAGGAGGCGGGCCCAGGCCCACAGCTGAGCCAGGTCAAGTCAAGGCGGGGGCGGGGCCAGATGAGCAGCTGGAGGCGGTCACGGGATCAAGGGGGCGGGGCCAGGTGAACAGCCTGAAGTGGTTAGGTAAGCAGAAGAGAGGGTGGCGGGCAGGGACACGGGTGACCAGCAGGCGGGTCTGCCGGCAGCAGGGACCTAAAGAGGGGTCCCGCGGCTTGGCCGGCCCCTTAGCTGACCTGCGGGAAGCGGTCAAGGGAAGAGTGGGTTGGGGCCGGTGTCAAAAGCTGGAGGAGGTCCAGTGGGGAAGGCCCTGGGGCCCGGTGAAGGTGCCCCAGGAGCGCAAAGTGATTTTCTCGGACTTGACACAGCTCTCTCCCCGTTGTCAAAGGCTCACCCTCAACCTAAAACTAAGCCTATACCTCAACCTAACCCTCACCAGTGGCTAAGGCCCTGGGGCCCTGTGAAACCTGGACGAGGGTCTCAAGTGCCCACAAAAGCCTCACCTGCCTGAGCTTCAGACTGGATGCCAGCAAGAGGGACCCTTGTCCTCAGGGCAGGGCGTTCCAGGCGAATGGGGCAGAAAGCAGGCCCCGGGGCCGGGCCACCAGACCAGTCAGAACCTCCGGAGGGGCCGGGGAGGTGCCCCCAGAGTGGAAAGTGATAATTTCTCGGACTTGACACAGCTCTCTCCCGGTTGTCAAAGCCCATAGGCAGGGCTCTGGGCGTCCCAGGACACTCTCCTCTGAGCTGCCCTTTGGTGGGAGCGGTGGGGGCCGGGGCGGGGGGGTTAGAGGGCCGGCCCCGAGGCTCATGGAGGCCCCTGGGTGTCCTGAAGGGATGGCTGGCTGGTCTGCCCACGCTTGGGGACCTGGGAGGCACCCTGTGAGCAGAGGGCTATGTGCCTTTACATCCCAGTGGTGGGGCTATTCCTCTGTGTTTGGGAGCAGGGCAGGCTGGCTGGTGCTGCTCACTCATTGGTCGAATGGACCAGGGGCGTGGTTTCCGGAACCAGGAGGCGGGCCCAGGCCCACAGCTGAGCCAGGTTAAGTCAAGGATGGGGCGGGGCCAGGTGAGCAGCTGGAGGCGGTCACGGGAACACGGGGGCGGGGCCAGGTGAACAGCCTGAAGTGGTGAGGTAAGCAGGAGAGAGGGTCGCAGGCAGGGACAAGGGTGACCAGCAGGCGGGTCTGCCGGCGGCAGGGACCTAAAGAGGGGGCCCGGCGGCTTGGCCGGCCCCTTAGCTGACCTGCGGGAAGCGGTCAAGGGAAGAGTGGGTTGGGGCCGGTGTCAAAAGCTGGAGGTGGTCCAGTGGTGAAGGCCCTGGGGCCCCGTGAAGGCGCCCCCGGAGCACAAAGTGATTTTCTCGGACTTGACACAGCTCTCTCCCCGTTCTCAAAGGCTAACCGTAACCCTAAAACTAAGCCTATCCCTCAACCTAACCCTCACCAGTGGCTAAGGCCCTGGGGCCCTGTGAAACCTGGACGAGGGTCTCAAGTGCCCACAAAAGCCTCACCTGCCTGAGCTTCAGACTGGATGCCAGCAAGAGGGACCCTTGTCCTCAGGGCAGGGCGTTCCAGGGGAATGGGGCGGAAAGCAGGCCCCCGGGGCCGGGCCACCAGACCAATCAGAACCTCCGGAGGGGGCGGGGAGGTGCCCCCAGAGTGGAAAGTGATAATTTCTCGGACTTGACACAGCTCTCTCCCGGTTGTCAAAGCCCATAGGCAGGGCTCTGGGCGTCCCAGGACACTCTGCTCTGAGCTGCCCTTTGGTGGGAGCCATGGGGGCCGGGGCGGGGGTGTTAGAGGGCCGGCCCCGAGGCTCATGGAGGCCCCTGGGTGACCTGAAGGGAGGGCTGGCTGGTCTGCCCACGCTTGGGGACCTGGGAGGCACCCTGTGAGCAGAGGGCTATGTGCCTTTACATCCCAGTGGTGCGGGCTATTCCTCTGTGTTTGGGAGCAGGGCAGACTGGCTGGTGCTGCTCGATCATTGGTCGAATGGACCAGGGGCGTGGTTTCCGGAACCAGGAGGCGGGCCCAGGCCCACAGCTGAGCCAGGTCAACTCAAGGCGGGGGCGGGGCCAGGTGAGCAGCTGGAGGCGGTCACGGGATCAAGGGGGCGGGGCCAGGTGAACAGCCTGAAGTGGTGACGTAAGCAGGAGAGAGGGTCGCGGGCAGGGACACGGGTGACCAGCAGGCGGGTCTGCCGGCGGCAGGGACCTAAAGAGGGGGCCCGGCGGCTTGGCCGGCCCCTTAGCTGACCTGCGGGAAGCGGTCAAGGGAAGAGTGGGTTGGGGCCGGTGTCAAAAGCTGGAGGTGGTCCAGTGGGGAAGGCCCTGGGGCCCGGTGAAGGTGCCCCAGGAGCGCAAAGTGATTTTCTCGGACTTGACACAGCTCTCTCCGCGTTGTCAAAGGCTCACCCTAACCCTAAAACTAAGCCTATCCCTCAACCTAACCCTCACCAGTGGCTAAGGCCCTGGGGCCCTGTGAAACCTGGACGAGGGTCTCAAGTGCCCACAAAAGCCTCACCTGCCTGAGCTTCAGACTGGATGCCAGCAACAGGGACCCTTGTCCTCAGGGCAGGGCGTTCCAGGCGAATGGGGCGGAAAGCAGGCCCCCGGGGCCGTTCCACCAGACAAGTCAGAACCTCCGGAGGGGCCGAGGAGGTGCCCCCAGAGTGGAAAGTGATAATTTCTCGGACTTGACACAGCTCTCTCCCGGTTGTCAAAGCCCATAGGCAGGGCTCTGGGCGTCCCAGGACACTCGGCTCTGAGCTGCCCTTTGGTGGGAGCGATGTGGGCCTGGGCGGGGGGTTAGAGGGCCGGCCCCGAGGCTCATGGAGGACCCTGGGTGTCCTGAAGGGAGGGCTGGCTGGTCTGCCCACGCTTGGGGACCTGGGAGGCACCCTGTGAGCAGAGGGATATGTGCCTTTACATCCCAGTGGTGGGGGCTATTCCTCTGTGTTTGGGAGCAGGGCAGACTGGCTGGTGCTGCTCGCTCATTGGTCGAATGGACCAGGGGCGTGGTTTCCGGAACCAGGAGGCGGGCCCAGGCCCACAGCTGAGCCAGGTCAAGTCAAGGCGGGGGCGGGGCCAGGTGAGCAGCTGGAGGCGGTCACTGGATCAAGGGGGCGGGGCCAGGTGAACAGCCTGAAGTGGTGAGGTAAGCAGGAGAGAGGGTCGCGGGCAGGGACACGGGTGACCAGCAGGCGGGTCTGCTGGCGGCAGGGACCTCAAGAGGGGGCCCGGCGGCTTGGCCGGCCCCTTAGCTGACCTGCGGGAAGCGGTCAAGGGAAGAGAGGGTTGGGGCCGGTGTCAAAAGCTGGAGGTGGTCCAGTGGGGAAGGCCCTGGGGCCCGGTGAAGGTGCCCCAGGAGCGCCAAGTGATTTTCTCGGACTTGATACAGCTCTCTCCCCGTTGTCAAAGGCTAACCCTAACCCTAAAACTAAGCCTATCCCTCAACCTAACCCTCACCAGTGGCTAAGGCCCTGGGGCCCTGTGAAACCTGGACGAGGGTCTCAAGTGCCCACAAAAGCCTCACCTGCCTGAGCTTCAGACTGGATTCCAGCAAGAGGGACCCTTGTCCTCAGGGCAGGGCGTTCCAGGCGAATGGGGCAGAAAGCAGGCCCCCGGGGCCGTTCCACCAGACCAGTCAGAACCTCCGGAGGGGCCGGGGAGGTGCCCCCAGAGTGGAAAGTGATAATTTCTCGGACTTGACACAGCTCTCTCCCGGTTGTCAAAGCCCATAGGCAGGGCTCTGGGCGTCCCAGGACACTCGGCTCTGAGCTGCCCTTTGGTGGGAGCGATGTGGGCCGGGGCTGGGGGGTTAGAGGGCCGGCCCCTGAGGCTCATGGAGGACCCTGGGTGTCCTGAAGGGAGGGCTGGCTGGTCTGCCCACGCTTGGGGACCTGGGAGGCACCCTGTGAGCAGAGGGATATGTGCCTTTACATCCCAGTGGTGGGGGCTATTCCTCTGTGTTTGGGAGCAGGGCAGACTGGCTGGTGCTGCTCGCTCATTGGTCGAATGGACCAGGGGCGTGGTTTCCGGAACCAGGAGGCGGGCCCAGGCCCACAGCTGAGCCAGGTCAAGTCAAGGCGGGGGCGGGGCCAGGTGAGCAGCTGGAGGCGGTCACTGGATCAAGGGGGCGGGGCCAGGTGAACAGCCTGAAGTGGTGAGGTAAGCAGGAGAGAGGGTCGCGGGCAGGGACACGGGTGACCAGCAGGCGGGTCTGCTGGCGGCAGGGACCTCAAGAGGGGGCCCGGCGGCTTGGCCGGCCCCTTAGCTGACCTGCAGGAAGCGGTCAAGGGAAGAGAGGGTTGGGGCCGGTGTCAAAAGCTGGAGGTGGTCCAGTGGGGAAGGCCCTGGGGCCCGGTGAAGGTGCCCCAGGAGCGCCAAGTGATTTTCTCGGACTTGATACAGCTCTCTCCCCGTTGTCAAAGGCTAACCCTAACCCTAAAACTAAGCCTATCCCTCAACCTAACCCTCACCAGTGGCTAAGGCCCTGGGGCCCTGTGAAACCTGGACGAGGGTCTCAAGTGCCCACAAAAGCCTCACCTGCCTGAGCTTCAGACTGGATTCCAGCAAGAGGGACCCTTGTCCTCAGGGCAGGGCGTTCCAGGCGAATGGGGCAGAAAGCAGGCCCCCGGAGCCGGGCCACCAGACCAGTCAGAACCTCCGGAGGGGCCGGGGAGGTGCCCCCAGAGTGGAAAGTGATAATTTCTCGGACTTGACACAGCTCTCTCCCGGTTGTCAAAGCCCATAGGCAGGGCTCTGGGCGTCCCAGGACACTCTCCTCTGAGCTGCCCTTTGGTGGGAGCGGTGGGGGCCGGGGCGGGGGGGTTAGAGGGCCGGCCCCGAGGCTCATGGAGGCCCCTGGGTGTCCTGAAGGGATGGCTGGCTGGTCTGCCCACGCTTGGGGACCTGGGAGGCACCCTGTGAGCAGAGGGCTATGTGCCTTTACATCCCAGTGGTGGGGCTATTCCTCTGTGTTTGGGAGCAGGGCAGGCTGGCTGGTGCTGCTCGCTCATTGGTCGAATGGACCAGGGGCGTGGTTTCCGGAACCAGGAGGCGGGCCCAGGCCCACAGCTGAGCCAGGTTAAGTCAAGGATGGGGCGGGGCCAGGTGAGCAGCTGGAGGCGGTCACGGGAACACGGGGGCGGGGCCAGGTGAACAGCCTGAAGTGGTGAGGTAAGCAGGAGAGAGGGTCGCAGGCAGGGACAAGGGTGACCAGCAGGCGGGTCTGCCGGCGGCAGGGACCTAAAGAGGGGGCCCGGCGGCTTGGCCGGCCCCTTAGCTGACCTGCGGGAAGCGGTCAAGGGAAGAGTGGGTTGGGGCCGGTGTCAAAAGCTGGAGGTGGTCCAGTGGTGAAGGCCCTGGGGCCCCGTGAAGGTGCCCCCGGAGCACAAAGTGATTTTCTCGGACTTGACACAGCTCTCTCCCCGTTCTCAAAGGCTAACCGTAACCCTAAAACTAAGCCTATCCCTCAACCTAACCCTCACCAGTGGCTAAGGCCCTGGGGCCCTGTGAAACCTGGACGAGGGTCTCAAGTGCCCACAAAAGCCTCACCTGCCTGAGCTTCAGACTGGATGCCAGCAAGAGGGACCCTTGTCCTCAGGGCAGGGCGTTCCAGGGGAATGGGGCGGAAAGCAGGCCCCCGGGGCCGGGCCACCAGACCAATCAGAACCTCCGGAGGGGGCGGGGAGGTGCCCCCAGAGTGGAAAGTGATAATTTCTCGGACTTGACACAGCTCTCTCCCGGTTGTCAAAGCCCATAGGCAGGGCTCTGGGCGTCCCAGGACACTCTGCTCTGAGCTGCCCTTTGGTGGGAGCCATGGGGGCCGGGGCGGGGGTGTTAGAGGGCCGGCCCCGAGGCTCATGGAGGCCCCTGGGTGACCTGAAGGGAGGGCTGGCTGGTCTGCCCACGCTTGGGGACCTGGGAGGCACCCTGTGAGCAGAGGGCTATGTGCCTTTACATCCCAGTGGTGGGGGCTATTCCTTTGTGTTTGGGAGCAGGGCAGACTGGCTGGTGCTGCTCGCTCATTGGTCGAATGGACCAGGGGCGTGGTTTCCGGAACCAGGAGGCGGGCCCAGGCCCACAGCTGAGCCAGGTCAAGTCAAGGCGGGGGCGGGGCCAGGTGAGCAGCTGGAGGCGGTCACGGGATCAAGGGGGCGGGGCCAGGTGAACAGCCTGAAGTGGTGAGGTAAGCAGGAGAGAGGGTCGCGGGCAGGGACACGGGTGACCAGCAGGCGGGTCTGCCGGCGGCAGGGACCTAAAGAGGGGCCCAGCGGCTTGGCCGGCCCCTTAGCTGACCTGCAGGAAGCGGTCAAGGGAAGAGAGGGTTGGGGCCGGTGTCAAAAGCTGGAGGTGGTCCAGTGGGGAAGGCCCTGGGGCCCGGTGAAGGTGCCCCAGGAGCGCCAAGTGATTTTCTCGGACTTGATACAGCTCTCTCCCCGTTGTCAAAGGCTAACCCTAACCCTAAAACTAAGCCTATCCCTCAACCTAACCCTCACCAGTGGCTAAGGCCCTGGGGCCCTGTGAAACCTGGACGAGGGTCTCAAGTGCCCACAAAAGCCTCACCTGCCTGAGCTTCAGACTGGATTCCAGCAAGAGGGACCCTTGTCCTCAGGGCAGGGCGTTCCAGGCGAATGGGGCAGAAAGCAGGCCCCCGGAGCCGGGCCACCAGACCAGTCAGAACCTCCGGAGGGGCCGGGGAGGTGCCCCCAGAGTGGAAAGTGATAATTTCTCGGACTTGACACAGCTCTCTCCCGGTTGTCAAAGCCCATAGGCAGGGCTCTGGGCGTCCCAGGACACTCTCCTCTGAGCTGCCCTTTGGTGGGAGCGGTGGGGGCCGGGGCGGGGGGGTTAGAGGGCCGGCCCCGAGGCTCATGGAGGCCCCTGGGTGTCCTGAAGGGATGGCTGGCTGGTCTGCCCACGCTTGGGGACCTGGGAGGCACCCTGTGAGCAGAGGGCTATGTGCCTTTACATCCCAGTGGTGGGGCTATTCCTCTGTGTTTGGGAGCAGGGCAGGCTGGCTGGTGCTGCTCGCTCATTGGTCGAATGGACCAGGGGCGTGGTTTCCGGAACCAGGAGGCGGGCCCAGGCCCACAGCTGAGCCAGGTTAAGTCAAGGATGGGGCGGGGCCAGGTGAGCAGCTGGAGGCGGTCACGGGAACACGGGGGCGGGGCCAGGTGAACAGCCTGAAGTGGTGAGGTAAGCAGGAGAGAGGGTCGCAGGCAGGGACAAGGGTGACCAGCAGGCGGGTCTGCCGGCGGCAGGGACCTAAAGAGGGGGCCCGGCGGCTTGGCCGGCCCCTTAGCTGACCTGCGGGAAGCGGTCAAGGGAAGAGTGGGTTGGGGCCGGTGTCAAAAGCTGGAGGTGGTCCAGTGGTGAAGGCCCTGGGGCCCCGTGAAGGTGCCCCCGGAGCACAAAGTGATTTTCTCGGACTTGACACAGCTCTCTCCCCGTTCTCAAAGGCTAACCGTAACCCTAAAACTAAGCCTATCCCTCAACCTAACCCTCACCAGTGGCTAAGGCCCTGGGGCCCTGTGAAACCTGGACGAGGGTCTCAAGTGCCCACAAAAGCCTCACCTGCCTGAGCTTCAGACTGGATGCCAGCAAGAGGGACCCTTGTCCTCAGGGCAGGGCGTTCCAGGGGAATGGGGCGGAAAGCAGGCCCCCGGGGCCGGGCCACCAGACCAATCAGAACCTCCGGAGGGGGCGGGGAGGTGCCCCCAGAGTGGAAAGTGATAATTTCTCGGACTTGACACAGCTCTCTCCCGGTTGTCAAAGCCCATAGGCAGGGCTCTGGGCGTCCCAGGACACTCTGCTCTGAGCTGCCCTTTGGTGGGAGCCATGGGGGCCGGGGCGGGGGTGTTAGAGGGCCGGCCCCGAGGCTCATGGAGGCCCCTGGGTGACCTGAAGGGAGGGCTGGCTGGTCTGCCCACGCTTGGGGACCTGGGAGGCACCCTGTGAGCAGAGGGCTATGTGCCTTTACATCCCAGTGGTGGGGGCTATTCCTTTGTGTTTGGGAGCAGGGCAGACTGGCTGGTGCTGCTCGCTCATTGGTCGAATGGACCAGGGGCGTGGTTTCCGGAACCAGGAGGCGGGCCCAGGCCCACAGCTGAGCCAGGTCAAGTCAAGGCGGGGGCGGGGCCAGGTGAGCAGCTGGAGGCGGTCACGGGATCAAGGGGGCGGGGCCAGGTGAACAGCCTGAAGTGGTGAGGTAAGCAGGAGAGAGGGTCGCGGGCAGGGACACGGGTGACCAGCAGGCGGGTCTGCCGGCGGCAGGGACCTAAAGAGGGGCCCAGCGGCTTGGCCGGCCCCTTAGCTGACCTGCGGGAAGCGGTCAAGGGAAGAGTGTGTTGGGGCCGGTGTCAAAAGCTGGAGGTGGTCCAGTGGGGAAGGCCCTGGGGCCCGGTGAAGGTGCCCCAGGAGCGCAAAGTGATTTTCTCGGACTTGACACAGCTCTCTCCCCGTTGTCAAAGGCTCACACTAACCCTAAAACTAAGCCTATCCCTCAACCTAACCCTCACCAGTGGCTAAGGCCCTGGGGCCCTGTGAAACCTGGACGAGGGTCTCAAGTGCCCACAAAAGCGTCACCTGCCTGAGCTTCAGACTGGATGCCAGCAAGAGGGACCCTTGTCCTCAGGGCAGGGCGTTCCAGGCGAATGGGGCGGAAAGCAGGCCCCCGGGGCCGGGCCACCAGACCAGTCAGAACCTCCGGAGGGGTCGGGGAGGTGCCCCCAGAGTGGAAAGTGATAATTTCTCGGACTTGACACAGCTCTCTCCCGGTTGTCAAAGCCCATAGGAAGGTCTGTGGGTGTCCCAGGACACTCTGCTGTGAGCTGCCCTTTGGTGTGAGCGATGGGGACCGGGGGTGGAAGGGTGTGAGGGAGGAGGGCCGGCCCCGAGGCTCATGGAGGACCCTGGGTGTCCTGAAGGGAGGGCTGGCTGGTCTGCCCACGCTTGGGGACCTGGGAGGCACCCTGTGAGCAGAGGGCTATGTGCCTTTACATCCCAGTGGTGGGGGCTATTCCTCTGTGTTTGGGAGCAGGGCAGACTGGCTGGTGCTGCTCGATCATTGGTCGAATGGACCAGGGGCGTGGTTTCCGGAACCAGGAGGCGGGCCCAGGCCCACAGCTGAGCCAGGTCAAGTCAAGGCGGGGGCGGGGCCAGGTGAGCAGCTGGAGGCGGTCACGGGATCAAGGGGGCGGGGCCAGGTGAACAGCCTGAAGTGGTGACGTAAGCAGGAGAGAGGGTCGCGGGCAGGGACACGGGTGACCAGCAGGCGGGTCTGCCGGCGGCAGGGACCTAAAGAGGGGGCCCGGCGGCTTGGCCGGCCCCTTAGCTGACCTGCGGGAAGCGGTCAAGGGAAGAGTGGGTTGGGGCCGGTGTCAAAAGCTGGAGGAGGTCCAGTGGGGAAGGCCCTGGGGCCCGGTGAAGGTGCCCCAGGGGCGCAAAGTGATTTTCTCGGACTTGACACAGCTCTCTCTCCGTTGTCAAAGGCTCACCCTAAACCTAAAACTAAGCCTATACCTCAACCTAACCCTCACCAGTGGCTAAGGCCCTGGGGCCCTGTGAAACCTGGACGATTGTCTCAAGTGCCCACAAAAGCCTTACCTGCCTGAGCTTCAGACTGGATGCCAGCAAGAGGGACCCTTGTCCTCAGGGCAGGGCGTTCCAGGCGAATGGGGCGGAAAGCAGGCCCCCGGGGGCCGGGCCACCAGACCAGTCAGAACCTCCGGAGGTGCCGGGGAGGTTCCCCTAGAGTGGAAAGTGATGATTTTTCGGACTTGACACAGCTCTCTCCCGGTTTTCAAAGCCCATAGGAAGGGCTCTGGGCGTCCCAGGACAATCTGCTGTGAGCTGCCCTTTGGTGGGAGTGATGGGGGCCGGGGCGGGGGGGTTAGAGGGCCGGCCCCGAGGCTCATGGAGGCCCCTGGGTGTCCTGAAGGGAGGGCTGGCTGGTCTGCCCACGCTTGGGGCCTGGGAGGCACCCTGTGAGCAGAGGGCTATGTGCCTTTACCTCCCAGTGGTGGGGGCTATTCCTTTGTGTTTGGGAGCAGGGCAGACTGGCTGGTGCTGCTCGCTCATTGGTCGAATGGACCAGGGGCGTGGTTTCCGGAACCAGGAGGCGGGCCCAGGCCCACAGCTGAGCCAGGTCAAGTCAAGGCGGGGGCGGGGCCAGGTGAGCAGCTGGAGGCGGTCACGGGATCAAGGGGGCGGGGCCAGGTGAACAGCCTGAAGTGGTTAGGTAAGCAGAAGAGAGGGTGGCGGGCAGGGACACGGGTGACCAGCAGGCGGGTCTGCCGGCGGCAGGGACCTAAAGAGGGGGCCCGGCGGCTTGGCCGGCCCCTTAGCTGACCTGCGGGAAGCGGTCAAGGGAAGAGTGGGTTGGGGCCGGTGTCTAAAGCTGGAGGAGGTCCAGTGGGGAAGGCCCTGGGGCCCGGTGAAGGTGCCCCAGGAGCGCAAAGTGATTTTCTCGGACTTGACACAGCTCTCTCCCCGTTGTCAAAGGCTCACCCTCAACCTAAAACTAAGCCTATACCTCAACCTAACCCTCACCAGTGGCTAAGGCCCTGGGGCCCTGTGAAACCTGGACGAGGGTCTCAAGTGCCCACAAAAGCCTCACCTGCCTGAGCTTCTGACTGGATGCCAGCAAGAGGGACCCTTGTCCTCAGGGCAGGGCGTTCCAGGCGAATGGGGCAGAAAGCAGGCCCCGGGGCGGGGCCACCAGACCAGTCAGAACCTCCGGAGGGGCCGGGGAGGTGCCCCCAGAGTGGAAAGTGATAATTTCTCGGACTTGACACAGCTCTCTCCCGGTTGTCAAAGCCCATAGGCAGGGCTCTGGGCGTCCCAGGACACTCTCCTCTGAGCTGCCCTTTGGTGGGAGCGGTGGGGGCCGGGGCGGGGGGGTTAGAGGGCCGGCCCCGAGGCTCATGGAGGACCCTGGGTGTCCTGAAGGGATGGCTGGCTGGTCTGCCCACGCTTGGGTACCTGGGAGGCACCCTGTGAGCAGAGGGCTATGTGCCTTTACATCCCAGTGGTGGGGGCTATTCCTCTGTGTTTGGGAGCAGGGCAGACTGGCTGGTGCTGCTCGCTCATTGGTCGAATGGACCAGGGGCGTGGTTTCCGGAACCAGGAGGCGGGCCCAGACCCACAGCTGAGCCAGGTCAAGTCAAGGCGGGGGCGGGGCCAGGTGAGCAGCTGGAGGCGGTCACGGGATCAAGGGGGCGGGGCCAGGTGAACAGCCTGAAGTGGTGAGGTAAGCAGGAGAGAGGGTCCCGGGCAGGGACACGGGTGACCAGCAGGCGGGTCTGCTGGCGGCAGGGACCTAAAGAGGGGGCCCGGCGGCTTGGCCGGCCCCTTAGCTGACCTGCGGGAAGCGGTCAAGGGAAGAGTGGGTTGGGGCCGGTGTCAAAAGCTGGAGGTGGTCCAGTGGGGAAGGCCCTGGGGCCCGGTGAAGGTGCCCCAGGAGCGCAAAGTGATTTTCTTGGACTTGACACAGCTCTCTCCCCATTGTCAAAGGCTCACCCTAACCCTAAAACTAAGCCTATCCCTCAACCTAACCCTCACCAGTGGCTAAGGCCCTGGGGCCCTGTGAAACCTGGACGAGGGTCTCAAGTGCCCACAAAAGCCTCACCTGCCTGAGCTTCAGACTGGATGCCAGCAAGAGGGACCCTTGTCCTCAGGGCAGGGCGTTCCAGGCGAATGGGGCAGAAAGCAGGCCCCCGGGGCCGGGCCACCAGACCACTCAGAACCTCCGGAGGTGCCGGGGAGGTGCCCCTAGAGTGGAAAGTGATGATTTCTCGGACTTGGCACAGCTCTCTCCCGGTTTTCAAAGCCCATAGGCAGGGCTCTGGGCGTCCCGGGACACTCTGCTCTGAGCTGCCCTTTGGTGGGAGGGATGGGGGCTGGGGCAGGGGGGTTAGAGGGCCGGCCCCGAGGCTCATGGAGGCCCCTGGGTGTCCTGACGGGAGGGCTGGCTGGTCTGCCCACGCTTGGGGACCTGGGAGGCACCCTGTGAGCAGAGGGCTATGTGCCTTTACCTCCCAGTGGTGGGGGCTATTCCTTTGTGTTTGGGAGCAGGGCAGACTGGCTGGTGCTGCTCGCTCATTGGTCGAATGGACCAGGGGCGTGGTTTCCGGAACCAGGAGGGGGGCCCAGGCCCACAGCTGAGCCAGGTCAAGTCAAGGCGGGGGCGGGGCCAGGTGAGCAGCTGGAGGCGGTCACGGGATCAAGGGGGCGGGGCCAGGTGAACAGCCTGAAGTGGTTAGGTAAGCAGAAGAGAGGGTGGCGGGCAGGGACACGGGTGACCAGCAGGCGGGTCTGCCGGCAGCAGGGACCTAAAGAGGGGTCCCGCGGCTTGGCCGGCCCCTTAGCTGACCTGCGGGAAGCGGTCAAGGGAAGAGTGGGTTGGGGCCGGTGTCAAAAGCTGGAGGAGGTCCAGTGGGGAAGGCCCTGGGGCCCGGTGAAGGTGCCCCAGGAGCGCAAAGTGATTTTCTCGGACTTGACACAGCTCTCTCCCCATTGTCAAAGGCTCACCCTAACCCTAAAACTAAGCCTATCCCTCAACCTAACCCTCACCAGTGGCTAAGGCCCTGGGGCCCTGTGAAACCTGGACGAGGGTCTCAAGTGCCCACAAAAGCCTCACCTGCCTGAGCTTCAGACTGGATGCCAGCAAGAGGGACCCTTGTCCTCAGGGCAGGGCGTTCCAGGCGAATGGGGCAGAAAGCAGGCCCCCGGGGCCGGGCCACCAGACCACTCAGAACCTCCGGAGGTGCCGGGGAGGTGCCCCTAGAGTGGAAAGTGATGATTTCTCGGACTTGGCACAGCTCTCTCCCGGTTTTCAAAGCCCATAGGCAGGGCTCTGGGCGTCCCGGGACACTCTGCTCTGAGCTGCCCTTTGGTGGGAGGGATGGGGGCTGGGGCAGGGGGGTTAGAGGGCCGGCCCCGAGGCTCATGGAGGCCCCTGGGTGTCCTGACGGGAGGGCTGGCTGGTCTGCCCACGCTTGGGGACCTGGGAGGCACCCTGTGAGCAGAGGGCTATGTGCCTTTACCTCCCAGTGGTGGGGGCTATTCCTTTGTGTTTGGGAGCAGGGCAGACTGGCTGGTGCTGCTCGCTCATTGGTCGAATGGACCAGGGCCGTGGTTTCCGGAACCAGGAGGCGGGCCCAGGCCCACAGCTGAGCCAGGTCAAGTCAAGGCGGGGGCGGGGCCAGGTGAGCAGCTGGAGGCGGTCACGGGATCAAGGGGGCGGGGCCAGGTGAACAGCCTGAAGTGGTTAGGTAAGCAGAAGAGAGGGTGGCGGGCAGGGACACGGGTGACCAGCAGGCGGGTCTGCCGGCAGCAGGGACCTAAAGAGGGGTCCCGCGGCTTGGCCGGCCCCTTAGCTGACCTGCGGGAAGCGGTCAAGGGAAGAGTGGGTTGGGGCCGGTGTCAAAAGCTGGAGGAGGTCCAGTGGGGAAGGCCCTGGGGCCCGGTGAAGGTGCCCCAGGAGCGCAAAGTGATTTTCTCGGACTTGACACAGCTCTCTCCCTGTTGTCAAAGGCTCACCCTCAACCTAAAACTAAGCCTATACCTCAACCTAACCCTCACCAGTGGCTAAGGCCCTGGGGCCCTGTGAAACCTGGACGAGGGTCTCAAGTGCCCACAAAAGCCTCACCTGCCTGAGCTTCAGACTGGATGCCAGCAAGAGGGACCCTTGTCCTCAGGGCAGGGCGTTCCAGGCGAATGGGGCAGAAAGCAGGCCCCGGGGCCGGGCCACCAGACCAGTCAGAACCTCCGGAGGGGCCGGGGAGGTGCCCCCAGAGTGGAAAGTGATAATTTCTCGGACTTGACACAGCTCTCTCCCGGTTGTCAAAGCCCATAGGCAGGGCTCTGGGCGTCCCAGGACACTCTCCTCTGAGCTGCCCTTTGGTGGGAGCGGTGGGGGCCGGGGCGGGGGGGTTAGAGGGCCGGCCCCGAGGCTCATGGAGGCCCCTGGGTGTCCTGAAGGGATGGCTGGCTGGTCTGCCCACGCTTGGGGACCTGGGAGGCACCCTGTGAGCAGAGGGCTATGTGCCTTTACATCCCAGTGGTGGGGCTATTCCTCTGTGTTTGGGAGCAGGGCAGGCTGGCTGGTGCTGCTCACTCATTGGTCGAATGGACCAGGGGCGTGGTTTCCGGAACCAGGAGGCGGGCCCAGGCCCACAGCTGAGCCAGTTCAAGTCAAGGCGGGGGCGGGGCCAGGTGAGCAGCTGGAGGCGGTCACGGGAACACGGGGGCGGGGCCAGGTGAACAGCCTGAAGTGGTGAGGTAAGCAGGAGAGAGGGTCGCAGGCAGGGACAAGGGTGACCAGCAGGCGGGTCTGCTGGCGGCAGGGACCTAAAGAGGGGGCCCGGCGGCTTGGCCGGCCCCTTAGCTGACCTGCGGGAAGCGGTCAAGGGAAGAGTGGGTTGGGGCCGGTGTCAAAAGCTGGAGGTGGTCCAGTGGTGAAGGCCCTGGGGCCCCGTGAAGGTGCCCCCGGAGCACAAAGTGATTTTCTCGGACTTGACACAGCTCTCTCCCCGTTCTCAAAGGCTAACCGTAACCCTAAAACTAAGCCTATCCCTCAACCTAACCCTCACCAGTGGCTAAGGCCCTGGGGCCCTGTGAAACCTGGACGAGGGTCTCAAGTGCCCACAAAAGCCTCACCTGCCTGAGCTTCAGACTGGATGCCAGCAAGAGGGACCCTTGTCCTCAGGGCAGGGCGTTCCAGGGGAATGGGGCGGAAAGCAGGCCCCCGGGGCCGGGCCACCAGACCAATCAGAACCTCCGGAGGGGGCGGGGAGGTGCCCCCAGAGTGGAAAGTGATAATTTCTCGGACTTGACACAGCTCTCTCCCGGTTGTCAAAGCCCATAGGCAGGGCTCTGGGCGTCCCAGGACACTCTGCTCTGAGCTGCCCTTTGGTGGGAGCCATGGGGGCCGGGGCGGGGGTGTTAGAGGGCCGGCCCCGAGGCTCATGGAGGCCCCTGGGTGACCTGAAGGGAGGGCTGGCTGGTCTGCCCACGCTTGGGGACCTGGGAGGCACCCTGTGAGCAGAGGGCTATGTGCCTTTACATCCCAGTGGTGGGGGCTATTCCTTTGTGTTTGGGAGCAGGGCAGACTGGCTGGTGCTGCTCGCTCATTGGTCGAATGGACCAGGGGCGTGGTTTCCGGAACCAGGAGGCGGGCCCAGGCCCACAGCTGAGCCAGGTCAAGTCAAGGCGGGGGCGGGGCCAGGTGAGCAGCTGGAGGCGGTCACGGGATCAAGGGGGCGGGGCCAGGTGAACAGCCTGAAGTGGTGAGGTAAGCAGGAGAGAGGGTCGCGGGCAGGGACACGGGTGACCAGCAGGCGGGTCTGCCGGCGGCAGGGACCTAAAGAGGGGCCCAGCGGCTTGGCCGGCCCCTTAGCTGACCTGCGGGAAGCGGTCAAGGGAAGAGTGTGTTGGGGCCGGTGTCAAAAGCTGGAGGTGGTCCAGTGGGGAAGGCCCTGGGGCCCGGTGAAGGTGCCCCAGGAGCGCAAAGTGATTTTCTCGGACTTGACACAGCTCTCTCCCCGTTGTCAAAGGCTCACACTAACCCTAAAACTAAGCCTATCCCTCAACCTAACCCTCACCAGTGGCTAAGGCCCTGGGGCCCTGTGAAACCTGGACGAGGGTCTCAAGTGCCCACAAAAGCGTCACCTGCCTGAGCTTCAGACTGGATGCCAGCAAGAGGGACCCTTGTCCTCAGGGCAGGGCGTTCCAGGCGAATGGGGCGGAAAGCAGGCCCCCGGGGCCGGGCCACCAGACCAGTCAGAACCTCCGGAGGGGTCGGGGAGGTGCCCCCAGAGTGGAAAGTGATAATTTCTCGGACTTGACACAGCTCTCTCCCGGTTTTCAAAGCCCATAGGCAGGGCTCTGGGCGTCCCGGGACACTCTGCTCTGAGCTGCCCTTTGGTGGGAGGGATGGGGGCTGGGGCAGGGGGGTTAGAGGGCCGGCCCCGAGGCTCATGGAGGCCCCTGGGTGTCCTGAAGGGATGGCTGGCTGGTCTGCCCACGCTTGGGGACCTGGGAGGCACCCTGTGAGCAGAGGGCTATGTGCCTTTACATCCCAGTGGTGGGGCTATTCCTCTGTGTTTGGGAGCAGGGCAGGCTCGCTGGTGCTGCTCACTCATTGGTCGAATGGACCAGGGGCGTGGTTTCCGGAACCAGGAGGCGGGCCCAGGCCCACAGCTGAGCCAGGTTAAGTCAAGGATGGGGCGGGGCCAGGTGAGCAGCTGGAGGCGGTCACGGGAACACGGGGGCGGGGCCAGGTGAACAGCCTGAAGTGGTGAGGTAAGCAGGAGAGAGGGTCGCAGGCAGGGACAAGGGTGACCAGCAGGCGGGTCTGCCGGCGGCAGGGACCTAAAGAGGGGGCCCGGCGGCTTGGCCGGCCCCTTAGCTGACCTGCGGGAAGCGGTCAAGGGAAGAGTGGGTTTTGGCCGGTTTCAAAAGCTGGAGGTGGTCCAGTGGTGAAGGCCCTGGGGCCCCGTGAAGGTGCCCCCGGAGCACAAAGTGATTTTCTCGGACTTGACACAGCTCTCTCCCCGTTCTCAAAGGCTAACCGTAACCCTAAAACTAAGCCTATCCCTCAACCTAACCCTCACCAGTGGCTAAGGCCCTGGGGCCCTGTGAAACCTGGACGAGGGTCTCAAGTGCCCACAAAAGCCTCACCTGCCTGAGCTTCAGACTGGATGCCAGCAAGAGGGACCCTTGTCCTCAGGGCAGGGCGTTCCAGGGGAATGGGGCGGAAAGCAGGCCCCCGGGGCCGGGCCACCAGACCAATCAGAACCTCCGGAGGGGGCGGGGAGGTGCCCCCAGAGTGGAAAGTGATAATTTCTCGGACTTGACACAGCTCTCTCCCGGTTGTCAAAGCCCATAGGCAGGGCTCTGGGCGTCCCAGGACACTCTGCTCTGAGCTGCCCTTTGGTGGGAGCCATGGGGGCCGGGGCGGGGGTGTTAGAGGGCCGGCCCCGAGGCTCATGGAGGCCCCTGGGTGACCTGAAGGGAGGGCTGGCTGGTCTGCCCACGCTTGGGGACCTGGGAGGCACCCTGTGAGCAGAGGGCTATGTGCCTTTACATCCCAGTGGTGGGGGCTATTCCTTTGTGTTTGGGAGCAGGGCAGACTGGCTGGTGCTGCTCGCTCATTGGTCGAATGGACCAGGGGCGTGGTTTCCGGAACCAGGAGGCGGGCCCAGGCCCACAGCTGAGCCAGGTCAAGTCAAGGCGGGGGCGGGGCCAGGTGAGCAGCTGGAGGCGGTCACGGGATCAAGGGGGCGGGGCCAGGTGAACAGCCTGAAGTGGTGAGGTAAGCAGGAGAGAGGGTCGCGGGCAGGGACACGGGTGACCAGCAGGCGGGTCTGCCGGCGGCAGGGACCTAAAGAGGGGCCCAGCGGCTTGGCCGGCCCCTTAGCTGACCTGCGGGAAGCGGTCAAGGGAAGAGTGTGTTGGGGCCGGTGTCAAAAGCTGGAGGTGGTCCAGTGGGGAAGGCCCTGGGGCCCGGTGAAGGTGCCCCAGGAGCGCAAAGTGATTTTCTCGGACTTGACACAGCTCTCTCCCCGTTGTCAAAGGCTCACACTAACCCTAAAACTAAGCCTATCCCTCAACCTAACCCTCACCAGTGGCTAAGGCCCTGGGGCCCTGTGAAACCTGGACGAGGGTCTCAAGTGCCCACAAAAGCGTCACCTGCCTGAGCTTCAGACTGGATGCCAGCAAGAGGGACCCTTGTCCTCAGGGCAGGGCGTTCCAGGCGAATGGGGCGGAAAGCAGGCCCCCGGGGCCGGGCCACCAGACCAGTCAGAACCTCCGGAGGGGTCGGGGAGGTGCCCCCAGAGTGGAAAGTGATAATTTCTCGGACTTGACACAGCTCTCTCCCGGTTGTCAAAGCCCATAGGAAGGTCTGTGGGTGTCCCAGGACACTCTGCTGTGAGCTGCCCTTTGGTGTGAGCGATGGGGACCGGGGGTGGAAGGGTGTGAGGGAGGAGGGCCGGCCCCGAGGCTCATGGAGGACCCTGGGTGTCCTGAAGGGAGGGCTGGCTGGTCTGCCCACGCTTGGGACCTGGGAGGCACCCTGTGAGCAGAGGGATATGTGCCTTTACATCCCAGTGGTGGGGGCTATTCCTCTGTGTTTGGGAGCAGGGCAGACTGGCTGGTGCTGCTCGCTCATTGCTCGAATGGACCAGGGGCGTGGTTTCCGGAACCAGGAGGCGGGCCCAGGCCCACAGCTGAGCCAGGTCAAGTCAAGGCGGGGGCGGGGCCAGGTGAGCAGCTGGAGGCGGTCACTGGATCAAGGGGGCGGGGCCAGGTGAACAGCCTGAAGTGGTGAGGTAAGCAGGAGAGAGGGTCGCGGGCAGGGACACGGGTGACCAGCAGGCGGGTCTGCTGGCAGCAGGGACCTCAAGAGGGGGCCCGGCGGCTTGGCCGGCCCCTTAGCTGACCTGCGGGAAGCAGTCAAGGGAAGAGAGGGTTGGGGCCGGTGTCAAAAGCTGGAGGTGGTCCAGTGGGGAAGGCCCTGGGGCCCGGTGAAGGTGCCCCAGGAGCGCCAAGTGATTTTCTCGGACTTGATACAGCTCTCTCCCCGTTGTCAAAGGCTAACCCTAACCCTAAAACTAAGCCTATCCCTCAACCTAACCCTCACCAGTGGCTAAGGCCCTGGGGCCCTGTGAAACCTGGACGAGGGTCTCAAGTGCCCACAAAAGCCTCACCTGCCTGAGCTTCAGACTGGATTCCAGCAAGAGGGACCCTTGTCCTCAGGGCAGGGCGTTCCAGGCGAATGGGGCAGAAAGCAGGCCCCCGGGGCCGTTCCACCAGACCAGTCAGAACCTCCGGAGGGGCCGGGGAGGTGCCCCCAGAGTGGAAAGTGATAATTTCTCGGACTTGACACAGCTCTCTCCCGGTTGTCAAAGCCCATAGGCAGGGCTCTGGGCGTCCCAGGACACTCGGCTCTGAGCTGCCCTTTGGTGGGAGCGATGTGGGCCGGGGCGGGGGGGTTAGAGGGCCGGCCCCGAGGCTCATGGAGGACCCTGGGTGTCCTGAAGGGAGGGCTGGCTGGTCTGCCCACGCTTGGGGACCTGGGAGGCACCCTGTGAGCAGAGGGCTATGTGCCTTTACATCCCAGTGGTGGGGGCTATTCCTCTGTGTTTGGGAGCAGGGCAGACTGGCTGGTGCTGCTCGCTCATTGGTCGAATGGACCAGGGGCGTGGTTTCCGGAACCAGGACGCGGGCCCAGGCCCACAGCTGAGCCTGGTCAAGTCAAGGCGGGGGCGGGGCCAGGTGAGCAGCTGGAGGCGGTCACGGGATCACGGGGGTGGGGCCAGGTGAACAGCCTGAAGTGGTGAGGTAAGCAGGAGAGAGGGTCGCGGGCAGGGACACGGGTGTCCAGCAGGCGGGTCTGCCGGCAGCATGTACCTAAAGAGGGGGCCCCGCGGCTTGGACAACCCCTTAGCTGACCTGCGGGAAGCGGTCAAGGGAAGAGTGGGTTGGGGCCGGTGTCAAAAGCTGGAGGTGGTACAGTGGGGAAGGCCCTGGGGCCCGGTGAAGGTGCCCCAGGAGCGCAAAGTGATTTTCTCGGACTTGACACAGCTCTCTTCCCGTTGTCAAAGGCTAACCGTAACCCTAAAACTAAGCCTATCCCTCAACCTAACCCTCACCAGTGGCTAAGGCCCTGGGGCCCTGTGAAACCTGCACGAGGGTCTCAAGTGCCCACAAAAGCCTCACCTGCCTGAGCTTCAGACTGGATGCCAGCAAGAGGGACCCTTGTCCTCAGGGCAGGGCGTTCCAGGCGAATGGGGCAGAAAGCAGGCCCCCGGGGCCGGGCCACCAGACCACTCAGAACCTCCGGAGGTGCCGGGGAGGTGCCCCTAGAGTGGAAAGTGATGATTTCTCGGACTTGGCACAGCTCTCTCCCGGTTTTCAAAGCCCATAGGCAGGGCTCTGGGCGTCCCGGGACACTCTGCTCTGAGCTGCCCTTTGGTGGGAGCGATGGGGGCCGGGGCAGGGGGGTTAGAGGGCCGGCCCCGAGGCTCATGGAGGCCCCTGGGTGTCCTGAAGGGAGGGCTGGCTGGTCTGCCCACGCTTGGGGACCTGGGGGGCACCCTGTGAGCAGAGGGCTATGTGCCTTTACCTCCCAGTGGTGGGGGCTATTCCTTTGTGTTTGGGAGCAGGGCAGACTGGCTGGTGCTGCTCGCTTATTCGTCGAATGGACCAGGGGCGTGGTTTCCGGAACCAGGAGGCGGGCCCAGGCCCACAGCTGAGCCAGTTCAAGTCAAGGCGGGGGCGGGGCCAGGTGAGCAGCTGGAGGCGGTCACGGGATCAAGGGGGCAGGGCCAGGTGAACAGCCTGAAGTGTTTAGGTAAGCAGAAGGGAGGGTCGCGGGCAGGGACACGGGTGAGCAGCAGGCGGGTCTGCCGGCGGCAGGGACCTAAAGAGGGGGCCCGGCGGCTTGGCCTGCCCCTTAGCTGACCTGCGGGAAGCGGTCAAGGGAAGAGTGGGTTGGGGCTGGTGTCAAAAGCTGGAGGAGGTCCAGTGGGGAAGGCCCTGGGGCCCGGTGAAGGTGCCCCAGGAGCGCAAAGTGATTTTCTCGGACTTGACACAGCTCTCTCCCCGTTGTCAAAGGCTAACCCTAACCCTAAAACTAAGCCTATCTCTCAACCTAACCCTCACCAGTGGCTAAGGCCCTGGGGCCCTGTGAAACCTGGACGAGGGTCTCAAGTGCCCACAAAAGCCTCACCTGCCTGAGCTTCAGACTGGATGCCAGCAACAGGGACCCTTGTCCTCAGGGCAGGGCGTTCCAGGCGAATGGGGCGGAAAGCAGGCCCCCGGGGCCGTTCCACCAGACCAGTCAGAACCTCCGGAGGGGCCGAGGAGGTGCCCCCAGAGTGGAAAGTGATAATTTCTCGGACTTGACACAGCTCTCTCCCGGTTGTCAAAGCCCATAGGCAGGGCTCTGGGCGTCCCAGGACACTCGGCTCTGAGCTGCCCTTTGGTGGGAGCGATGTGGGCCTGGGCGGGGGGGTTAGAGGGCCGGCCCCGAGGCTCATGGAGGACCCTGGGTGTCCTGAAGGGAGGGCTGGCTGGTCTGCCCACGCTTGGGGACCTGGGAGGCACCCTGTGAGCAGAGGGATATGTGCCTTTACATCCCAGTGGTGGGGGCTATTCCTCTGTGTTTGGGAGCAGGGCAGACTGGCTGGTGCTGCTCGCTCATTGGTCGAATGGACCAGGGGCGTGGTTTCCGGAACCAGGAGGCGGGCCCAGGCCCACAGCTGAGCCAGGTCAAGTCAAGGCGGGGGCGGGGCCAGGTGAGCAGCTGGAGGCGGTCACTGGATCAAGGGGGCGGGGCCAGGTGAACAGCCTGAAGTGGTGAGGTAAGCAGGAGAGAGGGTCGCGGGCAGGGACACGGGTGACCAGCAGGCGGGTCTGCTGGCGGCAGGGACCTCAAGAGGGGGCCCGGCGGCTTGGCCGGCCCCTTAGCTGACCTGCGGGAAGCGGTCAAGGGAAGAGAGGGTTGGGGCCGGTGTCAAAAGCTGGAGGTGGTCCAGTGGGGAAGGCCCTGGGGCCCGGTGAAGGTGCCCCAGGAGCGCCAAGTGATTTTCTCGGACTTGATACAGCTCTCTCCCCGTTGTCAAAGGCTAACCCTAACCCTAAAACTAAGCCTATCCCTCAACCTAACCCTCACCAGTGGCTAAGGCCCTGGGGCCCTGTGAAACCTGGACGAGGGTCTCAAGTGCCCACAAAAGCCTCACCTGCCTGAGCTTCAGACTGGATTCCAGCAAGAGGGACCCTTGTCCTCAGGGCAGGGGGTTCCAGGCGAATGGGGCAGAAAGCAGGCCCCCGGGGCCGTTCCACCAGACCAGTCAGAACCTCCGGAGGGGCCGGGGAGGTGCCCCCAGAGTGGAAAGTGATAATTTCTCGGACTTGACACAGCTCTCTCCCGGTTGTCAAAGCCCATAGGCAGGGCTCTGGGCGTCCCAGGACACTCGGCTCTGAGCTGCCCTTTGGTGGGAGCGATGTGGGCCGGGGCGGGGGGGTTAGAGGGCCGGCCCCGAGGCTCATGGAGGACCCTGGGTGTCCTGAAGGGAGGGCTGGCTGGTCTGCCCACGCTTGGGGACCTGGGAGGCACCCTGTGAGCAGAGGGCTATGTGCCTTTACATCCCAGTGGTGGGGGCTATTCCTCTGTGATTGGGAGCAGGGCAGACTGGCTGGTGCTGCTCGCTCATTGGTCGAATGGACCAGGGGCGTGGTTTCCGGAACCAGGAGGCGGGCCCAGGCCCACAGCTGAGCCAGGTCAAGTCAAGGCGGGGGCGGGGCCCGGTGAGCAGCTGGAGGCGGTCACGGGATCACGGGGCCGGGGCCAGGTGAACAGCCTGAAGTGGTGAGGTAAGCAGGAGAGAGGGTCGCGGGCAGGGACACGGGTGTCCAGCAGGCGGGTCTGCTGGCAGCATGTACCTAAAGAGGGGGCCCCGCGGCTTGGACGGCCCCTTAGCTGACCTGCGGGAAGCGGTCAAGGGAAGAGTGGGTTGGGGCCGGTGTCAAAAGCTGGAGGTGGTACAGTGGGGAAGGCCCTGGGGCCCGGTGAAGGTGCCCCAGGAGCGCAAAGTGATTTTCTCGGACTTGACACAGCTCTCTCCCCGTTGTCAAAGGCTAACCCTAACCCTAAAACTAAGCCTATCCCTCAACCTAACCCTCACCAGTGGCTAAGGCCCTGGGGCCCTGTGAAACCTGGACGAGGGTCTCAAGTGCCCACAAAAGCCTCACCTGCCTGAGCTTCAGACTGGATGCCAGCAAGAGGGACCCTTGTCCTCAGGGCAGGGCGTTCCAGGCGAATGGGGCAGAAAGCAGGCCCCCGGGGCCGGGCCACCAGACCACTCAGAACCTCCGGAGGTGCCGGGGAGGTGCCCCTAGAGTGGAAAGTGATGATTTCTCGGACTTGGCACAGCTCTCTCCCGGTTTTCAAAGCCCATAGGCAGGGCTCTGGGCGTCCCGGGACACTCTGCTCTGAGCTGCCCTTTGGTGGGAGCGATGGGGGCCGGGGCAGGGGGGTTAGAGGGCCGGCCCCGAGGCTCATGGAGGCCCCTGGGTGTCCTGAAGGGAGGGCTGGCTGGTCTGCCCACGCTTGGGGACCTGGGGGGCACCCTGTGAGCAGAGGGCTATGTGCCTTTACCTCCCAGTGGTGGGGGCTATTCCTTTGTGTTTGGGAGCAGGGCAGACTGGCTGGTGCTGCTCGCTTATTGGTCGAATGGACCAGGGGCGTGGTTTCCGGAACCAGGAGGCGGGCCCAGGCCCACAGCTGAGCCAGTTCAAGTCAAGGCGGGGGCGGGGCCAGGTGAGCAGCTGGAGGCGGTCACGGGATCAAGGGGGCAGGGCCAGGTGAACAGCCTGAAGTGTTTAGGTAAGCAGAAGGGAGGGTCGCGGGCAAGGACACGGGTGAGCAGCAGGCGGGTCTGCCGGCGGCAGGGACCTAAAGAGGGGGCCCGGCGGCTTGGCCTGCCCCTTAGCTGACCTGCGGGAAGCGGTCAAGGGAAGAGTGGGTTGGGGCTGGTGTCAAAAGCTGGAGGAGGTCCAGTGGGGAAGGCCCTGGGGCCCGGTGAAGGTGCCCCAGGAGCGCAAAGTGATTTTCTCGGACTTGACACAGCTCTCTCCCCGTTGTCAAAGGCTAACCCTAACCCTAAAACTAAGCCTATCCCTCAACCTAACCCTCACCAGTGGCTAAGGCCCTGGGGCCCTGTGAAACCTGGACGAGGGTCTCAAGTGCCCACAAAAGCCTCACCTGCCTGAGCTTCAGACTGGATGCCAGCAAGAGGGACCCTTGTCCTCAGGGCAGGGCGTTCCAGGCGAATGGGGCGGAAAGCAGGCCCCCGGGGCCGTTCCACCAGACAAGTCAGAACCTCCGGAGGGGCCGAGGAGGTGCCCCCAGAGTGGAAAGTGATAATTTCTCGGACTTGACACAGCTCTCTCCCGGTTGTCAAAGCCCATAGGCAGGGCTCTGGGCGTCCCAGGACACTCGGCTCTGAGCTGCCCTTTGGTGGGAGCGATGTGGGCCTGGGCGGGGGGTTAGAGGGCCGGCCCCGAGGCTCATGGAGGACCCTGGGTGTCCTGAAGGGAGGGCTGGCTGGTCTGCCCACGCTTGGGGACCTGGGAGGCACCCTGTGAGCAGAGGGATATGTGCCTTTACATCCCAGTGGTGGGGGCTATTCCTCTGTGTTTGGGAGCAGGGCAGACTGGCTGGTGCTGCTCGCTCATTGGTCGAATGGACCAGGGGCGTGGTTTCCGGAACCAGGAGGCGGGCCCAGGCCCACAGCTGAGCCAGGTCAAGTCAAGGCGGGGGCGGGGCCAGGTGAGCAGCTGGAGGCGGTCACTGGATCAAGGGGGCGGGGCCAGGTGAACAGCCTGAAGTGGTGAGGTAAGCAGGAGAGAGGGTCGCGGGCAGGGACACGGGTGACCAGCAGGCGGGTCTGCTGGCGGCAGGGACCTCAAGAGGGGGCCCGGCGGCTTGGCCGGCCCCTTAGCTGACCTGCGGGAAGCGGTCAAGGGAAGAGAGGGTTGGGGCCGGTGTCAAAAGCTGGAGGTGGTCCAGTGGGGAAGGCCCTGGGGCCCGGTGAAGGTGCCCCAGGAGCGCCAAGTGATTTTCTCGGACTTGATACAGCTCTCTCCCCGTTGTCAAAGGCTAACCCTAACCCTAAAACTAAGCCTATCCCTCAACCTAACCCTCACCAGTGGCTAAGGCCCTGGGGCCCTGTGAAACCTGGACGAGGGTCTCAAGTGCCCACAAAAGCCTCACCTGCCTGAGCTTCAGACTGGATTCCAGCAAGAGGGACCCTTGTCCTCAGGGCAGGGCGTTCCAGGCGAATGGGGCAGAAAGCAGGCCCCCGGGGCCCTTCCACCAGACCAGTCAGAACCTCCGGAGGGGCCGGGGAGGTGCCCCCAGAGTGGAAAGTGATAATTTCTCGGACTTGACACAGCTCTCTCCCGGTTGTCAAAGCCCATAGGCAGGGCTCTGGGCGTCCCAGGACACTCGGCTCTGAGCTGCCCTTTGGTGGGAGCGATGTGGGCCGGGGCGGGGGGGTTAGAGGGCCGGCCCCGAGGCTCATGGAGGACCCTGGGTGTCCTGAAGGGAGGGCTGGCTGGTCTGCCCACGCTTGGGGACCTGGGAGGCACCCTGTGAGCAGAGGGCTATGTGCCTTTACATCCCAGTGGTGGGGGCTATTCCTCTGTGTTTGGGAGCAGGGCAGACTGGCTGGTGCTGCTCGCTCATTGGTCGAATGGACCAGGGGCGTGGTTTCCAGAACCAGGAGGCGGGCCCAGGCCCACAGCTGAGCCAGGTCAAGTCAAGGCGGGGGCGGGGCCAGGTGAGCAGCTGGAGGCGGTCACTGGATCAAGGGGGCGGGGCCAGGTGAACAGCCTGAAGTGGTGAGGTAAGCAGGAGAGAGGGTCGCGGGCAGGGACACGGGTGACCAGCAGGCGGGTCTGCTGGCGGCAGGGACCTCAAGAGGGGGCCCGGCGGCTTGGCCGGCCCCTTAGCTGACCTGCGGGAAGCGGTCAAGGGAAGAGAGGGTTGGGGCCGGTGTCAAAAGCTGGAGGTGGTCCAGTGGGGAAGGCCCTGGGGCCCGGTGAAGGTGCCCCAGGAGCGCCAAGTGATTTTCTCGGACTTGATACAGCTCTCTCCCCGTTGTCAAAGGCTAACCCTAACCCTAAAACTAAGCCTATCCCTCAACCTAACCCTCACCAGTGGCTAAGGCCCTGGGGCCCTGTGAAACCTGGACGAGGGTCTCAAGTGCCCACAAAAGCCTCACCTGCCTGAGCTTCAGACTGGATTCCAGCAAGAGGGACCCTTGTCCTCAGGGCAGGGCGTTCCAGGCGAATGGGGCAGAAAGCAGGCCCCCGGGGCCGTTCCACCAGACCAGTCAGAACCTCCGGAGGGGCCGGGGAGGTGCCCCCAGAGTGGAAAGTGATAATTTCTCGGACTTGACACAGCTCTCTCCCGGTTGTCAAAGCCCATAGGCAGGGCTCTGGGCGTCCCAGGACACTCGGCTCTGAGCTGCCCTTTGGTGGGAGCGATGTGGGCCGGGGCGGGGGGGTTAGAGGGCCGGCCCCGAGGCTCATGGAGGACCCTGGGTGTCCTGAAGGGAGGGCTGGCTGGTCTGCCCACGCTTGGGGACCTGGGAGGCACCCTGTGAGCAGAGGGCTATGTGCCTTTACATCCCAGTGGTGGGGGCTATTCCTCTGTGATTGGGAGCAGGGCAGACTGGCTGGTGCTGCTCGCTCATTGGTCGAATGGACCAGGGGCGTGGTTTCCGGAACCAGGAGGCGGGCCCAGGCCCACAGCTGAGCCAGGTCAAGTCAAGGCGGGGGCGGGGCCAGGTGAGCAGCTGGAGGCGGTCACTGGATCAAGGGGGCGGGGCCAGGTGAACAGCCTGAAGTGGTGAGGTAAGCAGGAGAGAGGGTCGCGGGCAGGGACACGGGTGACCAGCAGGCGGGTCTGCTGGCGGCAGGGACCTCAAGAGGGGGCCCGGCGGCTTGGCCGGCCCCTTAGCTGACCTGCGGGAAGCGGTCAAGGGAAGAGAGGGTTGGGGCCGGTGTCAAAAGCTGGAGGTGGTCCAGTGGGGAAGGCCCTGGGGCCCGGTGAAGGTGCCCCAGGAGCGCCAAGTGATTTTCTCGGACTTGATACAGCTCTCTCCCCGTTGTCAAAGGCTAACCCTAACCCTAAAACTAAGCCTATCCCTCAACCTAACCCTCACCAGTGGCTAAGGCCCTGGGGCCCTGTGAAACCTGGACGAGGGTCTCAAGTGCCCACAAAAGCCTCACCTGCCTGAGCTTCAGACTGGATTCCAGCAAGAGGGACCCTTGTCCTCAGGGCAGGGCGTTCCAGGCGAATGGGGCAGAAAGCAGGCCCCCGGGGCCGTTCCACCAGACCAGTCAGAACCTCCGGAGGGGCCGGGGAGGTGCCCCCAGAGTGGAAAGTGATAATTTCTCGGACTTGACACAGCTCTCTCCCGGTTGTCAAAGCCCATAGGCAGGGCTCTGGGCGTCCCAGGACACTCGGCTCTGAGCTGCCCTTTGGTGGGAGCGATGTGGGCCGGGGCGGGGGGGTTAGAGGGCCGGCCCCGAGGCTCATGGAGGACCCTGGGTGTCCTGAAGGGAGGGCTGGCTGGTCTGCCCACGCTTGGGGACCTGGGAGGCACCCTGTGAGCAGAGGGCTATGTGCCTTTACATCCCAGTGGTGGGGGCTATTCCTCTGTGATTGGGAGCAGGGCAGACTGGCTGGTGCTGCTCGCTCATTGGTCGAATGGACCAGGGGCGTGGTTTCCGGAACCAGGAGGCGGGCCCAGGCCCACAGCTGAGCCAGGTCAAGTCAAGGCGGGGGCGGGGCCCGGTGAGCAGCTGGAGGCGGTCACGGGATCACGGGGCCGGGGCCAGGTGAACAGCCTGAAGTGGTGAGGTAAGCAGGAGAGAGGGTCGCGGGCAGGGACACGGGTGTCCAGCAGGCGGGTCTGCTGGCAGCATGTACCTAAAGAGGGGGCCCCGCGGCTTGGACGGCCCCTTAGCTGACCTGCGGGAAGCGGTCAAGGGAAGAGTGGGTTGGGGCCGGTGTCAAAAGCTGGAGGTGGTACAGTGGGGAAGGCCCTGGGGCCCTGTGAAGGTGCCCCAGGAGCGCAAAGTGATTTTCTCGGACTTGACACAGCTCTCTCCCCGTTGTCAAAGGCTAACCCTAACCCTAAAACTAAGCCTATCCCTCAACCTAACCCTCACCAGTGGCTAAGGCCCTGGGGCCCTGTGAAACCTGGACGAGGGTCTCAAGTGCCCACAAAAGCCTCACCTGCCTGAGCTTCAGACTGGATGCCAGCAAGAGGGACCCTTGTCCTCAGGGCAGGGCGTTCCAGGCGAATGGGGCAGAAAGCAGGCCCCCGGGGCCGGGCCACCAGACCACTCAGAACCTCCGGAGTTGCCGGGGAGGTGCCCCTAGAGTGGAAAGTGATGATTTCTCGGACTTGGCACAGCTCTCTCCCGGTTTTCAAAGCCCATAGGCAGGGCTCTGGGCGTCCCGGGACACTCTGCTCTGAGCTGCCCTTTGGTGGGAGCGATGGGGGCCGGGGCAGGGGGGTTAGAGGGCCGGCCCCGAGGCTCATGGAGGCCCCTGGGTGTCCTGAAGGGAGGGCTGGCTGGTCTGCCCACGCTTGGGGACCTGGGGGGCACCCTGTGAGCAGAGGGCTATGTGCCTTTACCTCCCAGTGGTGGGGGCTATTCCTTTGTGTTTGGGAGCAGGGCAGACTGGCTGGTGCTGCTCGCTTATTGGTCGAATGGACCAGGGGCGTGGTTTCCGGAACCAGGAGGCGGGCCCAGGCCCACAGCTGAGCCAGGTCAAGTCAAGGCGGGGGCGGGGCCAGGTGAGCAGCTGGAGGCGGTCACGGGATCAAGGGGGCAGGGCCAGGTGAACAGCCTGAAGTGTTTAGGTAAGCAGAAGGGAGGGTCGCGGGCAGGGACACGGGTGAGCAGCAGGCGGGCCTGCCGGCGGCAGGGACCTAAAGAGGGGGCCCGGCGGCTTGGCCTGCCCCTTAGCTGACCTGCGGGAAGCGGTCAAGGGAAGAGTGGGTTGGGGCTGGTGTCAAAAGCTGGAGGAGGTCCAGTGGGGAAGGCCCTGGGGCCCGGTGAAGGTGCCCCAGGAGCGCAAAGTGATTTTCTCGGACTTGACACAGCTCTCTCCCCGTTGTCAAAGGCTAACCCTAACCCTAAAACTAAGCCTATCCCTCAACCTAACCCTCACCAGTGGCTAAGGCCCTGGGGCCCTGTGAAACCTGGACGAGGGTCTCAAGTGCCCACAAAAGCCTCACCTGCCTGAGCTTCAGACTGGATGCCAGCAAGAGGGACCCTTGTCCTCAGGGCAGGGCGTTCCAGGCGAATGGGGCAGAAAGCAGGCCCCCGGGGCCGGGCCACCAGACCACTCAGAACCTCCGGAGGTGCCGGGGTGGTGCCCCTAGAGTGGAAAGTGATGATTTCTCGGACTTGACACAGCTCTCTCCCGGTTTTCAAAGCCCATAGGCAGGGCTCTGGGCGTCCCAGGACAATCTGCTGTGAGCTGCCCTTTGGTGGGAGCGATGGGGGCCGGGGCGGGGGGGTTAGAGGGCCGGCCCCGAGGCTCATGGAGGCCCCTGGGTGTCCTGAAGGGAGGGCTGGCTGGTCTGCCCACGCTTGGGGCCTGGGAGGCACCCTGTGAGCAGAGGGCTATGTGCCTTTACCTCCCAGTGGTGGGGGCTATTCCTCTGTGTTTGGGAGCAGGGCAGACAGGCTGGTGCTGCTCGCTCATTGGTCGAATGGACCAGGGGCGTGGTTTCCAGAACCAGGAGGCGGGCCCAGGCCCACAGCTGAGCCAGGTCAAGTCAAGGCGGGGGCGCGGCCAGGTGAGCAGCTGGAGGCGGTCAAGGGATCAAGGGGGCGGGGCCAGGTGAACAGCCTGAAGTGGTGAGGTAAGCAGGAGAGAGGGTCGCGGGCAGGGACACGGGTGACCAGCAGGCGGGTCTGCCGGCGGCAGGGACCTAAAGAGGGGGCCCGGCGGCTTGGCCGGCCCCTTAGCTGACCTGCGGGAAGCGGTCAAGGGAAGAGTGGGTTGGGGCCAGTGTCAAAAGCTGGAGGTGGTCCAGTGGGGAAGGCCCTGGGGCCCGGTGAAGGTGCCCCAGGAGCGCAAAGTGATTTTCTCGGACTTGACACAGCTCTCTCCCCGTTGTCAAAGGCTCACCCTAACCCTAAAACTAAGCCTATCCCTCAACCTAACCCTCACCAGTGGCTAAGGCCCTGGGGCCCTGTGAAACCTGGAAGAGGGTCTCAAGTGCCCACAAAAGCCTCACCTGCCTGAGCTTCAGACTGGATGCCAGCAAGAGGGACCCTTGTCCTCAGGGCAGGGCGTTCCCGGCGAATGGGGCGAAAAGCAGGCCCCCGGGGCCGGGCCACCAGACCAGTCAGAACCTCCGGAGGGGCCGGGGAGGTGCCCCCAGAGTGGAAAGTGATAATTTCTCGGACTTGACACAGCTCTCTCCCGGTTGTCAAAGCCCATAGGCAGGGCTCTGGGTGTCCCAGGACAGTCTGCTCTGAGCTGCCCTTTGGTGGGAGCGATGGGGGCCGGGGCGGGGGGGTTAGAGGGCCGGCCCCGAGGCTCATGGAGGCCCCTGGGTGTCCTGAAGGGATGGCTGGCTGGTCTGCCCACGCTTGGGGACCTGGGAGGCACCCTGTGAGCAGAGGGCTATGTGCCTTTACATCCCAGTGGTGGGGCTATTCCTCTGTGTTTGGGAGCAGGGCAGGCTGGCTGGTGCTGCTCGCTCATTGGTCGAATGGACCAGGGGCGTGGTTTCCGGAACCAGGAGGCGGGCCCAGGCCCACAGCTGAGCCAGGTTAAATCAAGGAGGGGGCGGGGCCAGGTGAGCAGCTGGAGGCGGTCACGGGAACACGGGGGCGGGGCCAGGTGAACAGCCTGAAGTGGTGAGGTAAGCAGGAGAGAGGGTCGCAGGCAGGGACAAGGGTGACCAGCAGGCGGGTCTGCCAGCGGCAGGGACCTAAAGAGGGGGCCCGGCGGCTTGGCCGGCCCCTTAGCTGACCTGCAGGAAGCGGTCAAGGGAAGAGTGTGTTGGGGTCCGGTGTCAAAAGCTGGAGGTGGTCCAGTGGGGAAGGCCCTGGGGCCCGGTGAAGGTGCCCCAGGAGCGCAAAGTGATTTTCTGGGACTTGACACAGCTCTCTCCCCGTTGTCAAAGGATCACGCTAACCCTAAAACTAAGCCTATCCCTCAACCTAACCCTCACAAGTGGCTAAGGCCCTGGGGCCCTGTGAAACCTGGACGAGGGTCTCAAGTGCCCACAAAAGCGTCACCTGCCTGAGCTTCAGACTGGATGCCAGCAAGAGGGACCCTTGTCCTCAGGGCAGGGCATTCCAGGCGAATGGGGCGGAAAGCAGGCCCCCGCGGCCGGGCCACCAGACCAGTCAGAACCTCCGGAGGGGTCGGGGAGGTGCCCCCAGAGTGGAAAGTGATAATTTCTCGGACTTGACACAGCTCTCTCCCGGTTGTCAAAGCCCATAGGCAGGGCTGTGGGTGTCCCAGGACACTCTGCTGTGAGCTGCCCTTTGGTGTGAGCCATGGGGACCGGGGGTGGAAGGGTGTGAGGGAGGAGGGCCGGCCCCGAGGCTCATGGAGGACCCTGGGTGTCCTGAAGGGAGGGCTGGCTGGTCTGCCCACGCTTGGGGACCTGGGAGGCACCCTGTGAGCAGAGGGCTATGTGCCTTTACATCCCAGTGGTGGGGGCTATTCCTTTGTGTTTGCGAGCAGGGCAGACTGGCTGGTGCTGCTCGCTCATTGATCGAATGGACCAGGGGCGTGGTTTCCGGAACCAGGATGTGGGCCCATGCCCACAGCTGAGCCAGGTCAAGTCAAGGCGGGGGCGGGGCCAGGTGAGCAGCTGGAGGCGGTCACGGGATCAAGGGGGCGGGGCCAGGTGAACAGCCTGAAGTGGTGAGGTAAGCAGGAGAGAGGGTCGCGGGCAGGGACACGGGTGACCAGCAGGCGGGTCTGCCGGCGGCAGGGACCTAAAGAGGGGCCCAGCGGCTTGGCCGGCCCCTTAGCTGACCTGCGGGAAGCGGTCAAGGGAAGAGTTTGTTGGGGCCGGTGTCAAAAGCTGGAGGAGGTCCAGTGGGGAAGGCCCTGGGGCCCGGTGAAGGTGCCCCAGGAGCGCAAAGTGATTTTCTCGGACTTGACACAGCTCTCTCCCCGTTGTCAAAGGCTAACCCTAACCCTAAAACTAAGCCTATCCCTCAACCTAACCCTCACCAGTGGCTAAGGCCCTGGGGCCCTGTGAAACCTGGACGAGGGTCTCAAGTGCCCACAAAAGCCTCACCTGCCTGAGCTTCAGACTGGATGCCAGCAAGAGGGACCCTTGTCCTCAGGGCAGGGCGTTCCAGGCGAATGGGGCAGAAAGCAGGCCCCCGGGGCCGGGCCACCAGACCACTCAGAACCTCCGGAGGTGCCGGGGAGGTGCCCCTAGAGTGGAAAGTGATGATTTCTCGGACTTGACACAGCTCTCTCCCGGTTTTCAAAGCCCATAGGCAGGGCTCTGGGCGTCCCAGGACAATCTGCTGTGAGCTGCCCTTTGGTGGGAGCGATGGGGGCCGGGGCGGGGGGGTTAGAGGGCCGGCCCCGAGGCTCATGGAGGCCCCTGGGTGTCCTGAAGGGAGGGCTGGCTGGTCTGCCCACGCTTGGGGCCTGGGAGGCACCCTGTGAGCAGAGGGCTATGTGCCTTTACCTCCCAGTGGTGGGGGCTATTCCTCTGTGTTTGGGAGCAGGGCAGACAGGCTGGTGCTGCTCGCTCATTGGTCGAATGGACCAGGGGCGTGGTTTCCAGAACCAGGAGGCGGGCCCAGGCCCACAGCTGAGCCAGGTCAAGTCAAGGCGGGGGCGGGGCCAGGTGAGCAGCTGGAGGCGGTCACGGGATCAAGGGGGCGGGGCCAGGTGAACAGCCTGAAGTGGTGAGGTAAGCAGGAGAGAGGGTCTCGGGCAGGGACACGGGTGACCAGCAGGCGGGTCTGCCGGCGGCAGGGACCTAAAGAGGGGGCCCGGCGGCTTGGCCGGCCCCTTAGCTGACCTGCGGGAAGCAATCAAGGGAAGAGTGGGTTGGGGCCAGTGTCAAAAGCTGGAGGTGGTCCAGTGGGGAAGGCCCTGGGGCCCGGTGAAGGTGCCCCAGGAGCGCAAAGTGATTTTCTCGGACTTGACACAGCTCTCTCCCCGTTGTCAAAGGCTCACCCTAACCCTAAAACTAAGCCTATCCCTCAACCTAACCCTCAAGAGTGGCTAAGGCCCTGGGGCCCTGTGAAACCTGGAAGAGGGTCTCAAGTGCCCACAAAAGCCTCACCTGCCTGAGCTTCAGACTGGATGCCAGCAAGAGGGACCCTTGTCCTCAGGGCAGGGCGTTCCAGGCGAATGGGGCGAAAAGCAGGCCCCCGGGGCCGGGCCACCAGACCAGTCAGAACCTCCGGAGGGGCCGGGGAGGTGCCCCCAGAGTGGAAAGTGATAATTTCTCGGACTTGACACAGCTCTCTCCCGGTTGTCAAAGCCCATAGGCAGTTCTCTGGGTGTCCCAGGACAGTCTGCTCTGAGCTGCCCTTTGGTGGGAGCGATGGGGGCCGGGGCGGGGGGGTTAGAGGGCCGGCCCCGAGGCTCATGGAGGCCCCTGGGTGTCCTGAAGGGATGGCTGGCTGGTCTGCCCACGCTTGGGGACCTGGGAGGCACCCTGTGAGCAGAGGGCTATGTGCCTTTACATCCCAGTGGTGGGGCTATTCCTCTGTGTTTGGGAGCAGGGCAGGCTGGCTGGTGCTGCTCGCTCATTGGTCGAATGGACCAGGGGCGTGGTTTCCGGAACCAGGAGGCGGGCCCAGGCCCACAGCTGAGCCAGGTTAAATGAAGGAGGGGGCGGGGCCAGGTGAGCAGCTGGAGGCGGTCACGGGAACACGGGTGCGGGGCCAGGTGAACAGCCTGAAGTGGTGAGGTAAGCAGGAGAGAGGGTCGCAGGCAGGGACAAGGGTGACCAGCAGGCGGGTCTGACAGCGGCAGGGACCTAAAGAGGGGGCCCGGCGGCTTGGCCGGCCCCTTAGCTGACCTGCGGGAAGCGGTCAAGGGAAGAGTGTGTTTGGGCCGGTGTCAAAAGCTGGAGGTGGTCCAGTGGGGAAGGCCCTGGGGCCCGGTGAAGGTGCCCCAGGAGTGCAAAGTGATTTTCTGCCTTCTGGTCCAAGTATAAGCTTTGCCCACTTTATCAAACAACTTCCTACACACTGTTATGAACTGAGGCAGCTCGGGAACATTGTCTCTCAACTGTGTTATAGAGTGTAGTACTACATTTCAGTGAAGTGTAAGGCTTTCCAAAGCTGCCGAACGTGTTTCTTTCTCTATTTCAATGGTATTCTGCCTTGTATAACACCCATTTACCACTCTAGTCTCCTTTATGTAAGGAATATAGGATTCATACAGTGTTTCATGTGATCTTAACTCGAATTAATGATTTCCCGGATCTTAGCTACCTTTACTACGCTAAGAACTGACTTGGAGAATCTCTTTGAGCGGTTCTAAACAAGTTCTCATCTGTTTACAGTCATTTTCTCTGAATTAATCATGTTTTCATGTAGTTTCCTATATTCTGCCTTCTGGTCCAAGTATAAGCTTTGCCCACTTTATCAAACAACTTCCTACACACTGTTATGAACTGAGGCAGCTCGGGAACATTGTCTCTCTACTGTGTTACATAGTGTAGTACTATATTTCAGTGAAGTGTAAGGCTTTCCAAAGCTGCCGAACGTGTTTCTTTCTCTATTTCAATGGTATTCTGCCTTGTAAAACACACATTTACCACTCCAGTCTCCTTTAAGTAAAGAATATAGGATTCATACAGTGTTTCAAGTCATCTTAACTTGAATTAAGGATTTCCCGGATCTTAGCTACCTTTTCTACACTAAGAACTGACTGGAGAACCTCTTTCAGCTGTTCTGAACAAGTTCTCATCTGTTTACAGTCATTTTCTCTGAATTATCCATGTTTTCATGTAGTTTCCTATATTCTGCCTTCTGGTCCTAGTATAAGCTTTGCCCACTTTATCAAACAACTTCCTACACACTGTTATGAACTGAGGCAGCTCGGGAACATTGTCTCTCAACTGTGTTATAGAGTGTAGTACTACATTTCAGTGAAGTGTAAGGCTTTCCAAAGCTGCCGAACGTGTTTCTTTCTCTATTTCAATGGTATTCTGCCTTGTATAACACCCATTTACCACTCTAGTCTCCTTTAAGTAAGGAATATAGGATTCATACAGTGTTTCATGTGATCTTAACTCGAATAAATGATTTCCCGGATCTTAGCTACCTTTACTACGCTAAGAACTGACTTGGAGAATCTCTTTGAGCTGTTCTAAACAAGTTCTCATCTGTTTACAGTCATTTTCTCTGAATTATCCATGTTTTCATGTAGTTTCCTATATTCTGCCTTCTGGTCCAAGTATAAGCTTTGCCCACTTTATCAAACAACTTCCTACACACTGTTTTGAACTGAGGCAGCTCGGGAACATTGTCTCTCAACTGTGTTATAGAGTGTAGTACTACGTTTCAGTGAAATGTAAGGCTTTCCAAAGCTGCCTAACGTGTTTCTTTCTCTATTTCAACGGTATTCTGCCTTGTATAACACACATTTACCACTCTAGTCTCCTTTAAGTAAAAAATATAGGATTCATAGAGTGTTTCATGTCATCTTAACTAGAATTAATGATTTCCCGGATCTTAGCTACTTTTACTATGCTAAGAACTGACTGGAGAATCTCTTTGAGCTGTTCTAAACAAGTTCTCATCTGTTTCCAGTCATTTTCTCTGAATTATCCATGTTTTCATGTAGTTTCCTATATTCTGCCTTCTGGTCCAAGTATAAGCTTTGCCCACTTTATCAAACAACTTCCTACACACTGTTATGAACTGAGGCAGCTCGGGAACATTGTCTCTCAACTGTGTTATAGAGTGTAGTACTACAGTTCAGAGAAGTGTAAGGCTTTCCAAAGCTGCCAAACGTGTTTAATTCTCTATTTCAATGGTATTCTACCTTGTATAACACACATTTAGCACTCTAGTCTCCTTTAAGTAAAGAATATAGGATTCATACAGTGTTTCATGTGATCTTAACTCGAATTAAGGATTTCCCGGATCTTAGCTACATGTACTACAATAAGAACTGAATGGAGAATCTCTTTGAGCTGTTCTAAACAAGTTCTCATCTGTTTACAGTCATTTTCTCTGAATTATCCATGTTTTCATGTAGTTTCCTATATTCTGCCTTCTGGTCCAAGTATAAGCTTTGCCCACTTTATCAAACAACTTCCTACACACTGTTATGAACTGAGTCAGCTCGGGAACATTGTCTCTCAACTGTGTTACAGAGTGTAGTACTATATTTCAGTGAAGTGTAAGGCTTTCCAAAGCTGCAGAACGTGTTTCTTTCTCTATTTCAATGGTATTCTGCCTTGTATAACACCCATTTACCACTCTAGTCTCCTTTAAGTAAGGAATATAGGATTCATACAGTGTTTCATGTGATCTTAACTCGAATTAATGATTTCCCGGATCTTAGCTACCTTTACTTCGCTAAGAACTGACTTGGAGGATCTCTTTGAGATGTTCTAAACAAGTTCTCATCTGTTTCCAGTCATTTTCTCTGAATTATCCATGTTTTCATGTAGTTTCCTATATTCTGCCTTCTGGTCCAAGTATAAGCTTTGCCCACTTTATCAAACAACTTCCTACACACTGTTATGAACTGAGGCAGCTCGGGAACATTGTCTCTCAACTGTGTTATAGAGTGTAGTACTACATTTCAGTGAAGTGTAAGGCTTTCCAAAGCTGCCAAACTTGTTTAATTCTCTATTTCAATGGTATTCTACCTTGTATAACACAGATTTAGCACTCTAGTCTCCTTTAAGTAAAGAATATAGGATTCATACAGTGTTTCATGTGATCTTAACTCGAATTAAGGATTTCCCGGATCTTAGCTACATTTACTACAATAAGAACTGAATGGAGAATCTCTTTGAGCTGTTCTAAACAAGTTCTCATCTGTTTATAGTCTTTTTCTCTGAATTATCCATGTTTTCATGTAGTTTCCTATATTCTGCGTTCTGGTCCAAGTATAAGCTTTGCCCACTTTATCAAACAACTTCCTACACACTGTTTTGAACTGAGGCAGCTCGGGAACATTGTCTCTCAACTGTGTTATAGAGTGTAGTACTACGTTTCAGTGAAGTGTAAGGCTTTCCAAAGCTGCCTAACGTGTTTCTTTCTCTATTTCAACGGTATTCTGCCTTGTATAACACACATTTACCACTCTAGTCTCCTTTAAGTAAAGAATATAGGATTCATAGAGTGTTTCATGTCATCTTAACTCGAATTAAGGATTTCCCGGATCTTAGCTACATGTACTACAATAAGAACTGAATGGAGAATCTCTTTGAGCTGTTCTAAACAAGTTCTCATCTGTTTACAGTCATTTTCTCTGAATTATCCATGTTTTCATGTAGTTTCCTATATTCTGCCTTCTGGTCCAAGTATAAGCTTTGCCCACTTTATCAAACAACTTCCTACACACTGTTATGAACTGAGTCAGCTTGGGAACATTGTCTCTCAACTGTGTTACAGAGTGTAGTACTATATTTCAGTGAAGTGTAAGGCTTTCCAAAGCTGCCGAAAGTGTTTCTTTCTCTATTTCAATGGTATTCTGCCTTGTATAACACCCATTTACCACTCTAGTCTCCTTTAAGTAAGGAATATAGGATTCATAGAGTGTTTCATGTCATCTTAACTAGAATTAATGATTTCCCGGATCTTAGCTACTTTTACTACGCTAAGAACTGACTGGAGAATCTCTTTGAGCTGTTCTAAACAAGTTCTCATCTGTTTACAGTCATTTTCTCTGAATTATCCTTGTTTTCATGTAGTTTCCTATATTCTGCCTTCTGGTCCAAGTATAAGCTTTGCCCACTTTATGAAACAACTTCCTACACACTGTTATGAACTGAGGCAGCTCGGGAACATTGCCTCTCAACTGTGTTATAGAGTGTAGTATTAAATTTCAGTGAAGTGTAAGGCTTTCCTAAGCTGACGAACGTGTTTCTTTCTCTATTTCAGTGGTATTCTGCCTTGTATAACACACATTTACCACTCTAGTCTCCTTCAAGTAAAGAATATAGGATTCATACAGTGTTTCATGTGATCTTAACTCGAATTAAGGATTTCCCGGATCTTAACTACCTTTACTACGCTAAGAACTGACTGGCGAATCTCTTTGAGCTGTTTTAAACAAGTTCTCATCTGTTTACAGTCATTTTCTCTGAATTATCCATGTTTTCATGTAGTTTCCTATATTCTGCCTTCTGGTCCAAGTAAAAGCTTTGCCCACTTTATCAAACAACTTCCTACACACTGTTATGAACTGAGGCAGCTCAGGAACATTGTCTCTCAACTGTGTTATAGAGTGTAGTATTAAATTTCAGTGAAGTGTAAGGCTTTCCAAAGCTGCCGAACATGTTTCTTTCTCTATTTCGATGGTATTCTGCCTTGTATAACACACATTTACCACTCTAGTCTCCTTTAAGTAAAGAATATAGGATTCATACAGTGTTTCATGTGATCTTAACTCGAATTAAGGATTTCCCGGATCTTAGCTACCTTTACTACACTAAGAACTGACTGGAGAATCTCTTTGAGCTGTTCTAAACAAGTTCTCATCTGTTTACAGTAATTTTCTCTGAATTATCCATGTTTTCATGTAGTTTCCTATATTCTGCCTTCTGGTCCAAGTATAAGCTTTGCCCACTTTATCAAACAACTTCCTACACACTGTTATGAACTGAGGCAGCTCAGGAACATTGTCTCTCAACTGTGTTATAGAGTGTAGTATTACATTTCAGTGAAGTGTAAGGCTTTCCAAAGCTGCCGAACATGTTTCTTTCTCTATTTCGATGGTATTATGCCTTGTATAACACACATTTACCACTCTAGTCACCTGTAAGTAAAGAATATAGGATTCATACAGTGTTTTATGTCATCTTAACTCGAATTAAGGATTTCCCGGATCTTAGCTACCTTTTCTACACTGAGAACTGATTTGGAGAATCTCTTTCAGCTGTTCTAAACAATCTCTCATCTGTTTCCAGTCATTTTCTCTGAATTATCCATGTTTTCATGTAGTTTCCTATATTCTGTTTTCTGGTCCAAGTATAAGCTTTGCCCACTTTAGCAAACAACTTCCTACACACTGTTATGAACTGAGGCAGCTCGGGAACATTGTCTCTCAACTGTGTTATAGAGTGTAGTACTACATTTCAGTGAAGTGTAAGGCTTTCCAAAGCTGCTGAACGTGTTTCTTTCTCTATTTCAATGGTATTCTGCCTTGTATAACACACATTTACGACTCTAGTCTCCTTTAAGTAAAGAATATAGGATTCATAGAGTGTTTCAAGTCATCTTAACTTGAATTAAGGATTTCCCGGATCTTAGCTACCTTTACTACGCTAAGAACTGACTTGGAGAATCTCTTTGAGCTGTTCTAAACAAGTTCTCATCTGTTTACAGTCATTTTCTCTGAATTATCCATGTTTTCATTTAGTTTCCTATATTCTGCCTTCTGGTCCAAGTATAAGCTTTGCCCACTTTATCAAACAACTTCCTACACACTGTTATGAACTGAGGCAGCTCGGGAACATTGTCTCTCAACTGTGTTATAGAGTGTAGTACTACATTTCAGTGAAGTGTAAGGCTTTCCAAAGCTGCCAAACGTGTTTAATTCTCTATTTCAATGGTATTCTACCTTGTATAACACACATTTAGCACTCTAGTCTCCTTTAAGTAAAGAATATAGGATTCATACAGTGTTTCATGTGATCTTAACTCGAATTAAGATTTCCCGGATCTTAGCTACATTTACTACAATAAGAACTGAATGGAGAATCTCTTTGAGCTGTTCTAAACAAGTTCTCATCTGTTTACAGTCATTTTCTCTGAATTATGCATGTTTTCATGTAGTTTCCTATATTCTGCCTTCTGGTCCAAGTATAAGCTTTGCCCACTTTATCAAACAACTTCCTACACACCGTTATGAACTGAGGCAGCTCGGGAACCTTGTCTCTCAACTGTGTTATAGAGTGTAGTACTACATTTCAGTGAAGTGTAAGGCTTTCCAAAGCTGCCGAACGTGTTTCTTTCTATATTTCAATGGTATTCTGCCTTGTATAACACACATGTACCACTCTAGTCTCCTTCAAGTAAAGAATATAGGATTCATACAGTGTTTCATGTGATCTTAACTCGAATTAAGGATTTCCCGAATCTTAGCTATCTTTACTACGCTAAGAACTAACTGGAGAATCTCTTTGAGCTTTTCTAAACAAGTTCTCATCTGTTTACAGTCATTTTCTCTGAATTATCCATGTTTTCATGTAGTTTCCTATATTCTGCCTTCTGGTCCAAGTATAAGCTTTGCTCACTTTATCAAACAACTTCCTACACACTGTTATGAACTGAGGCAGCTCAGGAACATTGTCTCTCAACTGTGTTATAGAGTGTAGTATTACATTTCAGTGAAGTGTAAGGCTTTCCAAAGCTGCCGAACATGTTTCTTTCTCTATTTCGATGGTATTCTGCCTTGTATAACACACATTTACCTCTCTAGTCTCCTTTAAGTAAAGAATATAGGATTCATACAGTGTTTTATGTCATCTTAACTCGAATTAAGGATTTCCCGGATCTTAGCTACATTTTCTACACTAAGAACTGATTTGGAGAATCTCTTTCAGCTGTTCTAAACAATCTCTCATCTGTTTCCAGTCATTTTCTCTGAATTATCCATGTTTTCATGTAGTTTCCTATATTCTGCCTTCTGGTCCAAGTATTAGCTTTGCCCACTTTATCAAACAACTTCCTACACACTGTTATGAACTGAGGCAGCTCGGGAACATTGTCTCTCAACTGTGTTATAGAGTGTAGTACTACATTTCAGTGAAGTGTAAGGCTTTCCAAAGCTGCTGAACTTGTTTCTTTCTCTATTTCAATGGTATTCTGCCTTGTATAACACACATTTACGACTCTAGTCTCCTTTAAGTAAAGAATATAGGATTCATAGAGTGTTTCAAGTCATCTTAACTTGAATTAAGGATTTCCCGGATCTTAGCTACCTTTTGTACACTAAGAAGTGATTTGGAGAATCTCTTTCAGTGTTCTAAACAAGTTCTCATCTGTTTCCTGTCATTTTCTCTGAATTATCCATGTTTTCATGTAGTTTCCTATATTCTGCCTTCTGGTCCTAGTATAAGCTTTGACCACTTTATCAAACAACTTCCTACACACTGTTATGAACTGAGGCAGCTCGGGAACATTGTCTCTCAACTGTGTTATAGTGTGTAGTACTACATTTCAGTGAAGTGTAAGGCTTTCCAAAGCTGCCGAACGTGTTTCTTTCTCTATTTCAATGGTATTCTGCCTTGTATAACACATATTTACCACTCTAGTCTCCTTTAAGTAAGGAATATAGGATTCATACAGTGTTTCATGTGATCTTAACTCGAATTAATGATTTCCCGGATCTTAGCTACCTTTACTACGCTAAGAACTGACTTGGAGAATCTCTTTGAGCTGTTCTAAACAAGTTCTCATCTGTTTACAGTCATTTTCTCTGAATTATCCATGTTTTCATTTAGTTTCCTATATTCTGCCTTCTGGTCCAAGTATAAGCTTTGCCCACTTTATCAAACAACTTCCTACACACTGTTATGAACTGAGGCAGCTCGGGAACATTGTCTCTCAACTGTGTTATAGAGTGTAGTACTACATTTCAGTGAAGTGTAAGGCTTTCCAAAGCTGCCAAACGTGTTTAATTCTCTATTTCAATGGTATTCTACCTTGTATAACACACATTTAGCACTCTAGTCTCCTTTAAGTAAAGAATATAGGATTCATACAGTGTTTCATGTGATCTTAACTCGAATTAAGATTTCCCGGATCTTAGCTACATTTACTACAATAAGAACTGAATGGAGAATCTCTTTGAGCTGTTCTAAACAAGTTCTCATCTGTTTACAGTCATTTTCTCTGAATTATGCATGTTTTCATGTAGTTTCCTATTTTCTGTCTTTTGGTCCAAGTATAAGCTTTGCCCACTTTATCAAACAACTTCCTACACACCGTTATGAACTGAGGCAGCTCGGGAACCTTGTCTCTCAACTGTGTTATAGAGTGTAGTACTACATTTCAGTGAAGTGAAAGGCTTTCCAAACCTGCCGAACGTGTTTCTTTCTCTATTTCAATGGTATTCTGCCTTGTATAACACACATTTACCACTCTAGTCTCCTTCAAGTAAAGAATATAGGATTCATACAGTGTTTCATGTGATCTTAACTCGAATTAAGGATTTCCCGAATCTTAGCTACCTTTACTACGCTAAGAACTAACTGGAGAATCTCTTTGAGCTTTTCTAAACAAGTTCTCATCTGTTTACAGTCATTTTCTCTGAATTATCCATGTTTTCATGTAGTTTCCTATATTCTGCCTTCTGGTCCAAGTATAAGCTTTGCCCACTTTATCAAACAACTTCCTACACACTGTTATGAACTGAGGCAGCTCGGGAACATTGTCTCTCAACTGTGTTATAGAGTGTAGTACTACATTTCAGTGAAGTGTAATGCTTTCCAAAGCTGCCGAACATGTTTCTTTCTCTATTTCGATGGTATTCTGCCTTGTATAACACACATTTACCACTCTAGTCTCCTTTAAGTAAAGAATATAGGATTCATACAGTGTTTTATGTCATCTTAACTCGAATTAAGGATTTCCCTTATCTTAGCTACCTTTTCTACACTAAGAACTGACTTGGAGATTCTCTTTCAGCTGTTCTAAACAATCTCTCATCTGTTTCCAGTCATTTTCTCTGAATTATCCAAGTTTTCATGTAGTTTCCTATATTCTGCCTTCTGTTCCAAGTATAAGCTTTGCCCACTTTATCAAACAACTTCCTACACACTGTTATGAACTGAGGCAGCTCGGGAACATTGTCTCTCAACTGTGTTATAGAGTGTAGTACTACATTTTAGTGAAGTGTAATGCTTTCCAAATATGTCGAATGCGTTTCTTTCTCTATTTCAATGGCATTCTGCCCTGTATAACACACATTTACCACTCTATTCTCCCTTAAGTAAAGAATATAGGATTCATACAGTGTTTCATGTCATCTTAACTCGAATTAAGGATTTCCCGGATCTTAGCTACCTTTACTACACTAAGAACTGATTGGAGAATCTCTTTGAGTTGTTCTAAACAAGTTCTCATCTTTTTACAGTCATTTTCTCTGAATTATCCATGTTTTCATGTAGTTTCCTATATTCTGCCTTCTGGTCCAAGTAAAAGCTTTGCCCACTTTATCAAACAACTTCCTACACACTGTTATGAATTGAGGCAGCTCGGGAACATTGTCTCTCAACTGTGTTATAGAGTGTAGTATTACATTTCAGTGAAGTGTAAGGCTTTCCAAAGCTGCCGAACGTGTTTCTTTCTCTATTTCAGTGGTATTCTGCCTTGTATAACACACATTTACCACTCTAGTCTCCTTTAAGTAAGGAATATAGGATTCATACAGTGTTTCATGTCATCTTAACTAGAATTAATGATTTCCCGGATCTTAGCTACTTTTACTTCGCTAAGAACTGACTGGAGAATGTCTTTGAGCTGTTCTAAACAAGTTCTCATCTGTTTCCAGTCATTTTCTCTGAATTATCCATGTTTTCATGTAGTTTCCTATATTCTGCCTTCTGGTCCAAGTATAAGCTTTGCCCACTTTATCAAACAACTTCCTACACACTGTTATGAACTGAGGCAGCTCGGGAACATTGTCTCTCTACTGTGTTACAGAGTGTAGTACTATATTTCAGTGAAGTGTAAGGCTTTCCAAAGCTGCCGAACGTGTTTCTTTCTCTATTTCAATGGTATTCTGCTTTGTAAAACACACATTTACCACTCCAGTCTCCTTTAAGTAAAGAATATAGGATTCATACAGTGTTTCATGTCATCTTAACTCGAATTAAGGATTTCCTGGATCTTAGCTACCTTTTCTACACTAAGAACTGATTTGGAGAATCTCTTTCAGCTGTTCTAAACAATCTCTCATCTGTTTCCAGTCATTTTCTCTGAATTATCCATGTTTTCATGTAGTTTCCTATATTCTGCCTTCTGGTCCAAGTATAAGCTTTGCCCACTTTATCAAACAACTTCCTACACACTGTTATGAACTGAGGCAGCTCGGGAACATTGTCTCTCAACTGTGTTACAGAGTGTAGTACTATATTTCAGTGAAGTGTAAGGCTTTCCAAAGCTGCCGAACCAGTTTCTTTCTCTATTTCAATGGTATTCTGCCTTGTAAAACACACATTTACCACTCCAGTCTCCTTTTAGTAAAGAATATAGGATTCATACAGTGTTTCAATTCATCTTAACTTGAATTAAGGATTTCCCGGATCTTAGCTACCTTTTCTACACTAAGAACTGATTTGGAGAATCTCTTTCAGCTTTTCTAAACAATCTCTCATCTGTTTCCAGTCATTTTCTCTGAATTATCCATGTTTTCATGTAGTTTCCTATATTCTGCCTTCTGGTCCAAGTATAAGCTTTGCCCACTTTATCAAACAACTTCCTACACACTGTTATGAACTGAGGCAGCTCGGGAACATTGTCTCTCAACTGTGTTATAGAGTGTAGTACTACATTTCAGTGAAGTGTAATGCTTTCCAAAGATGTCGAATGTGTTTCTTTCTCTATTTCAATGGCATTCTGCCTTGTATAACACACATTTACCACTCTTTTCTCCTTTAAGTAAAGAATATAGGATTCATACAGTGTTTCATGTCATCTTAACTCGAATTAAGGATTTCCTGGATCTTAGCTACCTTTACTACACTAAGAACTGATTGGAGAATCTCTTTGAGCTGTTCTAAACAAGTTCTCATCTGTTTACAGTCATTTTCTCTGAGTTATCCATGTTTTCATGTAGTTTCCTATATTCTGCCTTCTGGTCCAAGTATAAGCTTTGCCCACTTTATCAAACAACTTCCTACACACTGTTATGAACTGAGGCAGCTCGGGAACATTGTCTCTCAACTGTGTTATAGAGTGTAGTATTACATTTCAGTGAAGTGTAAGGCTTTCCAAAGCTGCCGAACGAGTTTCTTTCTCTATTTCAATGGTATTCTGCCTTGTAAAACACACATTTACCACTCCAGTCTCCTTTTAGTAAAGAATATCGGATTCATACAGTGTTTCAAGTCATCTTAACTTGAATTAAGGATTTCCCGGATCTTAGCTACCTTTTCTACACTAAGAACTGATTTGGAGAATCTCTTTCAGCTGTTCTAAACAATCTCTCATCTGTTTCCAGTCATTTTCTCTGAATTATCCATGTTTTCATGTAGTTTCCTATATTCTGCCTTCTGGTCCTAGTATAAGCTTTGCCCACTTTATCAAACAACTTCCTACACACTGTTATGAACTGAGGCAGCTCGGGAACATTGTCTCTCAACTGTGTTATAGTGTGTAGTACTACATTTCAGTGAAGTGTAAGGCTTTCCAAAGCTGCCGAACGTGTTTCTTTCTCTATTTCAATGGTATTCTGCCTTGTATAACACGCATTTACCACTCTAGTCTCCTTTAAGTAAGGAATATAGGATTCATACAGTGTTTCATGTGATCTTAACTCGAATTAATGATTTCCCGGATCTTAGCTACCTTTACTACGCTAAGAACTGACTTGGAGAATCTCTTTGAGCTGTTCTAAACAAGTTCTCATCTGTTTACAGTCATTTTCTCTGAATTATCCATGTTTTCATGTAGTTTCCTATATTCTGCCTTCTGGTCCAAGTATAAGCTTTGCCCAATTTATCAAACAACTTCCTACACACTGTTATGAACTGAGGCAGCTCGGGAACATTGTCTCTCAACTGTGTTACAGAGTGTAGTACTATATTTCAGTGAAGTGTAAGGCTTTCCAAAGCTGCCGAACCAGTTTCTTTCTCTATTTCAATGGTATTCTGCCTTGTAAAACACACATTTACCACTCCAGTCTCCTTTTAGTAAAGAATATAGGATTCATACAGTGTTTCAAGTCATCTTAACTTGAATTAAGGATTTCCCGGATCTTAGCTACCTTTACTACACTAAGAACTGATTGGAGAATCTCTTTGAGCTGTTCTAAACAAGTTCTCATCTGTTTACAGTCATTTTCTCTGAGTTATCCATGTTTTCATGTAGTTTCCTATATTCTGCCTTCTGGTCCAAGTATAAGCTTTGCCCACTTTATCAAACAACTTCCTACACACTGTTATGAACTGAGGCAGCTCGGGAACATTGTCTCTCAACTGTGTTATAGAGTGTAGTATTACATTTCAGTGAAGTGTAAGGCTTTCCAAAGCTGCCGAACGTGTTTCTTTCTCTATTTCAGTGGCATTCTGCCTTGTATAACACACATTTACCACTCTAGTCTCCTTCAAGTAAAGAATATAGGATTCATACAGTGTTTCATGTGATCTTAAATCGAATTAAGGATTTCCCGGATCTTAGCTACCTTTACTACGCTAAGAACTGACTGGAGAATCTCTTTGAGCTGTTCTAAACAAGTTCTCATCTGTTTACAGTCATTTTCTCTGAATTATCCATGTTTTCATGTAGTTTCCTATATTCTGTCTTCTGGTCCAAGTATAAGCTTTGCCCACTTTATCAAACAACTTCCTACACACTGTTATGAACTGAGGCAGCTCAGGAACATTGTCTCTCAACTGTGTTATAGAGTGTAGTATTACATTTCAGTGAAGTGTAAGGGTTTCCAAAGCTGCCAAACATGTTTCTTTCTCTATTTCGATGGTATTCTGCCTTGTATAACACACATTTAGCACTCTAGTCTCCTTTAAGTAAAGAATATAGGATTCATACAGTGTTTTATGTCATCTTAACTCGAATTAAGGATTTCCCGGATCTTAGCTACCTTTACTATGCTGAGAACTGACCGGAGAATCTCTTAGAGCTGTTCTAAACAAGTTCTCATATGTTTACAGTCATTTTCTCTGAATTATCCATGTTTTCATGTAGTTTCCTATATTCTGCCTTCTGGTCCAAGTATAAGCTTTGCCCACTTTATCAAACAACTTCCTACACACTGTTATGAACTGAGGCAGCTCGGGAACATTGTCTCTCAACTGTGTTATAGAGTGTAGTATTACATTTCAGTGAAGTGTAAGGCTTTCCAAAGCTGCCGAACGTGTTTCTTTCTCTATTTCAGTGGTATTCTGCCTTGTATAACACACATTTACCACTCTAGTCTCCTTCAAGTAAAGAATATAGGATTCATACAGTGTTTCATGTGATCTTAAATCGAATTAAGGATTTCCCGGATCTTAGCTACCTTTACTACGCTAAGAACTGACTGGAGAATCTCTTTGAGCTGTTCTAAACAAGTTCTCATCTGTTTACAGTCATTTTCTCTGAATTATCCATGTTTTCATGTAGTTTCCTATATTCTGTCTTCTGGTCCAAGTATAAGCTTTGCCCACTTTATCAAACAACTTCCTACACACTGTTATGAACTGAGGCAGCTCAGGAACATTGTCTCTCAACTGTGTTATAGAGTGTAGTATTACATTTCAGTGAAGTGTAAGGGTTTCCAAAGCTGCCAAACATGTTTCTTTCTCTATTTCGATGTTATTCTGCCTTGTATAACACACATTTAGCACTCTAGTCTCCTTTAAGTAAAGAATATAGGATTCATACAGTGTTTTATGTCATCTTAACTCGAATTAAGGATTTCCCGGATCTTAGCTACCTTTACTATGCTGAGAACTGACCGGAGAATCTCTTAGAGCTGTTCTAAACAAGTTCTCATATGTTTACAGTCATTTTCTCTGAATTATCCATGTTTTCATGTAGTTTCCTATATTCTGCCTTCTGGTCCAAGTATAAGCTTTGCCCACTTTATCAAACAACTTCCTACACACTGTTATGAACTGAGGCAGCTCGGGAACATTGTCTCTCAACTGTGTTACAGAGTGTAGTACTATATTTCAGTGAAGTGTAAGGCTTTCCAAAGCTGCCGAACGAGTTTCTTTCTCTATTTCAATGGTATTCTGCCTTGTAAAACACACATTTACCACTCCAGTCTCCTTTTAGTAAAGAATATCGGATTCATACAGTGTTTCAAGTCATCTTAACTTGAATTAAGGATTTCCCGGATCTTAGCTACCTTTTCTACACTAAGAACTGATTTGGAGAATCTCTTTCAGCTGTTCTAAACAATCTCTCATCTGTTTCCAGTCATTTTCTCTGAATTATCCATGTTTTCATGTAGTTTCCTATATTCTGCCTTCTGGTCCTAGTATAAGCTTTGCCCACTTTATCAAACAACTTCCTACACACTGTTATGAACTGAGGCAGCTCGGGAACATTGTCTCTCAACTGTGTTATAGTGTGTAGTACTACATTTCAGTGAAGTGTAAGGCTTTCCAAAGCTGCCGAACGTGTTTCTTTCTCTATTTCAATGGTATTCTGCCTTGTATAACACGCATTTACCACTCTAGTCTCCTTTAAGTAAGGAATATAGGATTCATACAGTGTTTCATGTGATCTTAACTCGAATTAATGATTTCCCGGATCTTAGCTACCTTTACTACGCTAAGAACTGACTTGGAGAATCTCTTTGAGCTGTTCTAAACAAGTTCTCATCTGTTTACAGTCATTTTCTCTGAATTATCCATGTTTTCATGTAGTTTCCTATATTCTGCCTTTTGGTCCAAGTATAAGCTTTGCCCACTTTATCAAACAACTTCCTACACACTGTTATGAACTGAGGCAGCTCGGGAACATTGTCTCTCAACTGTGTTACAGAGTGTAGTACTATATTTCAGTGAAGTGTAAGGCTTTCCAAAGCTGCCGAACCAGTTTCTTTCTCTATTTCAATGGTATTCTGCCTTGTAAAACACACATTTACCACTCCAGTCTCCTTTTAGTAAAGAATATAGGATTCATACAGTGTTTCAAGTCATCTTAACTTGAATTAAGGATTTCCCGGATCTTAGCTACCTTTACTACACTAAGAACTGATTGGAGAATCTCTTTGAGCTGTTCTAAACAAGTTCTCATCTGTTTACAGTCATTTTCTCTGAGTTATCCATGTTTTCATGTAGTTTCCTATATTCTGCCTTCTGGTCCAAGTATAAGCTTTGCCCACTTTATCAAACAACTTCCTACAAACTGTTATGAACTGAGGCAGCTCGGGAACATTGTCTCTCAACTGTGTTATAGAGTGTAGTATTACATTTCAGTGAAGTGTAAGGCTTTCCAAAGCTGCCGAACGTGTTTCTTTCTCTATTTCAGTGGCATTCTGCCTTGTATAACACACATTTACCACTCTAGTCTCCTTCAAGTAAAGAATATAGGATTCATACAGTGTTTCATGTGATCTTAAATCGAATTAAGGATTTCCCGGATCTTAGCTACCTTTACTACGCTAAGAACTGACTGGAGAATCTCTTTGAGCTGTTCTAAACAAGTTCTCATCTGTTTACAGTCATTTTCTCTGAATTATCCATGTTTTCATGTAGTTTCCTATATTCTGTCTTCTGGTCCAAGTATAAGCTTTGCCCACTTTATCAAACAACTTCCTACACACTGTTATGAACTGAGGCAGCTCAGGAACATTGTCTCTCAACTGTGTTATAGAGTGTAGTATTACATTTCAGTGAAGTGTAAGGGTTTCCAAAGCTGCCAAACATGTTTCTTTCTCTATTTCGATGGTATTCTGCCTTGTATAACACACATTTAGCACTCTAGTCTCCTTTAAGTAAAGAATATAGGATTCATACAGTGTTTTATGTCATCTTAACTCGAATTAAGGATTTCCCGGATCTTAGCTACCTTTACTATGCTGAGAACTGACCGGAGAATCTCTTAGAGCTGTTCTAAACAAGTTCTCATATGTTTACAGTCATTTTCTCTGAATTATCCATGTTTTCATGTAGTTTCCTATATTCTGCCTTCTGGTCCAAGTATAAGCTTTGCCCACTTTATCAAACAACTTCCTACACACTGTTATGAACTGAGGCAGCTCGGGAACATTGTCTCTCAACTGTGTTATAGAGTGTAGTATTACATTTCAGTGAAGTGTAAGGCTTTCCAAAGCTGCCGAACGTGTTTCTTTCTCTATTTCAGTGGTATTCTGCCTTGTATAACACACATTTACCACTCTAGTCTCCTTCAAGTAAAGAATATAGGATTCATACAGTGTTTCATGTGATCTTAAATCGAATTAAGGATTTCCCGGATCTTAGCTACCTTTACTACGCTAAGAACTGACTGGAGAATCTCTTTGAGCTGTTCTAAACAAGTTCTCATCTGTTTACAGTCATTTTCTCTGAATTATCCATGTTTTCATGTAGTTTCCTATATTCTGTCTTCTGGTCCAAGTATAAGCTTTGCCCACTTTATCAAACAACTTCCTACACACTGTTATGAACTGAGGCAGCTCAGGAACATTGTCTCTCAACTGTGTTATAGAGTGTAGTATTACATTTCAGTGAAGTGTAAGGGTTTCCAAAGCTGCCAAACATGTTTCTTTCTCTATTTCGATGTTATTCTGCCTTGTATAACACACATTTAGCACTCTAGTCTCCTTTAAGTAAAGAATATAGGATTCATACAGTGTTTTATGTCATCTTAACTCGAATTAAGGATTTCCCGGATCTTAGCTACCTTTACTATGCTGAGAACTGACCGGAGAATCTCTTAGAGCTGTTCTAAACAAGTTCTCATATGTTTACAGTCATTTTCTCTGAATTATCCATGTTTTCATGTAGTTTCCTATATTCTGCCTTCTGGTCCAAGTATAAGCTTTGCCCACTTTATCAAACAACTTCCTACACACTGTTATGAACTGAGGCAGCTCGGGAACATTGTCTCTCAACTGTGTTACAGAGTGTAGTACTATATTTCAGTGAAGTGTAAGGCTTTCCAAAGCTGCCGAACGAGTTTCTTTCTCTATTTCAATGGTATTCTGCCTTGTAAAACACACATTTACCACTCCAGTCTCCTTTTAGTAAAGAATATCGGATTCATACAGTGTTTCAAGTCATCTTAACTTGAATTAAGGATTTCCCGGATCTTAGCTACCTTTTCTACACTAAGAACTGATTTGGAGAATCTCTTTCAGCTGTTCTAAACAATCTCTCATCTGTTTCCAGTCATTTTCTCTGAATTATCCATGTTTTCATGTAGTTTCCTATATTCTGCCTTCTGGTCCTAGTATAAGCTTTGCCCACTTTATCAAACAACTTCCTACACACTGTTATGAACTGAGGCAGCTCGGGAACATTGTCTCTCAACTGTGTTATAGTGTGTAGTACTACATTTCAGTGAAGTGTAAGGCTTTCCAAAGCTGCCGAACGTGTTTCTTTCTCTATTTCAATGGTATTCTGCCTTGTATAACACGCATTTACCACTCTAGTCTCCTTTAAGTAAGGAATATAGGATTCATACAGTGTTTCATGTGATCTTAACTCGAATTAATGATTTCCCGGATCTTAGCTACCTTTACTACGCTAAGAACTGACTTGGAGAATCTCTTTGAGCTGTTCTAAACAAGTTCTCATCTGTTTACAGTCATTTTCTCTGAATTATCCATGTTTTCATGTAGTTTCCTATATTCTGCCTTCTGGTCCAAGTATAAGCTTTGCCCACTTTATCAAACAACTTCCTACACACTGTTATGAACTGAGGCAGCTCGGGAACATTGTCTCTCAACTGTGTTATAGAGTGTAGTACTACATTTCAGTGAAGTGTAATGCTTTCCAAATATGTCGAATGTGTTTCTTTCTCTATTTCAATGGCATTCTGCCTTGTATAACACACATTTACCACTCTATTCTCCTTTAAGTAAAGAATATAGGATTCATACAGTGTTTCATGTCATCTTAACTCGAATTAAGGATTTCCTGGATCTTAGCTACCTTTACTACACTAAGAACTGATTGGAGAATCTCTTTGAGCTGTTCTAAACAAGTTCTCATCTGTTTACAGTCATTTTCTCTGAATTATCCATGTTTTCATGTAGTTTCCTATATTCTGCCTTCTGGTCCAAGTATAAGCTTTGCCCACTTTATCAAACAACTTACTACACACTGTTATGAACTGAGGCAGCTCGGGAACATTGTCTCTCAACTGTGTTATAGAGTGTAGTATTACATTTCAGTGAAGTGTAAGGCTTTCCAAAGCTGCCGAACGTGTTTCTTTCTCTATTTCAGTGGTATTCTGCCTTGTATAACACACATTTACCACTCTAGTCTCCTTCAAGTAAAGAATATAGGATTCATACAGTGTTTCATGTGATCTTAACTCGAATTAAGGATTTCCCGGATCTTAGCTACCTTTACTACGCTAAGAACTGACTGGAGAATCTCTTTGAGCTGTTCTAAACAAGTTCTCATCTGTTTACAGTCATTTTCTCTGAATTATCCATGTTTTCATGTAGTTTCCTATATTCTGCCTTCTGGTCCAAGTATAAGCTTTGCCCACTTTATCAAACAACTTCCTACACACTGTTATGAACTGAGGCAGCTCGGGAACATTGTCTCTCAACTGTGTTACAGAGTGTAGTACTATATTTCAGTGAAGTGTAAGGCTTTCCAAAGCTGCCGAACCAGTTTCTTTCTCTATTTCAATGGTATTCTGCCTTGTAAAACACACATTTACCACTCCAGTCTCCTTTTAGTAAAGAATATAGGATTCATACAGTGTTTCAAGTCATCTTAACTTGAATTAAGGATTTCCCGGATCTTAGCTACCTTTTCTACACTAAGAACTGATTTGGAGAATCTCTTTCAGCTTTTCTAAACAATCTCTCATCTGTTTCCAGTCATTTTCTCTGAATTATCCATGTTTTCATGTAGTTTCCTATATTCTGCCTTCTGGTCCAAGTATAAGCTTTGCCCACTTTATCAAACAACTTCCTACACACTGTTATGAACTGAGGCAGCTCGGGAACATTGTCTCTCAACTGTGTTATAGAGTGTAGTACTACATTTCAGTGAAGTGTAATGCTTTCCAAAGATGTCGAATGTGTTTCTTTCTCTATTTCAATGGCATTCTGCCTTGTATAACACACATTTACCACTCTATTCTCCTTTAAGTAAAGAATATAGGATTCATACAGTGTTTCATGTCATCTTAACTCGAATTAAGGATTTCCTGGATCTTAGCTACCTTTACTACACTAAGAACTGATTGGAGAATCTCTTTGAGCTGTTCTAAACAAGTTCTCATCTGTTTACAGTCATTTTCTCTGAGTTATCCATGTTTTCATGTAGTTTCCTATATTCTGCCTTCTGGTCCAAGTATAAGCTTTGCCCACTTTATCAAACAACTTCCTACACACTGTTATGAACTGAGGCAGCTCGGGAACATTGTCTCTCAACTGTGTTATAGAGTGTAGTATTACATTTCAGTGAAGTGTAAGGCTTTCCAAAGCTGCCGAACGTGTTTCTTTCTCTATTTCAGTGGCATTCTGCCTTGTATAACACACATTTACCACTCTAGTCTCCTTCAAGTAAAGAATATAGGATTCATACAGTGTTTTATGTGATCTTAAATCGAATTAAGGATTTCCCGGATCTTAGCTACCTTTACTACGCTAAGAACTGACTGGAGAATCTCTTTGAGCTGTTCTAAACAAGTTCTCATCTGTTTACAGTCATTTTCTCTGAATTATCCATGTTTTCATGTAGTTTCCTATATTCTGTCTTCTGGTCCAAGTACAAGCTTTGCCCACTTTATCAAACAACTTCCTACACACTGTTATGAACTGAGGCAGCTCAGGAACATTGTCTCTCAACTGTGTTATAGAGTGTAGTATTACATTTCAGTGAAGTGTAAGGGTTTCCAAAGCTGCCAAACATGTTTCTTTCTCTATTTCGATGGTATTCTGCCTTGTATAACACACATTTAGCACTCTAGTCTCCTTTAAGTAAAGAATATAGGATTCATACAGTGTTTTATGTCATCTTAACTCGAATTAAGGATTTCCCGGATCTTAGCTACCTTTACTATGCTGAGAACTGACCGGAGAATCTCTTAGAGCTGTTCTAAACAAGTTCTCATATGTTTACAGTCATTTTCTCTGAATTATCCATGTTTTCATGTAGTTTCCTATATTCTGCCTTCTGGTCCAAGTATAAGCTTTGCCCACTTTATCAAACAACTTCCTACACACTGTTATGAACTGAGGCAGCTCGGGAACATTGTCTCTCAACTGTGTTACAGAGTGTAGTACTATATTTCAGTGAAGTGTAAGGCTTTCCAAAGCTGCCGAACGAGTTTCTTTCTCTATTTCAATGGTATTCTGCCTTGTAAAACACACATTTACCACTCCAGTCTCCTTTTAGTAAAGAATATCGGATTCATACAGTGTTTCAAGTCATCTTAACTTGAATTAAGGATTTCCCGGATCTTAGCTACCTTTTCTACACTAAGAACTGATTTGGAGAATCTCTTTCAGCTGTTCTAAACAATCTCTCATCTGTTTCCAGTCATTTTCTCTGAATTATCCATGTTTTCATGTAGTTTCCTATATTCTGCCTTCTGGTCCTAGTATAAGCTTTGCCCACTTTATCAAACAACTTCCTACACACTGTTATGAACTGAGGCAGCTCGGGAACATTGTCTCTCAACTGTGTTATAGTGTGTAGTACTACATTTCAGTGAAGTGTAAGGCTTTCCAAAGCTGCCGAACGTGTTTCTTTCTCTATTTCAATGGTATTCTGCCTTGTATAACACGCATTTACCACTCTAGTCTCCTTTAAGTAAGGAATATAGGATTCATACAGTGTTTCATGTGATCTTAACTCGAATTAATGATTTCCCGGATCTTAGCTACCTTTACTACGCTAAGAACTGACTTGGAGAATCTCTTTGAGCTGTTCTAAACAAGTTCTCATCTGTTTACAGTCATTTTCTCTGAATTATCCATGTTTTCATGTAGTTTCCTATATTCTGCCTTCTGGTCCAAGTATAAGCTTTGCCCACTTTATCAAACAACTTCCTACACACTGTTATGAACTGAGGCAGCTCGGGAACATTGTCTCTCAACTGTGTTATAGAGTGTAGTACTACATTTCAGTGAAGTGTAATGCTTTCCAAATATGTCGAATGTGTTTCTTTATCTATTTCAATGGCATTCTGCCTTGTATAACACACATTTACCACTCTATTCTCCTTTAAGTAAAGAATATAGGATTCATACAGTGTTTCATGTCATCTTAACTCGAATTAAGGATTTCCTGGATCTTAGCTACCTTTTCTACACTAAGAACTGATTTGGAGAATCTCTTTCAGCTGTTCTAAACAATCTCTCATCTGTTTCCAGTCATTTTCTCTGAATTATCCATGTTTTCATGTAGTTTCCTATATTCTGCCTTCTGGTCCAAGTATAAGCTTTGCCCACTTTATCAAACAACTTCCTACACACTGTTATGAACTGAGGCAGCTCGGGAACATTGTCTCTCAACTGTGTTACAGAGTGTAGTACTATATTTCAGTGAAGTGTAAGGCTTTCCAAAGCTGCCGAACCAGTTTCTTTCTCTATTTCAATGGTATTCTGCCTTGTAAAACACACATTTACCACTCCAGTCTCCTTTTAGTAAAGAATATAGGATTCATACAGTGTTTCAAGTCATCTTAACTTGAATTAAGGATTTCCCGGATCTTAGCTACCTTTTCTACACTAAGAACTGATTTGGAGAATCTCTTTCAGCTTTTCTAAACAATCTCTCATCTGTTTCCAGTCATTTTCTCTGAATTATCCATGTTTTCATGTAGTTTCCTATATTCTGCCTTCTGGTCCAAGTATAAGCTTTGCCCACTTCATCAAACAACTTCCTACACACTGTTATGAACTGAGGCAGCTCGGGAACATTGTCTCTCAACTGTGTTATAGAGTGTAGTACTACATTTCAGTGAAGTGTAATGCTTTCCAAAGATGTCGAATGTGTTTCTTTCTCTATTTCAATGGCATTCTGCCTTGTATAACACACATTTACCACTCTATTCTCCTTTAAGTAAAGAATATAGGATTCATACAGTGTTTCATGTCATCTTAACTCGAATTAAGGATTTCCTGGATCTTAGCTACCTTTACTACACTAAGAACTGATTGGAGAATCTCTTTGAGCTGTTCTAAACAAGTTCTCATCTGTTTACAGTCATTTTCTCTGAGTTATCCATGTTTTCATGTAGTTTCCTATATTCTGCCTTCTGGTCCAAGTATAAGCTTTGCCCACTTTATCAAACAACTTCCTACACACTGTTATGAACTGAGGCAGCTCAGGAACATTGTCTCTCAACTGTGTTATAGAGTGTAGTATTACATTTCAGTGAAGTGTAAGGGTTTCCAAAGCTGCCAAACATGTTTCTTTCTCTATTTCGATGGTATTCTGCCTTGTATAACACACATTTAGCACTCTAGTCTCCTTTAAGTAAAGAATATAGGATTCATACAGTGTTTTATGTCATCTTAACTCGAATTAAGGATTTCCCGGATCTTAGCTACCTTTACTATGCTGAGAACTGACCGGAGAATCTCTTAGAGCTGTTCTAAACAAGTTCTCATATGTTTACAGTCATTTTCTCTGAATTATCCATGTTTTCATGTAGTTTCCTATATTCTGCCTTCTGGTCCAAGTATAAGCTTTGCCCACTTTATCAAACAACTTCCTACACACTGTTATGAACTGAGGCAGCTCGGGAACATTGTCTCTCAACTGTGTTACAGAGTGTAGTACTATATTTCAGTGAAGTGTAAGGCTTTCCAAAGCTGCCGAACGAGTTTCTTTCTCTATTTCAATGGTATTCTGCCTTGTAAAACACACATTTACCACTCCAGTCTCCTTTTAGTAAAGAATATCGGATTCATACAGTGTTTCAAGTCATCTTAACTTGAATTAAGGATTTCCCGGATCTTAGCTACCTTTTCTACACTAAGAACTGATTTGGAGAATCTCTTTCAGCTGTTCTAAACAATCTCTCATCTGTTTCCAGTCATTTTCTCTGAATTATCCATGTTTTCATGTAGTTTCCTATATTCTGCCTTCTGGTCCTAGTATAAGCTTTGCCCACTTTATCAAACAACTTCCTACACACTGTTATGAACTGAGGCAGCTCGGGAACATTGTCTCTCAACTGTGTTATAGTGTGTAGTACTACATTTCAGTGAAGTGTAAGGCTTTCCAAAGCTGCCGAACGTGTTTCTTTCTCTATTTCAATGGTATTCTGCCTTGTATAACACGCATTTACCACTCTAGTCTCCTTTAAGTAAGGAATATAGGATTCATACAGTGTTTCATGTGATCTTAACTCGAATTAATGATTTCCCGGATCTTAGCTACCTTTACTACGCTAAGAACTGACTTGGAGAATCTCTTTGAGCTGTTCTAAACAAGTTCTCATCTGTTTACAGTCATTTTCTCTGAATTATCCATGTTTTCATGTAGTTTCCTATATTCTGCCTTCTGGTCCAAGTATAAGCTTTGCCCACTTTATCAAACAACTTCCTACACACCGTTATGAACTGAGGCAGCTCGGGAACATTGTCTCTCAACTGTGTTATAGAGTGTAGTACTACATTTCAGTGAAGTGTAATGCTTTCCAAATATGTCGAATGTGTTTCTTTATCTATTTCAATGGCATTCTGCCTTGTATAACACACATTTACTACTCTATTCTCCTTTAAGTAAAGAATATAGGATTCATACAGTGTTTCATGTCATCTTAACTCGAATTAAGGATTTCCTGGATCTTAGCTACCTTTTCTACACTAAGAACTGATTTGGAGAATCTCTTTCAGCTGTTCTAAACAATCTCTCATCTGTTTCCAGTCATTTTCTCTGAATTATCCATGTTTTCATGTAGTTTCCTATATTCTGCCTTCTGGTCCAAGTATAAGCTTTGCCCACTTTATCAAACAACTTCCTACACACTGTTATGAACTGAGGCAGCTCGGGAACATTGTCTCTCAACTGTGTTACAGAGTGTAGTACTATATTTCAGTGAAGTGTAAGGCTTTCCAAAGCTGCCGAACCAGTTTCTTTCTCTATTTCAATGGTATTCTGCCTTGTAAAACACACATTTTCCACTCCAGTCTCCTTTTAGTAAAGAATATAGGATTCATACAGTGTTTCAAGTCATCTTAACTTGAATTAAGGATTTCCCGGATCTTAGCTACCTTTTCTACACTAAGAACTGATTTGGAGAATCTCTTTCAGCTTTTCTAAACAATCTCTCATCTGTTTCCAGACATTTTCTCTGAATTATCCATGTTTTCATGTAGTTTCCTATATTCTGCCTTCTGGTCCAAGTATAAGCTTTGCCCACTTTATCAAACAACTTCCTACACACTGTTATGAACTGAGGCAGCTCGGGAACATTGTCTCTCAACTGTGTTATAGAGTGTAGTACTACATTTCAGTGAAGTGTAATGCTTTCCAAAGATGTCGAATGTGTTTCTTTCTCTATTTCAATGGCATTCTGCCTTGTATAACACACATTTACCACTCTATTCTCCTTTAAGTAAAGAATATAGGATTCATACAGTGTTTCATGTCATCTTAACTCGAATTAAGGATTTCCTGGATCTTAGCTACCTTTACTACACTAAGAACTGATTGGAGAATCTCTTTGAGCTGTTCTAAACAAGTTCTCATCTGTTTACAGTCATTTTCTCTGAGTTATCCATGTTTTCATGTAGTTTCCTATATTCTGCCTTCTGGTCCAAGTATAAGCTTTGCCCACTTTATCAAACAACTTCCTACACACTGTTATGAACTGAGGCAGCTCGGGAACATTGTCTCTCAACTGTGTTATAGAGTGTAGTATTACATTTCAGTGAAGTGTAAGGCTTTCCAAAGCTGCCGAACGTGTTTCTTTCTCTATTTCAGTGGTATTCTGCCTTGTATAACACACATTTACCACTCTAGTCTCCTTCAAGTAAAGAATATAGGATTCATACAGTGTTTCATGTGATCTTAAATCGAATTAAGGATTTCCCGGATCTTAGCTACCTTTACTACGCTAAGAACTGACTGGAGAATCTCTTTGAGCTGTTCTAAACAAGTTCTCATCTGTTTACAGTCATTTTCTCTGAATTATCCATGTTTTCATGTAGTTTCCTATATTCTGCCTTCTGGTCCAAGTATAAGCTTTGCCCACTTTATCAAACAACTTCCTACACACTGTTATGAACTGAGGCAGCTCGGGAACATTGTCTCTCAACTGTGTTACAGAGTGTAGTACTATATTTCAGTGAAGTGTAAGGCTTTCCAAAGCTGCCGAACGAGTTTCTTTCTCTATTTCAATGGTATTCTGCCTTGTAACACACATTTACCACTCCAGTCTCCTTTTAGTAAAGAATATCGGATTCATACAGTGTTTCAAGTCATCTTAACTTGAATTAAGGATTTCCCGGATCTTAGCTACCTTTTCTACACTAAGAACTGATTTGGAGAATCTCTTTCAGCTGTTCTAAACAATCTCTCATCTGTTTCCAGTCATTTTCTCTGAATTATCCATGTTTTCATGTAGTTTCCTATATTCTGCCTTCTGGTCCTAGTATAAGCTTTGCCCACTTTATCAAACAACTTCCTACACACTGTTATGAACTGAGGCAGCTCGGGAACATTGTCTCTCAACTGTGTTATAGTGTGTAGTACTACATTTCAGTGAAGTGTAAGGCTTTCCAAAGCTTCCGAACGTGTTTCTTTCTCTATTTCAATGGTATTCTGCCTTGTATAACACGCATTTACCACTCTAGTCTCCTTTAAGTAAGGAATATAGGATTCATACAGTGTTTCATGTGATCTTAACTCGAATTAATGATTTCCCGGATCTTAGCTACCTTTACTACGCTAAGAACTGACTTGGAGAATCTCTTTGAGCTGTTCTAAACAAGTTCTCATCTGTTTACAGTCATTTTCTCTGAATTATCCATGTTTTCATGTAGTTTCCTATATTCTGCCTTCTGGTCCAAGTATAAGCTTTGCCCACTTTATCAAACAACTTCCTACACACTGTTATGAACTGAGGCAGCTCGGGAACATTGTCTCTCAACTGTGTTATAGAGTGTAGTACTACATTTCAGTGAAGTGTAATGCTTTCCAAATATGTCGAATGTGTTTCTTTCTCTATTTCAATGGCATTCTGCCTTGTATAACACACATTTACCACTCTATTCTCCTTTAAGTAAAGAATATAGGATTCATACAGTGTTTCATGTCATCTTAACTCGAATTAAGGATTTCCTGGATCTTAGCTACCTTTACTACACTAAGAACTGATTGGAGAATCTCTTTGAGCTGTTCTAAACAAGTTCTCATCTGTTTACAGTCATTTTCTCTGAATTATCCATGTTTTCATGTAGTTTCCTATATTCTGCCTTCTGGTCCAAGTATAAGCTTTGCCCACTTTATCAAACAACTTACTACACACTGTTATGAACTGAGGCAGCTCGGGAACATTGTCTCTCAACTGTGTTATAGAGTGTAGTATTACATTTCAGTGAAGTGTAAGGCTTTCCAAAGCTGCCGAACGTGTTTCTTTCTCTATTTCAGTGGTATTCTGCCTTGTATAACACACATTTACCACTCTAGTCTCCTTCAAGTAAAGAATATAGGATTCATACAGTGTTTCATGTGATCTTAACTCGAATTAAGGATTTCCCGGATCTTAGCTACCTTTACTACGCTAAGAACTGACTGGAGAATCTCTTTGAGCTGTTCTAAACAAGTTCTCATCTGTTTACAGTCATTTTCTCTGAATTATCCATGTTTTCATGTAGTTTCCTATATTCTGCCTTCTGGTCCAAGTATAAGCTTTGCCCACTTTATCAAACAACTTCCTACACACTGTTATGAACTGAGGCAGCTCGGGAACATTGTCTCTCAACTGTGTTACAGAGTGTAGTACTATATTTCAGTGAAGTGTAAGGCTTTCCAAAGCTGCCGAACCAGTTTCTTTCTCTATTTCAATGGTATTCTGCCTTGTAAAACACACATTTACCACTCCAGTCTCCTTTTAGTAAAGAATATAGGATTCATACAGTGTTTCAAGTCATCTTAACTTGAATTAAGGATTTCCCGGATCTTAGCTACCTTTTCTACACTAAGAACTGATTTGGAGAATCTCTTTCAGCTTTTCTAAACAATCTCTCATCTGTTTCCAGTCATTTTCTCTGAATTATCCATGTTTTCATGTAGTTTCCTATATTCTGCCTTCTGGTCCAAGTATAAGCTTTGCCCACTTTATCAAACAACTTCCTACACACTGTTATGAACTGAGGCAGCTCGGGAACATTGTCTCTCAACTGTGTTATAGAGTGTAGTACTACATTTCAGTGAAGTGTAATGCTTTCCAAAGATGTCGAATGTGTTTCTTTCTCTATTTCAATGGCATTCTGCCTTGTATAACACACATTTACCACTCTATTCTCCTTTAAGTAAAGAATATAGGATTCATACAGTGTTTCATGTCATCTTAACTCGAATTAAGGATTTCCTGGATCTTAGCTACCTTTACTACACTAAGAACTGATTGGAGAATCTCTTTGAGCTGTTCTAAACAAGTTCTCATCTGTTTACAGTCATTTTCTCTGAGTTATCCATGTTTTCATGTAGTTTCCTATATTCTGCCTTCTGGTCCAAGTATAAGCTTTGCCCACTTTATCAAACAACTTCCTACACACTGTTATGAACTGAGGCAGCTCGGGAACATTGTCTCTCAACTGTGTTATAGAGTGTAGTATTACATTTCAGTGAAGTGTAAGGCTTTCCAAAGCTGCCGAACGTGTTTCTTTCTCTATTTCAGTGGCATTCTGCCTTGTATAACACACATTTACCACTCTAGTCTCCTTCAAGTAAAGAATATAGGATTCATACAGTGTTTTATGTGATCTTAAATCGAATTAAGGATTTCCCGGATCTTAGCTACCTTTACTACGCTAAGAACTGACTGGAGAATCTCTTTGAGCTGTTCTAAACAAGTTCTCATCTGTTTACAGTCATTTTCTCTGAATTATCCATGTTTTCATGTAGTTTCCTATATTCTGTCTTCTGGTCCAAGTACAAGCTTTGCCCACTTTATCAAACAACTTCCTACACACTGTTATGAACTGAGGCAGCTCAGGAACATTGTCTCTCAACTGTGTTATAGAGTGTAGTATTACATTTCAGTGAAGTGTAAGGGTTTCCAAAGCTGCCAAACATGTTTCTTTCTCTATTTCGATGGTATTCTGCCTTGTATAACACACATTTAGCACTCTAGTCTCCTTTAAGTAAAGAATATAGGATTCATACAGTGTTTTATGTCATCTTAACTCGAATTAAGGATTTCCCGGATCTTAGCTACCTTTACTATGCTGAGAACTGACCGGAGAATCTCTTAGAGCTGTTCTAAACAAGTTCTCATATGTTTACAGTCATTTTCTCTGAATTATCCATGTTTTCATGTAGTTTCCTATATTCTGCCTTCTGGTCCAAGTATAAGCTTTGCCCACTTTATCAAACAACTTCCTACACACTGTTATGAACTGAGGCAGCTCGGGAACATTGTCTCTCAACTGTGTTACAGAGTGTAGTACTATATTTCAGTGAAGTGTAAGGCTTTCCAAAGCTGCCGAACGAGTTTCTTTCTCTATTTCAATGGTATTCTGCCTTGTAAAACACACATTTACCACTCCAGTCTCCTTTTAGTAAAGAATATCGGATTCATACAGTGTTTCAAGTCATCTTAACTTGAATTAAGGATTTCCCGGATCTTAGCTACCTTTTCTACACTAAGAACTGATTTGGAGAATCTCTTTCAGCTGTTCTAAACAATCTCTCATCTGTTTCCAGTCATTTTCTCTGAATTATCCATGTTTTCATGTAGTTTCCTATATTCTGCCTTCTGGTCCTAGTATAAGCTTTGCCCACTTTATCAAACAACTTCCTACACACTGTTATGAACTGAGGCAGCTCGGGAACATTGTCTCTCAACTGTGTTATAGTGTGTAGTACTACATTTCAGTGAAGTGTAAGGCTTTCCAAAGCTGCCGAACGTGTTTCTTTCTCTATTTCAATGGTATTCTGCCTTGTATAACACGCATTTACCACTCTAGTCTCCTTTAAGTAAGGAATATAGGATTCATACAGTGTTTCATGTGATCTTAACTCGAATTAATGATTTCCCGGATCTTAGCTACCTTTACTACGCTAAGAACTGACTTGGAGAATCTCTTTGAGCTGTTCTAAACAAGTTCTCATCTGTTTACAGTCATTTTCTCTGAATTATCCATGTTTTCATGTAGTTTCCTATATTCTGCCTTTTGGTCCAAGTATAAGCTTTGCCCACTTTATCAAACAACTTCCTACACACTGTTATGAACTGAGGCAGCTCGGGAACATTGTCTCTCAACTGTGTTACAGAGTGTAGTACTATATTTCAGTGAAGTGTAAGGCTTTCCAAAGCTGCCGAACCAGTTTCTTTCTCTATTTCAATGGTATTCTGCCTTGTAAAACACACATTTACCACTCCAGTCTCCTTTTAGTAAAGAATATAGGATTCATACAGTGTTTCAAGTCATCTTAACTTGAATTAAGGATTTCCCGGATCTTAGCTACCTTTACTACACTAAGAACTGATTGGAGAATCTCTTTGAGCTGTTCTAAACAAGTTCTCATCTGTTTACAGTCATTTTCTCTGAGTTATCCATGTTTTCATGTAGTTTCCTATATTCTGCCTTCTGGTCCAAGTATAAGCTTTGCCCACTTTATCAAACAACTTCCTACACACTGTTATGAACTGAGGCAGCTCGGGAACATTGTCTCTCAACTGTGTTATAGAGTGTAGTATTACATTTCAGTGAAGTGTAAGGCTTTCCAAAGCTGCCGAACGTGTTTCTTTCTCTATTTCAGTGGCATTCTGCCTTGTATAACACACATTTACCACTCTAGTCTCCTTCAAGTAAAGAATATAGGATTCATACAGTGTTTCATGTGATCTTAAATCGAATTAAGGATTTCCCGGATCTTAGCTACCTTTACTACGCTAAGAACTGACTGGAGAATCTCTTTGAGCTGTTCTAAACAAGTTCTCATCTGTTTACAGTCATTTTCTCTGAATTATCCATGTTTTCATGTAGTTTCCTATATTCTGTCTTCTGGTCCAAGTATAAGCTTTGCCCACTTTATCAAACAACTTCCTACACACTGTTATGAACTGAGGCAGCTCAGGAACATTGTCTCTCAACTGTGTTATAGAGTGTAGTATTACATTTCAGTGAAGTGTAAGGGTTTCCAAAGCTGCCAAACATGTTTCTTTCTCTATTTCGATGGTATTCTGCCTTGTATAACACACATTTAGCACTCTAGTCTCCTTTAAGTAAAGAATATAGGATTCATACAGTGTTTTATGTCATCTTAACTCGAATTAAGGATTTCCCGGATCTTAGCTACCTTTACTATGCTGAGAACTGACCGGAGAATCTCTTAGAGCTGTTCTAAACAAGTTCTCATATGTTTACAGTCATTTTCTCTGAATTATCCATGTTTTCATGTAGTTTCCTATATTCTGCCTTCTGGTCCAAGTATAAGCTTTGCCCACTTTATCAAACAACTTCCTACACACTGTTATGAACTGAGGCAGCTCGGGAACATTGTCTCTCAACTGTGTTATAGAGTGTAGTATTACATTTCAGTGAAGTGTAAGGCTTTCCAAAGCTGCCGAACGTGTTTCTTTCTCTATTTCAGTGGTATTCTGCCTTGTATAACACACATTTACCACTCTAGTCTCCTTCAAGTAAAGAATATAGGATTCATACAGTGTTTCATGTGATCTTAAATCGAATTAAGGATTTCCCGGATCTTAGCTACCTTTACTACGCTAAGAACTGACTGGAGAATCTCTTTGAGCTGTTCTAAACAAGTTCTCATCTGTTTACAGTCATTTTCTCTGAATTATCCATGTTTTCATGTAGTTTCCTATATTCTGTCTTCTGGTCCAAGTATAAGCTTTGCCCACTTTATCAAACAACTTCCTACACACTGTTATGAACTGAGGCAGCTCAGGAACATTGTCTCTCAACTGTGTTATAGAGTGTAGTATTACATTTCAGTGAAGTGTAAGGGTTTCCAAAGCTGCCAAACATGTTTCTTTCTCTATTTCGATGTTATTCTGCCTTGTATAACACACATTTAGCACTCTAGTCTCCTTTAAGTAAAGAATATAGGATTCATACAGTGTTTTATGTCATCTTAACTCGAATTAAGGATTTCCCGGATCTTAGCTACCTTTACTATGCTGAGAACTGACCGGAGAATCTCTTAGAGCTGTTCTAAACAAGTTCTCATATGTTTACAGTCATTTTCTCTGAATTATCCATGTTTTCATGTAGTTTCCTATATTCTGCCTTCTGGTCCAAGTATAAGCTTTGCCCACTTTATGAAACAACTTCCTACACACTGTTATGAACTGAGGCAGCTCGGGAACATTGTCTCTCAACTGTGTTACAGAGTGTAGTACTATATTTCAGTGAAGTGTAAGGCTTTCCAAAGCTGCCGAACGAGTTTCTTTCTCTATTTCAATGGTATTCTGCCTTGTAAAACACACATTTACCACTCCAGTCTCCTTTTAGTAAAGAATATCGGATTCATACAGTGTTTCAAGTCATCTTAACTTGAATTAAGGATTTCCCGGATCTTAGCTACCTTTTCTACACTAAGAACTGATTTGGAGAATCTCTTTCAGCTGTTCTAAACAATCTCTCATCTGTTTCCAGTCATTTTCTCTGAATTATCCATGTTTTCATGTAGTTTCCTATATTCTGCCTTCTGGTCCTAGTATAAGCTTTGCCCACTTTATCAAACAACTTCCTACACACTGTTATGAACTGAGGCAGCTCGGGAACATTGTCTCTCAACTGTGTTATAGTGTGTAGTACTACATTTCAGTGAAGTGTAAGGCTTTCCAAAGCTGCCGAATGTGTTTCTTTCTCTATTTCAATGGTATTCTGCCTTGTATAACACGCATTTACCACTCTAGTCTCCTTTAAGTAAGGAATATAGGATTCATACAGTGTTTCATGTGATCTTAACTCGAATTAATGATTTCCCGGATCTTAGCTACCTTTACTACGCTAAGAACTGACTTGGAGAATCTCTTTGAGCTGTTCTAAACAAGTTCTCATCTGTTTACAGTCATTTTCTCTGAATTATCCATGTTTTCATGTAGTTTCCTATATTCTGCCTTCTGGTCCAAGTATAAGCTTTGCCCACTTTATCAAACAACTTCCTACACACTGTTATGAACTGAGGCAGCTCGGGAACATTGTCTCTCAACTGTGTTATAGAGTGTAGTACTACATTTCAGTGAAGTGTAATGCTTTCCAAATATGTCGAATGTGTTTCTTTCTCTATTTCAATGGCATTCTGCCTTGTATAACACACATTTACCACTCTATTCTCCTTTAAGTAAAGAATATAGGATTCATACAGTGTTTCATGTCATCTTAACTCGAATTAAGGATTTCCTGGATCTTAGCTACCTTTACTACACTAAGAACTGATTGGAGAATCTCTTTGAGCTGTTCTAAACAAGTTCTCATCTGTTTACAGTCATTTTCTCTGAATTATCCATGTTTTCATGTAGTTTCCTATATTCTGCCTTCTGGTCCAAGTATAAGCTTTGCCCACTTTATCAAACAACTTACTACACACTGTTATGAACTGAGGCAGCTCGGGAACATTGTCTCTCAACTGTGTTATAGAGTGTAGTATTACATTTCAGTGAAGTGTAAGGCTTTCCAAAGCTGCCGAACGTGTTTCTTTCTCTATTTCAGTGGTATTCTGCCTTGTATAACACACATTTACCACTCTAGTCTCCTTCAAGTAAAGAATATAGGATTCATACAGTGTTTCATGTGATCTTAACTCGAATTAAGGATTTCCCGGATCTTAGCTACCTTTACTACGCTAAGAACTGACTGGAGAATCTCTTTGAGCTGTTCTAAACAAGTTCTCATCTGTTTACAGTCATTTTCTCTGAATTATCCATGTTTTCATGTAGTTTCCTATATTCTGCCTTCTGGTCCAAGTATAAGCTTTGCCCACTTTATCAAACAACTTCCTACACACTGTTATGAACTGAGGCAGCTCGGGAACATTGTCTCTCAACTGTGTTACAGAGTGTAGTACTATATTTCAGTGAAGTGTAAGGCTTTCCAAAGCTGCCGAACCAGTTTCTTTCTCTATTTCAATGGTATTCTGCCTTGTAAAACACACATTTACCACTCCAGTCTCCTTTTAGTAAAGAATATAGGATTCATACAGTGTTTCAAGTCATCTTAACTTGAATTAAGGATTTCCCGGATCTTAGCTACCTTTTCTACACTAAGAACTGATTTGGAGAATCTCTTTCAGCTTTTCTAAACAATCTCTCATCTGTTTCCAGTCATTTTCTCTGAATTATCCATGTTTTCATGTAGTTTCCTATATTCTGCCTTCTGGTCCAAGTATAAGCTTTGCCCACTTTATCAAACAACTTCCTACACACTGTTATGAACTGAGGCAGCTCGGGAACATTGTCTCTCAACTGTGTTATAGAGTGTAGTACTACATTTCAGTGAAGTGTAATGCTTTCCAAAGATGTCGAATGTGTTTCTTTCTCTATTTCAATGGCATTCTGCCTTGTATAACACACATTTACCACTCTATTCTCCTTTAAGTAAAGAATATAGGATTCATACAGTGTTTCATGTCATCTTAACTCGAATTAAGGATTTCCTGGATCTTAGCTACCTTTACTACACTAAGAACTGATTGGAGAATCTCTTTGAGCTGTTCTAAACAAGTTCTCATCTGTTTACAGTCATTTTCTCTGAGTTATCCATGTTTTCATGTAGTTTCCTATATTCTGCCTTCTGGTCCAAGTATAAGCTTTGCCCACTTTATCAAACAACTTCCTACACACTGTTATGAACTGAGGCAGCTCGGGAACATTGTCTCTCAACTGTGTTATAGAGTGTAGTATTACATTTCAGTGAAGTGTAAGGCTTTCCAAAGCTGCCGAACGTGTTTCTTTCTCTATTTCAGTGGCATTCTGCCTTGTATAACACACATTTACCACTCTAGTCTCCTTCAAGTAAAGAATATAGGATTCATACAGTGTTTTATGTGATCTTAAATCGAATTAAGGATTTCCCGGATCTTAGCTACCTTTACTACGCTAAGAACTGACTGGAGAATCTCTTTGAGCTGTTCTAAACAAGTTCTCATCTGTTTACAGTCATTTTCTCTGAATTATCCATGTTTTCATGTAGTTTCCTATATTCTGTCTTCTGGTCCAAGTACAAGCTTTGCCCACTTTATCAAACAACTTCCTACACACTGTTATGAACTGAGGCAGCTCAGGAACATTGTCTCTCAACTGTGTTATAGAGTGTAGTATTACATTTCAGTGAAGTGTAAGGGTTTCCAAAGCTGCCAAACATGTTTCTTTCTCTATTTCGATGGTATTCTGCCTTGTATAACACACATTTAGCACTCTAGTCTCCTTTAAGTAAAGAATATAGGATTCATACAGTGTTTTATGTCATCTTAACTCGAATTAAGGATTTCCCGGATCTTAGCTACCTTTACTATGCTGAGAACTGACCGGAGAATCTCTTAGAGCTGTTCTAAACAAGTTCTCATATGTTTACAGTCATTTTCTCTGAATTATCCATGTTTTCATGTAGTTTCCTATATTCTGCCTTCTGGTCCAAGTATAAGCTTTGCCCACTTTATCAAACAACTTCCTACACACTGTTATGAACTGAGGCAGCTCGGGAACATTGTCTCTCAACTGTGTTACAGAGTGTAGTACTATATTTCAGTGAAGTGTAAGGCTTTCCAAAGCTGCCGAACGAGTTTCTTTCTCTATTTCAATGGTATTCTGCCTTGTAAAAAACACATTTACCACTCCAGTCTCCTTTTAGTAAAGAATATCGGATTCATACAGTGTTTCAAGTCATCTTAACTTGAATTAAGGATTTCCCGGATCTTAGCTACCTTTTCTACACTAAGAACTGATTTGGAGAATCTCTTTCAGCTGTTCTAAACAATCTCTCATCTGTTTCCAGTCATTTTCTCTGAATTATCCATGTTTTCATGTAGTTTCCTATATTCTGCCTTCTGGTCCTAGTATAAGCTTTGCCCACTTTATCAAACAACTTCCTACACACTGTTATGAACTGAGGCAGCTCGGGAACATTGTCTCTCAACTGTGTTATAGTGTGTAGTACTACATTTCAGTGAAGTGTAAGGCTTTCCAAAGCTGCCGAACGTGTTTCTTTCTCTATTTCAATGGTATTCTGCCTTGTATAACACGCATTTACCACTCTAGTCTCCTTTAAGTAAGGAATATAGGATTCATACAGTGTTTCATGTGATCTTAACTCGAATTAATGATTTCCCGGATCTTAGCTACCTTTACTACGCTAAGAACTGACTTGGAGAATCTCTTTGAGCTGTTCTAAACAAGTTCTCATCTGTTTACAGTCATTTTCTCTGAATTATCCATGTTTTCATGTAGTTTCCTATATTCTGCCTTCTGGTCCAAGTATAAGCTTTGCCCACTTTATCAAACAACTTCCTACACACTGTTATGAACTGAGGCAGCTCGGGAACATTGTCTCTCAACTGTGTTATAGAGTGTAGTACTACATTTCAGTGAAGTGTAATGCTTTCCAAATATGTCGAATGTGTTTCTTTATCTATTTCAATGGCATTCTGCCTTGTATAACACACATTTACCACTCTATTCTCCTTTAAGTAAAGAATATAGGATTCATACAGTGTTTCATGTCATCTTAACTCGAATTAAGGATTTCCTGGATCTTAGCTACCTTTTCTACACTAAGAACTGATTTGGAGAATCTCTTTCAGCTGTTCTAAACAATCTCTCATCTGTTTCCAGTCATTTTCTCTGAATTATCCATGTTTTCATGTAGTTTCCTATATTCTGCCTTCTGGTCCAAGTATAAGCTTTGCCCACTTTATCAAACAACTTCCTACACACTGTTATGAACTGAGGCAGCTCGGGAACATTGTCTCTCAACTGTGTTACAGAGTGTAGTACTATATTTCAGTGAAGTGTAAGGCTTTCCAAAGCTGCCGAACCAGTTTCTTTCTCTATTTCAATGGTATTCTGCCTTGTAAAACACACATTTACCACTCCAGTCTCCTTTTAGTAAAGAATATAGGATTCATACAGTGTTTCAAGTCATCTTAACTTGAATTAAGGATTTCCCGGATCTTAGCTACCTTTTCTACACTAAGAACTGATTTGGAGAATCTCTTTCAGCTTTTCTAAACAATCTCTCATCTGTTTCCAGTCATTTTCTCTGAATTATCCATGTTTTCATGTAGTTTCCTATATTCTGCCTTCTGGTCCAAGTATAAGCTTTGCCCACTTTATCAAACAACTTCCTACACACTGTTATGAACTGAGGCAGCTCGGGAACATTGTCTCTCAACTGTGTTATAGAGTGTAGTACTACATTTCAGTGAAGTGTAATGCTTTCCAAAGATGTCGAATGTGTTTCTTTCTCTATTTCAATGGCATTCTGCCTTGTATAACACACATTTACCACTCTATTCTCCTTTAAGTAAAGAATATAGGATTCATACAGTGTTTCATGTCATCTTAACTCGAATTAAGGATTTCCTGGATCTTAGCTACCTTTACTACACTAAGAACTGATTGGAGAATCTCTTTGAGCTGTTCTAAACAAGTTCTCATCTGTTTACAGTCATTTTCTCTGAGTTATCCATGTTTTCATGTAGTTTCCTATATTCTGCCTTCTGGTCCAAGTATAAGCTTTGCCCACTTTATCAAACAACTTCCTACACACTGTTATGAACTGAGGCAGCTCAGGAACATTGTCTCTCAACTGTGTTATAGAGTGTAGTATTACATTTCAGTGAAGTGTAAGGGTTTCCAAAGCTGCCAAACATGTTTCTTTCTCTATTTCGATGGTATTCTGCCTTGTATAACACACATTTAGCACTCTAGTCTCCTTTAAGTAAAGAATATAGGATTCATACAGTGTTTTATGTCATCTTAACTCGAATTAAGGATTTCCCGGATCTTAGCTACCTTTACTATGCTGAGAACTGACCGGAGAATCTCTTAGAGCTGTTCTAAACAAGTTCTCATATGTTTACAGTCATTTTCTCTGAATTATCCATGTTTTCATGTAGTTTCCTATATTCTGCCTTCTGGTCCAAGTATAAGCTTTGCCCACTTTATCAAACAACTTCCTACACACTGTTATGAACTGAGGCAGCTCGGGAACATTGTCTCTCAACTGTGTTACAGAGTGTAGTACTATATTTCAGTGAAGTGTAAGGCTTTCCAAAGCTGCCGAACGAGTTTCTTTCTCTATTTCAATGGTATTCTGCCTTGTAAAACACACATTTACCACTCCAGTCTCCTTTTAGTAAAGAATATCGGATTCATACAGTGTTTCAAGTCATCTTAACTTGAATTAAGGATTTCCCGGATCTTAGCTACCTTTTCTACACTAAGAACTGATTTGGAGAATCTCTTTCAGCTGTTCTAAACAATCTCTCATCTGTTTCCAGTCATTTTCTCTGAATTATCCATGTTTTCATGTAGTTTCCTATATTCTGCCTTCTGGTCCTAGTATAAGCTTTGCCCACTTTATCAAACAACTTCCTACACACTGTTATGAACTGAGGCAGCTCGGGAACATTGTCTCTCAACTGTGTTATAGTGTGTAGTACTACATTTCAGTGAAGTGTAAGGCTTTCCAAAGCTGCCGAACGTGTTTCTTTCTCTATTTCAATGGTATTCTGCCTTGTATAACACGCATTTACCACTCTAGTCTCCTTTAAGTAAGGAATATAGGATTCATACAGTGTTTCATGTGATCTTAACTCGAATTAATGATTTCCCGGATCTTAGCTACCTTTACTACGCTAAGAACTGACTTGGAGAATCTCTTTGAGCTGTTCTAAACAAGTTCTCATCTGTTTACAGTCATTTTCTCTGAATTATCCATGTTTTCATGTAGTTTCCTATATTCTGCCTTCTGGTCCAAGTATAAGCTTTGCCCACTTTATCAAACAACTTCCTACACACCGTTATGAACTGAGGCAGCTCGGGAACATTGTCTCTCAACTGTGTTATAGAGTGTAGTACTACATTTCAGTGAAGTGTAATGCTTTCCAAATATGTCGAATGTGTTTCTTTATCTATTTCAATGGCATTCTGCCTTGTATAACACACATTTACCACTCTATTCTCCTTTAAGTAAAGAATATAGGATTCATACAGTGTTTCATGTCATCTTAACTCGAATTAAGGATTTCCTGGATCTTAGCTACCTTTTCTACACTAAGAACTGATTTGGAGAATCTCTTTCAGCTGTTCTAAACAATCTCTCATCTGTTTCCAGTCATTTTCTCTGAATTATCCATGTTTTCATGTAGTTTCCTATATTCTGCCTTCTGGTCCAAGTATAAGCTTTGCCCACTTTATCAAACAACTTCCTACACACTGTTATGAACTGAGGCAGCTCGGGAACATTGTCTCTCAACTGTGTTACAGAGTGTAGTACTATATTTCAGTGAAGTGTAAGGCTTTCCAAAGCTGCCGAACCAGTTTCTTTCTCTATTTCAATGGTATTCTGCCTTGTAAAACACACATTTTCCACTCCAGTCTCCTTTTAGTAAAGAATATAGGATTCATACAGTGTTTCAAGTCATCTTAACTTGAATTAAGGATTTCCCGGATCTTAGCTACCTTTTCTACACTAAGAACTGATTTGGAGAATCTCTTTCAGCTTTTCTAAACAATCTCTCATCTGTTTCCAGTCATTTTCTCTGAATTATCCATGTTTTCATGTAGTTTCCTATATTCTGCCTTCTGGTCCAAGTATAAGCTTTGCCCACTTTATCAAACAACTTCCTACACACTGTTATGAACTGAGGCAGCTCGGGAACATTGTCTCTCAACTGTGTTATAGAGTGTAGTACTACATTTCAGTGAAGTGTAATGCTTTCCAAAGATGTCGAATGTGTTTCTTTCTCTATTTCAATGGCATTCTGCCTTGTATAACACACATTTACCACTCTATTCTCCTTTAAGTAAAGAATATAGGATTCATACAGTGTTTCATGTCATCTTAACTCGAATTAAGGATTTCCTGGATCTTAGCTACCTTTACTACACTAAGAACTGATTGGAGAATCTCTTTGAGCTGTTCTAAACAAGTTCTCATCTGTTTACAGTCATTTTCTCTGAGTTATCCATGTTTTCATGTAGTTTCCTATATTCTGCCTTCTGGTCCAAGTATAAGCTTTGCCCACTTTATCAAACAACTTCCTACACACTGTTATGAACTGAGGCAGCTCGGGAACATTGTCTCTCAACTGTGTTATAGAGTGTAGTATTACATTTCAGTGAAGTGTAAGGCTTTCCAAAGCTGCCCAACGTGTTTCTTTCTCTATTTCAGTGGTATTCTGCCTTGTATAACACACATTTACCACTCTAGTCTCCTTCAAGTAAAGAATATAGGATTCATACAGTGTTTCATGTGATCTTAAATCGAATTAAGGATTTCCCGGATCTTAGCTACCTTTACTACGCTAAGAACTGACTGGAGAATCTCTTTGAGCTGTTCTAAACAAGTTCTCATCTGTTTACAGTCATTTTCTCTGAATTATCCATGTTTTCATGTAGTTTCCTATATTCTGTCTTCTGGTCCAAGTATAAGCTTTGCCCACTTTATCAAACAACTTCCTACACACTGTTATGAACTGAGGCAGCTCAGGAACATTGTCTCTCAACTGTGTTATAGAGTGTAGTATTACATTTCAGTGAAGTGTAAGGGTTTCCAAAGCTGCCAAACATGTTTCTTTCTCTATTTCGATGGTATTCTGCCTTGTATAACACACATTTAGCACTCTAGTCTCCTTTAAGTAAAGAATATAGGATTCATACAGTGTTTTATGTCATCTTAACTCGAATTAAGGATTTCCCGGGTCTTAGCTACCTTTACTATGCTGAGAACTGACCGGAGAATCTCTTAGAGCTGTTCTAAACAAGTTCTCATATGTTTACAGTCATTTTCTCTGAATTATCCATGTTTTCATGTAGTTTCCTATATTCTGCCTTCTGGTCCAAGTATAAGCTTTGCCCACTTTATCAAACAACTTCCTACACACTGTTATGAACTGAGGCAGCTCGGGAACATTGTCTCTCAACTGTGTTACAGAGTGTAGTACTATATTTCAGTGAAGTGTAAGGCTTTCCAAAGCTGCCGAACGAGTTTCTTTCTCTATTTCAATGGTATTCTGCCTTGTAAAACACACATTTACCACTCCAGTCTCCTTTTAGTAAAGAATATCGGATTCATACAGTGTTTCAAGTCATCTTAACTTGAATTAAGGATTTCCCGGATCTTAGCTACCTTTTCTACACTAAGAACTGATTTGGAGAATCTCTTTCAGCTTTTCTAAACAATCTCTCATCTGTTTCCAGTCATTTTCTCTGAATTATCCATGTTTTCATGTAGTTTCCTATATTCTGCCTTCTGGTCCAAGTATAAGCTTTGCCCACTTTATCAAACAACTTCCTACACACTGTTATGAACTGAGGCAGCTCGGGAACATTGTCTCTCAACTGTGTTATAGAGTGTAGTACTACATTTCAGTGAAGTGTAATGCTTTCCAAAGATGTCGAATGTGTTTCTTTCTCTATTTCAATGGCATTCTGCCTTGTATAACACACATTTACGACTCTATTCTCCTTTAAGTAAAGAATATAGGATTCATACAGTGTTTCATGTCATCTTAACTCGAATTAAGGATTTCCTGGATCTTAGCTACCTTTACTACACTAAGAACTGATTGGAGAATCTCTTTGAGCTGTTCTAAACAAGTTCTCATCTGTTTACAGTCATTTTCTCTGAGTTATCCATGTTTTCATGTAGTTTCCTATATTCTGCCTTCTGGTCCAAGTATAAGCTTTGCCCACTTTATCAAACAACTTCCTACACACTGTTATGAACTGAGGCAGCTCGGGAACATTGTCTCTCAACTGTGTTATAGAGTGTAGTATTACATTTCAGTGAAGTGTAAGGCTTTCCAAAGCTGCCGAACGTGTTTCTTTCTCTATTTCAGTGGTATTCTGCCTTGTATAACACACATTTACCACTCTAGTCTCCTTCAAGTAAAGAATATAGGATTCATACAGTGTTTCATGTGATCTTAAATCGAATTAAGGATTTCCCGGATCTTAGCTACCTTTACTACGCTAAGAACTGACTGGAGAATCTCTTTGAGCTGTTCTAAACAAGTTCTCATCTGTTTACAGTCATTTTCTCTGAATTATCCATGTTTTCATGTAGTTTCCTATATTCTGTCTTCTGGTCCAAGTATAAGCTTTGCCCACTTTATCAAACAACTTCCTACACACTGTTATGAACTGAGGCAGCTCAGGAACATTGTCTCTCAACTGTGTTATAGAGTGTAGTATTACATTTCAGTGAAGTGTAAGGGTTTCCAAAGCTGCCAAACATGTTTCTTTCTCTATTTCGATGGTATTCTGCCTTGTATAACACACATTTAGCACTCTAGTCTCCTTTAAGTAAAGAATATAGGATTCATACAGTGTTTTATGTCATCTTAACTCGAATTAAGGATTTCCCGGATCTTAGCTACCTTTACTATGCTGAGAACTGACCGGAGAATCTCTTAGAGCTGTTCTAAACAAGTTCTCATATGTTTACAGTCATTTTCTCTGAATTATCCATGTTTTCATGTAGTTTCCTATATTCTGCCTTCTGGTCCAAGTATAAGCTTTGCCCACTTTATCAAACAACTTCCTACACACTGTTATGAACTGAGGCAGCTCGGGAACATTGTCTCTCAACTGTGTTACAGAGTGTAGTACTATATTTCAGTGAAGTGTAAGGCTTTCCAAAGCTGCCGAACGAGTTTCTTTCTCTATTTCAATGGTATTCTGCCTTGTAAAACACACATTTACCACTCCAGTCTCCTTTTAGTAAAGAATATCGGATTCATACAGTGTTTCAAGTCATCTTAACTTGAATTAAGGATTTCCCGGATCTTAGCTACCTTTTCTACACTAAGAACTGATTTGGAGAATCTCTTTCAGCTGTTCTAAACAATCTCTCATCTGTTTCCAGTCATTTTCTCTGAATTATCCATGTTTTCATGTAGTTTCCTATATTCTGCCTTCTGGTCCTAGTATAAGCTTTGCCCACTTTATCAAACAACTTCCTACACACTGTTATGAACTGAGGCAGCTCGGGAACATTGTCTCTCAACTGTGTTATAGTGTGTAGTACTACATTTCAGTGAAGTGTAAGGCTTTCCAAAGCTGCCGAACGTGTTTCTTTCTCTATTTCAATGGTATTCTGCCTTGTATAACACGCATTTACCACTCTAGTCTCCTTTAAGTAAGGAATATAGGATTCATACAGTGTTTCATGTGATCTTAACTCGAATTAATGATTTCCCGGATCTTAGCTACCTTTACTACGCTAAGAACTGACTTGGAGAATCTCTTTGAGCTGTTCTAAACAAGTTCTCATCTGTTTACAGTCATTTTCTCTGAATTATCCATGTTTTCATGTAGTTTCCTATATTCTGCCTTCTGGTCCAAGTATAAGCTTTGCCCACTTTATCAAACAACTTCCTACACACTGTTATGAACTGAGGCAGCTCGGGAACATTGTCTCTCAACTGTGTTATAGAGTGTAGTACTACATTTCAGTGAAGTGTAATGCTTTCCAAATATGTCGAATGTGTTTCTTTCTCTATTTCAATGGCATTCTGCCTTGTATAACACACATTTACCACTCTATTCTCCTTTAAGTAAAGAATATAGGATTCATACAGTGTTTCATGTCATCTTAACTCGAATTAAGGATTTCCTGGATCTTAGCTACCTTTTCTACACTAAGAACTGATTTGGAGAATCTCTTTCAGCTGTTCTAAACAATCTCTCATCTTTTTCCAGTCATTTTCTCTGAATTATCCATGTTTTCATGTAGTTTCCTATATTCTGCCTTCTGGTCCAAGTATAAGCTTTGCCCACTTTATCAAACAACTTCCTACACACTGTTATGAACTGAGGCAGCTCGGGAACATTGTCTCTCAACTGTGTTACAGAGTGTAGTACTATATTTCAGTGAAGTGTAAGGCTTTCCAAAGCTGCCGAACCAGTTTCTTTCTCTATTTCAATGGTATTCTGCCTTGTAAAACACACATTTACCACTCCAGTCTCCTTTTAGTAAAGAATATAGGATTCATACAGTGTTTCAAGTCATCTTAACTTGAATTAAGGATTTCCCGGATCTTAGCTACCTTTTCTACACTAAGAACTGATTTGGAGAATCTCTTTCAGCTTTTCTAAACAATCTCTCATCTGTTTCCAGTCATTTTCTCTGAATTATCCATGTTTTCATGTAGTTTCCTATATTCTGCCTTCTGGTCCAAGTATAAGCTTTGCCCACTTTATCAAACAACTTCCTACACACTGTTATGAACTGAGGCAGCTCGGGAACATTGTCTCTCAACTGTGTTATAGAGTGTAGTACTACATTTCAGTGAAGTGTAATGCTTTCCAAAGATGTCGAATGTGTTTCTTTCTCTATTTCAATGGCATTCTGCCTTGTATAACACACATTTACCACTCTATTCTCCTTTAAGTAAAGAATATAGGATTCATACAGTGTTTCATGTCATCTTAACTCGAATTAAGGATTTCCTGGATCTTAGCTACCTTTACTACACTAAGAACTGATTGGAGAATCTCTTTGAGCTGTTCTAAACAAGTTCTCATCTGTTTACAGTCATTTTCTCTGAGTTATCCATGTTTTCATGTAGTTTCCTATATTCTGCCTTCTGGTCCAAGTATAAGCTTTGCCCACTTTATCAAACAACTTCCTACACACTGTTATGAACTGAGGCAGCTCGGGAACATTGTCTCTCAACTGTGTTATAGAGTGTAGTATTACATTTCAGTGAAGTGTAAGGCTTTCCAAAGCTGCCGAACGTGTTTCTTTCTCTATTTCAGTGGTATTCTGCCTTGTATAACACACATTTACCACTCTAGTCTCCTTCAAGTAAAGAATATAGGATTCATACAGTGTTTTATGTCATCTTAACTCGAATTAAGGATTTCCCGGATCTTAGCTACCTTTACTATGCTGAGAACTGACCGGAGAATCTCTTAGAGCTGTTCTAAACAAGTTCTCATATGTTTACAGTCATTTTCTCTGAATTATCCATGTTTTCATGTAGTTTCCTATATTCTGCCTTCTGGTCCAAGTATAAGCTTTGCCCACTTTATCAAACAACTTCCTACACACTGTTATGAACTGAGGCAGCTCGGGAACATTGTCTCTCAACTGTGTTACAGAGTGTAGTACTATATTTCAGTGAAGTGTAAGGCTTTCCAAAGCTGCCGAACGAGTTTCTTTCTCTATTTCAATGGTATTCTGCCTTGTAAAACACACATTTACCACTCCAGTCTCCTTTTAGTAAAGAATATCGGATTCATACAGTGTTTCAAGTCATCTTAACTTGAATTAAGGATTTCCCGGATCTTAGCTACCTTTTCTACACTAAGAACTGATTTGGAGAATCTCTTTCAGCTGTTCTAAACAATCTCTCATCTGTTTCCAGTCATTTTCTCTGAATTATCCATGTTTTCATGTAGTTTCCTATATTCTGCCTTCTGGTCCTAGTATAAGCTTTGCCCACTTTATCAAACAACTTCCTACACACTGTTATGAACTGAGGCAGCTCGGGAACATTGTCTCTCAACTGTGTTATAGTGTGTAGTACTACATTTCAGTGAAGTGTAAGGCTTTCCAAAGCTGCCGAACGTGTTTCTTTCTCTATTTCAATGGTATTCTGCCTTGTATAACACGCATTTACCACTCTAGTCTCCTTTAAGTAAGGAATATAGGATTCATACAGTGTTTCATGTGATCTTAACTCGAATTAATGATTTCCCGGATCTTAGCTACCTTTACTACGCTAAGAACTGACTTGGAGAATCTCTTTGAGCTGTTCTAAACAAGTTCTCATCTGTTTACAGTCATTTTCTCTGAATTATCCATGTTTTCATGTAGTTTCCTATATTCTGCCTTCTGGTCCAAGTATAAGCTTTGCCCACTTTATCAAACAACTTCCTACACACTGTTATGAACTGAGGCAGCTCGGGAACATTGTCTCTCAACTGTGTTATAGAGTGTAGTACTACATTTCAGTGAAGTGTAATGCTTTCCAAATATGTCGAATGTGTTTCTTTCTCTATTTCAATGGCATTCTGCCTTGTATAACACACATTTACCACTCTATTCTCCTTTAAGTAAAGAATATAGGATTCATACAGTGTTTCATGTCATCTTAACTCGAATTAAGGATTTCCTGGATCTTAGCTACCTTTTCTACACTAAGAACTGATTTGGAGAATCTCTTTCAGCTGTTCTAAACAATCTCTCATCTGTTTCCAGTCATTTTCTCTGAATTATCCATGTTTTCATGTAGTTTCCTATATTCTGCCTTCTGGTCCAAGTATAAGCTTTGCCCACTTTATCAAACAACTTCCTACACACTGTTATGAACTGAGGCAGCTCGGGAACATTGTCTCTCAACTGTGTTACAGAGTGTAGTACTATATTTCAGTGAAGTGTAAGGCTTTCCAAAGCTGCCGAACCAGTTTCTTTCTCTATTTCAATGGTATTCTGCCTTGTAAAACACACATTTACCACTCCAGTCTCCTTTTAGTAAAGAATATAGGATTCATACAGTGTTTCAAGTCATCTTAACTTGAATTAAGTATTTCCCGGATCTTAGCTACCTTTTCTACACTAAGAACTGATTTGGAGAATCTCTTTCAGCTTTTCTAAACAATCTCTCATCTGTTTCCAGTCATTTTCTCTGAATTATCCATGTTTTCATGTAGTTTCCTATATTCTGCCTTCTGGTCCAAGTATAAGCTTTGCCCACTTTATCAAACAACTTCCTACACACTGTTATGAACTGAGGCAGCTCGGGAACATTGTCTCTCAACTGTGTTATAGAGTGTAGTACTACATTTCAGTGAAGTGTAATGCTTTCCAAAGATGTCGAATGTGTTTCTTTCTCTATTTCAATGGCATTCTGCCTTGTATAACACACATTTACCACTCTATTCTCCTTTAAGTAAAGAATATAGGATTCATACAGTGTTTCATGTCATCTTAACTCGAATTAAGGATTTCCTGGATCTTAGCTACCTTTACTACACTAAGAACTGATTGGAGAATCTCTTTGAGCTGTTCTAAACAAGTTCTCATCTGTTTACAGTCATTTTCTCTGAGTTATCCATGTTTTCATGTAGTTTCCTATATTCTGCCTTCTGGTCCAAGTATAAGCTTTGCCCACTTTATCAAACAACTTCCTACACACTGTTATGAACTGAGGCAGCTCGGGAACATTGTCTCTCAACTGTGTTATAGAGTGTAGTATTACATTTCAGTGAAGTGTAAGGCTTTCCAAAGCTGCCGAACGTGTTTCTTTCTCTATTTCAGTGGTATTCTGCCTTGTATAACACACATTTACCACTCTAGTCTCCTTCAAGTAAAGAATATAGGATTCATACAGTGTTTCATGTGATCTTAAATCGAATTAAGGATTTCCCGGATCTTAGCTACCTTTACTACGCTAAGAACTGACTGGAGAATCTCTTTGAGCTGTTCTAAACAAGTTCTCATCTGTTTACAGTCATTTTCTCTGAATTATCCATGTTTTCATGTAGTTTCCTATATTCTGCCTTCTGTTCCAAGTATAAGCTTTGCCCACTTTATCAAACAACTTCCTACACACTGTTATGAACTGAGGCAGCTCGGGAACATTGTCTCTCAACTGTGTTATAGAGTGTAGTATTACATTTCAGTGAAGTGTAAGGCTTTCCAAAGCTGCCGAACGTGTTTCTTTCTCTATTTCAGTGGTATTCTGCCTTGTATAACACACATTTACCACTCTAGTCTCCTTCAAGTAAAGAATATAGGATTCATACAGTGTTTTATGTCATCTTAACTCGAATTAAGGATTTCCCGGATCTTAGCTACCTTTACTATGCTGAGAACTGACCGGAGAATCTCTTAGAGCTGTTCTAAACAAGTTCTCATCTGTTTACAGTCATTTTCTCTGAATTATCCATGTTTTCATGTAGTTTCCTATATTCTGTCTTCTGGTCCAAGTATAAGCTTTGCCCACTTTATCAAACAACTTCCTACACACTGTTATGAACTGAGGCAGCTCAGGAACATTGTCTCTCAACTGTGTTATAGAGTGTAGTATTACATTTCAGTGAAGTGTAAGGGTTTCCAAAGCTGCCAAACATGTTTCTTTCTCTATTTCGATGGTATTCTGCCTTGTATAACACACATTTAGCACTCTAGTCTCCTTTAAGTAAAGAATATAGGATTCATACAGTGTTTTATGTCATCTTAACTCGAATTAAGGATTTCCCGGATCTTAGCTACCTTTACTATGCTGAGAACTGACCGGAAAATCTCTTAGAGCTGTTCTAAACAAGTTCTCATATGTTTACAGTCATTTTCTCTGAATTATCCATGTTTTCATGTAGTTTCCTATATTCTGCCTTCTGGTCCAAGTATAAGCTTTGCCCACTTTATCAAACAACTTCCTACACACTGTTATGAACTGAGGCAGCTCAGGAACATTGTCTCTCAACTGTGTTATAGAGTGTAGTATTACATTTCAGTGAAGTGTAAGGGTTTCCAAAGCTGCCAAACATGTTTCTTTCTCTATTTCGATGGTATTCTGCCTTGTATAACACACATTTAGCACTCTAGTCTCCTTTAAGTAAAGAATATAGGATTCATACAGTGTTTTATGTCATCTTAACTCGAATTAAGGATTTCCCGGATCTTAGCTACCTTTTCTACACTAAGAACTGATTTGGAGAATCTCTTTCAGCTGTTCTAAACAATCTCTCATCTGTTTCCAGTCATTTTCTCTGAATTATCCATGTTTTCATGTAGTTTCCTATATTCTGCCTTCTGGTCCTAGTATAAGCTTTGCCCACTTTATCAAACAACTTCCTACACACTGTTATGAACTGAGGCAGCTCGGGAACATTGTCTCTCAACTGTGTTATAGTGTGTAGTACTACATTTCAGTGAAGTGTAAGGCTTTCCAAAGCTGCCGAACGTGTTTCTTTCTCTATTTCAATGGTATTCTGCCTTGTATAACACGCATTTACCACTCTAGTCTCCTTTAAGTAAGGAATATAGGATTCATACAGTGTTTCATGTGATCTTAACTCGAATTAATGATTTCCCGGATCTTAGCTACCTTTACTACGCTAAGAACTGACTTGGAGAATCTCTTTGAGCTGTTCTAAACAAGTTCTCATCTGTTTACAGTCATTTTCTCTGAATTATCCATGTTTTCATGTAGTTTCCTATATTCTGCCTTCTGGTCCAAGTATAAGCTTTGCCCACTTTATCAAACAACTTCCTACACACTGTTATGAACTGAGGCAGCTCGGGAACATTGTCTCTCAACTGTGTTATAGAGTGTAGTACTACATTTCAGTGAAGTGTAATGCTTTCCAAATATGTCGAATGTGTTTCTTTCTCTATTTCAATGGCATTCTGCCTTGTATAACACACATTTACCACTCTATTCTCCTTTAAGTAAAGAATATAGGATTCATACAGTGTTTCATGTCATCTTAACTTGAATTAAGGATTTCCTGGATCTTAGCTACCTTTTCTACACTAAGAACTGATTTGGAGAATCTCTTTCAGCTGTTCTAAACAATCTCTCATCTGTTTCCAGTCATTTTCTCTGAATTATCCATGTTTTCATGTAGTTTCCTATATTCTGCCTTCTGGTCCAAGTATAAGCTTTGCCCACTTTATCAAACAACTTCCTACACACTGTTATGAACTGAGGCAGCTCGGGAACATTGTCTCTCAACTGTGTTACAGAGTGTAGTACTATATTTCAGTGAAGTGTAAGGCTTTCCAAAGCTGCCGAACCAGTTTCTTTCTCTATTTCAATGGTATTCTGCCTTGTAAAACACACATTTACCACTCCAGTCTCCTTTTAGTAAAGAATATAGGATTCATACAGTGTTTCAAGTCATCTTAACTTGAATTAAGTATTTCCCGGATCTTAGCTACCTTTTCTACACTAAGAACTGATTTGGAGAATCTCTTTCAGCTTTTCTAAACAATCTCTCATCTGTTTCCAGTCATTTTCTCTGAATTATCCATGTTTTCATGTAGTTTCCTATATTCTGCCTTCTGGTCCAAGTATAAGCTTTGCCCACTTTATCAAACAACTTCCTACACACTGTTATGAACTGAGGCAGCTCGGGAACATTGTCTCTCAACTGTGTTATAGAGTGTAGTACTACATTTCAGTGAAGTGTAATGCTTTCCAAAGATGTCGAATGTGTTTCTTTCTCTATTTCAATGGCATTCTGCCTTGTATAACACACATTTACCACTCTATTCTCCTTTAAGTAAAGAATATAGGATTCATACAGTGTTTCATGTCATCTTAACTCGAATTAAGGATTTCCTGGATCTTAGCTACCTTTACTACACTAAGAACTGATTGGAGAATCTCTTTGAGCTGTTCTAAACAAGTTCTCATCTGTTTACAGTCATTTTCTCTGAGTTATCCATGTTTTCATGTAGTTTCCTATATTCTGCCTTCTGGTCCAAGTATAAGCTTTGCCCACTTTATCAAACAACTTCCTACACACTGTTATGAACTGAGGCAGCTCGGGAACATTGTCTCTCAACTGTGTTATAGAGTGTAGTATTACATTTCAGTGAAGTGTAAGGCTTTCCAAAGCTGCCGAACGTGTTTCTTTCTCTATTTCAGTGGTATTCTGCCTTGTATAACACACATTTACCACTCTAGTCTCCTTCAAGTAAAGAATATAGGATTCATACAGTGTTTCATGTGATCTTAAATCGAATTAAGGATTTCCCGGATCTTAGCTACCTTTACTACGCTAAGAACTGACTGGAGAATCTCTTTGAGCTGTTCTAAACAAGTTCTCATCTGTTTACAGTCATTTTCTCTGAATTATCCATGTTTTCATGTAGTTTCCTATATTCTGTCTTCTGGTCCAAGTATAAGCTTTGCCCACTTTATCAAACAACTTCCTACACACTGTTATGAACTGAGGCAGCTCAGGAACATTGTCTCTCAACTGTGTTATAGAGTGTAGTATTACATTTCAGTGAAGTGTAAGGGTTTCCAAAGCTGCCAAACATGTTTCTTTCTCTATTTCGATGGTATTCTGCCTTGTATAACACACATTTAGCACTCTAGTCTCCTTCAAGTAAAGAATATAGGATTCATACAGTGTTTTATGTCATCTTAACTCGAATTAAGGATTTCCCGGATCTTAGCTACCTTTACTATGCTGAGAACTGACCGGAGAATCTCTTAGAGCTGTTCTAAACAAGTTCTCATATGTTTACAGTCATTTTCTCTGAATTATCCATGTTTTCATGTAGTTTCCTATATTCTGCCTTCTGGTCCAAGTATAAGCTTTGCCCACTTTATCAAACAACTTCCTACACACTGTTATGAACTGAGGCAGCTCAGGAACATTGTCTCTCAACTGTGTTATAGAGTGTAGTATTACATTTCAGTGAAGTGTAAGGGTTTCCAAAGCTGCCAAACATGTTTCTTTCTCTATTTCGATGGTATTCTGCCTTGTATAACACACATTTAGCACTCTAGTCTCCTTTAAGTAAAGAATATAGGATTCATACAGTGTTTTATGTCATCTTAACTCGAATTAAGGATTTCCCGGATCTTAGCTACCTTTTCTACACTAAGAACTGATTTGGAGAATCTCTTTCAGCTGTTCTAAACAATCTCTCATCTGTTTCCAGTCATTTTCTCTGAATTATCCATGTTTTCATGTAGTTTCCTATATTCTGCCTTCTGGTCCTAGTATAAGCTTTGCCCACTTTATCAAACAACTTCCTACACACTGTTATGAACTGAGGCAGCTCGGGAACATTGTCTCTCAACTGTGTTATAGTGTGTAGTACTACATTTCAGTGAAGTGTAAGGCTTTCCAAAGCTGCCGAACGTGTTTCTTTCTCTATTTCAATGGTATTCTGCCTTGTATAACACCCATTTACCACTCTAGTCTCCTTTAAGTAAGGAATATAGGATTCATACAGTGTTTCATGTGATCTTAACTCGAATTAATGATTTCCCGGATCTTAGCTACCTTTACTACGCTAAGAACTGACTTGGAGAATCTCTTTGAGCTGTTCTAAACAAGTTCTCATCTGTTTACAGTCATTTTCTCTGAATTATCCATGTTTTCATGTAGTTTCCTATATTCTGCCTTCTGGTCCAAGTATAAGCTTTGCCCACTTTATCAAACAACTTCCTACACACTGTTATGAACTGAGGCAGCTCGGGAACATTGTCTCTCAACTGTGTTATAGAGTGTAGTACTACATTTCAGTGAAGTGTAATGCTTTCCAAATATGTCGAATGTGTTTCTTTCTCTATTTCAATGGCATTCTGCCTTGTATAACACACATTTACCACTCTATTCTCCTTTAAGTAAAGAATATAGGATTCATACAGTGTTTCATGTCATCTTAACTCGAATTAAGGATTTCCTGGATCTTAGCTACCTTTTCTACACTAAGAACTGATTTGGAGAATCTCTTTCAGCTGTTCTAAACAATCTCTCATCTGTTTCCAGTCATTTTCTCTGAATTATCCATGTTTTCATGTAGTTTCCTATATTCTGCCTTCTGGTCCAAGTATAAGCTTTGCCCACTTTATCAAACAACTTCCTACACACTGTTATGAACTGAGGCAGCTCGGGAACATTGTCTCTCAACTGTGTTACAGAGTGTAGTACTATATTTCAGTGAAGTGTAAGGCTTTCCAAAGCTGCCGAACCAGTTTCTTTCTCTATTTCAATGGTATTCTGCCTTGTAAAACACACATTTACCACTCCAGTCTCCTTTTAGTAAAGAATATAGGATTCATACAGTGTTTCAAGTCATCTTAACTTGAATTAAGGATTTCCCGGATCTTAGCTACCTTTTCTACACTAAGAACTGATTTGGAGAATCTCTTTCAGCTTTTCTAAACAATCTCTCATCTGTTTCCAGTCATTTTCTCTGAATTATCCATGTTTTCATGTAGTTTCCTATATTCTGCCTTCTGGTCCAAGTATAAGCTTTGCCCACTTTATCAAACAACTTCCTACACACTGTTATGAACTGAGGCAGCTCGGGAACATTGTCTCTCAACTGTGTTATAGAGTGTAGTACTACATTTCAGTGAAGTGTAATGCTTTCCAAAGATGTCGAATGTGTTTCTTTCTCTATTTCAATGGCATTCTGCCTTGTATAACACACATTTACCACTCTATTCTCCTTTAAGTAAAGAATATAGGATTCATACAGTGTTTCATGTCATCTTAACTCGAATTAAGGATTTCCTGGATCTTAGCTACCTTTACTACACTAAGAACTGATTGGAGAATCTCTTTGAGCTGTTCTAAACAAGTTCTCATCTGTTTACAGTCATTTTCTCTGAGTTATCCATGTTTTCATGTAGTTTCCTATATTCTGCCTTCTGGTCCAAGTATAAGCTTTGCCCACTTTATCAAACAACTTCCTACACACTGTTATGAACTGAGGCAGCTCGGGAACATTGTCTCTCAACTGTGTTATAGAGTGTAGTATTACATTTCAGTGAAGTGTAAGGCTTTCCAAAGCTGCCGAACGTGTTTCTTTCTCTATTTCAGTGGTATTCTGCCTTGTATAACACACATTTACCACTCTAGTCTCCTTCAAGTAAAGAATATAGGATTCATACAGTGTTTCATGTGATCTTAAATCGAATTAAGGATTTCCCGGATCTTAGCTACCTTTACTACGCTAAGAACTGACTGGAGAATCTCTTTGAGCTGTTCTAAACAAGTTCTCATCTGTTTACAGTCATTTTCTCTGAATTATCCATGTTTTCATGTAGTTTCCTATATTCTGCCTTCTGGTCCTAGTATAAGCTTTGCCCACTTTATCAAACAACTTCCTACACACTGTTATGAACTGAGGCAGCTCGGGAACATTGTCTCTCAACTGTGTTATAGTGTGTAGTACTACATTTCAGTGAAGTGTAAGGCTTTCCAAAGCTGCCGAACGTGTTTCTTTCTCTATTTCAATGGTATTCTGCCTTGTATAACACGCATTTACCACTCTAGTCTCCTTTAAGTAAGGAATATAGGATTCATACAGTGTTTCATGTGATCTTAACTCGAATTAATGATTTCCCGGATCTTAGCTACCTTTACTACGCTAAGAACTGACTTGGAGAATCTCTTTGAGCTGTTCTAAACAAGTTCTCATCTGTTTACAGTCATTTTCTCTGAATTATCCATGTTTTCATGTAGTTTCCTATATTCTGCCTTCTGGTCCAAGTATAAGCTTTGCCCACTTTATCAAACAACTTCCTACACACTGTTATGAACTGAGGCAGCTCGGGAACATTGTCTCTCAACTGTGTTATAGAGTGTAGTACTACATTTCAGTGAAGTGTAATGCTTTCCAAATATGTCGAATGTGTTTCTTTCTCTATTTCAATGGCATTCTGCCTTGTATAACACACATTTACCACTCTATTCTCCTTTAAGTAAAGAATATAGGATTCATACAGTGTTTCATGTCATCTTAACTCGAATTAAGGATTGCCTGGATCTTAGCTACCTTTTCTACACTAAGAACTGATTTGGAGAATCTCTTTCAGCTGTTCTAAACAATCTCTCATCTGTTTCCAGTCATTTTCTCTGAATTATCCATGTTTTCATGTAGTTTCCTATATTCTGCCTTCTGGTCCAAGTATAAGCTTTGCCCACTTTATCAAACAACTTCCTACACACTGTTATGAACTGAGGCAGCTCGGGAACATTGTCTCTCAACTGTGTTACAGAGTGTAGTACTATATTTCAGTGAAGTGTAAGGCTTTCCAAAGCTGCCGAACCAGTTTCTTTCTCTATTTCAATGGTATTCTGCCTTGTAAAACACACATTTACCACTCCAGTCTCCTTTTAGTAAAGAATATAGGATTCATACAGTGTTTCAAGTCATCTTAACTTGAATTAAGGATTTCCCGGATCTTAGCTACCTTTTCTACACTAAGAACTGATTTGGAGACTCTCTTTCAGCTTTTCTAAACAATCTCTCATCTGTTTCCAGTCATTTTCTCTGAATTATCCATGTTTTCATGTAGTTTCCTATATTCTGCCTTCTGGTCCAAGTATAAGCTTTGCCCACTTTATCAAACAACTTCCTACACACTGTTATGAACTGAGGCAGCTCGGGAACATTGTCTCTCAACTGTGTTATAGAGTGTAGTACTACATTTCAGTGAAGTGTAATGCTTTCCAAAGATGTCGAATGTGTTTCTTTCTCTATTTCAATGGCATTCTGCCTTGTATAACACACATTTACCACTCTATTCTCCTTTAAGTAAAGAATATAGGATTCATACAGTGTTTCATGTCATCTTAACTCGAATTAAGGATTTCCTGGATCTTAGCTACCTTTACTACACTAAGAACTGATTGGAGAATCTCTTTGAGCTGTTCTAAACAAGTTCTCATCTGTTTACAGTCATTTTCTCTGAGTTATCCATGTTTTCATGTAGTTTCCTATATTCTGCCTTCTGGTCCAAGTATAAGCTTTGCCCACTTTATCAAACAACTTCCTACACACTGTTATGAACTGAGGCAGCTCGGGAACATTGTCTCTCAACTGTGTTATAGAGTGTAGTATTATATTTCAGTGAAGTGTAAGGCTTTCCAAAGCTGCCGAACGTGTTTCTTTCTCTATTTCAGTGGTATTCTGCCTTGTATAACACACATTTACCACTCTAGTCTTCTTCAAGTAAAGAATATAGGATTCATACAGTGTTTCATGTGATCTTAAATCGAATTAAGGATTTCCCGGATCTTAGCTACCTTTACTACGCTAAGAACTGACTGGAGAATCTCTTTGAGCTGTTCTAAACAAGTTCTCATCTGTTTACAGTCATTTTCTCTGAATTATCCATGTTTTCATGTAGTTTCCTATATTCTGTCTTCTGGTCCAAGTATAAGCTTTGCCCACTTTATCAAACAACTTCCTACACACTGTTATGAACTGAGGCAGCTCAGGAACATTGTCTCTCAACTGTGTTATAGAGTGTAGTATTACATTTCAGTGAAGTGTAAGGGTTTCCAAAGCTGCCAAACATGTTTCTTTCTCTATTTCGATGGTATTCTGCCTTGTATAACACACATTTAGCACTCTAGTCTCCTTTAAGTAAAGAATATAGGATTCATACAGTGTTTTATGTCATCTTAACTCGAATTAAGGATTTCCCGGATCTTAGCTACCTTTACTATGCTGAGAACTGACCGGAGAATCTCTTAGAGCTGTTCTAAACAAGTTCTCATATGTTTACAGTCATTTTCTCTGAATTATCCATGTTTTCATGTAGTTTCCTATATTCTGCCTTCTGGTCCAAGTATAAGCTTTGCCCACTTTATCAAACAACTTCCTACACACTGTTATGAACTGAGGCAGCTCGGGAACATTGTCTCTCAACTGTGTTACAGAGTGTAGTACTATATTTCAGTGAAGTGTAAGGCTTTCCAAAGCTGCCGAACGAGTTTCTTTCTCTATTTCAATGGTATTCTGCCTTGTAAAACACACATTTACCACTCCAGTCTCCTTTTAGTAAAGAATATCGGATTCATACAGTGTTTCAAGTCATCTTAACTTGAATTAAGGATTTCCCGGATCTTAGCTACCTTTTCTACACTAAGAACTGATTTGGAGAATCTCTTTCAGCTGTTCTAAACAATCTCTCATCTGTTTCCAGTCATTTTCTCTGAATTATCCATGTTTTCATGTAGTTTCCTATATTCTGCCTTCTGGTCCTAGTATAAGCTTTGCCCACTTTATCAAACAACTTCCTACACACTGTTATGAACTGAGGCAGCTCGGGAACATTGTCTCTCAACTGTGTTATAGTGTGTAGTACTACATTTCAGTGAAGTGTAAGGCTTTCCAAAGCTGCCGAACGTGTTTCTTTCTCTATTTCAATGGTATTCTGCCTTGTATAACACGCATTTACCACTCTAGTCTCCTTTAAGTAAGGAATATAGGATTCATACAGTGTTTCATTTGATCTTAACTCGAATTAATGATTTCCCGGATCTTAGCTACCTTTACTACGCTAAGAACTGACTTGGAGAATCTCTTTGAGCTGTTCTAAACAAGTTCTCATCTGTTTACAGTCATTTTCTCTGAATTATCCATGTTTTCATGTAGTTTCCTATATTCTGCCTTCTGGTCCAAGTATAAGCTTTGCCCACTTTATCAAACAACTTCCTACACACTGTTATGAACTGAGGCAGCTCGGGAACATTGTCTCTCAACTGTGTTATAGAGTGTAGTACTACATTTCAGTGAAGTGTAATGCTTTCCAAATATGTCGAATGTGTTTCTTTCTCTATTTCAATGGCATTCTGCCTTGTATAACACACATTTACCACTCTATTCTCCTTTAAGTAAAGAATATAGGATTCATACAGTGTTTCATGTCATCTTAACTCGAATTAAGGATTTCCTGGATCTTAGCTACCTTTTCTACACTAAGAACTGATTTGGAGAATCTCTTTCAGCTGTTCTAAACAATCTCTCATCTGTTTCCAGTCATTTTCTCTGAATTATCCATGTTTTCATGTAGTTTCCTATATTCTGCCTTCTGGTCCAAGTATAAGCTTTGCCCACTTTATCAAACAACTTCCTACACACTGTTATGAACTGAGGCAGCTCGGGAACATTGTCTCTCAACTGTGTTACAGAGTGTAGTACTATATTTCAGTGAAGTGTAAGGCTTTCCAAAGCTGCCGAACCAGTTTCTTTCTCTATTTCAATGGTATTCTGCCTTGTAAAACACACATTTACCACTCCAGTCTCCTTTTAGTAAAGAATATAGGATTCATACAGTGTTTCAAGTCATCTTAACTTGAATTAAGGATTTCCCGGATCTTAGCTACCTTTTCTACACTAAGAACTGATTTGGAGAATCTCTTTCAGCTTTTCTAAACAATCTCTCATCTGTTTCCAGTCATTTTCTCTGAATTATCCATGTTTTCATGTAGTTTCCTATATTCTGCCTTCTGGTCCAAGTATAAGCTTTGCCCACTTTATCAAACAACTTCCTACACACTGTTATGAACTGAGGCAGCTCGGGAACATTGTCTCTCAACTGTGTTATAGAGTGTAGTACTACATTTCAGTGAAGTGTAATGCTTTCCAAAGATGTCGAATGTGTTTCTTTCTCTATTTCAATGGCATTCTGCCTTGTATAACACACATTTACCACTCTATTCTCCTTTAAGTAAAGAATATAGGATTCATACAGTGTTTCATGTCATCTTAACTCGAATTAAGGATTTCCTGGATCTTAGCTACCTTTACTACACTAAGAACTGATTGGAGAATCTCTTTGAGCTGTTCTAAACAAGTTCTCATCTGTTTACAGTCATTTTCTCTGAGTTATCCATGTTTTCATGTAGTTTCCTATATTCTGCCTTCTGGTCCAAGTATAAGCTTTGCCCACTTTATCAAACAACTTCCTACACACTGTTATGAACTGAGGCAGCTCGGGAACATTGTCTCTCAACTGTGTTATAGAGTGTAGTATTACATTTCAGTGAAGTGTAAGGCTTTCCAAAGCTGCCGAACGTGTTTCTTTCTCTATTTCAGTGGTATTCTGCCTTGTATAACACACATTTACCACTCTAGTCTCCTTCAAGTAAAGAATATAGGATTCATACAGTGTTTCATGTGATCTTAAATCGAATTAAGGATTTCCCGGATCTTAGCTACCTTTACTACGCTAAGAACTGACTGGAGAATCTCTTTGAGCTGTTCTAAACAAGTTCTCATCTGTTTACAGTCATTTTCTCTGAATTATCCATGTTTTCATGTAGTTTCCTATATTCTGTCTTCTGGTCCAAGTATAAGCTTTGCCCACTTTATCAAACAACTTCCTACACACTGTTATGAACTGAGGCAGCTCAGGAACATTGTCTCTCAACTGTGTTATAGAGTGTAGTATTACATTTCAGTGAAGTGTAAGGGTTTCCAAAGCTGCCAAACATGTTTCTTTCTCTATTTCGATGGTATTCTGCCTTGTATAACACACATTTAGCACTCTAGTCTCCTTTAAGTAAAGAATATAGGATTCATACAGTGTTTTATGTCATCTTAACTCGAATTAAGGATTTCCCGGATCTTAGCTACCTTTACTATGCTGAGAACTGACCGGAGAATCTCTTAGAGCTGTTCTAAACAAGTTCTCATATGTTTACAGTCATTTTCTCTGAATTATCCATGTTTTCATGTAGTTTCCTATATTCTGCCTTCTGGTCCAAGTATAAGCTTTGCCCACTTTATCAAACAACTTCCTACACACTGTTATGAACTGAGGCAGCTCGGGAACATTGTCTCTCAACTGTGTTACAGAGTGTAGTACTATATTTCAGTGAAGTGTAAGGCTTTCCAAAGCTGCCGAACGAGTTTCTTTCTCTATTTCAATGGTATTCTGCCTTGTAAAACACACATTTACCACTCCAGTCTCCTTTTAGTAAAGAATATCGGATTCATACAGTGTTTCAAGTCATCTTAACTTGAATTAAGGATTTCCCGGATCTTAGCTACCTTTTCTACACTAAGAACTGATTTGGAGAATCTCTTTCAGCTGTTCTAAACAATCTCTCATCTGTTTCCAGTCATTTTCTCTGAATTATCCATGTTTTCATGTAGTTTCCTATATTCTGCCTTCTGGTCCTAGTATAAGCTTTGCCCACTTTATCAAACAACTTCCTACACACTGTTATGAACTGAGGCAGCTCGGGAACATTGTCTCTCAACTGTGTTATAGTGTGTAGTACTACATTTCAGTGAAGTGTAAGGCTTTCCAAAGCTGCCGAACGTGTTTCTTTCTCTATTTCAATGGTATTCTGCCTTGTATAACACGCATTTACCACTCTAGTCTCCTTTAAGTAAGGAATATAGGATTCATACAGTGTTTCATGTGATCTTAACTCGAATTAATGATTTCCCGGATCTTAGCTACCTTTACTACGCTAAGAACTGACTTGGAGAATCTCTTTGAGCTGTTCTAAACAAGTTCTCATCTGTTTACAGTCATTTTCTCTGAATTATCCATGTTTTCATGTAGTTTCCTATATTCTGCCTTCTGGTCCAAGTATAAGCTTTGCCCACTTTATCAAACAACTTCCTACACACTGTTATGAACTGAGGCAGCTCGGGAACATTGTCTCTCAACTGTGTTATAGAGTGTAGTACTACATTTCAGTGAAGTGTAATGCTTTCCAAATATGTCGAATGTGTTTCTTTCTCTATTTCAATGGCATTCTGCCTTGTATAACACACATTTACCACTCTATTCTCCTTTAAGTAAAGAATATAGGATTCATACAGTGTTTCATGTCATCTTAACTCGAATTAAGGATTTCCTGGATCTTAGCTACCTTTTCTACACTAAGAACTGACTTGGAGAATCTCTTTCAGCTGTTCTAAACAATCTCTCATCTGTTTCCAGTCATTTTCTCTGAATTATCCATGTTTTCATGTAGTTTCCTATATTCTGCCTTCTGTTCCAAGTATAAGCTTTGCCCACTTTATCAAACAACTTCCTACACACTGTTATGAACTGAGGCAGCTCGGGAACATTGTCTCTCAACTGTGTTACAGAGTGTAGTACTATATTTCAGTGAAGTGTAAGGCTTTCCAAAGCTGCCGAACCAGTTTCTTTCTCTATTTCAATGGTATTCTGCCTTGTAAAACACACATTTACCACTCCAGTCTCCTTTTAGTAAAGAATATAGGATTCATACAGTGTTTCAAGTCATCTTAACTTGAATTAAGGATTTCCCGGATCTTAGCTACCTTTTCTACACTAAGAACTGATTTGGAGAATCTCTTTCAGCTTTTCTAAACAATCTCTCATCTGTTTCCAGTCATTTTCTCTGAATTATCCATGTTTTCATGTAGTTTCCTATATTCTGCCTTCTGGTCCAAGTATAAGCTTTGCCCACTTTATCAAACAACTTCCTACACACTGTTATGAACTGAGGCAGCTCGGGAACATTGTCTCTCAACTGTGTTATAGAGTGTAGTACTACATTTCAGTGAAGTGTAATGCTTTCCAAAGATGTCGAATGTGTTTCTTTCTCTATTTCAATGGCATTCTGCCTTGTATAACACACATTTACCACTCTATTCTCCTTTAAGTAAAGAATATAGGATTCATACAGTGTTTCATGTCATCTTAACTCGAATTAAGGATTTCCTGGATCTTAGCTACCTTTACTACACTAAGAACTGATTGGAGAATCTCTTTGAGCTGTTCTAAACAAGTTCTCATCTGTTTACAGTCATTTTCTCTGAGTTATCCATGTTTTCATGTAGTTTCCTATATTCTGCCTTCTGGTCCAAGTATAAGCTTTGCCCACTTTATCAAACAACTTCCTACACACTGTTATGAACTGAGGCAGCTCGGGAACATTGTCTCTCAACTGTGTTATAGAGTGTAGTATTACATTTCAGTGAAGTGTAAGGCTTTCCAAAGCTGCCGAACGTGTTTCTTTCTCTATTTCAGTGGTATTCTGCCTTGTATAACACACATTTACCACTCTAGTCTCCTTCAAGTAAAGAATATAGGATTCATACAGTGTTTCATGTGATCTTAAATCGAATTAAGGATTTCCCGGATCTTAGCTACCTTTACTACGCTAAGAACTGACTGGAGAATCTCTTTGAGCTGTTCTAAACAAGTTCTCATCTGTTTACAGTCATTTTCTCTGAATTATCCATGTTTTCATGTAGTTTCCTATATTCTGCCTTCTGGTCCTAGTATAAGCTTTGCCCACTTTATCAAACAACTTCCTACACACTGTTATGAACTGAGGCAGCTCGGGAACATTGTCTCTCAACTGTGTTATAGTGTGTAGTACTACATTTCAGTGAAGTGTAAGGCTTTCCAAAGCTGCCGAACGTGTTTCTTTCTCTATTTCAATGGTATTCTGCCTTGTATAACACGCATTTACCACTCTAGTCTCCTTTAAGTAAGGAATATAGGATTCATACAGTGTTTCATGTGATCTTAACTCGAATTAATGATTTCCCGGATCTTAGCTACCTTTACTACGCTAAGAACTGACTTGGAGAATCTCTTTGAGCTGTTCTAAACAAGTTCTCATCTGTTTACAGTCATTTTCTCTGAATTATCCATGTTTTCATGTAGTTTCCTATATTCTGCCTTCTGGTCCAAGTATAAGCTTTGCCCACTTTATCAAACAACTTCCTACACACTGTTATGAACTGAGGCAGCTCGGGAACATTGTCTCTCAACTGTGTTATAGAGTGTAGTACTACATTTCAGTGAAGTGTAATGCTTTCCAAATATGTCGAATGTGTTTCTTTCTCTATTTCAATGGCATTCTGCCTTGTATAACACACATTTACCACTCTATTCTCCTTTAAGTAAAGAATATAGGATTCATACAGTGTTTCATGTCATCTTAACTCGAATTAAGGATTGCCTGGATCTTAGCTACCTTTTCTACACTAAGAACTGATTTGGAGAATCTCTTTCAGCTGTTCTAAACAATCTCTCATCTGTTTCCAGTCATTTTCTCTGAATTATCCATGTTTTCATGTAGTTTCCTATATTCTGCCTTCTGGTCCAAGTATAAGCTTTGCCCACTTTATCAAACAACTTCCTACACACTGTTATGAACTGAGGCAGCTCGGGAACATTGTCTCTCAACTGTGTTACAGAGTGTAGTACTATATTTCAGTGAAGTGTAAGGCTTTCCAAAGCTGCCGAACCAGTTTCTTTCTCTATTTCAATGGTATTCTGCCTTGTAAAACACACATTTACCACTCCAGTCTCCTTTTAGTAAAGAATATAGGATTCATACAGTGTTTCAAGTCATCTTAACTTGAATTAAGGATTTCCCGGATCTTAGCTACCTTTTCTACACTAAGAACTGATTTGGAGACTCTCTTTCAGCTTTTCTAAACAATCTCTCATCTGTTTCCAGTCATTTTCTCTGAATTATCCATGTTTTCATGTAGTTTCCTATATTCTGCCTTCTGGTCCAAGTATAAGCTTTGCCCACTTTATCAAACAACTTCCTACACACTGTTATGAACTGAGGCAGCTCGGGAACATTGTCTCTCAACTGTGTTATAGAGTGTAGTACTACATTTCAGTGAAGTGTAATGCTTTCCAAAGATGTCGAATGTGTTTCTTTCTCTATTTCAATGGCATTCTGCCTTGTATAACACACATTTACCACTCTATTCTCCTTTAAGTAAAGAATATAGGATTCATACAGTGTTTCATGTCATCTTAACTCGAATTAAGGATTTCCTGGATCTTAGCTACCTTTACTACACTAAGAACTGATTGGAGAATCTCTTTGAGCTGTTCTAAACAAGTTCTCATCTGTTTACAGTCATTTTCTCTGAGTTATCCATGTTTTCATGTAGTTTCCTATATTCTGCCTTCTGGTCCAAGTATAAGCTTTGCCCACTTTATCAAACAACTTCCTACACACTGTTATGAACTGAGGCAGCTCGGGAACATTGTCTCTCAACTGTGTTATAGAGTGTAGTATTACATTTCAGTGAAGTGTAAGGCTTTCCAAAGCTGCCGAACGTGTTTCTTTCTCTATTTCAGTGGTATTCTGCCTTGTATAACACACATTTACCACTCTAGTCTTCTTCAAGTAAAGAATATAGGATTCATACAGTGTTTCATGTGATCTTAAATCGAATTAAGGATTTCCCGGATCTTAGCTACCTTTACTACGCTAAGAACTGACTGGAGAATCTCTTTGAGCTGTTCTAAACAAGTTCTCATCTGTTTACAGTCATTTTCTCTGAATTATCCATGTTTTCATGTAGTTTCCTATATTCTGTCTTCTGGTCCAAGTATAAGCTTTGCCCACTTTATCAAACAACTTCCTACACACTGTTATGAACTGAGGCAGCTCAGGAACATTGTCTCTCAACTGTGTTATAGAGTGTAGTATTACATTTCAGTGAAGTGTAAGGGTTTCCAAAGCTGCCAAACATGTTTCTTTCTCTATTTCGATGGTATTCTGCCTTGTATAACACACATTTAGCACTCTAGTCTCCTTTAAGTAAAGAATATAGGATTCATACAGTGTTTTATGTCATCTTAACTCGAATTAAGGATTTCCCGGATCTTAGCTACCTTTACTATGCTGAGAACTGACCGGAGAATCTCTTAGAGCTGTTCTAAACAAGTTCTCATATGTTTACAGTCATTTTCTCTGAATTATCCATGTTTTCATGTAGTTTCCTATATTCTGCCTTCTGGTCCAAGTATAAGCTTTGCCCACTTTATCAAACAACTTCCTACACACTGTTATGAACTGAGGCAGCTCGGGAACATTGTCTCTCAACTGTGTTACAGAGTGTAGTACTATATTTCAGTGAAGTGTAAGGCTTTCCAAAGCTGCCGAACGAGTTTCTTTCTCTATTTCAATGGTATTCTGCCTTGTAAAACACACATTTACCACTCCAGTCTCCTTTTAGTAAAGAATATCGGATTCATACAGTGTTTCAAGTCATCTTAACTTGAATTAAGGATTTCCCGGATCTTAGCTACCTTTTCTACACTAAGAACTGATTTGGAGAATCTCTTTCAGCTGTTCTAAACAATCTCTCATCTGTTTCCAGTCATTTTCTCTGAATTATCCATGTTTTCATGTAGTTTCCTATATTCTGCCTTCTGGTCCAAGTATAAGCTTTGCCCACTTTATCAAACAACTTCCTACACACTGTTATGAACTGAGGCAGCTCGGGAACATTGTCTCTCAACTGTGTTATAGTGTGTAGTACTACATTTCAGTGAAGTGTAAGGCTTTCCAAAGCTGCCGAACGTGTTTCTTTCTCTATTTCAATGGTATTCTGCCTTGTATAACACGCATTTACCACTCTAGTCTCCTTTAAGTAAGGAATATAGGATTCATACAGTGTTTCATTTGATCTTAACTCGAATTAATGATTTCCCGGATCTTAGCTACCTTTACTACGCTAAGAACTGACTTGGAGAATCTCTTTGAGCTGTTCTAAACAAGTTCTCATCTGTTTACAGTCATTTTCTCTGAATTATCCATGTTTTCATGTAGTTTCCTATATTCTGCCTTCTGGTCCAAGTATAAGCTTTGCCCACTTTATCAAACAACTTCCTACACACTGTTATGAACTGAGGCAGCTCGGGAACATTGTCTCTCAACTGTGTTATAGAGTGTAGTACTACATTTCAGTGAAGTGTAATGCTTTCCAAATATGTCGAATGTGTTTCTTTCTCTATTTCAATGGCATTCTGCCTTGTATAACACACATTTACCACTCTATTCTCCTTTAAGTAAAGAATATAGGATTCATACAGTGTTTCATGTCATCTTAACTCGAATTAAGGATTTCCTGGATCTTAGCTACCTTTTCTACACTAAGAACTGATTTGGAGAATCTCTTTCAGCTGTTCTAAACAATCTCTCATCTGTTTCCAGTCATTTTCTCTGAATTATCCATGTTTTCATGTAGTTTCCTATATTCTGCCTTCTGGTCCAAGTATAAGCTTTGCCCACTTTATCAAACAACTTCCTACACACTGTTATGAACTGAGGCAGCTCGGGAACATTGTCTCTCAACTGTGTTACAGAGTGTAGTACTATATTTCAGTGAAGTGTAAGGCTTTCCAAAGCTGCCGAACCAGTTTCTTTCTCTATTTCAATGGTATTCTGCCTTGTAAAACACACATTTACCACTCCAGTCTCCTTTTAGTAAAGAATATAGGATTCATACAGTGTTTCAAGTCATCTTAACTTGAATTAAGGATTTCCCGGATCTTAGCTACCTTTTCTACACTAAGAACTGATTTGGAGAATCTCTTTCAGCTTTTCTAAACAATCTCTCATCTGTTTCCAGTCATTTTCTCTGAATTATCCATGTTTTCATGTAGTTTCCTATATTCTGCCTTCTGGTCCAAGTATAAGCTTTGCCCACTTTATCAAACAACTTCCTACACACTGTTATGAACTGAGGCAGCTCGGGAACATTGTCTCTCAACTGTGTTATAGAGTGTAGTACTACATTTCAGTGAAGTGTAATGCTTTCCAAAGATGTCGAATGTGTTTCTTTCTCTATTTCAATGGCATTCTGCCTTGTATAACACACATTTACCACTCTATTCTCCTTTAAGTAAAGAATATAGGATTCATACAGTGTTTCATGTCATCTTAACTCGAATTAAGGATTTCCTGGATCTTAGCTACCTTTACTACACTAAGAACTGATTGGAGAATCTCTTTGAGCTGTTCTAAACAAGTTCTCATCTGTTTACAGTCATTTTCTCTGAGTTATCCATGTTTTCATGTAGTTTCCTATATTCTGCCTTCTGGTCCAAGTATAAGCTTTGCCCACTTTATCAAACAACTTCCTACACACTGTTATGAACTGAGGCAGCTCGGGAACATTGTCTCTCAACTGTGTTATAGAGTGTAGTATTACATTTCAGTGAAGTGTAAGGCTTTCCAAAGCTGCCGAACGTGTTTCTTTCTCTATTTCAGTGGTATTCTGCCTTGTATAACACACATTTACCACTCTAGTCTCCTTCAAGTAAAGAATATAGGATTCATACAGTGTTTCATGTGATCTTAAATCGAATTAAGGATTTCCCGGATCTTAGCTACCTTTACTACGCTAAGAACTGACTGGAGAATCTCTTTGAGCTGTTCTAAACAAGTTCTCATCTGTTTACAGTCATTTTCTCTGAATTATCCATGTTTTCATGTAGTTTCCTATATTCTGTCTTCTGGTCCAAGTATAAGCTTTGCCCACTTTATCAAACAACTTCCTACACACTGTTATGAACTGAGGCAGCTCAGGAACATTGTCTCTCAACTGTGTTATAGAGTGTAGTATTACATTTCAGTGAAGTGTAAGGGTTTCCAAAGCTGCCAAACATGTTTCTTTCTCTATTTCGATGGTATTCTGCCTTGTATAACACACATTTAGCACTCTAGTCTCCTTTAAGTAAAGAATATAGGATTCATACAGTGTTTTATGTCATCTTAACTCGAATTAAGGATTTCCCGGATCTTAGCTACCTTTACTATGCTGAGAACTGACCGGAGAATCTCTTAGAGCTGTTCTAAACAAGTTCTCATATGTTTACAGTCATTTTCTCTGAATTATCCATGTTTTCATGTAGTTTCCTATATTCTGCCTTCTGGTCCAAGTATAAGCTTTGCCCACTTTATCAAACAACTTCCTACACACTGTTATGAACTGAGGCAGCTCGGGAACATTGTCTCTCAACTGTGTTACAGAGTGTAGTACTATATTTCAGTGAAGTGTAAGGCTTTCCAAAGCTGCCGAACGAGTTTCTTTCTCTATTTCAATGGTATTCTGCCTTGTAAAACACACATTTACCACTCCAGTCTCCTTTTAGTAAAGAATATCGGATTCATACAGTGTTTCAAGTCATCTTAACTTGAATTAAGGATTTCCCGGATCTTAGCTACCTTTTCTACACTAAGAACTGATTTGGAGAATCTCTTTCAGCTGTTCTAAACAATCTCTCATCTGTTTCCAGTCATTTTCTCTGAATTATCCATGTTTTCATGTAGTTTCCTATATTCTGCCTTCTGGTCCTAGTATAAGCTTTGCCCACTTTATCAAACAACTTCCTACACACTGTTATGAACTGAGGCAGCTCGGGAACATTGTCTCTCAACTGTGTTATAGTGTGTAGTACTACATTTCAGTGAAGTGTAAGGCTTTCCAAAGCTGCCGAACGTGTTTCTTTCTCTATTTCAATGGTATTCTGCCTTGTATAACACGCATTTACCACTCTAGTCTCCTTTAAGTAAGGAATATAGGATTCATACAGTGTTTCATGTGATCTTAACTCGAATTAATGATTTCCCGGATCTTAGCTACCTTTACTACGCTAAGAACTGACTTGGAGAATCTCTTTGAGCTGTTCTAAACAAGTTCTCATCTGTTTACAGTCATTTTCTCTGAATTATCCATGTTTTCATGTAGTTTCCTATATTCTGCCTTCTGGTCCAAGTATAAGCTTTGCCCACTTTATCAAACAACTTCCTACACACTGTTATGAACTGAGGCAGCTCGGGAACATTGTCTCTCAACTGTGTTATAGAGTGTAGTACTACATTTCAGTGAAGTGTAATGCTTTCCAAATATGTCGAATGTGTTTCTTTCTCTATTTCAATGGCATTCTGCCTTGTATAACACACATTTACCACTCTATTCTCCTTTAAGTAAAGAATATAGGATTCATACAGTGTTTCATGTCATCTTAACTCGAATTAAGGATTTCCTGGATCTTAGCTACCTTTTCTACACTAAGAACTGACTTGGAGAATCTCTTTCAGCTGTTCTAAACAATCTCTCATCTGTTTCCAGTCATTTTCTCTGAATTATCCATGTTTTCATGTAGTTTCCTATATTCTGCCTTCTGTTCCAAGTATAAGCTTTGCCCACTTTATCAAACAACTTCCTACACACTGTTATGAACTGAGGCAGCTCGGGAACATTGTCTCTCAACTGTGTTACAGAGTGTAGTACTATATTTCAGTGAAGTGTAAGGCTTTCCAAAGCTGCCGAACCAGTTTCTTTCTCTATTTCAATGGTATTCTGCCTTGTAAAACACACATTTACCACTCCAGTCTCCTTTTAGTAAAGAATATAGGATTCATACAGTGTTTCAAGTCATCTTAACTTGAATTAAGGATTTCCCGGATCTTAGCTACCTTTTCTACACTAAGAACTGATTTGGAGAATCTCTTTCAGCTTTTCTAAACAATCTCTCATCTGTTTCCAGTCATTTTCTCTGAATTATCCATGTTTTCATGTAGTTTCCTATATTCTGCCTTCTGGTCCAAGTATAAGCTTTGCCCACTTTATCAAACAACTTCCTACACACTGTTATGAACTGAGGCAGCTCAGGAACATTGTCTCTCAACTGTGTTATAGAGTGTAGTACTACATTTCAGTGAAGTGTAATGCTTTCCAAAGATGTCGAATGTGTTTCTTTCTCTATTTCAATGGCATTCTGCCTTGTATAACACACATTTACCACTCTATTCTCCTTTAAGTAAAGAATATAGGATTCATACAGTGTTTCATGTCATCTTAACTCGAATTAAGGATTTCCTGGATCTTAGCTACCTTTACTACACTAAGAACTGATTGGAGAATCTCTTTGAGCTGTTCTAAACAAGTTCTCATCTGTTTACAGTCATTTTCTCTGAGTTATCCATGTTTTCATGTAGTTTCCTATATTCTGCCTTCTGGTCCAAGTATAAGCTTTGCCCACTTTATCAAACAACTTCCTACACACTGTTATGAACTGAGGCAGCTCGGGAACATTGTCTCTCAACTGTGTTATAGAGTGTAGTATTACATTTCAGTGAAGTGTAAGGCTTTCCAAAGCTGCCGAACGTGTTTCTTTCTCTATTTCAGTGGTATTCTGCCTTGTATAACACACATTTACCACTCTAGTCTCCTTCAAGTAAAGAATATAGGATTCATACAGTGTTTCATGTGATCTTAAATCGAATTAAGGATTTCCCGGATCTTAGCTACCTTTACTACGCTAAGAACTGACTGGAGAATCTCTTTGAGCTGTTCTAAACAAGTTCTCATCTGTTTACAGTCATTTTCTCTGAATTATCCATGTTTTCATGTAGTTTCCTATATTCTGTCTTCTGGTCCAAGTATAAGCTTTGCCCACTTTATCAAACAACTTCCTACACACTGTTATGAACTGAGGCAGCTCAGGAACATTGTCTCTCAACTGTGTTATAGAGTGTAGTATTACATTTCAGTGAAGTGTAAGGGTTTCCAAAGCTGCTAAACATGTTTCTTTCTCTATTTCGATGGTATTCTGCCTTGTATAACACACATTTAGCACTCTAGTCTCCTTTAAGTAAAGAATATAGGATTCATACAGTGTTTTATGTCATCTTAACTCGAATTAAGGATTTCCCGGATCTTAGCTACCTTTACTATGCTGAGAACTGACCGGAGAATCTCTTAGAGCTGTTCTAAACAAGTTCTCATATGTTTACAGTCATTTTCTCTGAATTATCCATGTTTTCATGTAGTTTCCTATATTCTGCCTTCTGGTCCAAGTATAAGCTTTGCCCACTTTATCAAACAACTTCCTACACACTGTTATGAACTGAGGCAGCTCGGGAACATTGTCTCTCAACTGTGTTACAGAGTGTAGTACTATATTTCAGTGAAGTGTAAGGCTTTCCAAAGCTGCCGAACGAGTTTCTTTCTCTATTTCAATGGTATTCTGCCTTGTAAAACACACATTTACCACTCCAGTCTCCTTTTAGTAAAGAATATCGGATTCATACAGTGTTTCAAGTCATCTTAACTTGAATTAAGGATTTCCCGGATCTTAGCTACCTTTTCTACACTAAGAACTGACTTGGAGAATCTCTTTGAGCTGTTCTAAACAAGTTCTCATCTGTTTACAGTCATTTTCTCTGAATTATCCATGTTTTCATGTAGTTTCCTATATTCTGCCTTCTGGTCCAAGTATAAGCTTTGCCCACTTTATCAAACAACTTCCTACACACTGTTATGAACTGAGGCAGCTCGGGAACATTGTCTCTCAACTGTGTTATAGAGTGTAGTACTACATTTCAGTGAAGTGTAATGCTTTCCAAATATGTCGAATGTGTTTCTTTCTCTATTTCAATGGCATTCTGCCTTGTATAACACACATTTACCACTCTATTCTCCTTTAAGTAAAGAATATAGGATTCATACAGTGTTTCATGTCATCTTAACTCGAATTAAGGATTTCCTGGATCTTAGCTACCTTTACTACACTAAGAACTGATTGGAGAATCTCTTTGAGCTGTTCTAAACAAGTTCTCATCTGTTTACAGTCATTTTCTCTGAATTATCCATGTTTTCATGTAGTTTCCTATATTCTGCCTTCTGGTCCAAGTATAAGCTTTGCCCACTTTATCAAACAACTTACTACACACTGTTATGAACTGAGGCAGCTCGGGAACATTGTCTCTCAACTGTGTTATAGAGTGTAGTATTACATTTCAGTGAAGTGTAAGGCTTTCCAAAGCTGCCGAACGTGTTTCTTTCTCTATTTCAGTGGTATTCTGCCTTGTATAACACACATTTACCACTCTAGTCTCCTTCAAGTAAAGAATATAGGATTCATACAGTGTTTCATGTGATCTTAACTCGAATTAAGGATTTCCCGGATCTTAGCTACCTTTACTACGCTAAGAACTGACTGGAGAATCTCTTTGAGCTGTTCTAAACAAGTTCTCATCTGTTTACAGTCATTTTCTCTGAATTATCCATGTTTTCATGTAGTTTCCTATATTCTGCCTTCTGGTCCTAGTATAAGCTTTGCCCACTTTATCAAACAACTTCCTACACACTGTTATGAACTGAGGCAGCTCGGGAACATTGTCTCTCAACTGTGTTATAGTGTGTAGTACTACATTTCAGTGAAGTGTAAGGCTTTCCAAAGCTGCCGAACGTGTTTCTTTCTCTATTTCAATGGTATTCTGCCTTGTATAACACGCATTTACCACTCTAGTCTCCTTTAAGTAAGGAATATAGGATTCATACAGTGTTTCATGTGATCTTAACTCGAATTAATGATTTCCCGGATCTTAGCTACCTTTACTACGCTAAGAACTGACTTGGAGAATCTCTTTGAGCTGTTCTAAACAAGTTCTCATCTGTTTACAGTCATTTTCTCTGAATTATCCATGTTTTCATGTAGTTTCCTATATTCTGCCTTCTGGTCCAAGTATAAGCTTTGCCCACTTTATCAAACAACTTCCTACACACTGTTATGAACTGAGGCAGCTCGGGAACATTGTCTCTCAACTGTGTTATAGAGTGTAGTACTACATTTCAGTGAAGTGTAATGCTTTCCAAATATGTCGAATGTGTTTCTTTCTCTATTTCAATGGCATTCTGCCTTGTATAACACACATTTACCACTCTATTCTCCTTTAAGTAAAGAATATAGGATTCATACAGTGTTTCATGTCATCTTAACTCGAATTAAGGATTTCCTGGATCTTAGCTACCTTTTCTACACTAAGAACTGATTTGGAGAATCTCTTTCAGCTGTTCTAAACAATCTCTCATCTGTTTCCAGTCATTTTCTCTGAATTATCCATGTTTTCATGTAGTTTCCTATATTCTGCCTTCTGGTCCAAGTATAAGCTTTGCCCACTTTATCAAACAACTTCCTACACACTGTTATGAACTGAGGCAGCTCGGGAACATTGTCTCTCAACTGTGTTACAGAGTGTAGTACTATATTTCAGTGAAGTGTAAGGCTTTCCAAAGCTGCCGAACCAGTTTCTTTCTCTATTTCAATGGTATTCTGCCTTGTAAAACACACATTTACCACTCCAGTCTCCTTTTAGTAAAGAATATAGGATTCATACAGTGTTTCAAGTCATCTTAACTTGAATTAAGGATTTCCCGGATCTTAGCTACCTTTTCTACACTAAGAACTGATTTGGAGAATCTCTTTCAGCTTTTCTAAACAATCTCTCATCTGTTTCCAGTCATTTTCTCTGAATTATCCATGTTTTCATGTAGTTTCCTATATTCTGCCTTCTGGTCCAAGTATAAGCTTTGCCCACTTTATCAAACAACTTCCTACACACTGTTATGAACTGAGGCAGCTCGGGAACATTGTCTCTCAACTGTGTTATAGAGTGTAGTACTACATTTCAGTGAAGTGTAATGCTTTCCAAAGATGTCGAATGTGTTTCTTTCTCTATTTCAATGGCATTCTGCCTTGTATAACACACATTTACCACTCTATTCTCCTTTAAGTAAAGAATATAGGATTCATACAGTGTTTCATGTCATCTTAACTCGAATTAAGGATTTCCTGGATCTTAGCTACCTTTACTACACTAAGAACTGATTGGAGAATCTCTTTGAGCTGTTCTAAATAAGTTCTCATCTGTTTACAGTCATTTTCTCTGAGTTATCCATGTTTTCATGTAGTTTCCTATATTCTGCCTTCTGGTCCAAGTATAAGCTTTGCCCACTTTATCAAACAACTTCCTACACACTGTTATGAACTGAGGCAGCTCGGGAACATTGTCTCTCAACTGTGTTATAGAGTGTAGTATTACATTTCAGTGAAGTGTAAGGCTTTCCAAAGCTGCCGAACGTGTTTCTTTCTCTATTTCAGTGGTATTCTGCCTTGTATAACACACATTTACCACTCTAGTCTCCTTCAAGTAAAGAATATAGGATTCATACAGTGTTTCATGTGATCTTAAATCGAATTAAGGATTTCCCGGATCTTAGCTACCTTTACTACGCTAAGAACTGACTGGAGAATCTCTTTGAGCTGTTCTAAACAAGTTCTCATCTGTTTACAGTCATTTTCTCTGAATTATCCATGTTTTCATGTAGTTTCCTATATTCTGTCTTCTGGTCCAAGTATAAGCTTTGCCCACTTTATCAAACAACTTCCTACACACTGTTATGAACTGAGGCAGCTCAGGAACATTGTCTCTCAACTGTGTTATAGAGTGTAGTATTACATTTCAGTGAAGTGTAAGGGTTTCCAAAGCTGCCAAACATGTTTCTTTCTCTATTTCGATGGTATTCTGCCTTGTATAACACACATTTAGCACTCTAGTCTCCTTTAAGTAAAGAATATAGGATTCATACAGTGTTTTATGTCATCTTAACTCGAATTAAGGATTTCCCGGATCTTAGCTACCTTTACTATGCTGAGAACTGACCGGAGAATCTCTTAGAGCTGTTCTAAACAAGTTCTCATATGTTTACAGTCATTTTCTCTGAATTATCCATGTTTTCATGTAGTTTCCTATATTCTGCCTTCTGGTCCAAGTATAAGCTTTGCCCACTTTATCAAACAACTTCCTACACACTGTTATGAACTGAGGCAGCTCGGGAACATTGTCTCTCAACTGTGTTATAGTGTGTAGTACTACATTTCAGTGAAGTGTAAGGCTTTCCAAAGCTGCCGAACGTGTTTCTTTCTCTATTTCAATGGTATTCTGCCTTGTATAACACGCATTTACCACTCTAGTCTCCTTTAAGTAAGGAATATAGGATTCATACAGTGTTTCATGTGATCTTAACTCGAATTAATGATTTCCCGGATCTTAGCTACCTTTACTACGCTAAGAACTGACTTGGAGAATCTCTTTGAGCTGTTCTAAACAAGTTCTCATCTGTTTACAGTCATTTTCTCTGAATTATCCATGTTTTCATGTAGTTTCCTATATTCTGCCTTCTGGTCCAAGTATAAGCTTTGCCCACTTTATCAAACAACTTCCTACACACTGTTATGAACTGAGGCAGCTCGGGAACATTGTCTCTCAACTGTGTTATAGAGTGTAGTACTACATTTCAGTGAAGTGTAATGCTTTCCAAAGATGTCGAATGTGTTTCTTTCTCTATTTCAATGGCATTCTGCCTTGTATAACACACATTTACCACTCTATTCTCCTTTAAGTAAAGAATATAGGATTCATACAGTGTTTCATGTCATCTTAACTCGAATTAAGGATTTCCTGGATCTTAGCTACCTTTACTACACTAAGAACTGATTGGAGAATCTCTTTGAGCTGTTCTAAACAAGTTCTCATCTGTTTACAGTCATTTTCTCTGAGTTATCCATGTTTTCATGTAGTTTCCTATATTCTGCCTTCTGGTCCAAGTATAAGCTTTGCCCACTTTATCAAACAACTTCCTACACACTGTTATGAACTGAGGCAGCTCGGGAACATTGTCTCTCAACTGTGTTATAGAGTGTAGTATTACATTTCAGTGAAGTGTAAGGCTTTCCAAAGCTGCCGAACGTGTTTCTTTCTCTATTTCAGTGGTATTCTGCCTTGTATAACACACATTTACCACTCTAGTCTCCTTCAAGTAAAGAATATAGGATTCATACAGTGTTTCATGTGATGTTAAATCGAATTAAGGATTTCCCGGATCTTAGCTACCTTTACTACGCTAAGAACTGACTGGAGAATCTCTTTGAGCTGTTCTAAACAAGTTCTCATCTGTTTACAGTCATTTTCTCTGAATTATCCATGTTTTCATGTAGTTTCCTATATTCTGTCTTCTGGTCCAAGTATAAGCTTTGCCCACTTTATCAAACAACTTCCTACACACTGTTATGAACTGAGGCAGCTCGGGAACATTGTCTCTCAACTGTGTTACAGAGTGTAGTACTATATTTCAGTGAAGTGTAAGGCTTTCCAAAGCTGCCGAACGAGTTTCTTTCTCTATTTCAATGGTATTCTGCCTTGTAAAACACACATTTACCACTCCAGTCTCCTTTTAGTAAAGAATATCGGATTCATACAGTGTTTCAAGTCATCTTAACTTGAATTAAGGATTTCCCGGATCTTAGCTACCTTTTCTACACTAAGAACTGATTTGGAGAATCTCTTTCAGCTGTTCTAAACAATCTCTCATCTGTTTCCAGTCATTTTCTCTGAATTATCCATGTTTTCATGTAGTTTCCTATATTCTGCCTTCTGGTCCTAGTATAAGCTTTGCCCACTTTATCAAACAACTTCCTACACACTGTTATGAACTGAGGCAGCTCGGGAACATTGTCTCTCAACTGTGTTATAGTGTGTAGTACTACATTTCAGTGAAGTGTAAGGCTTTCCAAAGCTGCCGAACGTGTTTCTTTCTCTATTTCAATGGTATTCTGCCTTGTATAACACGCATTTACCACTCTAGTCTCCTTTAAGTAAGGAATATAGGATTCATACAGTGTTTCATGTGATCTTAACTCGAATTAATGATTTCCCGGATCTTAGCTACCTTTACTACGCTAAGAACTGACTTGGAGAATCTCTTTGAGCTGTTCTAAACAAGTTCTCATCTGTTTACAGTCATTTTCTCTGAATTATCCATGTTTTCATGTAGTTTCCTATATTCTGCCTTCTGGTCCAAGTATAAGCTTTGCCCACTTTATCAAACAACTTCCTACACACTGTTATGAACTGAGGCAGCTCGGGAACATTGTCTCTCAACTGTGTTATAGAGTGTAGTACTACATTTCAGTGAAGTGTAATGCTTTCCAAATATGTCGAATGTGTTTCTTTCTCTATTTCAATGGCATTCTGCCTTGTATAACACACATTTACCACTCTATTCTCCTTTAAGTAAAGAATATAGGATTCATACAGTGTTTCATGTCATCTTAACTCGAATTAAGGATTTCCTGGATCTTAGCTACCTTTTCTACACTAAGAACTGACTTGGAGAATCTCTTTCAGCTGTTCTAAACAATCTCTCATCTGTTTCCAGTCATTTTCTCTGAATTATCCATGTTTTCATGTAGTTTCCTATATTCTGCCTTCTGTTCCAAGTATAAGCTTTGCCCACTTTATCAAACAACTTCCTACACACTGTTATGAACTGAGGCAGCTCGGGAACATTGTCTCTCAACTGTGTTACAGAGTGTAGTACTATATTTCAGTGAAGTGTAAGGCTTTCCAAAGCTGCCGAACCAGTTTCTTTCTCTATTTCAATGGTATTCTGCCTTGTAAAACACACATTTACCACTCCAGTCTCCTTTTAGTAAAGAATATAGGATTCATACAGTGTTTCAAGTCATCTTAACTTGAATTAAGGATTTCCCGGATCTTAGCTACCTTTTCTACACTAAGAACTGATTTGGAGAATCTCTTTCAGCTTTTCTAAACAATCTCTCATCTGTTTCCAGTCATTTTCTCTGAATTATCCATGTTTTCATGTAGTTTCCTATATTCTGCCTTCTGGTCCAAGTATAAGCTTTGCCCACTTTATCAAACAACTTCCTACACACTGTTATGAACTGAGGCAGCTCAGGAACATTGTCTCTCAACTGTGTTATAGAGTGTAGTACTACATTTCAGTGAAGTGTAATGCTTTCCAAAGATGTCGAATGTGTTTCTTTCTCTATTTCAATGGCATTCTGCCTTGTATAACACACATTTACCACTCTATTCTCCTTTAAGTAAAGAATATAGGATTCATACAGTGTTTCATGTCATCTTAACTCGAATTAAGGATTTCCTGGATCTTAGCTACCTTTACTACACTAAGAACTGATTGGAGAATCTCTTTGAGCTGTTCTAAACAAGTTCTCATCTGTTTACAGTCATTTTCTCTGAGTTATCCATGTTTTCATGTAGTTTCCTATATTCTGCCTTCTGGTCCAAGTATAAGCTTTGCCCACTTTATCAAACAACTTCCTACACACTGTTATGAACTGAGGCAGCTCGGGAACATTGTCTCTCAACTGTGTTATAGAGTGTAGTATTACATTTCAGTGAAGTGTAAGGCTTTCCAAAGCTGCCGAACGTGTTTCTTTCTCTATTTCAGTGGTATTCTGCCTTGTATAACACACATTTACCACTCTAGTCTCCTTCAAGTAAAGAATATAGGATTCATACAGTGTTTCATGTGATCTTAAATCGAATTAAGGATTTCCCGGATCTTAGCTACCTTTACTACGCTAAGAACTGACTGGAGAATCTCTTTGAGCTGTTCTAAACAAGTTCTCATCTGTTTACAGTCATTTTCTCTGAATTATCCATGTTTTCATGTAGTTTCCTATATTCTGTCTTCTGGTCCAAGTATAAGCTTTGCCCACTTTATCAAACAACTTCCTACACACTGTTATGAACTGAGGCAGCTCAGGAACATTGTCTCTCAACTGTGTTATAGAGTGTAGTATTACATTTCAGTGAAGTGTAAGGGTTTCCAAAGCTGCTAAACATGTTTCTTTCTCTATTTCGATGGTATTCTGCCTTGTATAACACACATTTAGCACTCTAGTCTCCTTTAAGTAAAGAATATAGGATTCATACAGTGTTTTATGTCATCTTAACTCGAATTAAGGATTTCCCGGATCTTAGCTACCTTTACTATGCTGAGAACTGACCGGAGAATCTCTTAGAGCTGTTCTAAACAAGTTCTCATATGTTTACAGTCATTTTCTCTGAATTATCCATGTTTTCATGTAGTTTCCTATATTCTGCCTTCTGGTCCAAGTATAAGCTTTGCCCACTTTATCAAACAACTTCCTACACACTGTTATGAACTGAGGCAGCTCGGGAACATTGTCTCTCAACTGTGTTACAGAGTGTAGTACTATATTTCAGTGAAGTGTAAGGCTTTCCAAAGCTGCCGAACGAGTTTCTTTCTCTATTTCAATGGTATTCTGCCTTGTAAAACACACATTTACCACTCCAGTCTCCTTTTAGTAAAGAATATCGGATTCATACAGTGTTTCAAGTCATCTTAACTTGAATTAAGGATTTCCCGGATCTTAGCTACCTTTTCTACACTAAGAACTGACTTGGAGAATCTCTTTGAGCTGTTCTAAACAAGTTCTCATCTGTTTACAGTCATTTTCTCTGAATTATCCATGTTTTCATGTAGTTTCCTATATTCTGCCTTCTGGTCCAAGTATAAGCTTTGCCCACTTTATCAAACAACTTCCTACACACTGTTATGAACTGAGGCAGCTCGGGAACATTGTCTCTCAACTGTGTTATAGAGTGTAGTACTACATTTCAGTGAAGTGTAATGCTTTCCAAATATGTCGAATGTGTTTCTTTCTCTATTTCAATGGCATTCTGCCTTGTATAACACACATTTACCACTCTATTCTCCTTTAAGTAAAGAATATAGGATTCATACAGTGTTTCATGTCATCTTAACTCGAATTAAGGATTTCCTGGATCTTAGCTACCTTTACTACACTAAGAACTGATTGGAGAATCTCTTTGAGCTGTTCTAAACAAGTTCTCATCTGTTTACAGTCATTTTCTCTGAATTATCCATGTTTTCATGTAGTTTCCTATATTCTGCCTTCTGGTCCAAGTATAAGCTTTGCCCACTTTATCAAACAACTTACTACACACTGTTATGAACTGAGGCAGCTCGGGAACATTGTCTCTCAACTGTGTTATAGAGTGTAGTATTACATTTCAGTGAAGTGTAAGGCTTTCCAAAGCTGCCGAACGTGTTTCTTTCTCTATTTCAGTGGTATTCTGCCTTGTATAACACACATTTACCACTCTAGTCTCCTTCAAGTAAAGAATATAGGATTCATACAGTGTTTCATGTGATCTTAACTCGAATTAAGGATTTCCCGGATCTTAGCTACCTTTACTACGCTAAGAACTGACTGGAGAATCTCTTTGAGCTGTTCTAAACAAGTTCTCATCTGTTTACAGTCATTTTCTCTGAATTATCCATGTTTTCATGTAGTTTCCTATATTCTGCCTTCTGGTCCTAGTATAAGCTTTGCCCACTTTATCAAACAACTTCCTACACACTGTTATGAACTGAGGCAGCTCGGGAACATTGTCTCTCAACTGTGTTATAGTGTGTAGTACTACATTTCAGTGAAGTGTAAGGCTTTCCAAAGCTGCCGAACGTGTTTCTTTCTCTATTTCAATGGTATTCTGCCTTGTATAACACGCATTTACCACTCTAGTCTCCTTTAAGTAAGGAATATAGGATTCATACAGTGTTTCATGTGATCTTAACTCGAATTAATGATTTCCCGGATCTTAGCTACCTTTACTACGCTAAGAACTGACTTGGAGAATCTCTTTGAGCTGTTCTAAACAAGTTCTCATCTGTTTACAGTCATTTTCTCTGAATTATCCATGTTTTCATGTAGTTTCCTATATTCTGCCTTCTGGTCCAAGTATAAGCTTTGCCCACTTTATCAAACAACTTCCTACACACTGTTATGAACTGAGGCAGCTCGGGAACATTGTCTCTCAACTGTGTTATAGAGTGTAGTACTACATTTCAGTGAAGTGTAATGCTTTCCAAATATGTCGAATGTGTTTCTTTCTCTATTTCAATGGCATTCTGCCTTGTATAACACACATTTACCACTCTATTCTCCTTTAAGTAAAGAATATAGGATTCATACAGTGTTTCATGTCATCTTAACTCGAATTAAGGATTTCCTGGATCTTAGCTACCTTTTCTACACTAAGAACTGATTTGGAGAATCTCTTTCAGCTGTTCTAAACAATCTCTCATCTGTTTCCAGTCATTTTCTCTGAATTATCCATGTTTTCATGTAGTTTCCTATATTCTGCCTTCTGGTCCAAGTATAAGCTTTGCCCACTTTATCAAACAACTTCCTACACACTGTTATGAACTGAGGCAGCTCGGGAACATTGTCTCTCAACTGTGTTACAGAGTGTAGTACTATATTTCAGTGAAGTGTAAGGCTTTCCAAAGCTGCCGAACCAGTTTCTTTCTCTATTTCAATGGTATTCTGCCTTGTAAAACACACATTTACCACTCCAGTCTCCTTTTAGTAAAGAATATAGGATTCATACAGTGTTTCAAGTCATCTTAACTTGAATTAAGGATTTCCCGGATCTTAGCTACCTTTTCTACACTAAGAACTGATTTGGAGAATCTCTTTCAGCTTTTCTAAACAATCTCTCATCTGTTTCCAGTCATTTTCTCTGAATTATCCATGTTTTCATGTAGTTTCCTATATTCTGCCTTCTGGTCCAAGTATAAGCTTTGCCCACTTTATCAAACAACTTCCTACACACTGTTATGAACTGAGGCAGCTCGGGAACATTGTCTCTCAACTGTGTTATAGAGTGTAGTACTACATTTCAGTGAAGTGTAATGCTTTCCAAAGATGTCGAATGTGTTTCTTTCTCTATTTCAATGGCATTCTGCCTTGTATAACACACATTTACCACTCTATTCTCCTTTAAGTAAAGAATATAGGATTCATACAGTGTTTCATGTCATCTTAACTCGAATTAAGGATTTCCTGGATCTTAGCTACCTTTACTACACTAAGAACTGATTGGAGAATCTCTTTGAGCTGTTCTAAATAAGTTCTCATCTGTTTACAGTCATTTTCTCTGAGTTATCCATGTTTTCATGTAGTTTCCTATATTCTGCCTTCTGGTCCAAGTATAAGCTTTGCCCACTTTATCAAACAACTTCCTACACACTGTTATGAACTGAGGCAGCTCGGGAACATTGTCTCTCAACTGTGTTATAGAGTGTAGTATTACATTTCAGTGAAGTGTAAGGCTTTCCAAAGCTGCCGAACGTGTTTCTTTCTCTATTTCAGTGGTATTCTGCCTTGTATAACACACATTTACCACTCTAGTCTCCTTCAAGTAAAGAATATAGGATTCATACAGTGTTTCATGTGATCTTAAATCGAATTAAGGATTTCCCGGATCTTAGCTACCTTTACTACGCTAAGAACTGACTGGAGAATCTCTTTGAGCTGTTCTAAACAAGTTCTCATCTGTTTACAGTCATTTTCTCTGAATTATCCATGTTTTCATGTAGTTTCCTATATTCTGTCTTCTGGTCCAAGTATAAGCTTTGCCCACTTTATCAAACAACTTCCTACACACTGTTATGAACTGAGGCAGCTCAGGAACATTGTCTCTCAACTGTGTTATAGAGTGTAGTATTACATTTCAGTGAAGTGTAAGGGTTTCCAAAGCTGCCAAACATGTTTCTTTCTCTATTTCGATGGTATTCTGCCTTGTATAACACACATTTAGCACTCTAGTCTCCTTTAAGTAAAGAATATAGGATTCATACAGTGTTTTATGTCATCTTAACTCGAATTAAGGATTTCCCGGATCTTAGCTACCTTTACTATGCTGAGAACTGACCGGAGAATCTCTTAGAGCTGTTCTAAACAAGTTCTCATATGTTTACAGTCATTTTCTCTGAATTATCCATGTTTTCATGTAGTTTCCTATATTCTGCCTTCTGGTCCAAGTATAAGCTTTGCCCACTTTATCAAACACCTTCCTACACACTGTTATGAACTGAGGCAGCTCGGGAACATTGTCTCTCAACTGTGTTATAGTGTGTAGTACTACATTTCAGTGAAGTGTAAGGCTTTCCAAAGCTGCCGAACGTGTTTCTTTCTCTATTTCAATGGTATTCTGCCTTGTATAACACGCATTTACCACTCTAGTCTCCTTTAAGTAAGGAATATAGGATTCATACAGTGTTTCATGTGATCTTAACTCGAATTAATGATTTCCCGGATCTTAGCTACCTTTACTACGCTAAGAACTGACTTGGAGAATCTCTTTGAGCTGTTCTAAACAAGTTCTCATCTGTTTACAGTCATTTTCTCTGAATTATCCATGTTTTCATGTAGTTTCCTATATTCTGCCTTCTGGTCCAAGTATAAGCTTTGCCCACTTTATCAAACAACTTCCTACACACTGTTATGAACTGAGGCAGCTCGGGAACATTGTCTCTCAACTGTGTTATAGAGTGTAGTACTACATTTCAGTGAAGTGTAATGCTTTCCAAAGATGTCGAATGTGTTTCTTTCTCTATTTCAATGGCATTCTGCCTTGTATAACACACATTTACCACTCTATTCTCCTTTAAGTAAAGAATATAGGATTCATACAGTGTTTCATGTCATCTTAACTCGAATTAAGGATTTCCTGGATCTTAGCTACCTTTACTACACTAAGAACTGATTGGAGAATCTCTTTGAGCTGTTCTAAACAAGTTCTCATCTGTTTACAGTCATTTTCTCTGAGTTATCCATGTTTTCATGTAGTTTCCTATATTCTGCCTTCTGGTCCAAGTATAAGCTTTGCCCACTTTATCAAACAACTTCCTACACACTGTTATGAACTGAGGCAGCTCGGGAACATTGTCTCTCAACTGTGTTATAGAGTGTAGTATTACATTTCAGTGAAGTGTAAGGCTTTCCAAAGCTGCCGAACGTGTTTCTTTCTCTATTTCAGTGGTATTCTGCCTTGTATAACACACATTTACCACTCTAGTCTCCTTCAAGTAAAGAATATAGGATTCATACAGTGTTTCATGTGATGTTAAATCGAATTAAGGATTTCCCGGATCTTAGCTACCTTTACTACGCTAAGAACTGACTGGAGAATCTCTTTGAGCTGTTCTAAACAAGTTCTCATCTGTTTACAGTCATTTTCTCTGAATTATCCATGTTTTCATGTAGTTTCCTATATTCTGTCTTCTGGTCCAAGTATAAGCTTTGCCCACTTTATCAAACAACTTCCTACACACTGTTATGAACTGAGGCAGCTCAGGAACATTGTCTCTCAACTGTGTTATAGAGTGTAGTATTACATTTCAGTGAAGTGTAAGGGTTTCCAAAGCTGCCAAACATGTTTCTTTCTCTATTTCGATGGTATTCTGCCTTGTATAACACACATTTAGCACTCTAGTCTCCTTTAAGTAAAGAATATAGGATTCATACAGTGTTTTATGTCATCTTAACTCGAATTAAGGATTTCCCGGATCTTAGCTACCTTTACTATGCTGAGAACTGACCGGAGAATCTCTTAGAGCTGTTCTAAACAAGTTCTCATATGTTTACAGTCATTTTCTCTGAATTATCCATGTTTTCATGTAGTTTCCTATATTCTGCCTTCTGGTCCAAGTATAAGCTTTGCCCACTTTATCAAACAACTTCCTACACACTGTTATGAACTGAGGCAGCTCGGGAACATTGTCTCTCAACTGTGTTACAGAGTGTAGTACTATATTTCAGTGAAGTGTAAGGCTTTCCAAAGCTGCCGAACCAGTTTCTTTCTCTATTTCAATGGTATTCTGCCTTGTAAAACACACATTTACCACTCCAGTCTCCTTTTAGTAAAGAATATCGGATTCATACAGTGTTTCAAGTCATCTTAACTTGAATTAAGGATTTCCCGGATCTTAGCTACCTTTTCTACACTAAGAACTGATTTGGAGAATCTCTTTCAGCTGTTCTAAACAATCTCTCATCTGTTTCCAGTCATTTTCTCTGAATTATCCATGTTTTCATGTAGTTTCCTATATTCTGCCTTCTGGTCCTAGTATAAGCTTTGCCCACTTTATCAAACAACTTCCTACACACTGTTATGAACTGAGGCAGCTCGGGAACATTGTCTCTCAACTGTGTTATAGTGTGTAGTACTACATTTCAGTGAAGTGTAAGGCTTTCCAAAGCTGCCGAACGTGTTTCTTTCTCTATTTCAATGGTATTCTGCCTTGTATAACACGCATTTACCACTCTAGTCTCCTTTAAGTAAGGAATATAGGATTCATACAGTGTTTCATGTGATCTTAACTCGAATTAATGATTTCCCGGATCTTAGCTACCTTTACTACGCTAAGAACTGACTTGGAGAATCTCTTTGAGCTGTTCTAAACAAGTTCTCATCTGTTTACAGTCATTTTCTCTGAATTATCCATGTTTTCATGTAGTTTCCTATATTCTGCCTTCTGGTCCAAGTATAAGCTTTGCCCACTTTATCAAACAACTTCCTACACACTGTTATGAACTGAGGCAGCTCGGGAACATTGTCTCTCAACTGTGTTATAGAGTGTAGTACTACATTTCAGTGAAGTGTAATGCTTTCCAAATATGTCGAATGTGTTTCTTTCTCTATTTCAATGGCATTCTGCCTTGTATAACACACATTTACCACTCTATTCTCCTTTAAGTAAAGAATATAGGATTCATACAGTGTTTCATGTCATCTTAACTCGAATTAAGGATTGCCTGGATCTTAGCTACCTTTTCTACACTAAGAACTGATTTGGAGAATCTCTTTCAGCTGTTCTAAACAATCTCTCATCTGTTTCCAGTCATTTTCTCTGAATTATCCATGTTTTCATGTAGTTTCCTATATTCTGCCTTCTGGTCCAAGTATAAGCTTTGCCCACTTTATCAAACAACTTCCTACACACTGTTATGAACTGAGGCAGCTCGGGAACATTGTCTCTCAACTGTGTTACAGAGTGTAGTACTATATTTCAGTGAAGTGTAAGGCTTTCCAAAGCTGCCGAACCAGTTTCTTTCTCTATTTCAATGGTATTCTGCCTTGTAAAACACACATTTACCACTCCAGTCTCCTTTTAGTAAAGAATATAGGATTCATACAGTGTTTCAAGTCATCTTAACTTGAATTAAGGATTTCCCGGATCTTAGCTACCTTTTCTACACTAAGAACTGATTTGGAGAATCTCTTTCAGCTTTTCTAAACAATCTCTCATCTGTTTCCAGTCATTTTCTCTGAATTATCCATGTTTTCATGTAGTTTCCTATATTCTGCCTTCTGGTCCAAGTATAAGCTTTGCCCACTTTATCAAACAACTTCCTACACACTGTTATGAACTGAGGCAGCTCGGGAACATTGTCTCTCAACTGTGTTATAGAGTGTAGTACTACATTTCAGTGAAGTGTAATGCTTTCCAAAGATGTCGAATGTGTTTCTTTCTCTATTTCAATGGCATTCTGCCTTGTATAACACACATTTACCACTCTATTCTCCTTTAAGTAAAGAATATAGGATTCATACAGTGTTTCATGTCATCTTAACTCGAATTAAGGATTTCCTGGATCTTAGCTACCTTTACTACACTAAGAACTGATTGGAGAATCTCTTTGAGCTGTTCTAAACAAGTTCTCATCTGTTTACAGTCATTTTCTCTGAGTTATCCATGTTTTCATGTAGTTTCCTATATTCTGCCTTCTGGTCCAAGTATAAGCTTTGCCCACTTTATCAAACAACTTCCTACACACTGTTATGAACTGAGGCAGCTCGGGAACATTGTCTCTCAACTGTGTTATAGAGTGTAGTATTACATTTCAGTGAAGTGTAAGGGTTTCCAAAGCTGCCAAACATGTTTCTTTCTCTATTTCGATGGTATTCTGCCTTGTATAACACACATTTAGCACTCTAGTCTCCTTTAAGTAAAGAATATAGGATTCATACAGTGTTTTATGTCATCTTAACTCGAATTAAGGATTTCCCGGATCTTAGCTACCTTTACTATGCTGAGAACTGACCGGAGAATCTCTTAGAGCTGTTCTAAACAAGTTCTCATATGTTTACAGTCATTTTCTCTGAATTATCCATGTTTTCATGTAGTTTCCTATATTCTGCCTTCTGGTCCAAGTATAAGCTTTGCCCACTTTATCAAACAACTTCCTACACACTGTTATGAACTGAGGCAGCTCGGGAACATTGTCTCTCAACTGTGTTACAGAGTGTAGTACTATATTTCAGTGAAGTGTAAGGCTTTCCAAAGCTGCCGAACGAGTTTCTTTCTCTATTTCAATGGTATTCTGCCTTGTAAAACACACATTTACCACTCCAGTCTCCTTTTAGTAAAGAATATAGGATTCATACAGTGTTTCAAGTCATCTTAACTTGAATTAAGGATTTCCCGGATCTTAGCTACCTTTTCTACACTAAGAACTGATTTGGAGAATCTCTTTCAGCTGTTCTAAACAATCTCTCATCTGTTTCCAGTCATTTTCTCTGAATTATCCATGTTTTCATGTAGTTTCCTATATTCTGCCTTCTGGTCCTAGTATAAGCTTTGCCCACTTTATCAAACAACTTCCTACACACTGTTATGAACTGAGGCAGCTCGGGAACATTGTCTCTCAACTGTGTTATAGTGTGTACTACTACATTTCAGTGAAGTGTAAGGCTTTCCAAAGCTGCCGAACGTGTTTCTTTCTCTATTTCAATGGTATTCTGCGTTGTATAACACGCATTTACCACTCTAGTCTCCTTTAAGTAAGGAATATAGGATTCATACAGTGTTTCATGTGATCTTAACTCGAATTAATGATTTCCCGGATCTTAGCTACCTTTACTACGCTAAGAACTGACTTGGAGAATCTCTTTGAGCTGTTCTAAACAAGTTCTCATATGTTTACAGTCATTTTCTCTGAATTATCCATGTTTTCATGTAGTTTCCTATATTCTGCCTTCTGGTCCAAGTATAAGCTTTGCCCACTTTATCAAACAACTTCCTACACACTGTTATGAACTGAGGCAGCTCGGGAACATTGTCTCTCAACTGTGTTATAGAGTGTAGTACTACATTTCAGTGAAGTGTAATGCTTTCCAAATATGTCGAATGTGTTTCTTTCTCTATTTCAATGGCATTCTGCCTTGTATAACACACATTTACCACTCTATTCTCCTTTAAGTAAAGAATATAGGATTCATACAGTGTTTCATGTCATCTTAACTCGAATTAAGGATTTCCTGGATCTTAGCTACCTTTACTACACTAAGAACTGATTGGAGAATCTCTTTGAGCTGTTCTAAACAAGTTCTCATCTGTTTACAGTCATTTTCTCTGAATTATCCATGTTTTCATGTAGTTTCCTATATTCTGCCTTCTGGTCCAAGTATAAGCTTTGCCCACTTTATCAAACAACTTACTACCCACTGTTATGAACTGAGGCAGCTCGGGAACATTGTCTCTCAACAGTGTTATAGAGTGTAGTATTACATTTCAGTGAAGTGTAAGGCTTTCCAAAGCTGCCGAACGTGTTTCTTTCTCTATTTCAGTGGTATTCTGCCTTGTATAACACACATTTACCACTCTAGTCTCCTTCAAGTAAAGAATATAGGATTCATACAGTGTTTCATGTGATCTTAACTCGAATTAAGGATTTCCCGGATCTTAGCTACCTTTACTACGCTAAGAACTGACTGGAGAATCTCTTTGAGCTGTTCTAAACAAGTTCTCATCTGTTTACAGTCATTTTCTCTGAATTATCCATGTTTTCATGTAGTTTCCTATATTCTGCCTTCTGGTCCAAGTATAAGCTTTGCCCACTTTATGAAACAACTTCCTACACACTGTTATGAACTGAGGCAGCTCGGGAACATTGTCTCTCAACTGTGTTATAGAGTGTAGTATTACATTTCAGAGAAGTGTAAGGCTTTCCTAAGCTGACGAACGTGTTTCTTTCTCTATTTCAGTGGTATTCTGCTTTGTATAACACACATTTACCACTCTAGTCTCCTTCAAGTAAAGAATATAGGATTCATACAGTGTTTCATGTGATCTTAAATCGAATTAAGGATTTCCCGGATCTTAGCTACCTTTACTACGCTAAGAACTGACTGGAGAATCTCTTTGAGCTGTTCTAAACAAGTTCTCATCTGTTTACAGTCATTTTCTCTGAATTATCCATGTTTTCATGTAGTTTCCTATATTCTGTCTTCTGGTCCAAGTATAAGCTTTGCCCACTTTATCAAACAACTTCCTACACACTGTTATGAACTGAGGCAGCTCAGGAACATTGTCTCTCAACTGTGTTATAGAGTGTAGTATTACATTTCAGTGAAGTGTAAGGGTTTCCAAAGCTGCCAAACATGTTTCTTTCTCTATTTCGATGGTATTCTGCCTTGTATAACACACATTTAGCACTCTAGTCTCCTTTAAGTAAAGAATATAGGATTCATACAGTGTTTTATGTCATCTTAACTCGAATTAAGGATTTCCCGGATCTTAGCTACCTTTACTATGCTGAGAACTGACCGGAGAATCTCTTAGAGCTGTTCTAAACAAGTTCTCATATGTTTACAGTCATTTTCTCTGAATTATCCATGTTTTCATGTAGTTTCCTATATTCTGCCTTCTGGTCCAAGTATAAGCTTTGCCCACTTTATCAAACAACTTCCTACACACTGTTATGAACTGAGGCAGCTCGGGAACATTGTCTCTCAACTGTGTTACAGAGTGTAGTACTATATTTCAGTGAAGTGTAAGGCTTTCCAAAGCTGCCGAACGAGTTTCTTTCTCTATTTCAATGGTATTCTGCCTTGTAAAACACACATTTACCACTCCAGTCTCCTTTTAGTAAAGAATATCGGATTCATACAGTGTTTCAAGTCATCTTAACTTGAATTAAGGATTTCCCGGATCTTAGCTACCTTTTCTACACTAGGAACTGATTTGGAGAATCTCTTTCAGCTGTTCTAAACAATCTCTCATCTGTTTCCAGTCATTTTCTCTGAATTATCCATGTTTTCATGTAGTTTCCTATATTCTGCCTTCTGGTCCTAGTATAAGCTTTGCCCACTTTATCAAACAACTTCCTACACACTGTTATGAACTGAGGCAGCTCGGGAACATTGTCTCTCAACTGTGTTATAGTGTGTAGTACTACATTTCAGTGAAGTGTAAGGCTTTCCAAAGCTGCCGAACGTGTTTCTTTCTCTATTTCAATGGTATTCTGCCTTGTATAACACGCATTTACCACTCTAGTCTCCTTTAAGTAAGGAATATAGGATTCATACAGTGTTTCATGTGATCTTAACTCGAATTAATGATTTCCCGGATCTTAGCTACCTTTACTACGCTAAGAAGTGACTTGGAGAATCTCTTTGAGCTGTTCTAAACAAGTTCTCATCTGTTTACAGTCATTTTCTCTGAATTATCCATGTTTTCATGTAGTTTCCTATATTCTGCCTTCTGGTCCAAGTATAAGCTTTGCCCACTTTATCAAACAACTTCCTACACACTGTTATGAACTGAGGCAGCTCGGGAACATTGTCTCTCAACTGTGTTATAGAGTGTAGTACTACATTTCAGTGAAGTGTAATGCTTTCCAAATATGTCGAATGTGTTTCTTTATCTATTTCAATGGCATTCTGCCTTGTATAACACACATTTACCACTCTATTCTCCTTTAAGTAAAGAATATAGGATTCATACAGTGTTTCATGTCATCTTAACTCGAATTAAGGATTGCCTGGATCTTAGCTACCTTTTCTACACTAAGAACTGATTTGGAGAATCTCTTTCAGCTGTTCTAAACAATCTCTCATCTGTTTCCAGTCATTTTCTCTGAATTATCCATGTTTTCATGTAGTTTCCTATATTCTGCCTTCTGGTCCAAGTATAAGCTTTGCCCACTTTATCAAACAACTTCCTACACACTGTTATGAACTGAGGCAGCTCGGGAACATTGTCTCTCAACTGTGTTACAGAGTGTAGTACTATATTTCAGTGAAGTGTAAGGCTTTCCAAAGCTGCCGAACCAGTTTCTTTCTCTATTTCAATGGTATTCTGCCTTGTAAAACACACATTTACCACTCCAGTCTCCTTTTAGTAAAGAATATAGGATTCATACAGTGTTTCAAGTCATCTTAACTTGAATTAAGGATTTCCCGGATCTTAGCTACCTTTTCTACACTAAGAACTGATTTGGAGAATCTCTTTCAGCTTTTCTAAACAATCTCTCATCTGTTTCCAGTCATTTTCTCTGAATTATCCATGTTTTCATGTAGTTTCCTATATTCTGCCTTCTGGTCCAAGTATAAGCTTTGCCCACTTTATCAAACAACTTCGTACACACTGTTATGAACTGAGGCAGCTCGGGAACATTGTCTCTCAACTGTGTTATAGAGTGTAGTACTACATTTCAGTGAAGTGTAATGCTTTCCAAAGATGTCGAATGTGTTTCTTTCTCTATTTCAATGGCATTCTGCCTTGTATAACACACATTTACCACTCTATTCTCCTTTAAGTAAAGAATATAGGATTCATACAGTGTTTCATGTCATCTTAACTCGAATTAAGGATTTCCTGGATCTTAGCTACCTTTACTACACTAAGAACTGATTGGAGAATCTCTTTGAGCTGTTCTAAACAAGTTCTCATCTGTTTACAGTCATTTTCTCTGAGTTATCCATGTTTTCATGTAGTTTCCTATATTCTGCCTTCTGGTCCAAGTATAAGCTTTGCCCACTTTATCAAACAACTTCCTACACACTGTTATGAACTGAGGCAGCTCGGGAACATTGTCTCTCAACTGTGTTATAGAGTGTAGTATTACATTTCAGTGAAGTGTAAGGGTTTCCAAAGCTGCCAAACATGTTTCTTTCTCTATTTCGATGGTATTCTGCCTTGTATAACACACATTTAGCACTCTAGTCTCCTTTAAGTAAAGAATATAGGATTCATACAGTGTTTTATGTCATCTTAACTCGAATTAAGGATTTCCCGGATCTTAGCTACCTTTACTATGCTGAGAACTGACCGGAGAATCTCTTAGAGCTGTTCTAAACAAGTTCTCATATGTTTACAGTCATTTTCTCTGAATTATCCATGTTTTCATGTAGTTTCCTATATTCTGCCTTCTGGTCCAAGTATAAGCTTTGCCCACTTTATCAAACAACTTCCTACACACTGTTATGAACTGAGGCAGCTCGGGAACCTTGTCTCTCAACTGTGTTACAGAGTGTAGTACTATATTTCAGTGAAGTGTAAGGCTTTCCAAAGCTGCCGAACGAGTTTCTTTCTCTATTTCAATGGTATTCTGCCTTGTAAAACACACATTTACCACTCCAGTCTCCTTTTAGTAAAGAATATAGGATTCATACAGTGTTTCAAGTCATCTTAACTTGAATTAAGGATTTCCCGGATCTTAGCTACCTTTTCTACACTAAGAACTGATTTGCAGAATCTCTTTCAGCTGTTCTAAACAATCTCTCATCTGTTTCCAGTCATTTTCTCTGAATTATCCATGTTTTCATGTAGTTTCCTATATTCTGCCTTCTGGTCCTAGTATAAGCTTTGCCCACTTTATCAAACAACTTCCTACACACTGTTATGAACTGAGGCAGCTCGGGAACATTGTCTCTCAACTGTGTTATAGTGTGTAGTACTACATTTCAGTGAAGTGTAAGGCTTTCCAAAGCTGCCGAACGTGTTTCTTTCTCTATTTCAATGGTATTCTGCCTTGTATAACACGCATTTACCACTCTAGTCTCCTTTAAATAAGGAATATAGGATTCATACAGTGTTTCATGTGATCTTAACTCGAATTAATGATTTCCCGGATCTTAGCTACCTTTACTACGCTAAGAACTGACTTGGAGAATCTCTTTGAGCTGTTCTAAACAAGTTCTCATCTGTTTACAGTCATTTTCTCTGAATTATCCATGTTTTCATGTAGTTTCCTATATTCTGCCTTCTGGTCCAAGTATAAGCTTTGCCCACTTTATCAAACAACTTCCTACACACTGTTATGAACTGAGGCAGCTCGGGAACATTGTCTCTCAACTGTGTTATAGAGTGTAGTACTACATTTCAGTGAAGTGTAATGCTTTCCAAATATGTCGAATGTGTTTCTTTCTCTATTTCAATGGCATTCTGCCTTGTATAACACACATTTCCACTCTATTCTCCTTTAAGTAAAGAATATAGGATTCATACAGTGTTTCATGTCATCTTAACTCGAATTAAGGATTTCCTGGATCTTAGCTACCTTTACTACACTAAGAACTGATTGGAGAATCTCTTTGAGCTGTTCTAAACAAGTTCTCATCTGTTTACAGTCATTTTCTCTGAATTATCCATGTTTTCATGTAGTTTCCTATATTCTGCCTTCTGGTCCAAGTATAAGCTTTGCCCACTTTATCAAACAACTTCCTACACACTGTTATGAACTGAGGCAGCTCGGGAACATTGTCTCTCAACTGTGTTATAGAGTGTAGTACTACATTTCAGTGAAGTGTAATTCTTTCCAAATATGTCGAATGTGTTTCTTTCTCTATTTCAATGGCATTCTGCCTTGTATAACACACATTTACCACTCTATTCTCCTTTAAGTAAAGAATATAGGATTCATACAGTGTTTCATGTCATCTTAACTCGAATTAAGGATTGCCTGGATCTTAGCTACCTTTTCTACACTAAGAACTGATTTGGAGAATCTCTTTCAGCTGTTCTAAACAATCTCTCATCTGTTTCCAGTCATTTTCTCTGAATTATCCATGTTTTCATGTAGTTTCCTATATTCTGCCTTCTGGTCCAAGTATAAGCTTTGCCCACTTTATCAAACAACTTCCTACACACTGTTATGAACTGAGGCAGCTCGGGAACATTGTCTCTCAACTGTGTTACAGAGTGTAGTACTATATTTCAGTGAAGTGTAAGGCGTTCCAAAGCTGCCGAACCAGTTTCTTTCTCTATTTCAATGGTATTCTGCCTTGTAAAACACACATTTACCACTCCAGTCTCCTTTTAGTAAAGAATATAGGATTCATACAGTGTTTCAAATCATCTTAACTTGAATTAAGGATTTCCCGGATCTTAGCTACCTTTTCTACACTAAGAACTGATTTGGAGAATCTCTTTCAGCTTTTCTAAACAATCTCTCATCTGTTTCCAGTCATTTTCTCTGAATTATCCATGTTTTCATGTAGTTTCCTATATTCTGCCTTCTGGTCCAAGTATAAGCTTTGCCCACTTTATCAAACAACTTCCTACACACTGTTATGAACTGAGGCAGCTCGGGAACATTGTCTCTCAACTGTGTTATAGAGTGTAGTACTACATTTCAGTGAAGTGTAATGCTTTCCAAAGATGTCGAATGTGTTTCTTTCTCTATTTCAATGGCATTCTGCCTTGTATAACACACATTTACCACTCTATTCTCCTTTAAGTAAAGAATATAGGATTCATACAGTGTTTCATGTCATCTTAACTCGAATTAAGGATTTCCTGGATCTTAGCTACCTTTACTACACTAAGAACTGATTGGAGAATCTCTTTGAGCTGTTCTAAACAAGTTCTCATCTGTTTACAGTCATTTTCTCTGAGTTATCCATGTTTTCATGTAGTTTCCTATATTCTGCCTTCTGGTCCAAGTATAAGCTTTGCCCACTTTATCAAACAACTTCCTACACACTGTTATGAACTGAGGCAGCTCGGGAACATTGTCTCTCAACTGTGTTATAGAGTGTAGTATTACATTTCTGTGAAGTGTAAGGGTTTCCAAAGCTGCCAAACATGTTTCTTTCTCTATTTCGATGGTATTCTGCCTTGTATAACACACATTTAGCACTCTAGTCTCCTTTAAGTAAAGAATATAGGATTCATACAGTGTTTTATGTCATCTTAACTCGAATTAAGGATTTCCCGGATCTTAGCTACCTTTACTATGCTGAGAACTGACCGGAGAATCTCTTAGAGCTGTTCTAAACAAGTTCTCATATGTTTACAGTCATTTTCTCTGAATTATCCATGTTTTCATGTAGTTTCCTATATTCTGCCTTCTGGTCCAAGTATAAGCTTTGCCCACTTTATCAAACAACTTCCTACACACCGTTATGAACTGAGGCAGCTCGGGAACATTGTCTCTCAACTGTGTTATAAAGTGTAGTACTACATTTCAGTGAAGTGTAAGGCTTTCCAAAGCTGACGAACGTGTTTCTTTCTCTATTTCAGTGGTATTCTGCCTTGTATAACACACATTTACCACTCTAGTCTCCTTTAAGTAAACAATATAGGATTCATACAGTGTTTCATGTGATCTTAACTGGAATTAAGGATTTTCCTTCTCTTAGCTACCTTTTCTACACTAAGAACTGACTTGGAGATTCTCTTTCAGCTGTTCTAAACAAGTTCTCATCTGTTTACAGTCATTTTCACTGAATTATTCATGTTTTCATGTAGTTTCCTATATTCTGCCTTCTGGCCCAAGTATAAGCTTTGCCCACTTTATCAAACAACTTCCTACACACTGTTATGAACTGAGCGAGCTAGGGAACATTGTCTCTCAACTGTGATATATAAAGTGTAGTACTACATTTCAGTGAAGTGTAAGGCTTTCCAAAGCTGCCGAACGTGTTTCTTTCTCTATTTCAATGGTATTCTGCCTTGTATAACACACATTTACCACTCTAGTCTCCTTTAAGTAAAGAATATAGGATTCATACAGTGTTTCATGTGATCTTAACTCGAATTAAGGATTTCCCGGATCTTAGCTACATTTACTACAATAAAAACTGACTGGAGAATCTCTTTGAGCTGTTCTAAACAAGTTCTCATCTGTTTACAGTCATTTTCTCTGAATTATGCATGTTTTCATGTAGTTTCCTATATTCTGCCTTCTGGTCCAAGTATAAGCTTTGCCCACTTTATCAAACAACTTCCTACACACTGTTATGAACTGAGGCAGCTCAGGAACATTGTCTCTCAACTGTGTTATAGAGTGTAGTACTACATTTCAGTGAAGTGTAATGCTTTCCAAATATGTCGAATGTGTTTCTTTCTCTATTTCAATGGCATTCTGCCCTGTATAACACACATTTACCACTCTATTCTCCCTTAAGTAAAGAATATAGGATTCATACAGTGTTTCATGTCATCTTAACTCGAATTAAGGATTTCCCGGATCTTAGCTACCTTTACTACACTAAGAACTGATTGGAGAATCTCTTTGAGCTGTTCTAAACAAGTTCTCATCTGTTTACAGTCATTTTCTCTGAATTATCCATGTTTTCATGTAGTTTCCTATATTCTGCCTTCTGGTCAAAGTATAAGCTTTGCCCACTTTATCAAACAACTTCCTACACACTGTTATGAATTGAGGCAGCTCGGGAACATTGTCTCTCAACTGTGTTATAGAGTGTAGTATTACATTTCAGTGAAGTGTAAGGCTTTCCAAAGCTGCCGGACGTGTTTCTTTCTCTATTTCAGTGGTATTCTGCCTTGTATAACACACATTTACCACTCCAGTCTCCTTTAAGTAAAGAATATAGGATTCATACAGTGTTTCATGTGATCTTAACTTGAATTAAGGATTTCCCGGATCTCAGCTACCTTTTCTACACTAAGAACTGACTTGGAGAATCTCTTTGAGCTGTTCTAAACAAGTTCTCATCTGTTTACAGTCATTTTCTCTGAATTATCCATGTTTTCATGTAGTTTCCTATATTCTGCCTTCTGGTCCAAGTATAAGCTTTGCCCACTTTAACAAACAACTTCCTACACACTGTTATGAAGTGAGGCAGCTCGGGAACATTGTCTCTCAACTGTGTTATAGAGTGTAGTACTACATTTCAGTGAAGTGTAATGCTTTCCAAAGATGTCGAATGTGTTTCTTTCTCTATTTCAACGGCATTCTGCCTTGTATAACACACATTTACCACTCTATTCTCCTTTAAGTAAAGAATATAGGATTCATACAGTGTTTCATGTTATCTTAACTCGAATTAAGGATTTCCTGGATCTTAGCTACCTTTACTACACTAAGAACTGATTGGAGAATCTCTTTGAGCTGTTCTAAACAAGTTCTCATCTGTTTACAGTCATTTTCTCTGAATTATCCATGTTTTCATGTAGTTTCCTATATTCTGCCTTCTGGTCCAAGTATAAGCTTTGCCCACTTTATCAAACAACTTCCTACACACTGTTATGAACTGAGGCAGCTTGGGAACATTGTCTCTCAACTGTGTTATAGAGTGTAGTATTACATTTCAGTGAAGTGTAAGGCTTTCCAAAGCTGCCGAACGTGTTTCTTTCTCTATTTCAGTGGTATTCTGCCTTGTATAACACACATTTACCACTCTAGTCTCCTTCAAGTAAAGAATATAGGATTCATACAGTGTTTCATGTGATCTTAACTCGAATTAAGGATTTCCCGGATCTTAGCTACCTTTACTACGCTAAGAACTGACTGGAGAATCTCTTTGAGCTGTTCTAAACAAGTTCTCATCTGTTTACAGTCATTTTCTCTGAATTATCCATGTTTTCATGTAGTTTCCTATATTCTGCCTTCTGGTCCAAGTATAAGCTTTGCCCACTTTCTCAAACAACTTCCTACACACTGTTATGAACTGAGGCAGCTCAGGAACATTGTCTCTCAACTGTGTTATAGAGTGTAGTATTACATTTCAGTGAAGTGTAAGGCTTTCCAAAGCTGCCGAACATGTTTCTTTCTCTATTTCGATGGTATTCTGCCTTGTATAACACACATTTAGCACTCTAGTCTCCTTTAAGTAAAGAATATAGGATTCATACAGTGTTTTATGTCATCTTAACTCGAATTAAGGATTTCCCGGATCTTAGCTACCTTTACTATGCTGAGAACTGACCGGAGAATCTCTTTGAGCTGTTCTAAACAAGTTCTCATATGTTTACAGTCATTTTCTCTGAATTATCCATGTTTTCATGTAGTTTCCTATATTCTGCCTTCTGGTCCAAGTATAAGCTTTGCCCACTTTATCAAACAACTTCCTACACACTGTTATGAACTGAGGCAGCTCGGGAACATTGTCTCTCAACTGTGTTATAGTGTGTAGTACTACATTTCAGTGAAGTGTAAGGCTTTCCAAAGCTGCCGAACGTGTTTCTTTCTCTATTTCAATGGTATTCTGCCTTGTATAACACGCATTTACCACTCTAGTCTCCTTTAAGTAAGGAATATAGGATTCATACAGTGTTTCATGTGATCTTAACTCGAATTAATGATTTCCCGGATCTTAGCTACCTTTACTACGCTAAGAACTGACTTGGAGAATCTCTTTGAGCTGTTCTAAACAAGTTCTCATCTGTTTACAGTCATTTTCTCTGAATTATCCATGTTTTCATGTAGTTTCCTATATTCTGCCTTCTGGTCCAAGTATAAGCTTTGCCCACTTTATCAAACAACTTCCTACACACTGTTATGAACTGAGGCAGCTCGGGAACATTGTCTCTCAACTGTGTTATAGAGTGTAGTACTACATTTCAGTGAAGTGTAATGCTTTCCAAATATGTCGAATGTGTTTCTTTCTCTATTTCAATGGCATTCTGCCTTGTATAACACACATTTACCACTCTATTCTCCTTTAAGTAAAGAATATAGGATTCATACAGTGTTTCATGTCATCTTAACTCGAATTAAGGATTTCCTGGATCTTAGCTACCTTTACTACACTAAGAACTGATTGGAGAATCTCTTTGAGCTGTTCTAAACAAGTTCTCATCTGTTTACAGTCATTTTCTCTGAATTATCCATGTTTTCATGTAGTTTCCTATATTCTTCCTTCTGGTCCAAGTATAAGCTTTGCCCACTTTATCAAACAACTTACTACACACTGTTATGAACTGAGGCAGCTCGGGAACATTGTCTCTCAACTGTGTTATAGAGTGTAGTATTACATTTCAGTGAAGTGTAAGGCTTTCCAAAGCTGCCGAACGTGTTTCTTTCTCTATTTCAGTGGTATTCTGCCTTGTATAACACACATTTACCACTCTAGTCTCCTTCAAGTAAAGAATATAGGATTCATACAGTGTTTCATGTGATCTTAACTCGAATTAAGGATTTCCCGGATCTTAGCTACCTTTACTACGCTAAGAACTGATTGGAGAATCTCTTTGAGCTGTTCTAAACAAGTTCTCATCTGTTTACAGTCATTTTCTCTGAATTATCCATGTTTTCAAGTAGTTTCCTATATTCTGCCTACTGGTCCAAGTATAAGCTTTGCCCACTTTATGAAACAACTTCCTACACACTGTTATGAACTGAGGCAGCTCGGGAACATTGTCTCTCAACTGTGTTATAGAGTGTAGTATTACATTTCAGAGAAGTGTAAGGCTTTCCTAAGCTGACGAACGTGTTTCTTTCTCTATTTCAGTGGTATTCTGCTTTGTATAACACACATTTACCACTCTAGTCTCCTTCAAGTAAAGAATATAGGATTCATACGGTGTTTCATGTGATCTTAACTCGAATTAAGGATTTCCCGGATCTTAGCTAAATTTACTATAATAAGAACTGAATGGAGAATCTCTTTGAGCTGTTCTAAACAAGTTCTCATCTGTTTCCAGTCATTTTCTCTGAATTATCCATGTTTTCATGTAGTTTCCTATATTCTGCCTTCTGGTCCAAGTATAAGCTTTGCCCACTTTATCAAACAACTTCCTACACACCGTTATGAACTGAGGCAGCTCGGGAACATTGTCTCTCAACTGTGTTATAAAGTGTAGTACTACATTTCAGTGAAGTGTAAGGCTTTCCAAAGCTGACGAACGTGTTTCTTTCTCTATTTCAGTGGTATTCTGCCTTGTATAACACACATTTACCACTCTAGTCTCCTTTAAGTAAACAATATAGGATTCATACAGTGTTTCATGTGATCTTAACTGGAATTAAGGATTTTCCTTCTCTTAGCTACCTTTTCTACACTAAGAACTGACTTGGAGATTCTCTTTCAGCTGTTCTAAACAAGTTCTCATCTGTTTACAGTCATTTTCACTGAATTATTCATGTTTTCATGTAGTTTCCTATATTCTGCCTTCTGGCCCAAGTATAAGCTTTGCCCACTTTATCAAACAACTTCCTACACACTGTTATGAACTGAGCGAGCTAGGGAACATTGTCTCTCAACTGTGATATATAAAGTGTAGTACTACATTTCAGTGAAGTGTAAGGCTTTCCAAAGCTGCCGAACGTGTTTCTTTCTCTATTTCAATGGTATTCTGCCTTGTATAACACACATTTACCACTCTAGTCTCCTTTAAGTAAAGAATATAGGATTCATACAGTGTTTCATGTGATCTTAACTCGAATTAAGGATTTCCCGGATCTTAGCTACATTTACTACAATAAAAACTGACTGGAGAATCTCTTTGAGCTGTTCTAAACAAGTTCTCATCTGTTTACAGTCATTTTCTCTGAATTATGCATGTTTTCATGTAGTTTCCTATATTCTGCCTTCTGGTCCAAGTATAAGCTTTGCCCACTTTATCAAACAACTTCCTACACACTGTTATGAACTGAGGCAGCTCAGGAACATTGTCTCTCAACTGTGTTATAGAGTGTAGTACTACATTTCAGTGAAGTGTAATGCTTTCCAAATATGTCGAATGTGTTTCTTTCTCTATTTCAATGGCATTCTGCCCTGTATAACACACATTTACCACTCTATTCTCCCTTAAGTAAAGAATATAGGATTCATACAGTGTTTCATGTCATCTTAACTCGAATTAAGGATTTCCCGGATCTTAGCTACCTTTACTACACTAAGAACTGATTGGAGAATCTCTTTGAGCTGTTCTAAACAAGTTCTCATCTGTTTACAGTCATTTTCTCTGAATTATCCATGTTTTCATGTAGTTTCCTATATTCTGCCTTCTGGTCAAAGTATAAGCTTTGCCCACTTTATCAAACAACTTCCTACACACTGTTATGAATTGAGGCAGCTCGGGAACATTGTCTCTCAACTGTGTTATAGAGTGTAGTATTACATTTCAGTGAAGTGTAAGGCTTTCCAAAGCTGCCGGACGTGTTTCTTTCTCTATTTCAGTGGTATTCTGCCTTGTATAACACACATTTACCACTCCAGTCTCCTTTAAGTAAAGAATATAGGATTCATACAGTGTTTCATGTGATCTTAACTTGAATTAAGGATTTCCCGGATCTCAGCTACCTTTTCTACACTAAGAACTGACTTGGAGAATCTCTTTGAGCTGTTCTAAACAAGTTCTCATCTGTTTACAGTCATTTTCTCTGAATTATCCATGTTTTCATGTAGTTTCCTATATTCTGCCTTCTGGTCCAAGTATAAGCTTTGCCCACTTTAACAAACAACTTCCTACACACTGTTATGAAGTGAGGCAGCTCGGGAACATTGTCTCTCAACTGTGTTATAGAGTGTAGTACTACATTTCAGTGAAGTGTAATGCTTTCCAAAGATGTCGAATGTGTTTCTTTCTCTATTTCAACGGCATTCTGCCTTGTATAACACACATTTACCACTCTATTCTCCTTTAAGTAAAGAATATAGGATTCATACAGTGTTTCATGTTATCTTAACTCGAATTAAGGATTTCCTGGATCTTAGCTACCTTTACTACACTAAGAACTGATTGGAGAATCTCTTTGAGCTGTTCTAAACAAGTTCTCATCTGTTTACAGTCATTTTCTCTGAATTATCCATGTTTTCATGTAGTTTCCTATATTCTGCCTTCTGGTCCAAGTATAAGCTTTGCCCACTTTATCAAACAACTTCCTACACACTGTTATGAACTGAGGCAGCTTGGGAACATTGTCTCTCAACTGTGTTATAGAGTGTAGTATTACATTTCAGTGAAGTGTAAGGCTTTCCAAAGCTGCCGAACGTGTTTCTTTCTCTATTTCAGTGGTATTCTGCCTTGTATAACACACATTTACCACTCTAGTCTCCTTCAAGTAAAGAATATAGGATTCATACAGTGTTTCATGTGATCTTAACTCGAATTAAGGATTTCCCGGATCTTAGCTACCTTTACTACGCTAAGAACTGACTGGAGAATCTCTTTGAGCTGTTCTAAACAAGTTCTCATCTGTTTACAGTCATTTTCTCTGAATTATCCATGTTTTCATGTAGTTTCCTATATTCTGCCTTCTGGTCCATGTATAAGCTTTGCCCACTTTCTCAAACAACTTCCTACACACTGTTATGAACTGAGGCAGCTCAGGAACATTGTCTCTCAACTGTGTTATAGAGTGTAGTATTACATTTCAGTGAAGTGTAAGGCTTTCCAAAGCTGCCGAACATGTTTCTTTCTCTATTTCGATGGTATTCTGCCTTGTATAACACACATTTAGCACTCTAGTCTCCTTTAAGTAAAGAATATAGGATTCATACAGTGTTTTATGTCATCTTAACTCGAATTAAGGATTTCCCGGATCTTAGCTACCTTTACTATGCTGAGAACTGACCGGAGAATCTCTTTGAGCTGTTCTAAACAAGTTCTCATATGTTTACAGTCATTTTCTCTGAATTATCCATGTTTTCATGTAGTTTCCTATATTCTGCCTTCTGGTCCAAGTATAAGCTTTGCCCACTTTATCAAACAACTTCCTACACACTGTTATGAACTGAGGCAGCTCGGGAACATTGTCTCTCAACTGTGTTATAGAGTGTAGTACTACATTTCAGTGAAGTGTAATGCTTTCCAAATATGTCGAATGTGTTTCTTTCTCTATTTCAATGGCATTCTGCCTTGTATAACACACATTTACCACTCTATTCTCCTTTAAGTAAAGAATATAGGATTCATACAGTGTTTCATGTCATCTTAACTCGAATTAAGGATTGCCTGGATCTTAGCTACCTTTTCTACACTAAGAACTGATTTGGAGAATCTCTTTCAGCTGTTCTAAACAATCTCTCATCTGTTTCCAGTCATTTTCTCTGAATTATCCATGTTTTCATGTAGTTTCCTATATTCTGCCTTCTGGTCCAAGTATAAGCTTTGCCCACTTTATCAAACAACTTCCTACACACTGTTATGAACTGAGGCAGCTCGGGAACATTGTCTCTCAACTGTGTTACAGAGTGTAGTACTATATTTCAGTGAAGTGTAAGGCTTTCCAAAGCTGCCGAACCAGTTTCTTTCTCTATTTCAATGGTATTCTGCCTTGTAAAACACACATTTACCACTCCAGTCTCCTTTTAGTAAAGAATATAGGATTCATACAGTGTTTCAAGTCATCTTAACTTGAATTAAGGATTTCCCGGATCTTAGCTACCTTTTCTACACTAAGAACTGATTTGGAGAATCTCTTTCAGCTTTTCTAAACAATCTCTCATCTGTTTCCAGTCATTTTCTCTGAATTATCCATGTTTTCATGTAGTTTCCTATATTCTGCCTTCTGGTCCAAGTATAAGCTTTGCCCACTTTATCAAACAACTTCCTACACACTGTTATGAACTGAGGCAGCTCGGGAACATTGTCTCTCAACTGTGTTATAGAGTGTAGTACTACATTTCAGTGAAGTGTAATGCTTTCCAAAGATGTCGAATGTGTTTCTTTCTCTATTTCAATGGCATTCTGCCTTGTATAACACACATTTACCACTCTATTCTCCTTTAAGTAAAGAATATAGGATTCATACAGTGTTTCATGTCATCTTAACTCGAATTAAGGATTTCCTGGATCTTAGCTACCTTTACTACACTAAGAACTGATTGGAGAATCTCTTTGAGCTGTTCTAAACAAGTTCTCATCTGTTTACAGTCATTTTCTCTGAATTATCCATGTTTTCATGTAGTTTCCTATATTCTGCCTTCTGGTCCAAGTATAAGCTTTGCCCACTTTATGAAACAAATTCCTACACACTGTTATGAACTGAGGCAGCTCGGGAACATTGTCTCTCAACTGTGTTATAGAGTGTAGTATTACATTTCAGAGAAGTGTAAGGCTTTCCTAAGCTGACGAACGTGTTTCTTTCTCTATTTCAGTGGTATTCTGCTTTGTATAACACACATTTACCACTCTAGTCTCCTTCAAGTAAAGAATATAGGATTCATACGGTGTTTCATGTGATCTTAACTCGAATTAAGGATTTCCCGGATCTTAGCTAAATTTACTATAATAAGAACTGAATGGAGAATCTCTTTGAGCTGTTCTAAACAAGTTCTCATCTGTTTCCAGTCATTTTCTCTGAATTATCCATGTTTTCATGTAGTTTCCTATATTCTGCCTTCTGGTCCAAGTATAAGCTTTTCCCACTTTATCAAACAACTTCCTACACACCGTTATGAACTGAGGCAGCTCGGGAACATTGTCTCTCAACTGTGTTATAAAGTGTAGTACTACATTTCAGTGAAGTGTAAGGCTTTCCAAAGCTGACGAACGTGTTTCTTTCTCTATTTCAGTGGTATTCTGCCTTGTATAACACACATTTACCACTCCAGTCTCCTTTAAGTAAAGAATATAGGATTCATACAGTGTTTCATGTGATCTTAACTCGAATTAAGGATTTCCTGGATCTTAGCTACCTTTACTACACTAAGAACTGATTGGAGAATCTCTTTGAGCTGTTCTAAACAAGTTCTCATCTGTTTACAGTCATTTTCTCTGAATTATCCATGTTTTCATGTAGTTTCCTATATTCTGCCTTCTGGTCCAAGTATAAGCTTTGCCCACTTTAACAAACAACTTCCTACACACTGTTATGAAGTGAGGCAGCTCGGGAACATTGTCTCTCAACTGTGTTATAGAGTGTAGTACTACATTTCAGTGAAGTGTAATGCTTTCCAAAGATGTCGAATGTGTTTCTTTCTCTATTTCAACGGCATTCTGCCTTGTATAACACACATTTACCACTCTATTCTCCTTTAAGTAAAGAATATAGGATTCATACAGTGTTTCATGTTATCTTAACTCGAATTAAGGATTTCCTGGATCTTAGCTACCTTTACTACACTAAGAACTGATTGGAGAATCTCTTTGAGCTGTTCTAAACAAGTTCTCATCTGTTTACAGTCATTTTCTCTGAATTATCCATGTTTTCATGTAGTTTCCTATATTCTGCCTTCTGGTCCAAGTATAAGCTTTGCCCACTTTATCAAACAACTTCCTACACACTGTTATGAACTGAGGCAGCTTGGGAACATTGTGTCTCAACTGTGTTATAGAGTGTAGTATTACATTTCAGTGAAGTGTAAGGCTTTCCAAAGCTGCCGAACGTGTTTCTTTCTCTATTTCAGTGGTATTCTGCCTTGTATAACACACATTTACCACTCTAGTCTCCTTCAAGTAAAGAATATAGGATTCATACAGTGTTTCATGTGATCTTAACTCGAATTAAGGATTTCCCGGATCTTAGCTACCTTTACTACGCTAAGAACTGACTGGAGAATCTCTTTGAGCTGTTCTAAACAAGTTCTCATCTGTTTACAGTCATTTTCTCTGAATTATCCATGTTTTCATGTAGTTTCCTATATTCTGCCTTCTGGTCCAAGTATAAGCTTTGCCCACTTTATCAAACAACTTCCTACACACTGTTATGAACTGAGGCAGCTCAGGAACATTGTCTCTCAACTGTGTTATAGAGTGTAGTATTACATTTCAGTGAAGTGTAAGGCTTTCCAAAGCTGCCGAACATGTTTCTTTCTCTATTTCGATGGTATTCTGCCTTGTATAACACACATTTAGCACTCTAGTCTCCTTTAAGTAAAGAATATAGGATTCATACCGTGTTTTATGTCATCTTAACTCGAATTAAGGATTTCCCGGATCTTAGCTACCTTTACTATGCTGAGAACTGACCGGAGAATCTCTTTGAGCTGTTCTAAACAAGTTCTCATATGTTTACAGTCATTTTCTCTGAATTATCCATGTTTTCATGTAGTTTCCTATATTCTGCCTTCTGGTCCAAGTATAAGCTTTGCCCACTTTATCAAACAACTTCCTACACACTGTTATGAACTGAGGCAGCTGGAGAACATTGTCTCTCAACTGTGTTACAGAGTGTAGTACTATATTTCAGTGAAGTGTAAGGGTTTCCAAAGCTGCCGAACGAGTTTCTTTCTCTATTTCAATGGTATTCTGCCTTGTAAAACACACATTTACCACTCCAGTCTCCTTTTAGTAAAGAATATAGGATTCATACAGTGTTTCAAGTCATCTTAACTTGAATTAAGGATTTCCCGGATCTTAGCTACCTTTTCTACACTAAGAACTGATTTGGAGAATCTCTTTCAGCTGTTCTAAACAATCTCTCATCTGTTTCCAGTCATTTTCTCTGAATTATCCATGTTTTCATGTAGTTTCCTATATTCTGCCTTCTGGTCCAAGTATAAGCTTTGCCCACTTTATCAAACAACTTCCTACACACTGTTATGAACTGAGGCAGCTCGGGAACATTGTCTCTCAACTGTGTTATAGAGTGTAGTACTACATTTCAGTGAAGTGTAATGCTTTCCAAATATGTCGAATGTGTTTCTTTCTCTATTTCATTGGCATTCTGCCCTGTATAACACACATTTACCACTCTATTCTCCCTTAAGTAAAGAATATAGGATTCATACAGTGTTTCATGTCATCTTAACTCGAATTAAGGATTTCCTGGATCTTAGCTACCTTTACTACACTAAGAACTGATTGGAGAATCTCTTTGAGCTGTTCTAAACAAGTTCTCATCTGTTTACAGTCATTTTCTCTGAATTATCCATGTTTTCATGTAGTTTCCTATATTCTGCCTTCTGGTCCAAGTATAAGCTTTGCCCACTTTATCAAACAACTTCCTACACACTGTTATGAACTGAGGCAGCTTGGGAACATTGTCTCTCAACTGTGTTATAGAGTGTAGTATTACATTTCAGTGAAGTGTAAGGCTTTCCAAAGCTGCCGAACGTGTTTCTTTCTCTATTTCAGTGGTATTCTGCCTTGTATAACACACATTTACCACTCTAGTCTCCTTCAAGTAAAGAATATAGGATTCATACAGTGTTTCATGTGATCTTAACTCGAATTAAGGATTTCCCGGATCTTAGCTACCTTTACTAAGCTAAGAACTGACTGGAGAATCTCTTTGAGCTGTTCTAAACAAGTTCTCATCTGTTTACAGTCATTTTCTCTGAATTATCCATGTTTTCATGTAGTTTCCTATATTCTGCCTTCTGGTCCAAGTATAAGCTTTGCCCACTTTCTCAAACAACTTCCTACACACTGTTATGAACTGAGGCAGCTCAGGAACATTGTCTCTCAACTGTGTTATAGAGTGTAGTATTACATTTCAGTGAAGTGTAAGGCTTTCCAAAGCTGCCGAACATGTTTCTTTCTCTATTTCGATGGTATTCTGCCTTGTATAACACACATTTAGCACTCTAGTCTCCTTTAAGTAAAGAATATAGGATTCATACAGTGTTTTATGTCATCTTAACTCGAATTAAGGATTTCCCGGATCTTAGCTACCTTTACTATGCTGAGAACTGACCGGAGAATCTCTTTGAGCTGTTCTAAACAAGTTCTCATATGTTTACAGTCATTTTCTCTGAATTATCCATGTTTTCATGTAGTTTCCTATATTCTGCCTTCTGGTCCAAGTATAAGCTTTGCCCACTTTATCAAACAACTTCCTACACACTGTTATGAACTGAGGCAGCTCGGGAACATTGTCTCTCAACTGTGTTACAGAGTGTAGTACTATATTTCAGTGAAGTGTAAGGGTTTCCAAAGCTGCCGAAGGAGTTTCTTTCTCTATTTCAATGGTATTCTGCCTTGTAAAACACACATTTACCACTCCAGTCTCCTTTTAGTAAAGAATATAGGATTCATACAGTGTTTCAAGTCATCTTAACTTGAATTAAGGATTTCCCGGATCTTAGCTACCTTTTCTACACTAAGAACTGATTTGGAGAATCTCTTTCAGCTGTTCTGAACAATCTCTCATCTGTTTCCAGTCATTTTATCTGAATTATCCATGTTTTCATGTAGTTTCCTATATTCTGCCTTCTGGTCCAAGTATAAGCTTTGCCCACTTTATCAAACAACTTCCTACACACTGTTATGAACTGAGGCAGCTCGGGAACATTGTCTCTCAACTGTGTTATAGAGTGTAGTACTACATTTCAGTGAAGTGTAAGGCTTTCCAAAGCTGCCGAACGTGTTTCTTTCTCTATTTCAATGGTATTCTGCCTTGTATAACACACATTTACCACTCTAGTCTCCTTTAAGTAAAGAATATAGGATTCATAGAGTGTTTCAAGTCATCTTAACTTGAATTAAGGATTTCCCGGATCTTAGCTACCTTTTCTACACTAAGAACTGATTTGGAGAATCTCTTTCAGCTGTTCTAAACAAGTTCTCATCTTTTTCCAGTCATTTTCTCTGAATTATCCATGTTTTCATGTAGTTTCCTATATTCTGCCTTCTGGTCCAAGTATAAGCTTTGCCCACGTTATCAAACAACTTCATACACACTGTTATGAACTGAGGCAGCTCGGGAACATTGTCTCTCAACTGTGTTATAGAGTGTAGTACTACATTTCAGTGAAGTGTAAGGCTTTCCAAAGCTGCCGAACGTGTTTCTTTCTCTATTTCAATGGTATTCTGCCTTTTATAACACACATTTACCACTCTAGTCTCCTTTAAGTAAAGAATATAGGATTCATAGAGTGTTTCAAGTCATCTTAACTTGAATTAAGGATTTCCCGGATCTTAGCTACCTTTTCTACACTAAGAACTGATTTGGAGTATCTCTTTCAGCTGTTCTAAACAAGTTCTCATCTGTTTCCAGTCATTTTCTCTGAATTATCCATGTTTTCATGTAGTTTCCTATATTCTGCCTTCTGGTCCAAGTATAAGCTTTGCCCACGTTATCAAACAACTTCCTACACACTGTTATGAACTGAGGTAGCTCGGGAACATTGTCTCTCAACTGTGTTATAGAGTGTAGTACTACATTTCAGTGAAGTGTAAGGCTTTCCAAAGATGCCAAATGTGTTTCTTTCTCTATTTCAATGGCATTCTGCCTTGCATAACACACATTTACCACTCTATTCTCCTTTCAGTAAAGAATATAGGATTCATACAGTGTTTCATGTCATCTTAACTCGAATTAAGGATTTCCCGGATCTTAGCTACGTTTACTACACTAAGAACTGATTGGAGAATCTCTTTGAGCTGTTCTAAACAAGTTCTCATCTGTTTACAGTCATTTTCTCTGAATTATCCATGTTTTCATGTAGTTTCCTATATTCTGCCTTCTGGTCCAAGTATAAGCTTTGCCCATTTTATCAAACAACTTCCTACACACTGTTATGAACTGAGGCAGCTCGGGAACATTGTCTCTCAACTGTGTTATAGAGTGTAGTATTACATTTCAGTGAAGTGTAAGGCTTTCCAAAAGCTGCCCAACGTGTTTCTTTCTCTATTTCAATGGTATTCTGCCTTGTATAACACACATTTACCACTCTAGTCTCCTTCAAGTAAAGAATATAGGATTCATACAGTGTTTCATGTGATCTTAACTCGAATTAAGGATTTCCCGGATCTTAGCTACCTTTACTACGCTAAGAACTAACTGGAGAATCTCTTTGAGGTGTTCTAAACAAGTTCTCATCTGTTTACAGTCATTTTCTCTGAATTATCCATGTTTTCATGTAGTTTCCTATATTCTGCCTTCTGGTCCAAGTATAAGCTTTGCCCACTTTATCAAACAACTTCCTACACACTGTTATGAACTGAGGCAGCTCGGGAACATTGTCTCTCAACTGTGTTATAGAGTGTAGTACTACATTTCAGTGAAGTGTAAGGCTTTCCAAAGCTGCCGAACGTGTTTCTTTCTCGATTTTAATGGTATTCTGCCTTGTAAAACACACATTTACCACTCCAGTCTCCTTTAAGTAAAGAATATAGGATTCATACAGTGTTTCAAGTCATCTTAACTTGAATTAAGGATTTCCCGGATCTTAGCTACCTTTTCTACACTAAGAACTGATTTGGAGAATCTTTTTCAGCTGTTCTAAACAATCTCTCATCTGTTTCCAGTCATTTTCTCTGAATTATCCATGTTTTCATGTAGTTTCCTATATTCTGCCTTCTGGTCCAAGTATAAGCTTTGCCCACTTTATCAAACAACTTCCTACACACTGTTATGAACTGAGGCAGCTCGGGAACATTGTCTCTCAACTGTGTTATAGAGTGTAGTACTACATTTCAGTGAAGTGTAAGGCTTTCCAAAGCTGACGAACGTGTTTCTTTCTCTATTTCAGTGGTATTCTGCCTTGTATAACACACATTTACCACTCTAGTCTCCTTCAAGTAAAGAATATAGGATTCATACAGTGTTTCATGTGATCTTAACTCGAATTAAGGATTTCCCGGATCTTAGCTACCTTTACTACGCTAAGAACTGACTGGAGAATCTCTTTGAGCTGTTCTAAACAAGTTCTCATCTGTTTACAGTCATTTTCTCTGAATTATCCATGTTTTCATGTAGTTTCCTATATTCTGCCTTCTGGTCCAAGTATAAGCTTTGCCCACTTTATCAAACAACTTCCTACACACTGTTATGAACTGAGGCAGCTCGGGAACATTGTCTCTCAACTGTGTTATAGAGTGTAGTACTACATTTCAGTGAAGTGTAAGGGTTTCCAAAGCTGCCGAAGGAGTTTCTTTCTCTATTTCAATGGTATTCTGCCTTGTAAAACACACATTTACCACTCCAGTCTCCTTTTAGTAAAGAATATAGGATTCATACAGTGTTTCAAGTCATCTTAACTTGAATTAAGGATTTCCCGGATCTTAGCTACCTTTTCTACACTAAGAACTGATTTGGAGAATCTCTTTCAGCTGTTCTGAACAATCTCTCATCTGTTTCCAGTCATTTTATCTGAATTATCCATGTTTTCATGTAGTTTCCTATATTCTGCCTTCTGGTCCAAGTATAAGCTTTGCCCACTTTATCAAACAACTTCCTACACACTGTTATGAACTGAGGCAGCTCGGGAACATTGTCTCTCAACTGTGTTATAGAGTGTAGTACTACATTTCAGTGAAGTGTAAGGCTTTCCAAAGCTGCCGAACGTGTTTCTTTCTCTATTTCAATGGTATTCTGCCTTGTATAACACACATTTACCACTCTAGTCTCCTTTAAGTAAAGAATATAGGATTCATAGAGTGTTTCAAGTCATCTTAACTTGAATTAAGGATTTCCCGGATCTTAGCTACCTTTTCTACACTAAGAACTGATTTGGAGAATCTCTTTCAGCTGTTCTAAACAAGTTCTCATCTTTTTCCAGTCATTTTCTCTGAATTATCCATGTTTTCATGTAGTTTCCTATATTCTGCCTTCTGGTCCAAGTATAAGCTTTGCCCACGTTATCAAACAACTTCATACACACTGTTATGAACTGAGGCAGCTCGGGAACATTGTCTCTCAACTGTGTTATAGAGTGTAGTACTACATTTCAGTGAAGTGTAAGGCTTTCCAAAGCTGCCGAACGTGTTTCTTTCTCTATTTCAATGGTATTCTGCCTTTTATAACACACATTTACCACTCTAGTCTCCTTTAAGTAAAGAATATAGGATTCATAGAGTGTTTCAAGTCATCTTAACTTGAATTAAGGATTTCCCGGATCTTAGCTACCTTTTCTACACTAAGAACTGATTTGGAGTATCTCTTTCAGCTGTTCTAAACAAGTTCTCATCTGTTTCCAGTCATTTTCTCTGAATTATCCATGTTTTCATGTAGTTTCCTATATTCTGCCTTCTGGTCCAAGTATAAGCTTTGCCCACGTTATCAAACAACTTCCTACACACTGTTATGAACTGAGGTAGCTCGGGAACATTGTCTCTCAACTGTGTTATAGAGTGTAGTACTACATTTCAGTGAAGTGTAAGGCTTTCCAAAGATGCCAAATGTGTTTCTTTCTCTATTTCAATGGCATTCTGCCTTGCATAACACACATTTACCACTCTATTCTCCTTTCAGTAAAGAATATAGGATTCATACAGTGTTTCATGTCATCTTAACTCGAATTAAGGATTTCCCGGATCTTAGCTACGTTTACTACACTAAGAACTGATTGGAGAATCTCTTTGAGCTGTTCTAAACAAGTTCTCATCTGTTTACAGTCATTTTCTCTGAATTATCCATGTTTTCATGTAGTTTCCTATATTCTGCCTTCTGGTCCAAGTATAAGCTTTGCCCATTTTATCAAACAACTTCCTACACACTGTTATGAACTGAGGCAGCTCGGGAACATTGTCTCTCAACTGTGTTATAGAGTGTAGTATTACATTTCAGTGAAGTGTAAGGCTTTCCAAAAGCTGCCCAACGTGTTTCTTTCTCTATTTCAATGGTATTCTGCCTTGTATAACACACATTTACCACTCTAGTCTCCTTCAAGTAAAGAATATAGGATTCATACAGTGTTTCATGTGATCTTAACTCGAATTAAGGATTTCCCGGATCTTAGCTACCTTTACTACGCTAAGAACTAACTGGAGAATCTCTTTGAGGTGTTCTAAACAAGTTCTCATCTGTTTACAGTCATTTTCTCTGAATTATCCATGTTTTCATGTAGTTTCCTATATTCTGCCTTCTGGTCCAAGTATAAGCTTTGCCCACTTTATCAAACAACTTCCTACACACTGTTATGAACTGAGGCAGCTCGGGAACATTGTCTCTCAACTGTGTTATAGAGTGTAGTACTACATTTCAGTGAAGTGTAAGGCTTTCCAAAGCTGCCGAACGTGTTTCTTTCTCGATTTTAATGGTATTCTGCCTTGTAAAACACACATTTACCACTCCAGTCTCCTTTAAGTAAAGAATATAGGATTCATACAGTGTTTCAAGTCATCTTAACTTGAATTAAGGATTTCCCGGATCTTAGCTACCTTTTCTACACTAAGAACTGATTTGGAGAATCTTTTTCAGCTGTTCTAAACAATCTCTCATCTGTTTCCAGTCATTTTCTCTGAATTATCCATGTTTTCATGTAGTTTCCTATATTCTGCCTTCTGGTCCAAGTATAAGCTTTGCCCACTTTATCAAACAACTTCCTACACACTGTTATGAACTGAGGCAGCTCGGGAACATTGTCTCTCAACTGTGTTATAGAGTGTAGTACTACATTTCAGTGAAGTGTAAGGCTTTCCAAAGCTGACGAACGTGTTTCTTTCTCTATTTCAGTGGTATTCTGCCTTGTATAACACACATTTACCACTCTAGTCTCCTTCAAGTAAAGAATATAGGATTCATACAGTGTTTCATGTGATCTTAACTCGAATTAAGGATTTCCCGGATCTTAGCTACCTTTACTACGCTAAGAACTGACTGGAGAATCTCTTTGAGCTGTTCTAAACAAGTTCTCATCTGTTTACAGTCATTTTCTCTGAATTATCCATGTTTTCATGTAGTTTCCTATATTCTGCCTTCTGGTCCAAGTATAAGCTTTGCCCACTTTATCAAACAACTTCCTACACACTGTTATGAAGTGAGGCAGCTCGGGAACATTGTCTCTCAACTGTGTTATAGAGTGTAGTACTACATTTCAGTGAAGTGTAATGCTTTCCAAAGATGTCGAATGTGTTTCTTTCTCTATTTCAATGGCATTCTGCCTTGTATAACACACATTTACCACTCTATTCTCCTTTAAGTAAAGAATATAGGAATCATACAGTGTTTCATGTCATCTTAACTCGAATTAAGGATTTCCTGGATCTTAGGTACCTTTACTACACTAAGAACTGATTGGAGAATCTCTTTGAGCTGTTCTAAACAAGTTCTCATCTGTTTACAGTCATTTTCTCTGAATTATCCATGTTTTCATGTAGTTTCCTATATTCTGCCTTCTGGTCCAAGTATAAGCTTTGCCGACTTTATCAAACAACTTCCTACACACTGTTATGAACTGAGGCAGCTCGGGAACATTGTCTCTCAACTGTGTTATAGAGTGTAGTATTACATTTCAGTGAAGTGTAAGGCTTTCCAAAGCTGCCGAACGTGTTTCTTTCTCTATTTCAGTGGTATTCTGCCTTGTATAACACACATTTACCACTCTAGTCTCCTTCAAGTAAAGAATATAGGATTCATACAGTGTTTCATGTGATCTTAACTCGAATTAAGGATTTCCCGGATCTTAGCTACCTTTACTACGCTAAGAACTGACTGGAGAATCTCTTTGAGCTGTTCTAAACAAGTTCTCATCTGTTTACAGTCATTTTCTCTGAATTATCCATGTTTTCATGTAGTTTCCTATATTCTGCCTTCTGGTCCAAGTATAAGCTTTGCCCACTTTATCAAACAACTTCCTACACACTGTTATGAACTGAGGCAGCTCGGGAACATTGTCTCTCAACTGTGTTATAGAGTGTAGTATTACATTTCAGTGAAGTGTAAGGCTTTCCAAAGCTGCCGAACGTGTTTCTTTCTCTATTTCAGTGGTATTCTGCCTTGTATAACACACATTTACCACTCTAGTCTCCTTCAAGTAAAGAATATAGGATTCATACAGTGTTTCATGTGATCTTAACTCGAATTAAGGATTTCCCGGATCTTAGCTACCTTTACTACGCTAAGAACTGACTGGAGAATCTCTTTGAGCTGTTCTAAAGAAGTTCTCATCTGTTTACAGTCGTTTTCTCTGAATTATCCATGTTTTCATGTAGTTTCCTATATTCTGCCTTCTGGTCCAAGTATAAGCTTTGCCCACTTTATCAAACAATTTCCTACACACTGTTATGAACTGAGGCAGCTCGGGAACATTGTCTCTCAAGTGTGTTACAGAGTGTTGTACTATATTTTAGTGAAGTGTAAGGCTTTCCAAAGCTTCCGAAAGTGTTTCTTTCTCTATTTCAATGGTATTCTGCCTTGTATAACACACATTTACCACTCTAGTCTCCTTTAAGTAAAGAATATAGGATTCATACAGTGTTTTATGTGATCCTAACTCGAATTAAGGATTTCCCGGATCTTAGCTACCTTTACTACACTAAGAACTGACTGGAGAATCTCTTTGAGCTGTTCTAAACAAGTTCTCATCTGTTTCCAGTCATTTTCTCTGAATTATCCATGTTTTCATGTAGTTTCCTATATTCTGCCTTCTGGACCAAGTATAAGCTTTGCCCACTTTATCAAACAACTTCCTACACACTGTTATGAACTGAGGCAGCTCGGGAACATTGTCTCTCAACTGTGTTATAGAGTGTAGTACTACATTTCAGTGAAGTGTAAGGCTTTCCAAAGCTGCCAAACGTGTTAAATTCTCTATTTCAATGGTATTCTACCTTGTATAACACACATTTAGCACTCTAGTCTCCTTTAAGTAAAGAATATAAGATTCATACAGTGTTTCATGTCATCTTAACTCAAAATAAGGATTTCCCGGATCTTAGCTACATTTACTACAATAAGAACTGAATGGAGAATCTCTTTGAGCTGTTCTAAACAAGTTCTCATCTGTTTACAGTCATTTTCTCTGAATTATCCATGTTTTCATGTAGTTTCCTATATTCTGCCTTCTGTTCCAAGTATAAGCTTTTTCCACTTTATCAAACAACTTCCTACACACTGTTATGAACTGAGGCAGCTTGGGAACATTGTCTCTCAACTGTGTTACAGAGTGTAGTACTACATTTCAGTGAAGTGTATGGCTTTCCAAAGCTGCCGAAAGTGTTTCTTTCTCTATTTCAATGGTATTCTGCCTTGTATAACACACATTTACCACTCTAGTCTCCTTTAAGTAAAGAATATAGGATTCATAGAGTGTTTCAAGTCATCTTAACTTGAATTAAGGATTTCCCGGATCTTAGCTACCTTTTCTACACTAAGAAATGATTTGGAGAATCTCTTTCAGCTGTTCTAAACAAGTTATCTGTTTACAGTCATTTTCTCTGAATTATCCATGTTTTCATGTAGTTTCCTATATTCTGCCTTCTGGACCAAGTATAAGCTTTGCCCACTTTATCAAACAACTTCCTACACACTGTTATGAACTGAGGCAGCTCGGGAACATTGTCAATCAAGTGTGTTACAGAGTGTTGTACTATATTTTAGTGAAGTGTAAGGCTTTCCAAAGCTGCCAAAAGTGTTTCTTTCTCTATTTCAATGGTATTCTGCCTTGGATAACACACATTTACCACTCTAGTCTCCTTTAAGTAAAGAATATAGGATTCATACAGTGTTTCATGTGATCCTAACTCGAATTAAGGATTTCCCGGATCTTAGCTACCTTTACTACACTAAGAACTGACTGGAGAATCTCTTTGAGCTGTTCTAAACAAGTTCTCATCTGTTTACAGTCATTTTCTCTGAATTATCCATGTTTTCATGTAGTTTCCTATATTCTGCCTTCTGGACCAAGTATAAGCTTTGCCCACTTTATCAAACAACTTCCTACACACTGTTATGAACTGAGGCAGCTCGGGAACATTGTCTCTCAACTGTGTTATAGAGTGTAGTACTACATTTCAGTGAAGTGTAAGGCTTTCCAAAGCTTCCAAACGTGTTTCTTTCTCTATTTCAATGGTATTCTGCCTTGTAAAACACACATTTACCACTCAAGTGTCCTTGAAGTAAAGAATATAGGATTCCTACAGTGTTTCAAGTCATCTTAACTGAAATTAAGGATTTCCCGGATCTTAGCTACCTTTTCTACACTAAGAACTGATTTGGAGAATCTCTTTCAGCATTTCTAAACAAGTTCTCATCTGTTTCTAGTCATTTTCTCTGAATTATCCATGTTTTCATGTAGTTTCCTATATTCTGCCTTCTGGTCCAAGTATAAGCTTTGCCCACTTTATCAAACAACTTCCTACACACTGTTATGAACTGAGGCAGCTCGGGAACATTGTCTGTCAACTGTGTTATAGAGTGTAGTACTACATTTCAGTGAAGTGTAATGCTTTCCAAAGCTGCCAAACGTGTTTAATTCTCTATTTCAATGGTATTCTACCTTGTATAACACACATTTAGCACTCTAGTCTACTTTAAGTAAAGAATATAGGATTCATACAGTGTTTCATGTGATCTTAACTCGAATTAAGGATTTCCCGGATCTTAGCTACCTTTACTACACTAAGAACTGACTGGAGAATCTCTTTGAGCTGTTCTAAACAAGTTCTCATCTGTTTACAGTCATTTTCACTGAATTATTCATGTTTTCATGTAGTTTCCTATATTCTGCCTTCTGGCCCAAGTATAAGCTTTGCCCACTTTATCAAACAACTTCCTACACAATGTTAAGTACTGAGGCAGGTATTGAACATTGTCTCTCAACTGTGTTATAGAGTGTAGTACTACATTTCAGTGAAGTGTAAGGCTTTCCAAAGCTGCCGAACGTGTTTCTTTCTCTATTTCAATGGTATTCTGCCTTGTATAACACACATTTACCACTCTAGTCTCCTTTAAGTAAACAATATAGGATTCATACAGTGTTTCATGTGATCTTAACTGGAATTAAGGATTTTCCTTCTCTTAGCTACCTTTTCTACACTAAGAACTGACTTGGAGATTCTCTTTCAGCTGTTCTAAACAAGTTCTCATCTGTTTACAGTCATTTTCACTGAATTATTCATGTTTTCATGTAGTTTCCTATATTCTGCCTTCTGGCCCAAGTATAAGCTTTGCCCACTTTATCAAACAACTTCCTACACACTGTTATGAACTGAGCGAGCTAGGGAACATTGTCTCTCAACTGTGATATATAAAGTGTAGTACTACATTTCAGTGAAGTGTAAGGCTTTCCAAAGCTGCCGAACGTGTTTCTTTCTCTATTTCAATGGTATTCTGCCTTGTATAACACACATTTACCACTCTAGTCTCCTTTAAGTAAAGAATATAGGATTCATACAGTGTTTCATGTGATCTTAACTCGAATTAAGGATTTCCCTTATCTTACCTACCTTTTCTACAATAAGAACTGACTTGGAGATTCTCTTTCAGCTGTTCTAGACAAGTTCTCATCTGTTTACAGTCATTTTCACTGAATTAATCATGTTTTCATGTAGTTTCCTATATTCTGACTTCTGGTCCAAGTATAAGCTTTGCCCACTTTATCAAACAACTTCCTACACACTGTTAAGTACTGAGGCAGCTATTGAACATTGTCTCTCAACTCAGTTATAGAGTGTAGTACTACATTTCAGTGAAGTGTAAGGCTTTCCAAAGCTGCCGAACGTGTTTCTTTCTCTATTTCAATGGTATTCTGCCTTGTATAACACACATTTACCACTCTAGTCTCCTTTAAGTAAAGAATATAGGATTCATACAGTGTTTCTTGTGATCTTAACTGGAATTAAGGATTTTCCTTCTCTTAGCTACCTTTTCTACACTAAGAACTGACTTGGAGATTCTATTTCAGCTGTTCTAAACCAGTTCTCATCTGTTTACAGTCATTTTCACTGAATTATTCATGTTTTCATGTAGTTTCCTATATTCTGCCTTCTGGCCCAAGTATACGCTTTGCACTCTTTATCAAACAACTTCCTACACACTGTTATGAACTGAGGCAGCTCGGGAACATTGTCTCTCAACTCTGTTATAGAGTGTAGTACTACATTTCAGTGAAGTGTAAGGCTTTCCAAAGCTGCCGAACGTGTTTCTTTCTCTATTTCAATGGTATTCTGCCTTGTATAACACACATTTACCACTCTAGTCTCCTTTAAGTAAACAATATAGGATTCATACAGTGTTTCATGTGATCTTAACTGGAATTAAGGATTTTCCTTCTCTTAGCTACCTTTTCTACACTAAGAACTGACTTGGAGATTCTCTTTCAGCTGTTCTAAACAAGTTCTCATCTGTTTACAGTCATTTTCACTGAATTATTCATGTTTTCATGTAGTTTCCTATATTCTGCCTTCTGGCCCAAGTATAAGCTTTTCCCACTTTATCAAACAACTTCCTACACACTGTTATGAACTGAGGCAGCTCGGGAACATTGTCGCTCAACTGTGTTATAGAGTGTAGTACTACATTTCAGTGAAGTGTAAGGCTTTCCAAAGCTGCCGAACGTGTTTTTTTATTTCAATGGTATTCTGCCTTGTATAACACACATTTACCACTCTAGTCTCCTTTAAGTAAACAATATAGGATTCATACAGTGTTTCATGTGATCTTAACTGGAATTAAGGATTTTCCTTCTCTTAGCTACCTTTTCTACACTAAGAACTGACTTGGAGATTCTCTTTCAGCTGTTCTAAACAAGTTCTCATCTGTTTACAGTCATTTTCACTGAATTATTCATGTTTTCATGTAGTTTCCTATATTCTGCCTTCTGGCCCAAGTATAAGCTTTGCCCACTTTATCAAACAACTTCCTACACACTGTTATGAACTGAGCGAGCTAGGGAACATTGTCTCTCAACTGTGATATATAAAGTGTAGTACTACATTTCAGTGAAGTGTAAGGCTTTCCAAAGCTGCCGAACGAGTTTCTTTCTCTATTTCAATGGTATTCTGCCTTGTAAAACACACATTTACCACTCCAGTCTCCTTTTAGTAAAGAATATAGGATTCATACAGTGTTTCAAGTCATCTTAACTTGAATTAAGGATTTCCCGGATCTTAGCTACCTTTTCTACACTAAGAACTGATTTGGAGAATCTCTTTCAGCTGTTCTAAACAATCTCTCATCTGTTTCCAGTCATTTTCTCTGAATTATCCATGTTTTCATGTAGTTTCCTATATTCTGCCTTCTGGTCCAAGTATAAGCTTTGCCCACTTTATCAAACAACTTCCTACACACTGTTATGAACTGAGGCAGCTCGGGAACATTGTCTCTCAACTGTGTTATAGAGTGTAGTACTACATTTCAGTGAAGTGTAATGCTTTCCAAATATGTCGAATGTGTTTCTTTCTCTATTTCATTGGCATTCTGCCCTGTATAACACACATTTACCACTCTATTCTCCCTTAAGTAAAGAATATAGGATTCATACAGTGTTTCATGTCATCTTAACTCGAATTAAGGATTTCCTGGATCTTAGCTACCTTTACTACACTAAGAACTGATTGGAGAATCTCTTTGAGCTGTTCTAAACAAGTTCTCATCTGTTTACAGTCATTTTCTCTGAATTATCCATGTTTTCATGTAGTTTCCTATATTCTGCCTTCTGGTCCAAGTATAAGCTTTGCCCACTTTATCAAACAACTTCCTACACACTGTTATGAACTGAGGCAGCTTGGGAACATTGTCTCTCAACTGTGTTATAGAGTGTAGTATTACATTTCAGTGAAGTGTAAGGCTTTCCAAAGCTGCCGAACGTGTTTCTTTCTCTATTTCAGTGGTATTCTGCCTTGTATAACACACATTTACCACTCTAGTCTCCTTCAAGTAAAGAATATAGGATTCATACAGTGTTTCATGTGATCTTAACTCGAATTAAGGATTTCCCGGATCTTAGCTACCTTTACTACGCTAAGAACTGACTGGAGAATCTCTTTGAGCTGTTCTAAACAAGTTCTCATCTGTTTACAGTCATTTTCTCTGAATTATCCATGTTTTCATGTAGTTTCCTATATTCTGCCTTCTGGTCTAAGTATAAGCTTTGCCCACTTTCTCAAACAACTTCCTACACACTGTTATGAACTGAGGCAGCTCAGGAACATTGTCTCTCAACTGTGTTATAGAGTGTAGTATTACATTTCAGTGAAGTGTAAGGCTTTCCAAAGCTGCCGAACATGTTTCTTTCTCTATTTCGATGGTATTCTGCCTTGTATAACACACATTTAGCACTCTAGTCTCCTTTAAGTAAAGAATATAGGATTCATACAGTGTTTTATGTCATCTTAACTCGAATTAAGGATTTCCCGGATCTTAGCTACCTTTACTATGCTGAGAACTGACCGGAGAATCTCTTTGAGCTGTTCTAAACAAGTTCTCATATGTTTACAGTCATTTTCTCTGAATTATCCATGTTTTCATGTAGTTTCCTATATTCTGCCTTCTGGTCCAAGTATAAGCTTTGCCCACTTTATCAAACAACTTCCTACACACTGTTATGAACTGAGGCAGCTCGGGAACATTGTCTCTCAACTGTGTTACAGAGTGTAGTACTATATTTCAGTGAAGTGTAAGGGTTTCCAAAGCTGCCGAAGGAGTTTCTTTCTCTATTTCAATGGTATTCTGCCTTGTAAAACACACATTTACCACTCCAGTCTCCTTTTAGTAAAGAATATAGGATTCATACAGTGTTTCAAGTCATCTTAACTTGAATTAAGGATTTCCCGGATCTTAGCTACCTTTTCTACACTAAGAACTGATTTGGAGAATCTCTTTCAGCTGTTCTAAACAATCTCTCATCTGTTTCCAGTCATTTTATCTGAATTATCCATGTTTTCATGTAGTTTCCTATATTCTGCCTTCTGGTCCAAGTATAAGCTTTGCCCACTTTATCAAACAACTTCCTACACACTGTTATGAACTGAGGCAGCTCGGGAACATTGTCTCTCAACTGTGTTATAGAGTGTAGTACTACATTTCAGTGAAGTGTAAGGCTTTCCAAAGCTGCCGAACGTGTTTCTTTCTCTATTTCAATGGTATTCTGCCTTGTATAACACACATTTACCACTCTAGTCTCCTTTAAGTAAAGAATATAGGATTCATAGAGTGTTTCAAGTCATCTTAACTTGAATTAAGGATTTCCCGGATCTTAGGTACCTTTTCTACACTAAGAACTGATTTGGAGAATCTCTTTCAGCTGTTCTAAACAAGTTCTCATCTGTTTCCAGTCATTTTCTCTGAATTATCCATGTTTTCATGTAGTTTCCTATATTCTGCCTTCTGGTCCAAGTATAAGCTTTGCCCACGTTATCAAACAACTTCATACACACTGTTATGAACTGAGGCAGCTCGGGAACATTGTCTCTCAACTGTGTTATAGAGTGTAGTACTACATTTCAGTGAAGTGTAAGGCTTTCCAAAGCTGCCGAACGTGTTTCTTTCTCTATTTCAATGGTATTCTGCCTTTTATAACACACATTTACCACTCTAGTCTCCTTTAAGTAAAGAATATAGGAATCATAGAGTGTTTCAAGTCATCTTAACTTGAATTAAGGATTTCCCGGATCTTAGCTACCTTTTCTACACTAAGAACTGATTTGGAGTATCTCTTTCAGCTGTTCTAAACAAGTTCTCATCTGTTTCCAGTCATTTTCTCTGAATTATCCATGTTTTCATGTAGTTTCCTATATTCTGCCTTCTGGTCCAAGTATAAGCTTTGCCCACGTTATCAAACAACTTCCTACACACTGTTATGAACTGAGGTAGCTCGGGAACATTGTCTCTCAACTGTGTTATAGAGTGTAGTACTACATTTCAGTGAAGTGTAAGGCTTTCCAAAGATGCCAAATGTGTTTCTTTCTCTATTTCAATGGCATTCTGCCTTGCATAACACACATTTACCACTCTATTCTCCTTTCAGTAAAGAATATAGGATTCATACAGTGTTTCATGTCATCTTAACTCGAATTAAGGATTTCCCGGATCTTAGCTACGTTTACTACACTAAGAACTGATTGGAGAATCTCTTTGAGCTGTTCTAAACAAGTTCTCATCTGTTTACAGTCATTTTCTCTGAATTATCCATGTTTTCATGTAGTTTCCTATATTCTGCCTTCTGGTCCAAGTATAAGCTTTGCCCATTTTATCAAACAACTTCCTACACACTGTTATGAACTGAGGCAGCTCGGGAACATTGTCTCTCAACTGTGTTATAGAGTGTAGTATTACATTTCAGTGAAGTGTAAGGCTTTCCAAAAGCTGCCCAACGTGTTTCTTTCTCTATTTCAATGGTATTCTGCCTTGTATAACACACATTTACCACTCTAGTCTCCTTCAAGTAAAGAATATAGGATTCATACAGTGTTTCATGTGATCTTAACTCGAATTAAGGATTTCCCGGATCTTAGCTACCTTTACTACGCTAAGAACTAACTGGAGAATCTCTTTGAGGTGTTCTAAACAAGTTCTCATCTGTTTACAGTCATTTTCTCTGAATTATCCATGTTTTCATGTAGTTTCCTATATTCTGCCTTCTGGTCCAAGTATAAGCTTTGCCCACTTTATCAAACAACTTCCTACACACTGTTATGAACTGAGGCAGCTCGGGAACATTGTCTCTCAACTGTGTTATAGAGTGTAGTACTACATTTCAGTGAAGTGTAAGGCTTTCCAAAGCTGCCAAACGTGTGTCTTTCTCTATTTAAATGGTATTGTGCCTTGTATAACGCACATTTACCACTCTATTCTCCTTTAAGTAAAGAATATAGGATTCATACAGTGTTTCATGTGATCTTAACTCGAATTAAGGATTTCCCGGATCTTAGCTACCTTTACTACACTAAGAACTGACTGGAGAATCTCTTTGAGCTGTTCTAAACAAGTTCTCATCTGTTTACAGTCATTTTCTCTGAATTATCCATGTTTTCATGCAGTTTCCTATATTCTGCCTTCTGGTCCAAGTATAAGCTTTGCCCACTTTATCAAACAACTTCCTACACACTGTTATGAACTGAGGCAGCTCGTGAACATTGTCTCTCAACTGTGTTACAGAGTGTAGTACTACATTTCAGTGAAGTGTAAGGCTTTCCAAAGCTGCCGAACGTGTTTCTTTCTCGATTTTAATGGTATTCTGCCTTGTAAAACACACATTTACCACTCCAGTCTCCTTTAAGTAAAGAATATAGGATTCATACAGTGTTTCAAGTCATCTTAACTTGAATTAAGGATTTCCCGGATCTTAGCTACCTTTTCTACACTAAGAACTGATTTGGAGAATCTTTTTCAGCTGTTCTAAACAATCTCTCATCTGTTTCCAGTCATTTTCTCTGAATTATCCATGTTTTCATGTAGTTTCCTATATTCTGCCTTCTGGTCCAAGTATAAGCTTTGCCCACTTTATCAAACAACTTCCTACACACTGTTATGAACTGAGGCAGCTCGGGAACATTGTCTCTCAACTGTGTTATAGAGTGTAGTACTACATTTCAGTGAAGTGTAAGGCTTTCCAAAGCTGACGAACGTGTTTCTTTCTCTATTTCAGTGGTATTCTGCCTTGTATAACACACATTTACCACTCTAGTCTCCTTCAAGTAAAGAATATAGGATTCATACAGTGTTTCATGTGATCTTAACTCGAATTAAGGATTTCCCGGATCTTAGCTACCTTTACTACGCTAAGAACTGACTGGAGAATCTCTTTGAGCTGTTCTAAACAAGTTCTCATCTGTTTACAGTCATTTTCTCTGAATTATCCATGTTTTCATGTAGTTTCCTATATTCTGCCTTCTGGTCCAAGTATAAGCTTTGCCCACTTTATCAAACAACTTCCTACACACTGTTATGAACTGAGGCAGCTCAGGAACATTGTCTCTCAACTGTGTTATAGAGTTTAGTATTACATTTCAGTGAAGTGTAAGGCTTTCCAAAGCTGCCGAACAAGTTTCTTTCTCTATTTCGATGGTATTCTGCCTTGTATAACACACATTTAGCACTCTAGTCTCCTTTAAGTAAAGAATATAGGATTCATACAGTGTTTTATGTCATCTTAACTCGAATTAAGGATTTCCCGGATCTTAGCTACCTTTACTATGCTGAGAACTGAGCGGAGAATCTCTTTGAGCTGTTCTAAACAAGTTCTCATATGTTTACAGTCATTTTCTCTGAATTATCCATGTTTTCATGTAGTTTCCTATATTCTGCCTTCTGGTCCAAGTATAAGCTTTGCCCACTTTATCAAACAACTTCCTACACACTGTTATGAACTGAGGCAGCTCGGGAACATTGTCTCTCAACTGTGTTATAGAGTGTAGTACTACATTTCTGTGAAGTGTAAGGCTTTCTAAAGCTGCCGAAAGTGTTTCTTTCTCTATTTCAATGGTATTCTGCCTTGTATAACACACATTTACCACTCTAGTCTCCTTTAAGTAAAGAATATAGTATTCATCGAGTGTTTCAAGTCATCTTAACTTGAATTAAGGATTTCCCGGATCTTAGCTACCTTTTCTACACTAAGAACTGATTTGGAGAATCTCTTTCAGTGTTCTAAACAAGTTCTCATCTGTTTCCTGTCATTTTCTCTGAATTATCCATGTTTTCATGTAGTTTCCTATATTCTGCCTTCTGGTCCTAGTATAAGCTTTGCCCACTTTATCAAACAACTTCCTACACACTGTTATGAACTGAGGCAGCTCGGGAACATTGTCTCTCAACTGTGTTATAGTGTGTAGTACTACATTTCAGTGAAGTGTAAGGCTTTCCAAAGCTGCCGAACGTGTTTCTTTCTCTATTTCAATGGTATTCTGCCTTGTATAACACACATTTACCACTCTAGTCTCCTTTAAGTAAGGAATATAGGATTCATACAGTGTTTCATGTCATCTTAACTCGAATTAAGGATTTCCCGGATCTTAGGTACCTTTACTACACTAAGAACTGATTAGAGAATCTCTTTGAGCTGTTCTAAACAAGTTCTCATCTGTTTACAGTCATTTTCTCTGAATTATCCATGTTTTCATGTAGTTTCCTATATTCTGCCTTCTGGTCCAAGTATAAGCTTTGCCCACTTTATCAAACAACTTCCTACACACTGTTATGAATTGAGGCTGCTCGGGAACATTGTCCCTCAACTGTGTTATAGAGTGTAGTATTACATTTCAGTGAAGTGTAAGGCTTTCCAAAGCTGCCGAACGTGTTTCTTTCTTTATTTCAGTGGTATTCTGCCTTGTATAACACACATTTACCACTCCAGTCTCCTTTAAGTAAAGAATATAGGATTCATACAGTGTTTCATGTGATCTTAACTTGAATTAAGGATTTCCCGGATCTCAGCTACCTTTTCTACACTAAGAACTGACTTGGAGAATCTCTTTGAGCTGTTCTAAACAAGTTCTCATCTGTTTACAGTCATTTTCTCTGAATTATCCATGTTTTCATGTAGTTTCCTATATTCTGCCTTCTGGTCCAAGTATAAGCTTTGCCCACTTTATCAAACAACTTCCTACACACTGTTATGAAGTGAGGCAGCTCGGGAACATTGTCTCTCAACTGTGTTATAGAGTGTAGTACTACATTTCAGTGAAGTGTAATGCTTTCCAAAGATGTCGAATGTGTTTCTTTCTCTATTTCAATGGCATTCTGCCTTGTATAACACACATTTACCACTCTATTCTCCTTTAAGTAAAGAATATAGGAATCATACAGTGTTTCATGTCATCTTAACTCGAATTAAGGATTTCCTGGATCTTAGGTACCTTTACTACACTAAGAACTGATTGGAGAATCTCTTTGAGCTGTTCTAAACAAGTTCTCATCTGTTTACAGTCATTTTCTCTGAATTATCCATGTTTTCATGTAGTTTCCTATATTCTGCCTTCTGGTCCAAGTATAAGCTTTGCCGACTTTATCAAACAACTTCCTACACACTGTTATGAACTGAGGCAGCTCGGGAACATTGTCTCTCAACTGTGTTATAGAGTGTAGTATTACATTTCAGTGAAGTGTAAGGCTTTCCAAAGCTGCCGAACGTGTTTCTTTCTCTATTTCAGTGGTATTCTGCCTTGTATAACACACATTTACCACTCTAGTCTCCTTCAAGTAAAGAATATAGGATTCATACAGTGTTTCATGTGATCTTAACTCGAATTAAGGATTTCCCGGATCTTAGCTACCTTTACTACGCTAAGAACTGACTGGAGAATCTCTTTGAGCTGTTCTAAACAAGTTCTCATCTGTTTACAGTCATTTTCTCTGAATTATCCATGTTTTCATGTAGTTTCCTATATTCTGCCTTCTGGTCCAAGTATAAGCTTTGCCCACTTTATCAAACAACTTCCTACACACTGTTATGAACTGAGGCAGCTCGGGAACATTGTCTCTCAACTGTGTTATAGAGTGTAGTATTACATTTCAGTGAAGTGTAAGGCTTTCCAAAGCTGCCGAACGTGTTTCTTTCTCTATTTCAGTGGTATTCTGCCTTGTATAACACACATTTACCACTCTAGTCTCCTTCAAGTAAAGAATATAGGATTCATACAGTGTTTCATGTGATCTTAACTCGAATTAAGGATTTCCCGGATCTTAGCTACCTTTACTACGCTAAGAACTGACTGGAGAATCTCTTTGAGCTGTTCTAAAGAAGTTCTCATCTGTTTACAGTCGTTTTCTCTGAATTATCCATGTTTTCATGTAGTTTCCTATATTCTGCCTTCTGGTCCAAGTATAAGCTTTGCCCACTTTATCAAACAATTTCCTACACACTGTTATGAACTGAGGCAGCTCGGGAACATTGTCTCTCAAGTGTGTTACAGAGTGTTGTACTATATTTTAGTGAAGTGTAAGGCTTTCCAAAGCTTCCGAAAGTGTTTCTTTCTCTATTTCAATGGTATTCTGCCTTGTATAACACACATTTACCACTCTAGTCTCCTTTAAGTAAAGAATATAGGATTCATACAGTGTTTCATGTGATCCTAACTCGAATTAAGGATTTCCCGGATCTTAGCTACCTTTACTACACTAAGAACTGACTGGAGAATCTCTTTGAGCTGTTCTAAACAAGTTCTCATCTGTTTCCAGTCATTTTCTCTGAATTATCCATGTTTTCATGTAGTTTCCTATATTCTGCCTTCTGGACCAAGTATAAGCTTTGCCCACTTTATCAAACAACTTCCTACACACTGTTATGAACTGAGGCAGCTCGGGAACATTGTCTCTCAACTGTGTTATAGAGTGTAGTACTACATTTCAGTGAAGTGTAAGGCTTTCCAAAGCTGCCAAACGTGTTAAATTCTCTATTTCAATGGTATTCTACCTTGTATAACACACATTTAGCACTCTAGTCTCCTTTAAGTAAAGAATATAAGATTCATACAGTGTTTCATGTCATCTTAACTCAAAATAAGGATTTCCCGGATCTTAGCTACATTTACTACAATAAGAACTGAATGGAGAATCTCTTTGAGCTGTTCTAAACAAGTTCTCATCTGTTTACAGTCATTTTCTCTGAATTATCCATGTTTTCATGTAGTTTCCTATATTCTGCCTTCTGTTCCAAGTATAAGCTTTTTCCACTTTATCAAACAACTTCCTACACACTGTTATGAACTGAGGCAGCTTGGGAACATTGTCTCTCAACTGTGTTACAGAGTGTAGTACTACATTTCAGTGAAGTGTATGGCTTTCCAAAGCTGCCGAAAGTGTTTCTTTCTCTATTTCAATGGTATTCTGCCTTGTATAACACACATTTACCACTCTAGTCTCCTTTAAGTAAAGAATATAGGATTCATAGAGTGTTTCAAGTCATCTTAACTTGAATTAAGGATTTCCCGGATCTTAGCTACCTTTTCTACACTAAGAAATGATTTGGAGAATCTCTTTCAGCTGTTCTAAACAAGTTATCTGTTTACAGTCATTTTCTCTGAATTATCCATGTTTTCATGTAGTTTCCTATATTCTGCCTTCTGGACCAAGTATAAGATTTGCCCACTTTATCAAACAACTTCCTACACACTGTTATGAACTGAGGCAGCTCGGGAACATTGTCAATCAAGTGTGTTACAGAGTGTTGTACTATATTTTAGTGAAGTGTAAGGCTTTCCAAAGCTGCCAAAAGTGTTTCTTTCTCTATTTCAATGGTATTCTGCCTTGGATAACACACATTTACCACTCTAGTCTCCTTTAAGTAAAGAATATAGGATTCATACAGTGTTTCATGTGATCCTAACTCGAATTAAGGATTTCCCGGATCTTAGCTACCTTTACTACACTAAGAACTGACTGGAGAATCTCTTTGAGCTGTTCTAAACAAGTTCTCATCTGTTTACAGTCATTTTCTCTGAATTATCCATGTTTTCATGTAGTTTCCTATATTCTGCCTTCTGGACCAAGTATAAGCTTTGCCCACTTTATCAAACAACTTCCTACACACTGTTATGAACTGAGGCAGCTCGGGAACATTGTCTCTCAACTGTGTTATAGAGTGTAGTACTACATTTCAGTGAAGTGTAAGGCTTTCCAAAGCTTCCAAACGTGTTTCTTTCTCTATTTCAATGGTATTCTGCCTTGTAAAACACACATTTACCACTCAAGTGTCCTTGAAGTAAAGAATATAGGATTCCTACAGTGTTTCAAGTCATCTTAACTGAAATTAAGGATTTCCCGGATCTTAGCTACCTTTTCTACACTAAGAACTGATTTGGAGAATCTCTTTCAGCATTTCTAAACAAGTTCTCATCTGTTTCTAGTCATTTTCTCTGAATTATCCATGTTTTCATGTAGTTTCCTATATTCTGCCTTCTGGTCCAAGTATAAGCTTTGCCCACTTTATCAAACAACTTCCTACACACTGTTATGAACTGAGGCAGCTCGGGAACATTGTCTGTCAACTGTGTTATAGAGTGTAGTACTACATTTCAGTGAAGTGTAATGCTTTCCAAAGCTGCCAAACGTGTTTAATTCTCTATTTCAATGGTATTCTACCTTGTATAACACACATTTAGCACTCTAGTCTACTTTAAGTAAAGAATATAGGATTCATACAGTGTTTCATGTGATCTTAACTCGAATTAAGGATTTCCCGGATCTTAGCTACCTTTACTACACTAAGAACTGACTGGAGAATCTCTTTGAGCTGTTCTAAACAAGTTCTCATCTGTTTACAGTCATTTTCACTGAATTATTCATGTTTTCATGTAGTTTCCTATATTCTGCCTTCTGGCCCAAGTATAAGCTTTGCCCACTTTATCAAACAACTTCCTACACACTGTTATGAACTGAGCGAGCTAGGGAACATTGTCTCTCAACTGTGATATATAAAGTGTAGTACTACATTTCAGTGAAGTGTAAGGCTTTCCAAAGCTGCTGAACGTGTTTCTTTCTCTATTTCAATGGTATTCTGCCTTGTATAACACACATTTACCACTCTAGTCTCCTTTAAGTAAAGAATATAGGATTCATACAGTGTTTCATGTGATCTTAACTGGAATTAAGGATTTCCCTTATCTTAGCTACCTTTTCTACAATAAGAACTGACTTGGAGATTCTCTTTCAGCTGTTCTAGACAAGTTCTCATCTGTTTACAGTCATTTTCAGTGAATTAATCATGTTTTCATGTAGTTTCCTATATTCTGACTTCTGGTCCAAGTATAAGCTTTGCCCACTTTATCAAACAACTTCCTACACACTGTTAAGTACTGAGGCAGCTATTGAACATTGTCTCTCAACTGTGTTATAGAGTGTAGTACTACATTTCAGTGAAGTGTAAGGCTTTCCAAAGCTGCCGAACGTGTTTCTTTCTCTATTTCAATGGTATTCTGCCTTGTATAACACACATTTACCACTCTAGTCTCCTTTAAGTAAAGAATATAGGATTCATACAGTGTTTCATGTGATCTTAACTCGAATTAAGGATTTCCCGGATCTTAGCTACCTTTTCTACACTAAGAAATGATTTGGAGAATCTCTTTCAGCTGTTCTAAACAAGTTATCTGTTTACAGTCATTTTCTCTGAATTATCCATGTTTTCATGTAGTTTCCTATATTCTGCCTTCTGGACCAAGTATAAGCTTTGCCCACTTTATCAAACAACTTCCTACACACTGTTAAGTACTGAGGCAGCTATTCAACATTGTCTCTCAACTCAGTTATAGAGTGTAGTACTACATTTCAGTGAAGTGTAAGGCTTTCCAAAGCTGCCGAACGTGTTTCTTTCTCTATTTCAATGGTATTCTGCCTTGTATAACACACATTTACCACTCTAGTCTCCTTTAAGTAAAGAATATAGGATTCATACAGTGTTTCTTGTGATCTTAACTGGAATTAAGGATTTTCCTTCTCTTAGCTACCTTTTCTACACTAAGAACTGACTTGGAGATTCTCTTTCAGCTGTTCTAAACAAGTTCTCATCTGTTTACAGTCATTTTCACTGAATTATTCATGTTTTCATGTAGTTTCCTATATTCTGCCTTCTGGCCCAAGTATAAGCTTTGCCCACTTTATCAAACAACTTCCTACACAATGTTAAGTACTGAGGCAGGTATTGAACATTGTCTCTCAACTGTGTTATAGAGTGTAGTACTACATTTCAGTGAAGTGTAAGGCTTTCCAAAGCTGCCGAACGTGTTTCTTTCTCTATTTCAATGGTATTCTGCCTTGTATAACACACATTTACCACTCTAGTCTCCTTTAAGTAAAGAATATAGGATTCATACAGTGTTTCATGTGATCTTCACTGGAATTAAGTATTTCCCTTATCTTACCTACCTTTTCTACACTAAGAACTGACTTGGAGATTCTCTTTCAGCTGTTCTAAACAAGTTCTCATCTGTTTACAGTCATTTTCACTGAATTATTCATGTTTTCATGTAGTTTCCTATATTCTGCCTTCTGGCCCAAGTATAAGCTTTGCCCACTTTATCAAACAACTTCCTACACACTGTTATGAACTGAGGCAGCTCGGGAACATTGTCTCTCAACTCTGTTATAGAGTGTAGTACTACATTTCAGTGAAGTGTAAGGCTTTCCAAAGCTGCCGAACGTGTTTCTTTCTCTATTTCAATGGTATTCTGCCTTGTATAACACACATTTACCACTCTAGTCTCCTTTAAGTAAAGAATATAGGATTCATACAGTGTTTCTTGTGATCTTAACTGGAATTAAGGATTTTCCTTCTCTTAGCTACCTTTTCTACACTAAGAACTGACTTGGAGATTCTATTTCAGCTGTTCTAAACCAGTTCTCATCTGTTTACAGTCATTTTCACTGAATTATTCATGTTTTCATGTAGTTTCCTATATTCTGCCTTCTGGCCCAAGTATACGCTTTGCACTCTTTATCAAACAACTTCCTACACACTGTTATGAACTGAGGCAGCTCGGGAACATTGTCTCTCAACTCTGTTATAGAGTGTAGTACTACATTTCAGTGAAGTGTAAGGCTTTCCAAAGCTGCCGAACGTGTTTCTTTCTCTATTTCAATGGTATTCTGCCTTGTATAACACACATTTACCACTCTAGTCTCCTTTAAGTAAACAATATAGGATTCATACAGTGTTTCATGTGATCTTAACTGGAATTAAGGATTTTCCTTCTCTTAGCTACCTTTTCTACACTAAGAACTGACTTGGAGATTCTCTTTCAGCTGTTCTAAACAAGTTCTCATCTGTTTACAGTCATTTTCACTGAATTATTCATGTTTTCATGTAGTTTCCTATATTCTGCCTTCTGGCCCAAGTATAAGCTTTTCCCACTTTATCAAACAACTTCCTACACACTGTTATGAACTGAGGCAGCTCGGGAACATTGTCTCTCAACTGTGTTATAGAGTGTAGTACTACATTTCAGTGAAGTGTAAGGCTTTCCAAAGCTGCCGAACGTGTTTTTTTATTTCAATGGTATTCTGCCTTGTATAACACACATTTACCACTCTAGTCTCCTTTAAGTAAACAATATAGGATTCATACAGTGTTTCATGTGATCTTAACTGGAATTAAGGATTTTCCTTCTCTTAGCTACCTTTTCTACACTAAGAACTGACTTGGAGATTCTCTTTCAGCTGTTCTAAACAAGTTCTCATCTGTTTACAGTCATTTTCACTGAATTATTCATGTTTTCATGTAGTTTCCTATATTCTGCCTTCTGGCCCAAGTATAAGCTTTGCCCACTTTATCAAACAACTTCCTACACACTGTTATGAACTGAGCGAGCTAGGGAACATTGTCTCTCAACTGTGATATATAAAGTGTAGTACTACATTTCAGTGAAGTGTAAGGCTTTCCAAAGCTGCTGAACGTGTTTCTTTCTCTATTTCAATGGTATTCTGCCTTGTATAACACACATTTACCACTCTAGTCTCCTTTAAGTAAAGAATATAGGATTCATACAGTGTTTCATGTGATCTTAACTGGAATTAAGGATTTCCCTTATCTTAGCTACCTTTTCTACAATAAGAACTGACTTGGAGATTCTCTTTCAGCTGTTCTAGACAAGTTCTCATCTGTTTACAGTCATTTTCACTGAATTAATCATGTTTTCATGTAGTTTCCTATATTCTGACTTCTGGTCCAAGTATAAGCTTTGCCCACTTTATCAAACAACTTCCTACACACTGTTAAGTACTGAGGCAGCTATTGAACATTGTCTCTCAACTCAGTTATAGAGTGTAGTACTACATTTCAGTGAAGTGTAAGGCTTTCCAAAGCTGCCGAACGTGTTTCTTTCTCTATTTCAATGGTATTCTGCCTTGTATAACACACATTTACCACTCTAGTCTCCTTTAAGTAAAGAATATAGGATTCATACAGTGTTTCTTGTGATCTTAACTGGAATTAAGGATTTTCCTTCTCTTAGCTACCTTTTCTACACTAAGAACTGACTTGGAGATTCTCTTTCAGCTGTTCTAAACAAGTTCTCATCTGTTTACAGTCATTTTCACTGAATTATTCATGTTTTCATGTAGTTTCCTATATTCTGCCTTCTGGCCCAAGTATAAGCTTTGCCCACTTTATCAAACAACTTCCTACACAATGTTAAGTACTGAGGCAGGTATTGAACATTGTCTCTCAACTGTGTTATAGAGTGTAGTACTACATTTCAGTGAAGTGTAAGGCTTTCCAAAGCTGCCGAACGTGTTTCTTTCTCTATTTCAATGGTATTCTGCCTTGTATAACACACATTTACCACTCTAGTCTCCTTTAAGTAAAGAATATAGGATTCATACAGTGTTTCATGTGATCTTCACAGGAATTAAGTATTTCCCTTATCTTACCTACCTTTTCTACACTAAGAACTGACTTGGAGATTCTCTTTCAGCTGTTCTAAACAAGTTCTCATCTGTTTACAGTCATTTTCACTGAATTATTCATGTTTTCATGTAGTTTCCTATATTCTGCCTTCTGGCCCAAGTATAAGCTTTGCCCACTTTATCAAACAACTTCCTACACACTGTTATGAACTGAGCGAGCTAGGGAACATTGTCTCTCAACTGTGATATATAAAGTGTAGTACTACATTTCAGTGAAGTGTAAGGCTTTCCAAAGCTGCCGAACGTGTTTCTTTCTCTATTTCAATGGTATTCTGCCTTGTATAACACACATTTACCACTCTAGTCTCCTTTAAGTAAAGAATATAGGATTCATACAGTGTTTCATGTGATCTTAACTCGAATTAAGGATTTCCCTTATCTTACCTACCTTTTCTACAATAAGAACTGACTTGGAGATTCTCTTTCAGCTGTTCTAGACAAGTTCTCATCTGTTTCTAGTCATTTTCTCTGAATTATCCATGTTTTCATGTAGTTTCCTATATTCTGCCTTCTGGTCCAAGTATAAGCTTTGCCCACTTTATCAAACAACTTCCTACACACTGTTATGAACTGAGGCAGCTCGGGAACATTGTCTGTCAACTGTGTTATAGAGTGTAGTACTACATTTCAGTGAAGTGTAATGCTTTCCAAAGCTGCCAAACGTGTTTAATTCTCTATTTCAATGGTATTCTACCTTGTATAACACACATTTAGCACTCTAGTCTACTTTAAGTAAAGAATATAGGATTCATACAGTGTTTCATGTGATCTTAACTCGAATTAAGGATTTCCCGGATCTTAGCTACCTTTACTACACTAAGAACTGACTGGAGAATCTCTTTGAGCTGTTCTAAACAAGTTCTCATCTGTTTACAGTCATTTTCACTGAATTATTCATGTTTTCATGTAGTTTCCTATATTCTGCCTTCTGGCCCAAGTATAAGCTTTGCCCACTTTATCAAACAACTTCCTACACACTGTTATGAACTGAGCGAGCTAGGGAACATTGTCTCTCAACTGTGATATATAAAGTGTAGTACTACATTTCAGTGAAGTGTAAGGCTTTCCAAAGCTGCTGAACGTGTTTCTTTCTCTATTTCAATGGTATTCTGCCTTGTATAACACACATTTACCACTCTAGTCTCCTTTAAGTAAAGAATATAGGATTCATACAGTGTTTCATGTGATCTTAACTGGAATTAAGGATTTCCCTTATCTTAGCTACCTTTTCTACAATAAGAACTGACTTGGAGATTCTCTTTCAGCTGTTCTAGACAAGTTCTCATCTGTTTACAGTCATTTTCAGTGAATTAATCATGTTTTCATGTAGTTTCCTATATTCTGACTTCTGGTCCAAGTATAAGCTTTGCCCACTTTATCAAACAACTTCCTACACACTGTTAAGTACTGAGGCAGCTATTGAACATTGTCTCTCAACTGTGTTATAGAGTGTAGTACTACATTTCAGTGAAGTGTAAGGCTTTCCAAAGCTGCCGAACGTGTTTCTTTCTCTATTTCAATGGTATTCTGCCTTGTATAACACACATTTACCACTCTAGTCTCCTTTAAGTAAAGAATATAGGATTCATACAGTGTTTCATGTGATCTTAACTCGAATTAAGGATTTCCCGGATCTTAGCTACCTTTTCTACACTAAGAAATGATTTGGAGAATCTCTTTCAGCTGTTCTAAACAAGTTATCTGTTTACAGTCATTTTCTCTGAATTATCCATGTTTTCATGTAGTTTCCTATATTCTGCCTTCTGGACCAAGTATAAGCTTTGCCCACTTTATCAAACAACTTCCTACACACTGTTAAGTACTGAGGCAGCTATTCAACATTGTCTCTCAACTCAGTTATAGAGTGTAGTACTACATTTCAGTGAAGTGTAAGGCTTTCCAAAGCTGCCGAACGTGTTTCTTTCTCTATTTCAATGGTATTCTGCCTTGTATAACACACATTTACCACTCTAGTCTCCTTTAAGTAAAGAATATAGGATTCATACAGTGTTTCTTGTGATCTTAACTGGAATTAAGGATTTTCCTTCTCTTAGCTACCTTTTCTACACTAAGAACTGACTTGGAGATTCTCTTTCAGCTGTTCTAAACAAGTTCTCATCTGTTTACAGTCATTTTCACTGAATTATTCATGTTTTCATGTAGTTTCCTATATTCTGCCTTCTGGCCCAAGTATAAGCTTTGCCCACTTTATCAAACAACTTCCTACACAATGTTAAGTACTGAGGCAGGTATTGAACATTGTCTCTCAACTGTGTTATAGAGTGTAGTACTACATTTCAGTGAAGTGTAAGGCTTTCCAAAGCTGCCGAACGTGTTTCTTTCTCTATTTCAATGGTATTCTGCCTTGTATAACACACATTTACCACTCTAGTCTCCTTTAAGTAAAGAATATAGGATTCATACAGTGTTTCATGTGATCTTCACTGGAATTAAGTATTTCCCTTATCTTACCTACCTTTTCTACACTAAGAACTGACTTGGAGATTCTCTTTCAGCTGTTCTAAACAAGTTCTCATCTGTTTACAGTCATTTTCACTGAATTATTCATGTTTTCATGTAGTTTCCTATATTCTGCCTTCTGGCCCAAGTATAAGCTTTGCCCACTTTATCAAACAACTTCCTACACACTGTTATGAACTGAGGCAGCTCGGGAACATTGTCTCTCAACTCTGTTATAGAGTGTAGTACTACATTTCAGTGAAGTGTAAGGCTTTCCAAAGCTGCCGAACGTGTTTCTTTCTCTATTTCAATGGTATTCTGCCTTGTATAACACACATTTACCACTCTAGTCTCCTTTAAGTAAAGAATATAGGATTCATACAGTGTTTCTTGTGATCTTAACTGGAATTAAGGATTTTCCTTCTCTTAGCTACCTTTTCTACACTAAGAACTGACTTGGAGATTCTATTTCAGCTGTTCTAAACCAGTTCTCATCTGTTTACAGTCATTTTCACTGAATTATTCATGTTTTCATGTAGTTTCCTATATTCTGCCTTCTGGCCCAAGTATACGCTTTGCACTCTTTATCAAACAACTTCCTACACACTGTTATGAACTGAGGCAGCTCGGGAACATTGTCTCTCAACTCTGTTATAGAGTGTAGTACTACATTTCAGTGAAGTGTAAGGCTTTCCAAAGCTGCCGAACGTGTTTCTTTCTCTATTTCAATGGTATTCTGCCTTGTATAACACACATTTACCACTCTAGTCTCCTTTAAGTAAACAATATAGGATTCATACAGTGTTTCATGTGATCTTAACTGGAATTAAGGATTTTCCTTCTCTTAGCTACCTTTTCTACACTAAGAACTGACTTGGAGATTCTCTTTCAGCTGTTCTAAACAAGTTCTCATCTGTTTACAGTCATTTTCACTGAATTATTCATGTTTTCATGTAGTTTCCTATATTCTGCCTTCTGGCCCAAGTATAAGCTTTTCCCACTTTATCAAACAACTTCCTACACACTGTTATGAACTGAGGCAGCTCGGGAACATTGTCTCTCAACTGTGTTATAGAGTGTAGTACTACATTTCAGTGAAGTGTAAGGCTTTCCAAAGCTGCCGAACGTGTTTTTTTATTTCAATGGTATTCTGCCTTGTATAACACACATTTACCACTCTAGTCTCCTTTAAGTAAACAATATAGGATTCATACAGTGTTTCATGTGATCTTAACTGGAATTAAGGATTTTCCTTCTCTTAGCTACCTTTTCTACACTAAGAACTGACTTGGAGATTCTCTTTCAGCTGTTCTAAACAAGTTCTCATCTGTTTACAGTCATTTTCACTGAATTATTCATGTTTTCATGTAGTTTCCTATATTCTGCCTTCTGGCCCAAGTATAAGCTTTGCCCACTTTATCAAACAACTTCCTACACACTGTTATGAACTGAGCGAGCTAGGGAACATTGTCTCTCAACTGTGATATATAAAGTGTAGTACTACATTTCAGTGAAGTGTAAGGCTTTCCAAAGCTGCTGAACGTGTTTCTTTCTCTATTTCAATGGTATTCTGCCTTGTATAACACACATTTACCACTCTAGTCTCCTTTAAGTAAAGAATATAGGATTCATACAGTGTTTCATGTGATCTTAACTGGAATTAAGGATTTCCCTTATCTTAGCTACCTTTTCTACAATAAGAACTGACTTGGAGATTCTCTTTCAGCTGTTCTAGACAAGTTCTCATCTGTTTACAGTCATTTTCACTGAATTAATCATGTTTTCATGTAGTTTCCTATATTCTGACTTCTGGTCCAAGTATAAGCTTTGCCCACTTTATCAAACAACTTCCTACACACTGTTAAGTACTGAGGCAGCTATTGAACATTGTCTCTCAACTCAGTTATAGAGTGTAGTACTACATTTCAGTGAAGTGTAAGGCTTTCCAAAGCTGCCGAACGTGTTTCTTTCTCTATTTCAATGGTATTCTGCCTTGTATAACACACATTTACCACTCTAGTCTCCTTTAAGTAAAGAATATAGGATTCATACAGTGTTTCTTGTGATCTTAACTGGAATTAAGGATTTTCCTTCTCTTAGCTACCTTTTCTACACTAAGAACTGACTTGGAGATTCTCTTTCAGCTGTTCTAAACAAGTTCTCATCTGTTTACAGTCATTTTCACTGAATTATTCATGTTTTCATGTAGTTTCCTATATTCTGCCTTCTGGCCCAAGTATAAGCTTTGCCCACTTTATCAAACAACTTCCTACACAATGTTAAGTACTGAGGCAGGTATTGAACATTGTCTCTCAACTGTGTTATAGAGTGTAGTACTACATTTCAGTGAAGTGTAAGGCTTTCCAAAGCTGCCGAACGTGTTTCTTTCTCTATTTCAATGGTATTCTGCCTTGTATAACACACATTTACCACTCTAGTCTCCTTTAAGTAAAGAATATAGGATTCATACAGTGTTTCATGTGATCTTCACAGGAATTAAGTATTTCCCTTATCTTACCTACCTTTTCTACACTAAGAACTGACTTGGAGATTCTCTTTCAGCTGTTCTAAACAAGTTCTCATCTGTTTACAGTCATTTTCACTGAATTATTCATGTTTTCATGTAGTTTCCTATATTCTGCCTTCTGGCCCAAGTATAAGCTTTGCCCACTTTATCAAACAACTTCCTACACACTGTTATGAACTGAGCGAGCTAGGGAACATTGTCTCTCAACTGTGATATATAAAGTGTAGTACTACATTTCAGTGAAGTGTAAGGCTTTCCAAAGCTGCCGAACGTGTTTCTTTCTCTATTTCAATGGTATTCTGCCTTGTATAACACACATTTACCACTCTAGTCTCCTTTAAGTAAAGAATATAGGATTCATACAGTGTTTCATGTGATCTTAACTCGAATTAAGGATTTCCCTTATCTTACCTACCTTTTCTACAATAAGAACTGACTTGGAGATTCTCTTTCAGCTGTTCTAGACAAGTTCTCATCTGTTTACAGTCATTTTCACTGAATTAATCATGTTTTCATGTAGTTTCCTATATTCTGCCTTCTGGTCCAAGTATAAGCTTTGCCCACTTTATCAAACAACTTCCTACACACTGTTATGAACTGAGGCAGCTCGGGAACATTGTCTGTCAACTGTGTTATAGAGTGTAGTACTACATTTCAGTGAAGTGTAATGCTTTCCAAAGCTGCCAAACGTGTTTAATTCTCTATTTCAATGGTATTCTACCTTGTATAACACACATTTAGCACTCTAGTCTACTTTAAGTAAAGAATATAGGATTCATACAGTGTTTCATGTGATCTTAACTCGAATTAAGGATTTCCCGGATCTTAGCTACCTTTACTACACTAAGAACTGACTGGAGAATCTCTTTGAGCTGTTCTAAACAAGTTCTCATCTGTTTACAGTCATTTTCACTGAATTATTCATGTTTTCATGTAGTTTCCTATATTCTGCCTTCTGGCCCAAGTATAAGCTTTGCCCACTTTATCAAACAACTTCCTACACACTGTTATGAACTGAGCGAGCTAGGGAACATTGTCTCTCAACTGTGATATATAAAGTGTAGTACTACATTTCAGTGAAGTGTAAGGCTTTCCAAAGCTGCTGAACGTGTTTCTTTCTCTATTTCAATGGTATTCTGCCTTGTATAACACACATTTACCACTCTAGTCTCCTTTAAGTAAAGAATATAGGATTCATACAGTGTTTCATGTGATCTTAACTGGAATTAAGGATTTCCCTTATCTTAGCTACCTTTTCTACAATAAGAACTGACTTGGAGATTCTCTTTCAGCTGTTCTAGACAAGTTCTCATCTGTTTACAGTCATTTTCAGTGAATTAATCATGTTTTCATGTAGTTTCCTATATTCTGACTTCTGGTCCAAGTATAAGCTTTGCCCACTTTATCAAACAACTTCCTACACACTGTTAAGTACTGAGGCAGCTATTGAACATTGTCTCTCAACTGTGTTATAGAGTGTAGTACTACATTTCAGTGAAGTGTAAGGCTTTCCAAAGCTGCCGAACGTGTTTCTTTCTCTATTTCAATGGTATTCTGCCTTGTATAACACACATTTACCACTCTAGTCTCCTTTAAGTAAAGAATATAGGATTCATACAGTGTTTCATGTGATCTTAACTCGAATTAAGGATTTCCCGGATCTTAGCTACCTTTTCTACACTAAGAAATGATTTGGAGAATCTCTTTCAGCTGTTCTAAACAAGTTATCTGTTTACAGTCATTTTCTCTGAATTATCCATGTTTTCATGTAGTTTCCTATATTCTGCCTTCTGGACCAAGTATAAGCTTTGCCCACTTTATCAAACAACTTCCTACACACTGTTAAGTACTGAGGCAGCTATTCAACATTGTCTCTCAACTCAGTTATAGAGTGTAGTACTACATTTCAGTGAAGTGTAAGGCTTTCCAAAGCTGCCGAACGTGTTTCTTTCTCTATTTCAATGGTATTCTGCCTTGTATAACACACATTTACCACTCTAGTCTCCTTTAAGTAAAGAATATAGGATTCATACAGTGTTTCTTGTGATCTTAACTGGAATTAAGGATTTTCCTTCTCTTAGCTACCTTTTCTACACTAAGAACTGACTTGGAGATTCTCTTTCAGCTGTTCTAAACAAGTTCTCATCTGTTTACAGTCATTTTCACTGAATTATTCATGTTTTCATGTAGTTTCCTATATTCTGCCTTCTGGCCCAAGTATAAGCTTTGCCCACTTTATCAAACAACTTCCTACACAATGTTAAGTACTGAGGCAGGTATTGAACATTGTCTCTCAACTGTGTTATAGAGTGTAGTACTACATTTCAGTGAAGTGTAAGGCTTTCCAAAGCTGCCGAACGTGTTTCTTTCTCTATTTCAATGGTATTCTGCCTTGTATAACACACATTTACCACTCTAGTCTCCTTTAAGTAAAGAATATAGGATTCATACAGTGTTTCATGTGATCTTCACTGGAATTAAGTATTTCCCTTATCTTACCTACCTTTTCTACACTAAGAACTGACTTGGAGATTCTCTTTCAGCTGTTCTAAACAAGTTCTCATCTGTTTACAGTCATTTTCACTGAATTATTCATGTTTTCATGTAGTTTCCTATATTCTGCCTTCTGGCCCAAGTATAAGCTTTGCCCACTTTATCAAACAACTTCCTACACACTGTTATGAACTGAGGCAGCTCGGGAACATTGTCTCTCAACTCTGTTATAGAGTGTAGTACTACATTTCAGTGAAGTGTAAGGCTTTCCAAAGCTGCCGAACGTGTTTCTTTCTCTATTTCAATGGTATTCTGCCTTGTATAACACACATTTACCACTCTAGTCTCCTTTAAGTAAAGAATATAGGATTCATACAGTGTTTCTTGTGATCTTAACTGGAATTAAGGATTTTCCTTCTCTTAGCTACCTTTTCTACACTAAGAACTGACTTGGAGATTCTATTTCAGCTGTTCTAAACCAGTTCTCATCTGTTTACAGTCATTTTCACTGAATTATTCATGTTTTCATGTAGTTTCCTATATTCTGCCTTCTGGCCCAAGTATACGCTTTGCACTCTTTATCAAACAACTTCCTACACACTGTTATGAACTGAGGCAGCTCGGGAACATTGTCTCTCAACTCTGTTATAGAGTGTAGTACTACATTTCAGTGAAGTGTAAGGCTTTCCAAAGCTGCCGAACGTGTTTCTTTCTCTATTTCAATGGTATTCTGCCTTGTATAACACACATTTACCACTCTAGTCTCCTTTAAGTAAACAATATAGGATTCATACAGTGTTTCATGTGATCTTAACTGGAATTAAGGATTTTCCTTCTCTTAGCTACCTTTTCTACACTAAGAACTGACTTGGAGATTCTCTTTCAGCTGTTCTAAACAAGTTCTCATCTGTTTACAGTCATTTTCACTGAATTATTCATGTTTTCATGTAGTTTCCTATATTCTGCCTTCTGGCCCAAGTATAAGCTTTTCCCACTTTATCAAACAACTTCCTACACACTGTTATGAACTGAGGCAGCTCGGGAACATTGTCTCTCAACTGTGTTATAGAGTGTAGTACTACATTTCAGTGAAGTGTAAGGCTTTCCAAAGCTGCCGAACGTGTTTTTTTATTTCAATGGTATTCTGCCTTGTATAACACACATTTACCACTCTAGTCTCCTTTAAGTAAACAATATAGGATTCATACAGTGTTTCATGTGATCTTAACTGGAATTAAGGATTTTCCTTCTCTTAGCTACCTTTTCTACACTAAGAACTGACTTGGAGATTCTCTTTCAGCTGTTCTAAACAAGTTCTCATCTGTTTACAGTCATTTTCACTGAATTATTCATGTTTTCATGTAGTTTCCTATATTCTGCCTTCTGGCCCAAGTATAAGCTTTGCCCACTTTATCAAACAACTTCCTACACACTGTTATGAACTGAGCGAGCTAGGGAACATTGTCTCTCAACTGTGATATATAAAGTGTAGTACTACATTTCAGTGAAGTGTAAGGCTTTCCAAAGCTGCTGAACGTGTTTCTTTCTCTATTTCAATGGTATTCTGCCTTGTATAACACACATTTACCACTCTAGTCTCCTTTAAGTAAAGAATATAGGATTCATACAGTGTTTCATGTGATCTTAACTGGAATTAAGGATTTCCCTTATCTTAGCTACCTTTTCTACAATAAGAACTGACTTGGAGATTCTCTTTCAGCTGTTCTAGACAAGTTCTCATCTGTTTACAGTCATTTTCACTGAATTAATCATGTTTTCATGTAGTTTCCTATATTCTGACTTCTGGTCCAAGTATAAGCTTTGCCCACTTTATCAAACAACTTCCTACACACTGTTAAGTACTGAGGCAGCTATTGAACATTGTCTCTCAACTCAGTTATAGAGTGTAGTACTACATTTCAGTGAAGTGTAAGGCTTTCCAAAGCTGCCGAACGTGTTTCTTTCTCTATTTCAATGGTATTCTGCCTTGTATAACACACATTTACCACTCTAGTCTCCTTTAAGTAAAGAATATAGGATTCATACAGTGTTTCTTGTGATCTTAACTGGAATTAAGGATTTTCCTTCTCTTAGCTACCTTTTCTACACTAAGAACTGACTTGGAGATTCTCTTTCAGCTGTTCTAAACAAGTTCTCATCTGTTTACAGTCATTTTCACTGAATTATTCATGTTTTCATGTAGTTTCCTATATTCTGCCTTCTGGCCCAAGTATAAGCTTTGCCCACTTTATCAAACAACTTCCTACACAATGTTAAGTACTGAGGCAGGTATTGAACATTGTCTCTCAACTGTGTTATAGAGTGTAGTACTACATTTCAGTGAAGTGTAAGGCTTTCCAAAGCTGCCGAACGTGTTTCTTTCTCTATTTCAATGGTATTCTGCCTTGTATAACACACATTTACCACTCTAGTCTCCTTTAAGTAAAGAATATAGGATTCATACAGTGTTTCATGTGATCTTCACAGGAATTAAGTATTTCCCTTATCTTACCTACCTTTTCTACACTAAGAACTGACTTGGAGATTCTCTTTCAGCTGTTCTAAACAAGTTCTCATCTGTTTACAGTAATTTTCACTGAATTATTCATGTTTTCATGTAGTTTCCTATATTCTGCCTTCTGGCCCAAGTATAAGCTTTGCCCACTTTATCAAACAACTTCCTACACACTGTTATGAACTGAGCGAGCTAGGGAACATTGTCTCTCAACTGTGATATATAAAGTGTAGTACTACATTTCAGTGAAGTGTAAGGCTTTCCAAAGCTGCCGAACGTGTTTCTTTCTCTATTTCAATGGTATTCTGCCTTGTATAACACACATTTACCACTCTAGTCTCCTTTAAGTAAAGAATATAGGATTCATACAGTGTTTCATGTGATCTTAACTCGAATTAAGGATTTCCCTTATCTTACCTACCTTTTCTACAATAAGAACTGACTTGGAGATTCTCTTTCAGCTGTTCTAGACAAGTTCTCATCTGTTTACAGTCATTTTCACTGAATTAATCATGTTTTCATGTAGTTTCCTATATTCTGACTTCTGGTCCAAGTATAAGCTTTGCCCACTTTATCAAACAACTTCCTACACACTGTTAAGTACTGAGGCAGCTATTGAACATTGTCTCTCAACTGTGTTATAGAGTGTAGTACTACATTTCAGTGAAGTGTAAGGCTTTCCAAAGCTGCCGAACGTGTTTCTTTCTCTATTTCAATGGTATTCTGCCTTGTATAACACACATTTACCACTCTAGTCTCCTTTAAGTAAAGAATATAGGATTCATACAGTGTTTCTTGTGATCTTAACTGGAATTAAGGATTTTCCTTCTCTTAGCTACCTTTTCTACACTAAGAACTGACTTGGAGATTCTATTTCAGCTGTTCTAAACCAGTTCTCATCTGTTTACAGTCATTTTCACTGAATTATTCATGTTTTCATGTAGTTTCCTATATTCTGCCTTCTGGCCCAAGTATACGCTTTGCACTCTTTATCAAACAACTTCCTACACACTGTTATGAACTGAGGCAGCTCGGGAACATTGTCTCTCAACTCTGTTATAGAGTGTAGTACTACATTTCAGTGAAGTGTAAGGCTTTCCAAAGCTGCCGAACGTGTTTCTTTCTCTATTTCAATGGTATTCTGCCTTGTATAACACACATTTACCACTCTAGTCTCCTTTAAGTAAACAATATAGGATTCATACAGTGTTTCATGTGATCTTAACTGGAATTAAGGATTTTCCTTCTCTTAGCTACCTTTTCTACACTAAGAACTGACTTGGAGATTCTCTTTCAGCTGTTCTAAACAAGTTCTCATCTGTTTACAGTCATTTTCACTGAATTATTCATGTTTTCATGTAGTTTCCTATATTCTGCCTTCTGGCCCAAGTATAAGCTTTTCCCACTTTATCAAACAACTTCCTACACACTGTTATGAACTGAGGCAGCTCGGGAACATTGTCTCTCAACTGTGTTATAGAGTGTAGTACTACATTTCAGTGAAGTGTAAGGCTTTCCAAAGCTGCCGAACGTGTTTTTTTATTTCAATGGTATTCTGCCTTGTATAACACACATTTACCACTCTAGTCTCCTTTAAGTAAACAATATAGGATTCATACAGTGTTTCATGTGATCTTAACTGGAATTAAGGATTTTCCTTCTCTTAGCTACCTTTTCTACACTAAGAACTGACTTGGAGATTCTCTTTCAGCTGTTCTAAACAAGTTCTCATCTGTTTACAGTCATTTTCACTGAATTATTCATGTTTTCATGTAGTTTCCTATATTCTGCCTTCTGGCCCAAGTATAAGCTTTGCCCACTTTATCAAACAACTTCCTACACACTGTTATGAACTGAGCGAGCTAGGGAACATTGTCTCTCAACTGTGATATATAAAGTGTAGTACTACATTTCAGTGAAGTGTAAGGCTTTCCAAAGCTGCTGAACGTGTTTCTTTCTCTATTTCAATGGTATTCTGCCTTGTATAACACACATTTACCACTCTAGTCTCCTTTAAGTAAAGAATATAGGATTCATACAGTGTTTCATGTGATCTTAACTGGAATTAAGGATTTCCCTTATCTTAGCTACCTTTTCTACAATAAGAACTGACTTGGAGATTCTCTTTCAGCTGTTCTAGACAAGTTCTCATCTGTTTACAGTCATTTTCACTGAATTAATCATGTTTTCATGTAGTTTCCTATATTCTGACTTCTGGTCCAAGTATAAGCTTTGCCCACTTTATCAAACAACTTCCTACACACTGTTAAGTACTGAGGCAGCTATTGAACATTGTCTCTCAACTCAGTTATAGAGTGTAGTACTACATTTCAGTGAAGTGTAAGGCTTTCCAAAGCTGCCGAACGTGTTTCTTTCTCTATTTCAATGGTATTCTGCCTTGTATAACACACATTTACCACTCTAGTCTCCTTTAAGTAAAGAATATAGGATTCATACAGTGTTTCTTGTGATCTTAACTGGAATTAAGGATTTTCCTTCTCTTAGCTACCTTTTCTACACTAAGAACTGACTTGGAGATTCTCTTTCAGCTGTTCTAAACAAGTTCTCATCTGTTTACAGTCATTTTCACTGAATTATTCATGTTTTCATGTAGTTTCCTATATTCTGCCTTCTGGCCCAAGTATAAGCTTTGCCCACTTTATCAAACAACTTCCTACACAATGTTAAGTACTGAGGCAGGTATTGAACATTGTCTCTCAACTGTGTTATAGAGTGTAGTACTACATTTCAGTGAAGTGTAAGGCTTTCCAAAGCTGCCGAACGTGTTTCTTTCTCTATTTCAATGGTATTCTGCCTTGTATAACACACATTTACCACTCTAGTCTCCTTTAAGTAAAGAATATAGGATTCATACAGTGTTTCATGTGATCTTCACTGGAATTAAGTATTTCCCTTATCTTACCTACCTTTTCTACACTAAGAACTGACTTGGAGATTCTCTTTCAGCTGTTCTAAACAAGTTCTCATCTGTTTACAGTCATTTTCACTGAATTATTCATGTTTTCATGTAGTTTCCTATATTCTGCCTTCTGGCCCAAGTATAAGCTTTGCCCACTTTATCAAACAACTTCCTACACACTGTTATGAACTGAGGCAGCTCGGGAACATTGTCTCTCAACTGTGTTATAGAGTGTAGTACTACATTTCAGTGAAGTGTAAGGCTTTCCAAAGCTGCCGAACGTGTTTCTTTCTCTATTTCAATGGTATTCTGCCTTGTATAACACACATTTACCACTCTAGTCTCCTTTAAGTAAACAATATAGGATTCATACAGTGTTTCATGTGATCTTAACTGGAATTAAGGATTTTCCTTCTCTTAGCTACCTTTTCTACACTAAGAACTGACTTGGAGATTCTCTTTCAGCTGTTCTAAACAAGTTCTCATCTGTTTACAGTCATTTTCACTGAATTATTCATGTTTTCATGTAGTTTCCTATATTCTGCCTTCTGGCCCAAGTATAAGCTTTGCCCACTTTATCAAACAACTTCCTACACACTGTTATGAACTGAGCGAGCTAGGGAACATTGTCTCTCAACTGTGATATATAAAGTGTAGTACTACATTTCAGTGAAGTGTAAGGCTTTCCAAAGCTGCTGAACGTGTTTCTTTCTCTATTTCAATGGTATTCTGCCTTGTATAACACACATTTACCACTCTAGTCTCCTTTAAGTAAAGAATATAGGATTCATACAGTGTTTCATGTGATCTTAACTGGAATTAAGGATTTCCCTTATCTTAGCTACCTTTTCTACAATAAGAACTGACTTGGAGATTCTCTTTCAGCTGTTCTAGACAAGTTCTCATCTGTTTACAGTCATTTTCAGTGAATTAATCATGTTTTCATGTAGTTTCCTATATTCTGACTTCTGGTCCAAGTATAAGCTTTGCCCACTTTATCAAACAACTTCCTACACACTGTTAAGTACTGAGGCAGCTATTGAACATTGTCTCTCAACTGTGTTATAGAGTGTAGTACTACATTTCAGTGAAGTGTAAGGCTTTCCAAAGCTGCTCAACGTGTTTCTTTCTCTATTTCAATGGTATTCTGCCTTGTATAACACACATTTACCACTCTAGTCTCCTTTAAGTAAAGAATATAGGATTCATACAGTGTTTCATGTAATCTTAACTTGAATTAAGGATTTCCCGGATCTTAGCTACCTTTTCTACACTAAGAACTGACTTGGAGAATCTCTTTCAGCTGTTCTAAACAAGTTCACATCTGTTTACAGTCATTTTCACTGAATTAATCATGTTTTCATGTAGTTTCCTATATTCTGCCTTCTGGTCCAAGTATAAGCTTTGCCCTCTTTATCAAACAACTTCCTACACACTGTTAAGTACTGAGGCAGCTATTGAACATTGTCTCTCAACTGTGTTATAGAGTGTAGTACTACATTTCAGTGAAGTGTAAGGCTTTCCAAAGCTGCCGAACGTGTTTCTTTCTCTATTTCAATGGTATTCTGCCTTGTATAACACACATTTACCACTCTAGTCTCCTTTAAGTAAAGAATATAGGATTCATACAGTGTTTCATGTGATCTTAACTCGAATTAAGGATTTCCCTTATCTTACCTACCTTTTCTACACTAAGAACTGACTTGGAGATTCTCTTTCAGCTGTTCTAAACCAGTTCTCATCTGTTTACAGTCATTTTCACTGAATTATTCATGTTTTCATGTAGTTTCCTATATTCTGCCTTCTGGCCCAAGTATAAGCTTTGCCCTCTTTATCAAACACCTTCCTACACACTGTTATGAACTGAGGCAGCTTGGGAACATTGTCTCTCAACTGTGTTATAGAGTGTAGTACTACATTTCAGTGAAGTGTAAGGCTTTCCAAAGCTGCCGAACGTGTTTCTTTCTCTATTTCAATGGTATTCTGCCTTGTATAACACACATTTACCACTCTAGTCTCCTTTAAGTAAACAATATAGGATTCATACAGTGTTTCATGTGATCTTAACTGGAATTAAGGATTTTCCTTCTCTTAGCTACCTTTTCTACACTAAGAACTGACTTGGAGATCCTCTTTCAGCTGTTCTAAACAAGTTCTCATCTGTTTACAGTCCTTTTCACTGAATTATTCATGTTTTCATGTAGTTTCCTATATTCTGCCTTCTGGCCCAAGTATAAGCTTTGCCCACTTTATCAAACAACTTCCTACACACTGTTATGAACTGAGCGAGCTAGGGAACATTGTCTCTCAACTGTGTTATAGAGTGTAGTACTACATTTCAGTGAAGTGTAAGGCTTTCCAAAGCTGCCGAACTTGTTTCTTTCTCTATTTTAATGGTATTCTGCCTTGTATAACACACATTTACCACTGTAGTCTCCTTTAAGTAAAGAATATAGGATTCATACAGTGTTTCATGTAATCTTAACTCGAATTAAGGATTTCCCAGATATTAGCTACCTTTTCTACACTAAGAACTGACTTGGAGAATCTCTTTCAGCTGTTCTAAAGAAGTTCACATCTGTTTACAGTCATTTTCACTGAATTAATCATGTTTTCATGTAGTTTCCTATATTCTGCCTTCTGGTCCAAATATCAGCTTTGCCCACTTTATCAAACAACTTCCTACACACTGTAAAGTACTGAGGCAAGTATTGAACATTGTCTCTCAACTGTGTTATAGAGTGTAGTACTACATTTCAGTGAAGTGTAAGGCTTTTCAAAGCTGCCGAACGTGTTTCTTTCTCTATTTCAATGGTATTCTGCCTTGTATAACACACATTTACCACTCTAGTCTCCTTTAAGTAAAGAATATAGGATTCATACAGTGTTTCATGTGATCTTAACTGGAATTAAGGATTTTCCTTATCTTAGCTACCTTTTCTACACTAAGAACTGACTTGGAGATTCTCTTTCAGCTGTTCTAAACAAGTTCTCATCTGTTTACAGTCATTTTCACTGAATTATTCATGTTCTCATGTAGTTTCCTATATTCGGCCTTCTGGCCCAAGTATAAGCTTTGCCCACTTTATCAAACAACTTCCTACACACTGTTATGAACTGAGGCAGCTCGGGAACATTGTCTCTCAACTGTGTTATAGAGTATAGTACTACATTTCAGTGAAGTGTAAGGCTTTCCAAAGCTGCCGAACGTGTTTCTTTCTCTATTTCAATGGTATTCTGCCTTGTATAACACACATTTACCACTCTAGTCTCCTTTAAGTAAAGAATATAGGATTCATACAGTGTTTCATGTAATCTTAACTCGAATTAAGGATTTCCCGGATCTTAGCTACCTTTTCTACACTAAGAACTGACATGGAGAATCTCTTTCAGCTGTTCTAAACAAGTTCTCATCTGTTTACAGTCATTTTCACTGAATTATTCATGTTTTCATGTAGTTTCCTATATTCTGCCTTCTGGCCCAAGTATAAGCTTTGCCCACTTTATCAAACAACTTCCTACACACTGTTATGAACTGAGGCAGCTCGGGAACATTGTCTCTCAACTGTGTTATAGAGTGTAGTACTACATTTCAGTGAAGTGTAAGGCTTTCCAAAGCTGCCGAACGTGTTTCTTTCTCTATTTCAATGGTATTCTGCCTTGTATAACACACATTTACCACTCTAGTCTCCTTTAAGTAAACAATATAGGATTCATACAGTGTTTCTTGTGATCTTAACTGGAATTAAGGATTTTCCTTCTCTTAGCTACCTTTTCTACACTAAGAACTGACTTGGAGATTCTCTTTCAGCTGTTCTAAACCAGTTCTCATCTGTTTACAGTCATTTTCACTGAATTATTCATGTTTTCATGTAGTTTCCAATATTCTGTCTTCTGGCCCAAGTATAAGCTTTGCCCACTTTATCAAACAACTTCCTACACACTGTTATGAACTGAGCGAGCTAGGGAACATTGTCTCTCAACTGTGATATATAAAGTGTAGTACTACATTTCAGTGAAGTGTAAGGCTTTCCAAAGCTGCTGAACGTGTTTCTTTCTCTATTTCAATGGTATTCTGCCTTGTATAACACACATTTACCACTCTAGTCTCCTTTAAGTAAAGAATATAGGATTCATACAGTGTTTCATGTGATCTTAACTGGAATTAAGGATTTCCCTTATCTTACCTACCTTTTCTACACTAAGAACTGACTTGGAGATTCTCTTTCAGCTGTTCTAAACCAGTTCTCATCTGTTTACAGTCATTTTCACTGAATTATTCATGTTTTCATGTAGTTTCCTATATTCTGCCTTCTGGCCCAAGTATACGCTTTGCCCTCTTTATCAAACACCTTCCTACACACTGTTATGAACTGAGGCAGCTCGGGAACATTGTCTCTCAACTGTGTTATAGAGTGTAGTACTACATTTCAGTGAAGTGTAAGGCTTTCCAAGGCTGCCGAACGTGTTTCTTTCTCTATTTCAATGGTATTCTGCCTTGTATAACACACATTTACCACTCTAGTCTCCTTTAAGTAAAGAATATAGGATTCATACAGTGTTTCATGTAATCTTAACTCGAATTAAGGATTTCCCAGATCTTAGCTACCTTTTCTACACTAAGAACTGACTTGGAGAATCTCTTTCAGCTGTTCTAAACAAGTTCACATCTGTTTACAGTCATTTTCACTGAATTAATCGTTTTCATGTAGTTTCCTATATTCTGCCTTCTGGTCCAAATATCAGCTTTGCCCACTTTATCAAACAACTTCCTAAACACTGTTAAGTACTGAGGCAGGTATTGAACATTGTCTCTCAACTGTGTTATAGAGTGTAGTACTACATTTCAGTGAAGTGTAAGGCTTTCCAAAGCTGCCGAACGTGTTTCTTTCTCTATTTCAATGGTATTCTGCCTTGTATAACACACATTTACCACTCTAGTCTCCTTTAAGTAAAGAATATAGGATTCATACAGTGTTTCATGTGATCTTCACTGGAATTAAGTATTTCCCTTATCTTACCTACCTTTTCTACACTAAGAACTGACTTGGAGATTCTCTTTCAGCTGCTCTAAACAAGTTCTCATCTGTTTACAGTCATTTTCACTGAATTATTCATGTTTTCATGTAGTTTCCTATATTCTGCCTTCTGGCCCAAGTATAAGCTTTGCCCACTTTATCAAACAACTTCCTACACACTGTTATGAACTGAGGCAGCTCGGGAACATTGTCTCTCAACTGTGTTATAGAGTGTAGTACTACATTTCAGTGAAGTGTAAGGCTTTCCAAAGCTGCCGAACGTGTTTCTTTCTCTATTTCAATGGTATTCTGCCTTGTATAACACACATTTACCACTCTAGTCTCCTTTAAGTAAACAATATAGGATTCATACAGTGTTTCATGTGATCTTAACTGGAATTAAGGATTTTCCTTCTCTTAGCTACCTTTCTACACTAAGAACTGACTTGGAGATTCTCTTTCAGCTGTTCTAAACAAGTTCTCATCTGTTTACAGTCATTTTCACTGAATTATTCATGTTTTCATGTAGTTTCCTATATTCTGCCTTCTGGCCCAAGTATAAGCTTTGCCCACTTTATCAAACAACTTCCTACACACTGTTATGAACTGAGCGAGCTAGGGAACATTGTCTCTCAACTGTGATATATAAAGTGTAGTACTACATTTCAGTGTAGTGTAAGGCTTTCCAAAGCTGCTGAACGTGTTTCTTTCTCTATTTCAATGGTATTCTGCCTTGTATAACACACATTTACCACTCTAGTCTCCTTTAAGTAAAGAATATAGGATTCATACAGTGTTTCATGTGATCTTAACTGGAATTAAGGATTTCCCTTATCTTAGCTACCTTTTCTACAATAAGAACTGACTTGGAGATTCTCTTTCAGCTGTTCTAGACAAGTTCTCATCTGTTTACAGTAATTTTCACTGAATTAATCATGTTTTCATGTAGTTTCCTATATTCTGCCTTCTGGTCCAAGTATAAGCTTTGCCCTCTTTATCAAACAACTTCCTACACACTGTTAAGTACTGAGGCAGCTATTGAACATTGTCTCTCAACTGTGTTATAGAGTGTAGTACTACATTTCAGTGAAGTGTAAGGCTTTCCAAAGCTGCCGAACGTGTTTCTTTCTCTATTTCAATGGTATTCTGCCTTGTATAACACACATTTACCACTCTAGTCTCCTTTAAGTAAAGAATGTAGGATTCATACAGTGTTTCATGTGATCTTAACTGGAATTAAGGATTTTCCTTCTCTTAGCTACCTTTTCTACACTAAGAACTGACTTGGAGATTCTCTTTCAGCTGTTCTAAACCAGTTCTCATCTGTTTACAGTCATTTTCACTGAATTATTCATGTTTTCATGTAGTTTCCTATATTCTGTCCTCTGGCCCAAGTATAAGCTTTGCCCACTTTATCAAACAACTTCCTACACACTGTTATGAACTGAGCGAGCTAGGGAACATTGTCTCTCAACTGTGATATATAAAGTGTAGTACTACATTTCAGTGAAGTGTAAGGCTTTCCAAAGCTGCTGAACGTGTTTCTTTCTCTATTTCAATGGTATTCTGCCTTGTATAACACACATTTACCACTCTAGTCTCCTTTAAGTAAAGAATATAGGATTCATACAGTGTTTCATGTGATCTTAACTGGAATTAAGGATTTCCCTTATCTTACCTACCTTTTCTACACTAAGAACTGACTTGGAGATTCTCTTTCAGCTGTTCTAAACCAGTTCTCATCTGTTTACATTCATTTTCACTGAATTATTCATGTTTTCATGTAGTTTCCTATATTCTGCCTTCTGGCCCAAGTATACGCTTTGCCCTCTTTATCAAACACCTTCCTACACACTGTTATGAACTGAGGCAGCTCGGGAACATTGTCTCTCAACTGTGTTATAGAGTGTAGTACTACATTTCAGTGAAGTGTAAGGCTTTCCAAAGCTGCCGAACGTGTTTCTTTCTCTATTTCAATGGTATTCTGCCTTGTATAACACACATTTACCACTCTAGTCTCCTTTAAGTAAAGAATATAGGATTCATACAGTGTTTCATGTAGTCTTAACTCGAATTAAGGATTTCCCAGATCTTAGCTACCTTTTCTACACTAAGAACTGACTTGGAGAATCTCTTTCAGCTGTTCTAAACAAGTTCACATCTGTTTACAGTCATTTTCACTGAATTAATCATGTTTTCATGTAGTTTCCTATATTCTGCCTTCTGGTCCAAATATCAGCTTTGCCCACTTTATCAAACAACTTCCTACACACTGTTAAGTACTGAGGCAGGTATTGAACATTGTCTCTCAACTGTGTTATAGAGTGTAGTACTACATTTCAGTGAAGTGTAAGGCTTTCCAAAGCTGCCGAACGTGTTTCTTTCTCTATTTCAATGGTATTCTGCCTTGTATAACACACATTTACCACTCTAGTCTCCTTTAAGTAAAGAATATAGGATTCATACAGTGTTTCATGTGATCTTCACTGGAATTAAGTATTTCCCTTATCTTACCTACCTTTTCTACACTAAGAACTGACTTGGAGATTCTCTTTCAGCTGTTCTAAACAAGTTCTCATCTGTTTACAGTCATTTTCACTGAATTATTCATGTTTTCATGTAGTTTCCTATATTCTGCCTTCTGGCCCAAGTATAAGCTTTGCCCACTTTATCAAACAACTTCCTACACACTGTTATGAACTGAGCGAGCTAGGGAACATTGTCTCTCAACTGTGATATATAAAGTGTAGTACTACATTTCAGTGAAGTGTAAGGCTTTCCAAAGCTGCTGAACGTGTTTCTTTCTCTATTTCAATGGTATTCTGCCTTGTATAACACACATTTACCACTCTAGTCTCCTTTAAGTAAAGAATATAGGATTCATACAGTGTTTCATGTGATCTTAACTGGAATTAAGGATTTCCCTTATCTTAGCTACCTTTTCTACAATAAGAACTGACTTGGAGATTCTCTTTCAGCTGTTCTAGACAAGTTCTCATCTGTTTACAGTCATTTTAAGTGAATTAATCATGTTTTCATGTAGTTTCCTATATTCTGACTTCTGGTCCAAGTATAAGCTTTGCCCACTTTATCAAACAACTTCCTACACACTGTTAAGTACTGAGGCAGCTATTGAACATTGTCTCTCAACTGTGTTCTAGAGTGTAGTACTACATTTCAGTGAAGTGTAAGGCTTTCCAAAGCTGCCGAACGTGTTTCTTTCTCTATTTCAATGGTATTCTGCCTTGTATAACACACATTTACCACTCTAGTCTCCTTTAAGTAAAGAATATATTATTCATACAGTGTTTCATGTGATCTTAACTGGAATTAAGGATTTTCCTTCTCTTAGCTACCTTTTCTACACTAAGAACTGACTTGGAGATTCTCTTTCAGCTGTTCTAAACCAGTTCTCATCTGTTTACAGTCATTTTCACTGAATTATTCATGTTTTCATGTAGTTTCCTATATTCTGTCTTCTGGCCCAAGTATAAGCTTTGCCCACTTTATCAAACAACTTCCTACACACTGTTATGAACTGAGCGAGCTAGGGAACATTGTCTCTCAACTGTGATATATAAAGTGTAGTACTACATTTCAGTGAAGTGTAAGGCTTTCCAAAGCTGCCGAACGTGTTTCTTTCTCTATTTCAATGGTATTCTGCCTTGTATAACACACATTTACCACTCTAGTCTCCTTTAAGTAAACAATATAGGATTCATACAGTGTTTCATGTGATCTTAACTGGAATTAAGGATTTTCCTTCTCTTAGCTACCTTTCTACACTAAGAACTGACTTGGAGATTCTCTTTCAGCTGTTCTAAACAAGTTCTCATCTGTTTACAGTCATTTTCACTGAATTATTCATGTTTTCATGTAGTTTCCTATATTCTGCCTTCTGGCCCAAGTATAAGCTTTGCCCACTTTATCAAACAACTTCCTACACACTGTTATGAACTGAGCGAGCTAGGGAACATTGTCTCTCAACTGTGATATATAAAGTGTAGTACTACATTTCAGTGAAGTGTAAGGCTTTCCAAAGCTGCTGAACGTGTTTCTTTCTCTATTTCAATGGTATTCTGCCTTGTATAACACACATTTACCACTCTAGTCTCCTTTAAGTAAAGAATATAGGATTCATACAGTGTTTCATGTGATCTTAACTGGAATTAAGGATTTCCCTTATCTTAGCTACCTTTTCTACAATAAGAACTGACTTGGAGATTCTCTTTCAGCTGTTCTAGACAAGTTCTCATCTGTTTACAGTCATTTTCACTGAATTAATCATGTTTTCATGTAGTTTCCTATATTCTGCCTTCTGGTCCAAGTATAAGCTTTGCCCTCTTTATCAAACAACTTCCTACACACTGTTAAGTACTGAGGCAGCTATTGAACATTGTCTCTCAACTGTGTTATAGAGTGTAGTACTACATTTCAGTGAAGTGTAAGGCTTTCCAAAGCTGCCGAACGTGTTTCTTTCTCTATTTCAATGGTATTCTGCCTTGTATAACACACATTTACCACTCTAGTCTCCTTTAATTAAAGAATGTAGGATTCATACAGTGTTTCATGTGATCTTAACTGGAATTAAGGATTTTCCTTCTCTTAGCTACCTTTTCTACACTAAGAACTGACTTGGAGATTCTCTTTCAGCTGTTCTAAACCAGTTCTCATCTGTTTACAGTCATTTTCACTGAATTATTCATGTTTTCATGTAGTTTCCTATATTCTGTCTTCTGGCCCAAGTATAAGCTTTGCCCACTTTATCAAACAACTTCCTACACACTGTTATGAACTGAGCGAGCTAGGGAACATTGTCTCTCAACTGTGATATATAAAGTGTAGTACTACATTTCAGTGAAGTGTAAGGCTTTCCAAAGCTGCTGAACGTGTTTCTTTCTCTATTTCAATGGTATTCTGCCTTGTATAACACACATTTACCACTCTAGTCTCCTTTAAGTAAAGAATATAGGATTCATACAGTGTTTCATGTGATCTTAACTGGAATTAAGGATTTCCCTTATCTTACCTACCTTTTCTACACTAAGAACTGACTTGGAGATTCTCTTTCAGCTGTTCTAAACCAGTTCTCATCTGTTTACAGTCATTTTCACTGAATTATTCATGTTTTCATGTAGTTTCCTATATTCTGCCTTCTGGCCCAAGTATACGCTTTGCCCTCTTTATCAAACACCTTCCTACACACTGTTATGAACTGAGGCAGCTCGGGAACATTGTCTCTCAACTGTGTTATAGAGTGTAGTACTACATTTCAGTGAAGTGTAAGGCTTTCCAAAGCTGCCGAACGTGTTTCTTTCTCTATTTCAATGGTATTCTGCCTTGTATAACACACATTTACCACTCTAGTCTTCTTTAAGTAAAGAATATAGGATTCATACAGTGTTTCATGTAATCTTAACTCGAATTAAGGATTTCCCAGATCTTAGCTACCTTTTCTACACTAAGAACTGACTTGGAGAATCTCTTTCAGCTGTTCTAAACAAGTTCACATCTGTTTACAGTCATTTTCACTGAATTAATCATGTTTTCATGTAGTTTCCTATATTCTGCCTACTGGTCCAAATATCAGCTTTGCCCACTTTATCAAACAACTTCCTACACACTGTTAAGTACTGAGGCAGGTATTGAACATTGTCTCTCAACTGTGTTATAGAGTGTAGTACTACATTTCAGTGAAGTGTAAGGCTTTCCAAAGCTGCCGAACGTGTTTCTTTCTCTATTTCAATGGTATTCTGCCTTGTATAACACACATTTACCACTCTAGTCTCCTTTAAGTAAAGAATATAGGATTCATACAGTGTTTCATGTGATCTTCACTGGAATTAAGTATTTCCCTTATCTTACCTACCTTTTCTACACTAAGAACTGACTTGGAGATTCTCTTTCAGCTGTTCTAAACAAGTTCTCATCTGTTTACAGTCATTTTCACTGAATTATTCATGTTTTCATGTAGTTTCCTATATTCTGCCTTCTGGCCCAAGTATACGCTTTGCCCTCTTTATCAAACAACTTCCTACACACTGTTATGAACTGAGGCAGCTCGGGAACATTGTCTCTCAACTGTGTTATAGAGTGTAGTACTACATTTCAGTGAAGTGTAAGGCTTTCCAAAGCTGCCGAACGTGTTTCTTTCTCTATTTCAATGGTATTCTGCCTTGTATAACACACATTTACCACTCTAGTCTCCTTTAAGTAAACAATATAGGATTCATACAGTGTTTCATGTGATCTTAACTGGAATTAAGGATTTTCCTTCTCTTAGCTACCTTTTCTACACTAAGAACTGACTTGGAGATTCTCTTTCAGCTGTTCTAAACAAGTTCTCATCTGTTTACAGTCATTTTCACTGAATTATTCATGTTTTCATGTAGTTTCCTATATTCTGCCTTCTGGCCCAAGTATAAGCTTTGCCCACTTTATCAAACAACTTCCTACACACTGTTATGAACTGAGCGAGCTAGGGAACATTGTCTCTCAACTGTGATATATAAAGTGTAGTACTACATTTCAGTGAAGTGTAAGGCTTTCCAAAGCTGCTGAACGTGTTTCTTTCTCTATTTCAATGGTATTCTGCCTTGTATAACACACATTTACCACTCTAGTCTCCTTTAAGTAAAGAATATAGGATTCATACAGTGTTTCATGTGATCTTAACTGGAATTAAGGATTTCCCTTATCTTAGCTACCTTTTCTACAATAAGAACTGACTTGGAGATTCTCTTTCAGCTGTTCTAGACAAGTTCTCATCTGTTTACAGTCATTTTCAGTGAATTAATCATGTTTTCATGTAGTTTCCTATATTCTGACTTCTGGTCCAAGTATAAGCTTTGCCCACTTTATCAAACAACTTCCTACACACTGTTAAGTACTGAGGCAGCTATTGAACATTGTCTCTCAACTGTGTTATAGAGTGTAGTACTACATTTCAGTGAAGTGTAAGGCTTTCCAAAGCTGCCGAACGTGTTTCTTTCTCTATTTCAATGGTATTCTGCCTTGTATAACACACATTTACCACTCTAGTCTCCTTTAAGTAAAGAATATAGGATTCATACAGTGTTTCATGTGATCTTAACTGGAATTAAGGATTTTCCTTCTCTTAGCTACCTTTTCTACACTAAGAACTGACTTGGAGATTCTCTTTCAGCTGTTCTAAACCAGTTCTCATCTGTTTACAGTCATTTTCACTGAATTATTCATGTTTTCATGTAGTTTCCTATATTCTGTCTTCTGGCCCAAGTATAAGCTTTGCCCACTTTATCAAACAACTTCCTACACACTGTTATGAACTGAGCGAGCTAGGGAACATTGTCTCTCAACTGTGATATATAAAGTGTAGTACTACATTTCAGTGAAGTGTAAGGCTTTCCAAAGCTGCTGAACGTGTTTCTTTCTCTATTTCAATGGTATTCTGCCTTGTATAACACACATTTACCACTCTAGTCTCCTTTAAGTAAAGAATATAGGATTCATACAGTGTTTCATGTGATCTTAACTGGAATTAAGGATTTCCCTTATCTTACCTACCTTTTCTACACTAAGAACTGACTTGGAGATTCTCTTTCAGCTGTTCTAAACCAGTTCTCATCTGTTTACAGTCATTTTCACTGAATTATTCATGTTTTCATGTAGTTTCCTATATTCTGCCTTCTGGCCCAAGTATACGCTTTGCCCTCTTTATCAATCACCTTCCTACACACTGTTATGAACTGAGGCAGCTCGGGAACATTGTCTCTCAACTGTGTTATAGAGTGTAGTACTACATTTCAGTGAAGTGTAAGGCTTTCCAAAGCTGCCGAACCTGTTTCTTTCTCTATTTCAATGGTATTCTGCCTTGTATAACACACATTTACCACTCTAGTCTCCTTTAAGTAAAGAATATAGGATTCATACAGTGTTTCATGTAATCTTAACTCGAATTAAGGATTTCCCAGATCTTAGCTACCTTTTCTACACTAAGAACTGACTTGGAGAATCTCTTTCAGCTGTTCTAAACAAGTTCACATCTGTTTACAGTCATTTTCACTGAATTAATCATGTTTTCATGTAGTTTCCTATATTCTGCCTTGTGGTCCAAATATCAGCTTTGCCCACTTTATCAAACAACTTCCTACACAATGTTAAGTACTGAGGCAGGTATTGAACATTGTCTCTCAACTGTGTTATAGAGTGTAGTACTACATTTCAGTGAAGTGTAAGGCTTTCCAAAGCTGCCGAACGTGTTTCTTTCTCTATTTCAATGGTATTCTGCCTTGTATAACACACATTTACCACTCTAGTCTCCTTTAAGTAAAGAATATAGGATTCATACAGTGTTTCATGTGATCTTCACTGGAATTAAGTATTTCCCTTATCTTACCTACCTTTTCTACACTAAGAACTGACTTGGAGATTCTCTTTCAGCTGTTCTAAACAAGTTCTCATCTGTTTACAGTCATTTTCACTGAATTATTCATGTTTTCATGTAGTTTCCTATATTCTGCCTTCTGGCCCAAGTATAAGCTTTGCCCACTTTATCAAACAACTTCCTACACACTGTTATGAACTGAGGCAGCTCGGGAACATTGTCTCTCAACTGTGTTATAGAGTGTAGTACTACATTTCAGTGAAGTGTAAGGCTTTCCAAAGCTGCCGAACGTGTTTCTTTCTCTATTTCAATGGTATTCTGCCTTGTATAACACACATTTACCACTCTAGTCTCCTTTAAGTAAACAATATAGGATTCATACAGTGTTTCATGTGATCTTAACTGGAATTAAGGATTTTCCTTCTCTTAGCTACCTTTTCTACACTAAGAACTGACTTGGAGATTCTCTTTCAGCTGTTCTAAACAAGTTCTCATCTGTTTACAGTCATTTTCACTGAATTATTCATGTTTTCATGTAGTTTCCTATATTCTGCCTTCTGGCCCAAGTATAAGCTTTGCCCACTTTATCAAACAACTTCCTACACACTGTTATGAACTGAGCGAGCTAGGGAACATTGTCTCTCAACTGTGATATATAAAGTGTAGTACTACATTTCAGTGAAGTGTAAGGCTTTCCAAAGCTGCTGAACGTGTTTCTTTCTCTATTTCAATGGTATTCTGCCTTGTATAACACACATTTACCACTCTAGTCTCCTTTAAGTAAAGAATATAGGATTCATACAGTGTTTCATGTGATCTTAACTGGAATTAAGGATTTCCCTTATCTTAGCTACCTTTTCTACAATAAGAACTGACTTGGAGATTCTCTTTCAGCTGTTCTAGACAAGTTCTCATCTGTTTACAGTCATTTTCAGTGAATTAATCATGTTTTCATGTAGTTTCCTATATTCTGACTTCTGGTCCAAGTATAAGCTTTGCCCACTTTATCAAACAACTTCCTACACACTGTTAAGTACTGAGGCAGCTATTGAACATTGTCTCTCAACTGTGTTATAGAGTGTAGTACTACATTTCAGTGAAGTGTAAGGCTTTCCAAAGCTGCCGAACGTGTTTCTTTCTCTATTTCAATGGTATTCTGCCTTGTATAACACACATTTACCACTCTAGTCTCCTTTAAGTAAAGAATATAGGATTCATACAGTGTTTCATGTGATCTTCACTGGAATTAAGTATTTCCCTTATCTTACCTACCTTTTCTACACTAAGAACTGACTTGGAGATTCTCTTTCAGCTGTTCTAAACAAGTTCTCATCTGTTTACAGTCATTTTCACTGAATTATTCATGTTTTCATGTAGTTTCCTATATTCTGCCTTCTGGCCCAAGTATAAGCTTTGCCCACTTTATCAAACAACTTCCTACACACTGTTATGAACTGAGGCAGCTCGGGAACATTGTCTCTCAACTGTGTTATAGAGTATAGTACTACATTTCAGTGAAGTGTAAGGCTTTCCAAAGCTGCCGAACGTGTTTCTTTCTCTATTTCAATGGTATTCTGCCTTGTATAACACACATTTAGCACTCTAGTCTCCTTTAAGTAAAGAATATAGGATTCATACAGTGTTTCATGTGATCTTAACTCGAATTAAGGATTTCCCTTATCTTACCTACCTTTTCTACACTAAGAACTGACTTGGAGATTCTCTTTCAGCTGTTCTAAACCAGTTCTCATCTGTTTACAGTCATTTTCACTGAATTATTCATGTTTTCATGTAGTTTCCTATATTCTGCCTTCTGGCCCAAGTATAAGCTTTGCCCTCTTTATCAAACACCTTCCTACACACTGTTATGAACTGAGGCAGCTTGGGAACATTGTCTCTCAACTGTGTTATAGAGTGTAGTACTACATTTCAGTGAAGTGTAAGGCTTTCCAAAGCTGCCGAACGTGTTTCTTTCTCTATTTCAATGGTATTCTGCCTTGTATAACACACATTTACCACTCTAGTCTCCTTTAAGTAAACAATATAGGATTCATACAGTGTTTCATGTGATCTTAACTGGAATTAAGGATTTTCCTTCTCTTAGCTACCTTTTCTACACTAAGAACTGACTTGGAGATCCTCTTTCAGCTGTTCTAAACAAGTTCTCATCTGTTTACAGTCATTTTCACTGAATTATTCATGTTTTCATGTAGTTTCCTATATTCTGCCTTCTGGCCCAAGTATAAGCTTTGCCCACTTTATCAAACAACTTCCTACACACTGTTATGAACTGAGCGAGCTAGGGAACATTGTCTCTCAACTGTGTTATAGAGTGTAGTACTACATTTCAGTGAAGTGTAAGGCTTTCCAAAGCTGCCGAACATGTTTCTTTCTCTATTTTAATGGTATTCTGCCTTGTATAACACACATTTACCACTGTAGTCTCCTTTAAGTAAAGAATATAGGATTCATACAGTGTTTCATGTAATCTTAACTCGAATTAAGGATTTCCCAGATATTAGCTACCTTTTCTACACTAAGAACTGACTTGGAGAATCTCTTTCAGCTGTTCTAAAGAAGTTCACATCTGTTTACAGTCATTTTCACTGAATTAATCATGTTTTCATGTAGTTTCCTATATTCTGCCTTCTGGTCCAAATATCAGCTTTGCCCACTTTATCAAACAACTTCCTACACACTGTAAAGTACTGAGGCAAGTATTGAACATTGTCTCTCAACTGTGTTATAGAGTGTAGTACTACATTTCAGTGAAGTGTAAGGCTTTTCAAAGCTGCCGAACGTGTTTCTTTCTCTATTTCAATGGTATTCTGCCTTGTATAACACACATTTACCACTCTAGTCTCCTTTAAGTAAAGAATATAGGATTCATACAGTGTTTCATGTGATCTTAACTGGAATTAAGGATTTTCCTTATCTTAGCTACCTTTTCTACACTAAGAACTGACTTGGAGATTCTCTTTCAGCTGTTCTAAACAAGTTCTCATCTGTTTACAGTCATTTTCACTGAATTATTCATGTTCTCATGTAGTTTCCTATATTCGGCCTTCTGGCCCAAGTATAAGCTTTGCCCACTTTATCAAACAACTTCCTACACACTGTTATGAACTGAGGCAGCTCGGGAACATTGTCTCTCAACTGTGTTATAGAGTATAGTACTACATTTCATTGAAGTGTAAGGCTTTCCAAAGCTGCCGAACGTGTTTCTTTCTCTATTTCAATGGTATTCTGCCTTGTATAACACACATTTACCACTCTAGTCTCCTTTAAGTAAAGAATATAGGATTCATACAGTGTTTCATGTAATCTTAACTCGAATTAAGGATTTCCCGGATCTTAGCTACCTTTTCTACACTAAGAACTGACATGGAGAATCTCTTTCAGCTGTTCTAAACAAGTTCACATCTGTTTACAGTCATTTTCACTGAATTAATCATGTTTTCATGTAGTTTCCTATATTCTGCCTTCTGGTCCAAGTATAAGCTTTGCCCTCTTTATCAAACAACTTCCTACACACTGTTAAGTACTGAGGCAGCTATTGAACATTGTCTCTCAACTGTGTTATAGAGTGTAGCACTACATTTCAGTGAAGTGTAAGGCTTTCCAAAGCTGCCGAACGTGTTTCTTTCTCTATTTCAATGGTATTCTGCCTTGTATAACACACATTTACCACTCTAGTCTCCTTTAAGTAAACAATATAGGATTCATACAGTGTTTCATGTGATCTTCACTGGAATTAAGTATTTCCCTTATCTTACCTACCTTTTCTACACTAAGAACTGACTTGGAGATTCTCTTTCAGCTGTTCTAAACCAGTTCTCATCTGTTTACAGTCATTTTCACTGAATTATTCATGTTTTCATGTAGTTTCCTATATTCTGTCTTCTGGCCCAAGTATAAGCTTTGCCCACTTTATCAAACAACTTCCTACACACTGTTATGAACTGAGCGAGCTAGGGAACATTGTCTCTCAACTGTGATATATAAAGTGTAGTACTACATTTCAGTGAAGTGTAAGGCTTTCCAAAGCTGCTGAACGTGTTTCTTTCTCTATTTCAATGGTATTCTGCCTTGTATAACACACATTTACCACTCTAGTCTCCTTTAAGTAAAGAATATAGGATTCATACAGTGTTTCATGTGATCTTAACTGGAATTAAGGATTTCCCTTATCTTACCTACCTTTTCTACACTAAGAACTGACTTGGAGATTCTCTTTCAGCTCTTCTAAACCAGTTCTCATCTGTTTACAGTCATTTTCACTGAATTATTCATGTTTTCATGTAGTTTCCTATATTCTGCCTTCTGGCCCAAGTATACGCTTTGCCCTCTTTATCAAACACCTTCCTACACACTGTTATGAACTGAGGCAGCTCGGGAACATTGTCTCTCAACTGTGTTATAGAGTGTAGTCCTACATTTCAGTGAAGTGTAAGGCTTTCCAAAGCTGCCGAACGTGTTTCTTTCTCTATTTCAATGGTATTCTGCCTTGTATAACACACATTTACCACTCTAGTCTCCTTTAAGTAAAGAATATAGGATTCATACAGTGTTTCATGTAATCTTAACTCGAATTAAGGATTTCCCAGATCTTAGCTACCTTTTCTACACTAAGAACTGACTTGGAGAATCTCTTTCAGCTGTTCTAAACAAGTTCACATCTGTTTACAGTCATTTTCACTGAATTAATCATGTTTTCATGTAGTTTCCTATATTCTGCCTACTGGTCCAAATATCAGCTTTGCCCACTTTATCAAACAACTTCCTACACACTGTTATGAACTGAGGCAGCTCGGGAACATTGTCTCTCAACTGTGTTATAGAGTATAGTACTACATTTCATTGAAGTGTAAGGCTTTCCAAAGCTGCCGAACGTGTTTCTTTCTCTATTTCAATGGTATTCTGCCTTGTATAACACACATTTACCACTCTAGTCTCCTTTAAGTAAAGAATATAGGATTCATACAGTGTTTCATGTAATCTTAACTCGAATTAAGGATTTCCCGGATCTTAGCTACCTTTTCTACACTAAGAACTGACATGGAGAATCTCTTTCAGCTGTTCTAAACAAGTTCACATCTGTTTACAGTCATTTTCACTGAATTAATCATGTTTTCATGTAGTTTCCTATATTCTGCCTTCTGGTCCAAGTATAAGCTTTGCCCTCTTTATCAAACAACTTCCTACACACTGTTAAGTACTGAGGCAGCTATTGAACATTGTCTCTCAACTGTGTTATAGAGTGTAGCACTACATTTCAGTGAAGTGTAAGGCTTTCCAAAGCTGCCGAACGTGTTTCTTTCTCTATTTCAATGGTATTCTGCCTTGTATAACACACATTTACCACTCTAGTCTCCTTTAAGTAAACAATATAGGATTCATACAGTGTTTCATGTGATCTTCACTGGAATTAAGTATTTCCCTTATCTTACCTACCTTTTCTACACTAAGAACTGACTTGGAGATTCTCTTTCAGCTGTTCTAAACCAGTTCTCATCTGTTTACAGTCATTTTCACTGAATTATTCATGTTTTCATGTAGTTTCCTATATTCTGTCTTCTGGCCCAAGTATAAGCTTTGCCCACTTTATCAAACAACTTCCTACACACTGTTATGAACTGAGCGAGCTAGGGAACATTGTCTCTCAACTGTGATATATAAAGTGTAGTACTACATTTCAGTGAAGTGTAAGGCTTTCCAAAGCTGCTGAACGTGTTTCTTTCTCTATTTCAATGGTATTCTGCCTTGTATAACACACATTTACCACTCTAGTCTCCTTTAAGTAAAGAATATAGGATTCATACAGTGTTTCATGTGATCTTAACTGGAATTAAGGATTTCCCTTATCTTACCTACCTTTTCTACACTAAGAACTGACTTGGAGATTCTCTTTCAGCTCTTCTAAACCAGTTCTCATCTGTTTACAGTCATTTTCACTGAATTATTCATGTTTTCATGTAGTTTCCTATATTCTGCCTTCTGGCCCAAGTATACGCTTTGCCCTCTTTATCAAACACCTTCCTACACACTGTTATGAACTGAGGCAGCTCGGGAACATTGTCTCTCAACTGTGTTATAGAGTGTAGTCCTACATTTCAGTGAAGTGTAAGGCTTTCCAAAGCTGCCGAACGTGTTTCTTTCTCTATTTCAATGGTATTCTGCCTTGTATAACACACATTTACCACTCTAGTCTCCTTTAAGTAAAGAATATAGGATTCATACAGTGTTTCATGTAATCTTAACTCGAATTAAGGATTTCCCAGATCTTAGCTACCTTTTCTACACTAAGAACTGACTTGGAGAATCTCTTTCAGCTGTTCTAAACAAGTTCACATCTGTTTACAGTCATTTTCACTGAATTAATCATGTTTTCATGTAGTTTCCTATATTCTGCCTACTGGTCCAAATATCAGCTTTGCCCACTTTATCAAACAACTTCCTACACACTGTTAAGTACTGAGGCAGGTATTGAACATTGTCTCTCAACTGTGTTATAGAGTGTAGTACTACATTTCAGTGAAGTGTAAGGCTTTCCAAAGCTGCCGAACGTGTTTCTTTCTCTATTTCAATGGTATTCTGCCTTGTATAACACACATTTACCACTCTAGTCTCCTTTAAGTAAAGAATATAGGATTCATACAGTGTTTCATGTGATCTTCACTGGAATTAAGTATTTCCCTTATCTTACCTACCTTTTCTACACTAAGAACTGACTTGGAGATTCTCTTTCAGCTGTTCTAAACAAGTTCTCATCTGTTTACAGTCATTTTCACTGAATTATTCATGTTTTCATGTAGTTTCCTATATTCTGCCTTCTGGCCCAAGTATAAGCTTTGCCCACTTTATCAAACAACTTCCTACACACTGTTATGAACTCAGCGAGCTAGGGAACATTGTCTCTCAACTGTGATATATAAAGTGTAGTACTACATTTCAGTGAAGTGTAAGGCTTTCCAAAGCTGCTGAACGTGTTTCTTTCTCAATTTCAATGGTATTCTGCCTTGTATAACACACATTTACCACTCTAGTCTCCTTTAAGTAAAGAATATAGGATTCATACAGTGTTTCATGTGATCTTAACTGGAATTAAGGATTTCCCTTATCTTAGCTACCTTTTCTACAATAAGAACTGACTTGGAGATTCTCTTTCAGCTGTTCTAGACAAGTTCTCATCTGTTTACAGTCATTTTCAGTGAATTAATCATGTTTTCATGTAGTTTCCTATATTCTGACTTCTGGTCCAAGTATAAGCTTTGCCCACTTTATCAAACAACTTCCTACACACTGTTAAGTACTGAGGCAGCTATTGAACATTGTCTCTCAACTGTGTTATAGAGTGTAGTACTACATTTCAGTGAAGTGTAAGGCTTTCCAAAGCTGCCGAACGTGTTTCTTTCTCTATTTCAATGGTATTCTGCCTTGTATAACACACATTTACCACTCTAGTCTCCTTTAAGTAAAGAATATAGGATTCATACAGTGTTTCATGTGATCTTAACTGGAATTAAGGATTTTCCTTCTCTTAGCTACCTTTTCTACACTAAGAACTGACTTGGAGATTCTCTTTCAGCTGTTCTAAACCAGTTCTCATCTGTTTACAGTCATTTTCACTGAATTATTCATGTTTTCATGTAGTTTCCTATATTCTGTCTTCTGGCCCAAGTATAAGCTTTGCCCACTTTATCAAACAACTTCCTACACACTGTTATGAACTGAGCGAGCTAGGGAACATTGTCTCTCAACTGTGATATATAAAGTGTAGTACTACATTTCAGTGAAGTGTAAGGCTTTCCAAAGCTGCTGAACGTGTTTCTTTCTCTATTTCAATGGTATTCTGCCTTGTATAACACACATTTACCACTCTAGTCTCCTTTAAGTAAAGAATATAGGATTCATACAGTGTTTCATGTGATCTTAACTGGAATTAAGGATTTCCCTTATCTTACCTACCTTTTCTACACTAAGAACTGACTTGGAGATTCTCTTTCAGCTGTTCTAAACCAGTTCTCATCTGTTTACAGTCATTTTCACTGAATTATTCATGTTTTCATGTAGTTTCCTATATTCTGCCTTCTGGCCCAAGTATACGCTTTGCCCTCTTTATCAATCACCTTCCTACACACTGTTATGAACTGAGGCAGCTCGGGAACATTGTCTCTCAACTGTGTTATAGAGTGTAGTACTACATTTCAGTGAAGTGTAAGGCTTTCCAAAGCTGCCGAACGTGTTTCTTTCTCTATTTCAATGGTATTCTGCCTTGTATAACACACATTTACCACTCTAGTCTCCTTTAAGTAAAGAATATAGGATTCATACAGTGTTTCATGTAATCTTAACTCGAATTAAGGATTTCCCAGATCTTAGCTACCTTTTCTACACTAAGAACTGACTTGGAGAATCTCTTTCAGCTGTTCTAAACAAGTTCACATCTGTTTACAGTCATTTTCACTGAATTAATCATGTTTTCATGTAGTTTCCTATATTCTGCCTTCTGGTCCAAATATCAGCTTTGCCCACTTTATCAAACAACTTCCTACACAATGTTAAGTACTGAGGCAGGTATTGAACATTGTCTCTCAACTGTGTTATAGAGTGTAGTACTACATTTCAGTGAAGTGTAAGGCTTTCCAAAGCTGCCGAACGTGTTTCTTTCTCTATTTCAATGGTATTCTGCCTTGTATAACACACATTTACCACTCTAGTCTCCTTTAAGTAAAGAATATAGGATTCATACAGTGTTTCATGTGATCTTCACTGGAATTAAGTATTTCCCTTATCTTACCTACCTTTTCTACACTAAGAACTGACTTGGAGATTCTCTTTCAGCTGTTCTAAACAAGTTCTCATCTGTTTACAGTCATTTTCACTGAATTATTCATGTTTTCATGTAGTTTCCTATATTCTGCCTTCTGGCCCAAGTATAAGCTTTGCCCACTTTATCAAACAACTTCCTACACACTGTTATGAACTGAGGCAGCTCGGGAACATTGTCTCTCAACTGTGTTATAGAGTGTAGTACTACATTTCAGTGAAGTGTAAGGCTTTCCAAAGCTGCCGAACGTGTTTCTTTCTCTATTTCAATGGTATTCTGCCTTGTATAACACACATTTACCACTCTAGTCTCCTTTAAGTAAACAATATAGGATTCATACAGTGTTTCATGTGATCTTAACTGGAATTAAGGATTTTCCTTCTCTTAGCTACCTTTTCTACACTAAGAACTGACTTGGAGATTCTCTTTCAGCTGTTCTAAACAAGTTCTCATCTGTTTACAGTCATTTTCACTGAATTATTCATGTTTTCATGTAGTTTCCTATATTCTGCCTTCTGGCCCAAGTATAAGCTTTGCCCACTTTATCAAACAACTTCCTACACACTGTTATGAACTGAGCGAGCTAGGGAACATTGTCTCTCAACTGTGATATATAAAGTGTAGTACTACATTTCAGTGAAGTGTAAGGCTTTCCAAAGCTGCTGAACGTGTTTCTTTCTCTATTTCAATGGTATTCTGCCTTGTATAACACACATTTACCACTCTAGTCTCCTTTAAGTAAAGAATATAGGATTCATACAGTGTTTCATGTGATCTTAACTGGAATTAAGGATTTCCCTTATCTTAGCTACCTTTTCTACAATAAGAACTGACTTGGAGATTCTCTTTCAGCTGTTCTAGACAAGTTCTCATCTGTTTACAGTCATTTTCAGTGAATTAATCATGTTTTCATGTAGTTTCCTATATTCTGACTTCTGGTCCAAGTATAAGCTTTGCCCACTTTATCAAACAACTTCCTACACACTGTTAAGTACTGAGGCAGCTATTGAACATTGTCTCTCAACTGTGTTATAGAGTGTAGTACTACATTTCAGTGAAGTGTAAGGCTTTCCAAAGCTGCCAAACGTGTTTCTTTCTCTATTTCAATGGTATTCTGCCTTGTATAACACACATTTACCACTCTAGTCTCCTTTAAGTAAAGAATATAGGATTCATACAGTGTTTCATGTGATCTTCACTGGAATTAAGTATTTCCCTTATCTTACCTACCTTTTCTACACTAAGAACTGACTTGGAGATTCTCTTTCAGCTGTTCTAAACAAGTTCTCATCTGTTTACAGTCATTTTCACTGAATTATTCATGTTTTCATGTAGTTTCCTATATTCTGCCTTCTGGCCCAAGTATAAGCTTTGCCCACTTTATCAAACAACTTCCTACACACTGTTATGAACTGAGGCAGCTCGGGAACATTGTCTCTCAACTGTGTTATAGAGTGTAGTACTACATTTCAGTGAAGTGTAAGGCTTTCCAAAGCTGCCGAACGTGTTTCTTTCTCTATTTCAATGGTATTCTGCCTTGTATAACACACATTTACCACTCTAGTCTCCTTTAAGTAAAGAATATAGGATTCATACAGTGTTTCATGTGATCTTAACTGGAATTAAGGATTTCCCTTATCTTAGCTACCTTTTCTACAATAAGAACTGACTTGGAGATTCTCTTTCAGCTGTTCTAGACAAGTTCTCATCTGTTTACAGTCATTTTCACTGAATTAATCATGTTTTCATGTAGTTTCCTATATTCTGACTTCTGGTCCAAGTATAAGCTTTGCCCACTTTATCAAACAACTTCCTACACACTGTTAAGTACTGAGGCAGCTATTGAACATTGTCTCTCAACTCAGTTATAGAGTGTAGTACTACATTTCAGTGAAGTGTAAGGCTTTCCAAAGCTGCCGAACGTGTTTCTTTCTCTATTTCAATGGTATTCTGCCTTGTATAACACACATTTACCACTCTAGTCTCCTTTACGTAAAGAATATAGGATTCATACAGTGTTTCATGTAATCTTAACTCGAATTATGGATTTCCCAGATCTTAGCTACCTTTTCTACACTAAGAACTGACTTGGAGAATCTCTTTCAGCTGTTCTTAACAAGTTCCCATCTGTTTACAGTCATTTTCACTGAATTATTCATGTTTTCATGTAGTTTCCTATATTCTGCCTTCTGGCCCAAGTATAAGCTTTGCCCTCTTTATCAAACACCTTCCTACACACTGTTATGAACTGAGGCAGCTTGGGAACATTGTCTCTCAACTGTGTTATAGAGTGTAGTACTACATTTCAGTGAAGTGTAAGGCTTTCCAAAGCTGCCGAACGTGTTTCTTTCTCTATTTCAATGGTATTCTGCCTTGTATAACACACATTTACCACTCTAGTCTCCTTTAAGTAAACAATATAGGATTCATACAGTGTTTCATGTGATCTTAACTGGAATTAAGGATTTTCCTTCTCTTAGCTACCTTTTCTACACTAAGAACTGACTTGGAGATCCTCTTTCAGCTGTTCTAAACAAGTTCTCATCTGTTTACAGTCATTTTCACTGAATTATTCATGTTTTCATGTAGTTTCCTATATTCTGCCTTCTGGCCCAAGTATAAGCTTTGCCCACTTTATCAAACAACTTCCTACACACTGTTATGAACTGAGCGAGCTAGGGAACATTGTCTCTCAACTGTGTTATAGAGTGTAGTACTACATTTCAGTGAAGTGTAAGGCTTTCCAAAGCTGCCGAACATGTTTCTTTCTCTATTTTAATGGTATTCTGCCTTGTATAACACACATTTACCACTGTAGTCTCCTTTAAGTAAAGAATATAGGATTCATACAGTGTTTCATGTAATCTTAACTCGAATTAAGGATTTCCCAGATATTAGCTACCTTTTCTACACTAAGAACTGACTTGGAGAATCTCTTTCAGCTGTTCTAAAGAAGTTCACATCTGTTTACAGTCATTTTCACTGAATTAATCATGTTTTCATGTAGTTTCCTATATTCTGCCTTCTGGTCCAAATATCAGCTTTGCCCACTTTATCAAACAACTTCCTACACACTGTAAAGTACTGAGGCAAGTATTGAACATTGTCTCTCAACTGTGTTATAGAGTGTAGTACTACATTTCAGTGAAGTGTAAGGCTTTTCAAAGCTGCCGAACGTGTTTCTTTCTCTATTTCAATGGTATTCTGCCTTGTATAACACACATTTACCACTCTAGTCTCCTTTAAGTAAAGAATATAGGATTCATACAGTGTTTCATGTGATCTTAACTGGAATTAAGGATTTTCCTTATCTTAGCTACCTTTTCTACACTAAGAACTGACTTGGAGATTCTCTTTCAGCTGTTCTAAACAAGTTCTCATCTGTTTACAGTCATTTTCACTGAATTATTCATGTTCTCATGTAGTTTCCTATATTCGGCCTTCTGGCCCAAGTATAAGCTTTGCCCACTTTATCAAACAACTTCCTACACACTGTTATGAACTGAGGCAGCTCGGGAACATTGTCTCTCAACTGTGTTATAGAGTATAGTACTACATTTCATTGAAGTGTAAGGCTTTCCAAAGCTGCCGAACGTGTTTCTTTCTCTATTTCAATGGTATTCTGCCTTGTATAACACACATTTACCACTCTAGTCTCCTTTAAGTAAAGAATATAGGATTCATACAGTGTTTCATGTAATCTTAACTCGAATTAAGGATTTCCCGGATCTTAGCTACCTTTTCTACACTAAGAACTGACATGGAGAATCTCTTTCAGCTGTTCTAGACAAGTTCTCATCTGTTTACAGTCATTTTCACTGAATTAATCATGTTTTCATGTAGTTTCCTATATTCTGCCTTCTGGTCCAAGTATAAGCTTTGCCCTCTTTATCAAACAACTTCCTACACACTGTTAAGTACTGAGGCAGCTATTGAACATTGTCTCTCAACTGTGTTATAGAGTGTAGTACTACATTTCAGTGAAGTGTAAGGCTTTCCAAAGCTGCCGAACGTGTTTCTTTCTCTATTTCAATGGTATTCTGCCTTGTATAACACACATTTACCACTCTAGTCTCCTTTAAGTAAAGAATGTAGGATTCATACAGTGTTTCATGTGATCTTAACTGGAATTAAGGATTTTCCTTCTCTTAGCTACCTTTTCTACACTAAGAACTGACTTGGAGATTCTCTTTCAGCTGTTCTAAACCAGTTCTCATCTGTTTACAGTCATTTTCACTGAATTATTCATGTTTTCATGTAGTTTCCTATATTCTGTCTTCTGGCCCAAGTATAAGCTTTGCCCACTTTATCAAACAACTTCCTACACACTGTTATGAACTGAGCGAGCTAGGGAACATTGTCTCTCAACTGTGATATATAAAGTGTAGTACTACATTTCAGTGAAGTGTAAGGCTTTCCAAAGCTGCTGAACGTGTTTCTTTCTCTATTTCAATGGTATTCTGCCTTGTATAACACACATTTACCACTCTAGTCTCCTTTAAGTAAAGAATATAGGATTCATACAGTGTTTCATGTGATCTTAACTGGAATTAAGGATTTCCCTTATCTTACCTACCTTTTCTACACTAAGAACTGACTTGGAGATTCTCTTTCAGCTGTTCTAAACCAGTTCTCATCTGTTTACAGTCATTTTCACTGAATTATTCATGTTTTCATGTAGTTTCCTATATTCTGCCTTCTGGCCCAAGTATACGCTTTGCCCTCTTTATCAAACACCTTCCTACACACTGTTATGAACTGAGGCAGCTCGGGAACATTGTCTCTCAACTGTGTTATAGAGTGTAGTACTACATTTCAGTGAAGTGTAAGGCTTTCCAAAGCTGCCGAACGTGTTTCTTTCTCTATTTCAATGGTATTCTGCCTTGTATAACACACATTTACCACTCTAGTCTCCTTTAAGTAAAGAATATAGGATTCATACAGTGTTTCATGTAATCTTAACTCGAATTAAGGATTTCCCAGATCTTAGCTACCTTTTCTACACTAAGAACTGACTTGGAGAATCTCTTTCAGCTGTTCTAAACAAGTTCACATCTGTTTACAGTCATTTTCACTGAATTAATCATGTTTTCATGTAGTTTCCTATATTCTGCCTTCTGGTCCAAATATCAGCTTTGCCCACTTTATCAAACAACTTCCTACACACTGTTAAGTACTGAGGCAGGTATTGAACATTGTCTCTCAACTGTGTTATAGAGTGTAGTACTACATTTCAGTGAAGTGTAAGGCTTTCCAAAGCTGCCGAACGTGTTTCTTTCTCTATTTCAATGGTATTCTGCCTTGTATAACACACATTTACCACTCTAGTCTCCTTTAAGTAAAGAATATAGGATTCATACAGTGTTTCATGTGATCTTCACTGGAATTAAGTATTTCCCTTATCTTACCTACCTTTTCTACACTAAGAACTGACTTGGAGATTCTCTTTCAGCTGTTCTAAACAAGTTCTCATCTGTTTACAGTCATTTTCACTGAATTATTCATGTTTTCATGTAGTTTCCTATATTCTGCCTTCTGGCCCAAGTATACGCTTTGCCCTCTTTATCAAACAACTTCCTACACACTGTTATGAACTGAGGCAGCTCGGGAACATTGTCTCTCAACTGTGTTATAGAGTGTAGTACTACATTTCAGTGAAGTGTAAGGCTTTCCAAAGCTGCCGAACGTGTTTCTTTCTCTATTTCAATGGTATTCTGCCTTGTATAACACACATTTACCACTCTAGTCTCCTTTAAGTAAACAATATAGGATTCATACAGTGTTTCATGTGATCTTAACTGGAATTAAGGATTTTCCTTCTCTTAGCTACCTTTTCTACACTAAGAACTGACTTGGAGATTCTCTTTCAGCTGTTCTAAACAAGTTCTCATCTGTTTACAGTCATTTTCACTGAATTATTCATGTTTTCATGTAGTTTCCTATATTCTGCCTTCTGGCCCAAGTATAAGCTTTGCCCACTTTATCAAACAACTTCCTACACACTGTTATGAACTGAGCGAGCTAGGGAACATTGTCTCTCAACTGTGATATATAAAGTGTAGTACTACATTTCAGTGAAGTGTAAGGCTTTCCAAAGCTGCTGAACGTGTTTCTTTCTCTATTTCAATGGTATTCTGCCTTGTATAACACACATTTACCACTCTAGTCTCCTTTAAGTAAAGAATATAGGATTCATACAGTGTTTCATGTGATCTTAACTGGAATTAAGGATTTCCCTTATCTTAGCTACCTTTTCTACAATAAGAACTGACTTGGAGATTCTCTTTCAGCTGTTCTAGACAAGTTCTCATCTGTTTACAGTCATTTTCAGTGAATTAATCATGTTTTCATGTAGTTTCCTATATTCTGACTTCTGGTCCAAGTATAAGCTTTGCCCACTTTATCAAACAACTTCCTACACACTGTTAAGTACTGAGGCAGCTATTGAACATTGTCTCTCAACTGTGTTATAGAGTGTAGTACTACATTTCAGTGAAGTGTAAGGCTTTCCAAAGCTGCCGAACGTGTTTCTTTCTCTATTTCAATGGTATTCTGCCTTGTATAACACACATTTACCACTCTAGTCTCCTTTAAGTAAAGAATATAGGATTCATACAGTGTTTCATGTGATCTTCACTGGAATTAAGTATTTCCCTTATCTTACCTACCTTTTCTACACTAAGAACTGACTTGGAGATTCTCTTTCAGCTGTTCTAAACAAGTTCTCATCTGTTTACAGTCATTTTCACTGAATTATTCATGTTTTCATGTAGTTTCCTATATTCTGCCTTCTGGCCCAAGTATAAGCTTTGCCCACTTTATCAAACAACTTCCTACACACTGTTATGAACTGAGGCAGCTCGGGAACATTGTCTCTCAACTGTGTTATAGAGTGTAGTACTACATTTCAGTGAAGTGTAAGGCTTTCCAAAGCTGCCGAACGTGTTTCTTTCTCTATTTCAATGGTATTCTGCCTTGTATAACACACATTTACCACTCTAGTCTCCTTTAAGTAAAGAATATAGGATTCATACAGTGTTTCATGTGATCTTAACTGGAATTAAGGATTTCCCTTATCTTAGCTACCTTTTCTACAATAAGAACTGACTTGGAGATTCTCTTTCAGCTGTTCTAGACAAGTTCTCATCTGTTTACAGTCATTTTCACTGAATTAATCATGTTTTCATGTAGTTTCCTATATTCTGACTTCTGGTCCAAGTATAAGCTTTGCCCACTTTATCAAACAACTTCCTACACACTGTTAAGTACTGAGGCAGCTATTGAACATTGTCTCTCAACTCAGTTATAGAGTGTAGTACTACATTTCAGTGAAGTGTAAGGCTTTCCAAAGCTGCCGAACGTGTTTCTTTCTCTATTTCAATGGTATTCTGCCTTGTATAACACACATTTACCACTCTAGTCTCCTTTAAGTAAAGAATATAGGATTCATACAGTGTTTCATGTAATCTTAACATGAATTATGGATTTCCCAGATCTTAGCTACCTTTTCTACACTAAGAACTGACTTGGAGAATCTCTTTCAGCTGTTCTTAACAAGTTCCCATCTGTTTACAGTCATTTTCACTGAATTAATCATGTTTTCATGTAGTTTCCTATATTCTGCCTTCTGGTCCAAGTATAAGCTTTGCCCTCTTTATCAAACAACTTCCTACACACTGTTAAGTACTGAGGCAGCTATTGAACATTGTCTCTCAACTGTGTTATAGAGTGTAGTACTACATTTCAGTGAAGTGTAAGGCTTTCCAAAGCTGCCGAACGTGTTTCTTTCTCTATTTCAATGGTATTCTGCCTTGTATAACACACATTTACCACTCTAGTCTCCTTTAAGTAAAGAATATAGGATTCATACAGTGTTTCATGTGATCTTAACTGGAATTAAGGATTTTCCTTCTCTTAGCTACCTTTTCTACACTAAGAACTGACTTGGAGATTCTCTTTCAGCTGTTCTAAACCAGTTCTCATCTGTTTACAGTCATTTTCACTGAATTATTCATGTTTTCATGTAGTTTCCTATATTCTGCCTTCTGGCCCAAGTATAAGCTTTGCCCTCTTTATCAAACACCTTCCTACACACTGTTATGAACTGAGGCAGCTTGGGAACATTGTCTCTCAACTGTGTTATAGAGTGTAGTACTACATTTCAGTGAAGTGTAAGGCTTTCCAAAGGTGCCGAACGTGTTTCTTTCTCTATTTCAATGGTATTCTGCCTTGTATAACACACATTTACCACTCTAGTCTCCTTTAAGTAAACAATATAGGATTCATACAGTGTTTCATGTGATCTTAACTGGAATTAAGGATTTTCCTTCTCTTAGCTACCTTTTCTACACTAAGAACTGACTTGGAGATCCTCTTTCAGCTGTTCTAAACAAGTTCTCATCTGTTTACAGTCATTTTCACTGAATTATTCATGTTTTCATGTAGTTTCCTATATTCGGCCTTCTGGCCCAAGTATAAGCTTTGCCCACTTTATCAAACAACTTCCTACACACTGTTATGAACTGAGCGAGCTAGGGAACATTGTCTCTCAACTGTGTTATAGAGTGTAGTACTACATTTCAGTGAAGTGTAAGGCTTTCCAAAGCTGCCGAACATGTTTCTTTCTCTATTTTAATGGTATTCTGCCTTGTATAACACACATTTACCACTGTAGTCTCCTTTAAGTAAAGAATATAGGATTCATACAGTGTTTCATGTAATCTTAACTCGAATTAAGGATTTCCCAGATATTAGCTACCTTTTCTACACTAAGAACTGACTTGGAGAATCTCTTTCAGCTGTTCTAAAGAAGTTCACATCTGTTTACAGTCATTTTCACTGAATTAATCATGTTTTCATGTAGTTTCCTATATTCTGCCTTCTGGTCCAAATATCAGCTTTGCCCACTTTATCAAACAACTTCCTACACACTGTAAAGTACTGAGGCAAGTATTGAACATTGTCTCTCAACTGTGTTATAGAGTGTAGTACTACATTTCAGTGAAGTGTAAGGCTTTTCAAAGCTGCCGAACGTGTTTCTTTCTCTATTTCAATGGTATTCTGCCTTGTATAACACACATTTACCACTCTAGTCTCCTTTAAGTAAAGAATATAGGATTCATACAGTGTTTCATGTGATCTTAACTGGAATTAAGGATTTTCCTTATCTTAGCTACCTTTTCTACACTAAGAACTGACTTGGAGATTCTCTTTCAGCTGTTCTAAACAAGTTCTCATCTGTTTACAGTCATTTTCACTGAATTATTCATGTTCTCATGTAGTTTCCTATATTCGGCCTTCTGGCCCAAGTATAAGCTTTGCCCACTTTATCAAACAACTTCCTACACACTGTTATGAACTGAGGCAGCTCGGGAACATTGTCTCTCAACTGTGTTATAGAGTATAGTACTACATTTCATTGAAGTGTAAGGCTTTCCAAAGCTGCCGAACGTGTTTCTTTCTCTATTTTAATGGTATTCTGCCTTGTATAACACACATTTACCACTCTAGTCTCCTTTAAGTAAAGAATATAGGATTCATACAGTGTTTCATGTAATCTTAACTCGAATTAAGGATTTCCCGGATCTTAGCTACCTTTTCTACACTAAGAACTGACATGGAGAATCTCTTTCAGCTGTTCTAAACAAGTTCACATCTGTTTACAGTCATTTTCACTGAATTAATCATGTTTTCATGTAGTTTCCTATATTTTGCCTTCTGGTCCAAGTATAAGCTTTGCCCTCTTTATCAAACAACTTCCTACACACTGTTAAGTACTGAGGCAGCTATTGAACATTGTCTCTCAACTGTGTTATAGAGTGTAGCACTACATTTCAGTGAAGTGTAAGGCTTTCCAAAGCTGCCGAACGTGTTTCTTTCTCTATTTCAATGGTATTCTGCCTTGTATAACACACATTTACCACTCTAGTCTCCTTTAAGTAAAGAATATAGGATTCATACAGTGTTTCATGTGATCTTCACTGGAATTAAGTATTTCCCTTATCTAACCTACCTTTTCTACACTAAGAACTGACTTGGAGATTCTCTTTCAGCTGTTCTAAACAAGTTCTCATCTGTTTACAGTCATTTTCACTGAATTATTCATGTTTTCATGTAGTTTCCTATATTCTGCCTTCTGGCCCAAGTATACGCTTTGCCCTCTTTATCAAACAACTTCCTACACACTGTTATGAACTGAGGCAGCTCGGGAACATTGTCTCTCAACTGTGTTATAGAGTGTAGTACTACATTTCAGTGAAGTGTAAGGCTTTCCAAAGCTGCCGAACGTGTTTCTTTCTCTATTTCAATGGTATTCTGCCTTGTATAACACACATTTACCACTCTAGTCTCCTTTAAGTAAACAATATAGGATTCATACAGTGTTTCATGTGATCTTAACTGGAATTAAGGATTTTCCTTCTCTTAGCTACCTTTCTACACTAAGAACTGACTTGGAGATTCTCTTTCAGCTGTTCTAAACAAGTTCTCATCTGTTTACAGTCATTTTCACTGAATTATTCATGTTTTCATGTAGTTTCCTATATTCTGCCTTCTGGCCCAAGTATAAGCTTTGCCCACTTTATCAAACAACTTCCTACACACTGTTATGAACTGAGCGAGCTAGGGAACATTGTCTCTCAACTGTGATATATAAAGTGTAGTACTACATTTCAGTGAAGTGTAAGGCTTTCCAAAGCTGCTGAACGTGTTTCTTTCTCTATTTCAATGGTATTCTGCCTTGTATAACACACATTTACCACTCTAGTCTCCTTTAAGTAAAGAATATAGGATTCATACAGTGTTTCATGTGATCTTAACTGGAATTAAGGATTTCCCTTATCTTAGCTACCTTTTCTACAATAAGAACTGACTTGGAGATTCTCTTTCAGCTGTTCTAGACAAGTTCTCATCTGTTTACAGTCATTTTCACTGAATTAATCATGTTTTCATGTAGTTTCCTATATTCTGCCTTCTGGTCCAAGTATAAGCTTTCCCTCTTTATCAAACAACTTCCTACACACTGTTAAGTACTGAGGCAGCTATTGAACATTGTCTCTCAACTGTGTTATAGAGTGTAGTACTACATTTCAGTGAAGTGTAAGGCTTTCCAAAGCTGCCGAACGTGTTTCTTTCTCTATTTCAATGGTATTCTGCCTTGTATAACACACATTTACCACTCTAGTCTCCTTTAAGTAAAGAATGTAGGATTCATACAGTGTTTCATGTGATCTTAACTGGAATTAAGGATTTTCCTTCTCTTAGCTACCTTTTCTACACTAAGAACTGACTTGGAGATTCTCTTTCAGCTGTTCTAAACCAGTTCTCATCTGTTTACAGTCATTTTCACTGAATTATTCATGTTTTCATGTAGTTTCCTATATTCTGTCTTCTGGCCCAAGTATAAGCTTTGCCCACTTTATCAAACAACTTCCTACACACTGTTATGAACTGAGCGAGCTAGGGAACATTGTCTCTCAACTGTGATATATAAAGTGTAGTACTACATTTCAGTGAAGTGTAAGGCTTTCCAAAGCTGCTGAACGTGTTTCTTTCTCTATTTCAATGGTATTCTGCCTTGTATAACACACATTTACCACTATAGTCTCCTTTAAGTAAAGAGTATAGGATTCATACAGTGTTTCATGTGATCTTAACTGGAATTAAGGATTTCCCTTATCTTAGCACCTTTTCTACAATAAGAACTGACTTGGAGATTCTCTTTCAGCTGTTCTAAACAAGTTCTCATCTGTTTACAGTCATTTTCACTGAATAATTCATGTTTTCATGTAGTTTCCTATATTCTGCCTTCTGGCCCAAGTATAAGCTTTGCCCACTTTATCAAACAACTTCCTACACACTGTTAAGTACTGAGGCAGCTATTGAACATTGTCTCTCAACTCTGTTATAGAGTGTAGTACTACATTTCAGTGAAGTGTAAGGCTTTCCAAAGCTGCCGAACGTGTTTCTTTCTCTATTTCAATGGTATTCTGCCTTGTATAACACACATTTACCACTCTAGTCTCCTTTAAGTAAAGAATATAGGATTCATACAGTGTTTCATGTAATCTTAACTCGAATTAAGGATTTCCCAGATCTTAGCTACCTTTTCTACACTAAGAACTGACTTGGAGAATCTCTTTCAGCTGTTCTAAACAAGTTCACATCTGTTTACAGTCATTTTCACTGAATTAATCATGTTTTCATGTAGTTTCCTATATTCTGCCTTCTGGTCCAAGTATAAGCTTTGCCCTCTTTATCAAACAACTTCCTACACACTGTTATGTACTGAGGCAGCTATTGAACATTGTCTCTCAACTGTGTTATAGAGTGTAGTACTACATTTCAGTGAAGTGTAAGGCTTTCCAAAGCTGCCGAACGTGTTTCTTTCTCTATTTCAATGGTATTCTGCCTTGTATAACACACATTTACCACTCTAGTCTCCTTTAAGTAAAGAATGTAGGATTCATACAGTGTTTCATGTGATCTTAACTGGAATTAAGTATTTCCCTTATCTTACCTACCTTTTCTACACTAAGAATTGACTTGGAGATTCTCTTTCAGCTGTTCTAAACCAGTTCTCATCTGTTTACAGTCATTTTCACTGAATTATTCATGTTTTCATGTAGTTTCCTATATTCTGCCTGCTGGCCCAAGTATAAGCTTTGCCCTCTTTATCAAACACCTTCCTACACACTGTTATGAACTGAGGCAGCTTGGGAACATTGTCTCTCAACTGTGTTATAGAGTGTAGTACTACATTTCAGTGAAGTGTAAGGCTTTCCAAAGCTGCCGAACGTGTTTCTTTCTCTATTTCAATGGTATTCTGCCTTGTATAACACACATTTACCACTCTAGTCTCCTTTAAGTAAAGAATATAGGATTCATACAGTGTTTCATGTAATCTTAACTCGAATTAAGGATTTCCCAGATCTTAGCTACCTTTTCTACACTAAGAACTGACTTGGAGAATCTCTTTCAGCTGTTCTAAACAAGTTCACATCTGTTTACAGTCATTTTCACTGAATTAATCATGTTTTCATGTAGTTTCCTATATTCTGCCTTCTGGTCCAAATATCAGCTTTGCCCACTTTATCAAACAACTTCCTACACACTGTTAAGTACTGAGGCAGGTATTGAACATTGTCTCTCAACTGTGTTATAGAGTGTAGCACTACATTTCAGTGAAGTGTAAGGCTTTCCAAAGCTGCTGAACGTGTTTCTTTCTCTATTTCAATGGTATTCTGCCTTGTATAACACACATTTACCACTCTAGTCTCCTTTAAGTAAAGAATATAGGATTCATACAGTGTTTCATGTGATCTTCACTGGAATTAAGTATTTCCCTTATCTTACCTACCTTTTCTACACTAAGAACTGACTTGGAGATTCTCTTTCAGCTGTTCTAAACAAGTTCTCATCTGTTTACAGTCATTTTCACTGAATTATTCATGTTTTCATGTAGTTTCCCATATTCTGCCTTCTGGCCCAAGTATAAGCTTTGCCCACTTTATCAAACAACTTCCTACACACTGTTATGAACTGAGGCAGCTCGGGAACATTGTCTCTCAACTGTGTTATAGAGTGTAGTACTACATTTCAGTGAAGTGTAAGGCTTTCCAAAGCTGCCGAACGTGTTTCTTTCTCTATTTCAATGGTATTCTGCCTTGTATAACACACATTTACCACTCTAGTCTCCTTTAAGTAAACAATATAGGATTCATACAGTGTTTCATGTGATCTTAACTGGAATTAAGGATTTTCCTTCTCTTAGCTACCTTTCTACACTAAGAACTGACTTGGAGATTCTCTTTCAGCTGTTCTAAACAAGTTCACATCTGTTTACAGTCATTTTCACTGAATTATTCATGTTTTCATGTAGTTTCCTATATTCTGCCTTCTGGCCCAAGTATAAGCTTTGCCCACTTTATCAAACAACTTCCTACACACTGTTATGAACTGAGCGAGCTAGGGAACATTGTCTCTCAACTGTGATATATAAAGTGTAGTACTACATTTCAGTGAAGTGTAAGGCTTTCCAAAGCTGCTGAACGTGTTTCTTTCTCTATTTCAATGGTATTCTGCCTTGTATAACACACATTTACCACTCTAGTCTCCTTTAAGTAAAGAATATAGGATTCATACAGTGTTTCATGTGATCTTAACTGGAATTAAGGATTTCCCTTATCTTAGCTACCTTTTCTACAATAAGAACTGACTTGGAGATTCTCTTTCAGCTGTTCTAGACAAGTTCTCATCTGTTTACAGTCATTTTCAGTGAATTAATCATGTTTTCATGTAGTTTCCTATATTCTGACTTCTGGTCCAAGTATAAGCTTTGCCCACTTTATCAAACAACTTCCTACACACTGTTAAGTACTGAGGCAGCTATTGAACATTGTCTCTCAACTGTGTTATAGAGTGTAGTACTACATTTCAGTGAAGTGTAAGGCTTTCCAAAGCTGCCGAACGTGTTTCTTTCTCTATTTCAATGGTATTCTGCCTTGTATAACACACATTTACCACTCTAGTCTCCTTTAAGTAAAGAATATAGGATTCATACAGTGTTTCATGTGATCTTCACTGGAATTAAGTATTTCCCTTATCTTACCTACCTTTTCTACACTAAGAACTGACTTGGAGATTCTCTTTCAGCTGTTCTAAACAAGTTCTCATCTGTTTACAGTCATTTTCACTGAATTATTCATGTTTTCATGTAGTTTCCTATATTCTGCCTTCTGGCCCAAGTATAAGCTTTGCCCACTTTATCAAACAACTTCCTACACACTGTTATGAACTGAGGCAGCTCGGGAACATTGTCTCTCAACTGTGTTATAGAGTGTAGTACTACATTTCAGTGAAGTGTAAGGCTTTCCAAAGCTGCCGAACGTGTTTCTTTCTCTATTTCAATGGTATTCTGCCTTGTATAACACACATTTACCACTCTAGTCTCCTTTAAGTAAAGAATATAGGATTCATACAGTGTTTCATGTGATCTTAACTGGAATTAAGGATTTCCCTTATCTTAGCTACCTTTTCTACAATAAGAACTGACTTGGAGATTCTCTTTCAGCTGTTCTAGACAAGTTCTCATCTGTTTACAGTCATTTTCACTGAATTAATCATGTTTTCATGTAGTTTCCTATATTCTGACTTCTGGTCCAAGTATAAGCTTTGCCCACTTTATCAAACAACTTCCTACACACTGTTAAGTACTGAGGCAGCTATTGAACATTGTCTCTCAACTCAGTTATAGAGTGTAGTACTACATTTCAGTGAAGTGTAAGGCTTTCCAAAGCTGCCGAACGTGTTTCTTTCTCTATTTCAATGGTATTCTGCCTTGTATAACACACATTTACCACTCTAGTCTCCTTTAAGTAAAGAATATAGGATTCATACAGTGTTTCATGTAATCTTAACACGAATTATGGATTTCCCAGATCTTAGCTACCTTTTCTACACTAAGAACTGACTTGGAGAATCTCTTTCAGCTGTTCTTAACAAGTTCCCATCTGTTTACAGTCATTTTCACTGAATTAATCATGTTTTCATGTAGTTTCCTATATTCTGCCTTCTGGTCCAAGTATAAGCTTTGCCCTCTTTATCAAACAACTTCCTACACACTGTTAAGTACTGAGGCAGCTATTGAACATTGTCTCTCAACTGTGTTATAGAGTGTAGTACTACATTTCAGTGAAGTGTAAGGCTTTCCAAAGCTGCCGAACGTGTTTCTTTCTCTATTTCAATGGTATTCTGCCTTGTATAACACACATTTACCACTCTAGTCTCCTTTAAGTAAAGAATATAGGATTCATACAGTGTTTCATGTGATCTTAACTCGAATTAAGGATTTCCCTTATCTTACCTACCTTTTCTACACTAAGAACTGACTTGGAGATTCTCTTTCAGCTGTTCTAAACCAGTTCTCATCTGTTTACAGTCATTTTCACTGAATTATTCATGTTTTCATGTAGTTTCCTATATTCTGCCTTCTGGCCCAAGTATAAGCTTTGCCCTCTTTATCAAACACCTTCCTACACACTGTTATGAACTGAGGCAGCTTGGGAACATTGTCTCTCAACTGTGTTATAGAGTGTAGTACTACATTTCAGTGAAGTGTAAGGCTTTCCAAAGGTGCCGAACGTGTTTCTTTCTCTATTTCAATGGTATTCTGCCTTGTATAACACACATTTACCACTCTAGTCTCCTTTAAGTAAACAATATAGGATTCATACAGTGTTTCATGTGATCTTAACTGGAATTAAGGATTTTCCTTCTCTTAGCTACCTTTTCTACACTAAGAACTGACTTGGAGATCCTCTTTCAGCTGTTCTAAACAAGTTCTCATCTGTTTACAGTCATTTTCACTGAATTATTCATGTTTTCATGTAGTTTCCTATATTCTGCCTTCTGGCCCAAGTATAAGCTTTGCCCACTTTATCAAACAACTTCCTACACACTGTTATGAACTGAGCGAGCTAGGGAACATTGTCTCTCAACTGTGTTATAGAGTGTAGTACTACATTTCAGTGAAGTGTAAGGCTTTCCAAAGCTGCCGAACATGTTTCTTTCTCTATTTTAATGGTATTCTGCCTTGTATAACACACATTTACCACTGTAGTCTCCTTTAAGTAAAGAATATAGGATTCATACAGTGTTTCATGTAATCTTAACTCGAATTAAGGATTTCCCAGATATTAGCTAACTTTTCTACACTAAGAACTGACTTGGAGAATCTCTTTCAGCTGTTCTAAAGAAGTTCACATCTGTTTACAGTCATTTTCACTGAATTAATCATGTTTTCATGTAGTTTCCTATATTCTGCCTTCTGGTCCAAATATCAGCTTTGCCCACTTTATCAAACAACTTCCTACACACTGTAAAGTACTGAGGCAAGTATTGAACATTGTCTCTCAACTGTGTTATAGAGTGTAGTACTACATTTCAGTGAAGTGTAAGGCTTTCCAAAGCTGCCGAACGTGTTTCTTTCTCTATTTTAATGGTATTCTGCCTTGTATAACACACATTTACCACTCTAGTCTCCTTTAAGTAAAGAATATAGGATTCATACAGTGTTTCATGTAATCTTAACTCGAATTAAGGATTTCCCGGATCTTAGCTACCTTTTCTACACTAAGAACTGACATGGAGAATCTCTTTCAGCTGTTCTAAACAAGTTCACATCTGTTTACAGTCATTTTCACTGAATTAATCATGTTTTCATGTAGTTTCCTATATTTTGCCTTCTGGTCCAAGTATAAGCTTTGCCCTCTTTATCAAACAACTTCCTACACACTGTTAAGTACTGAGGCAGCTATTGAACATTGTCTCTCAACTGTGTTATAGAGTGTAGCACTACATTTCAGTGAAGTGTAAGGCTTTCCAAAGCTGCCGAACGTGTTTCTTTCTCTATTTCAATGGTATTCTGCCTTGTATAACACACATTTACCACTCTAGTCTCCTTTAAGTAAACAATATAGGATTCATACAGTGTTTCATGTGATCTTCACTGGAATTAAGTATTTCCCTTATCTTACCTACCTTTTCTACACTAAGAACTGACTTGGAGATTCTCTTTCAGCTGTTCTAAACAAGTTCTCATCTGTTTACAGTCATTTTCACTGAATTATTCATGTTTTCATGTAGTTTCCTATATTCTGCCTTCTGGCCCAAGTATAAGCTTTGCCCACTTTATCAAACAACTTCCTACACACTGTTATGAACTGAGGCAGCTCCAGAACATTGTCTCTCAACTGTGTTATAGAGTGTAGTACTACATTTCAGTGAAGTGTAAGGCTTTCCAAAGCTGCCGAACGTGTTTCTTTCTCTATTTCAATGGTATTCTGCCTTGTATAACACACATTTACCACTCTAGTCTCCTTTAAGTAAACAATATAGGATTCATACAGTGTTTCATGTGATCTTAACTGGAATTAAGGATTTTCCTTCTCTTAGCTACCTTTCTACACTAAGAACTGACTTGGAGATTCTCTTTCAGCTGTTCTAAACAAGTTCACATCTGTTTACAGTCATTTTCACTGAATTATTCATGTTTTCATGTAGTTTCCTATATTCTGCCTTCTGGCCCAAGTATAAGATTTGCCCACTTTATCAAACAACTTCCTACACACTGTTATGAACTGAGCGAGCTAGGGAACATTGTCTCTCAACTGTGATATATAAAGTGTAGTACTACATTTCAGTGAAGTGTAAGGCTTTCCAAAGCTGCTGAACGTGTTTCTTTCTCTATTTCAATGGTATTCTGCCTTGTATAACACACATTTACCACTCTAGTCTCCTTTAAGTAAAGAATATAGGATTCATACAGTGTTTCATGTGATCTTAACTGGAATTAAGGATTTCCCTTATCTTAGCTACCTTTTCTACAATAAGAACTGACTTGGAGATTCTCTTTCAGCTGTTCTAGACAAGTTCTCATCTGTTTACAGTCATTTTCACTGAATTAATCATGTTTTCATGTAGTTTCCTATATTCTGCCTTCTGGTCCAAGTATAAGCTTTGCACTCTTTATCAAACAACTTCCTACACACTGTTAAGTACTGAGGCAGCTATTGAACATTGTCTCTCAACTGTGTTATAGAGTGTAGTACTACATTTCAGTGAAGTGTAAGGCTTTCCAAAGCTGCCGAACGTGTTTCTTTCTCTATTTCAATGGTATTCTGCCTTGTATAACACACATTTACCACTCTAGTCTCCTTTAAGTAAAGAATGTAGGATTCATACAGTGTTTCATGTGATCTTAACTGGAATTAAGGATTTTCCTTCTCTTAGCTACCTTTTCTACACTAAGAACTGACTTGGAGATTCTCTTTCAGCTGTTCTAAACCAGTTCTCATCTGTTTACAGTCATTTTCACTGAATTATTCATGTTTTCATGTAGTTTCCTATATTCTGTCTTCTGGCCCAAGTATAAGCTTTGCCCACTTTATCAAACAACTTCCTACACACTGTTATGAACTGAGCGAGCTAGGGAACATTGTCTCTCAACTGTGATATATAAAGTGTAGTACTACATTTCAGTGAAGTGTAAGGCTTTCCAAAGCTGCTGAACGTGTTTCTTTCTCTATTTCAATGGTATTCTGCCTTGTATAACACACATTTACCACTCTAGTCTCCTTTAAGTAAAGAATATAGTATTCATTCAGTGTTTCATGTGATCTTAACTGGAATTAAGGATTTCCCTTATCTTACCTACCTTTTCTACACTAAGAACTGACTTGGAGATTCTCTTTCAGCTGTTCTAAACCAGTTCTCATCTGTTTACAGTCATTTTCACTGAATTATTCATGTTTTCATGTAGTTTCCTATATTCTGCCTTCTGGCCCAAGTATACGCTTTGCCCTCTTTATCAAACACCTTCCTACACACTGTTATGAACTGAGGCAGCTCGGGAACATTGTCTCTCAACTGTGTTATAGAGTGTAGTACTACATTTCAGTGAAGTGTAAGGCTTTCCAAAGCTGCCGAACGTGTTTCTTTATCTATTTCAATGGTATTCTGCCTTGTATAACACACATTTACCACTCTAGTCTCCTTTAAGTAAAGAATATAGGATTCATACAGTGTTTCATGTAATCTTAACTCGAATTAAGGATTTCCCAGATCTTAGCTACCTTTTCTACACTAAGAACTGACTTGGAGAATCTCTTTCAGCTGTTCTAAACAAGTTCACATCTGTTTACAGTCATTTTCACTGAATTAATCATGTTTTCATGTAGTTTCCTATATTCTGCCTTCTGGTCCAAATATCAGCTTTGCCCACTTTATCAAACAACTTCCTACACACTGTTAAGTACTGAGGCAGGTATTGAACATTGTCTCTCAACTGTGTTATAGAGTGTAGTACTACATTTCAGTGAAGTGTAAGGCTTTCCAAAGCTGCCGAACGTGTTTCTTTCTCTATTTCAATGGTATTCTGCCTTGTATAACACACATTTACCACTCTAGTCTCCTTTAAGTAAAGAATATAGGATTCATACAGTGTTTCATGTGATCTTCACTGGAATTAAGTATTTCCCTTATCTAACCTACCTTTTCTACACTAAGAACTGACTTGGAGATTCTCTTTCAGCTGTTCTAAACAAGTTCTCATCTGTTTACAGTCATTTTCACTGAATTATTCATGTTTTCATGTAGTTTCCTATATTCTGCCTTCTGGCCCAAGTATACGCTTTGCCCTCTTTATCAAACAACTTCCTACACACTGTTATGAACTGAGGCAGCTCGGGAACATTGTCTCTCAACTGTGTTATAGAGTGTAGTACTACATTTCAGTGAAGTGTAAGGCTTTCCAAAGCTGCCGAACGTGTTTCTTTCTCTATTTCAATGGTATTCTGCCTTGTATAACACACATTTACCACTCTAGTCTCCTTTAAGTAAACAATATAGGATTCATACAGTGTTTCATGTGATCTTAACTGGAATTAAGGATTTTCCTTCTCTTAGCTACCTTTCTACACTAAGAACTGACTTGGAGATTCTCTTTCAGCTGTTCTAAACAAGTTCTCATCTGTTTACAGTCATTTTCACTGAATTATTCATGTTTTCATGTAGTTTCCTATATTCTGCCTTCTGGCCCAAGTATAAGCTTTGCCCACTTTATCAAACAACTTCCTACACACTGTTATGAACTGAGCCAGCTAGGGAACATTGTCTCTCAACTGTGATATATAAAGTGTAGTACTACATTTCAGTGAAGTGTAAGGCTTTCCAAAGCTGCTGAACGTGTTTCTTTCTCTATTTCAATGGTATTCTGCCTTGTATAACACACATTTACCACTCTAGTCTCCTTTAAGTAAAGAATATAGGATTCATACAGTGTTTCATGTGATCTTAACTGGAATTAAGGATTTCCCTTATCTTAGCTACCTTTTCTACAATAAGAACTGACTTGGAGATTCTCTTTCAGCTGTTCTAGACAAGTTCTCATCTGTTTACAGTCATTTTCACTGAATTAATCATGTTTTCATGTAGTTTCCTATATTCTGCCTTCTGGTCCAAGTATAAGCTTTCCCTCTTTATCAAACAACTTCCTACACACTGTTAAGTACTGAGGCAGCTATTGAACATTGTCTCTCAACTGTGTTATAGAGTGTAGTACTACATTTCAGTGAAGTGTAAGGCTTTCCAAAGCTGCCGAACGTGTTTCTTTCTCTATTTCAATGGTATTCTGCCTTGTATAACACACATTTACCACTCTAGTCTCCTTTAAGTAAAGAATGTAGGATTCATACAGTGTTTCATGTGATCTTAACTGGAATTAAGGATTTTCCTTCTCTTAGCTACCTTTTCTACACTAAGAACTGACTTGGAGATTCTCTTTCAGCTGTTCTAAACCAGTTCTCATCTGTTTACAGTCATTTTCACTGAATTATTCATGTTTTCATGTAGTTTCCTATATTCTGTCTTCTGGCCCAAGTATAAGCTTTGCCCACTTTATCAAACAACTTCCTACACACTGTTATGAACTGAGCGAGCTAGGGAACATTGTCTCTCAACTGTGATATATAAAGTGTAGTACTACATTTCAGTGAAGTGTAAGGCTTTCCAAAGCTGCTGAACGTGTTTCTTTCTCTATTTCAATGGTATTCTGCCTTGTATAACACACATTTACCACTCTAGTCTCCTTTAAGTAAAGAATATAGTATTCATTCAGTGTTTCATGTGATCTTAACTGGAATTAAGGATTTCCCTTATCTTACCTACCTTTTCTACACTAAGAACTGACTTGGAGATTCTCTTTCAGCTGTTCTAAACCAGTTCTCATCTGTTTACAGTCATTTTCACTGAATTATTCATGTTTTCATGTAGTTTCCTATATTCTGCCTTCTGGCCCAAGTATACGCTTTGCCCTCTTTATCAAACACCTTCCTACACACTGTTATGAACTGAGGCAGCTCGGGAACATTGTCTCTCAACTGTGTTATAGAGTGTAGTACTACATTTCAGTGAAGTGTAAGGCTTTCCAAAGCTGCCGAACGTGTTTCTTTATCTATTTCAATGGTATTCTGCCTTGTATAACACACATTTACCACTCTAGTCTCCTTTAAGTAAAGAATATAGGATTCATACAGTGTTTCATGTAATCTTAACTCGAATTAAGGATTTCCCAGATCTTAGCTACCTTTTCTACACTAAGAACTGACTTGGAGAATCTCTTTCAGCTGTTCTAAACAAGTTCACATCTGTTTACAGTCATTTTCACTGAATTAATCATGTTTTCATGTAGTTTCCTATATTCTGCCTTCTGGTCCAAATATCAGCTTTGCCCACTTTATCAAACAACTTCCTACACACTGTTAAGTACTGAGGCAGGTATTGAACATTGTCTCTCAACTGTGTTATAGAGTGTAGTACTACATTTCAGTGAAGTGTAAGGCTTTCCAAAGCTGCCGAACGTGTTTCTTTCTCTATTTCAATGGTATTCTGCCTTGTATAACACACATTTACCACTCTAGTCTCCTTTAAGTAAAGAATATAGGATTCATACAGTGTTTCATGTGATCTTCACTGGAATTAAGTATTTCCCTTATCTAACCTACCTTTTCTACACTAAGAACTGACTTGGAGATTCTCTTTCAGCTGTTCTAAACAAGTTCTCATCTGTTTACAGTCATTTTCACTGAATTATTCATGTTTTCATGTAGTTTCCTATATTCTGCCTTCTGGCCCAAGTATACGCTTTGCCCTCTTTATCAAACAACTTCCTACACACTGTTATGAACTGAGGCAGCTCGGGAACATTGTCTCTCAACTGTGTTATAGAGTGTAGTACTACATTTCAGTGAAGTGTAAGGCTTTCCAAAGCTGCCGAACGTGTTTCTTTCTCTATTTCAATGGTATTCTGCCTTGTATAACACACATTTACCACTCTAGTCTCCTTTAAGTAAACAATATAGGATTCATACAGTGTTTCATGTGATCTTAACTGGAATTAAGGATTTTCCTTCTCTTAGCTACCTTTCTACACTAAGAACTGACTTGGAGATTCTCTTTCAGCTGTTCTAAACAAGTTCTCATCTGTTTACAGTCATTTTCACTGAATTATTCATGTTTTCATGTAGTTTCCTATATTCTGCCTTCTGGCCCAAGTATAAGCTTTGCCCACTTTATCAAACAACTTCCTACACACTGTTATGAACTGAGCGAGCTAGGGAACATTGTCTCTCAACTGTGATATATAAAGTGTAGTACTACATTTCAGTGAAGTGTAAGGCTTTCCAAAGCTGCTGAACGTGTTTCTTTCTCTATTTCAATGGTATTCTGCCTTGTATAACACACATTTACCACTCTAGTCTCCTTTAAGTAAAGAATATAGGATTCATACAGTGTTTCATGTGATCTTAACTGGAATTAAGGATTTCCCTTATCTTAGCTACCTTTTCTACAAGAAGAACTGACTTGGAGATTCTCTTTCAGCTGTTCTAGACAAGTTCTCATCTGTTTACAGTCATTTTCACTGAATTAATCATGTTTTCATGTAGTTTCCTATATTCTGCCTTCTGGTCCAAGTATAAGCTTTCCCTCTTTATCAAACAACTTCCTACACACTGTTAAGTACTGAGGCAGCTATTGAACATTGTCTCTCAACTGTGTTATAGAGTGTAGTACTACATTTCAGTGAAGTGTAAGGCTTTCCAAAGCTGCCGAACGTGTTTCTTTCTCTATTTCAATGGTATTCTGCCTTGTATAACACACATTTACCACTCTAGTCTCCTTTAAGTAAAGAATATAGGATTCATACAGTGTTTCATGTGATCTTAACTGGAATTAAGGATTTCCCTTATCTTAGCTACCTTTTCTACAATAAGAACTGACTTGGAGATTCTCTTTCAGCTGTTCTAGACAAGTTCTCATCTGTTTACAGTCATTTTCAGTGAATTAATCATGTTTTCATGTAGTTTCCTATATTCTGACTTCTGGTCCAAGTATAAGCTTTGCCCACTTTATCAAACAACTTCCTACACACTGTTAAGTACTGAGGCAGCTATTGAACATTGTCTCTCAACTGTGTTATAGAGTGTAGTACTACATTTCAGTGAAGTGTAAGGCTTTCCAAAGCTGCCGAACGTGTTTCTTTCTCTATTTCAATGGTATTCTGCCTTGTATAACACACATTTACCACTCTAGTCTCCTTTAAGTAAAGAATATAGGATTCATACAGTGTTTCATGTGATCTTCACTGGAATTAAGTATTTCCCTTATCTTACCTACCTTTTCTACACTAAGAACTGACTTGGAGATTCTCTTTCAGCTGTTCTAAACAAGTTCTCATCTGTTTACAGTCATTTTCACTGAATTATTCATGTTTTCATGTAGTTTCCTATATTCTGCCTTCTGGCCCAAGTATAAGCTTTGCCCACTTTATCAAACAACTTCCTACACACTGTTATGAACTGAGGCAGCTCGGGAACATTGTCTCTCAACTGTGTTATAGAGTGTAGTACTACATTTCAGTGAAGTGTAAGGCTTTCCAAAGCTGCCGAACGTGTTTCTTTATTTCAATGGTATTCTGCCTTGTATGACACACATTTACCACTCTAGTCTCCTTTAAGTAAACAATATAGGATTCATACAGTGTTTCATGTGATCTTAACTGGAATTAAGGATTTTCCTTCTCTTAGCTACCTTTTCTACACTAAGAACTGACTTGGAGATTCTCTTTCAGCTGTTCTAAACAAGTTCTCATCTGTTTACAGTCATTTTCACTGAATTATTCATGTTTTCATGTAGTTTCCTATATTCTGCCTTCTGGCCCAAGTATAAGCTTTGCCCACTTTATCAAACAACTTCCTACACACTGTTATGAACTGAGCGAGCTAGGGAACATTGTCTCTCAACTGTGATATATAAAGTGTAGTACTACATTTCAGTGAAGTGTAAGGCTTTCCAAAGCTGCTGAACGTGTTTCTTTCTCTATTTCAATGGTATTCTGCCTTGTATAACACACATTTACCACTCTAGTCTCCTTTAAGTAAAGAATATAGGATTCATACAGTGTTTCATGTGATCTTAACTCGAATTATGGATTTCCCAGATCTTAGCTACCTTTTCTACACTAAGAACTGACTTGGAGAATCTCTTTCAGCTGTTCTAAACAAGTTCACATCTGTTTACAGTCATTTTCACTGAATTAATCATGTTTTCATGTAGTTTCCTATATTCTGCCTTCTGGTCCAAATATCAGCTTTGCCCACTTTATCAAACAAGTTCCTACACACTGTTAAGTACTGAGGCAGGTATTGAACATTGTCTCTCAACTGTGTTATAGAGTGTAGTACTACATTTCAGTGAAGTGTAAGGCTTTCCAAAGCTGCCGAACGTGTTTCTTTCTCTATTTCAATGGTATTCTGCCTTGTATAACACACATTTACCACTCTAGTCTCCTTTAAGTAAAGAATATAGGATTCATACAGTGTTTCATGTGATCTTCACTGGAATTAAGTATTTCCCTTATCTTACCTACCTTTTCTACACTAAGAACTGACTTGGAGATTCTCTTTCAGCTGTTCTAAACAAGTTCTCATCTGTTTACAGTCATTTTCACTGAATTATTCATGTTTTCATGTAGTTTCCTATATTCTGCCTTCTGGCCCAAGTATACGCTTTGCCCTCTTTATCAAACAACTTCCTACACACTGTTATGAACTGAGGCAGCTCGGGAACATTGTCTCTCAACTGTGTTATAGAGTGTAGTACTACATTTCAGTGAAGTGTAAGGCTTTCCAAAGCTGCCGAACGTGTTTCTTTCTCTATTTCAATGGTATTCTGCCTTGTATAACACACATTTACCACTCTAGTCTCCTTTAAGTAAACAATATAGGATTCATACAGTGTTTCATGTGATCTTAACTGGAATTAAGGATTTTCCTTCTCTTAGCTACCTTTTCTACACTAAGAACTGACTTGGAGATTCTCTTTCAGCTGTTCTAAACAAGTTCTCATCTGTTTACAGTCATTTTCACTGAATTATTCATGTTTTCATGTAGTTTCCTATATTCTGCCTTCTGGCCCAAGTATAAGCTTTGCCCACTTTATCAAACAACTTCCTACACACTGTTATGAACTGAGCGAGCTAGGGAACATTGTCTCTCAACTGTGATATATAAAGTGTAGTACTACATTTCAGTGAAGTGTAAGGCTTTCCAAAGCTGCTGAACGTGTTTCTTTCTCTATTTCAATGGTATTCTGCCTTGTATAACACACATTTACCACTCTAGTCTCCTTTAAGTAAAGAATATAGGATTCATACAGTGTTTCATGTGATCTTAACTGGAATTAAGGATTTCCCTTATCTTAGCTACCTTTTCTACAATAAGAACTGACTTGGAGATTCTCTTTCAGCTGTTCTAGACAAGTTCTCATCTGTTTACAGTCATTTTCAGTGAATTAATCATGTTTTCATGTAGTTTCCTATATTCTGACTTCTGGTCCAAGTATAAGCTTTGCCCACTTTATCAAAAAACTTCCTACACACTGTTAAGTACTGAGGCAGCTATTGAACATTGTCTCTCAACTGTGTTATAGAGTGTAGTACTACATTTCAGTGAAGTGTAAGGCTTTCCAAAGCTGCCGAACGTGTTTCTTTCTCTATTTCAATGGTATTCTGCCTTGTATAACACACATTTACCACTCTAGTCTCCTTTAAGTAAAGAATATAGGATTCATACAGTGTTTCATGTGATCTTAACTGGAATTAAGGATTTTCCTTCTCTTAGCTACGTTTTCTACACTAAGAACTGACTTGGAGATTCTCTTTCAGCTGTTCTAAACCAGTTCTCATCTGTTTACAGTCATTTTCACTGAATTATTCATGTTTTCATGTAGTTTCCTATATTCTGTCTTCTGGCCCAAGTATAAGCTTTGCCCACTTTATCAAACAACTTCCTACACACTGTTATGAACTGAGCGAGCTAGGGAACATTGTCTCTCAACTGTGATATATAAAGTGTAGTACTACATTTCAGTGAAGTGTAAGGCTTTCCAAAGCTGCTGAACGTGTTTCTTTCTCTATTTCAATGGTATTCTGCCTTGTATAACACACATTTACCACTCTAGTCTCCTTTAAGTAAAGAATATAGGATTCATACAGTGTTTCATGTGATCTTAACTGGAATTAAGGATTTCCCTTATCTTACCTACCTTTTCTACACTAAGAACTGACTTGGAGATTCTCTTTCAGCTGTTCTAAACCAGTTCTCATCTGTTTACAGTCATTTTCACTGAATTATTCATGTTTTCATGTAGTTTCCTATATTCTGCCTTCTGGCCCAAGTATACGCTTTGCCCTCTTTATCAAACACCTTCCTACACACTGTTATGAACTGAGGCAGCTCGGGAACATTGTCTCTCAACTGTGTTATAGAGTGTAGTACTACATTTCAGTGAAGTGTAAGGCTTTCCAAAGCTGCCGAACGTGTTTCTTTCTCTATTTCAATGGTATTCTGCCTTGTATAACACACATTTACCACTCTAGTCTCCTTTAAGTAAAGAATATAGGATTCATACAGTGTTTCATGTAATCTTAACTCGAATTAAGGATTTCCCAGATCTTAGCTACCTTTTCTACACTAAGAACTGACTTGGAGAATCTCTTTCAGCTGTTCTAAACAAGTTCACATCTGTTTACAGTCATTTTCACTGAATTAATCATGTTTTCATGTAGTTTCCTATATTCTGCCTTCTGGTCCAAATATCAGCTTTGCCCACTTTATCAAACAACTTCCTACACAATGTTAAGTACTGAGGCAGGTATTGAACATTGTCTCTCAACTGTGTTATAGAGTGTAGTACTACATTTCAGTGAAGTGTAAGGCTTTCCAAAGCTGCCGAACGTGTTTCTTTCTCTATTTCAATGGTATTCTGCCTTGTATAACACACATTTACCACTCTAGTCTCCTTTAAGTAAAGAATATAGGATTCATACAGTGTTTCATGTGATCTTCACTGGAATTAAGTATTTCCCTTATCTTACCTACCTTTTCTACACTAAGAACTGACTTGGAGATTCTCTTTCAGCTGTTCTAAACAAGTTCTCATCTGTTTACAGTCATTTTCACTGAATTATTCATGTTTTCATGTAGTTTCCTATATTCTGCCTTCTGGCCCAAGTATAAGCTTTGCCCACTTTATCAAACAACTTCCTACACACTGTTATGAACTGAGGCAGCTCGGGAACATTGTCTCTCAACTGTGTTATAGAGTGTAGTACTACATTTCAGTGAAGTGTAAGGCTTTCCAAAGCTGCCGAACGTGTTTCTTTCTCTATTTCAATGGTATTCTGCCTTGTATAACACACATTTACCACTCTAGTCTCCTTTAAGTAAACAATATAGGATTCATACAGTGTTTCATGTGATCTTAACTGGAATTAAGGATTTTCCTTCTCTTAGCTACCTTTTCTACACTAAGAACTGACTTGGAGATTCTCTTTCAGCTGTTCTAAACAAGTTCTCATCTGTTTACAGTCATTTTCACTGAATTATTCATGTTTTCATGTAGTTTCCTATATTCTGCCTTCTGGCCCAAGTATAAGCTTTGCCCACTTTATCAAACAACTTCCTACACACTGTTATGAACTGAGCGAGCTAGGGAACATTGTCTCTCAACTGTGATATATAAAGTGTAGTACTACATTTCAGTGAAGTGTAAGGCTTTCCAAAGCTGCTGAACGTGTTTCTTTCTCTATTTCAATGGTATTCTGCCTTGTATAACACACATTTACCACTCTAGTCTCCTTTAAGTAAAGAATATAGGATTCATACAGTGTTTCATGTGATCTTAACTGGAATTAAGGATTTCCCTTATCTTAGCTACCTTTTCTACAATAAGAACTGACTTGGAGATTCTCTTTCAGCTGTTCTAGACAAGTTCTCATCTGTTTACAGTCATTTTCAGTGAATTAATCATGTTTTCATGTAGTTTCCTATATTCTGACTTCTGGTCCAAGTATAAGCTTTGCCCACTTTATCAAACAACTTCCTACACACTGTTAAGTACTGAGGCAGCTATTGAACATTGTCTCTCAACTGTGTTATAGAGTGTAGTACTACATTTCAGTGAAGTGTAAGGCTTTCCAAAGCTGCCGAACGTGTTTCTTTCTCTATTTCAATGGTATTCTGCCTTGTATAACACACATTTACCACTCTAGTCTCCTTTAAGTAAAGAATATAGGATTCATACAGTGTTTCATGTGATCTTCACTGGAATTAAGTATTTCCCTTATCTTACCTACCTTTTCTACACTAAGAACTGACTTGGAGATTCTCTTTCAGCTGTTCTAAACAAGTTCTCATCTGTTTACAGTCATTTTCACTGAATTATTCATGTTTTCATGTAGTTTCCTATATTCTGCCTTCTGGCCCAAGTATAAGCTTTGCCCACTTTATCAAACAACTTCCTACACACTGTTATGAACTGAGGCAGCTCGGGAACATTGTCTCTCAACTGTGTTATAGAGTGTAGTACTACATTTCAGTGAAGTGTAAGGCTTTCCAAAGCTGCCGAACGTGTTTCTTTATTTCAATGGTATTCTGCCTTGTATAACACACATTTACCACTCTAGTCTCCTTTAAGTAAACAATATAGGATTCATACAGTGTTTCATGTGATCTTAACTGGAATTAAGGATTTTCCTTCTCTTAGCTACCTTTTCTACACTAAGAACTGACTTGGAGATTCTCTTTCAGCTGTTCTAAACAAGTTCTCATCTGTTTACAGTCATTTTCACTGAATTATTCATGTTTTCATGTAGTTTCCTATATTCTGCCTTCTGGCCCAAGTATAAGCTTTGCCCACTTTATCAAACAACTTCCTACACACTGTTATGAACTGAGCGAGCTAGGGAACATTGTCTCTCAACTGTGATATATAAAGTGTAGTACTACATTTCAGTGAAGTGTAAGGCTTTCCAAAGCTGCTGAACGTGTTTCTTTCTCTATTTCAATGGTATTCTGCCTTGTATAACACACATTTACCACTCTAGTCTCCTTTAAGTAAAGAATATAGGATTCATACAGTGTTTCATGTGATCTTAACTGGAATTAAGGATTTCCCTTATCTTAGCTACCTTTTCTACAATAAGAACTGACTTGGAGATTCTCTTTCAGCTGTTCTAGACAAGTTCTCATCTGTTTACAGTCATTTTCACTGAATTAATCATGTTTTCATGTAGTTTCCTATATTCTGACTTCTGGTCCAAGTATAAGCTTTGCCCACTTTATCAAACAACTTCCTACACACTGTTAAGTACTGAGGCAGCTATTGAACATTGTCTCTCAACTCAGTTATAGAGTGTAGTACTACATTTCAGTGAAGTGTAAGGCTTTCCAAAGCTGCCGAACGTGTTTCTTTCTCTATTTCAATGGTATTCTGCCTTGTATAACACACATTTACCACTCTAGTCTCCTTTAAGTAAAGAATATAGGATTCATACAGTGTTTCTTGTGATCTTAACTGGAATTAAGGATTTTCCTTCTCTTAGCTACCTTTTCTACACTAAGAACTGGCCTGGAGATTCTCTTTCAGCTGTTCTAAACAAGTTCTCATCTGTTTACAGTCATTTTCACTGAATTATTCATGTTTTCATGTAGTTTCCTATATTCTGCCTTCTGGCCCAAGTATAAGCTTTGCCCACTTTATCAAACAACTTCCTACACAATGTTAAGTACTGAGGCAGGTATTGAACATTGTCTCTCAACTGTGTTATAGAGTGTAGTACTACATTTCAGTGAAGTGTAAGGCTTTCCAAAGCTGCCGAACGTGTTTCTTTCTCTATTTCAATGGTATTCTGCCTTGTATAACACACATTTACCACTCTAGTCTCCTTTAAGTAAAGAATATAGGATTCATACAGTGTTTCATGTGATCTTCACTGGAATTAAGTATTTCCCTTATCTTACCTACCTTTTCTACACTAAGAACTGACTTGGAGATTCTCTTTCAGCTGTTCTAAACAAGTTCTCATCTGTTTACAGTCATTTTCACTGAATTATTCATGTTTTCATGTAGTTTCCTATATTCTGCCTTCTGGCCCAAGTATAAGCTTTGCCCACTTTATCAAACAACTTCCTACACACTGTTATGAACTGAGGCAGCTCGGGAACATTGTCTCTCAACTGTGTTATAGAGTGTAGTACTACATTTCAGTGAAGTGTAAGGCTTTCCAAAGCTGCCGAACGTGTTTCTTTCTCTATTTCAATGGTATTCTGCCTTGTATAACACACATTTACCACTCTAGTCTCCTTTAAGTAAACAATATAGGATTCATACAGTGTTTCATGTGATCTTAACTGGAATTAAGGATTTTCCTTCTCTTAGCTACCTTTTCTACACTAAGAACTGACTTGGAGATTCTCTTTCAGCTGTTCTAAACAAGTTCTCATCTGTTTACAGTCATTTTCACTGAATTATTCATGTTTTCATGTAGTTTCCTATATTCTGCCTTCTGGCCCAAGTATAAGCTTTGCCCACTTTATCAAACAACTTCCTACACAATGTTATGAACTGAGCGAGCTCGGGAACATTGTCTCTCAACTGTGATATATAAAGTGTAGTACTACATTTCAGTGAAGTGTAAGGCTTTCCAAAGCTGCTGAACGTGTTTCTTTCTCTATTTCAATGGTATTCTGCCTTGTATAACACACATTTACCACTCTAGTCTCCTTTAAGTAAAGAATATAGGATTCATACAGTGTTTCATGTGATCTTAACTGGAATTAAGGATTTCCCTTATCTTAGCTACCTTTTCTACAATAAGAACTGACTTGGAGATTCTCTTTCAGCTGTTCTAGACAAGTTCTCATCTGTTTACAGTCATTTTCAGTGAATTAATCATGTTTTCATGTAGTTTCCTATATTCTGACTTCTGGTCCAAGTATAAGCTTTGCCCACTTTATCAAACAACTTCCTACACACTGTTAAGTACTGAGGCAGCTATTGAACATTGTCTCTCAACTGTGTTATAGAGTGTAGTACTACATTTCAGTGAAGTGTAAGGCTTTCCAAAGCTGCCGAACGTGTTTCTTTCTCTATTTCAATGGTATTCTGCCTTGTATAACACACATTTACCACTCTAGTCTCCTTTAAGTAAAGAATATCGGATTCATACAGTGTTTCATGTGATCTTCACTGGAATTAAGTATTTCCCTTATCTTACCTACCTTTTCTACACTAAGAACTGACTTGGAGATTCTCTTTCAGCTGTTCTAAACAAGTTCTCATCTGTTTACAGTCATTTTCACTGAATTATTCATGTTTTCATGTAGTTTCCTATATTCTGCCTTCTGGCCCAAGTATAAGCTTTGCCCACTTTATCAAACAACTTCCTACACACTGTTATGAACTGAGGCAGCTCGGGAACATTGTCTCTCAACTGTGTTATAGAGTGTAGTACTACATTTCAGTGAAGTGTAAGGCTTTCCAAAGCTGCCGAACGTGTTTCTTTATTTCAATGGTATTCTGCCTTGTATAACACACATTTACCACTCTAGTCTCCTTTAAGTAAATAATATAGGATTCATACAGTGTTTCATGTGATCTTAACTGGAATTAAGGATTTTCCTTCTCTTAGCTACCTTTTCTACACTAAGAACTGACTTGGAGATTCTCTTTCAGCTGTTCTAAACAAGTTCTCATCTGTTTACAGTCATTTTCACTGAATTATTCATGTTTTCATGTAGTTTCCTATATTCTGCCTTCTGGCCCAAGTATAAGCTTTGCCCACTTTATCAAACAACTTCCTACACACTGTTATGAACTGAGCGAGCTAGGGAACATTGTCTCTCAACTGTGATATATAAAGTGTAGTACTACATTTCAGTGAAGTGTAAGGCTTTCCAAAGCTGCTGAACGTGTTTCTTTCTCTATTTCAATGGTATTCTGCCTTGTATAACACGCATTTACCACTCTAGTCTCCTTTAAGTAAAGAATATAGGATTCATACAGTGTTTCATGTGATCTTAACTGGAATTAAGGATTTCCCTTATCTTAGCTACCTTTTCTACAATAAGAACTGACTTGGAGATTCTCTTTCAGCTGTTCTAGACAAGTTCTCATCTGTTTACAGTCATTTTCACTAAATTAATCATGTTTTCATGTAGTTTCCTATATTCTGACTTCTGGTCCAAGTATAAGCTTTGCCCTCTTTATCAAACAACTTCCTACACACTGTTAAGTACTGAGGCAGCTATTGAACATTGTCTCTCAACTGTGTTATAGAGTGTAGTACTACATTTCAGTGAAGTGTAAGGCTTTCCAAAGCTGCCGAACGTGTTTCTTTCTCTATTTCAATGGTATTCTGCCTTGTATAACAGACATTTACCACTCTAGTCTCCTTTAAGTAAAGAATGTAGGATTCATACAGTGTTTCATGTGATCTAACTGGAATTAAGTATTTCCCTTATCTTACCTACCTTTTCTACACTAAGAACTGACTTGGAGATTCTATTTCAGCTGTTCTAAACCAGTTCTCATCTGTTTACAGTCATTTTCACTGAATTATTCATGTTTTAATGTAGTTTCCTATATTCTGCCTTCTGGCCCAAGTATACGCTTTGCCCTCTTTATCAAACACCTTCCTACACACTGTTATGAACTGAGGCAGCTCGGGAACATTGTCTCTCAACTGTGTTATAGAGTGTAGTACTACATTTCAGTGAAGTGTAAGGTTTTCCAAAGCTGCCGAACGTGTTTCTTTCTCTATTTCAATGGTATTCTGCCTTGTATAACACACATTTACCACTCTAGTCTCCTTTAAGTAAACAATATAGGATTCATACAGTGTTTCATGTGATCTTAACTGGAATTAAGGATTTTCCTTCTCTTAGCTACCTTTCTACACTAAGAACTGACTTGGAGATTCTCTTTCAGCTGTTCTAAACAAGTTCTCATCTGTTTACAGTCATTTTCACTGAATTATTCATGTTTTCATGTAGTTTCCTATATTCTGCCTTCTGGCCCAAGTATAAGCTTTGCCCACTTTATCAAACAACTTCCTACACACTGTTATGAACTGAGCGAGCTAGGGAACATTGTCTCTCAACTGTGATATATAAAGTGTAGTACTACATTTCAGTGAAGTGTAAGGCTTTCCAAAGCTGCTGAACGTGTTTCTTTCTCTATTTCAATGGTATTCTGCCTTGTATAACACACATTTACCACTCTAGTCTCCTTTAAGTAAAGAATATAGGATTCATACAGTGTTTCATGTGATCTTAACTGGAATTAAGGATTTCCCTTATCTTAGCTACCTTTTCTACAATAAGAACTGACTTGGAGATTCTCTTTCAGCTGTTCTAGACAAGTTCTCATCTGTTTACAGTCATTTTCACTGAATTAATCATGTTTTCATGTAGTTTCCTATATTCTGCCTTCTGGTCCAAGTATAAGCTTTGCCCTCTTTATCAAACAACTTCCTACACACTGTTAAGTACTGAGGCAGCTATTGAACATTGTCTCTCAACTGTGTTATAGAGTGTAGTACTACATTTCAGTGAAGTGTAAGGCTTTCCAAAGCTGCCGAACGTGTTTCTTTCTCTATTTCAATGGTATTCTGCCTTGTATAACACACATTTACCACTCTAGTCTCCTTTAAGTAAAGAATGTAGGATTCATACAGTGTTTCATGTGATCTTAACTGGAATTAAGGATTTTCCTTCTCTTAGCTACCTTTTCTACACTAAGAACTGACTTGGAGATTCTCTTTCAGCTGTTCTAAACCAGTTCTCATCTGTTTACAGTCATTTTCACTGAATTATTCATGTTTTCATGTAGTTTCCTATATTCTGTCTTCTGGCCCAAGTATAAGCTTTGCCCACTTTATCAAACAACTTCCTACACACTGTTATGAACTGAGCGAGCTAGGGAACATTGTCTCTCAACTGTGATATATAAAGTGTAGTACTACATTTCAGTGAAGTGTAAGGCTTTCCAAAGCTGCTGAACGTGTTTCTTTCTCTATTTCAATGGTATTCTGCCTTGTATAACACACATTTACCACTCTAGTCTCCTTTAAGTAAAGAATATCGGATTCATACAGTGTTTCATGTGATCTTCACTGGAATTAAGTATTTCCCTTATCTTACCTACCTTTTCTACACTAAGAACTGACTTGGAGATTCTCTTTCAGCTGTTCTAAACAAGTTCTCATCTGTTTACAGTCATTTTCACTGAATTATTCATGTTTTCATGTAGTTTCCTATATTCTGCCTTCTGGCCCAAGTATAAGCTTTGCCCACTTTATCAAACAACTTCCTACACACTGTTATGAACTGAGGCAGCTCGGGAACATTGTCTCTCAACTGTGTTATAGAGTGTAGTACTACATTTCAGTGAAGTGTAAGGCTTTCCAAAGCTGCCGAACGTGTTTCTTTATTTCAATGGTATTCTGCCTTGTATAACACACATTTACCACTCTAGTCTCCTTTAAGTAAATAATATAGGATTCATACAGTGTTTCATGTGATCTTAACTGGAATTAAGGATTTTCCTTCTCTTAGCTACCTTTTCTACACTAAGAACTGACTTGGAGATTCTCTTTCAGCTGTTCTAAACAAGTTCTCATCTGTTTACAGTCATTTTCACTGAATTATTCATGTTTTCATGTAGTTTCCTATATTCTGCCTTCTGGCCCAAGTATAAGCTTTGCCCACTTTATCAAACAACTTCCTACACACTGTTATGAACTGAGCGAGCTAGGGAACATTGTCTCTCAACTGTGATATATAAAGTGTAGTACTACATTTCAGTGAAGTGTAAGGCTTTCCAAAGCTGCTGAACGTGTTTCTTTCTCTATTTCAATGGTATTCTGCCTTGTATAACACGCATTTACCACTCTAGTCTCCTTTAAGTAAAGAATATAGGATTCATACAGTGTTTCATGTGATCTTAACTGGAATTAAGGATTTCCCTTATCTTAGCTACCTTTTCTACAATAAGAACTGACTTGGAGATTCTCTTTCAGCTGTTCTAGACAAGTTCTCATCTGTTTACAGTCATTTTCACTAAATTAATCATGTTTTCATGTAGTTTCCTATATTCTGACTTCTGGTCCAAGTATAAGCTTTGCCCTCTTTATCAAACAACTTCCTACACACTGTTAAGTACTGAGGCAGCTATTGAACATTGTCTCTCAACTGTGTTATAGAGTGTAGTACTACATTTCAGTGAAGTGTAAGGCTTTCCAAAGCTGCCGAACGTGTTTCTTTCTCTATTTCAATGGTATTCTGCCTTGTATAACAGACATTTACCACTCTAGTCTCCTTTAAGTAAAGAATGTAGGATTCATACAGTGTTTCATGTGATCTTAACTGGAATTAAGTATTTCCCTTATCTTACCTACCTTTTCTACACTAAGAACTGACTTGGAGATTCTATTTCAGCTGTTCTAAACCAGTTCTCATCTGTTTACAGTCATTTTCACTGAATTATTCATGTTTTAATGTAGTTTCCTATATTCTGCCTTCTGGCCCAAGTATACGCTTTGCCCTCTTTATCAAACACCTTCCTACACACTGTTATGAACTGAGGCAGCTCGGGAACATTGTCTCTCAACTGTGTTATAGAGTGTAGTACTACATTTCAGTGAAGTGTAAGGTTTTCCAAAGCTGCCGAACGTGTTTCTTTCTCTATTTCAATGGTATTCTGCCTTGTATAACACACATTTACCACTCTAGTCTCCTTTAAGTAAACAATATAGGATTCATACAGTGTTTCATGTGATCTTAACTGGAATTAAGGATTTTCCTTCTCTTAGCTACCTTTTCTACACTAAGAACTGACTTGGAGATTCTCTTTCAGCTGTTCTAAACCAGTTCTCATCTGTTTACAGTCATTTTCACTGAATTATTCATGTTTTCATGTAGTTTCCTATATTCTGTCTTCTGGCCCAAGTATAAGCTTTGCCCACTTTATCAAACAACTTCCTACACACTGTTATGAACTGAGCGAGCTAGGGAACATTGTCTCTCAACTGTGATATATAAAGTGTAGTACTACATTTCAGTGAAGTGTAAGGCTTTCCAAAGCTGCTGAACGTGTTTCTTTCTCTATTTCAATGGTATTCTGCCTTGTATAACACACATTTACCACTCTAGTCTCCTTTAAGTAAAGAATATAGGATTCATACAGTGTTTCATGTGATCTTAACTGGAATTAAGGATTTCCCTTATCTTACCTACCTTTTCTACACTAAGAACTGACTTGGAGATTCTCTTTCAGCTGTTCTAAACCAGTTCTCATCTGTTTACAGTCATTTTCACTGAATTATTCATGTTTTCATGTAGTTTCCTATATTCTGCCTTCTGGCCCAAGTATACGCTTTGCCCTCTTTATCAAACACCTTCCTACACACTGTTATGAACTGAGGCAGCTCGGGAACATTGTCTCTCAACTGTGTTATAGAGTGTAGTACTACATTTCAGTGAAGTGTAAGGCTTTCCAAAGCTGCCGAACGTGTTTCTTTATCTATTTCAATGGTATTCTGCCTTGTATAACACACATTTACCACTCTAGTCTCCTTTAAGTAAAGAATATAGGATTCATACAGTGTTTCATGTAATCTTAACTCGAATTAAGGATTTCCCAGATCTTAGCTACCTTTTCTACACTAAGAACTGACTTGGAGAATCTCTTTCAGCTGTTCTAAACAAGTTCACATCTGTTTACAGTCATTTTCACTGAATTAATCATGTTTTCATGTAGTTTCCTATATTCTGCCTTCTGGTCCAAATATCAGCTTTGCCCACTTTATCAAACAACTTCCTACACACTGTTAAGTACTGAGGCAGGTATTGAACATTGTCTCTCAACTGTGTTATAGAGTGTAGTACTACATTTCAGTGAAGTGTAAGGCTTTCCAAAGCTGCCGAACGTGTTTCTTTCTCTATTTCAATGGTATTCTGCCTTGTATAACACACATTTACCACTCTAGTCTCCTTTAAGTAAAGAATATAGGATTCATACAGTGTTTCATGTGATCTTCACTGGAATTAAGTATTTCCCTTATCTTACCTACCTTTTCTACACTAAGAACTGACTTGGAGATTCTCTTTCAGCTGTTCTAAACAAGTTCTCATCTGTTTACAGTCATTTTCACTGAATTATTCATGTTTTCATGTAGTTTCCTATATTCTGCCTTCTGGCCCAAGTATACGCTTTGCCCTCTTTATCAAACAACTTCCTACACACTGTTATGAACTGAGGCAGCTCAGGAACATTGTCTCTCAACTGTGTTATAGAGTGTAGTACTACATTTCAGTGAAGTGTAAGGCTTTCCAAAGCTGCCGAACGTGTTTCTTTCTCTATTTCAATGGTATTCTGCCTTGTATAACACACATTTACCACTCTAGTCTCCTTTAAGTAAACAATATAGGATTCATACAGTGTTTCATGTGATCTTAACTGGAATTAAGGATTTTCCTTCTCTTAGCTACCTTTTCTACACTAAGAACTGACTTGGAGATTCTCTTTCAGCTGTTCTAAACAAGTTCTCATCTGTTTACAGTCATTTTCACTGAATTATTCATGTTTTCATGTAGTTTCCTATATTCTGCCTTCTGGCCCAAGTATAAGCTTTGCCCACTTTATCAAACAACTTCCTACACACTGTTATGAACTGAGCGAGCTAGGGAACATTGTCTCTCAACTGTGATATATAAAGTGTAGTACTACATTTCAGTGAAGTGTAAGGCTTTCCAAAGCTGCTGAACGTGTTTCTTTCTCTATTTCAATGGTATTCTACCTTGTATAACACACATTTACCACTCTAGTCTCCTTTAAGTAAAGAATATAGGATTCATACAGTGTTTCATGTGATCTTAACTGGAATTAAGGATTTCCCTTATCTTAGCTACCTTTTCTACAATAAGAACTGACTTGGAGATTCTCTTTCAGCTGTTCTAGACAAGTTCTCATCTGTTTACAGTCATTTTCAGTGAATTAATCATGTTTTCATGTAGTTTCCTATATTCTGCCTTCTGGCCCAAGTATACGCTTTGCCCTCTTTATCAAACACCTTCCTACACACTGTTATGAACTGAGGCAGCTCGGGAACATTGTCTCTCAACTGTGTTATAGAGTGTAGTACTACATTTCAGTGAAGTGTAAGGCTTTCCAAAGCTGCCGAACGTGTTTCTTTATCTATTTCAATGGTATTCTGCCTTGTATAACACACATTTACCACTCTAGTCTCCTTTAAGTAAAGAATATAGGATTCATACAGTGTTTCATGTAATCTTAACTCGAATTAAGGATTTCCCAGATCTTAGCTACCTTTTCTACACTAAGAACTGACTTGGAGAATCTCTTTCAGCTGTTCTAAACAAGTTCACATCTGTTTACAGTCATTTTCACTGAATTAATCATGTTTTCATGTAGTTTCCTATATTCTGCCTTCTGGTCCAAATATCAGCTTTGCCCACTTTATCAAACAACTTCCTACACACTGTTAAGTACTGAGGCAGGTATTGAACATTGTCTCTCAACTGTGTTATAGAGTGTAGTACTACATTTCAGTGAAGTGTAAGGCTTTCCAAAGCTGCCGAACGTGTTTCTTTCTCTATTTCAATGGTATTCTGCCTTGTATAACACACATTTACCACTCTAGTCTCCTTTAAGTAAAGAATATAGGATTCATACAGTGTTTCATGTGATCTTCACTGGAATTAAGTATTTCCCTTATCTTACCTACCTTTTCTACACTAAGAACTGACTTGGAGATTCTATTTCAGCTGTTCTAAACCAGTTCTCATCTGTTTACAGTCATTTTCACTGAATTATTCATGTTTTAATGTAGTTTCCTATATTCTGCCTTCTGGCCCAAGTATACGCTTTGCCCTCTTTATCAAACACCTTCCTACACACTGTTATGAACTGAGGCAGCTCGGGAACATTGTCTCTCAACTGTGTTATAGAGTGTAGTACTACATTTCAGTGAAGTGTAAGGTTTTCCAAAGCTGCCGAACGTGTTTCTTTCTCTATTTCAATGGTATTCTGCCTTGTATAACACACATTTACCACTCTAGTCTCCTTTAAGTAAACAATATAGGATTCATACAGTGTTTCATGTGATCTTAACTGGAATTAAGGATTTTCCTTCTCTTAGCTACCTTTTCTACACTAAGAACTGACTTGGAGATTCTCTTTCAGCTGTTCTAAACCAGTTCTCATCTGTTTACAGTCATTTTCACTGAATTATTCATGTTTTCATGTAGTTTCCTATATTCTGTCTTCTGGCCCAAGTATAAGCTTTGCCCACTTTATCAAACAACTTCCTACACACTGTTATGAACTGAGCGAGCTAGGGAACATTGTCTCTCAACTGTGATATATAAAGTGTAGTACTACATTTCAGTGAAGTGTAAGGCTTTCCAAAGCTGCTGAACGTGTTTCTTTCTCTATTTCAATGGTATTCTGCCTTGTATAACACACATTTACCACTCTAGTCTCCTTTAAGTAAAGAATATAGGATTCATACAGTGTTTCATGTGATCTTAACTGGAATTAAGGATTTCCCTTATCTTACCTACCTTTTCTACACTAAGAACTGACTTGGAGATTCTCTTTCAGCTGTTCTAAACCAGTTCTCATCTGTTTACAGTCATTTTCACTGAATTATTCATGTTTTCATGTAGTTTCCTATATTCTGCCTTCTGGCCCAAGTATACGCTTTGCCCTCTTTATCAAACACCTTCCTACACACTGTTATGAACTGAGGCAGCTCGGGAACATTGTCTCTCAACTGTGTTATAGAGTGTAGTACTACATTTCAGTGAAGTGTAAGGCTTTCCAAAGCTGCCGAACGTGTTTCTTTATCTATTTCAATGGTATTCTGCCTTGTATAACACACATTTACCACTCTAGTCTCCTTTAAGTAAAGAATATAGGATTCATACAGTGTTTCATGTAATCTTAACTCGAATTAAGGATTTCCCAGATCTTAGCTACCTTTTCTACACTAAGAACTGACTTGGAGAATCTCTTTCAGCTGTTCTAAACAAGTTCACATCTGTTTACAGTCATTTTCACTGAATTAATCATGTTTTCATGTAGTTTCCTATATTCTGCCTTCTGGTCCAAATATCAGCTTTGCCCACTTTATCAAACAACTTCCTACACACTGTTAAGTACTGAGGCAGGTATTGAACATTGTCTCTCAACTGTGTTATAGAGTGTAGTACTACATTTCAGTGAAGTGTAAGGCTTTCCAAAGCTGCCGAACGTGTTTCTTTCTCTATTTCAATGGTATTCTGCCTTGTATAACACACATTTACCACTCTAGTCTCCTTTAAGTAAAGAATATAGGATTCATACAGTGTTTCATGTGATCTTCACTGGAATTAAGTATTTCCCTTATCTTACCTACCTTTTCTACACTAAGAACTGACTTGGAGATTCTCTTTCAGCTGTTCTAAACAAGTTCTCATCTGTTTACAGTCATTTTCACTGAATTATTCATGTTTTCATGTAGTTTCCTATATTCTGCCTTCTGGCCCAAGTATACGCTTTGCCCTCTTTATCAAACAACTTCCTACACACTGTTATGAACTGAGGCAGCTCAGGAACATTGTCTCTCAACTGTGTTATAGAGTGTAGTACTACATTTCAGTGAAGTGTAAGGCTTTCCAAAGCTGCCGAACGTGTTTCTTTCTCTATTTCAATGGTATTCTGCCTTGTATAACACACATTTACCACTCTAGTCTCCTTTAAGTAAACAATATAGGATTCATACAGTGTTTCATGTGATCTTAACTGGAATTAAGGATTTTCCTTCTCTTAGCTACCTTTTCTACACTAAGAACTGACTTGGAGATTCTCTTTCAGCTGTTCTAAACAAGTTCTCATCTGTTTACAGTCATTTTCACTGAATTATTCATGTTTTCATGTAGTTTCCTATATTCTGCCTTCTGGCCCAAGTATAAGCTTTGCCCACTTTATCAAACAACTTCCTACACACTGTTATGAACTGAGCGAGCTAGGGAACATTGTCTCTCAACTGTGATATATAAAGTGTAGTACTACATTTCAGTGAAGTGTAAGGCTTTCCAAAGCTGCTGAACGTGTTTCTTTCTCTATTTCAATGGTATTCTACCTTGTATAACACACATTTACCACTCTAGTCTCCTTTAAGTAAAGAATATAGGATTCATACAGTGTTTCATGTGATCTTAACTGGAATTAAGGATTTCCCTTATCTTAGCTACCTTTTCTACAATAAGAACTGACTTGGAGATTCTCTTTCAGCTGTTCTAGACAAGTTCTCATCTGTTTACAGTCATTTTCAGTGAATTAATCATGTTTTCATGTAGTTTCCTATATTCTGCCTTCTGGCCCAAGTATACGCTTTGCCCTCTTTATCAAACACCTTCCTACACACTGTTATGAACTGAGGCAGCTCGGGAACATTGTCTCTCAACTGTGTTATAGAGTGTAGTACTACATTTCAGTGAAGTGTAAGGCTTTCCAAAGCTGCCGAACGTGTTTCTTTATCTATTTCAATGGTATTCTGCCTTGTATAACACACATTTACCACTCTAGTCTCCTTTAAGTAAAGAATATAGGATTCATACAGTGTTTCATGTAATCTTAACTCGAATTAAGGATTTCCCAGATCTTAGCTACCTTTTCTACACTAAGAACTGACTTGGAGAATCTCTTTCAGCTGTTCTAAACAAGTTCACATCTGTTTACAGTCATTTTCACTGAATTAATCATGTTTTCATGTAGTTTCCTATATTCTGCCTTCTGGTCCAAATATCAGCTTTGCCCACTTTATCAAACAACTTCCTACACACTGTTAAGTACTGAGGCAGGTATTGAACATTGTCTCTCAACTGTGTTATAGAGTGTAGTACTACATTTCAGTGAAGTGTAAGGCTTTCCAAAGCTGCCGAACGTGTTTCTTTCTCTATTTCAATGGTATTCTGCCTTGTATAACACACATTTACCACTCTAGTCTCCTTTAAGTAAAGAATATAGGATTCATACAGTGTTTCATGTGATCTTCACTGGAATTAAGTATTTCCCTTATCTTACCTACCTTTTCTACACTAAGAACTGACTTGGAGATTCTCTTTCAGCTGTTCTAAACAAGTTCTCATCTGTTTACAGTCATTTTCACTGAATTATTCATGTTTTCATGTAGTTTCCTATATTCTGCCTTCTGGCCCAAGTATACGCTTTGCCCTCTTTATCAAACAACTTCCTACACACTGTTATGAACTGAGGCAGCTCGGGAACATTGTCTCTCAACTGTGTTATAGAGTGTAGTACTACATTTCAGTGAAGTGTAAGGCTTTCCAAAGCTGCCGAACGTGTTTCTTTCTCTATTTCAATGGTATTCTGCCTTGTATAACACACATTTACCACTCTAGTCTCCTTTAAGTAAACAATATAGGATTCATACAGTGTTTCATGTGATCTTAACTGGAATTAAGGATTTTCCTTCTCTTAGCTACCTTTTCTACACTAAGAACTGACTTGGAGATTCTCTTTCAGCTGTTCTAAACAAGTTCTCATCTGTTTACAGTCATTTTCACTGAATTATTCATGTTTTCATGTAGTTTCCTATATTCTGCCTTCTGGCCCAAGTATAAGCTTTGCCCACTTTATCAAACAACTTCCTACACACTGTTATGAACTGAGCGAGCTAGGGAACATTGTCTCTCAACTGTGATATATAAAGTGTAGTACTACATTTCAGTGAAGTGTAAGGCTTTCCAAAGCTGCTGAACGTGTTTCTTTCTCTATTTCAATGGTATTCTGCCTTGTATAACACACATTTACCACTCTAGTCTCCTTTAAGTAAAGAATATAGGATTCATACAGTGTTTCATGTGATCTTAACTGGAATTAAGGATTTCCCTTATCTTAGCTACCTTTTCTACAATAAGAACTGACTTGGAGATTCTCTTTCAGCTGTTCTAGACAAGTTCTCATCTGTTTACAGTCATTTTCAGTGAATTAATCATGTTTTCATGTAGTTTCCTATATTCTGACTTCTGGTCCAAGTATAAGCTTTGCCCACTTTATCAAAAAACTTCCTACACACTGTTAAGTACTGAGGCAGCTATTGAACATTGTCTCTCAACTGTGTTATAGAGTGTAGTACTACATTTCAGTGAAGTGTAAGGCTTTCCAAAGCTGCCGAACGTGTTTCTTTCTCTATTTCAATGGTATTCTGCCTTGTATAACACACATTTACCACTCTAGTCTCCTTTAAGTAAAGAATATAGGATTCATACAGTGTTTCATGTGATCTTAACTGGAATTAAGGATTTTCCTTCTCTTAGCTACCTTTTCTACACTAAGAACTGACTTGGAGATTCTCTTTCAGCTGTTCTAAACCAGTTCTCATCTGTTTACAGTCATTTTCACTGAATTATTCATGTTTTCATGTAGTTTCCTATATTCTGTCTTCTGGCCCAAGTATAAGCTTTGCCCACTTTATCAAACAACTTCCTACACACTGTTATGAACTGAGCGAGCTAGGGAACATTGTCTCTCAACTGTGATATATAAAGTGTAGTACTACATTTCAGTGAAGTGTAAGGCTTTCCAAAGCTGCTGAACGTGTTTCTTTCTCTATTTCAATGGTATTCTGCCTTGTATAACACACATTTACCACTCTAGTCTCCTTTAAGTAAAGAATATAGGATTCATACAGTGTTTCATGTGATCTTAACTGGAATTAAGGATTTCCCTTATCTTACCTACCTTTTCTACACTAAGAACTGACTTGGAGATTCTCTTTCAGCTGTTCTAAACCAGTTCTCATCTGTTTACAGTCATTTTCACTGAATTATTCATGTTTTCATGTAGTTTCCTATATTCTGCCTTCTGGCCCAAGTATACGCTTTGCCCTCTTTATCAAACACCTTCCTACACACTGTTATGAACTGAGGCAGCTCGGGAACATTGTCTCTCAACTGTGTTATAGAGTGTAGTACTACATTTCAGTGAAGTGTAAGGCTTTCCAAAGCTGCCGAACGTGTTTCTTTCTCTATTTCAATGGTATTCTGCCTTGTATAACACACATTTACCACTCTAGTCTCCTTTAAGTAAAGAATATAGGATTCATACAGTGTTTCATGTAATCTTAACTCGAATTAAGGATTTCCCAGATCTTAGCTACCTTTTCTACACTAAGAACTGACTTGGAGAATCTCTTTCAGCTGTTCTAAACAAGTTCACATCTGTTTACAGTCATTTTCACTGAATTAATCATGTTTTCATGTAGTTTCCTATATTCTGCCTTCTGGTCCAAATATCAGCTTTGCCCACTTTATCAAACAACTTCCTACACAATGTTAAGTACTGAGGCAGGTATTGAACATTGTCTCTCAACTGTGTTATAGAGTGTAGTACTACATTTCAGTGAAGTGTAAGGCTTTCCAAAGCTGCCGAACGTGTTTCTTTCTCTATTTCAATGGTATTCTGTGTTGTATAACACACATTTACCACTCTAGTCTCCTTTAAGTAAAGAATATAGGATTCATACAGTGTTTCATGTGATCTTCACTGGAATTAAGTATTTCCCTTATCTTACCTACCTTTTCTACACTAAGAACTGACTTGGAGATTCTCTTTCAGCTGTTCTAAACAAGTTCTCATCTGTTTACAGTCATTTTCACTGAATTATTCATGTTTTCATGTAGTTTCCTATATTCTGCCTTCTGGCCCAAGTATAAGCTTTGCCCACTTTATCAAACAACTTCCTACACACTGTTATGAACTGAGGCAGCTCGGGAACATTGTCTCTCAACTGTGTTATAGAGTGTAGTACTACATTTCAGTGAAGTGTAAGGCTTTCCAAAGCTGCCGAACGTGTTTCTTTCTCTATTTCAATGGTATTCTGCCTTGTATAACACACATTTACCACTCTAGTCTCCTTTAAGTAAACAATATAGGATTCATACAGTGTTTCATGTGATCTTAACTGGATTTAAGGATTTTCCTTCTCTTAGCTACCTTTTCTACACTAAGAACTGACTTGGAGATTCTCTTTCAGCTGTTCTAAACAAGTTCTCATCTGTTTACAGTCATTTTCACTGAATTATTCATGTTTTCATGTAGTTTCCTATATTCTGCCTTCTGGCCCAAGTATAAGCTTTGCCCACTTTATCAAACAACTTCCTACACACTGTTATGAACTGAGCGAGCTAGGGAACATTGTCTCTCAACTGTGATATATAAAGTGTAGTACTAAATTTCAGTGAAGTGTAAGGCTTTCCAAAGCTGCTGAACGTGTTTCTTTCTCTATTTCAATGGTATTCTGCCTTGTATAACACACATTTACCACTCTAGTCTCCTTTAAGTAAAGAATATAGGATTCATACAGTGTTTCATGTGATCTTAACTGGAATTAAGGATTTCCCTTATCTTAGCTACCTTTTCTACAATAAGAACTGACTTGGAGATTCTCTTTCAGCTGTTCTAGACAAGTTCTCATCTGTTTACAGTCATTTTCAGTGAATTAATCATGTTTTCATGTAGTTTCCTATATTCTGACTTCTGGTCCAAGTATAAGCTTTGCCCACTTTATCAAACAACTTCCTACACACTGTTAAGTACTGAGGCAGCTATTGAACATTGTCTCTCAACTGTGTTATAGAGTGTAGTACTACATTTCAGTGAAGTGTAAGGCTTTCCAAAGCTGCCGAACGTGTTTCTTTCTCTATTTCAATGGTATTCTGCCTTGTATAACACACATTTACCACTCTAGTCTCCTTTAAGTAAAGAATATAGGATTCATACAGTGTTTCATGTGATCTTCACTGGAATTAAGTATTTCCCTTATCTTACCTACCTTTTCTACACTAAGAACTGACTTGGAGATTGTCTTTCAGCTGTTCTAAACAAGTTCTCATCTGTTTACAGTCATTTTCACTGAATTATTCATGTTTTCATGTAGTTTCCTATATTCTGCCTTCTGGCCCAAGTATAAGCTTTGCCCACTTTATCAAACAACTTCCTACACACTGTTATGAACTGAGGCAGCTCGGGAACATTGTCTCTCAACTGTGTTATAGAGTGTAGTACTACATTTCAGTGAAGTGTAAGGCTTTCCAAAGCTGCCGAACGTGTTTCTTTATTTCAATGGTATTCTGCCTTGTATAACACACATTTACCACTCTAGTCTCCTTTAAGTAAACAATATAGGATTCATACAGTGTTTCATGTGATCTTAACTGGAATTAAGGATTTTCCTTCTCTTAGCTACCTTTTCTACACTAAGAACTGACTTGGAGATTCTCTTTCAGCTGTTCTAAACAAGTTCTCATCTGTTTACAGTCATTTTCACTGAATTATTCATGTTTTCATGTAGTTTCCTATATTCTGCCTTCTGGCCCAAGTATAAGCTTTGCCCACTTTATCAAACAACTTCCTACACACTGTTAAGTACTGAGGCAGCTATTGAACATTGTCTCTCAACTCAGTTATAGAGTGTAGTACTACATTTCAGTGAAGTGTAAGGCTTTCCAAAGCTGCCGAACGTGTTTCTTTTTCTATTTCAATGGTATTCTGCCTTGTATAACACACATTTACCACTCTAGTCTCCTTTAAGTAAAGAATATAGGATTCATACAGTGTTTCTTGTGATCTTAACTGGAATTAAGGATTTTCCTTCTCTTAGCTACCTTTTCTACACTAAGAACTGGCCTGGAGATTCTCTTTCAGCTGTTCTAAACAAGTTCTCATCTGTTTACAGTCATTTTCACTGAATTATTCATGTTTTCATGTAGTTTCCTATATTCTGCCTTCTGGCCCAAGTATAAGCTTTGCCCACTTTATCAAACAACTTCCTACACAATGTTAAGTACTGAGGCAGGTATTGAACATTGTCTCTCAACTGTGTTATAGAGTGTAGCACTACATTTCAGTGAAGTGTAAGGCTTTCCAAAGCTGCCGAACGTGTTTCTTTCTCTATTTCAATGGTATTCTGCCTTGTATAACACACATTTACCACTCTAGTCTCCTTTAAGTAAAGAATATAGGATTCATACAGTGTTTCATGTGATCTTCACTGGAATTAAGTATTTCCCTTATCTTACCTACCTTTTCTACACTAAGAACTGACTTGGAGATTCTCTTTCAGCTGTTCTAAACAAGTTCTCATCTGTTTACAGTCATTTTCACTGAATTATTCATGTTTTCATGTAGTTTCCTATATTCTGCCTTCTGGCCCAAGTATAAGCTTTGCCCACTTTATCAAACAACTTCCTACACACTGTTATGAACTGAGGCAGCTCGGGAACATTGTCTCTCAACTGTGTTATAGAGTGTAGTACTACATTTCAGTGAAGTGTAAGGCTTTCCAAAGCTGCCGAACGTGTTTCTTTCTCTATTTCAATGGTATTCTGCCTTGTATTACACACATTTACCACTCTAGTCTCCTTTAAGTAAACAATATAGGATTCATACAGTGTTTCATGTGATCTTAACTGGAATTAAGGATTTTCCTTCTCTTAGCTACCTTTTCTACACTAAGAACTGACTTGGAGATTCTCTTTCAGCTGTTCTAAACAAGTTCTCATCTGTTTACAGTCATTTTCACTGAATTATTCATGTTTTCATGTAGTTTCCTATATTCTGCCTTCTGGCCCAAGTATAAGCTTTGCCCACTTTATCAAACAACTTCCTACACAATGTTATGAACTGAGCGAGCTAGGGAACATTGTCTCTCAACTGTGATATATAAAGTGTAGTACTACATTTCAGTGAAGTGTAAGGCTTTCCAAAGCTGCTGAACGTGTTTCTTTCTCTATTTCAATGGTATTCTGCCTTGTATAACACACATTTACCACTCTAGTCTCCTTTAAGTAAAGAATATAGGATTCATACAGTGTTTCATGTGATCTTAACTGGAATTAAGGATTTCCCTTATCTTAGCTACCTTTTCTACAATAAGAACTGACTTGGAGATTCTCTTTCAGCTGTTCTAGACAAGTACTCATCTGTTTACAGTCATTTTCAGTGAATTAATCATGTTTTCATGTAGTTTCCTATATTCTGACTTCTGGTCCAAGTATAAGCTTTGCCCACTTTATCAAACAACTTCCTACACACTGTTAAGTACTGAGGCAGCTATTGAACATTGTCTCTCAACTGTGTTATAGAGTGTAGTACTACATTTCAGTGAAGTGTAAGGCTTTTCAAAGCTGCCGAACGTGTTTCTTTCTCTATTTCAATGGTATTCTGCCTTGTATAACACACATTTACCACTCTAGTCTCCTTTAAGTAAAGAATATCGGATTCATACAGTGTTTCATGTGATCTTCACTGGAATTAAGTATTTCCCTTATCTTACCTACCTTTTCTACACTAAGAACTGACTTGGAGATTCTCTTTCAGCTGTTCTAAACAAGTTCTCATCTGTTTACAGTCATTTTCACTGAATTCATGTTTTCATGTAGTTTCCTATATTCTGCCTTCTGGCCCAAGTATAAGCTTTGCCCACTTTATCAAACAACTTCCTACACACTGTTATGAACTGAGGCAGCTCGGGAACATTGTCTCTCAACTGTGTTATAGAGTGTAGTACTACATTTCAGTGAAGTGTAAGGCTTTCCAAAGCTGCCGAACGTGTTTCTTTATTTCAATGGTATTCTGCCTTGTATAACACACATTTACCACTCTAGTCTCCTTTAAGTAAATAATATAGGATTCATACAGTGTTTCATGTGATCTTAACTGGAATTAAGGATTTTCCTTCTCTTAGCTACCTTTTCTACACTAAGAACTGACTTGGAGATTCTCTTTCAGCTGTTCTAAACAAGTTCTCATCTGTTTACAGTCATTTTCACTGAATTATTCATGTTTTCATGTAGTTTCCTATATTCTGCCTTCTGGCCCAAGTATAAGCTTTGCCCACTTTATCAAACAACTTCCTACACACTGTTATGAACTGAGCGAGCTAGGGAACATTGTCTCTCAACTGTGATATATAAAGTGTAGTACTACATTTCAGTGAAGTGTAAGGCTTTCCAAAGCTGCTGAACGTGTTTCTTTCTCTATTTCAATGGTATTCTGCCTTGTATAACACACATTTACCACTCTAGTCTCCTTTAAGTAAAGAATATAGGATTCATACAGTGTTTCATGTGATCTTAACTGGAATTAAGGATTTCCCTTATCTTAGCTACCTTTTCTACAATAAGAACTGACTTGGAGATTCTCTTTCAGCTGTTCTAGACAAGTTCTCATCTGTTTACAGTCATTTTCACTAAATTAATCATGTTTTCATGTAGTTTCCTATATTCTGACTTCTGGTCCAAGTATAAGCTTTGCCCTCTTTATCAAACAACTTCCTACACACTGTTAAGTACTGAGGCAGCTATTGAACATTGTCTCTCAACTGTGTTATAGAGTGTAGTACTACATTTCAGTGAAGTGTAAGGCTTTCCAAAGCTGCCGAACGTGTTTCTTTCTCTATTTCAATGGTATTCTGCCTTGTATAACAGACATTTACCACTCTAGTCTCCTTTAAGTAAAGAATGTAGGATTCATACAGTGTTTCATGTGATCTTAACTGGAATTAAGTATTTCCCTTATCTTACCTACCTTTTCTACACTAAGAACTGACTTGGAGATTCTATTTCAGCTGTTCTAAACCAGTTCTCATCTGTTTACAGTCATTTTCACTGAATTATTCATGTTTTAATGTAGTTTCCTATATTCTGCCTTCTGGCCCAAGTATATGCTTTGCCCTCTTTATCAAACACCTTCCTACACACTGTTATGAACTGAGGCAGCTCGGGAACATTGTCTCTCAACTGTGTTATAGAGTGTAGTACTACATTTCAGTGAAGTGTAAGGTTTTCCAAAGCTGCCGAACGTGTTTCTTTCTCTATTTCAATGGTATTCTGCCTTGTATAACACACATTTACCACTCTAGTCTCCTTTAAGTGAAGAATATAGGATTCATACAGTGTTTCATGTAATCTTAACTCGAATTAAGGATTTCCCAGATCTTAGCTACCTTTTCTACACTAAGAACTGACTTGGAGAATCTCTTTCAGCTGTTCTAAACAAGTTCACATCTGTTTACAGTCATTTTCACGGAATTAATCATGTTTTCATGTAGTTTCCTATATTCTGCCTTCTGGTCCAAATATCAGCTTTGCCCACTTTATCAAACAACTTCCTACACACTGTTAAGTACTGAGGCAGGTATTGAACATTGTCTCTCAACTGTGTTATAGAGTGTAGTACTACATTTCAGTGAAGTGTAAGGCTTTCCAAAGCTGCCGAACGTGTTTCTTTCTCTATTTCAATGGTATTCTGCCTTGTATAACACACATTTACCACTCTAGTCTCCTTTAAGTAAACAATATAGGATTCATACAGTGTTTCATGTGATCTTAACTGGAATTAAGGATTTTCCTTCTCTTAGCTACCTTTTCTACACTAAGAACTGACTTGGAGATTCTCTTTCAGCTGTTCTAAACAAGTTCTCATCTGTTTACAGTCATTTTCACTGAATTATTCATGTTTTCATGTAGTTTCCTATATTCTGCCTTCTGGCCCAAGTATAAGCTTTGCCCACTTTATCAAACAACTTCCTACACACTGTTATGAACTGAGCGAGCTAGGGAACATTGTCTCTCAACTGTGATATATAAAGTGTAGTACTACATTTCAGTGAAGTGTAAGGCTTTCCAAAGCTGCTGAACGTGTTTCTTTCTCTATTTCAATGGTATTCTGCCTTGTATAACACACATTTACCACTCTAGTCTCCTTTAAGTAAAGAATATAGGATTCATACAGTGTTTCATGTGATCTTAACTGGAATTAAGGATTTCCCTTATCTTAGCTACCTTTTCTACAATAAGAACTGACTTGGAGATTCTCTTTCAGCTGTTCTAGACAAGTTCTCATCTGTTTACAGTCATTTTCACTGAATTAATCATGTTTTCATGTAGTTTCCTATATTCTGACTTCTGGTCCAAGTATAAGCTTTGCCCACTTTATCAAACAACTTCCTACACACTGTTAAGTACTGAGGCAGCTATTGAACATTGTCTCTCAACTCAGTTATAGAGTGTAGTACTACATTTCAGTGAAGTGTAAGGCTTTCCAAAGCTGCCGAACGTGTTTCTTTTTCTATTTCAATGGTATTCTGCCTTGTATAACACACATTTACCACTCTAGTCTCCTTTAAGTAAAGAATATAGGATTCATACAGTGTTTCTTGTGATCTTAACTGGAATTAAGGATTTTCCTTCTCTTAGCTACCTTTTCTACACTAAGAACTGGCCTGGAGATTCTCTTTCAGCTGTTCTAAACAAGTTCTCATCTGTTTACAGTCATTTTCACTGAATTATTCATGTTTTCATGTAGTTTCCTATATTCTGCCTTCTGGCCCAAGTATAAGCTTTGCCCACTTTATCAAACAACTTCCTACACAATGTTAAGTACTGAGGCAGGTATTGAACATTGTCTCTCAACTGTGTTATAGAGTGTAGTACTACATTTCAGTGAAGTGTAAGGCTTTCCAAAGCTGCCGAACGTGTTTCTTTCTCTATTTCAATGGTATTCTGCCTTGTATAACACACATTTACCACTCTAGTCTCCTTTAAGTAAAGAATATAGGATTCATACAGTGTTTCATGTGATCTTCACTGGAATTAAGTATTTCCCTTATCTTACCTACCTTTTCTACACTAAGAACTGACTTGGAGATTCTCTTTCAGCTGTTCTAAACAAGTTCTCATCTGTTTACAGTCATTTTCACTGAATTATTCATGTTTTCATGTAGTTTCCTATATTCTGCCTTCTGGCCCAAGTATAAGCTTTGCCCACTTTATCAAACAACTTCCTACACACTGTTATGAACTGAGGCAGCTCGGGAACATTGTCTCTCAACTGTGTTATAGAGTGTAGTACTACATTTCAGTGAAGTGTAAGGCTTTCCAAAGCTGCCGAACGTGTTTCTTTCTCTATTTCAATGGTATTCTGCCTTGTATTACACACATTTACCACTCTAGTCTCCTTTAAGTAAACAATATAGGATTCATACAGTGTTTCATGTGATCTTAACTGGAATTAAGGATTTTCCTTCTCTTAGCTACCTTTTCTACACTAAGAACTGACTTGGAGATTCTCTTTCAGCTGTTCTAAACAAGTTCTCATCTGTTTACAGTCATTTTCACTGAATTATTCATGTTTTCATGTAGTTTCCTATATTCTGCCTTCTGGCCCAAGTATAAGCTTTGCCCACTTTATCAAACAACTTCCTACACAATGTTATGAACTGAGCGAGCTAGGGAACATTGTCTCTCAACTGTGATATATAAAGTGTAGTACTACATTTCAGTGAAGTGTAAGGCTTTCCAAAGCTGCTGAACGTGTTTCTTTCTCTATTTCAATGGTATTCTGCCTTGTATAACACACATTTACCACTCTAGTCTCCTTTAAGTAAAGAATATAGGATTCATACAGTGTTTCATGTGATCTTAACTGGAATTAAGGATTTCCCTTATCTTAGCTACCTTTTCTACAATAAGAACTGACTTGGAGATTCTCTTTCAGCTGTTCTAGACAAGTACTCATCTGTTTACAGTCATTTTCAGTGAATTAATCATGTTTTCATGTAGTTTCCTATATTCTGACTTCTGGTCCAAGTATAAGCTTTGCCCACTTTATCAAACAACTTCCTACACACTGTTAAGTACTGAGGCAGCTATTGAACATTGTCTCTCAACTGTGTTATAGAGTGTAGTACTACATTTCAGTGAAGTGTAAGGCTTTCCAAAGCTGCCGAACGTGTTTCTTTCTCTATTTCAATGGTATTCTGCCTTGTATAACACACATTTACCACTCTAGTCTCCTTTAAGTAAAGAATATCGGATTCATACAGTGTTTCATGTGATCTTCACTGGAATTAAGTATTTCCCTTATCTTACCTACCTTTTCTACACTAAGAACTGACTTGGAGATTCTCTTTCAGCTGTTCTAAACAAGTTCTCATCTGTTTACAGTCATTTTCACTGAATTCATGTTTTCATGTAGTTTCCTATATTCTGCCTTCTGGCCCAAGTATAAGCTTTGCCCACTTTATCAAACAACTTCCTACACACTGTTATGAACTGAGGCAGCTCGGGAACATTGTCTCTCAACTGTGTTATAGAGTGTAGTACTACATTTCAGTGAAGTGTAAGGCTTTCCAAAGCTGCCGAACGTGTTTCTTTATTTCAATGGTATTCTGCCTTGTATAACACACATTTACCACTCTAGTCTCCTTTAAGTAAATAATATAGGATTCATACAGTGTTTCATGTGATCTTAACTGGAATTAAGGATTTTCCTTCTCTTAGCTACCTTTTCTACACTAAGAACTGACTTGGAGATTCTCTTTCAGCTGTTCTAAACAAGTTCTCATCTGTTTACAGTCATTTTCACTGAATTATTCATGTTTTCATGTAGTTTCCTATATTCTGCCTTCTGGCCCAAGTATAAGCTTTGCCCACTTTATCAAACAACTTCCTACACACTGTTATGAACTGAGCGAGCTAGGGAACATTGTCTCTCAACTGTGATATATAAAGTGTAGTACTACATTTCAGTGAAGTGTAAGGCTTTCCAAAGCTGCTGAACGTGTTTCTTTCTCTATTTCAATGGTATTCTGCCTTGTATAACACACATTTACCACTCTAGTCTCCTTTAAGTAAAGAATATAGGATTCATACAGTGTTTCATGTGATCTTAACTGGAATTAAGGATTTCCCTTATCTTACCTACCTTTTCTACACTAAGAACTGACTTGGAGATTCTATTTCAGCTGTTCTAAACCAGTTCTCATCTGTTTACAGTCATTTTCACTGAATTATTCATGTTTTAATGTAGTTTCCTATATTCTGCCTTCTGGCCCAAGTATATGCTTTGCCCTCTTTATCAAACACCTTCCTACACACTGTTATGAACTGAGGCAGCTCGGGAACATTGTCTCTCAACTGTGTTATAGAGTGTAGTACTACATTTCAGTGAAGTGTAAGGTTTTCCAAAGCTGCCGAACGTGTTTCTTTCTCTATTTCAATGGTATTCTGCCTTGTATAACACACATTTACCACTCTAGTCTCCTTTAAGTAAAGAATATAGGATTCATACAGTGTTTCATGTAATCTTAACTCGAATTAAGGATTTCCCAGATCTTAGCTACCTTTTCTACACTAAGAACTGACTTGGAGAATCTCTTTCAGCTGTTCTAAACAAGTTCACATCTGTTTACAGTCATTTTCACGGAATTAATCATGTTTTCATGTAGTTTCCTATATTCTGCCTTCTGGTCCAAATATCAGCTTTGCCCACTTTATCAAACAACTTCCTACACACTGTTAAGTACTGAGGCAGGTATTGAACATTGTCTCTCAACTGTGTTATAGAGTGTAGTACTACATTTCAGTGAAGTGTAAGGCTTTCCAAAGCTGCCGAACGTGTTTCTTTCTCTATTTCAATGGTATTCTGCCTTGTATAACACACATTTACCACTCTAGTCTCCTTTAAGTAAACAATATAGGATTCATACAGTGTTTCATGTGATCTTAACTGGAATTAAGGATTTTCCTTCTCTTAGCTACCTTTTCTACACTAAGAACTGACTTGGAGATTCTCTTTCAGCTGTTCTAAACAAGTTCTCATCTGTTTACAGTCATTTTCACTGAATTATTCATGTTTTCATGTAGTTTCCTATATTCTGCCTTCTGGCCCAAGTATAAGCTTTGCCCACTTTATCAAACAACTTCCTACACACTGTTATGAACTGAGCGAGCTAGGGAACATTGTCTCTCAACTGTGATATATAAAGTGTAGTACTACATTTCAGTGAAGTGTAAGGCTTTCCAAAGCTGCTGAACGTGTTTCTTTCTCTATTTCAATGGTATTCTGCCTTGTATAACACACATTTACCACTCTAGTCTCCTTTAAGTAAAGAATATAGGATTCATACAGTGTTTCATGTGATCTTAACTGGAATTAAGGATTTCCCTTATCTTAGCTACCTTTTCTACAATAAGAACTGACTTGGAGATTCTCTTTCAGCTGTTCTAGACAAGTTCTCATCTGTTTACAGTCATTTTCACTGAATTAATCATGTTTTCATGTAGTTTCCTATATTCTGACTTCTGGTCCAAGTATAAGCTTTGCCCACTTTATCAAACAACTTCCTACACACTGTTAAGTACTGAGGCAGCTATTGAACATTGTCTCTCAACTCAGTTATAGAGTGTAGTACTACATTTCAGTGAAGTGTAAGGCTTTCCAAAGCTGCCGAACGTGTTTCTTTCTCTATTTCAATGGTATTCTGCCTTGTATAACACACATTTACCACTCTAGTCTCCTCTAAGTAAAGAATATAGGATTCATACAGTGTTTCTTGTGATCTTAACTGGAATTAAGGATTTTCCTTCTCTTAGCTACCTTTTCTACACTAAGAACTGACTTGGAGATTCTCTTTCAGCTGTTCTAAACAAGTTCTCATCTGTTTACAGTCATTTTCACTGAATTATTCATGTTTTCATGTAGTTTCCTATATTCTGCCTTCTGGTCCAAGTATAAGCTTTGCCCACTTTATCAAACAACTTCCTACACACTGCTAAGTACTGAGGCAGCTATTGAACATTGTCTCTCAACTGTGTTATAGAGTGTAGTACTACATTTCAGTGAAGTGTAAGGCTTTCCAAAGCTGCCGAACGTGTTTCTTTCTCTATTTCAATGGTATTCTGCCTTGTATAACAGACATTTACCACTCTAGTCTCCTTTAAGTAAAGAATGTAGGATTCATACAGTGTTTCATGTGATCTTAACTGGAATTAAGTATTTCCCTTATCTTACCTACCTTTTCTACACTAAGAACTGACTTGGAGATTCTCTTTCAGCTGTTCTAAACCAGTTCTCATCTGTTTACAGTCATTTTCACTGAATTATTCATGTTTTCATGTAGTTTCCTATATTCTGCCTTCTGGCCCAAGTATACGCTTTGCCCTCTTTATCAAACACCTTCCTACACACTGTTATGAACTGAGGCAGCTCGGGAACATTGTCTCTCAACTGTGTTATAGAGTGTAGTACTACATTTCAGTGAAGTGTAAGGCTTTCCAAAGCTGCCAAACGTGTTTCTTTCTCTATTTCAATGGTATTCTGCCTTGTATAACACACATTTACCACTCTAGTCTCCTTTAAGTAAAGAATATAGGATTCATACAGTGTTTCATGTAATCTTAACTCGATTAAGGATTTCCCAGATCTTAGCTACCTTTTCTACACTAAGAACTGACTTGGAGAATCTCTTTCAGCTGTTCTAAACAAGTTCACATCTGTTTACAGTCATTTTCACTGAATTAATCATGTTTTCATGTAGTTTCCTATATTCTGCCTTCTGGTCCAAATATCAGCTTTGCCCACTTTATCAAACAACTTCCTACACACTGTTAAGTACTGAGGCAGGTATTGAACATTGTCTCTCAACTGTGTTATAGAGTGTAGTACTACATTTCAGTGAAGTGTAAGGCTTTCCAAAGCTGCCGAAGGTGTTTCTTTCTCTATTTCAATGGTATTCTGCCTTGTATAACACACATTTACCACTCTAGTCTCCTTTAAGTAAAGAATATAGGATTCATACAGTGTTTCATGTGATCTTCACTGGAATTAAGTATTTCCCTTATCTTACCTACCTTTTCTACACTAAGAACTGACTTGGAGATTCTCCTTCAGCTGTTCTAATCAAGTACTCATCTGTTTACAGTCATTTTCACTGAATTATTCATGTTTTCATGTAGTTTCCTATATTCTGCCTTCTGGCCCAAGTATAAGCTTTGCCCACTTTATCAAACAACTTCCTACACACTGTTATGAACTGAGGCAGCTCGGGAACATTGTCTCTCAACTGTGTTATAGAGTGTAGTACTACATTTCAGTGAAGTGTAAGGCTTTCCAAAGCTGCCGAACGTGTTTCTTTCTCTATTTCAATGGTATTCTGCCTTGTATAACACACATTTACCACTCTAGTCTCCTTTAAGTAAACAATATAGGATTCATACAGTGTTTCATGTGATCTTAACTGGAATTAAGGATTTTCCTTCTCTTAGCTACCTTTTCTACACTAAGAACTGACTTGGAGATTCTCTTTCAGCTGTTCTAAACAAGTTCTCATCTGTTTACAGTCATTTTCACTGAATTATTCATGTTTTCATGTAGTTTCCTATATTCTGCCTTCTGGCCCAAGTATAAGCTTTGCCCACTTTATCAAACAACTTCCTACACACTGTTATGAACTGAGCGAGCTAGGGAACATTGTCTCTCAACTGTGATATATAAAGTGTAGTACTACATTTCAGTGAAGTGTAAGGCTTTCCAAAGCTGCTGAACGTGTTTCTTTCTCTATTTCAATGGTATTCTGCCTTGTATAACACACATTTACCACTCTAGTCTCCTTTAAGTAAAGAATATAGGATTCATAGTGTTTCATGTGATCTTAACTGGAATTAAGGATTTCCCTTATCTTAGCTACCTTTTCTACAATAAGAACTGACTTGGAGATTCTCTTTCAGCTGTTCTAGACAAGTTCTCATCTGTTTACAGTCATTTTCACTGAATTAATCATGTTTTCATGTAGTTTCCTATATTCTGACTTCTGGTCCAAGTATAAGCTTTGCCCACTTTATCAAACAACTTCCTACACACTGTTAAGTACTGAGGCAGCTATTGAACATTGTCTCTCAACTGTGTTATAGAGTGTAGTACTACATTTCAGTGAAGTGTAAGGCTTTCCAAAGCTGCCGAACGTGTTTCTTTCTCTATTTCAATGGTATTCTGCCTTGTATAACACACATTTACCACTCTAGTCTCCTTTAAGTAAAGAATATAGGATTCATACAGTGTTTCATGTGATCTTCACTGGAATTAAGTATTTCCCTTATCTTACCTACCTTTTCTACACTAAGAACTGACTTGGAGATTCTCTTTCAGCTGTTCTAAACAAGTTCTCATCTGTTTACAGTCATTTTCACTGAATTATTCATGTTTTCATGTAGTTTCCTATATTCTGCCTTCTGGCCCAAGTATAAGCTTTGCCCACTTTATCAAACAACTTCCTACACACTGTTATGAACTGAGGCAGCTCGGGAACATTGTCTCTCAACTGTGTTATAGAGTGTAGTACTACATTTCAGTGAAGTGTAAGGCTTTCCAAAGCTGCCGAACGTGTTTCTTTCTCTATTTCAATGGTATTCTGCCTTGTATAACACACATTTACCACTCTAGTCTCCTTTAAGTAAACAATATAGGATTCATACAGTGTTTCATGTGATCTTAACTGGAATTAAGGATTTTCCTTCTCTTAGCTACCTTTTCTACACTAAGAACTGACTTGGAGATTCTCTTTCAGCTGTTCTAAACAAGTTCTCATCTGTTTACAGTCATTTTCACTGAATTATTCATGTTTTCATGTAGTTTCCTATATTCTGCCTTCTGGCCCAAGTATAAGCTTTGCCCACTTTATCAAACAACTTCCTACACACTGTTATGAACTGAGCGAGCTAGGGAACATTGTCTCTCAACTGTGATATATAAAGTGTAGTACTACATTTCAGTGAAGTGTAAGGCTTTCCAAAGCTGCTGAACGTGTTTCTTTCTCTATTTCAATGGTATTCTGCCTTGTATAACACACATTTACCACTCTAGTCTCCTTTAAGTAAAGAATATAGGATTCATACAGTGTTTCATGTGATCTTAACTGGAATTAAGGATTTCCCTTATCTTAGCTACCTTTTCTACAATAAGAACTGACTTGGAGATTCTCTTTCAGCTGTTCTAGACAAGTTCTCATCTGTTTACAGTCATTTTCAGTGAATTAATCATGTTTTCATGTAGTTTCCTATATTCTGACTTCTGGTCCAAGTATAAGCTTTGCCCACTTTATCAAACAACTTCCTACACACTGTTAAGTACTGAGGCAGCTATTGAACATTGTCTCTCAACTCAGTTATAGAGTGTAGTACTACATTTCAGTGAATTGTAAGGCTTTCCAAAGCTGCCGAACGTGTTTCTTTCTCTATTTCAATGGTATTCTGCCTTGTATAACACACATTTACCACTCTAGTCTCCTTTAAGTAAAGAATATAGGATTCATACAGTGTTTCTTGTGATCTTAACTGGAATTAAGGATTTTCCTTCTCTTAGCTACCTTTTCTACACTAAGAACTGACTTGGAGATTCTCTTTCAGCTGTTCTAAACAAGTTCTCATCTGTTTACAGTCATTTTCACTGAATTATTCATGTTTTCATGTAGTTTCCTATATTCTGCCTTCTGGCCCAAGTATAAGCTTTGCCCACTTTATCAAACAACTTCCTACACACTGCTAAGTACTGAGGCAGCTATTGAACATTGTCTCTCAACTGTGTTATAGAGTGTAGTACTACATTTCAGTGAAGTGTAAGGCTTTCCAAAGCTGCCCAACGTGTTTCTTTCTCTATTTCAATGGTATTCTGCCTTGTATAACAGACATTTACCACTCTAGTCTCCTTTAAGTAAAGAATGTAGGATTCATACAGTGTTTCATGTGATCTTAACTGGAATTAAGTATTTCCCTTATCTTACCTACCTTTTCTACACTAAGAACTGACTTGGAGATTCTCTTTCAGCTGTTCTAAACCAGTTCTCATCTGTTTACAGTCATTTTCACTGAATTATTCATGTTTTCATGTAGTTTCCTATATTCTGCCTTCTGGCCCAAGTATACGCTTTGCCCTCTTTATCAAACACCTTCCTACACACTGTTATGAACTGAGGCAGCTCGGGAACATTGTCTCTCAACTGTGTTATAGAGTGTAGTACTACATTTCAGTGAAGTGTAAGGCTTTCCAAAGCTGCCGAACGTGTTTCTTTCTCTATTTCAATGGTATTCTGCCTTGTATAACACACATTTACCACTCTAGTCTCCTTTAAGTAAAGAATATAGGATTCATACAGTGTTTCATGTAATCTTAACTCGAATTAAGGATTTCCCAGATCTTAGCTACCTTTTCTACACTAAGAACTGACTTGGAGAATCTCTTTCAGCTGTTCTAAACAAGTTCACATCTGTTTACAGTCATTTTCACTGAATTAATCATGTTTTCATGTAGTTTCCTATATTCTGCCTTCTGGTCCAAATATCAGCTTTGCCCACTTTATCAAACAACTTCCTACACACTGTTAATTACTGAGGCAGGTATTGAACATTGTCTCTCAACTGTGTTATAGAGTGTAGTACTACATTTCAGTGAAGTGTAAGGCTTTCCAAAGCTGCCGAACGTGTTTCTTTCTCTATTTCAATGGTATTCTGCCTTGTATAACACACATTTACCACTCTAGTCTCCTTTAAGTAAACAATATAGGATTCATACAGTGTTTCATGTGATCTTAACTGGAATTAAGGATTTTCCTTCTCTTAGCTACCTTTTCTACACTAAGAACTGACTTGGAGATTCTCTTTCAGCTGTTCTAAACAAGTTCTCATCTGTTTACAGTCATTTTCACTGAATTATTCATGTTTTCATGTAGTTTCCTATATTCTGCCTTCTGGCCCAAGTATAAGCTTTGCCCACTTTATCAAACAACTTCCTACACACTGTTATGAACTGAGCGAGCTAGGGAACATTGTCTCTCAACTGTGATATATAAAGTGTAGTACTACATTTCAGTGAAGTGTAAGGCTTTCCAAAGCTGCTGAACGTGTTTCTTTCTCTATTTCAATGGTATTCTGCCTTGTATAACACACATTTACCACTCTAGTCTCCTTTAAGTAAAGAATATAGGATTCATAGTGTTTCATGTGATCTTAACTGGAATTAAGGATTTCCCTTATCTTAGCTACCTTTTCTACAATAAGAACTGACTTGGAGATTCTCTTTCAGCTGTTCTAGACAAGTTCTCATCTGTTTACAGTCATTTTCACTGAATTAATCATGTTTTCATGTAGTTTCCTATATTCTGACTTCTGGTCCAAGTATAAGCTTTGCCCACTTTATCAAACAACTTCCTACACACTGTTAAGTACTGAGGCAGCTATTGAACATTGTCTCTCAACTGTGTTATAGAGTGTAGTACTACATTTCAGTGAAGTGTAAGGCTTTCCAAAGCTGCCGAACGTGTTTCTTTCTCTATTTCAATGGTATTCTGCCTTGTATAACACACATTTACCACTCTAGTCTCCTTTAAGTAAAGAATATAGGATTCATACAGTGTTTCATGTGATCTTCACTGGAATTAAGTATTTCCCTTATCTTACCTACCTTTTCTACACTAAGAACTGACTTGGAGATTCTCTTTCAGCTGTTCTAAACAAGTTCTCATCTGTTTACAGTCATTTTCACTGAATTATTCATGTTTTCATGTAGTTTCCTATATTCTGCCTTCTGGCCCAAGTATAAGCTTTGCCCACTTTATCAAACAACTTCCTACACACTGTTATGAACTGAGGTAGCTCGGGAACATTGTCTCTCAACTGTGTTATAGAGTGTAGTACTACATTTCAGTGAAGTGTAAGGCTTTCCAAAGCTGCCGAACGTGTTTCTTTCTCTATTTCAATGGTATTCTGCCTTGTATAACACACATTTACCACTCTAGTCTCCTTTAAGTAAACAATATAGGATTCATACAGTGTTTCATGTGATCTTAACTGGAATTAAGGATTTTCCTTCTCTTAGCTACCTTTTCTACACTAAGAACTGACTTGGAGATTCTCTTTCAGCTGTTCTAAACAAGTTCTCATCGGTTTACAGTCATTTTCACTGAATTATTCATGTTTTCATGTAGTTTCCTATATTCTGCCTTCTGGCCCAAGTATAAGCTTTGCCCACTTTATCAAACAACTTCCTACACACTGTTATGAACTGAGCGAGCTAGGGAACATTGTCTCTCAACTGTGATATATAAAGTGTAGTACTACATTTCAGTGAAGTGTAAGGCTTTCCAAAGCTGCTGAACGTGTTTCTTTCTCTATTTCAATGGTATTCTGCCTTGTATAACACACATTTACCACTCTAGTCTCCTTTAAGTAAAGAATATAGGATTCATACAGTGTTTCATGTGATCTTAACTGGAATTAAGGATTTCCCTTATCTTAGCTACCTTTTCTACAATAAGAACTGACTTGGAGATTCTCTTTCAGCTGTTCTAGACAAGTTCTCATCTGTTTACAGTCATTTTCACTGAATTAATCATGTTTTCATGTAGTTTCCTATATTCTGACTTCTGGTCCAAGTATAAGCTTTGCCCACTTTATCAAACAACTTCCTACACACTGTTAAGTACTGAGGCAGCTATTGAACATTGTCTCTCAACTCAGTTATAGAGTGTAGTACTACATTTCAGTGAAGTGTAAGGCTTTCCAAAGCTGCCGAACGTGTTTCTTTCTCTATTTCAATGGTATTCTGCCTTGTATAACACACATTTACCACTCTAGTCTCCTTTAAGTAAAGAATATAGGATTCATACAGTGTTTCTTGTGATCTTAACTGGAATTAAGGATTTTCCTTCTCTTAGCTACCTTCTCTACACTAAGAACTGACTTGGAGATTCTCTTTCAGCTGTTCTAAACAAGTTCTCATCTGTTTACAGTCATTTTCACTGAATTATTCATGTTTTCATGTAGTTTCCTATATTCTGCCTTCTGGCCCAAGTATAAGCTTTGCCCACTTTATCAAACAACTTCCTACACACTGTTATGAACTGAGCGAGCTAGGGAACATTGTCTCTCAGCTGTGATATATAAAGTGTAGTACTACATTTCAGTGAAGTGTAAGGCTTTCCAAAGCTGCTCACCGTGTTTCTTTCTCTATTTCAATGGTATTCTGCCTTGTATAACACACATTTACCACTCTAGTCTCCTTTAAGTAAAGAATATAGGATTCCTACAGTGTTTCATGTAATCTTAACTCGAATTAAGGATTTCCCGGATCTTAGCTACCTTTTCTACACTAAGAACTGACTTGGAGAATCTCTTTCAGCTGTTCTAAACAAGTTCACATCTGTTTACAGTCATTTTCACTGAATTAATCATGTTTTCATGTAGTTTCCTATATTCTGCCTTCTGGTCCAAGTATAAGCTTTGCCCTCTTTATCAAACAACTTCCTACACACTGTTATGAACTGAGGCAGCTTGGGAACATTGTCTCTCAACTGTGTTATAGAGTGTAGTACTACATTTCAGTGAAGTGTAATGCTTTCCAAAGCTGCCGAACATGTTTCTTTCTCTATTTCAATGGTATTCTGCCTTGTATAACACACATTTACCACTCTAGTCTCCTTTAAGTAAACAATATAGGATTCATACAGTGTTTCTTGTGATCTTAACTAGAATTAAGGATTTTCCTTCTCTTAGCTACCTTTTCTACACTAAGAACTGACTTGGAGATTCTCTTTCAGCTGTTCTAAACAAGTTCTCATCTGTTTACAGTCATTTTCACTGAATAATTCATGTTTTCATGTAGTTTCCTATATTCTGCCTTCTGGCCCAAGTATAAGCTTTGCCCACTTTATCAAACAACTTCCTACACACTGTTATGAACTGAGCGAGCTAGGGAACATTGTCTCTCAACTGTGATATATAAAGTGTAGTACTACATTTCAGTGAAGTGTAAGGCTTTCCAAAGCTGCTCAACGTGTTTCTTTCTCTATTTCAATGGTATTCTGCCTTGTATAACACACATTTACCACTCTAGTCTCCTTTAAGTAAAGAATATAGGATTCATACAGTGTTTCATGTAATCTTAACTCGAATTAAGGATTTCCCGGATCTTAGCTACCTTTTCTACACTAAGAACTGACTTGGAGAATCTCTTTCAGCTGTTCTAAACAAGTTCACATCTGTTTACAGTCATTTTCACTGAATTAATCATGTTTTCATGTAGTTTCCTATATTCTGCCTTCTGGTCCAAGTATAAGCTTTGCCCTCTTTATCAAACAACTTCCTACACACTGTTAAGTACTGAGGCAGCTATTGAACATTGTCTCTCAACTGTGTTATAGAGTGTAGTACTACATTTCAGTGAAGTGTAAGGCTTTCCAAAGCTGCCGAACGTGTTTCTTTCTCTATTTCAATGGTATTCTGCCTTGTATAACAGACATTTACCACTCTAGTCTCCTTTAAGTAAAGAATGTAGGATTCATACAGTGTTTCATGTGATCTTAACTGGAATTAAGTATTTCCCTTATCTTACCTACCTTTTCTACACTAAGAACTGACTTGGAGATTCTATTTCAGCTGTTCTAAACCAGTTCTCATCTGTTTACAGTCATTTTCACTGAATTATTCATGTTTTCATGTAGTTTCCTATATTCTGCCTTCTGGCCCAAGTATAAGCTTTGCCCTCTTTATCAAACACCTTCCTACACACTGTTATGAACTGAGGCAGCTTGGGAACATTGTCTCTCAACTGTGTTATAGAGTGTAGTACTACATTTCAGTGAAGTGTAAGGCTTTCCAAAGCTGCCGAACGTGTTTCTTTCTCTATTTCAATGGTATTCTGCCTTGTATAACACACATTTACCACTCTAGTCTCCTTTAAGTAAACAATATAGGATTCATACAGTGTTTCATGTGATCTTAACTGGAATTAAGGATTTTCCTTCTCTTAGCTACCTTTTCTACACTAAGAACTGAATTGGAGATTCTCTTTCAGCTGTTCTAAACAAGTTCTCATCTGTTTACAGTCATTTTCACTGAATTATTCATGTTTTCATGTAGTTTCCTATATTCTGCCTTCTGGCCCAAGTATAAGCTTTGCCCACTTTATCAAACAACTTCCTACACACTGTTATGAACTGAGCGAGCTAGGGAACATTGTCTCTCAACTGTGATATATAAAGTGTAGTACTACATTTCAGTGAAGTGTAAGGCTTTCCAAAGCTGCTCACCGTGTTTCTTTCTCTATTTCAATGGTATTCTGCCTTGTATAACACACATTTACCACTCTAGTCTCCTTTAAGTAAAGAATATAGGATTCATACAGTGTTTCATGTAATCTTAACTCGAATTAAGGATTTCCCGGATCTTAGCTACCTTTTCTACACTAAGAACTGACTTGGAGAATCTCTTTCAGCTGTTCTAAACAAGTTCACATCTGTTTACAGTCATTTTCACTGAATTAATCATGTTTTCATGTAGTTTCCTATATTCTGCCTTCTGGCCCAAGTATAAGCTTTGCCCACTTTATCAAACAACTTCCTACACACTGTTATGAACTGAGGCAGCTCGGGAACATTGTCTCTCAACTGTGTTATAGAGTGTAGTACTACATTTCAGTGAAGTGTAAGGCTTTCCAAAGCTGCCGAACGTGTTTCTTTCTCTATTTCAATGGTATTCTGCCTTGTATAACACACATTTACCACTCTAGTCTCCTTTAAGTAAACAATATAGGATTCATACAGTGTTTCTTGTGATCTTAACTGGAATTAAGGATTTTCCTTCTCTTAGCTACCTTTTCTACACTAAGAACTGACTTGGAGATTCTCTTTCAGCTGTTCTAAACAAGTTCTCATCTGTTTACAGTCATTTTCACTGAATAATTCATGTTTTCATGTAGTTTCCTATATTCTGCCTTCTGGCCCAAGTATAAGCTTTGCCCACTTTATCAAACAACTTCCTACACACTGTTATGAACTGAGCGAGCTAGGGAACATTGTCTCTCAACTGTGATATATAAAGTGTAGTACTACATTTCAGTGAAGTGTAAGGCTTTCCAAAGCTGCTCAACGTGTTTCTTTCTCTATTTCAATGGTATTCTGCCTTGTATAACACACATTTACCACTCTAGTCTCCTTTAAGTAAAGAATATAGGATTCCTACAGTGTTTCATGTAATCTTAACTCGAATTAAGGATTTCCCGGATCTTAGCTACCTTTTCTACACTAAGAACTGACTTGGAGAATCTCTTTCAGCTGTTCTAAACAAGTTCACATCTGTTTACAGTCATTTTCACTGAATTAATCATGTTTTCATGTAGTTTCCTATATTCTGCCTTCTGGCCCAAGTATAAGCTTTGCCCACTTTATCAAACAACTTCCTACACACTGTTATGAACTGAGCGAGCTAGGGAACATTGTCTCTCAACTGTGATATATAAAGTGTAGTACTACATTTCAGTGAAGTGTAAGGCTTTCCAAAGCTGCTCAACGTGTTTCTTTCTCTATTTCAATGGTATTCTGCCTTGTATAACACACATTTACCACTCTAGTCTCCTTTAAGTAAAGAATATAGGATTCCTACAGTGTTTCATGTAATCTTAACTCGAATTAAGGATTTCCCGGATCTTAGCTACCTTTTCTACACTAAGAACTGACTTGGAGAATCTCTTTCAGCTGTTCTAAACAAGTTCACATCTGTTTACAGTCATTTTCACTGAATTAATCATGTTTTCATGTAGTTTCCTATATTCTGCCTTCTGGTCCAAGTATAAGCTTTGCCCTCTTTATCAAACAACTTCCTACACACTGTTATGAACTGAGGCAGCTTGGGAACATTGTCTCTCAACTGTGTTATAGAGTGTAGTACTACATTTCAGTGAAGTGTAATGCTTTCCAAAGCTGCCGAACATGTTTCTTTCTCTATTTCAATGGTATTCTGCCTTGTATAACACACATTTACCACTCTAGTCTCCTTTAAGTAAACAATATAGGATTCATACAGTGTTTCTTGTGATCTTAACTAGAATTAAGGATTTTCCTTCTCTTAGCTACCTTTTCTACACTAAGAACTGACTTGGAGAATCTCTTTCAGCTGTTCTAAACAAGTTCACATCTGTTTACAGTCATTTTCACTGAATTAATCATGTTTTCATGTAGTTTCCTATATTCTGCCTTCTGGTCCAAGTATAAGCTTTGCCCTCTTTATCAAAAAACTTCCTACACACTGTTAAGTACTGAGGCAGCTATTGAACATTGTCTCTCAACTGTGTTATAGAGTGTAGTACTACATTTCAGTGAAGTGTAAGGCTTTCCAAAGCTGCCGAACGTGTTTCTTTCTCTATTTCAATGGTATTCTGCCTTGTATAACAGACATTTACCACTCTAGTCTCCTTTAAGTAAAGAATGTAGGATTCATACAGTGTTTCATGTGATCTTAACTGGAATTAAGTATTTCCCTTATCTTACCTACCTTTTCTACACTAAGAACTGACTTGGAGATTCTATTTCAGCTGTTCTAAACCAGTTCTCATCTGTTTACAGTCATTTTCACTGAATTATTCATGTTTTCATGTAGTTTCCTATATTCTGCCTTCTGGCCCAAGTATAAGCTTTGCCCTCTTTATCAAACACCTTCCTACACACTGTTATGAACTGAGGCAGCTCGGGAACATTGTCTCTCAACTGTGTTATAGAGTGTAGTACTACATTTCAGTGAAGTGTAAGGCTTTCCAAAGCTGCCGAACGTGTTTCTTTCTCTATTTCAATGGTATTCTGCCTTGTATAACACACATTTACCACTCTAGTCTCCTTTAAGTAAACAATATAGGATTCATACAGTGTTTCTTGTGATCTTAACTGGAATTAAGGATTTTCCTTCTCTTAGCTACCTTTTCTACACTAAGAACTGACTTGGAGATTCTCTTTCAGCTGTTCTAAACAAGTTCTCATCTGTTTACAGTCATTTTCACTGAATAATTCATGTTTTCATGTAGTTTCCTATATTCTGCCTTCTGGCCCAAGTATAAGCTTTGCCCACTTTATCAAACAACTTCCTACACACTGTTATGAACTGAGCGAGCTAGGGAACATTGTCTCTCAACTGTGATATATAAAGTGTAGTACTACATTTCAGTGAAGTGTAAGGCTTTCCAAAGCTGCTCAACGTGTTTCTTTCTCTATTTCAATGGTATTCTGCCTTGTATAACACACATTTACCACTCTAGTCTCCTTTAAGTAAAGAATATAGGATTCCTACAGTGTTTCATGTAATCTTAACTCGAATTAAGGATTTCCCGGATCTTAGCTACCTTTTCTACACTAAGAACTGACTTGGAGAATCTCTTTCAGCTGTTCTAAACAAGTTCACATCTGTTTACAGTCATTTTCACTGAATTAATCATGTTTTCATGTAGTTTCCTATATTCTGCCTTCTGGTCCAAGTATAAGCTTTGCCCTCTTTATCAAACAACTTCCTACACACTGTTATGAACTGAGGCAGCTTGGGAACATTGTCTCTCAACTGTGTTATAGAGTGTAGTACTACATTTCAGTGAAGTGTAATGCTTTCCAAAGCTGCCGAACATGTTTCTTTCTCTATTTCAATGGTATTCTGCCTTGTATAACACACATTTACCACTCTAGTCTCCTTTAAGTAAACAATATAGGATTCATACAGTGTTTCTTGTGATCTTAACTAGAATTAAGGATTTTCCTTCTCTTAGCTACCTTTTCTACACTAAGAACTGACTTGGAGAATCTCTTTCAGCTGTTCTAAACAAGTTCACATCTGTTTACAGTCATTTTCACTGAATTAATCATGTTTTCATGTAGTTTCCTATATTCTGCCTTCTGGTCCAAGTATAAGCTTTGCCCTCTTTATCAAACAACTTCCTACACACTGTTAAGTACTGAGGCAGCTATTGAACATTGTCTCTCAACTGTGTTATAGAGTGTAGTACTACATTTCAGTGAAGTGTAAGGCTTTCCAAAGCTGCCGAACGTGTTTCTTTCTCTATTTCAATGGTATTCTGCCTTGTATAACAGACATTTACCACTCTAGTCTCCTTTAAGTAAAGAATGTAGGATTCATACAGTGTTTCATGTGATCTTAACTGGAATTAAGTATTTCCCTTATCTTACCTACCTTTTCTACACTAAGAACTGACTTGGAGATTCTATTTCAGCTGTTCTAAACCAGTTCTCATCTGTTTACAGTCATTTTCACTGAATTATTCATGTTTTCATGTAGTTTCCTATATTCTGCCTTCTGGCCCAAGTATAAGCTTTGCCCTCTTTATCAAACACCTTCCTACACACTGTTATGAACTGAGGCAGCTTGGGAACATTGTCTCTCAACTGTGTTATAGAGTGTAGTACTACATTTCAGTGAAGTGTAAGGCTTTCCAAAGCTGCCGAACGTGTTTCTTTCTCTATTTCAATGGTATTCTGCCTTGTATAACACACATTTACCACTCTAGTCTCCTTTAAGTAAACAATATAGGATTCATACAGTGTTTCATGTGATCTTAACTGGAATTAAGGATTTTCCTTCTCTTAGCTACCTTTTCTACACTAAGAACTGAATTGGAGATTCTCTTTCAGCTGTTCTAAACAAGTTCTCATCTGTTTACAGTCATTTTCACTGAATTATTCATGTTTTCATGTAGTTTCCTATATTCTGCCTTCTGGCCCAAGTATAAGCTTTGCCCACTTTATCAAACAACTTCCTACACACTGTTATGAACTGAGCGAGCTAGGGAACATTGTCTCTCAGCTGTGATATATAAAGTGTAGTACTACATTTCAGTGAAGTGTAAGGCTTTCCAAAGCTGCTCACCGTGTTTCTTTCTCTATTTCAATGGTATTCTGCCTTGTATAACACACATTTACCACTCTAGTCTCCTTTAAGTAAAGAATATAGGATTCATACAGTGTTTCATGTAATCTTAACTCGAATTAAGGATTTCCCGGATCTTAGCTACCTTTTCTACACTAAGAACTGACTTGGAGAATCTCTTTCAGCTGTTCTAAACAAGTTCACATCTGTTTACAGTCATTTTCACTGAATTAATCATGTTTTCATGTAGTTTCCTATATTCTGCCTTCTGGCCCAAGTATAAGCTTTGCCCACTTTATCAAACAACTTCCTACACACTGTTATGAACTGAGGCAGCTCGGGAACATTGTCTCTCAACTGTGTTATAGAGTGTAGTACTACATTTCAGTGAAGTGTAAGGCTTTCCAAAGCTGCCGAACGTGTTTCTTTCTCTATTTCAATGGTATTCTGCCTTGTATAACACACATTTACCACTCTAGTCTCCTTTAAGTAAACAATATAGGATTCATACAGTGTTTCTTGTGATCTTAACTGGAATTAAGGATTTTCCTTCTCTTAGCTACCTTTTCTACACTAAGAACTGACTTGGAGATTCTCTTTCAGCTGTTCTAAACAAGTTCTCATCTGTTTACAGTCATTTTCACTGAATAATTCATGTTTTCATGTAGTTTCCTATATTCTGCCTTCTGGCCCAAGTATAAGCTTTGCCCACTTTATCAAACAACTTCCTACACACTGTTATGAACTGAGCGAGCTAGGGAACATTGTCTCTCAACTGTGATATATAAAGTGTAGTACTACATTTCAGTGAAGTGTAAGGCTTTCCAAAGCTGCTCAACGTGTTTCTTTCTCTATTTCAATGGTATTCTGCCTTGTATAACACACATTTACCACTCTAGTCTCCTTTAAGTAAAGAATATAGGATTCCTACAGTGTTTCATGTAATCTTAACTCGAATTAAGGATTTCCCGGATCTTAGCTACCTTTTCTACACTAAGAACTGACTTGGAGAATCTCTTTCAGCTGTTCTAAACAAGTTCACATCTGTTTACAGTCATTTTCACTGAATTAATCATGTTTTCATGTAGTTTCCTATATTCTGCCTTCTGGTCCAAGTATAAGCTTTGCCCTCTTTATCAAACAACTTCCTACACACTGTTATGAACTGAGGCAGCTTGGGAACATTGTCTCTCAACTGTGTTATAGAGTGTAGTACTACATTTCAGTGAAGTGTAATGCTTTCCAAAGCTGCCGAACATGTTTCTTTCTCTATTTCAATGGTATTCTGCCTTGTATAACACACATTTACCACTCTAGTCTCCTTTAAGTAAACAATATAGGATTCATACAGTGTTTCTTGTGATCTTAACTAGAATTAAGGATTTTCCTTCTCTTAGCTACCTTTTCTACACTAAGAACTGACTTGGAGAATCTCTTTCAGCTGTTCTAAACAAGTTCACATCTGTTTACAGTCATTTTCACTGAATTAATCATGTTTTCATGTAGTTTCCTATATTCTGCCTTCTGGTCCAAGTATAAGCTTTGCCCTCTTTATCAAACAACTTCCTACACACTGTTAAGTACTGAGGCAGCTATTGAACATTGTCTCTCAACTGTGTTATAGAGTGTAGTACTACATTTCAGTGAAGTGTAAGGCTTTCCAAAGCTGCCGAACGTGTTTCTTTCTCTATTTCAATGGTATTCTGCCTTGTATAACAGACATTTACCACTCTAGTCTCCTTTAAGTAAAGAATGTAGGATTCATACAGTGTTTCATGTGATCTTAACTGGAATTAAGTATTTCCCTTATCTTACCTACCTTTTCTACACTAAGAACTGACTTGGAGATTCTATTTCAGCTGTTCTAAACCAGTTCTCATCTGTTTACAGTCATTTTCACTGAATTATTCATGTTTTCATGTAGTTTCCTATATTCTGCCTTCTGGCCCAAGTATAAGCTTTGCCCTCTTTATCAAACACCTTCCTACACACTGTTATGAACTGAGGCAGCTTGGGAACATTGTCTCTCAACTGTGTTATAGAGTGTAGTACTACATTTCAGTGAAGTGTAAGGCTTTCCAAAGCTGCCGAACGTGTTTCTTTCTCTATTTCAATGGTATTCTGCCTTGTATAACACACATTTACCACTCTAGTCTCCTTTAAGTAAACAATATAGGATTCATACAGTGTTTCATGTGATCTTAACTGGAATTAAGGATTTTCCTTCTCTTAGCTACCTTTTCTACACTAAGAACTGAATTGGAGATTCTCTTTCAGCTGTTCTAAACAAGTTCTCATCTGTTTACAGTCATTTTCACTGAATTATTCATGTTTTCATGTAGTTTCCTATATTCTGCCTTCTGGCCCAAGTATAAGCTTTGCCCACTTTATCAAACAACTTCCTACACACTGTTATGAACTGAGCGAGCTAGGGAACATTGTCTCTCAGCTGTGATATATAAAGTGTAGTACTACATTTCAGTGAAGTGTAAGGCTTTCCAAAGCTGCTCACCGTGTTTCTTTCTCTATTTCAATGGTATTCTGCCTTGTATAACACACATTTACCACTCTAGTCTCCTTTAAGTAAAGAATATAGGATTCATACAGTGTTTCATGTAATCTTAACTCGAATTAAGGATTTCCCGGATCTTAGCTACCTTTTCTACACTAAGAACTGACTTGGAGAATCTCTTTCAGCTGTTCTAAACAAGTTCACATCTGTTTACAGTCATTTTCACTGAATTAATCATGTTTTCATGTAGTTTCCTATATTCTGCCTTCTGGCCCAAGTATAAGCTTTGCCCACTTTATCAAACAACTTCCTACACACTGTTATGAACTGAGGCAGCTCGGGAACATTGTCTCTCAACTGTGTTATAGAGTGTAGTACTACATTTCAGTGAAGTGTAAGGCTTTCCAAAGCTGCCGAACGTGTTTCTTTCTCTATTTCAATGGTATTCTGCCTTGTATAACACACATTTACCACTCTAGTCTCCTTTAAGTAAACAATATAGGATTCATACAGTGTTTCTTGTGATCTTAACTGGAATTAAGGATTTTCCTTCTCTTAGCTACCTTTTCTACACTAAGAACTGACTTGGAGATTCTCTTTCAGCTGTTCTAAACAAGTTCTCATCTGTTTACAGTCATTTTCACTGAATAATTCATGTTTTCATGTAGTTTCCTATATTCTGCCTTCTGGCCCAAGTATAAGCTTTGCCCACTTTATCAAACAACTTCCTACACACTGTTATGAACTGAGCGAGCTAGGGAACATTGTCTCTCAACTGTGATATATAAAGTGTAGTACTACATTTCAGTGAAGTGTAAGGCTTTCCAAAGCTGCTCAACGTGTTTCTTTCTCTATTTCAATGGTATTCTGCCTTGTATAACACACATTTACCACTCTAGTCTCCTTTAAGTAAAGAATATAGGATTCCTACAGTGTTTCATGTAATCTTAACTCGAATTAAGGATTTCCCGGATCTTAGCTACCTTTTCTACACTAAGAACTGACTTGGAGAATCTCTTTCAGCTGTTCTAAACAAGTTCACATCTGTTTACAGTCATTTTCACTGAATTAATCATGTTTTCATGTAGTTTCCTATATTCTGCCTTCTGGTCCAAGTATAAGCTTTGCCCTCTTTATCAAACAACTTCCTACACACTGTTATGAACTGAGGCAGCTTGGGAACATTGTCTCTCAACTGTGTTATAGAGTGTAGTACTACATTTCAGTGAAGTGTAATGCTTTCCAAAGCTGCCGAACATGTTTCTTTCTCTATTTCAATGGTATTCTGCCTTGTATAACACACATTTACCACTCTAGTCTCCTTTAAGTAAACAATATAGGATTCATACAGTGTTTCTTGTGATCTTAACTAGAATTAAGGATTTTCCTTCTCTTAGCTACCTTTTCTACACTAAGAACTGACTTGGAGATTCTCTTTCAGCTGTTCTAAACAAGTTCTCATCTGTTTACAGTCATTTTCACTGAATAATTCATGTTTTCATGTAGTTTCCTATATTCTGCCTTCTGGCCCAAGTATAAGCTTTGCCCACTTTATCAAACAACTTCCTACACACTGTTATGAACTGAGCGAGCTAGGGAACATTGTCTCTCAACTGTGATATATAAAGTGTAGTACTACATTTCAGTGAAGTGTAAGGCTTTCCAAAGCTGCTCAACGTGTTTCTTTCTCTATTTCAATGGTATTCTGCCTTGTATAACACACATTTACCACTCTAGTCTCCTTTAAGTAAAGAATATAGGATTCATACAGTGTTTCATGTAATCTTAACTCGAATTAAGGATTTCCCGGATCTTAGCTACCTTTTCTACACTAAGAACTGACTTGGAGAATCTCTTTCAGCTGTTCTAAACAAGTTCACATCTGTTTACAGTCATTTTCACTGAATTAATCATGTTTTCATGTAGTTTCCTATATTCTGCCTTCTGGTCCAAGTATAAGCTTTGCCCTCTTTATCAAACAACTTCCTACACACTGTTAAGTACTGAGGCAGCTATTGAACATTGTCTCTCAACTGTGTTATAGAGTGTAGTACTACATTTCAGTGAAGTGTAAGGCTTTCCAAAGCTGCCGAACGTGTTTCTTTCTCTATTTCAATGGTATTCTGCCTTGTATAACAGACATTTACCACTCTAGTCTCCTTTAAGTAAAGAATGTAGGATTCATACAGTGTTTCATGTAATCTTAACTCGAATTAAGGATTTCCCGGATCTTAGCTACCTTTTCTACACTAAGAACTGACTTGGAGAATCTCTTTCAGCTGTTCTAAACAAGTTCACATCTGTTTACAGTCATTTTCACTGAATTAATCATGTTTTCATGTAGTTTCCTATATTCTGCCTTCTGGCCCAAGTATAAGCTTTGCCCACTTTATCAAACAACTTCCTACACACTGTTATGAACTGAGGCAGCTCGGGAACATTGTCTCTCAACTGTGTTATAGAGTGTAGTACTACATTTCAGTGAAGTGTAAGGCTTTCCAAAGCTGCCGAACGTGTTTCTTTCTCTATTTCAATGGTATTCTGCCTTGTATAACACACATTTACCACTCTAGTCTCCTTTAAGTAAACAATATAGGATTCATACAGTGTTTCTTGTGATCTTAACTGGAATTAAGGATTTTCCTTCTCTTAGCTACCTTTTCTACACTAAGAACTGACTTGGAGATTCTCTTTCAGCTGTTCTAAACAAGTTCTCATCTGTTTACAGTCATTTTCACTGAATAATTCATGTTTTCATGTAGTTTCCTATATTCTGCCTTCTGGCCCAAGTATAAGCTTTGCCCACTTTATCAAACAACTTCCTACACACTGTTATGAACTGAGCGAGCTAGGGAACATTGTCTCTCAACTGTGATATATAAAGTGTAGTACTACATTTCAGTGAAGTGTAAGGCTTTCCAAAGCTGCTCAACGTGTTTCTTTCTCTATTTCAATGGTATTCTGCCTTGTATAACACACATTTACCACTCTAGTCTCCTTTAAGTAAAGAATATAGGATTCCTACAGTGTTTCATGTAATCTTAACTCGAATTAAGGATTTCCCGGATCTTAGCTACCTTTTCTACACTAAGAACTGACTTGGAGAATCTCTTTCAGCTGTTCTAAACAAGTTCACATCTGTTTACAGTCATTTTCACTGAATTAATCATGTTTTCATGTAGTTTCCTATATTCTGCCTTCTGGTCCAAGTATAAGCTTTGCCCTCTTTATCAAACAACTTCCTACACACTGTTATGAACTGAGGCAGCTTGGGAACATTGTCTCTCAACTGTGTTATAGAGTGTAGTACTATATTTCAGTGAAGTGTAAGGCTTTCCAAAGCTGCCGAACGTTTTTCTTTCTCTATTTCAATGGTATTCTGCCTTGTATAACACACATTTACCACTCTAGTCTCCTTTAAGTAAACAATATAGGATTCATACAGTGTTTCATGTGATCTTAACTGGAATTAAGGATTTTCCTTCTCTTAGCTACCTTTTCTACACTAAGAACTGAATTGGAGATTCTCTTTCAGCTGTTCTAAACAAGTTCTCATCTGTTTACAGTCATTTTCACTGAATTATTCATGTTTTCATGTAGTTTCCTATATTCTGCCTTCTGGCCCAAGTATAAGCTTTGCCCACTTTATCAAACAACTTCCTACACACTGTTATGAACTGAGGCAGCTCGGGAACATTGTCTCTCAACTGTGTTATAGAGTGTAGTACTACATTTCAGTGAAGTGTAAGGCTTTCCAAAGCTGCCGAACGTGTTTCTTTCTCTATTTCAATGGTATTCTGCCTTGTATAACACACATTTACCACTCTAGTCTCCTTTAAGTAAACAATATAGGATTCATACAGTGTTTCTTGTGATCTTAACTGGAATTAAGGATTTTCCTTCTCTTAGCTACCTTTTCTACACTAAGAACTGACTTGGAGATTCTCTTTCAGCTGTTCTAAACAAGTTCTCATCTGTTTACAGTCATTTTCACTGAATAATTCATGTTTTCATGTAGTTTCCTATATTCTGCCTTCTGGCCCAAGTATAAGCTTTGCCCACTTTATCAAACAACTTCCTACACACTGTTATGAACTGAGCGAGCTAGGGAACATTGTCTCTCAACTGTGATATATAAAGTGTAGTACTACATTTCAGTGAAGTGTAAGGCTTTCCAAAGCTGCTCAACGTGTTTCTTTCTCTATTTCAATGGTATTCTGCCTTGTATAACACACATTTACCACTCTAGTCTCCTTTAAGTAAAGAATATAGGATTCATACAGTGTTTCATGTAATCTTAACTCGAATTAAGGATTTCCCGGATCTTAGCTACCTTTTCTACACTAAGAACTTACTTGGAGAATTTCTTTCAGCTGTTCTAAACAAGTTCACATCTGTTTACAGTCATTTTCACTGAATTAATCATGTTTTCATGTAGTTTCCTATATTCTGCCTTCTGGTCCAAGTATAATCTTTGCCCTCTTTATCAAACAACTTCCTACACACTGTTAAGTACTGAGGCAGCTATTGAAAATTGTCTCTCAACTGTGTTATAGAGTGTAGTACTACATTTCAGTGAAGTGTAAGGCTTTCCAAAGCTGCCGAACGTGTTTCTTTCTCTATTTCAATGGTATTCTGCCTTGTATAACAGACATTTACCACTCTAGTCTCCTTTAAGTAAAGAATGTAGGATTCATACAGTGTTTCATGTGATCTTAACTGGAATTAAGTATTTCCCTTATCTTACCTACCTTTTCTACACTAAGAACTGACTTGGAGATTCTCTTTCAGCTGTTCTAAACAAGTTCTCATCTGTTTACAGTCATTTTCACTGAATTATTCATGTTTTCATGTAGTTTCCTATATTCTGCCTTCTGGCCCAAGTATAAGCTTTGCCCACTTTATCAAACAACTTCCTACACACTGTTATGAACTGAGGCAGCTCGGGAACATTGTCTCTCAACTGTGTTATAGAGTGTAGTACTACATTTCAGTGAAGTGTAAGGCTTTCCAAAGCTACCGAACGTGTTTCTTTCTCTATTTCAATGGTATTCTGCCTTGTATAACACACATTTACCACTCTAGTCTCCTTTAAGTAAACAATATAGGATTCATACAGTGTTTCTTGTGATCTTAACTGGAATTAAGGATTTTCCTTCTCTTAGCTACCTTTTCTACACTAAGAACTGACTTGGAGATTCTCTTTCAGCTGTTCTAAACAAGTTCTCATCTGTTTACAGTCATTTTCACTGAATAATTCATGTTTTCATGTAGTTTCCTATATTCTGCCTTCTGGCCCAAGTATAAGCTTTGCCCACTTTATCAAACAACTTCCTACACACTGTTATGAACTGAGCGAGCTAGGGAACATTGTCTCTCAACTGTGATATATAAAGTGTAGTACTACATTTCAGTGAAGTGTAAGGCTTTCCAAAGCTGCTCAACGTGTTTCTTTCTCTATTTCAATGGTATTCTGCCTTGTATAACACACATTTACCACTCTAGTCTCCTTTAAGTAAAGAATATAGGATTCATACAGTGTTTCATGTAATCTTAACTCGAATTAAGGATTTCCCGGATCTTAGCTACCTTTTCTACACTAAGAACTTACTTGGAGAATTTCTTTCAGCTGTTCTAAACAAGTTCACATCTGTTTACAGTCATTTTCACTGAATTAATCATGTTTTCATGTAGTTTCCTATATTCTGCCTTCTGGTCCAAGTATAATCTTTGCCCTCTTTATCAAACAACTTCCTACACACTGTTAAGTACTGAGGCAGCTATTGAACATTGTCTCTCAACTGTGTTATAGAGTGTAGTACTACATTTCAGTGAAGTGTAAGGCTTTCCAAAGCTGCCGAACGTGTTTGTTTCTCTATTTCAATGGTATTCTGCCTTGTATAACAGACATTTACCACTCTAGTCTCCTTTAAGTAAAGAATGTAGGATTCATACAGTGTTTCATGTGATCTTAACTGGAATTAAGTATTTCCCTTATCTTACCTACCTTTTCTACACTAAGAACTGACTTGGAGATTCTCTTTCAGCTGTTCTAAACAAGTTCTCATCTGTTTACAGTCATTTTCACTGAATTATTCATGTTTTCATGTAGTTTCCTATATTCTGCCTTCTGGCCCAAGTATAAGCTTTGCCCACTTTATCAAACAACTTCCTACACACTGTTATGAACTGAGGCAGCTCGGGAACATTGTCTCTCAACTGTGTTATAGAGTGTAGTACTACATTTCAGTGAAGTGTAAGGCTTTCCAAAGCTGCCGAACGTGTTTCTTTCTCTATTTCAATGGTATTCTGCCTTGTATAACACACATTTACCACTCTAGTCTCCTTTAAGTAAACAATATAGGATTCATACAGTGTTTCTTGTGATCTTAACTGGAATTAAGGATTTTCCTTCTCTTAGCTACCTTTTCTACACTAAGAACTGACTTGGAGATTCTCTTTCAGCTGTTCTAAACCAGTTCTCATCTGTTTACAGTCATTTTCACTGAATTATTCATGTTTTCATGTACTTTCCTATATTCTGCCTTCTGGCCCAAGTATAAGCTTTGCCCGCTTTATCAAACACCTTCCTACACACTGTTATGAACTGAGGCAGCTCGGGAACATTGTCTCTCAACTGTGTTATAGAGTGTAGTACTATATTTCAGTGAAGTGTAAGGCTTTCCAAAGCTGCCGAACGTTTTTCTTTCTCTATTTCAATGGTATTCTGCCTTGTATAACACACATTTACCACTCTAGTCTCCTTTAAGTAAACAATATAGGATTCATACAGTGTTTCATGTGATCTTAACTGGAATTAAGGATTTTCCTTCTCTTAGCTACCTTTTCTACACTAAGAACTGAATTGGAGATTCTCTTTCAGCTGTTCTAAACAAGTTCTCATCTGTTTACAGTCATTTTCACTGAATTATTCATGTTTTCATGTAGTTTCCTATATTCTGCCTTCTGGCCCAAGTATAAGCTTTGCCCACTTTATCAAACAACTTCCTACACACTGTTATGAACTGAGGAAGCTCGGGAACATTGTCTCTCAACTGTGTTATAGAGTGTAGTACTACATTTCAGTGAAGTGTAAGGCTTTCCAAAGCTGCCGAACGTGTTTCTTTCTCTATTTCAATGGTATTCTGCCTTGTATAACACACATTTACCACTCTAGTCTCCTTTAAGTAAACAATATAGGATTCATACAGTGTTTCTTGTGATCTTAACTGGAATTAAGGATTTTCCTTCTCTTAGCTACCTTTTCTACACTAAGAACTGACTTGGAGATTCTCTTTCAGCTGTTCTAAACAAGTTCTCATCTGTTTACAGTCATTTTCACTGAATAATTCATGTTTTCATGTAGTTTCCTATATTCTGCCTTCTGGCCCAAGTATAAGCTTTGCCCACTTTATCAAACAACTTCCTACACACTGTTATGAACTGAGCGAGCTAGGGAACATTGTCTCTCAACTGTGATATATAAAGTGTAGTACTACATTTCAGTGAAGTGTAAGGCTTTCCAAAGCTGCTCAACGTGTTTCTTTCTCTCTTTCAATGGTATTCTGCCTTGTATAACACACATTTACCACTCTAGTCTCCTTTAAGTAAAGAATATAGGATTCATACAGTGTTTCATGTAATCTTAACTCGAATTAAGGATTTCCCGGATCTTAGCTACCTTTTCTACACTAAGAACTGACTTGGAGAATTTCTTTCAGCTGTTCTAAACAAGTTCACATCTGTTTACAGTCATTTTCACTGAATTAATCATGTTTTCATGTAGTTTCCTATATTCTGCCTTCTGGTCCAAGTATAAGCTTTGCCCTCTTTATCAAACAACTTCCTAAACACTGTTAAGTACTGAGGCAGCTATTGAACATTGTCTCTCAACTGTGTTATAGAGTGTAGTACTACATTTCAGTGAAGTGTAAGGCTTTCCAAAGCTGCCGAACGTGTTTCTTCCTCTATTTCAATGGTATTCTGCCTTGTATAACAGACATTTACCACTCTAGTCTCCTTTAAGTAAAGAATGTAGGATTCATACAGTGTTTCATGTGATCTTAACTGGAATTAAGTATTTCCCTTATCTTACCTACCTTTTCTACACTAAGAACTGACTTGGAGATTCTCTTTCAGCTGTTCTAAACAAGTTCTCATCTGTTTACAGTCATTTTCACTGAATTATTCATGTTTTCATGTAGTTTCCTATATTCTGCCTTCTGGCCCAAGTATAAGCTTTGCCCACTTTATCAAACAACTTCCTACACACTGTTATGAACTGAGGCAGCTCGGGAACATTGTCTCTCAACTGTGTTATAGAGTGTAGTACTACATTTCAGTGAAGTGTAAGGCTTTCCAAAGCTGCCGAACGTGTTTCTTTCTCTATTTCAATGGTATTCTGCCTTGTATAACACACATTTACCACTCTAGTCTCCTTTAAGTAAACAATATAGGATTCATACAGTGTTTCTTGTGATCTTAACTAGAATTAAGGATTTTCCTTCTCTTAGCTACCTTTTCTACACTAAGAACTGACTTGGAGATTCTCTTTCAGCTGTTCTAAACAAGTTCTCATCTGTTTACAGTCATTTTCACTGAATAATTCATGTTTTCATGTAGTTTCCTATATTCTGCCTTCTGGCCCAAGTATAAGCTTTGCCCACTTTATCAAACAACTTCCTACACACTGTTATGAACTGAGCGAGCTAGGGAACATTGTCTCTCAACTGTGATATATAAAGTGTAGTACTACATTTCAGTGAAGTGTAAGGCTTTCCAAAGCTGCTCAACGTGTTTCTTTCTCTATTTCAATGGTATTCTGCCTTGTATAACACACATTTACCACTCTAGTCTCCTTTAAGTAAAGAATATAGGATTCATACAGTGTTTCATGTAATCTTAACTCGAATTAAGGATTTCCCGGATCTTAGCTACCTTTTCTACACTAAGAACTGACTTGGAGAATCTCTTTCAGCTGTTCTAAACAAGTTCACATCTGTTTACAGTCATTTTCACTGAATTAATCATGTTTTCATGTAGTTTCCTATATTCTGCCTACTGGTCCAAGTATAAGCTTTGCCCTCTTTATCAAACAACTTCCTACACACTGTTAAGTACTGAGGCAGCTATTGAACATTGTCTCTCAACTGTGTTATAGAGTGTAGTACTACATTTCAGTGAAGTGTAAGGCTTTCCAAAGCTGCCGAACGTGTTTCTTTCTCTATTTCAATGGTATTCTGCCTTGTATAACAGACATTTACCACTCTAGTCTCCTTTAAGTAAAGAATGTAGGATTCATACAGTGTTTCATGTGATCTTAACTGGAATTAAGTATTTCCCTTATCTTACCTACCTTTTCTACACTAAGAACTGACTTGGAGATTCTCTTTCAGCTGTTCTAAACCAGTTCTCATATGTTTACAGTCATTTTCACTGAATTATTCATGTTTTCATGTACTTTCCTATATTCTGCCTTCTGGCCCAAGTATAAGCTTTGCCCTCTTTATCAAACACCTTCCTACACACTGTTATGAACTGAGGCAGCTTGGGAACATTGTCTCTCAACTGTGTTATAGAGTGTAGTACTATATTTCAGTGAAGTGTAAGGCTTTCCAAAGCTGCCGAACGTTTTTCTTTCTCTATTTCAATGGTATTCTGCCTTGTATAACACACATTTACCACTCTAGTCTCCTTTAAGTAAACAATATAGGATTCATACAGTGTTTCATGTGATCTTAACTGGAATTAAGGATTTTCCTTCTCTTAGCTACCTTTTCTACACTAAGAACTGAATTGGAGATTCTCTTTCAGCTGTTCTAAACAAGTTCTCATCTGTTTACAGTCATTTTCACTGAATTATTCATGTTTTCATGTAGTTTCCTATATTCTGCCTTCTGGCCCAAGTATAAGCTTTGCCCACTTTATCAAACAACTTCCTACACACTGTTATGAACTGAGCGAGCTAGGGAACATTGTCTCTCAACTGTGTGATAGAGTGTAGTACTACATTTCAGTGAAGTGTAAGGCTTTCCAAAGCTGCCGAACGTGTTTCTTTCTCTATTTCAATGGTATTCTGCCTTGTATAACACACATTTACCACTCTAGTCTCCTTTAAGTAAACAATATAGGATTCATACAGTGTTTCATGTGATCTTAACTGGAATTAAGGATTTCCCTTATCTTAGCACCTTTTCTACAATAAGAACTGACTTGGAGATTCTCTTTCAGCTGTTCTAGACAAGTTCTCATCTGTTTACAGTCATTTTCACTGAATTAATCATGTTTTCATGTAGTTTCCTATATTCTGCCTTCTGGTCCAAGTATAAGCTTTGCCCACTTTATCAAACAACTTCCTACACACTGTTAAGTACTGAGGCAGCTATTGAACATTGACTCTCAACTCTGTTATAGAGTGTAGTACTACATTTCAGTGAAGTGTAAGGCTTTCCAAAGCTGCCGAACGTGTTTCTTTCTCTATTTCAATGGTATTCTGCCTTGTATAACACACATTTACCACTCTAGTCTCCTTTAAGTAAAGAATATAGGATTCATACAGTGTTTCATGTAATCTTAACTCGAATTAAGGATTTCCCAGATCTTAGCTACCTTTTCTACACTAAGAACTGACTTGGAGAATCTCTTTCAGCTGTTCTAAACAAGTTCACATCTGTTTACAGTCATTTTCACTGAATTAATCATGTTTTCATGTAGTTTCCTATATTCTGCCTTCTGGTCCAAATATCAGCTTTGCCCACTTTATCAAACAACTTCCTACACACTGTTAAGTACTGAGGCAGGTATTGAACATTGTCTCTCAACTGTGTTATAGAGTGTAGCACTACATTTCAGTGAAGTGTAAGGCTTTCCAAAGCTGCCGAACGTGTTTCTTTCTCTATTTCAATGGTATTCTGCCTTGTATAACACACATTTACCACTCTAGTCTCCTTTAAGTAAAGAATATAGGATTCATACAGTGTTTCTTGTGATCTTAACTGGAATTAAGGATTTTCCTTCTCTTAGCTACCTTTTCTACACTAAGAACTGACTTGGAGATTCTCTTTCAGCTGTTCTAAACAAGTTCTCATCTGTTTACAGTCATTTTCACTGAATTATTCATGTTTTCATGTAGTTTCCTATATTCTGCCTTCTGGCCCAAGTATAAGCTTTGCCCACTTTATCAAACAACTTCCTACACAGTGTTATGAACTGAGGCAGCTCGGGAACATTGTCTCTCAACTGTGTTATAGAGTGTAGTACTACATTTCAGTGAAGTGTAAGGCTTTCCAAAGCTGCCGAACGTGTTTCTTTCTCTATTTCAATGGTATTCTGCCTTGTATAACACACATTTACCACTCTAGTCTCCTTTAAGTAAACAATATAGGATTCATACAGTGTTTCTTGTGATCTTAACTGGAATTAAGGATTTTCCTTCTCTTAGCTACCTTTTCTACACTAAGAACTGACTTGGAGATTCTCTTTCAGCTGTTCTAAACAAGTTCTCATCTGTTTACAGTCATTTTCACTGAATAATTCATGTTTTTATGTAGTTTCCTATATTCTGCCTTCTGGCCCAAGTATAAGCTTTGCCCACTTTATCAAACAACTTCCTACACACTGTTATGAACTGAGCGAGCTAGGGAACATTGTCTCTCAACTGTGATATATAAAGTGTAGTACTACATTTCAGTGAAGTGTAAGGCTTTCCAAAGCTGCTCAACGTGTTTCTTTCTCTATTTCAATGGTATTCTGCCTTGTATAACACACATTTACCACTCTAGTCTCCTTTAAGTAAAGAATATAGGATTCATACAGTGTTTCATGTAATCTTATCTCGAATTAAGGATTTCCCGGATCTTAGCTACCTTTTCTACACTAAGAACTGACTTGGAGAATCTCTTTCAGCTGTTCTAAACAAGTTCACATCTGTTTACAGTCATTTTCACTGAATTAATCATGTTTTCATGTAGTTTCCTATATTCTGCCTTCTGGTCCAAGTATAAGCTTTGCCCTCTTTATCAAACAACTTCCTACACACTGTTAAGTACTGAGGCAGCTATTGAACATTGTCTCTCAACTGTGTTATAGAGTGTAGTACTACATTTCAGTGAAGTGTAAGGCTTTCCAAAGCTGCCGAACGTGTTTCTTTCTCTATTTCAATGGTATTCTGCCTTGTATAACAGACATTTACCACTCTAGTCTCCTTTAAGTAAAGAATGTAGGATTCATACAGTGTTTCATGTGATCTTAACTGTAATTAAGTATTTCCCTTATCTTACCTACCTTTTCTACACTAAGAACTGACTTGGAGATTCTCTTTCAGCTGTTCTAAACAAGTTCTCATCTGTTTACAGTCATTTTCACTGAATTATTCATGTTTTCATGTAGTTTCCTATATTCTGCCTTCTGGCCCAAGTATAAGCTTTGCCCACTTTATCAAACAACTTCCTACACACTGTTATGAACTGAGGCAGCTCGGGAACATTGTCTCTCAACTGTGTTATAGAGTGTAGTACTACATTTCAGTGAAGTGTAAGGCTTTCCAAAGCTGCCGAACGTGTTTCTTTCTCTATTTCAATGGTATTCTGCCTTGTATAACACACATTTACCACTCTAGTCTCCTTTAAGTAAACAATATAGGATTCATACAGTGTTTCATGTAATCTTAACTCGAATTAAGGATTTCCCGGATCTTAGCTACCTTTTCTACACTAAGAACTGACTTGGAGAATCTCTTTCAGCTGTTCTAAACAAGTTCACATCTGTTTACAGTCATTTTCACTGAATTATTCATGTTTTCATGTAGTTTCCTATATTCTGCCTTCTGGCCCAAGTATAAGCTTTGCCCTCTTTATCAAACACCTTCCTACACACTGTTATGAACTGAGGCAGCTTGGGAACATTGTCTCTCAACTGTGTTATAGAGTGTAGTACTATATTTCAGTGAAGTGTAAGGCTTTCCAAAGCTGCCGAACGTTTTTCTTTCTCTATTTCAATGGTATTCTGCCTTGTATAACACACATTTACCACTCTAGTCTCCTTTAAGTAAACAATATAGGATTCATACAGTGTTTCATGTGATCTTAACTGGAATTAAGGATTTTCCTTCTCTTAGCTACCTTTTCTACACTAAGAACTGACTTGGAGATTCTCTTTCAGCTGTTCTAAACAAGTTCTCATCTGTTTACAGTCATTTTCACTGAATTATTCATGTTTTCATGTAGTTTCCTATATTCTGCCTTCTGGCCCAAGTATAAGCTTTGCCCACTTTATCAAACAATTTCCTACACTGTTATGAACTGAGCGAGCTAGGGAACATTGTCTCTCAACTGTGATATATAAAGTGTAGTACTACATTTCAGTGAAGTGTAAGGCTTTCCAAAGCTGCCGAACGTGTTTCTTTCTCTATTTCAATGGTATTCTGCCTTGTATAACACACATTTACCACTCTAGTCTCCTTTAAGTAAAGAATATAGGATTCATACAGTGTTTCATGTGATCTTAACTGGAATTAAGGATTTCCCTTATCTTAGCACCTTTTCTACAATAAGAACTGACTTGGAGATTCTCTTTCAGCTGTTCTAGACAAGTTCTCATCTGTTTACAGTCATTTTCACTGAATTAATCATGTTTTCATGTTGTTTCCTATATTCTGCCTTCTGGTCCAAGTATAAGCTTTGCCCACTTTATCAAACAACTTCCTACACACTGTTAAGTACTGAGGCAGCTATTGAACATTGACTCTCAACTCTGTTATAGAGTGTAGTACTACATTTCAGTGAAGTGTAAGGCTTTCCAAAGCTGCCGAACGTGTTTCTTTCTCTATTTCAATGGTATTCTGCCTTGTATAACACACATTTACCACTCTAGTCTCCTTTAAGTAAAGAATATAGGATTCATACAGTGTTTCATGTAATCTTAACTCGAATTAAGGATTTCCCAGATCTTAGCTACCTTTTCTACACTAAGAACTGACTTGGAGAATCTCTTTCAGCTGTTCTAAACAAGTTCACATCTGTTTACAGTCATTTTCACTGAATTAATCATGTTTTCATGTAGTTTCCTATATTCTGCCTTCTGGTCCAAATATCAGCTTTGCCCACTTTATCAAACAACTTCCTACACACTGTTAAGTACTGAGGCAGGTATTGAACATTGTCTCTCAACTGTGTTATAGAGTGTAGCACTACATTTCAGTGAAGTGTAAGGCTTTCCAAAGCTGCCGAACGTGTTTCTTTCTCTATTTCAATGGTATTCTGCCTTGTATAACACACATTTACCACTCTAGTCTCCTTTAAGTAAAGAATATAGGATTTATACAGTGTTTCATGTAATCTTCACTCGAATTAAGGATTTCCCAGATCTTAGCTACCTTTTCTACACTAAGAACTGACTTGGAGAATCTCTTTCAGCTGTTCTAAACAAGTTCACATCTGTTTACAGTCATTTTCACTGAATTAATCATGTTTTCATGTAGTTTCCTATATTCTGCCTTCTGGTCCAAATATCAGCTTTGCCCACTTTATCAAACAACTTCCTACACACTGTTAAGTACTGAGGCAGGTATTGAACATTGTCTCTCAACTGTGTTATAGAGTGTAGTACTACATTTCAGTGAAGTGTAAGGCTTTCCAAAGCTGCTGAACGTGTTTCTTTCTCTATTTCAATGGTATTCTGCCTTGTATAACACAGATTTACCACTCTAGTCTCCTTTAAGTAAAGAATATAGGATTCATACAGTGTTTCATGTAATCTTAACTCGAATTAAGGATTTCCCGGATCTTAGCTACCTTTTCTACACTAATAACTGACTTGGAGAATCTCTTTCAGCTGTTCTAAACAAGTTCACATCTGTTTACAGTCATTTTCACTGAATTAATCATGTTTTCATGTAGTTTCCTATATTCTGCCTTCTGGTCCAAGTATAAGCTTTGCCCTCTTTATCAAACAACTTCCTACACACTGTTAAGTACTGAGGCAGCTATTGAACATTGTCTCTCAACTGTGTTATAGAGTGTAGTACTACATTTCAGTGAAGTGTAAGGCTTTCCAAAGCTGCCGAACGTATTTCTTTCTCTATTTCAATGGTATTCTGCCTTGTATAACAGACATTTACCACTCTAGTCTCCTTTAAGTAAAGAATGTAGGATTCATACAGTGTTTCATGTGATCTTAACTGGAATTAAGTATTTCCCTTATCTTACCTACCTTTTCTACACTAAGAACTGACTTGGAGATTCTCTTTCAGCTGTTCTAAACCAGTTCTCATCTGTTTACAGTCATTTTCACTGAATTATTCATGTTTTCATGTAGTTTCCTATATTCTGCCTTCTGGTCCAAATATCAGCTTTGCCCACTTTATCAAACAACTTCCTACACACTGTAAAGTACTGAGGCAAGTATTGAACATTGTCTCTCAACTGTGTTATAGAGTGTAGTACTACATTTCAGTGAAGTGTAAGGCTTTTCAAAGCTGCCGAACGTGTTTCTTTCTCTATTTCAATGGTATTCTGCCTTGTATAACACACATTTACCACTCTAGTCTCCTTTAAGTAAAGAATATAGGATTCATACAGTGTTTCATGTGATCTTAACTGGAATTAAGGATTTTCCTTATCTTAGCTACCTTTTCTACACTAAGAACTGACTTGGAGATTCTCTTTCAGCTGTTCTAAACAAGTTCTCATCTGTTTACAGTCATTTTCACTGAATTATTCATGTTCTCATGTAGTTTCCTATATTCGGCCTTCTGGCCCAAGTATAAGCTTTGCCCACTTTATCAAACAACTTCCTACACACTGTTATGAACTGAGGCAGCTCGGGAACATTGTCTCTCAACTGTGTTATAGAGTATAGTACTACATTTCAGTGAAGTGTAAGGCTTTCCAAAGCTGCCGAACGTGTTTCTTTCTCTATTTCAATGGTATTCTGCCTTGTATAACACACATTTACCACTCTAGTCTCCTTTAAGTAAAGAATATAGGATTCATACAGTGTTTCATGTAATCTTAACTCGAATTAAGGATTTCCCGGATCTTAGCTACCTTTTCTACACTAAGAACTGACTTGGAGAATCTCTTTCAGCTGTTCTAAACAAGTTCACATCTGTTTACAGTCATTTTCACTGAATTAATCATGTTTTCATGTAGTTTCCTATATTCTGCCTTCTGGTCCAAGTATAAGCTTTGCCCTCTTTATCAAACAACTTCCTACACACTGTTATGTACTGAGGCAGCTATTGAACATTGTCTCTCAACTGTGTTATAGAGTGTAGTACTACATTTCAGTGAAGTGTAAGGCTTTCCAAAGCTGCCGAACGTGTTTCTTTCTCTATTTCAATGGTATTCTGCCTTGTATAACACACATTTACCACTCTAGTCTCCTTTAAGTAAAGAATGTAGGATTCATACAGTGTTTCATGTGATCTTAACTGGAATTAAGTATTTCCCTTATCTTACCTACCTTTTCTACACTAAGAATTGACTTGGAGATTCTCTTTCAGCTGTTCTAAACCAGTTCTCATCTGTTTACAGTCATTTTCACTGAATTATTCATGTTTTCATGTAGTTTCCTATATTCTGCCTGCTGGCCCAAGTATAAGCTTTGCCCTCTTTATCAAACACCTTCCTACACACTGTTATGAACTGAGGCAGCTTGGGAACATTGTCTCTCAACTGTGTTATAGAGTGTAGTACTACATTTCAGTGAAGTGTAAGGCTTTCCAAAGCTGCCGAACGTGTTTCTTTCTCTATTTCAATGGTATTCTGCCTTGTATAACACACATTTACCACTCTAGTCTCCTTTAAGTAAAGAATATAGGATTCATACAGTGTTTCATGTAATCTTAACTCGAATTAAGGATTTCCCAGATCTTAGATACCTTTTCTACACTAAGAACTGACTTGGAGAATCTCTTTCAGCTGTTCTAAACAAGTTCACATCTGTTTACAGTCATTTTCACTGAATTAATCATGTTTTCATGTAGTTTCCTATATTCTGCCTTCTGGTCCAAATATCAGCTTTGCCCACTTTATCAAACAACTTCCTACACACTGTTAAGTACTGAGGCAGGTATTGAACATTGTCTCTCAACTGTGTTATAGAGTGTAGCACTACATTTCAGTGAAGTGTAAGGCTTTCCAAAGCTGCCGAACGTGTTTCTTTCTCTATTTCAATGGTATTCTGCCTTGTATAACACAAATTTACCACTCTAGTCTCCTTTAAGTAAAGAATATAGGATTCATACAGTGTTTCATGTGATCTTCACTGGAATTAAGTATTTCCCTTATCTTACCTACCTTTTCTACACTAAGAACTGACTTGGAGATTCTCTTTCAGCTGTTCTAAACAAGTTCTCATCTGTTTACAGTCATTTTCACTGAATTATTCATGTTTTCATGTAGTTTCCTATATTCTGCCTTCTGGCCCAAGTATAAGCTTTGCCCACTTTATCAAACAACTTCCTACACACTGTTATGAACTGAGGCAGCTCAGGAACATTGTCTCTCAACTGTGTTATAGAGTGTAGTACTACATTTCATTGAAGTGTAAGGCTTTCCAAAGCTGCCGAACGTGTTTCTTTCTCTATTTCAATGGTATTCTGCCTTGTATAACACACATTTACCACTCTAGTCTCCTTTAAGTAAACAATATAGAATTCATACAGTGTTTCTTGTGATCTTAACTGGAATTAAGGATTTTCCTTCTCTTAGCTACCTTTTCTACACTAAGAACTGACTTGGAGATTCTCTTTCAGCTGTTCTAAACAAGTTCTCATCTGTTTACAGTCATTTTCACTGAATAATTCATGTTTTCATGTAGTTTCCTATATTCTGCCTTCTGGCCCAAGTATAAGCTTTGCCCACTTTATCAAACAACTTCCTACACACTGTTAAGTACTGAGGCAGCTATTGAACATTGTCTCTCAACTCTGTTATAGAGTGTAGTACTACATTTCAGTGAAGTGTAAGGCTTTCCAAAGCTGCCGAACGTGTTTCTTTCTCTATTTCAATGGTATTCTGCCTTGTATAACACACATTTACCACTCTAGTCTCCTTTAAGTAAAGAATATAGGATTCATACAGTGTTTCATGTAATCTTAACTCGAATTAAGGATTTCCCAGATCTTAGCTACCTTTTCTACACTAAGAACTGACTTGGAGAATCTCTTTCAGCTGTTCTAAACAAGTTCACATCTGTTTACAGTCATTTTCACTGAATTAATCATGTTTTCATGTAGTTTCCTATATTCTGCCTTCTGGTCCAAGTATAAGCTTTGCCCTCTTTATCAAACAACTTCCTACACACTGTTATGTACTGAGGCAGCTATTGAACATTGTCTCTCAACTGTGTTATAGAGTGTAGTACTACATTTCAGTGAAGTGTAAGGCTTTCCAAAGCTGCCGAACGTGTTTCTTTCTCTATTTCAATGGTATTCTGCCTTGTATAACACACATTTACCACTCTAGTCTCCTTTAAGTAAAGAATGTAGGATTCATACAGTGTTTCATGTGATCTTAACTGGAATTAAGTATTTCCCTTATCTTACCTACCTTTTCTACACTAAGAATTGACTTGGAGATTCTCTTTCAGCTGTTCTAAACCAGTTCTCATCTGTTTACAGTCATTTTCACTGAATTATTCATGTTTTCATGTAGTTTCCTATATTCTGCCTGCTGGCCCAAGTATAAGCTTTGCCCTCTTTATCAAACACCTTCCTACACACTGTTATGAACTGAGGCAGCTTGGGAACATTGTCTCTCAACTGTGTTATAGAGTGTAGTACTACATTTCAGTGAAGTGTAAGGCTTTCCAAAGCTGCCGAACGTGTTTCTTTCTCTATTTCAATGGTATTCTGCCTTGTATAACACACATTTACCACTCTAGTCTCCTTTAAGTAAAGAATATAGGATTCATACAGTGTTTCATGTAATCTTAACTCGAATTAAGGATTTCCCAGATCTTAGCTACCTTTTCTACACTAAGAACTGACTTGGAGAATCTCTTTCAGCTGTTCTAAACAAGTTCACATCTGTTTACAGTCATTTTCACTGAATTAATCATGTTTTCATGTAGTTTCCTATATTCTGCCTTCTGGTCCAAATATCAGCTTTGCCCACTTTATCAAACAACTTCCTACACACTGTTAAGTACTGAGGCAGGTATTGAACATTGTCTCTCAACTGTGTTATAGAGTGTAGCACTACATTTCAGTGAAGTGTAAGGCTTTCCAAAGCTGCTGAACGTGTTTCTTTCTCTATTTCAATGGTATTCTGCCTTGTATAACACACATTTACCACTCTAGTCTCCTTTAAGTAAAGAATATAGGATTCATACAGTGTTTCATGTGATCTTCACTGGAATTAAGTATTTCCCTTATCTTACCTACCTTTTCTACACTAAGAACTGACTTGGAGATTCTCTTTCAGCTGTTCTAAACAAGTTCTCATCTGTTTACAGTCATTTTCACTGAATTATTCATGTTTTCATGTAGTTTCCTATATTCTGCCTTCTGGCCCAAGTATAAGCTTTGCCCACTTTATCAAACAACTTCCTACACACTGTTATGAACTGAGGCAGCTCGGGAACATTGTCTCTCAACTGTGTTATAGAGTGTAGTACTACATTTCAGTGAAGTGTAAGGCTTTCCAAAGCTGCCGAACGTGTTTCTTTCTCTATTTCAATGGTATTCTGCCTTGTATAACACAAATTTACCACTCTAGTCTCCTTTAAGTAAAGAATATAGGATTCATACAGTGTTTCATGTAATCTTAACTCGAATTAAGGATTTCCCAGATCTTAGCTACCTTTTCTACACTAAGAACTGACTTGGAGAATCTCTTTCAGCTGTTCTAAACAAGTTCACATCTGTTTACAGTCATTTTCACTGAATTAATCATGTTTTCATGTAGTTTCCTATATTCTGCCTTCTGGTCCAAGTATAAGCTTTGCCCTCTTTATCAAACAACTTCCTACACACTGTTATGTACTGAGGCAGCTATTGAACATTGTCTCTCAACTGTGTTATAGAGTGTAGTACTACATTTCAGTGAAGTGTAAGGCTTTCCAAAGCTGCCGAACGTGTTTCTTTCTCTATTTCAATGGTATTCTGCCTTGTATAACACACATTTACCACTCTAGTCTCCTTTAAGTAAAGAATGTAGGATTCATACAGTGTTTCATGTGATCTTAACTGGAATTAAGTATTTCCCTTATCTTACCTACCTTTTCTACACTAAGAATTGACTTGGAGATTCTCTTTCAGCTGTTCTAAACCAGTTCTCATCTGTTTACAGTCATTTTCACTGAATTATTCATGTTTTCATGTAGTTTCCTATATTCTGCCTGCTGGCCCAAGTATAAGCTTTGCCCTCTTTATCAAACACCTTCCTACACACTGTTATGAACTGAGGCAGCTTGGGAACATTGTCTCTCAACTGTGTTATAGAGTGTAGTACTACATTTCAGTGAAGTGTAAGGCTTTCCAAAGCTGCCGAACGTGTTTCTTTCTCTATTTCAATGGTATTCTGCCTTGTATAACACACATTTACCACTCTAGTCTCCTTTAAGTAAAGAATATAGGATTCATACAGTGTTTCATGTAATCTTAACTCGAATTAAGGATTTCCCAGATCTTAGCTACCTTTTCTACACTAAGAACTGACTTGGAGAATCTCTTTCAGCTGTTCTAAACAAGTTCACATCTGTTTACAGTCATTTTCACTGAATTAATCATGTTTTCATGTAGTTTCCTATATTCTGCCTTCTGGTCCAAATATCAGCTTTGCCCACTTTATCAAACAACTTCCTACACACTGTTAAGTACTGAGGCAGGTATTGAACATTGTCTCTCAACTGTGTTATAGAGTGTAGCACTACATTTCAGTGAAGTGTAAGGCTTTCCAAAGCTGCTGAACGTGTTTCTTTCTCTATTTCAATGGTATTCTGCCTTGTATAACACACATTTACCACTCTAGTCTCCTTTAAGTAAAGAATATAGGATTCATACAGTGTTTCATGTGATCTTCACTGGAATTAAGTATTTCCCTTATCTTACCTACCTTTTCTACACTAAGAACTGACTTGGAGATTCTCTTTCAGCTGTTCTAAACAAGTTCTCATCTGTTTACAGTCATTTTCACTGAATTATTCATGTTTTCATGTAGTTTCCTATATTCTGCCTTCTGGCCCAAGTATAAGCTTTGCCCACTTTATCAAACAACTTCCTACACACTGTTATGAACTGAGGCAGCTCGGGAACATTGTCTCTCAACTGTGTTATAGAGTGTAGTACTACATTTCAGTGAAGTGTAAGGCTTTCCAAAGCTGCCGAACGTGTTTCTTTCTCTATTTCAATGGTATTCTGCCTTGTATAACACACATTTACCACTCTAGTCTCCTTTAAGTAAACAATATAGGATTCATACAGTGTTTCATGTAATCTTAACTCGAATTAAGGATTTCCCGGATCTTAGCTACCTTTTCTACACTAAGAACTGACTTGGAGAATCTCTTTCAGCTGTTCTAAACAAGTTCACATCTGTTTACAGTCATTTTCACTGAATTATTCATGTTTTCATGTAGTTTCCTATATTCTGCCTTCTGGCCCAAGTATAAGCTTTGCCCTCTTTATCAAACACCTTCCTACACACTGTTATGAACTGAGGCAGCTTGGGAACATTGTCTCTCAACTGTGTTATAGAGTGTAGTACTATATTTCAGTGAAGTGTAAGGCTTTCCAAAGCTGCCGAACGTTTTTCTTTCTCTATTTCAATGGTATTCTGCCTTGTATAACACACATTTACCACTCTAGTCTCCTTTAAGTAAACAATATAGGATTCATACAGTGTTTCATGTGATCTTAACTGGAATTAAGGATTTTCCTTCTCTTAGCTACCTTTTCTACACTAAGAACTGAATTGGAGATTCTCTTTCAGCTGTTCTAAACAAGTTCTCATCTGTTTACAGTCATTTTCACTGAATTATTCATGTTTTCATGTAGTTTCCTATATTCTGCCTTCTGGCCCAAGTATAAGCTTTGCCCACTTTATCAAACAACTTCCTACACACTGTTATGAACTGAGCGAGCTAGGGAACATTGTCTCTCAACTGTGTGATAGAGTGTAGTACTACATTTCAGTGAAGTGTAAGGCTTTCCAAAGCTGCCGAACGTGTTTCTTTCTCTATTTCAATGGTATTCTGCCTTGTATAACACACATTTACCACTCTAGTCTCCTTTAAGTAAACAATATAGGATTCATACAGTGTTTCATGTGATCTTAACTGGAATTAAGGATTTTCCTTCTCTTAGCTACCTTTTCTACACTAAGAACTGACTTGGAGATTCTCTTTCAGCTGTTCTAAACAAGTTCTCATCTGTTTACAGTCATTTTCACTGAATTATTCATGTTTTCATGTAGTTTCCTATATTCTGCCTTCTGGCCCAAGTATAAGCTTTGCCCACTTTATCAAACAATTTCCTACACTGTTATGAACTGAGCGAGCTAGGGAACATTGTCTCTCAACTGTGATATATAAAGTGTAGTACTACATTTCAGTGAAGTGTAAGGCTTTCCAAAGCTGCTGAACGTGTTTCTTTCTCTATTTCAATGGTATTCTGCCTTGTATAACACACATTTACCACTCTAGTCTCCTTTAAGTAAAGAATATAGGATTCATACAGTGTTTCATGTGATCTTAACTGGAATTAAGGATTTCCCTTATCTTAGCACCTTTTCTACAATAAGAACTGACTTGGAGATTCTCTTTCAGCTGTTCTAGACAAGTTCTCATCTGTTTACAGTCATTTTCACTGAATTAATCATGTTTTCATGTAGTTTCCTATATTCTGCCTTCTGGTCCAAGTATAAGCTTTGCCCACTTTATCAAACAACTTCCTACACACTGTTAAGTACTGAGGCAGCTATTGAACATTGACTCTCAACTCTGTTATAGAGTGTAGTACTACATTTCAGTGAAGTGTAAGGCTTTCCAAAGCTGCCGAACGTGTTTCTTTCTCTATTTCAATGGTATTCTGCCTTGTATAACACACATTTACCACTCTAGTCTCCTTTAAGTAAAGAATATAGGATTCATACAGTGTTTCATGTAATCTTAACTCGAATTAAGGATTTCCCAGATCTTAGCTACCTTTTCTACACTAAGAACTGACTTGGAGAATCTCTTTCAGCTGTTCTAAACAAGTTCACATCTGTTTACAGTCATTTTCACTGAATTAATCATGTTTTCATGTAGTTTCCTATATTCTGCCTTCTGGTCCAAATATCAGCTTTGCCCACTTTATCAAACAACTTCCTACACACTGTTAAGTACTGAGGCAGGTATTGAACATTGTCTCTCAACTGTGTTATAGAGTGTAGCACTACATTTCAGTGAAGTGTAAGGCTTTCCAAAGCTGCCGAACGTGTTTCTTTCTCTATTTCAATGGTATTCTGCCTTGTATAACACACATTTACCACTCTAGTCTCCTTTAAGTAAAGAATATAGGATTTATACAGTGTTTCATGTAATCTTAACTCGAATTAAGGATTTCCCAGATCTTAGCTACCTTTTCTACACTAAGAACTGACTTGGAGAATCTCTTTCAGCTGTTCTAAACAAGTTCACATCTGTTTACAGTCATTTTCACTGAATTAATCATGTTTTCATGTAGTTTCCTATATTCTGCCTTCCGGTCCAAATATCAGCTTTGCCCACTTTATCAAACAACTTCCTACACACTGTTAAGTACTGAGGCAGGTATTGAACATTGTCTCTCAACTGTGTTATAGAGTGTAGTACTACATTTCAGTGAAGTGTAAGGCATTCCAAAGCTGCTGAACGTGTTTCTTTCTCTATTTCAATGGTATTCTGCCTTGTATAACACACATTTACCACTCTAGTCTCCTTTAAGTAAAGAATATAGGATTCATACAGTGTTTCATGTAATCTTAACTCGAATTAAGGATTTCCCGGATCTTAGCTACCTTTTCTACACTAAGAACTGACTTGGAGAATCTCTTTCAGCTGTTCTAAACAAGTTCACATCTGTTTACAGTCATTTTCACTGAATTAATCATGTTTTCATGTAGTTTCCTATATTCTGCCTTCTGGTCCAAGTATAAGCTTTGCCCTCTTTATCAAACAACTTCCTACACACTGTTAAGTACTGAGGCAGCTATTGAACATTGTCTCTCAACTGTGTTATAGAGTGTAGTACTACATTTCAGTGAAGTGTAAGGCTTTCCAAAGCTGCCGAACGTGTTTCTTTCTCTATTTCAATGGTATTCTGCCTTGTATAACACACATTTACCACTCTAGTCTCCTTTAAGTAAAGAATGTAGGATTCATACAGTGTTTCATGTGATCTTAACTGGAATTAAGTATTTCCCTTATCTTACCTACCTTTTCTACACTAAGAACTGACTTGGAGATTCTCTTTCAGCTGTTCTAAACCAGTTCTCATCTGTTTACAGTCATTTTCACTGAATTATTCATGTTTTCATGTAGTTTCCTATATTCTGCCTTCTGGTCCAAATATCAGCTTTGCCCACTTTATCAAACAACTTCCTACACACTGTAAAGTACTGAGGCAAGTATTGAACATTGTCTCTCAACTGTGTTATAGAGTGTAGTACTACATTTCAGTGAAGTGTAAGGCTTTTCAAAGCTGCCGAACGTGTTTCTTTCTCTATTTCAATGGTATTCTGCCTTGTATAACACACATTTACCACTCTAGTCTCCTTTAAGTAAAGAATATAGGATTCATACAGTGTTTCATGTGATCTTAACTGGAATTAAGGATTTTCCTTATCTTAGCTACCTTTTCTACACTAAGAACTGACTTGGAGATTCTCTTTCAGCTGTTCTAAACAAGTTCTCATCTGTTTACAGTCATTTTCACTGAATTATTCATGTTCTCATGTAGTTTCCTATATTCGGCCTTCTGGCCCAAGTATAAGCTTTGCCCACTTTATCAAACAACTTCCTACACACTGTTATGAACTGAGGCAGCTCGGGAACATTGTCTCTCAACTGTGTTATAGAGTATAGTACTACATTTCAGTGAAGTGTAAGGCTTTCCAAAGCTGCCGAACGTGTTTCTTTCTCTATTTCAATGGTATTCTGCCTTGTATAACACACATTTACCACTCTAGTCTCCTTTAAGTAAAGAATATAGGATTCATACAGTGTTTCATGTAATCTTAACTCGAATTAAGGATTTCCCGGATCTTAGCTACCTTTTCTACACTAAGAACTGACTTGGAGAATCTCTTTCAGCTGTTCTAAACAAGTTCACATCTGTTTACAGTCATTTTCACTGAATTAATCATGTTTTCATGTAGTTTCCTATATTCTGCCTTCTGGTCCAAGTATAAGCTTTGCCCTCTTTATCAAACAACTTCCTACACACTGTTATGTACTGAGGCAGCTATTGAACATTGTCTCTCAACTGTGTTATAGAGTGTAGTACTACATTTCAGTGAAGTGTAAGGCTTTCCAAAGCTGCCGAACGTGTTTCTTTCTCTATTTCAATGGTATTCTGCCTTGTATAACACACATTTACCACTCTAGTCTCCTTTAAGTAAAGAATGTAGGATTCATACAGTGTTTCATGTGATCTTAACTGGAATTAAGTATTTCCCTTATCTTACCTACCTTTTCTACACTAAGAATTGACTTGGAGATCCTCTTTCAGCTGTTCTAAACCAGTTCTCATCTGTTTACAGTCATTTTCACTGAATTATTCATGTTTTCATGTAGTTTCCTATATTCTGCCTTCTGGCCCAAGTATAAGCTTTGCCCACTTTATCAAACAACTTCCTACACACTGTTATGAACTGAGGCAGCTCAGGAACATTGTCTCTCAACTGTGTTATAGAGTGTAGTACTACATTTCATTGAAGTGTAAGGCTTTCCAAAGCTGCCGAACGTGTTTCTTTCTCTATTTCAATGGTATTCTGCCTTGTATAACACACATTTACCACTCTAGTCTCCTTTAAGTAAACAATATAGGATTCATACAGTGTTTCTTGTGATCTTAACTGGAATTAAGGATTTTCCTTCTCTTAGCTACCTTTTCTACACTAAGAACTGACTTGGAGATTCTCTTTCAGCTGTTCTAAACAAGTTCTCATCTGTTTACAGTCATTTTCACTGAATAATTCATGTTTTCATGTAGTTTCCTATATTCTGCCTTCTGGCCCAAGTATAAGCTTTGCCCACTTTATCAAACAACTTCCTACACACTGTTAAGTACTGAGGCAGCTATTGAACATTGTCTCTCAACTCTGTTATAGAGTGTAGTACTACATTTCAGTGAAGTGTAAGGCTTTCCAAAGCTGCCGAACGTGTTTCTTTCTCTATTTCAATGGTATTCTGCCTTGTATAACACACATTTACCACTCTAGTCTCCTTTAAGTAAAGAATATAGGATTCATACAGTGTTTCATGTAATCTTAACTCGAATTAAGGATTTCCCAGATCTTAGCTACCTTTTCTACACTAAGAACTGACTTGGAGAATCTCTTTCAGCTGTTCTAAACAAGTTCACATCTGTTTACAGTCATTTTCACTGAATTAATCATGTTTTCATGTAGTTTCCTATATTCTGCCTTCTGGTCCAAATATCAGCTTTGCCCACTTTATCAAACAACTTCCTACACACTGTTAAGTACTGAGGCAGGTATTGAACATTGTCTCTCAACTGTGTTATAGAGTGTAGCACTACATTTCAGTGAAGTGTAAGGCTTTCCAAAGCTGCTGAACGTGTTTCTTTCTCTATTTCAATGGTATTCTGCCTTGTATAACACACATTTACCACTCTAGTCTCCTTTAAGTAAAGAATATAGGATTCATACAGTGTTTCATGTGATCTTCACTGGAATTAAGTATTTCCCTTATCTTACCTACCTTTTCTACACTAAGAACTGACTTGGAGATTCTCTTTCAGCTGTTCTAAACAAGTTCTCATCTGTTTACAGTCATTTTCACTGAATTATTCATGTTTTCATGTAGTTTCCTATATTCTGCCTTCTGGCCCAAGTATAAGCTTTGCCCACTTTATCAAACAACTTCCTACACACTGTTATGAACTGAGGCAGCTCGGGAACATTGTCTCTCAACTGTGTTATAGAGTGTAGTACTACATTTCAGTGAAGTGTAAGGCTTTCCAAAGCTGCCGAACGTGTTTCTTTCTCTATTTCAATGGTATTCTGCCTTGTATAACACACATTTACCACTCTAGTCTCCTTTAAGTAAAGAATATAGGATTCATACAGTGTTTCATGTAATCTTAACTCGAATTAAGGATTTCCCGGATCTTAGCTACCTTTTCTACACTAAGAACTGACTTGGAGAATCTCTTTCAGCTGTTCTAAACAAGTTCACATCTGTTTACAGTCATTTTCACTGAATTATTCATGTTTTCATGTAGTTTCCTATATTCTGCCTTCTGGCCCAAGTATAAGCTTTGCCCTCTTTATCAAACACCTTCCTACACACTGTTATGAACTGAGGCAGCTTGGGAACATTGTCTCTCAACTGTGTTATAGAGTGTAGTACTATATTTCAGTGAAGTGTAAGGCTTTCCAAAGCTGCCGAACGTTTTTCTTTCTCTATTTCAATGGTATTCTGCCTTGTATAACACACATTTACCACTCTAGTCTCCTTTAAGTAAACAATATAGGATTCATACAGTGTTTCATGTGATCTTAACTGGAATTAAGGATTTTCCTTCTCTTAGCTACCTTTTCTACACTAAGAACTGAATTGGAGATTCTCTTTCAGCTGTTCTAAACAAGTTCTCATCTGTTTACAGTCATTTTCACTGAATTATTCATGTTTTCATGTAGTTTCCTATATTCTGCCTTCTGGCCCAAGTATAAGCTTTGCCCACTTTATCAAACAACTTCCTACACACTGTTATGAACTGAGCGAGCTAGGGAACATTGTCTCTCAACTGTGTGATAGAGTGTAGTACTACATTTCAGTGAAGTGTAAGGCTTTCCAAAGCTGCCGAACGTGTTTCTTTCTCTATTTCAATGGTATTCTGCCTTGTATAACACACATTTACCACTCTAGTCTCCTTTAAGTAAACAATATAGGATTCATACAGTGTTTCATGTGATCTTAACTGGAATTAAGGATTTTCCTTCTCTTAGCTACCTTTTCTACACTAAGAACTGACTTGGAGATTCTCTTTCAGCTGTTCTAAACAAGTTCTCATCTGTTTACAGTCATTTTCACTGAATAATTCATGTTTTCATGTAGTTTCCTATATTCTGCCTTCTGGCCCAAGTATAAGCTTTGCCCACTTTATCAAACAACTTCCTACACACTGTTAAGTACTGAGGCAGCTATTGAACATTGTCTCTCAACTCTGTTATAGAGTGTTGTACTACATTTCAGTGAAGTGTAAGGCTTTCCAAAGCTGCCGAACGTGTTTCTTTCTCTATTTCAATGGTATTCTGCCTTGTATAACACACATTTACCACTCTAGTCTCCTTTAAGTAAAGAATATAGGATTCATACAGTGTTTCATGTAATCTTAACTCGAATTAAGGATTTCCCAGATCTTAGCTACCTTTTCTACACTAAGAACTGACTTGGAGAATCTCTTTCAGCTGTTCTAAACAAGTTCACATCTGTTTACAGTCATTTTCACTGAATTAATCATGTTTTCATGTAGTTTCCTATATTCTGCCTTCTGGTCCAAGTATAAGCTTTGCCCTCTTTATCAAACAACTTCCTACACACTGTTATGTACTGAGGCAGCTATTGAACATTGTCTCTCAACTGTGTTATAGAGTGTAGTACTACATTTCAGTGAAGTGTAAGGCTTTCCAAAGCTGCCGAACGTGTTTCTTTCTCTATTTCAATGGTATTCTGCCTTGTATAACACACATTTACCACTCTAGTCTCCTTTAAGTAAAGAATGTAGGATTCATACAGTGTTTCATGTGATCTTAACTGGAATTAAGTATTTCCCTTATCTTACCTACCTTTTCTACACTAAGAATTGACTTGGAGATTCTCTTTCAGCTGTTCTAAACCAGTTCTCATCTGTTTACAGTCATTTTCACTGAATTATTCATGTTTTCATGTAGTTTCCTATATTCTGCCTGCTGGCCCAAGTATAAGCTTTGCCCTCTTTATCAAACACCTTCCTACACACTGTTATGAACTGAGGCAGCTTGGGAACATTGTCTCTCAACTGTGTTATAGAGTGTAGTACTACATTTCAGTGAAGTGTAAGGCTTTCCAAAGCTGCCGAACGTGTTTCTTTCTCTATTTCAATGGTATTCTGCCTTGTATAACACACATTTACCACTCTAGTCTCCTTTAAGTAAAGAATATAGGATTCATACAGTGTTTCATGTAATCTTAACTCGAATTAAGGATTTCCCAGATCTTAGCTACCTTTTATACAGTAAGAACTGACTTGGAGAATCTCTTTCAGCTGTTCTAAACAAGTTCACATCTGTTTACAGTCATTTTCACTGAATTAATCATGTTTTCATGTAGTTTCCTATATTCTGCCTTCTGGTCCAAATATCAGCTTTGCCCACTTTATCAAACAACTTCCTACACACTGTTAAGTACTGAGGCAGGTATTGAACATTGTCTCTCAACTGTGTTATAGAGTGTAGCACTACATTTCAGTGAAGTGTAAGGCTTTCCAAAGCTGCTGAACGTGTTTCTTTCTCTATTTCAATGGTATTCTGCCTTGTATAACACACATTTACCACTCTAGTCTCCTTTAAGTAAAGAATATAGGATTCATACAGTGTTTCATGTGATCTTCACTGGAATTAAGTATTTCCCTTATCTTACCTACCTTTTCTACACTAAGAACTGACTTGGAGATTCTCTTTCAGCTGTTCTAAACAAGTTCTCATCTGTTTACAGTCATTTTCACTGAATTATTCATGTTTTCATGTAGTTTCCTATATTCTGCCTTCTGGCCCAAGTATAAGCTTTGCCCACTTTATCAAACAACTTCCTACACACTGTTATGAACTGAGGCAGCTCGGGAACATTGTCTCTCAACTGTGTTATAGAGTGTAGTACTACATTTCAGTGAAGTGTAAGGCTTTCCAAAGCTGCCGAACGTGTTTCTTTCTCTATTTCAATGGTATTCTGCCTTGTATAACACACATTTACCACTCTAGTCTCCTTTAAGTAAACAATATAGGATTCATACAGTGTTTCATGTAATCTTAACTCGAATTAAGGATTTCCCGGATCTTAGCTACCTTTTCTACACTAAGAACTGACTTGGAGAATCTCTTTCAGCTGTTCTAAACAAGTTCACATCTGTTTACAGTCATTTTCACTGAATTATTCATGTTTTCATGTAGTTTCCTATATTCTGCCTTCTGGCCCAAGTATAAGCTTTGCCCTCTTTATCAAACACCTTCCTACACACTGTTATGAACTGAGGCAGCTTGGGAACATTGTCTCTCAACTGTGTTATAGAGTGTAGTACTATATTTCAGTGAAGTGTAAGGCTTTCCAAAGCTGCCGAACGTTTTTCTTTCTCTATTTCAATGGTATTCTGCCTTGTATAACACACATTTACCACTCTAGTCTCCTTTAAGTAAACAATATAGGATTCATACAGTGTTTCATGTGATCTTAACTGGAATTAAGGATTTTCCTTCTCTTAGCTACCTTTTCTACACTAAGAACTGAATTGGAGATTCTCTTTCAGCTGTTCTAAACAAGTTCTCATCTGTTTACAGTCATTTTCACTGAATTATTCATGTTTTCATGTAGTTTCCTATATTCTGCCTTCTGGCCCAAGTATAAGCTTTGCCCACTTTATCAAACAACTTCCTACACACTGTTATGAACTGAGCGAGCTAGGGAACATTGTCTCTCAACTGTGTGATAGAGTGTAGTACTACATTTCAGTGAAGTGTAAGGCTTTCCAAAGCTGCCGAACGTGTTTCTTTCTCTATTTCAATGGTATTCTGCCTTGTATAACACACATTTACCACTCTAGTCTCCTTTAAGTAAACAATATAGGATTCATACAGTGTTTCATGTGATCTTAACTGGAATTAAGGATTTTCCTTCTCTTAGCTACCTTTTCTACACTAAGAACTGACTTGGAGATTCTCTTTCAGCTGTTCTAAACAAGTTCTCATCTGTTTACAGTCATTTTCACTGAATTATTCATGTTTTCATGTAGTTTCCTATATTCTGCCTTCTGGCCCAAGTATAAGCTTTGCCCACTTTATCAAACAATTTCCTACACTGTTATGAACTGAGCGAGCTAGGGAACATTGTCTCTCAACTGTGATATATAAAGTGTAGTACTACATTTCAGTGAAGTGTAAGGCTTTCCAAAGCTGCTGAACGTGTTTCTTTCTCTATTTCAATGGTATTCTGCCTTGTATAACACACATTTACCACTCTAGTCTCCTTTAAGTAAAGAATATAGGATTCATACAGTGTTTCATGTGATCTTAACTGGAATTAAGGATTTCCCTTATCTTAGCACCTTTTCTACAATAAGAACTGACTTGGAGATTCTCTTTCAGCTGTTCTAGACAAGTTCTCATCTGTTTACAGTCATTTTCACTGAATTAATCATGTTTTCATGTAGTTTCCTATATTCTGCCTTCTGGTCCAAGTATAAGCTTTGCCCACTTTATCAAACAACTTCCTACACACTGTTAAGTACTGAGGCAGCTATTGAACATTGACTCTCAACTCTGTTATAGAGTGTAGTACTACATTTCAGTGAAGTGTAAGGCTTTCCAAAGCTGCCGAACGTGTTTCTTTCTCTATTTCAATGGTATTCTGCCTTGTATAACACACATTTACCACTCTAGTCTCCTTTAAGTAAAGAATATAGGATTCATACAGTGTTTCATGTAATCTTAACTCGAATTAAGGATTTCCCAGATCTTAGCTACCTTTTCTACACTAAGAACTGACTTGGAGAATCTCTTTCAGCTGTTCTAAACAAGTTCACATCTGTTTACAGTCATTTTCACTGAATTAATCATGTTTTCATGTAGTTTCCTATATTCTGCCTTCTGGTCCAAATATCAGCTTTGCCCACTTTATCAAACAACTTCCTACACACTGTTAAGTACTGAGGCAGGTATTGAACATTGTCTCTCAACTGTGTTATAGAGTGTAGCACTACATTTCAGTGAAGTGTAAGGCTTTCCAAAGCTGCCGAACGTGTTTCTTTCTCTATTTCAATGGTATTCTGCCTTGTATAACACACATTTACCACTCTAGTCTCCTTTAAGTAAAGAATATAGGATTTATACAGTGTTTCATGTAATCTTAACTCGAATTAAGGATTTCCCAGATCTTAGCTACCTTTTCTACACTAAGAACTGACTTGGAGAATCTCTTTCAGCTGTTCTAAACAAGTTCACATCTGTTTACAGTCATTTTCACTGAATTAATCATGTTTTCATGTAGTTTCCTATATTCTGCCTTCTGGTCCAAATATCAGCTTTGCCCACTTTATCAAACAACTTCCTACACACTGTTAAGTACTGAGGCAGCTATTGAACATTGACTCTCAACTCTGTTATAGAGTGTAGTACTACATTTCAGTGAAGTGTAAGGCTTTCCAAAGCTGCCGAACATGTTTCTTTCTCTATTTCAATGGTATTCTGCCTTGTATAACACACATTTACCACTCTAGTCTCCTTTCAGTAAAGAATATAGGATTCATACAGTGTTTCATGTAATCTTAACTCGAATTAAGGATTTCCCAGATCTTAGCTACCTTTTCTACACTAAGAACTGACTTGGAGAATCTCTTTCAGCTGTTCTAAACAAGTTCACATCTGTTTACAGTCATTTTCACTGAATTAATCATGTTTTCATGTAGTTTCCTATATTCTGCCTTCTGGTCCAAATATCAGCTTTGCCCACTTTATCAAACAACTTCCTACACACTGTTAAGTACTGAGGCAGGTATTGAACATTGTCTCTCAACTGTGTTATAGAGTGTAGCACTACATTTCAGTGAAGTGTAAGGCTTTCCAAAGCTGCCGAACGTGTTTCTTTCTCTATTTCAATGGTATTCTGCCTTGTATAACACACATTTACCACTCTAGTCTCCTTTAAGTAAAGAATATAGGATTTATACAGTGTTTCATGTAATCTTAACTCGAATTAAGGATTTCCCAGATCTTAGCTACCTTTTCTACACTAAGAACTGACTTGGAGAATCTCTTTCAGCTGTTCTAAACAAGTTCACATCTGTTTACAGTCATTTTCACTGAATTAATCATGTTTTCATGTAGTTTCCTATATTCTGCCTTCTGGTCCAAATATCAGCTTTGCCCACTTTATCAAACAACTTCCTACACACTGTTAAGTACTGAGGCAGGTGTTGAACATTGTCTCTCAACTGTGTTATAGAGTGTAGTACTACATTTCAGTGAAGTGTAAGGCTTTCCAAAGCTGCTGAACGTGTTTCTTTCTCTATTTCAATGGTATTCTGCCTTGTATAACACACATTTACCACTCTAGTCTCCTTTAAGTAAAGAATATAGGATTCATACAGTGTTTCATGTAATCTTAACTCGAATTAAGGATTTCCCGGATCTTAGCTACCTTTTCTACACTAAGAACTGACTTGGAGAATCTCTTTCAGCTGTTCTAAACAAGTTCACATCTGTTTACAGTCATTTTCACTGAATTAATCATGTTTTCATGTAGTTTCCTATATTCTGCCTTCTGGTCCAAGTATAAGCTTTGCCCTCTTTATCAAACAACTTCCTACACACTGTTATGTACTGAGGCAGCTATTGAACATTGTCTCTCAACTGTGTTATAGAGTGTAGTACTACATTTCAGTGAAGTGTAAGGCTTTCCAAAGCTGCCGAACGTGTTTCTTTCTCTATTTCAATGGTATTCTGCCTTGTATAACACACATTTACCACTCTAGTCTCCTTTAAGTAAAGAATGTAGGATTCATACAGTGTTTCATGTGATCTTAACTGGAATTAAGTATTTCCCTTATCTTACCTACCTTTTCTACACTAAGAATTGACTTGGAGATTCTCTTTCAGCTGTTCTAAACCAGTTCTCATCTGTTTACAGTCATTTTCACTGAATTATTCATGTTTTCATGTAGTTTCCTATATTCTGCCTGCTGGCCCAAGTATAAGCTTTGCCCTCTTTATCAAACACCTTCCTACACACTGTTATGAACTGAGGCAGCTTGGGAACATTGTCTCTCAACTGTGTTATAGAGTGTAGTACTACATTTCAGTGAAGTGTAAGGCTTTCCAAAGCTGCCGAACGTGTTTCTTTCTCTATTTCAATGGTATTCTGCCTTGTATAACACACATTTACCACTCTAGTCTCCTTTAAGTAAAGAATATAGGATTCATACAGTGTTTCATGTAATCTTAACTCGAATTAAGGATTTCCCAGATCTTAGCTACCTTTTCTACACTAAGAACTGACTTGGAGAATCTCTTTCAGCTGTTCTAAACAAGTTCACATCTGTTTACAGTCATTTTCACTGAATTAATCATGTTTTCATGTAGTTTCCTATATTCTGCCTTCTGGTCCAAATATCAGCTTTGCCCACGTTATCAAACAACTTCCTACACACTGTTAAGTACTGAGGCAGGTATTGAACATTGTCTCTCAACTGTGTTATAGAGTGTAGCACTACATTTCAGTGAAGTGTAAGGCTTTCCAAAGCTGCTGAACGTGTTTCTTTCTCTATTTCAATGGTATTCTGCCTTGTATAACACACATTTACCACTCTAGTCTCCTTTAAGTAAAGAATATAGGATTCATACAGTGTTTCATGTGATCTTCACTGGAATTAAGTATTTCCCTTATCTTACCTACCTTTTCTACACTAAGAACTGACTTGGAGATTCTCTTTCAGCTGTTCTAAACAAGTTCTCATCTGTTTACAGTCATTTTCACTGAATTATTCATGTTTTCATGTAGTTTCCTATATTCTGCCTTCTGGCCCAAGTATAAGCTTTGCCCACTTTATCAAACAACTTCCTACACACTGTTATGAACTGAGGCAGCTCGGGAACATTGTCTCTCAACTGTGTTATAGAGTGTAGTACTACATTTCAGTGAAGTGTAAGGCTTTCCAAAGCTGCCGAACGTGTTTCTTTCTCTATTTCAATGGTATTCTGCCTTGTATAACACACATTTACCACTCTAGTCTCCTTTAAGTAAACAATATAGGATTCATACAGTGTTTCATGTAATCTTAACTCGAATTAAGGATTTCCCGGATCTTAGCTACCTTTTCTACACTAAGAACTGACTTGGAGAATCTCTTTCAGCTGTTCTAAACAAGTTCACATCTGTTTACAGTCATTTTCACTGAATTATTCATGTTTTCATGTAGTTTCCTATATTCTGCCTTCTGGCCCAAGTATAAGCTTTGCCCTCTTTATCAAACACCTTCCTACACACTGTTATGAACTGAGGCAGCTTGGGAACATTGTCTCTCAACTGTGTTATAGAGTGTAGTACTATATTTCAGTGAAGTGTAAGGCTTTCCAAAGCTGCCGAACGTTTTTCTTTCTCTATTTCAATGGTATTCTGCCTTGTATAACACACATTTACCACTCTAGTCTCCTTTAAGTAAACAATATAGGATTCATACAGTGTTTCATGTGATCTTAACTGGAATTAAGGATTTTCCTTCTCTTAGCTACCTTTTCTACACTAAGAACTGAATTGGAGATTCTCTTTCAGCTGTTCTAAACAAGTTCTCATCTGTTTACAGTCATTTTCACTGAATTATTCATGTTTTCATGTAGTTTCCTATATTCTGCCTTCTGGCCCAAGTATAAGCTTTGCCCACTTTATCAAACAACTTCCTACACACTGTTATGAACTGAGCGAGCTAGGGAACATTGTCTCTCAACTGTGTGATAGAGTGTAGTACTACATTTCAGTGAAGTGTAAGGCTTTCCAAAGCTGCCGAACGTGTTTCTTTCTCTATTTCAATGGTATTCTGCCTTGTATAACACACATTTACCACTCTAGTCTCCTTTAAGTAAACAATATAGGATTCATACAGTGTTTCATGTGATCTTAACTGGAATTAAGGATTTTCCTTCTCTTAGCTACCTTTTCTACACTAAGAACTGACTTGGAGATTCTCTTTCAGCTGTTCTAAACAAGTTCTCATCTGTTTACAGTCATTTTCACTGAATTATTCATGTTTTCATGTAGTTTCCTATATTCTGCCTTCTGGCCCAAGTATAAGCTTTGCCCACTTTATCAAACAATTTCCTACACTGTTATGAACTGAGCGAGCTAGGGAACATTGTCTCTCAACTGTGATATATAAAGTGTAGTACTACATTTCAGTGAAGTGTAAGGCTTTCCAAAGCTGCTGAACGTGTTTCTTTCTCTATTTCAATGGTATTCTGCCTTGTATAACACACATTTACCACTATAGTCTCCTTTAAGTAAAGAGTATAGGATTCATACAGTGTTTCATGTGATCTTAACTGGAATTAAGGATTTCCCTTATCTTAGCACCTTTTCTACAATAAGAACTGACTTGGAGATTCTCTTTCAGCTGTTCTAAACAAGTTCTCATCTGTTTACAGTCATTTTCACTGAATAATTCATGTTTTCATGTAGTTTCCTATATTCTGCCTTCTGGCCCAAGTATAAGCTTTGCCCACTTTATCAAACAACTTCCTACACACTGTTAAGTACTGAGGCAGCTATTGAACATTGTCTCTCAACTCTGTTATAGAGTGTAGTACTACATTTCAGTGAAGTGTAAGGCTTTCCAAAGCTGCCGAACGTGTTTCTTTCTCTATTTCAATGGTATTCTGCCTTGTATAACACACATTTACCACTCTAGTCTCCTTTAAGTAAAGAATATAGGATTCATACAGTGTTTCATGTAATCTTAACTCGAATTAAGGATTTCCCAGATCTTAGCTACCTTTTCTACACTAAGAACTGACTTGGAGAATCTCTTTCAGCTGTTCTAAACAAGTTCACATCTGTTTACAGTCATTTTCACTGAATTAATCATGTTTTCATGTAGTTTCCTATATTCTGCCTTCTGGTCCAAGTATAAGCTTTGCCCTCTTTATCAAACAACTTCCTACACACTGTTATGTACTGAGGCAGCTATTGAACATTGTCTCTCAACTGTGTTATAGAGTGTAGTACTACATTTCAGTGAAGTGTAAGGCTTTCCAAAGCTGCCGAACGTGTTTCTTTCTCTATTTCAATGGTATTCTGCCTTGTATAACACACATTTACCACTCTAGTCTCCTTTAAGTAAAGAATGTAGGATTCATACAGTGTTTCATGTGATCTTAACTGGAATTAAGTATTTCCCTTATCTTACCTACCTTTTCTACACTAAGAATTGACTTGGAGATTCTCTTTCAGCTGTTCTAAACCAGTTCTCATCTGTTTACAGTCATTTTCACTGAATTATTCATGTTTTCATGTAGTTTCCTATATTCTGCCTGCTGGCCCAAGTATAAGCTTTGCCCTCTTTATCAAACACCTTCCTACACACTGTTATGAACTGAGGCAGCTTGGGAACATTGTCTCTCAACTGTGTTATAGAGTGTAGTACTACATTTCAGTGAAGTGTAAGGCTTTCCAAAGCTGCCGAACGTGTTTCTTTCTCTATTTCAATGGTATTCTGCCTTGTATAACACACATTTACCACTCTAGTCTCCTTTAAGTAAAGAATATAGGATTCATACAGTGTTTCATGTAATCTTAACTCGAATTAAGGATTTCCCAGATCTTAGCTACCTTTTCTACACTAAGAACTGACTTGGAGAATCTCTTTCAGCTGTTCTAAACAAGTTCACATCTGTTTACAGTCATTTTCACTGAATTAATCATGTTTTCATGTAGTTTCCTATATTCTGCCTTCTGGTCCAAATATCAGCTTTGCCCACTTTATCAAACAACTTCCTACACACTGTTAAGTACTGAGGCAGGTATTGAACATTGTCTCTCAACTGTGTTATAGAGTGTAGCACTACATTTCAGTGAAGTGTAAGGCTTTCCAAAGCTGCTGAACGTGTTTCTTTCTCTATTTCAATGGTATTCTGCCTTGTATAACACACATTTACCACTCTAGTCTCCTTTAAGTAAAGAATATAGGATTCATACAGTGTTTCATGTGATCTTCACTGGAATTAAGTATTTCCCTTATCTTACCTACCTTTTCTACACTAAGAACTGACTTGGAGATTCTCTTTCAGCTGTTCTAAACAAGTTCTCATCTGTTTACAGTCATTTTCACTGAATTATTCATGTTTTCATGTAGTTTCCCATATTCTGCCTTCTGGCCCAAGTATAAGCTTTGCCCACTTTATCAAACAACTTCCTACACACTGTTATGAACTGAGGCAGCTCGGGAACATTGTCTCTCAACTGTGTTATAGAGTGTAGTACTACATTTCAGTGAAGTGTAAGGCTTTCCAAAGCTGCCGAACGTGTTTCTTTCTCTATTTCAATGGTATTCTGCCTTGTATAACACACATTTACCACTCTAGTCTCCTTTAAGTAAACAATATAGGATTCATACAGTGTTTCTTGTGATCTTAACTGGAATTAAGGATTTTCCTTCTCTTAGCTACCTTTTCTACACTAAGAACTGACTTGGAGATTCTCTTTCAGCTGTTCTAAACAAGTTCTCATCTGTTTACAGTCATTTTCACTGAATAATTCATGTTTTCATGTAGTTTCCTATATTCTGCCTTCTGGCCCAAGTATAAGCTTTGCCCACTTTATCAAACAACTTCCTACACACTGTTAAGTACTGAGGCAGCTATTGAACATTGTCTCTCAACTCTGTTATAGAGTGTAGTACTACATTTCAGTGAAGTGTAAGGCTTTCCAAAGCTGCCGAACGTGTTTCTTTCTCTATTTCAATGGTATTCTGCCTTGTATAACACACATTTACCACTCTAGTCTCCTTTAAGTAAAGAATATAGGATTCATACAGTGTTTCATGTAATCTTAACTCGAATTAAGGATTTCCCAGATCTTAGCTACCTTTTCTACACTAAGAACTGACTTGGAGAATCTCTTTCAGCTGTTCTAAACAAGTTCACATCTGTTTACAGTCATTTTCACTGAATTAATCATGTTTTCATGTAGTTTCCTATATTCTGCCTTCTGGTCCAAGTATAAGCTTTGCCCTCTTTATCAAACAACTTCCTACACACTGTTATGTACTGAGGCAGCTATTGAACATTGTCTCTCAACTGTGTTATAGAGTGTAGTACTACATTTCAGTGAAGTGTAAGGCTTTCCAAAGCTGCCGAACGTGTTTCTTTCTCTATTTCAATGGTATTCTGCCTTGTATAACACACATTTACCACTCTAGTCTCCTTTAAGTAAAGAATGTAGGATTCATACAGTGTTTCATGTGATCTTAACTGGAATTAAGTATTTCCCTTATCTTACCTACCTTTTCTACACTAAGAATTGACTTGGAGATTCTCTTTCAGCTGTTCTAAACCAGTTCTCATCTGTTTACAGTCATTTTCACTGAATTATTCATGTTTTCATGTAGTTTCCTATATTCTGCCTGCTGGCCCAAGTATAAGCTTTGCCCTCTTTATCAAACACCTTCCTACACACTGTTATGAACTGAGGCAGCTTGGGAACATTGTCTCTCAACTGTGTTATAGAGTGTAGTACTACATTTCAGTGAAGTGTAAGGCTTTCCAAAGCTGCCGAACGTGTTTCTTTCTCTATTTCAATGGTATTCTGCCTTGTATAACACACATTTACCACTCTAGTCTCTTTTAAGTAAAGAATATAGGATTCATACAGTGTTTCATGTAATCTTAACTCGAATTAAGGATTTCCCAGATCTTAGCTACCTTTTCTACACTAAGAACTGACTTGGAGAATCTCTTTCAGCTGTTCTAAACAAGTTCACATCTGTTTACAGTCATTTTCACTGAATTAATCATGTTTTCATGTAGTTTCCTATATTCTGCCTTCTGGTCCAAATATCAGCTTTGCCCACTTTATCAAACAACTTCCTACACACTGTTAAGTACTGAGGCAGGTATTGAACATTGTCTCTCAACTGTGTTATAGAGTGTAGCACTACATTTCAGTGAAGTGTAAGGCTTTCCAAAGCTGCTGAACGTGTTTCTTTCTCTATTTCAATGGTATTCTGCCTTGTATAACACACATTTACCACTCTAGTCTCCTTTAAGTAAAGAATATAGGATTCATACAGTGTTTCATGTGATCTTCACTGGAATTAAGTATTTCCCTTATCTTACCTACCTTTTCTACACTAAGAACTGACTTGGAGATTCTCTTTCAGCTGTTCTAAACAAGTTCTCATCTGTTTACAGTCATTTTCACTGAATTATTCATGTTTTCATGTAGTTTCCTATATTCTGCCTTCTGGCCCATGTATAAGCTTTGCCCACTTTATCAAACAACTTCCTACACACTGTTATGAACTGAGGCAGCTCGGGAACATTGTCTCTCAACTGTGTTATAGAGTGTAGTACTACATTTCAGTGAAGTGTAAGGCTTTCCAAAGCTGCCGAACGTGTTTCTTTCTCTATTTCAATGGTATTCTGCCTTGTATAACACACATTTACCACTCTAGTCTCCTTTAAGTAAACAATATAGGATTCATACAGTGTTTCTTGTGATCTTAACTGGAATTAAGGATTTTCCTTCTCTTAGCTACCTTTTCTACACTAAGAACTGACTTGGAGATTCTCTTTCAGCTGTTCTAAACAAGTTCTCATCTGTTTACAGTCATTTTCACTGAATAATTCATGTTTTCATGTAGTTTCCTATATTCTGCCTTCTGGCCCAAGTATAAGCTTTGCCCACTTTATCAAACAACTTCCTACACACTGTTAAGTACTGAGGCAGCTATTGAACATTGTCTCTCAACTCTGTTATAGAGTGTAGTACTACATTTCAGTGAAGTGTAAGGCTTTCCAAAGCTGCCGAACGTGTTTCTTTCTCTATTTCAATGGTATTCTGCCTTGTATAACACACATTTACCACTCTAGTCTCCTTTAAGTAAAGAATATAGGATTCATACAGTGTTTCATGTAATCTTAACTCGAATTAAGGATTTCCCGGATCTTAGCTACCTTTTCTACACTAAGAACTGACTTGGAGAATCTCTTTCAGCTGTTCTAAACAAGTTCACATCTGTTTACAGTCATTTTCACTGAATTAATCATGTTTTCATGTAGTTTCCTATATTCTGCCTTCTGGTCCAAGTATAAGCTTTGCCCTCTTTATCAAACAACTTCCTACACACTGTTAAGTACTGAGGCAGCTATTGAACATTGACTCTCAACTGTGTTATAGAGTGTAGTACTACATTTCAGTGAAGTGTAAGGCTTTCCAAAGCTGCCGAACGTGTTTCTTTCTCTATTTCAATGGTATTCTGCCTTGTATAACACACATTTACCACTCTAGTCTCCTTTAAGTAAAGAATGTAGGATTCAGACAGTGTTTCATGTGATCTTAACTGGAATTAAGTATTTCCCTTATCTTACCTACCTTTTCTACACTAAGAACTGACTTGGAGATTCTCTTTCAGCTGTTCTAAACCAGTTCTCATCTGTTTACAGTCATTTTCACTGAATTATTCATGTTTTCATGTAGTTTCCTATATTCTGCCTTCTGGTCCAAATATCAGCTTTGCCCACTTTATCAAACAACTTCCTACACACTGTAAAGTACTGAGGCAAGTATTGAACATTGTCTCTCAACTGTGTTATAGAGTGTAGTACTACATTTCAGTGAAGTGTAAGGCTTTTCAAAGCTGCCGAACGTGTTTCTTTCTCTATTTCAATGGTATTCTGCCTTGTATAACACACATTTACCACTCTAGTCTCCTTTAAGTAAAGAATGTAGGATTCAGACAGTGTTTCATGTGATCTTAACTGGAATTAAGTATTTCCCTTATCTTACCTACCTTTTCTACACTAAGAACTGACTTGGAGATTCTCTTTCAGCTGTTCTAAACCAGTTCTCATCTGTTTACAGTCATTTTCACTGAATTATTCATGTTTTCATGTAGTTTCCTATATTCTGCCTTCTGGTCCAAATATCAGCTTTGCCCACTTTATCAAACAACTTCCTACACACTGTAAAGTACTGAGGCAAGTATTGAACATTGTCTCTCAACTGTGTTATAGAGTGTAGTACTACATTTCAGTGAAGTGTAAGGCTTTTCAAAGCTGCCGAACGTGTTTCTTTCTCTATTTCAATGGTATTCTGCCTTGTATAACACACATTTACCACTCTAGTCTCCTTTAAGTAAAGAATATAGGATTCATACAGTGTTTCATGTGATCTTAACTGGAATTAAGGATTTTCCTTATCTTAGCTACCTTTTCTACACTAAGAACTGACTTGGAGATTCTCTTTCAGCTGTTCTAAACAAGTTCTCATCTGTTTACAGTCATTTTCACTGAATTAATCATGTTTTCATGTAGTTTCCTATATTCTGCCTTCTGGTCCAAATATCAGCTTTGCCCACTTTATCAAACAACTTCCTACACACTGTTAAGTACTGAGGCAGGTATTGAACATTGTCTCTCAACTGTGTTATAGAGTGTAGCACTACATTTCAGTGAAGTGTAAGGCTTTCCAAAGCTGCCGAACGTGTTTCTTTCTCTATTTCAATGGTATTCTGCCTTGTATAACACACATTTACCACTCTAGTCTCCTTTAAGTAAAGAATATAGGATTTATACAGTGTTTCATGTAATCTTAACTCGAATTAAGGATTTCCCAGATCTTAGCTACCTTTTCTACACTAAGAACTGACTTGGAGAATCTCTTTCAGCTGTTCTAAACAAGTTCACATCTGTTTACAGTCATTTTCACTGAATTAATCATGTTTTCATGTAGTTTCCTATATTCTGCCTTCTGGTCCAAATATCAGCTTTGCCCACTTTATCAAACAACTTCCTACACACTGTTAAGTACTGAGGCAGGTATTGAACATTGTCTCTCAACTGTGTTATAGAGTGTAGTACTACATTTCAGTGAAGTGTAAGGCTTTCCAAAGCTGCTGAACGTGTTTCTTTCTCTATTTCAATGGTATTCTGCCTTGTATAACACACATTTACCACTCTAGTCTCCTTTAAGTAAAGAATATAGGATTCATACAGTGTTTCATGTAATCTTAACTCGAATTAAGGATTTCCCGGATCTTAGCTACCTTTTCTACACTAAGAACTGACTTGGAGAATCTCTTTCAGCTGTTCTAAACAAGTTCACATCTGTTTACAGTCATTTTCACTGAATTAATCATGTTTTCATGTAGTTTCCTATATTCTGCCTTCTGGTCCAAGTATAAGCTTTGCCCTCTTTATCAAACAACTTCCTACACACTGTTAAGTACTGAGGCAGCTATTGAACATTGTCTCTCAACTGTGTTATAGAGTGTAGTACTACATTTCAGTGAAGTGTAAGGCTTTCCAAAGCTGCCGAACGTGTTTCTTTCTCTATTTCAATGGTATTCTGCCTTGTATAACACACATTTACCACTCTAGTCTCCTTTAAGTAAAGAATGTAGGATTCATACAGTGTTTCATGTGATCTTAACTGGAATTAAGTATTTCCCTTATCTTACCTACCTTTTCTACACTAAGAACTGACTTGGAGATTCTCTTTCAGCTGTTCTAAACCAGTTCTCATCTGTTTACAGTCATTTTCACTGAATTATTCATGTTTTCATGTAGTTTCCTATATTCTGCCTTCTGGTCCAAATATCAGCTTTGCCCACTTTATCAAACAACTTCCTACACACTGTAAAGTACTGAGGCAAGTATTGAACATTGTCTCTCAACTGTGTTATAGAGTGTAGTACTACATTTCAGTGAAGTGTAAGGCTTTTCAAAGCTGCCGAACGTGTTTCTTTCTCTATTTCAATGGTATTCTGCCTTGTATAACACACATTTACCACTCTAGTCTCCTTTAAGTAAACAATATAGGATTCATACAGTGTTTCTTGTGATCTTAACTGGAATTAAGGATTTTCCTTCTCTTAGCTACCTTTTCTACACTAAGAACTGACTTGGAGATTCTCTTTCAGCTGTTCTAAACAAGTTCTCATCTGTTTACAGTCATTTTCACTGAATAATTCATGTTTTCATGTAGTTTCCTATATTCTGCCTTCTGGCCCAAGTATAAGCTTTGCCCACTTTATCAAACAACTTCCTACACACTGTTAAGTACTGAGGCAGCTATTGAACATTGTCTCTCAACTCTGTTATAGAGTGTAGTACTACATTTCAGTGAAGTGTAAGGCTTTCCAAAGCTGCCGAACGTGTTTCTTTCTCTATTTCAATGGTATTCTGCCTTGTATAACACACATTTACCACTCTAGTCTCCTTTAAGTAAAGAATATAGGATTCATACAGTGTTTCATGTAATCTTAACTCGAATTAAGGATTTCCCGGATCTTAGCTACCTTTTCTACACTAAGAACTGACTTGGAGAATCTCTTTCAGCTGTTCTAAACAAGTTCACATCTGTTTACAGTCATTTTCACTGAATTAATCATGTTTTCATGTAGTTTCCTATATTCTGCCTTCTGGTCCAAGTATAAGCTTTGCCCTCTTTATCAAACAACTTCCTACACACTGTTAAGTACTGAGGCAGCTATTGAACATTGTCTCTCAACTGTGTTATAGAGTGTAGTACTACATTTCAGTGAAGTGTAAGGCTTTCCAAAGCTGCCGAACGTGTTTCTTTCTCTATTTCAATGGTATTCTGCCTTGTATAACACACATTTACCACTCTAGTCTCCTTTAAGTAAAGAATGTAGGATTCAGACAGTGTTTCATGTGATCTTAACTGGAATTAAGTATTTCCCTTATCTTACCTACCTTTTCTACACTAAGAACTGACTTGGAGATTCTCTTTCAGCTGTTCTAAACCAGTTCTCATCTGTTTACAGTCATTTTCACTGAATTATTCATGTTTTCATGTAGTTTCCTATATTCTGCCTTCTGGTCCAAATATCAGCTTTGCCCACTTTATCAAACAACTTCCTACACACTGTAAAGTACTGAGGCAAGTATTGAACATTGTCTCTCAACTGTGTTATAGAGTGTAGTACTACATTTCAGTGAAGTGTAAGGCTTTTCAAAGCTGCCGAACGTGTTTCTTTCTCTATTTCAATGGTATTCTGCCTTGTATAACACACATTTACCACTCTAGTCTCCTTTAAGTAAAGAATATAGGATTCATACAGTGTTTCATGTGATCTTAACTGGAATTAAGGATTTTCCTTATCTTAGCTACCTTTTCTACACTAAGAACTGACTTGGAGATTCTCTTTCAGCTGTTCTAAACAAGTTCTCATCTGTTTACAGTCATTTTCACTGAATTAATCATGTTTTCATGTAGTTTCCTATATTCTGCCTTCTGGTCCAAATATCAGCTTTGCCCACTTTATCAAACAACTTCCTACACACTGTTAAGTACTGAGGCAGGTATTGAACATTGTCTCTCAACCGTGTTATAGAGTGTAGCACTACATTTCAGTGAAGTGTAAGGCTTTCCAAAGCTGCCGAACGTGTTTCTTTCTCTATTTCAATGGTATTCTGCCTTGTATAACACACATTTACCACTCTAGTCTCCTTTAAGTAAAGAATATAGGATTTATACAGTGTTTCATGTAATCTTAACTCGAATTAAGGATTTCCCAGATCTTAGCTACCTTTTCTACACTAAGAACTGACTTGGAGAATCTCTTTCAGCTGTTCTAAACAAGTTCACATCTGTTTACAGTCATTTTCACTGAATTAATCATGTTTTCATGTAGTTTCCTATATTCTGCCTTCTGGTCCAAATATCAGCTTTGCCCACTTTATCAAACAACTTCCTACACACTGTTAAGTACTGAGGCAGGTATTGAACATTGTCTCTCAACTGTGTTATAGAGTGTAGTACTACATTTCAGTGAAGTGTAAGGCTTTCCAAAGCTGCTGAACGTGTTTCTTTCTCTATTTCAATGGTATTCTGCCTTGTATAACACACATTTACCACTCTAGTCTCCTTTAAGTAAAGAATATAGGATTCATACAGTGTTTCATGTAATCTTAACTCGAATTAAGGATTTCCCGGATCTTAGCTACCTTTTCTACACTAAGAACTGACTTGGAGAATCTCTTTCAGCTGTTCTAAACAAGTTCACATCTGTTTACAGTCATTTTCACTGAATTAATCATGTTTTCATGTAGTTTCCTATATTCTGCCTTCTGGTCCAAGTATAAGCTTTGCCCTCTTTATCAAACAACTTCCTACACACTGTTAAGTACTGAGGCAGCTATTGAACATTGTCTCTCAACTGTGTTATAGAGTGTAGTACTACATTTCAGTGAAGTGTAAGGCTTTCCAAAGCTGCCGAACGTGTTTCTTTCTCTATTTCAATGGTATTCTGCCTTGTATAACACACATTTACCACTCTAGTCTCCTTTAAGTAAAGAATGTAGGATTCATACAGTGTTTCATGTGATCTTAACTGGAATTAAGTATTTCCCTTATCTTACCTACCTTTTCTACACTAAGAACTGACTTGGAGATTCTCTTTCAGCTGTTCTAAACCAGTTCTCATCTGTTTACAGTCATTTTCACTGAATTATTCATGTTTTCATGTAGTTTCCTATATTCTGCCTTCTGGTCCAAATATCAGCTTTGCCCACTTTATCAAACAACTTCCTACACACTGTAAAGTACTGAGGCAAGTATTGAACATTGTCTCTCAACTGTGTTATAGAGTGTAGTACTACATTTCAGTGAAGTGTAAGGCTTTTCAAAGCTGCCGAACGTGTTTCTTTCTCTATTTCAATGGTATTCTGCCTTGTATAACACACATTTACCACTCTAGTCTCCTTTAAGTAAAGAATATAGGATTCATACAGTGTTTCATGTGATCTTAACTGGAATTAAGGATTTTCCTTCTCTTAGCTACCTTTTCTACACTAAGAACTGAATTGGAGATTCTGTTTCAGCTGTTCTAAACAAGTTCTCATCTGTTTACAGTCATTTTCACTGAATTATTCATGTTTTCATGTAGTTTCCTATATTCTGCCTTCTGGTCCAAGTATAAGCTTTGCCCTCTTTATCAAACACCTTCCTACACACTGTTATGAACTGAGGCAGCTTGGGAACATTGTCTCTCAACTGTGTTATAGAGTGTAGTACTACATTTCAGTGAAGTGTAAGGCTTTCCAAAGCTGCCGAACGTGTTTCTTTCTCTATTTCAATGGTATTCTGCCTTTTATAACACACATTTACCACTCTAGTCTCCTTTAAGTAAAGAATATAGGATTCATACAGTGTTTCATGTGATCTTCACTGGAATTAAGTATTTCCCTTATCTTACCTACCTTTTCTACACTAAGAACTGACTTGGAGATTCTCTTTCAGCTGTTCTAAACAAGTTCTCATCTGTTTACAGTCATTTTCACTGAATTATTCATGTTTTCATGTAGTTTCCTATATTCTGCCTGCTGGCCCAAGTATAAGCTTTGCCCACTTTATCAAACAACTTCCTACACACTGTTATGAACTGAGGCAGCTCGGGAACATTGTCTCTCAACTGTGTTATAGAGTGTAGTACTACATTTCAGTGAAGTGTAAGGCTTTCCAAAGCTGCCGAACGTGTTTCTTTCTCTATTTCAATGGTATTCTGCCTTGTATAACACACATTTACCACTCTAGTCTCCTTTAAGTAAACAATATAGGATTCATACAGTGTTTCATGTGATCTTAACTGGAATTAAGGATTTTCCTTCTCTTAGCTACCTTTTCTACACTAAGAACTGACTTGGAGATTCTCTTTCAGCTGTTCTAAACAAGTTCTCATCTGTTTACAGTCATTTTCACTGAATTATTCATGTTTTCATGTAGTTTCCTATATTCTGCCTTCTGGCCCAAGTATAAGCTTTGCCCACTTTATCAAACAACTTCCTACACACTGTTATGAACTGAGCGAGCTAGGGAACATTGTCTCTCAACTGTGATATATAAAGTGTAGTACTACATTTCAGTGAAGTGTAAGGCTTTCCAAAGCTGCTGAACGTGTTTCTTTCTCTATTTCAATGGTATTCTGCCTTGTATAACACACATTTACCACTCTAGTCTCCTTTAAGTAAAGAATATAGGATTCATACAGTGTTTCATGTGATCTTAACTGGAATTAAGGATTTCCCTTATCTTAGCTACCTTTTCTACAATAAGAACTGACTTGGAGATTCTCTTTCAGCTGTTCTAGACAAGTTCTCATCTGTTTACAGTCATTTTCACTGAATTAATCATGTTTTCATGTAGTTTCCTATATTCTGACTTCTGGTCCAAGTATAAGCTTTGCCCACTTTATCAAACAACTTCCTACACACTGTTAAGTACTGAGGCAGCTATTGAACATTGTCTCTCAACTCAGTTATAGAGTGTAGTACTACATTTCAGTGAAGTGTAAGGCTTTCCAAAGCTGCCGAACGTGTTTCTTTCTCTATTTCAATGGTATTCTGCCTTGTATAACACACATTTACCACTCTAGTCTCCTTTAAGTAAAGAATATAGGATTCATACAGTGTTTCTTGTGATCTTAACTGGAATTAAGGATTTTCCTTCTCTTAGCTACCTTTTCTACACTAAGAACTGACTTGGAGATTCTCTTTCAGCTGTTCTAAACAAGTTCTCATCTGTTTACAGTCATTTTCACTGAATTATTCATGTTTTCATGTAGTTTCCTATATTCTGCCTTCTGGCCCAAGTATAAGCTTTGCCCACTTTATCAAACAACTTCCTACACACTGTTAAGTACTGAGGCAGCTATTGAACATTGTCTCTCAACTCTGTTATAGAGTGTAGTACTACATTTCAGTGAAGTGTAAGGCTTTCCAAAGCTGCCGAACGTGTTTCTTTCTCTATTTCAATGGTATTCTGCCTTGTATAACACACATTTACCACTCTAGTCTCCTTTAAGTAAAGAATATAGGATTAATACAGTGTTTCATGTAATCTTAACTCGAATTAAGGATTTCCCGGATCTTAGCTACCTTTTCTACACTAAGAACTGACTTGGAGAATCTCTTTCAAATGTTCTAAACAAGTTCACATCTGTTTACAGTCATTTTCACTGAATTAATCATGTTTTCATGTAGTTTCCTATATTCTGCCTTCTGGTCCAAGTATAAGCTTTGCCCTCTTTATCAAACAACTTCCTACACACTGTTAAGTACTGAGGCAGCTATTGAACATTGTCTCTCAACTGTGTTATAGAGTGTAGTACTACATTTCAGTGAAGTGTAAGGCTTTCCAAAGCTGCCGAACGTGTTTCTTTCTCTATTTCAATGGTATTCTGCCTTGTATAACACACATTTACCACTCTAGTCTCCTTTAAGTAAAGAATGTAGGATTCAGACAGTGTTTCATGTGATCTTAACTGGAATTAAGTATTTCCCTTATCTTACCTACCTTTTCTACACTAAGAACTGACTTGGAGATTCTCTTTCAGCTGTTCTAAACCAGTTCTCATCTGTTTACAGTCATTTTCACTGAATTATTCATGTTTTCATGTAGTTTCCTATATTCTGCCTTCTGGTCCAAATATCAGCTTTGCCCACTTTATCAAACAACTTCCTACACACTGTAAAGTACTGAGGCAAGTATTGAACATTGTCTCTCAACTGTGTTATAGAGTGTAGTACTACATTTCAGTGAAGTGTAAGGCTTTTCAAAGCTGCCGAACGTGTTTCTTTCTCTATTTCAATGGTATTCTGCCTTGTATAACACACATTTACCACTCTAGTCTCCTTTAAGTAAAGAATATAGGATTCATACAGTGTTTCATGTGATCTTAACTGGAATTAAGGATTTTCCTTATCTTAGCTACCTTTTCTACACTAAGAACTGACTTGGAGATTCTCTTTCAGCTGTTCTAAACAAGTTCTCATCTGTTTACAGTCATTTTCACTGAATTAATCATGTTTTCATGTAGTTTCCTATATTCTGCCTTCTGGTCCAAATATCAGCTTTGCCCACTTTATCAAACAACTTCCTACACACTGTTAAGTACTGAGGCAGGTATTGAACATTGTCTCTCAACTGTGTTATAGAGTGTAGCACTACATTTCAGTGAAGTGTAAGGCTTTCCAAAGCTGCCGAACGTGTTTCTTTCTCTATTTCAATGGTATTCTGCCTTGTATAACACACATTTACCACTCTAGTCTCCTTTAAGTAAAGAATATAGGATTTATACAGTGTTTCATGTAATCTTAACTCGAATTAAGGATTTCCCAGATCTTAGCTACCTTTTCTACACTAAGAACTGACTTGGAGAATCTCTTTCAGCTGTTCTAAACAAGTTCACATCTGTTTACAGTCATTTTCACTGAATTAATCATGTTTTCATGTAGTTTCCTATATTCTGCCTTCTGGTCCAAATATCAGCTTTGCCCACTTTATCAAACAACTTCCTACACACTGTTAAGTACTGAGGCAGGTATTGAACATTGTCTCTCAACTGTGTTATAGAGTGTAGTACTACATTTCAGTGAAGTGTAAGGCTTTCCAAAGCTGCTGAACGTGTTTCTTTCTCTATTTCAATGGTATTCTGCCTTGTATAACACACATTTACCACTCTAGTCTCCTTTAAGTAAAGAATATAGGATTCATACAGTGTTTCATGTAATCTTAACTCGAATTAAGGATTTCCCGGATCTTAGCTACCTTTTCTACACTAAGAACTGACTTGGAGAATCTCTTTCAGCTGTTCTAAACAAGTTCACATCTGTTTACAGTCATTTTCACTGAATTAATCATGTTTTCATGTAGTTTCCTATATTCTGCCTTCTGGTCCAAGTATAAGCTTTGCCCTCTTTATCAAACAACTTCCTACACACTGTTAAGTACTGAGGCAGCTATTGAACATTGTCTCTCAACTGTGTTATAGAGTGTAGTACTACATTTCAGTGAAGTGTAAGGCTTTCCAAAGCTGCCGAACGTGTTTCTTTCTCTATTTCAATGGTATTCTGCCTTGTATAACACACATTTACCACTCTAGTCTCCTTTAAGTAAAGAATGTAGGATTCATACAGTGTTTCATGTGATCTTAACTGGAATTAAGTATTTCCCTTATCTTACCTACCTTTTCTACACTAAGAACTGACTTGGAGATTCTCTTTCAGCTGTTCTAAACCAGTTCTCATCTGTTTACAGTCATTTTCACTGAATTATTCATGTTTTCATGTAGTTTCCTATATTCTGCCTTCTGGTCCAAATATCAGCTTTGCCCACTTTATCAAACAACTTCCTACACACTGTAAAGTACTGAGGCAAGTATTGAACATTGTCTCTCAACTGTGTTATAGAGTGTAGTACTACATTTCAGTGAAGTGTAAGGCTTTTCAAAGCTGCCGAACGTGTTTCTTTCTCTATTTCAATGGTATTCTGCCTTGTATAACACACATTTACCACTCTAGTCTCCTTTAAGTAAAGAATATAGGATTCATACAGTGTTTCATGTGATCTTAACTGGAATTAAGGATTTTCCTTCTCTTAGCTACCTTTTCTACACTAAGAACTGAATTGGAGATTCTGTTTCAGCTGTTCTAAACAACTTCTCATCTGTTTACAGTCATTTTCACTGAATTATTCATGTTTTCATGTAGTTTCCTATATTCTGCCTTCTGGTCCAAGTATAAGCTTTGCCCTCTTTATCAAACACCTTCCTACACACTGTTATGAACTGAGGCAGCTTGGGAACATTGTCTCTCAACTGTGTTATAGAGTGTAGTACTACATTTCAGTGAAGTGTAAGGCTTTCCAAAGCTGCCGAACGTGTTTCTTTCTCTATTTCAATGGTATTCTGCCTTTTATAACACACATTTACCACTCTAGTCTCCTTTAAGTAAAGAATATAGGATTCATACAGTGTTTCATGTGATCTTCACTGGAATTAAGTATTTCCCTTATCTTACCTACCTTTTCTACACTAAGAACTGACTTGGAGATTCTCTTTCAGCTGTTCTAAACAAGTTCTCATCTGTTTACAGTCATTTTCACTGAATTATTCATGTTTTCATGTAGTTTCCTATATTCTGCCTGCTGGCCCAAGTATAAGCTTTGCCCACTTTATCAAACAACTTCCTACACACTGTTATGAACTGAGGCAGCTCGGGAACATTGTCTCTCAACTGTGTTATAGAGTGTAGTACTACATTTCAGTGAAGTGTAAGGCTTTCCAAAGCTGCCGAACGTGTTTCTTTCTCTATTTCAATGGTATTCTGCCTTTTATAACACACATTTACCACTCTAGTCTCCTTTAAGTAAAGAATATAGGATTCATACAGTGTTTCATGTGATCTTCACTGGAATTAAGTATTTCCCTTATCTTACCTACCTTTTCTACACTAAGAACTGACTTGGAGATTCTCTTTCAGCTGTTCTAAACAAGTTCTCATCTGTTTACAGTCATTTTCACTGAATTATTCATGTTTTCATGTAGTTTCCTATATTCTGCCTGCTGGCCCAAGTATAAGCTTTGCCCACTTTATCAAACAACTTCCTACACACTGTTATGAACTGAGGCAGCTCGGGAACATTGTCTCTCAACTGTGTTATAGAGTGTAGTACTACATTTCAGTGAAGTGTAAGGCTTTCCAAAGCTGCCGAACGTGTTTCTTTCTCTATTTCAATGGTATTCTGCCTTGTATAACACACATTTACCACTCTAGTCTCCTTTAAGTAAACAATATAGGATTCATACAGTGTTTCATGTGATCTTAACTGGAATTAAGGATTTTCCTTCTCTTAGCTACCTTTTCTACACTAAGAACTGACTTGGAGATTCTCTTTCAGCTGTTCTAAACAAGTTCTCATCTGTTTACAGTCATTTTCACTGAATTATTCATGTTTTCATGTAGTTTCCTATATTCTGCCTTCTGGCCCAAGTATAAGCTTTGCCCACTTTATCAAACAACTTCCTACACACTGTTATGAACTGAGCGAGCTAGGGAACATTGTCTCTCAACTGTGATATATAAAGTGTAGTACTACATTTCAGTGAAGTGTAAGGCTTTCCAAAGCTGCTGAACGTGTTTCTTTCTCTATTTCAATGGTATTCTGCCTTGTATAACACACATTTACCACTCTAGTCTCCTTTCAGTAAAGAATATAGGATTCATACAGTGTTTCATGTGATCTTAACTGGAATTAAGGATTTCCCTTATCTTAGCTACCTTTTCTACAATAAGAACTGACTTGGAGATTCTCTTTCAGATGTTCTAGACAAGTTCTCATCTGTTTACAGTCATTTTCACTGAATTAATCATGTTTTCATGTAGTTTCCTATATTCTGACTTCTGGTCCAAGTATAAGCTTTGCCCACTTTATCAAACAACTTCCTACACACTGTTAAGTACTGAGGCAGCTATTGAACATTGTCTCTCAACTCAGTTATAGAGTGTAGTACTACATTTCAGTGAAGTGTAAGGCTTTCCAAAGCTGCCGAACGTGTTTCTTTCTCTATTTCAATGGTATTCTGCCTTGTATAACACACATTTACCACTCTAGTCTCCTTTAAGTAAAGAATATAGGATTCATACAGTGTTTCTTGTGATCTTAACTGGAATTAAGGATTTTCCTTCTCTTAGCTACCTTTTCTACACTAAGAACTGACTTGGAGATTCTCTTTCAGCTGTTCTAAACAAGTTCTCATCTGTTTACAGTCATTTTCACTGAATTATTCATGTTTTCATGTAGTTTCCTATATTCTGCCTTCTGGCCCAAGTATAAGCTTTGCCCACTTTATCAAACAACTTCCTACACACTGTTATGAACTGAGGCAGCTCGGGAACATTGTCTCTCAACTGTGTTATAGAGTGTAGTACTACATTTCAGTGAAGTGTAAGGCTTTCCAAAGCTGCCGAACGTGTTTCTTTCTCTATTTCAATCGTATTCTGCCTTGTATAACACACATTTACCACTCTAGTCTCCTTTAAGTAAACAATATAGGATTCATACAGTGTTTCTTGTGATCTTAACTGGAATTAAGGATTTTCCTTCTCTTAGCTACCTTTTCTACACTAAGAACTGACTTGGAGATTCTCTTTCAGCTGTTCTAAACAAGTTCTCATCTGTTTACAGTCATTTTCACTGAATAATTCATGTTTTCATGTAGTTTCCTATATTCTGCCTTCTGGCCCAAGTATAAACTTTGCCCACTTTATCAAACAACTTCCTACACACTGTTATGAACTGAGCGAGCTAGGGAACATTGTCTCTCAACTGTGATATATAAAGTGTAGTACTACATTTCAGTGAAGTGTAAGGCTTTCCAAAGCTGCTCAACGTGTTTCTTTCTCTATTTCAATGGTATTCTGCCTTGTATAACACACATTTACCACTCTAGTCTCCTTTAAGTAAAGAATATAGGATTCATACAGTGTTTCATGTAATCTTAACTCGAATTAAGGATTTCCCGGATCTTAGCTACCTTTTCTACACTAAGAACTGACTTGGAGAATCTCTTTCAGCTGTTCTAAACAAGTTCACATCTGTTTACAGTCATTTTCACTGAATTAATCATGTTTTCATGTAGTTTCCTATATTCTGCCTTCTGGTCCAAGTATAAGCTTTGCCCTCTTTATCAAACAACTTCCTACACACTGTTAAGTACTGAGGCAGCTATTGAACATTGTCTCTCAACTGTGTTATAGAGTGTAGTACTACATTTCAGTGAAGTGTAAGGCTTTCCAAAGCTGCCGAACGTGTTTCTTTCTCTATTTCAATGGTATTCTGCCTTGTATAACACACATTTACCACTCTAGTCTCCTTTAAGTAAAGAATATAGGATTCATACAGTGTTTCTTGTGATCTTAACTGGAATTAAGGATTTTCCTTCTCTTAGCTACCTTTTCTACACTAAGAACTGACTTGGAGATTCTCTTTCAGCTGTTCTAAACAAGTTCTCATCTGTTTACAGTCATTTTCACTGAATTATTCATGTTTTCATGTAGTTTCCTATATTCTGCCTTCTGGCCCAAGTATAAGCTTTGCCCACTTTATCAAACAACTTCCTACACACTGTTATGAACTGAGGCAGCTCGGGAACATTGTCTCTCAACTGTGTTATAGAGTGTAGTACTACATTTCAGTGAAGTGTAAGGCTTTCCAAAGCTGCCGAACGTGTTTCTTTCTCTATTTCAATGGTATTCTGCCTTGTATAACACACATTTACCACTCTAGTCTCCTTTAAGTAAACAATATAGGATTCATACAGTGTTTCTTGTGATCTTAACTGGAATTAAGGATTTTCCTTCTCTTAGCTACCTTTTCTACACTAAGAACTGACTTGGAGATTCTCTTTCAGCTGTTCTAAACAAGTTCTCATCTGTTTACAGTCATTTTCACTGAATAATTCATGTTTTCATGTAGTTTCCTATATTCTGCCTTCTGGCCCAAGTATAAACTTTTCCCACTTTATCAAACAACTTCCTACACACTGTTATGAACTGAGCGAGCTAGGGAACATTGTCTCTCAACTGTGATATATAAAGTGTAGTACTACATTTCAGTGAAGTGTAAGGCTTTCCAAAGCTGCTCAACGTGTTTCTTTCTCTATTTCAATGGTATTCTGCCTTGTATAACACACATTTACCACTCTAGTCTCCTTTAAGTAAAGAATATAGGATTCATACAGTGTTTCATGTAATCTTAACTCGAATTAAGGATTTCCCGGATCTTAGCTACCTTTTCTACACTAAGAACTGACTTGGAGAATCTCTTTCAGCTGTTCTAAACAAGTTCACATCTGTTTACAGTCATTTTCACTGAATTAATCATGTTTTCATTTAGTTTCCTATATTCTGCCTTCTGGTCCAAGTATAAGCTTTGCCCTCTTTATCAAACAACTTCCTACACACTGTTAAGTACTGAGGCAGCTATTGAACATTGTCTCTCAACTGTGTTATTGAGTGTAGTACTACATTTCAGTGAAGTGTAAGGCTTTCCAAAGCTGCCGAACGTGTTTCTTTCTCTATTTCAATGGTATTCTGCCTTGTATAACAGACATTTACCACTATAGTCTCCTTTAAGTAAAGAATGTAGGATTCATACAGTGTTTCATGTGATCTTAACTGGAATTAAGTATTTCCCTTATCTTACCTACCTTTTCTACACTAAGAACTGACTTGGAGATTCTCTTTCAGCTGTTCTAAACCAGTTCTCACCTGTTTACAGTCATTTTCACTGAATTATTCATGTTTTCATGTAGTTTCCTATATTCTGCCTTCTGGCCCAAGTATAAGCTTTGCCCTCTTTATCAAACACCTTCCTACACACTGTTATGAACTGAGGCAGCTTGGGAACATTGTCTCTCAACTGTGTTATAGAGTGTAGTACTACATTTCAGTGAAGTGTAAGGCTTTCCAAAGCTGCCGAACGTTTTTCTTTCTCTATTTCAATGGTATTCTGCCTTGTATAACACACATTTACCACTCTAGTCTCCTTTAAGTAAACAATATAGGATTCATACAGTGTTTCATGTGATCTTAACTGGAATTAAGGATTTTCCTTCTCTTAGCTACCTTTTCTACACTAAGAACTGAATTGGAGATTCTCTTTCAGCTGTTCTAAACAAGTTCTCATCTGTTTACAGTCATTTTCACTGAATTAGTCATGTTTTCATGTAGTTTCCTATATTCTGCCTTCTGGCCCAAGTATAAGCTTTGCCCACTTTATCAAACAACTTCCTACACACTGTTATGAACTGAGCGAGCTAGGGAACATTGTCTCTCAACTGTGATATATAAAGTGTAGTACTACATTTCAGTGAAGTGTAAGGCTTTCCAAAGCTGCTGAATTTGTTTCTTTCTCTATTTCAATGGTATTCTGCCTTGTATAACACACATTTACCACTCTAGTCTCCTTTAAGTAAAGAATATAGGATTCATACAGTGTTTCATGTGATTTTAACTGGAATTAAGGATTTCCCTTATCTTAGCTACCTTTTCTACAATAAGAACTGACTTGGAGATTCTCTTTCAGCTGTTCTAGACAAGTTCTCATCTGTTTACAGTCATTTTCACTGAATTAATCATGTTTTCATGTAGTTTCCTATATTCTGACTTCTGGTCCAAGTATAAGCTTTGCCCACTTTATCAAACAACTTCCTACACACTGTTAAGTACTGAGGCAGCTATTGAACATTGTCTCTCAACTCAGTTATAGAGTGTAGTACTACATTTCAGTGAAGTGTAAGGCTTTCCAAAGCTGCCGAACGTGTTTCTTTCTCTATTTCAATGGTATTCTGCCTTGTATAACACACATTTACCACTCTAGTCTCCTTTAAGTAAAGAATATAGGATTCATACAGTGTTTCTTGTGATCTTAACTGGAATTAAGGATTTTCCTTCTCTTAGCTACCTTTTCTACACTAAGAACTGACTTGGAGATTCTCTTTCAGCTGTTCTAAACAAGTTCTCATCTGTTTACAGTCATTTTCACTGAATTATTCATGTTTTCATGTAGTTTCCTATATTCTGCCTTCTGGCCCAAGTATAAGCTTTGCCCACTTTATCAAACAACTTCCTACACACTGTTATGAACTGAGGCAGCTCGGGAACATTGTCTCTCAACTGTGTTATAGAGTGTAGTACTACATTTCAGTGAAGTGTAAGGCTTTCCAAAGCTGCCGAACGTGTTTCTTTCTCTATTTCAATCGTATTCTGCCTTGTATAACACACATTTACCACTCTAGTCTCCTTTAAGTAAACAATATAGGATTCATACAGTGTTTCTTGTGATCTTAACTGGAATTAAGGATTTTCCTTCTCTTAGCTACCTTTTCTACACTAAGAACTGACTTGGAGATTCTCTTTCAGCTGTTCTAAACAAGTTCTCATCTGTTTACAGTCATTTTCACTGAATAATTCATGTTTTCATGTAGTTTCCTATATTCTGCCTTCTGGCCCAAGTATAAACTTTGCCCACTTTATCAAACAACTTCCTACACACTGTTATGAACTGAGCGAGCTAGGGAACATTGTCTCTCAACTGTGATATATAAAGTGTAGTACTACATTTCAGTGAAGTGTAAGGCTTTCCAAAGCTGCTCAACGTGTTTCTTTCTCTATTTCAATGGTATTCTGCCTTGTATAACACACATTTACCACTCTAGTCTCCTTTAAGTAAAGAATATAGGATTCATACAGTGTTTCATGTAATCTTAACTCGAATTAAGGATTTCCCGGATCTTAGCTACCTTTTCTACACTAAGAACTGACTTGGAGAATCTCTTTCAGCTGTTCTAAACAAGTTCACATCTGTTTACAGTCATTTTCACTGAATTAATCATGTTTTCATGTAGTTTCCTATATTCTGCCTTCTGGTCCAAGTATAAGCTTTGCCCTCTTTATCAAACAACTTCCTACACACTGTTAAGTACTGAGGCAGCTATTGAACATTGTCTCTCAACTGTGTTATAGAGTGTAGTACTACATTTCAGTGAAGTGTAAGGCTTTCCAAAGCTGCCGAACGTGTTTCTTTCTCTATTTCAATGGTATTCTGCCTTGTATAACACACATTTACCACTCTAGTCTCCTTTAAGTAAAGAATATAGGATTCATACAGTGTTTCTTGTGATCTTAACTGGAATTAAGGATTTTCCTTCTCTTAGCTACCTTTTCTACACTAAGAACTGACTTGGAGATTCTCTTTCAGCTGTTCTAAACAAGTTCTCATCTGTTTACAGTCATTTTCACTGAATTATTCATGTTTTCATGTAGTTTCCTATATTCTGCCTTCTGGCCCAAGTATAAGCTTTGCCCACTTTATCAAACAACTTCCTACACACTGTTATGAACTGAGGCAGCTCGGGAACATTGTCTCTCAACTGTGTTATAGAGTGTAGTACTACATTTCAGTGAAGTGTAAGGCTTTCCAAAGCTGCCGAACGTGTTTCTTTCTCTATTTCAATGGTATTCTGCCTTGTATAACACACATTTACCACTCTAGTCTCCTTTAAGTAAACAATATAGGATTCATACAGTGTTTCTTGTGATCTTAACTGGAATTAAGGATTTTCCTTCTCTTAGCTACCTTTTCTACACTAAGAACTGACTTGGAGATTCTCTTTCAGCTGTTCTAAACAAGTTCTCATCTGTTTACAGTCATTTTCACTGAATAATTCATGTTTTCATGTAGTTTCCTATATTCTGCCTTCTGGCCCAAGTATAAACTTTGCCCACTTTATCAAACAACTTCCTACACACTGTTATGAACTGAGCGAGCTAGGGAACATTGTCTCTCAACTGTGATATATAAAGTGTAGTACTACATTTCAGTGAAGTGTAAGGCTTTCCAAAGCTGCTCAACGTGTTTCTTTCTCTATTTCAATGGTATTCTGCCTTGTATAACACACATTTACCACTCTAGTCTCCTTTAAGTAAAGAATATAGGATTCATACAGTGTTTCATGTAATCTTAACTCGAATTAAGGATTTCCCGGATCTTAGCTACCTTTTCTACACTAAGAACTGACTTGGAGAATCTCTTTCAGCTGTTCTAAACTAGTTCACATCTGTTTACAGTCATTTTCACTGAATTAATCATGTTTTCATTTAGTTTCCTATATTCTGCCTTCTGGTCCAAGTATAAGCTTTGCCCTCTTTATCAAACAACTTCCTACACACTGTTAAGTACTGAGGCAGCTATTGAACATTGTCTCTCAACTGTGTTATAGAGTGTAGTACTACATTTCAGTGAAGTGTAAGGCTTTCCAAAGCTGCCGAACGTGTTTCTTTCTCTATTTCAATGGTATTCTGCCTTGTATAACAGACATTTACCACTATAGTCTCCTTTAAGTAAAGAATGTAGGATTCATACAGTGTTTCATGTGATCTTAACTGGAATTAAGTATTTCCCTTATCTTACCTACCTTTTCTACACTAAGAACTGACTTGGAGATTCTCTTTCAGCTGTTCTAAACCAGTTCTCACCTGTTTACAGTCATTTTCACTGAATTATTCATGTTTTCATGTAGTTTCCTATATTCTGCCTTCTGGCCCAAGTATAAGCTTTGCCCTCTTTATCAAACACCTTCCTACACACTGTTATGAACTGAGGCAGCTTGGGAACATTGTCTCTCAACTGTGTTATAGAGTGTAGTACTACATTTCAGTGAAGTGTAAGGCTTTCCAAAGCTGCCGAACGTTTTTCTTTCTCTATTTCAATGGTATTCTGCCTTGTATAACACACATTTACCACTCTAGTCTCCTTTAAGTAAACAATATAGGATTCATACAGTGTTTCATGTGATCTTAACTGGAATTAAGGATTTTCCTTCTCTTAGCTACCTTTTCTACACTAAGAACTGAATTGGAGATTCTCTTTCAGCTGTTCTAAACAAGTTCTCATCTGTTTACAGTCATTTTCACTGAATTAGTCATGTTTTCATGTAGTTTCCTATATTCTGCCTTCTGGCCCAAGTATAAGCTTTGCCCACTTTATCAAACAACTTCCTACACACTGTTATGAACTGAGCGAGCTAGGGAACATTGTCTCTCAACTGTGATATATAAAGTGTAGTACTACATTTCAGTGAAGTGTAAGGCTTTCCAAAGCTGCTGAATTTGTTTCTTTCTCTATTTCAATGGTATTCTGCCTTGTATAACACACATTTACCACTCTAGTCTCCTTTAAGTAAAGAATATAGGATTCATACAGTGTTTCATGTGATTTTAACTGGAATTAAGGATTTCCCTTATCTTAGCTACCTTTTCTACAATAAGAACTGACTTGGAGATTCTCTTTCAGCTGTTCTAGACAAGTTCTCATCTGTTTAAAGTCATTTTCACTGAATTAATCATGTTTTCATGTAGTTTCCTATATTCTGCCTTCTGGTCCAAGTATAAGCTTTGCCCACTTTATCAAACAACTTCCTACACACTGTTAAGTACTGAGGCAGCTATTGAACATTGTCTCTCAAATCTGTTATAGAGTGTAGTACTACATTTCAGTGAAGTGTAAGGCTTTCCAAAGCTGCCGAACGTGTTTCTTTCTCTATTTCAATGGTATTCTGCCTTGTATAACACACATTTACCACTCTAGTCTCCTTTAAGTAAAGAATATAGGATGCATACAGTGTTTCATGTAATCTTAACTCGAATTAAGGATTTCCCAGATCTTAGCTACCTTTTCTACACTAAGAACTGACTTGGAGAATCTCTTTCAGCTGTTCTAAACAAGTTCACATCTGTTTACAGTCATTTTCACTGAATTAATCATGTTTTCATGTAGTTTCCTATATTCTGCCTTCTGGCCCAAGTATAAGCTTTGCCCACTTTATCAAACAACTTCCTACACTGTTATGAACTGAGCGAGCTAGGGAACATTGTCTCTCAACTGTGATATATAAAGTGTAGTACTACATTTCAGTGAAGTGTAAGGCTTTCCAAAGCTGCTGAACGTGTTTCTTTCTCTATTTCAATGGTATTCTGCCTTGTATAACACACATTTACCACTCTAGTCTCCTTTAAGTAAAGAATATAGGATTCATACAGTGTTTCATGTGATCTTAACTGGAATTAAGGATTTCCCTTATCTTAGCACCTTTTCTACAATAAGAACTGACTTGGAGATTCTCTTTCAGCTGTTCTAGACAAGTTCTCATCTGTTTACAGTCATTTTCACTGAATTAATCATGTTTTCATGTAGTTTCCTATATTCTGCCTTCTGGTCCAAGTATAAGCTTTGCCCACTTTATCAAACAACTTCCTACACACTGTTAAGTACTGAGGCAGCTATTGAACATTGACTCTCAACTCTGTTATAGAGTGTAGTACTACATTTCAGTGAAGTGTAAGGCTATCCAAAGCTGCCGAACGTGTTTCTTTCTCTATTTCAATGGTATTCTGCCTTGTATAACACACATTTACCACTCTAGTCTCCTTTAAGTAAAGAATATAGGATTCATACAGTGTTTCATGTAATCTTAACTCGAATTAAGGATTTCCCAGATCTTAGCTACCTTTTCTACACTAAGAACTGACTTGGAGAATCTCTTTCAGCTGTTCTAAACAAGTTCACATCTGTTTACAGTCATTTTCACTGAATTAATCATGTTTTCATGTAGTTTCCTATATTCTGCCTTCTGGTCCAAATATCAGCTTTGCCCACTTTATCAAACAACTTCCTACACACTGTTAAGTACTGAGGCAGGTATTGAAAATTGTCTCTCAACTGTGTTATAGAGTGTAGCACTACATTTCAGTGAAGTGTAAGGCTTTCCAAAGCTGCTGAACGTGTTTCTTTCTCTATTTCAATGGTATTCTGCCTTGTATAACACACATTTACCACTCTAGTCTCCTTTAAGTAAAGAATATAGGATTCATACAGTGTTTCATGTGATCTTCACTGGAATTAAGTATTTCCCTTATCTTACCTACCTTTTCTACACTAAGAACTGACTTGGAGATTCTCTTTCAGCTGTTCTAAACAAGTTCTCATCTGTTTACAGTCATTTTCACTGAATTATTCATGTTTTCATGTAGTTTCCTATATTCTGCCTTCTGGCCCAAGTATAAGCTTTGCCCACTTTATCAAACAACTTCCTACACACTGTTATGAACTGAGGCAGCTCGGGAACATTGTCTCTCAACTGTGTTATAGAGTGTAGTACTACATTTCAGTGAAGTGTAAGGCTTTCCAAAGCTGCCGAACGTGTTTCTTTCTCTATTTCAATGGTATTCTGCCTTGTATAACACACATTTACCACTCTAGTCTCCTTTAAGTAAACAATATAGGATTCATACAGTGTTTCTTGTGATCTTAACTGGAATTAAGGATTTTCCTTCTCTTAGCTACCTTTTCTACACTAAGAACTGACTTGGAGATTCTCTTTCAGCTGTTCTAAACAAGTTCTCATCTGTTTACAGTCATTTTCACTGAATAATTCATGTTTTCATGTAGTTTCCTATATTCTGCCTTCTGGCCCAAGTATAAACTTTGCCCACTTTATCAAACAACTTCCTACACACTGTTATGAACTGAGCGAGCTAGGGAACATTGTCTCTCAACTGTGATATATAAAGTGTAGTACTACATTTCAGTGAAGTGTAAGGCTTTCCAAAGCTGCTCAACGTGTTTCTTTCTCTATTTCAATGGTATTCTGCCTTGTATAACACACATTTACCACTCTAGTCTCCTTTAAGTAAAGAATATAGGATTAATACAGTGTTTCATGTAATCTTAACTCGAATTAAGGATTTCCCGGATCTTAGCTACCTTTTCTACACTAAGAACTGACTTGGAGAATCTCTTTCAGCTGTTCTAAACAAGTTCACATCTGTTTACAGTCATTTTCACTGAATTAATCATGTTTTCATTTAGTTTCCTATATTCTGCCTTCTGGTCCAAGTATAAGCTTTGCCCTCTTTATCAAACAACATCCTACACACTGTTAAGTACTGAGGCAGCTATTGAACATTGTCTCTCAACTGTGTTATAGAGTGTAGTACTACATTTCAGTGAAGTGTAAGGCTTTCCAAAGCTGCCGAACGTGTTTCTTTCTCTATTTCAATGGTATTCTGCCTTGTATAACAGACATTTACCACTCTAGTCTCCTTTAAGTAAAGAATGTAGGATTCATACAGTGTTTCATGTGATCTTAACTGGAATTAAGTATTTCCCTTATCTTACCTACCTTTTCTACACTAAGAACTGACTTGGAGATTCTCTTTCAGCTGTTCTAAACCAGTTCTCATCTGTTTACAGTCATTTTCACTGAATTATTCATGTTTTCATGTAGTTTCCTATATTCTGCCTTCTGGCCCAAGTATAAGCTTTGCCCTCTTTATCAAACACCTTCCTACACACTGTTATGAACTGAGGCAGCTTGGGAACATTGTCTCTCAACTGTGTTATAGAGTGTAGTACTACATTTCAGTGAAGTGTAAGGCTTTCCAAAGCTGCCGAACGTTTTTCTTTCTCTATTTCAATGGTATTCTGCCTTGTATAACACACATTTACCACTCTAGTCTCCTTTAAGTAAACAATATAGGATTCATACAGTGTTTCATGTGATCTTAACTGGAATTAAGGATTTTCCTTCTCTTAGCTACCTTTTCTACACTAAGAACTGAATTGGAGATTCTCTTTCAGCTGTTCTAGACAAGTTCTCATCTGTTTACAGTCATTTTCACTGAATTAATCATGTTTTCATGTAGTTTCCTATATTCTGCCTTCTGGTCCAAGTATAAGCTTTGCCCACTTTATCAAACAACTTCCTACACACTGTTAAGTACTGAGGCAGCTATTGAACATTGTCTCTCAAATCTGTTATAGAGTGTAGTACTACATTTCAGTGAAGTGTAAGGCTTTCCAAAGCTGCCGAACGTGTTTCTTTCTCTATTTCAATGGTATTCTGCCTTGTATAACACACATTTACCACTCTAGTCTCCTTTAAGTAAAGAATATAGGATTCATACATTGTTTCATGTGATCTTAACTGGAATTAAGTATTTCCCTTATCTTACCTACCTTTTCTACACTAAGAACTGACTTGGAGATTCTCTTTCAGCTGTTCTAAACCAGTTCTCATCTGTTTACAGTCATTTTCACTGAATTATTCATGTTTTCATGTAGTTTCCTATATTCTGCCTTCTGGCCCAAGTATAAGCTTTGCCCTCTTTATCAAACACCTTCCTACACACTGTTATGAACTGAGGCAGCTATTGAACATTGTCTCTCAACTGTGTTATAGAGTGTAGTACTACATTTCAGTGAAGTGTAAGGCTTTCCAAAGCTGCCGAACTTGTTTCTTTCTCTATTTCAATGGTATTCTGCCTTGTATAACACACATTTACCACTCTAGTCTCCTTCAAGTAAAGAATATAGGATTCATACAGTGCTTCATGTAATCTTAACTCGAATTAAGGATTTCCCAGATCTTAGCTACCTTTTCTACACTAAGAACTGACTTGGAGAATCTCTTTCAGCTGTTCTAAACAAGTTCACATCTGTTTACAGTCATTTTCACTGAATTATTCATGTTTTCATGTAGTTTCCTATATTCTGCCTTCTGGCCCAAGTATAAGCTTTGCCCACTTTATCAAACAACTTCCTACACAATGTTATGAACTGAGGCAGCTCGGGAACATTGTCTCTCAACTGTGTTATAGAGTGTAGTACTACATTTCAGTGAAGTGTAAGGCTTTCCAAAGCTGCCGAACGTGTTTCTTTCTCTATTTCAATGGTATTCTGCCTTGTATAACACACATTTACCACTCTAGTCTCCTTTAAGTAAACAATATAGGATTCATACAGTGTTTCATATAATCTTAACTCGAATTAAGGATTTCCCGAATCTTAGCTACCTTTTCTACATTAAGAACTGACTTGGAGAATCTCTTTCAGCTGTTCTAAACAAGTTCTAATCTGTTTACAGTCATTTTCACTGAATTAATCATGTTTTCATGTAGTTTCCTATATTCTGCCTTCTGGTCCAAGTATAAGCTTTGCCAACTTTATCAAACTACTTCCTACACACTGTTAAGTACTGAGGCAGCTATTGAACATTGTCTCTCAACTGTGTTATAGAGTGTAGTACTACATTTCAGTGAAGTGTAAGGCTTTCCAAAGCTGCCGAACGTGTTTCTTTCTCTATTTTAATGGTATTCTGCCTTGTATAACACACATTTACCACTGTAGTCTCCTTTAAGTAAAGAATATAGGATTCATACAGTGTTTCATGTGATCTTAACTGGAATTAAGTATTTCCCTTATCTTACCTACCTTTTCTACACTAAGAACTGACTTGGAGATTCTCTTTCAGCTGTTCTAAACCAGTTCTCATCTGTTTACAGTCATTTTCACTGAATTATTCATGTTTTCATGTAGTTTCCTATATTCTGCCTTCTGGCCCAAGTATAAGCTTTGCCCTCTTTATCAAACACCTTCCTACACACTGTTATGAACTGAGGCAGCTCGGGAACATTGTCTCTCAACTGTGTTATAGAGTGTAGTACTACATTTCAGTGAAGTGTAAGGCTTTTCAAAGCTGCCGAACGTGTTTCTTTCTCTATTTCAATGGTATTCTGCCTTGTATAACACACATTTACCACTCTAGTCTCCTTTAAGTAAAGAATATAGGATTCATACAGTGTTTCATGTAATCTTAACTCGAATTAAGGATTTCCTGGAACTTAGCTACTTTTTCTACACTAAGAACTGACTTGGAAAATCTCTTTCAGCTGTTCTAAACAAGTTCACATCTGTTTACAGTCATTTTCACTGAATTAATCATGTTTTCATGTAGTTTCCTATATTCTGCCTTCTGGTCCAAGTATAAGCTTTGCCCACTTTATCAAACAACTTCCTACACACTGTTATGAATTGAGGGAGCTAGGGAACATTGTCTCTCAACTGTGTGATAGAGTGTAGTACTACATGTCACTGAAGTGTAAGGCTTTCCAAAGCTTCCGAATGTGTTTTTTTCTCTCTTTCAATGGTATTCCGCCTTGTATAACACACATTTACCACTCTAGTTTCCTTTAAGTAAAGAATATAGGATTCATACAGTGTTTCATGTAATCTTAACTCGAATTAAGGATTTCCCAGATCTGAGCTACCTTTTCTACACTAAGAACTGACTTGGAGAATCTCTTTCAGCTGTTCTAAACAAGTTCACATCTGTTTACAGTCATTTTCACTGAATTATTCATGTTTTCATGTAGTTTCCTATATTCTGCCTTCTGGCCCAAGTATAAGCTTTGCCCACTTTATCAAACAACTTCCTACACACTGTTATGAACTGAGGCAGCTCGGGAACATTGTCTCTCAACTGTGTTATAGAGTGTAGTACTACATTTCAGTGAAGTGTAAGGCTTTCCAAAGCTGCCGAACGTGTTTCTTTCTCTATTTCAATGGTATTCTGCCTTGTATAACACACATTTACCACTCTAGTCTCCTTTAAGTAAACAATATAGGATTCATACAGTGTTTCATGTGATCTTAACTGGAATTAAGGATTTTCCTTCTCTTAGCTACCTTTTCTACAGTAAGAACTGACTTGGAGATTCTCTTTCAGCTGTTCTAAACAAGTACTCATCTGTTTACAGTCATTTTCACTGAATTATTCATGTTTTCATGTAGTTTCCTATATTCTGCCTTCTGGCCCAAGTATAAGCTTTGCCCACTTTATCAAACAACTTCCTACACACTGTTATGAACTGAGGCAGCTCGGGAACATTGTCTCTCAACTGTGTTATAGAGTGTAGTACTACATTTCAGTGAAGTGTAAGGCTTTTCAAAGCTGCCGAACGTGTTTCTTTCTCTATTTCAATGGTATTCTGCCTTGTATAACACACATTTACCACTCTAGTCTCCTTTAAGTAAAGAATATAGGATTCATACAGTGTTTCATGTGATCTTAACTGGAATTAAGGATTTTCCTTCTCTTAGCTACCTTTTCTACACTAAGAACTGAATTGGAGATTCTCTTTCAGCTGTTCTAGACAAGTTCTCATCTGTTTACAGTCATTTTCACTGAATTAATCATGTTTTCATGTACTTTCCTATATTCTGCCTTCTGGTCCAAGTATAAGCTTTGCCCACTTTATCAAACAACTTCCTACACACTGTTAAGTACTGAGGCAGCTATTGAACATTGTCTCTCAAATCTGTTATAGAGTGTAGTACTACATTTCAGTGAAGTGTAAGGCTTTCCAAAGCTGCCGAACGTGTTTCTTTCTCTATTTCAATGGTATTCTGCCTTGTATAACACACATTTACCACTCTAGTCTCCTTTAAGTAAAGAATATAGGATTCATACATTGTTTCATGTGATCTTAACTGGAATTAAGTATTTCCCTTATCTTACCTACCTTTTCTACACTAAGAACTGACTTGGAGATTCTCTTTCAGCTGTTCTAAACCAGTTCTCATCTGTTTACAGTCATTTTCACTGAATTATTCATGTTTTCATGTAGTTTCCTATATTCTGCCTTCTGGCCCAAGTATAAGCTTTGCCCTCTTTATCAAACACCTTCCTACACACTGTTATGAACTGAGGCAGCTATTGAACATTGTCTCTCAACTGTGTTATAGAGTGTAGTACTACATTTCAGTGAAGTGTAAGGCTTTCCAAAGCTGCCGAACTTGTTTCTTTCTCTATTTCAATGGTATTCTGCCTTGTATAACACACATTTACCACTCTAGTCTCCTTCAAGTAAAGAATATAGGATTCATACAGTGTTTCATGTAATCTTAACTCGAATTAAGGATTTCCCAGATCTTAGCTACCTTTTCTACACTAAGAACTGACTTGGAGAATCTCTTTCAGCTATTCTAAACAAGTTCACATCTGTTTACAGTCATTTTCACTGAATTATTCATGTTTTCATGTAGTTTCCTATATTCTGCCTTCTGGCCCAAGTATAAGCTTTGCCCACTTTATCAAACAACTTCCTACACAATGTTATGAACTGAGGCAGCTCGGGAACATTGTCTCTCAACTGTGTTATAGAGTGTAGTACTACATTTCAGTGAAGTGTAAGGCTTTCCAAAGCTGCCGAACGTGTTTCTTTCTCTATTTCAATGGTATTCTGCCTTGTATAACACACATTTACCACTCTAGTCTCCTTTAAGTAAACAATATAGGATTCATACAGTGTTTCATATAATCTTAACTCGAATTAAGGATTTCCCGAATCTTAGCTACCTTTTCTACATTAAGAACTGACTTGGAGAATCTCTTTCAGCTGTTCTAAACAAGTTCTAATCTGTTTACAGTCATTTTCACTGAATTAATCATGTTTTCATGTAGTTTCCTATATTCTGCCTTCTGGTCCAAGTATAAGCTTTGCCAACTTTATCAAACAACTTCCTACACACTGTTAAGTACTGAGGCAGCTATTGAACATTGTCTCTCAACTGTGTTATAGAGTGTAGTACTACATTTCAGTGAAGTGTAAGGCTTTCCAAAGCTGCCGAACGTGTTTCTTTCTCTATTTTAATGGTATTCTGCCTTGTATAACACACATTTACCACTGTAGTCTCCTTTAAGTAAAGAATATAGGATTCATACAGTGTTTCATGTGATCTTAACTGGAATTAAGTATTTCCCTTATCTTACCTACCTTTTCTACACTAAGAACTGACTTGGAGATTCTCTTTCAGCTGTTCTAAACCAGTTCTCATCTGTTTACAGTCATTTTCACTGAATTATTCATGTTTTCATGTAGTTTCCTATATTCTGCCTTCTGGCCCAAGTATAAGCTTTGCCCTCTTTATCAAACACCTTCGTACACACTGTTATGAACTGAGGCAGCTCGGGAACATTGTCTCTCAACTGTGTTATAGAGTGTAGTACTACATTTCAGTGAAGTGTAAGGCTTTTCAAAGCTGCCGAACGTGTTTCTTTCTCTATTTCAATGGTATTCTGCCTTGTATAACACACATTTACCACTCTAGTCTCCTTTAAGTAAAGAATATAGGATTCATACAGTGTTTCATGTAATCTTAACTCGAATTAAGGATTTCCTGGAACTTAGCTACTTTTTCTACACTAAGAACTGACTTGGAAAATCTCTTTCAGCTGTTCTAAACAAGTTCACATCTGTTTACAGTCATTTTCACTGAATTAATCATGTTTTCATGTAGTTTCCTATATTCTGCCTTCTGGCCCAAGTATAAGCTTTGCCCACTTTATCAAACAACTTCCTACACACTGTTATGAATTGAGGGAGCTAGGGAACATTGTCTCTCAACTGTGTGATAGAGTGTAGTACTACATGTCACTGAAGTGTAAGGCTTTCCAAAGCTTCCGAATGTGTTTTTTTCTCTCTTTCAATGGTATTCCGCCTTGTATAACACACATTTACCACTCTAGTTTCCTTTAAGTAAAGAATATAGGATTCATACAGTGTTTCATGTAATCTTAACTCGAATTAAGGATTTCCCAGATCTGAGCTACCTTTTCTACACTAAGAACTGACTTGGAGAATCTCTTTCAGCTGTTCTAAACAAGTTCACATCTGTTTACAGTCATTTTCACTGAATTATTCATGTTTTCATGTAGTTTCCTATATTCTGCCTTCTGGCCCAAGTATAAGCTTTGCCCACTTTATCAAACAACTTCCTACACACTGTTATGAACTGAGGCAGCTCGGGAACATTGTCTCTCAACTGTGTTATAGAGTGTAGTACTACATTTCAGTGAAGTGTAAGGCTTTCCAAAGCTGCCGAACGTGTTTCTTTCTCTATTTCAATGGTATTCTGCCTTGTATAACACACATTTACCACTCTAGTCTCCTTTAAGTAAACAATATAGGATTCATACAGTGTTTCATGTGATCTTAACTGGAATTAAGGATTTTCCTTCTCTTAGCTACCTTTTCTACAGTAATAACTGACTTGGAGATTCTCTTTCAGCTGTTCTAAACAAGTACTCATCTGTTTACAGTCATTTTCACTGAATTATTCATGTTTTCATGTAGTTTCCTATATTCGGCCTTCTGGCCCAAGTATAAGCTTTGCCCACTTTATCAAACAACTTCCTACACACTGTTATGAATTGAGGGAGCTAGGGAACATTGTCTCTCAACTGTGTGATAGAGTGTAGTAATACATGTCAGTGAAGTGTAAGGCTTTCCAAAGCTGCCGAATGTGTTTTTTTCTCTATTTCAATGGTATTCTGCCTTGTATAACACACATTTACCACTCTAGTTTCCTTTAAGTAAAGAATATAGGATTCATACAGTGTTTCATGTAATCTTAACTCGAATTAAGGATTTCCCGAATCTTAGCTACCTTTTCTACATTAAGAACTGACTTGGAGAATCTCTTTCAGCTGTTCTAAACAACTTCTAATCTGTTTACAGTCATTTTCACTGAATTAATCATGTTTTCATGTAGTTTCCTATATTCTGCCTTCTGGCCCAAGTATAAGCTTTGCCCACTTTATCAAACAACTTCCTACACACTGTTATGAACTGAGCGAGCTAGGGAACATTGTCTCTCAACTGTGATATATAAAGTGTAGTACTACATTTCAGTGAAGTGTAAGTCTTTCCAAAGCTGCTGAACGTGTTTCTTTCTCTATTTCAATGGTATTCTGCCTTGTATAACACACATTTACCACTCTAGTCTCCTTTAAGTAAAGAATATAGGATTCATACAGTGTTTCATGTGATCTTAACTGGAATTAAGGATTTCCCTTATCTTAGCTACCTTTTCTACAATAAGAACTGACTTGGAGATTCTCTTTCAGCTGTTCTAGACAAGTTCTCATCTGTTTACAGTCATTTTCACTGAATTAATCATGTTTTCATGTAGTTTCCTATATTCTGACTTCTGGTCCAAGTATAAGCTTTGCCCACTTTATCAAACAACTTCCTACACACTGTTAAGTACTGAGGCAGCTATTGAACATTGTCTCTCAACTCAGTTATAGAGTGTAGTACTACATTTCAGTGAAGTGTAAGGCTTTCCAAAGCTGCCGAACGTGTTTCTTTCTCTATTTCAATGGTATTCTGCCTTGTATAACACACATTTACCACTCTAGTCTCCTTTAAGTAAAGAATATAGGATTCATACAGTGTTTCTTGTGATCTCAACTGGAATTAAGGATTTTCCTTCTCTTAGCTACCTTTTCTACACTAAGAACTGACTTGGAGATTCTCTTTCAGCTGTTCTAAACAAGTTCTCATCTGTTTACAGTCATTTTCACTGAATAATTCATGTTTTCATGTAGTTTCCTATATTCTGCCTTCTGGCCCAAGTATAAACTTTGCCCACTTTATCAAACAACTTCCTACACACTGTTATGAACTGAGCGAGCTAGGGAACATTGTCTCTCAACTGTGATATATAAAGTGTAATACTACATTTCAGTGAAGTGTAAGGCTTTCCAAAGCTGCTCAACGTGTTTCTTTCTCTATTTCAATGGTATTCTGCCTTGTATAACACACATTTACCACTCTAGTCTCCTTTAAGTAAAGAATATAGGATTCATACAGTGTTTCATGTAATCTTAACTCGAATTAAGGATTTCCCGGATCTTAGCTACCTTTTCTACACTAAGAACTGACTTGGAGAATCTCTTTCAGCTGTTCTAAACAAGTTCACATCTGTTTACAGTCATTTTCACTGAATTAATCATGTTTTCATGTAGTTTCCTATATTCTGCCTTCTGGTCCAAGTATAAGCTTTGCCCTCTTTATCAAACAACTTCCTACACACTGTTAAGTACTGAGGCAGCTATTGAACATTGTCTCTCAACTGTGTTATAGAGTGTAGTACTACATTTCAGTGAAGTGTAAGGCTTTCCAAAGCTGCCGAACGTGTTTCTTTCTCTATTTCAATGGTATTCTGCCTTGTATAACAGACATTTACCACTATAGTCCCCTTTAAGTAAAGAATGTAGGATTCATACAGTGTTTCATGTGATCTTAACTGGAATTAAGTATTTCCCTTATCTTACCTACCTTTTCTACACTAAGAACTGACTTGGAGATTCTCTTTCAGCTGTTCTAAACCAGTTCTCACCTGTTTACAGTCATTTCAACTGAATTATTCATGTTTTCATGTAGTTTCCTATATTCTGCCTTCTGGCCCAAGTATAAGCTTTGCCCTCTTTATCAAACACCTTCCTACACACTGTTATGAACTGAGGCAGCTTGGGAACATTGTCTCTCAACTGTGTTATAGAGTGTAGTACTACATTTCAGTGAACTGTAAGGCTTTCCAAAGCTGCCGAACGTTTTTCTTTCTCTATTTCAATGGTATTCTGCCTTGTATAACACACATTTACCACTCTAGTCTCCTTTAAGTAAACAATATAGGATTCATACAGTGTTTCATGTGATCTTAACTGGAATTAAGGATTTTCCTTCTCTTAGCTACCTTTTCTACACTAAGAACTGACTTGGAGATTCTCTTTCAGCTGTTCTAAACAAGTTCTCATCTGTTTACAGTCATTTTCACTGAATTATTCATGTTTTCATGTAGTTTCCTATATTCTGCCTTCTGGCCCAAGTATAAGCTTTGCCCACTTTATCAAACAACTTCCTACACACTGTTATGAACTGAGCGAGCTAGGGAACATTGTCTCTCAACTGTGATATATAAAGTGTAGTACTACATTTCAGTGAACTGTAAGGCTTTCCAAAGCTGCTGAACGTGTTTCTTTCTCTATTTCAATGGTATTCTGCCTTGTATAACACACATTTACCACTCTAGTCTCCTTTAAGTAAAGAATATAGGATTCATACAGTGTTTCATGTGATCTTAACTGGAATTAAGGATTTCCCTTATCTTAGCACCTTTTCTAGAATAAGAACTGACTTGGAGATTCTCTTTCAGCTGTTCTAGACAAGTTCTCATCTGTTTACAGTCATTTTCACTGAATTAATCATGTTTTCATGTAGTTTCCTATATTCTGCCTTCTGGTCCAAGTATAAGTTTTGCCCACTTTATCAAACAACTTCCTACACACTGTTAAGTACTGAGGCAGCTATTGAACATTGACTCTCAACTCTGTTATAGAGTGTAGTACTACATTTCAGTGAAGTGTAAGGCTTTCCAAAGCTGCCGAACGTGTTTCTTTCTCTATTTCAATGGTATTCTGCCTTGTATAACACACATTTACCACTCTAGTCTCCTTTAAGTAAAGAATATAGGATTCATACAGTGTTTCATGTGATCTTAACTGGAATTAAGTATTTCCCTTATCTTACCTACCTTTTCTACACTAAGAACTGACTTGGAGATTCTCTTTCAGCTGTTCTAAACAAGTTCACATCTGTTTACAGTCATTTTCACTGAATTAATCATGTTTTCATGTAGTTTCCTATATTCTGCCTTCTGGTCCAAATATCAGCTTTGCCCACTTTATCAAACAACTTCCTACACACTGTTAAGTACTGAGGCAGGTATTGAACACTGTCTCTCAACTGTGTTATAGAGTGTAGCACTACATTTCAGTGAAGTGTAAGGCTTTCCAAAGCTGCCGAACGTGTTTCTTTCTCTATTTCAATGGTATTCTGCCTTGTATAACACACATTTACCACTCTAGTCTCCTTTAAGTAAAGAATATAGGATTCATACAGTGTTTCATGTGATCTTCACTGGAATTAAGTATTTCCCTTATCTTACCTACCTTTTCTACACTAAGAACTGACTTGGAGATTCTCTTTCAGCTGTTCTAAACAAGTTCTCATCTGTTTACAGTCATTTTCACTGAATTATTCATGTTTTCATGTAGTTTCCTATATTCTGCCTTCTGGCCCAAGTATAAGCTTTGCCCACTTTATCAAACAACTTCCTACACACTGTTATGAACTGAGGCAGCTCGGGAACATTGTCTCTCAACTGTGTTATAGAGTGTAGTACTACATTTCAGTGAAGTGTAAGGCTTTCCAAAGCTGCCGAACGTGTTTCTTTCTCTATTTCAATGGTATTCTGCCTTGTATAACACACATTTACCACTCTAGTCTCCTTTAAGTAAACAATATAGGATTCATACAGTGTTTCTTGTGATCTTAACTGGAATTAAGGATTTTCCTTCTCTTAGCTACCTTTTCTACACTAAGAACTGACTTGGAGATTCTCTTTCAGCTGTTCTAAACAAGTTCTCATCTGTTTACAGTCATTTTCACTGAATAATCCATGTTTTCATGTAGTTTCCTATATTCTGCCTTCTGGCCCAAGTATAAGCTTTTCCCACTTTATGAAACAACTTCCTACACACTGTTATGAACTGAGCGAGCTAGGGATCATTGTCTCTCAACTGTGATATATAAAGTGTAGTACTACATTTCAGTGAAGTGTAAGGCTTTCCAAAGCTGCTCAACATGTTTCTTTCTCTATTTCAATGGTATTCTGCCTTGTATAACACACATTTACCACTCTAGTCTCCTTTAAGTAAAGAATATAGGATTCATACAGTGTTTCATGTAATCTTAACTCGAATTAAGGATTTCCCGGATCTTAGCTACCTTTTCTACACTAAGAACTGACTTGGAGAATCTCTTTCAGCTGTTCTAAACAAGTTCACATCTGTTTACAGTCATTTTCACTGAATTAATCATGTTTTCATGTAGTTTCCTATATTCTGCCTTCTGGTCCAAGTATAAGCTTTGCCCTCTTTATCAAACAACTTCCTACACACTGTTAAGTACTGAGGCAGCTATTGAACATTGTCTCTCAACTGTGTTATAGAGTGTAGTACTACATTTCAGTGAAGTGTAAGGCTTTCCAAAGCTGCCGAACGTGTTTCTTTCTCTATTTCAATGGTATTCTGCCTTGTATAGCAGACATTTACCACTCTAGTCTCCTTTAAGTAAAGAATGTAGGATTCATACAGTGTTTCATGTGATCTTAACTGGAATTAAGTATTTCCCTTATCTTACCTACCTTTTCTACACTAAGAACTGACTTGGAGATTCTCTTTCAGCTGTTCTAAACCAGTTCTCATCTGTTTACAGTCATTTTCACTGAATTATTCATGTTTTCATGTAGTTTCCTATATTCTGCCTTCTGGCCCAAGTATAAGCTTTGCCCTCTTTATCAAACACCTTCCTACACACTGTTATGAACTGAGGCAGCTTGGGAACATTGTCTCTCAACTGTGTTATAGAGTGTAGTACTACATTTCAGTGAAGTGTAAGGCTTTCCAAAGCTGCCGAACTTGTTTCTTTCTCTATTTCAATGGTATTCTGCCTTGTATAACACACATTTACCACTCTAGTCTCCTTCAAGTAAAGAATATAGGATTCATACAGTGTTTCATGTAATCTTAACTCGAATTAAGGATTTCCCAGATCTTAGCTACCTTTTCTACACTAAGAACTGACTTGGAGAATCTCTTTCAGCTGTTCTAAACAAGTTCACATCTGTTTACAGTCATTTTCACTGAATTATTCATGTTTTCATGTAGTTTCCTATATTCTGCCTTCTGTCCCAAGTATAAGCTTTGCCCACTTTATCAAACAACTTCCTACACAATGTTATGAACTGAGGCAGCTCGGGAACATTGTCTCTCAACTGTGTTATAGAGTGTAGTACTACATTTCAGTGAAGTGTAAGGCTTTCCAAAGCTGCCGAACGTGTTTCTTTCTCTATTTCAATGGTATTCTGCCTTGTATAACACACATTTACCACTCTAGTCTCCTTTAAGTAAACAATATAGGATTCATACAGTGTTTCATATAATCTTAACTCGAATTAAGGATTTCCCGAATCTTAGCTACCTTTTCTACATTAAGAACTGACTTGGAGAATCTCTTTCAGCTGTTCTAAACAAGTTCTAATCTGTTTACAGTCATTTTCACTGAATTAATCATGTTTTCATGTAGTTTCCTATATTCTGCCTTCTGGTCCAAGTATAAGCTTTGCCAACTTTATCAAACAACTTCCTACACACTGTTAAGTACTGAGGCAGCTATTGAACATTGTCTCTCAACTGTGTTATAGAGTGTAGTACTACATTTCAGTGAAGTGTAAGGCTTTCCAAAGCTGCCGAACGTGTTTCTTTCTCTATTTTAATGGTATTCTGCCTTGTATAACACACATTTACCACTGTAGTCTCCTTTAAGTAAAGAATATAGGATTCATACAGTGTTTCATGTGATCTTAACTGGAATTAAGTATTTCCCTTATCTTACCTACCTTTTCTACACTAAGAACTGACTTGGAGATTCTCTTTCAGCTGTTCTAAACCAGTTCTCATCTGTTTACAGTCATTTTCACTGAATTATTCATGTTTTCATGTAGTTTCCTATATTCTGCCTTCTGGCCCAAGTATAAGCTTTGCCCTCTTTATCAAACACCTTCGTACACACTGTTATGAACTGAGGCAGCTCGGGAACATTGTCTCTCAACTGTGTTATAGAGTGTAGTACTACATTTCAGTGAAGTGTAAGGCTTTTCAAAGCTGCCGAACGTGTTTCTTTCTCTATTTCAATGGTATTCTGCCTTGTATAACACACATTTACCACTCTAGTCTCCTTTAAGTAAAGAATATAGGATTCATACAGTGTTTCATGTAATCTTAACTCGAATTAAGGATTTCCTGGAACTTAGCTACTTTTTCTACACTAAGAACTGACTTGGAAAATCTCTTTCAGCTGTTCTAAACAAGTTCACATCTGTTTACAGTCATTTTCACTGAATTAATCATGTTTTCATGTAGTTTCCTATATTCTGACTTCTGGTCCAAGTATAAGCTTTGCCCACTTTATCAAACAACTTCCTACACACTGTTAAGTACTGAGGCAGCTATTGAACATTGTCTCTCAACTCAGTTATAGAGTGTAGTACTACATTTCAGTGAAGTGTAAGGCTTTCCAAAGCTGCCGAACGTGTTTCTTTCTCTATTTCAATGGTATTCTGCCTTGTATAACACACATTTACCACTCTAGTCTCCTTTAAGTAAAGAATATAGGATTCATACAGTGTTTCTTGTGATCTTAACTGGAATTAAGGATTTTCCTTCTCTTAGCTACCTTTTCTACACTAAGAACTGACTTGGAGATTCTCTTTCAGCTGTTCTAAACAAGTTCTCATCTGTTTACAGTCATTTTCACTGAATAATTCATGTTTTCATGTAGTTTCCTATATTCTGCCTTCTGGCCCAAGTATAAACTTTGCCCACTTTATCAAACAACTTCCTACACACTGTTATGAACTGAGCGAGCTAGGGAACATTGTCTCTCAACTGTGATATATAAAGTGTAGTACTACATTTCAGTGAAGTGTAAGGCTTTCCAAAGCTGCTCAACGTGTTTCTTTCTCTATTTCAATGGTATTCTGCCTTGTATAACACACATTTACCACTCTAGTCTCCTTTAAGTAAAGAATATAGGATTCATACAGTGTTTCATGTAATCTTAACTCGAATTAAGGATTTCCCGGATCTTAGCTACCTTTTCTACACTAAGAACTGACTTGGAGAATCTCTTTCAGCTGTTCTAAACAAGTTCACATCTGTTTACAGTCATTTTCACTGAATTAATCATGTTTTCATGTAGTTTCCTATATTCTGCCTTCTGGTCCAAGTATAAGCTTTGCCCTCTTTATCAAACAACTTCCTACACACTGTTAAGCACTGAGGCAGCTATTGAACATTGTCTCTCAACTGTGTTATAGAGTGTAGTACTACATTTCAGTGAAGTGTAAGGCTTTCCAAAGCTGCCGAACGTGTTTCTTTCTCTATTTCAATGGTATTCTGCCTTGTATAACAGACATTTACCACTCTAGTCTCCTTTAAGTAAACAATATAGGATTCATACAGTGTTTCATGTGATCTTAACTGGAATTAAGTATTTCCCTTATCTTACCTACCTTTTCTACACTAATAACTGACTTGGAGATTCTCTTTCAGCTGTTCTAAACCAGTTCTCACCTGTTTACAGTCATTTTCACTGAATTATTCATGTTTTCATGTAGTTTCCTATATTCTGCCTTCTGGCCCAAGTATAAGCTTTGCCCTCTTTATCAAACACCTTCCTACACACTGTTATGAACTGAGGCAGCTTGGGAACATTGTCTCTCAACTGTGTTATAGAGTGTAGTACTACATTTCAGTGAAGTGTAAGGCTTTCCAAAGCTGCTCAACGTGTTTCTTTCTCTATTTCAATGGTATTCTGCCTTGTATAACACACATTTACCACTCTAGTCTCCTTTAAGTAAAGAATATAGGATTCATACAGTGTTTCATGTAATCTTAACTCGAATTAAGGATTTCCCGGATCTTAGCTACCTTTTCTACACTAAGAACTGACTTGGAGAATCTCTTTCAGCTGTTCTAAACAAGTTCACATCTGTTTACAGTCATTTTCACTGAATTATTCATGTTTTCATGTAGTTTCCTATATTCTGCCTTCTGGCCCAAGTATAAGCTTTGCCCACTTTATCAAACAACTTCCTACACACTGTTATGAACTGAGGCAGCTCGGGAACATTGTCTCTCAACTGTGTTATAGAGTGTAGTACTACATTTCAGTGAAGTGTAAGGCTTTCCAAAGCTGCCGAACGTGTTTCTTTCTCTATTTCAATGGTATTCTGCCTTGTATAACAGACATTTACCACTCTAGTCTCCTTTAAGTAAACAATATAGGATTCATACAGTGTTTCATGTGATCTTAACTGGAATTAAGTATTTCCCTTATCTTACCTACCTTTTCTACACTAAGAACTGACTTGGAGATTCTCTTTCAGCTGTTCTAAACCAGTTCTCACCTGTTTACAGTCATTTTCACTGAATTATTCATGTTTTCATGTAGTTTCCTATATTCTGCCTTCTGGCCCAAGTATAAGCTTTGCCCTCTTTATCAAACACCTTCCTACACACTGTTATGAACTGAGGCAGCTTGGGAACATTGTCTCTCAACTGTGTTATAGAGTGTAGTACTACATTTCAGTGAAGTGTAAGGCTTTCCAAAGCTGCCGAACGTGTTTCTTTCTCTATTTCAATGGTATTCTGCCTTGTATAACACACATTTACCACTCTAGTCTCCTTTAAGTAAACAATATAGGATTCATACAGTGTTTCATGTGATCTTAACTGGAATTAAGGATTTTCCTTCTCTTAGCTACCTTTTCTACACTAAGAACTGAATTGGAGATTCTGTTTCAGCTGTTCTAAACAAGTTCTCATCTGTTTACAGTCATTTTCACTGAATTATTCATGTTTTCATGTAGTTTCCTATATTCTGCCTTCTGGCCCAAGTATAAACTTTGCCCACTTTATCAAACAACTTCCTACACACTGTTATGAACTGAGCGAGCTAGGGAACATTGTCTCTCAACTGTGATATATAAAGTGTAGTACTACATTTCAGTGAAGTGTAAGGCTTTCCAAAGCTGCTCAACGTGTTTCTTTCTCTATTTCAATGGTATTCTGCCTTGTATAACACACATTTACCACTCTAGTCTCCTTTAAGTAAAGAATATAGGATTCATACAGTGTTTCATGTAATCTTAACTCGAATTAAGGATTTCCCGGATCTTAGCTACCTTTTCTACACTAAGAACTGACTTGGAGAATCTCTTTCAGCTGTTCTAAACAAGTTCACATCTGTTTACAGTCATTTTCACTGAATTAATCATGTTTTCATGTAGTTTCCTATATTCTGCCTTCTGGTCCAAGTATAAGCTTTGCCCTCTTTATCAAACAACTTCCTACACACTGTTAAGCACTGAGGCAGCTATTGAACATTGTCTCTCAACTGTGTTATAGAGTGTAGTACTACATTTCAGTGAAGTGTAAGGCTTTCCAAAGCTGCCGAACGTGTTTCTTTCTCTATTTCAATGGTATTCTGCCTTGTATAACAGACATTTACCACTCTAGTCTCCTTTAAGTAAACAATATAGGATTCATACAGTGTTTCATGTGATCTTAACTGGAATTAAGTATTTCCCTTATCTTACCTACCTTTTCTACACTAATAACTGACTTGGAGATTCTCTTTCAGCTGTTCTAAACCAGTTCTCACCTGTTTACAGTCATTTTCACTGAATTATTCATGTTTTCATGTAGTTTCCTATATTCTGCCTTCTGGCCCAAGTATAAGCTTTGCCCTCTTTATCAAACACCTTCCTACACACTGTTATGAACTGAGGCAGCTTGGGAACATTGTCTCTCAACTGTGTTATAGAGTGTAGTACTACATTTCAGTGAAGTGTAAGGCTTTCCAAAGCTGCTCAACGTGTTTCTTTCTCTATTTCAATGGTATTCTGCCTTGTATAACACACATTTACCACTCTAGTCTCCTTTAAGTAAAGAATATAGGATTCATACAGTGTTTCATGTAATCTTAACTCGAATTAAGGATTTCCCGGATCTTAGCTACCTTTTCTACACTAAGAACTGACTTGGAGAATCTCTTTCAGCTGTTCTAAACAAGTTCACATCTGTTTACAGTCATTTTCACTGAATTATTCATGTTTTCATGTAGTTTCCTATATTCTGCCTTCTGGCCCAAGTATAAGCTTTGCCCACTTTATCAAACAACTTCCTACACACTGTTATGAACTGAGGCAGCTCGGGAACATTGTCTCTCAACTGTGTTATAGAGTGTAGTACTACATTTCAGTGAAGTGTAAGGCTTTCCAAAGCTGCCGAACGTGTTTCTTTCTCTATTTCAATGGTATTCTGCCTTGTATAACAGACATTTACCACTCTAGTCTCCTTTAAGTAAACAATATAGGATTCATACAGTGTTTCATGTGATCTTAACTGGAATTAAGTATTTCCCTTATCTTACCTACCTTTTCTACACTAAGAACTGACTTGGAGATTCTCTTTCAGCTGTTCTAAACCAGTTCTCACCTGTTTACAGTCATTTTCACTGAATTATTCATGTTTTCATGTAGTTTCCTATATTCTGCCTTCTGGCCCAAGTATAAGCTTTGCCCTCTTTATCAAACACCTTCCTACACACTGTTATGAACTGAGGCAGCTTGGGAACATTGTCTCTCAACTGTGTTATAGAGTGTAGTACTACATTTCAGTGAAGTGTAAGGCTTTCCAAAGCTGCCGAACGTGTTTCTTTCTCTATTTCAATGGTATTCTGCCTTGTATAACACACATTTACCACTCTAGTCTCCTTTAAGTAAACAATATAGGATTCATACAGTGTTTCATGTGATCTTAACTGGAATTAAGGATTTTCCTTCTCTTAGCTACCTTTTCTACACTAAGAACTGAATTGGAGATTCTGTTTCAGCTGTTCTAAACAAGTTCTCATCTGTTTACAGTCATTTTCACTGAATTATTCATGTTTTCATGTAGTTTCCTATATTCTGCCTTCTGGCCCAAGTATAAGCTTTGCCCACTTTATCAAACAACTTCCTACACACTGTTAAGTACTGAGGCAGCTATTGAACATTGTCTCTCAACTGTGTTATAGAGTGTAGTACTACATTTCAGTGAAGTGTAAGGCTTTCCAAAGCTGCCGAACGTGTTTCTTTCTCTATTTCAATGGTATTCTGCCTTGTATAACAGACATTTACCACTCTAGTCTCCTTTAAGTAAACAATATAGGATTCATACAGTGTTTCATGTGATCTTAACTGGAATTAAGTATTTCCCTTATCTTACCTACCTTTTCTACACTAAGAACTGACTTGGAGATTCTCTTTCAGCTGTTCTAAACCAGTTCTCACCTGTTTACAGTCATTTTCACTGAATTATTCATGTTTTCATGTAGTTTCCTATATTCTGCCTTCTGGCCCAAGTATAAGCTTTGCCCTCTTTATCAAACACCTTCCTACACACTGTTATGAACTGAGGCAGCTTGGGAACATTGTCTCTCAACTGTGTTATAGAGTGTAGTACTACATTTCAGTGAAGTGTAAGGCTTTCCAAAGCTGCCGAACGTTTTTCTTTCTCTATTTCAATGGTATTCTGCCTTGTATAACACACATTTACCACTCTAGTCTCCTTTAAGTAAAGAATATAGGATTCATACAGTGTTTCATGTGATCTTAACTGGAATTAAGGATTTTCCTTCTCTTAGCTACCTTTTCTACACTAAGAACTGAATTGGAGATTCTGTTTCAGCTGTTCTAAACAAGTTCTCATCTGTTTACAGTCATTTTCAATGAATTATTCATGTTTTCATGTAGTTTCCTATATTCTGCCTTCTGGCCCAAGTATAAGCTTTGCCCACTTTATCAAACAACTTCCTACACACTGTTATGAACTGAGGCAGCTCGGGAACATTGTCTCTCAACTGTGTTATAGAGTGTAGTACTACATTTCAGTGAAGTGTAAGGCTTTCCAAAGCTGCCGAACGTGTTTCTTTCTCTATTTCAATGGTATTCTGCCTTGTATAACAGACATTTACCACTATAGTCTCCTTTAAGTAAAGAATGTAGGATTCATACAGTGTTTCATGTGATCTTAACTGGAATTAAGTATTTCCCTTATCTTACCTACCTTTTCTACACTAAGAACTGACTTGGAGATTCTCTTTCAGCTGTTCTAAACCAGTTCTCACCTGTTTACAGTCATTTTCACTGAATTATTCATGTTTTCATGTAGTTTCCTATATTCTGCCTTCTGGCCCAAGTATAAGCTTTGCCCTCTTTATCAAACACCTTCCTACACACTGTTATGAACTGAGGCAGCTTGGGAACATTGTCTCTCAACTGTGTTATAGAGTGTAGTACTACATTTCAGTGAAGTGTAAGGCTTTCCAAAGCTGCCGAACGTTTTTCTTTCTCTATTTCAATGGTATTCTGCCTTGTATAACACACATTTACCGCTCTAGTCTCCTTTAAGTAAACAATATAGGATTCATACAGTGTTTCATGTGATCTTAACTGGAATTAAGGATTTTCCTTCTCTTAGCTACCTTTTCTACACTAAGAACTGAATTGGAGATTCTGTTTCAGCTGTTCTAAACAAGTTCTCATCTGTTTACAGTCATTTTCACTGAATTATTCATGTTTTCATGTAGTTTCCTATATTCTGCCTTCTGGCCCAAGTATAAGCTTTGCCCACTTTATCAAACAACTTCCTACACACTGTTAAGTACTGAGGCAGCTATTGAACATTGTCTCTCAACTGTGTTATAGAGTGTAGTACTACATTTCAGTGAAGTGTAAGGCTTTCCAAAGCTGCCGAACGTGTTTCTTTCTCTATTTCAATGGTATTCTGCCTTGTATAACAGACATTTACCACTCTAGTCTCCTTTAAGTAAACAATATAGGATTCATACAGTGTTTCATGTGATCTTAACTGGAATTAAGTATTTCCCTTATCTTACCTACCTTTTCTACACTAAGAACTGACTTGGAGATTCTCTTTCAGCTGTTCTAAACCAGTTCTCACCTGTTTACAGTCATTTTCACTGAATTATTCATGTTTTCATGTAGTTTCCTATATTCTGCCTTCTGGCCCAAGTATAAGCTTTGCCCTCTTTATCAAACACCTTCCTACACACTGTTATGAACTGAGGCAGCTTGGGAACATTGTCTCTCAACTGTGTTATAGAGTGTAGTACTACATTTCAGTGAAGTGTAAGGCTTTCCAAAGCTGCCGAACGTTTTTCTTTCTCTATTTCAATGGTATTCTGCCTTGTATAACACACATTTACCACTCTAGTCTCCTTTAAGTAAAGAATATAGGATTCATACAGTGTTTCATGTGATCTTAACTGGAATTAAGGATTTTCCTTCTCTTAGCTACCTTTTCTACACTAAGAACTGAATTGGAGATTCTGTTTCAGCTGTTCTAAACAAGTTCTCATCTGTTTACAGTCATTTTCAATGAATTATTCATGTTTTCATGTAGTTTCCTATATTCTGCCTTCTGGCCCAAGTATAAGCTTTGCCCACTTTATCAAACAACTTCCTACACACTGTTATGAACTGAGGCAGCTCGGGAACATTGTCTCTCAACTGTGTTATAGAGTGTAGTACTACATTTCAGTGAAGTGTAAGGCTTTCCTAAGCTGCCGAACGTGTTTCTTTCTCTATTTCAATGGTATTCTGCCTTGTATAACAGACATTTACCACTATAGTCTCCTTTAAGTAAAGAATGTAGGATTCATACAGTGTTTCATGTGATCTTAACTGGAATTAAGTATTTCCCTTATCTTACCTACCTTTTCTACACTAAGAACTGACTTGGAGATTCTCTTTCAGCTGTTCTAAACCAGTTCTCACCTGTTTACAGTCATTTTCACTGAATTATTCATGTTTTCATGTCGTTTCCTATATTCTGCCTTCTGGCCCAAGTATAAGCTTTGCCCTCTTTATCAAACACCTTCCTACACACTGTTATGAACTGAGGCAGCTTGGGAACATTGTCTCTCAACTGTGTTATAGAGTGTAGTACTACATTTCAGTGAAGTGTAAGGCTTTCCAAAGCTGCCGAACGTTTTTCTTTCTCTATTTCAATGGTATTCTGCCTTGTATAACACACATTTACCACTCTAGTCTCCTTTAAGTAAACAATATAGGATTCATACAGTGTTTCATGTGATCTTAACTGGAATTAAGGATTTTCCTTCTCTTAGCTACCTTTTCTACACTAAGAACTGAATTGGAGATTCTGTTTCAGCTGTTCTAAACAAGTTCTCATCTGTTTACAGTCATTTTCACTGAATTATTCATGTTTTCATGTAGTTTCCTATATTCTGCCTTCTGGCCCAAGTATAAGCTTTGCCCACTTTATCAAACAACTTCCTACACACTGTTATGAACTGAGCGAGCTAGGGAACATTGTCTCTCAACTGTGATATATAAAGTGTAGTACTACATTTCAGTGAAGTGTAAGGCTTTCCAAAGCTGCTCAACGTGTTTCTTTCTCTATTTCAATGGTATTCTGCCTTGTATAACACACATTTACCACTCTAGTCTCCTTTAAGTAAAGAATATAGGATTCATACAGTGTTTCATGTAATCTTAACTCGAATTAAGGATTTCCCGGATCTTAGCTACCTTTTCTACACTAAGAACTGACTTGGAGAATCTCTTTCAGCTGTTCTAAACAAGTTCACATCTGTTTACAGTCATTTTCACTGAATTAATCATGTTTTCATGTAGTTTCCTATATTCTGCCTTCTGGTCCAAGTATAAGCTTTGCCCTCTTTATCAAACAACTTCCTACACACTGTTAAGTACTGAGGCAGCTATTGAACATTGTCTCTCAACTGTGTTATAGAGTGTAGTACTACATTTCAGTGAAGTGTAAGGCTTTCCAAAGCTGCCGAACGTGTTTCTTTCTCTATTTCAATGGTATTCTGCCTTGTATAACAGACATTTACCACTATAGTCTCCTTTAAGTAAAGAATGTAGGATTCATACAGTGTTTCATGTGATCTTAACTGGAATTAAGTATTTCCCTTATCTTACCTACCTTTTCTACACTAAGAACTGACTTGGAGATTCTCTTTCAGCTGTTCTAAACCAGTTCTCACCTGTTTACAGTCATTTTCACTGAATTATTCATGTTTTCATGTAGTTTCCTATATTCTGCCTTCTGGCCCAAGTATAAGCTTTGCCCTCTTTATCAAACACCTTCCTACACACTGTTATGAACTGAGGCAGCTTGGGAACATTGTCTCTCAACTGTGTTATAGAGTGTAGTACTACATTTCAGTGAAGTGTAAGGCTTTCCAAAGCTGCCGAACGTTTTTCTTTCTCTATTTCAATGGTATTCTGCCTTGTATAACACACATTTACCACTCTAGTCTCCTTTAAGTAAAGAATATAGGATTCATACAGTGTTTCATGTGATCTTAACTGGAATTAAGGATTTTCCTTCTCTTAGCTACCTTTTCTACACTAAGAACTGAATTGGAGATTCTGTTTCAGCTGTTCTAAACAAGTTCTCATCTGTTTACAGTCATTTTCAATGAATTATTCATGTTTTCATGTAGTTTCCTATATTCTGCCTTCTGGCCCAAGTATAAGCTTTGCCCACTTTATCAAACAACTTCCTACACACTGTTATGAACTGAGGCAGCTCGGGAACATTGTCTCTCAACTGTGTTATAGAGTGTAGTACTACATTTCAGTGAAGTGTAAGGCTTTCCTAAGCTGCCGAACGTGTTTCTTTCTCTATTTCAATGGTATTCTGCCTTGTATAACAGACATTTACCACTATAGTCTCCTTTAAGTAAAGAATGTAGGATTCATACAGTGTTTCATGTGATCTTAACTGGAATTAAGTATTTCCCTTATCTTACCTACCTTTTCTACACTAAGAACTGACTTGGAGATTCTCTTTCAGCTGTTCTAAACCAGTTCTCACCTGTTTACAGTCATTTTCACTGAATTATTCATGTTTTCATGTCGTTTCCTATATTCTGCCTTCTGGCCCAAGTATAAGCTTTGCCCTCTTTATCAAACACCTTCCTACACACTGTTATGAACTGAGGCAGCTTGGGAACATTGTCTCTCAACTGTGTTATAGAGTGTAGTACTACATTTCAGTGAAGTGTAAGGCTTTCCAAAGCTGCCGAACGTTTTTCTTTCTCTATTTCAATGGTATTCTGCCTTGTATAACACACATTTACCACTCTAGTCTCCTTTAAGTAAACAATATAGGATTCATACAGTGTTTCATGTGATCTTAACTGGAATTAAGGATTTTCCTTCTCTTAGCTACCTTTTCTACACTAAGAACTGAATTGGAGATTCTGTTTCAGCTGTTCTAAACAAGTTCTCATCTGTTTACAGTCATTTTCACTGAATTATTCATGTTTTCATGTAGTTTCCTATATTCTGCCTTCTGGCCCAAGTATAAGCTTTGCCCACTTTATCAAACAACTTCCTACACACTGTTATGAACTGAGCGAGCTAGGGAACATTGTCTCTCAACTGTGATATATAAAGTGTAGTACTACATTTCAGTGAAGTGTAAGGCTTTCCAAAGCTGCTCAACGTGTTTCTTTCTCTATTTCAATGGTATTCTGCCTTGTATAACACACATTTACCACTCTAGTCTCCTTTAAGTAAAGAATATAGGATTCATACAGTGTTTCATGTAATCTTAACTCGAATTAAGGATTTCCCGGATCTTAGCTACCTTTTCTACACTAAGAACTGACTTGGAGAATCTCTTTCAGCTGTTCTAAACAAGTTCACATCTGTTTACAGTCATTTTCACTGAATTAATCATGTTTTCATGTAGTTTCCTATATTCTGCCTTCTGGTCCAAGTATAAGCTTTGCCCTCTTTATCAAACAACTTCCTACACACTGTTAAGTACTGAGGCAGCTATTGAACATTGTCTCTCAACTGTGTTATAGAGTGTAGTACTACATTTCAGTGAAGTGTAAGGCTTTCCAAAGCTGCCGAACGTGTTTCTTTCTCTATTTCAATGGTATTCTGCCTTGTATAACAGACATTTACCACTATAGTCTCCTTTAAGTAAAGAATGTAGGATTCATACAGTGTTTCATGTGATCTTAACTGGAATTAAGTATTTCCCTTATCTTACCTACCTTTTCTACACTAAGAACTGACTTGGAGATTCTCTTTCAGCTGTTCTAAACCAGTTCTCACCTGTTTACAGTCATTTTCACTGAATTATTCATGTTTTCATGTAGTTTCCTATATTCTGCCTTCTGGCCCAAGTATAAGCTTTGCCCTCTTTATCAAACACCTTCCTACACACTGTTATGAACTGAGGCAGCTTGGGAACATTGTCTCTCAACTGTGTTATAGAGTGTAGTACTACATTTCAGTGAAGTGTAAGGCTTTCCAAAGCTGCCGAACGTTTTTCTTTCTCTATTTCAATGGTATTCTGCCTTGTATAACACACATTTACCACTCTAGTCTCCTTTAAGTAAACAATATAGGATTCATACAGTGTTTCATGTGATCTTAACTGGAATTAAGGATTTTCCTTCTCTTAGCTACCTTTTCTACACTAAGAACTGAATTGGAGATTCTGTTTCAGCTGTTCTAAACAAGTTCTCATCTGTTTACAGTCATTTTCACTGAATTATTCATGTTTTCATGTAGTTTCCTATATTCTGCCTTCTGGCCCAAGTATAAGCTTTGCCCACTTTATCAAACAACTTCCTACACACTGTTATGAACTGAGGCAGCTCGGGAACATTGTCTCTCAACTGTGTTATAGAGTGTAGTACTACATTTCAGTGAAGTGTAAGGCTTTCCAAAGCTGCCGAACGTGTTTCTTTCTCTATTTCAATGGTATTCTGCCTTGTATAACACACATTTACCACTCTAGTCTCCTTTAAGTAAACAATATAGGATTCATACAGTGTTTCATGTGATCTTAACTGGAATTAAGGATTTTCCTTCTCTTAGCTACCTTTTCTACACTAAGAACTGACTTGGAGATTCTCTTTCAGCTGTTCTAAACAAGTTCCCATCTGTTTACAGTCATTTTCACTGAATTATTCATGTTTTCATGTAGTTTCCTGTATTCTGCCTTCTGGCCCAAGTATAAGCTTTGCCCACTTTATCAAACAACTTCCTACACACTGTTATGAACTGAGCGAGCTAGGGAACATTGTCTCTCAACTGTGATATATAAAGTGTAGTACTACATTTCAGTGAAGTGTAAGGCTTTCCAAAGCTGCTGAACGTGTTTCTTTCTCTATTTCAATGGTATTCTGCCTTGTATAACACACATTTACCACTCTAGTCTCCTTTAAGTAAAGAATATAGGATTCATACAGTGTTTCATGTGATCTTAACTGGAATTAAGGATTTCCCTTATCTTAGCTACCTTTTCTACAATAAGAACTGACTTGGAGATTCTCTTTCAGCTGTTCTAGACAAGTTCTCATCTGTTTACAGTCATTTTCACTGAATTAATCATGTTTTCATGTAGTTTCCTATATTCTGACTTCTGGTCCAAGTATAAGCTTTGCCCACTTTATCAAACAACTTCCTACACACTGTTAAGTACTGAGGCAGCTATTGAACATTGTCTCTCAACTCAGTTATAGAGTGTAGTACTACATTTCAGTGAAGTGTAAGGCTTTCCAAAGCTGCCGAACGTGTTTCTTTCTCTATTTCAATGGTATTCTGCCTTGTATAACACACATTTACCACTCTAGTCTCCTTTAAGTAAAGAATATAGGATTCATACAGTGTTTCTTGTGATCTTAACTGGAATTAAGGATTTTCCTTCTCTTAGCTACCTTTTCTACACTAAGAACTGACTTGGAGATTCTCTTTCAGCTGTTCTAAACAAGTTCTCATCTGTTTACAGTCATTTTCACTGAATAATTCATGTTTTCATGTAGTTTCCTATATTCTGCCTTCTGGCCCAAGTATAAACTTTGCCCACTTTATCAAACAACTTCCTACACACTGTTATGAACTGAGCGAGCTAGGGAACATTGTCTCTCAACTGTGATATATAAAGTGTAGTACTACATTTCAGTGAAGTGTAAGGCTTTCCAAAGCTGCTCAACGTGTTTCTTTCTCTATTTCAATGGTATTCTGCCTTGTATAACACACATTTACCACTCTAGTCTCCTTTAAGTAAATAATATAGGATTCATACAGTGTTTCATGTAATCTTAACTCGAATTAAGGATTTCCCGGATCTTAGCTACCTTTTCTACACTAAGAACTGACTTGGAAAATCTCTTTCAGCTGTTCTAAACAAGTTCACATCTGTTTACAGTCATTTTCACTGAATTAATCATGTTTTCATGTAGTTTCCTATATTCTGCCTTCTGGTCCAAGTATAAGCTTTGCCCTCTTTATCAAACAACTTCCTACACACTGTTAAGTACTGAGGCAGCTATTGAACATTGTCTCTCAACTGTGTTATAGAGTGTAGTACTACATTTCAGTGAAGTGTAAGGCTTTCCAAAGCTGCCGAACGTGTTTCTTTCTCTATTTCAATGGTATTCTGCCTTGTATAACAGACATTTACCACTATAGTCTCCTTTAAGTAAAGAATGTAGGATTCATACAGTGTTTCATGTGATCTTAACTGGAATTAAGTATTTCCCTTATCTTACCTACCTTTTCTACACTAAGAACTGACTTGGAGATTCTCTTTCAGCTGTTCTAAACCAGTTCTCACCTGTTTACAGTCATTTTCACTGAATTATTCATGTTTTCATGTAGTTTCCTATATTCTGCCTTCTGGCCCAAGTATAAGCTTTGCCCTCTTTATCAAACACCTTCCTACACACTGTTATGAACTGAGGCAGCTTGGGAACATTGTCTCTCAACTGTGTTATAGAGTGTAGTACTACATTTCAGTGAAGTGTAAGGCTTTCCAAAGCTGCCGAACGTTTTTCTTTCTCTATTTCAATGGTATTCTGCCTTGTATAACACACATTTACCACTCTAGTCTCCTTTAAGTAAACAATATAGGATTCATACAGTGTTTCATGTGATCTTAACTGGAATTAAGGATTTTCCTTCTCTTAGCTACCCTTTCTACACTAAGAACTGAATTGGAGATTCTGTTTCAGCTGTTCTAAACAAGTTCTCATCTGTTTACAGTCATTTTCACTGAATTATTCATGTTTTCATGTAGTTTCCTATATTCTGCCTTCTGGCCCAAGTATAAGCTTTGCCCACTTTATCAAACAACTTCCTACACACTGTTATGAACTGAGCGAGCTAGGGAACATTGTCTCTCAACTGTGATATATAAAGTGTAGTACTACATTTCAGTGAAGTGTAAGGCTTTCCAAAGCTGCTGAACGTGTTTCTTTCTCTATTTCAATGGTATTCTGCCTTGTATAACACACATTTACCACTCTAGTCTCCTTTAAGTAAAGAATATAGGATTCATACAGTGTTTCATGTGATCTTAACTGGAATTAAGGATTTCCCTTATCTTAGCACCTTTTCTAGAATAAGAACTGACTTGGAGATTCTCTTTCAGCTGTTCTAGACAATTTCTCATCTGTTTACAGTCATTTTCACTGAATTAATCATGTTTTCATGTAGTTTCCTATATTCTGCCTTCTGGTCCAAGTATAAGTTTTGCCCACTTTATCAAACAACTTCCTACACACTGTTAAGTACTGAGGCAGCTATTGAACATTGACTCTCAACTCTGTTATAGAGTGTAGTACTACATTTCAGTGAAGTGTAAGGCTTTCCAAAGCTGCCGAACGTGTTTCTTTCTCTATTTCAATGGTATTCTGCCTTGTATAACACACATTTACCACTCTAGTCTCCTTTAAGTAAACAATATAGGATTCATACAGTGTTTCATGTAATCTTAACTCGAATTAAGGATTTCCCAGATCTTAGCTACCTTTTCTACACTAAGAACTGACTTGGAGAATCTCTTTCAGCTGTTCTAAACAAGTTCACATCTGTTTACAGTCATTTTCACTGAATTAATCATGTTTTCATGTAGTTTCCTATATTCTGCCTTCTGGTCCAAATATCAGCTTTGCCCACTTTATCAAACAACTTCCTACACACTGTTAAGTACTGAGGCAGGTATTGAACATTGTCTCTCAACTGTGTTATAGAGTGTAGCACTACATTTCAGTGAAGTGTAAGGCTTTCCAAAGCTGCCGAACGTGTTTCTTTCTCTATTTCAATGGTATTCTGCCTTGTATAACACACATTTACCACTCTAGTCTCCTTTAAGTAAAGAATATAGGATTCATACAGTGTTTCATGTGATCTTCACTGGAATTAAGTATTTCCCTTATCTTACCTACCTTTTCTACACTAAGAACTGACTTGGAGATTCTCTTTCAGCTGTTCTAAACAAGTTCTCATCTGTTTACAGTCATTTTCACTGAATTATTCATGTTTTCATGTAGTTTCCTATATTCTGCCTTCTGGCCCAAGTATAAGCTTTGCCCACTTTATCAAACAACTTCCTACACACTGTTATGAACTGAGGCAGCTCGGGAACATTGTCTCTCAACTGTGTTATAGAGTGTAGTACTACATTTCAGTGAAGTGTAAGGCTTTCCAAAGCTGCCGAACGTGTTTCTTTCTCTATTTCAATGGTATTCTGCCTTGTATAACACACATTTACCACTCTAGTCTCCTTTAAGTAAACAATATAGGATTCATACAGTGTTTCTTGTGATCTTAACTGGAATTAAGGATTTTCCTTCTCTTAGCTACCTTTTCTACACTAAGAACTGACTTGGAGATTCTCTTTCAGCTGTTCTAAACAAGTTCTCATCTGTTTACAGTCATTTTCACTGAATAATTCATGTTTTCATGTAGTTTCCTATATTCTGCCTTCTGGCCCAAGTATAAGCTTTGCCCACTTTATGAAACAACTTCCTACACACTGTTATGAACTGAGCGAGCTAGGGAACATTGTCTCTCAACTGTGATATATAAAGTGTAGTACTACATTTCAGTGAAGTGTAAGGCTTTCCAAAGCTGCTCAACGTGTTTCTTTCTCTATTTCAATGGTATTCTGCCTTGTATAACACACATTTACCACTCTAGTCTCCTTTAAGTAAAGAATATAGGATTCATACAGTGTTTCATGTAATCTTAACTCGAATTAAGGATTTCCCGGATCTTAGCTACCTTTTCTACACTAAGAACTGACTTGGAGAATCTCTTTCAGCTGTTCTAAACAAGTTCACATCTGTTTACAGTCATTTTCACTGAATTAATCATGTTTTCATGTAGTTTCCTATATTCTGCCTTCTGGTCCAAGTATAAGCTTTGCCCTCTTTATCAAACAACTTCCTACACACTGTTAAGTACTGAGGCAGCTATTGAACATTGTCTCTCAACTGTGTTATAGAGTGTAGTACTACATTTCAGTGAAGTGTAAGGCTTTCCAAAGCTGCCGAACGTGTTTCTTTCTCTATTTCAATGGTATTCTGCCTTGTATAACAGACATTTACCACTCTAGTCTCCTTTAAGTAAAGAATGTAGGATTCATACAGTGTTTCATGTGATCTTAACTGGAATTAAGTATTTCCCTTATCTTACCTACCTTTTCTACACTAAGAACTGACTTGGAGATTCTCTTTCAGCTGTTCTAAACCAGTTCTCATCTGTTTACAGTCATTTTCACTGAATTATTCATGTTTTCATGTAGTTTCCTATATTCTGCCTTCTGGCCCAAGTATAAGCTTTGCCCTCTTTATCAAACACCTTCCTACACACTGTTATGAACTGAGGCAGCTTGGGAACATTGTCTCTCAACTGTGTTATAGAGTGTAGTACTACATTTCAGTGAAGTGTAAGGCTTTCCAAAGCTGCCGAACGTTTTTCTTTCTCTATTTCAATGGTATTCTGCCTTGTATAACACACATTTACCACTCTAGTCTCCTTTAAGTAAACAATATAGGATTCATACAGTGTTTCATGTGATCTTAACTGGAATTAAGGATTTTCCTTCTCTTAGCTACCTTTTCTACACTAAGAACTGAATTGGAGATTCTCTTTCAGCTGTTCTAGACAAGTTCTCATCTGTTTACAGTCATTTTCACTGAATTAATCATGTTTTCATGTAGTTTCCTATATTCTGCCTTCTGGTCCAAGTATAAGCTTTGCCCACTTTATCAAACAACTTCCTACACACTGTTAAGTACTGAGGCAGCTATTGAACATTGTCTCTCAAATCTGTTATAGAGTGTAGTACTACATTTCAGTGAAGTGGAAGGCTTTCCAAAGCTGCCGAACGTGTTTCTTTCTCTATTTCAATGGTATTCTGCCTTGTATAACACACATTTACCACTCTAGTCTCCTTTAAGTAAAGAATATAGGATTCATACATTGTTTCATGTGATCTTAACTGGAATTAAGTATTTCCCTTATCTTACCTACCTTTTCTACACTAAGAACTGACTTGGAGATTGTCTTTCAGCTGTTCTAAACCAGTTCTCATCTGTTTACAGTCATTTTCACTGAATTATTCATGTTTTCATGTAGTTTCCTATATTCTGCCTTCTGGCCCAAGTATAAGCTTTGCCCTCTTTATCAAACACCTTCCTACACACTGTTATGAACTGAGGCAGCTATTGAACATTGTCTCTCAACTGTGTTATAGAGTGTAGTACTACATTTCAGTGAAGTGTAAGGCTTTCCAAAGCTGCCGAACTTGTTTCTTTCTCTATTTCAATGGTATTCTGCCTTGTATAACACACATTTACCACTCTAGTCTCCTTCAAGTAAAGAATGTAGGATTCATACAGTGTTTCATGTAATCTTAACTCGAATTAAGGATTTCCCAGATCTTAGCTACCTTTTCTACACTAAGAACTGACTTGGAGAATCTCTTTCAGCTGTTCTAAACAAGTTCACATCTGTTTACAGTCATTTTCACTGAATTATTCATGTTTTCATGTAGTTTCCTATATTCTGCCTTCTGTCCCAAGTATAAGCTTTGCCCACTTTATCAAACAACTTCCTACACAATGTTATGAACTGAGGCAGCTCGGGAACATTGTCTCTCAACTGTGTTATAGAGTGTAGTACTACATTTCAGTGAAGTGTAAGGCTTTCCAAAGCTGCCGAACGTGTTTCTTTCTCTATTTCAATGGTATTCTGCCTTGTATAACACACATTTACCACTCTAGTCTCCTTTAAGTAAACAATATAGGATTCATACAGTGTTTCATATAATCTTAACTCGAATTAAGGATTTCCCGAATCTTAGCTACCTTTTCTACATTAAGAACTGACTTGGAGAATCTCTTTCAGCTGTTCTAAACAAGTTCTAATCTGTTTACAGTCATTTTCACTGAATTAATCATGTTTTCATGTAGTTTCCTATATTCTGCCTTCTGGTCCAAGTATAAGCTTTGCCAACTTTATCAAACAACTTCCTACACACTGTTAAGTACTGAGGCAGCTATTGAACATTGTCTCTCAACTGTGTTATAGAGTGTAGTACTACATTTCAGTGAAGTGTAAGGCTTTCCAAAGCTGCCGAACGTGTTTCTTTCTCTATTTTAATGGTATTCTGCCTTGTATAACACACATTTACCACTGTAGTCTCCTTTAAGTAAAGAATATAGGATTCATACAGTGTTTCATGTGATCTTAACTGGAATTAAGGATTTTCCTTATCTTAGCTACCTTTTCTACACTAAGAACTGAATTGGAGATTCTCTTTCAGCTGTTCTAGACAAGTTCTCATCTGTTTACAGTCATTTTCACTGAATTAATCATGTTTTCATGTAGTTTCCTATATTCTGCCTTCTGGTCCAAGTATAAGCTTTGCCCACTTTATCAAACAACTTCCTACACACTGTTAAGTACTGAGGCAGCTATTGAACATTGTCTCTCAAATCTGTTATAGAGTGTAGTACTACATTTCAGTGAAGTGGAAGGCTTTCCAAAGCTGCCGAACGTGTTTCTTTCTCTATTTCAATGGTATTCTGCCTTGTATAACACACATTTACCACTCTAGTCTCCTTTAAGTAAAGAATATAGGATTCATACATTGTTTCATGTGATCTTAACTGGAATTAAGTATTTCCCTTATCTTACCTACCTTTTCTACACTAAGAACTGACTTGGAGATTCTCTTTCAGCTGTTCTAAACCAGTTCTCATCTGTTTACAGTCATTTTCACTGAATTAATCATGTTTTCATGTAGTTTCCTATATTCTGCCTTCTGGTCCAAGTATAAGCTTTGCCCACTTTATCAAACAACTTCCTACACACTGTTATGAATTGAGGGAGCTAGGGAACATTGTCTCTCAACTGTGTGATAGAGTGTAGTACTACATGTCACTGAAGTGTAAGGCTTTCCAAAGCTTCCGAATGTGTTTTTTTCTCTCTTTCAATGGTATTCCGCCTTGTATAACACACATTTACCACTCTAGTTTCCTTTAAGTAAAGAATATAGGATTCATACAGTGTTTCATGTAATCTTAACTGGAATTAAGGATTTTCCTTCTCTTAGCTACCTTTTCTACACTAAGAACTGACTTGGAGAATCTCTTTCAGCTGTTCTAAACAAGTTCACATCTGTTTACAGTCATTTTCACTGAATTATTCATGTTTTCATGTAGTTTCCTATATTCTGCCTTCTGGCCCAAGTATAAGCTTTGCCCACTTTATCAAACAACTTCCTACACACTGTTATGAACTGAGGCAGCTCGGGAACATTGTCTCTCAACTGTGTTATAGAGTGTAGTACTACATTTCAGTGAAGTGTAAGGCTTTCCAAAGCTGCCGAACGTGTTTCTTTCTCTATTTCAATGGTATTCTGCCTTGTATAACACACATTTACCACTCTAGTCTCCTTTAAGTAAACAATATAGGATTCATACAGTGTTTCATGTGATCTTAACTGGAATTAAGGATTTTCCTTCTCTTAGCTACCTTTTCTACAGTAAGAACTGACTTGGAGATTCTCTTTCAGCTGTTCTAAACAAGTACTCATCTGTTTACAGTCATTTTCACTGAATTATTCATGTTTTCATGTAGTTTCCTATATTCTGCCTTCTGGCCCAAGTATAAGCTTTGCCCACTTTATCAAACAACTTCCTACACACTGTTATGAACTGAGGCAGCTCGGGAACATTGTCTCTCAACTGTGTTATAGAGTGTAGTACTACATTTCAGTGAAGTGTAAGGCTTTTCAAAGCTGCCGAACATGTTTCTTTCTCTATTTCAATGGTATTCTGCCTTGTATAACACACATTTACCACTCTAGTCTCCTTTAAGTAAAGAATATAGGATTCATACAGTGTTACATGTGATCTTAACTGTAATTAAGGATTTACCTTATCTATGCTACCTTTTCTACACTAAGAACTGAATTGGAGATTCTCTTTCAGCTGTTCTAGACAAGTTCTCATCTGTTTACAGTCATTTTCACTGAATTAATCATGTTTTCATGTAGTTTCCTATATTCTGCCTTCTGGTCCAAGTATAAGCTTTGCCCACTTTATCAAACAACTTCCTACACACTGTTAAGTACTGAGGCAGCTATTGAACATTGTCTCTCAAATCTGTTATAGAGTGTAGTACTACATTTCAGTGAAGTGTAAGGCTTTCCAAAGCTGCCGAACGTGTTTCTTTCTCTATTTCAATGGTATTCTGCCTTGTATAACACACATTTACCACTCTAGTCTCCTTTAAGTAAAGAATATAGGATTCATACATTGTTTCATGTGATCTTAACTGGAATTAAGTATTTCCCTTATCTTACCTACCTTTTCTACACTAAGAACTGACTTGGAGATTCTCTTTCAGCTGTTCTAAACCAGTTCTCATCTGTTTACAGTCATTTTCACTGAATTATTCATGTTTTCATGTAGTTTCCTATATTCTGCCTTCTGGCCCAAGTATAAGCTTTGCCCTCTTTATCAAACACCTTCCTACACACTGTTATGAACTGAGGCAGCTATTGAACATTGTCTCTCAACTGTGTTATAGAGTGTAGTACTACATTTCAGTGAAGTGTAAGGCTTTCCAAAGCTGCCGAACTTGTTTCTTTCTCTATTTCAATGGTATTCTGCCTTGTATAACACACATTTACCACTCTAGTCTCCTTCAAGTAAAGAATATAGGATTCATACAGTGTTTCATGTAATCTTAACTCGAATTAAGGATTTCCCAGATCTTAGCTACCTTTTCTACACTAAGAACTGACTTGGAGAATCTCTTTCAGCTGTTCTAAACAAGTTCACATCTGTTTACAGTCATTTTCACTGAATTATTCATGTTTTCATGTAGTTTCCTATATTCTGCCTTCTGGCCCAAGTATAAGCTTTGCCCACTTTATCAAACAACTTCCTACACAATGTTATGAACTGAGGCAGCTCGGGAACATTGTCTCTCAACTGTGTTATAGAGTGTAGTACTACATTTCAGTGAAGTGTAAGGCTTTCCAAAGCTGCCGAACGTGTTTCTTTCTCTATTTCAATGGTATTCTGCCTTGTATAACACACATTTACCACTCTAGTCTCCTTTAAGTAAACAATATAGGATTCATACAGTGTTTCATATAATCTTAACTCGAATTAAGGATTTCCCGAATCTTAGCTACCTTTTCTACATTAAGAACTGACTTGGAGAATCTCTTTCAGCTGTTCTAAACAAGTTCTAATCTGTTTACAGTCATTTTCACTGAATTAATCATGTTTTCATGTAGTTTCCTATATTCTGCCTTCTGGTCCAAGTATAAGCTTTGCCAACTTTATCAAACAACTTCCTACACACTGTTAAGTACTGAGGCAGCTATTGAACATTGTCTCTCAACTGTGTTATAGAGTGTAGTACTACATTTCAGTGAAGTGTAAGGCTTTCCAAAGCTGCCGAACGTGTTTCTTTCTCTATTTTAATGGTATTCTGCCTTGTATAACACACATTTACCACTGTAGTCTCCTTTAAGTAAAGAATATAGGATTCATACAGTGTTTCATGTGATCTTAACTGGAATTAAGTATTTCCCTTATCTTACCTACCTTTTCTACACTAAGAACTGACTTGGAGATTCTCTTTCAGCTGTTCTAAACCAGTTCTCATCTGTTTACAGTCATTTTCACTGAATTATTCATGTTTTCATGTAGTTTCCTATATTCTGCCTTCTTGCCCAAGTATAAGCTTTGCCCTCTTTATCAAACACCTTCGTACACACTGTTATGAACTGAGGCAGCTCGGGAACATTGTCTCTCAACTGTGTTATAGAGTGTAGTACTACATTTCAGTGAAGTGTAAGGCTTTTCAAAGCTGCCGAACGTGTTTCTTTCTCTATTTCAATGGTATTCTGCCTTGTATAACACACATTTACCACTCTAGTCTCCTTTAAGTAAAGAATATAGGATTCATACAGTGTTTCATGTAATCTTAACTCGAATTAAGGATTTCCTGGAACTTAGCTACTTTTTCTACACTAAGAACTGACTTGGAAAATCTCTTTCAGCTGTTCTAAACAAGTTCACATCTGTTTACAGTCATTTTCACTGAATTAATCATGTTTTCATGTAGTTTCCTATATTCTGCCTTCTGGTCCAAGTATAAGCTTTGCCCACTTTATCAAACAACTTCCTACACACTGTTATGAATTGAGGGAGCTAGGGAACATTGTCTCTCAACTGTGTGATAGAGTGTAGTACTACATGTCACTGAAGTGTAAGGCTTTCCAAAGCTTCCGAATGTGTTTTTTTCTCTCTTTCAATGGTATTCCGCCTTGTATAACACACATTTACCACTCTAGTTTCCTTTAAGTAAAGAATATAGGATTCATACAGTGTTTCATGTAATCTTAACTCGAATTAAGGATTTCCCAGATCTGAGCTACCTTTTCTACACTAAGAACTGACTTGGAGAATCTCTTTCAGCTGTTCTAAACAAGTTCACATCTGTTTACAGTCATTTTCACTGAATTATTCATGTTTTCATGTAGTTTCCTATATTCTGCCTTCTGGCCCAAGTATAAGCTTTGCCCACTTTATCAAACAACTTCCTACACACTGTTATGAACTGAGGCAGCTCGGGAACATTGTCTCTCAACTGTGTTATAGAGTGTAGTACTACATTTCAGTGAAGTGTAAGGCTTTCCAAAGCTGCCGAACGTGTTTCTTTCTCTATTTCAATGGTATTCTGCCTTGTATAACACACATTTACCACTCTAGTCTCCTTTAAGTAAACAATATAGGATTCATACAGTGTTTCATGTGATCTTAACTGGAATTAAGGATTTTCCTTCTCTTAGCTACCTTTTCTACAGTAAGAACTGACTTGGAGATTCTCTTTCAGCTGTTCTAAACAAGTACTCATCTGTTTACAGTCATTTTCACTGAATTATTCATGTTTTCATGTAGTTTCCTATATTCTGCCTTCTGGCCCAAGTATAAGCTTTGCCCACTTTATCAAACAACTTCCTACACACTGTTATGAACTGAGGCAGCTCGGGAACATTGTCTCTCAACTGTGTTATAGAGTGTAGTACTACATTTCAGTGAAGTGTAAGGCTTTTCAAAGCTGCCGAACGTGTTTCTTTCTCTATTTCAATGGTATTCTGCCTTGTATAACACACATTTACCACTCTAGTCTCCTTTAAGTAAAGAATATAGGATTCATACAGTGTTTCATGTGATCTTAACTGTAATTAAGGATTTTCCTTATCTTAGCTACCTTTTCTACACTAAGAACTGAATTGGAGATTCTCTTTCAGCTGTTCTAGACAAGTTCTCATCTGTTTACAGTCATTTTCACTGAATTAATCATGTTTTCATGTAGTTTCCTATATTCTGCCTTCTGGTCCAAGTATAAGCTTTGCCCACTTTATCAAACAACTTCCTACACACTGTTAAGTACTGAGGCAGCTATTGAACATTGTCTCTCAAATCTGTTATAGAGTGTAGTACTACATTTCAGTGAAGTGTAAGGCTTTCCAAAGCTGCCGAACGTGTTTCTTTCTCTATTTCAATGGTATTCTGCCTTGTATAACACACATTTACCACTCTAGTCTCCTTTAAGTAAAGAATATAGGATTCATACATTGTTTCATGTGATCTTAACTGGAATTAAGTATTTCCCTTATCTTACCTACCTTTTCTACACTAAGAACTGACTTGGAGATTCTCTTTCAGCTGTTCTAAACCAGTTCTCATCTGTTTACAGTCATTTTCACTGAATTAATCATGTTTTCATGTAGTTTCCTATATTCTGCCTTCTGGCCCAAGTATAAGCTTTGCCCTCTTTATCAAACGCCTTCCTACACACTGTTATGAACTGAGGCAGCTATTGAACATTGTCTCTCAACTGTGTTATAGAGTGTAGTACTACATTTCAGTGAAGTGTAAGGCTTTCCAAAGCTGCCGAACTTGTTTCTTTCTCTATTTCAATGGTATTCTGCCTTGTATAACACACATTTACCACTCTAGTCTCCTTCAAGTAAAGAATATAGGATTCATACAGTGTTTCATGTAATCTTAACTCGAATTAAGGATTTCCCAGATCTTAGCTACCTTTTCTACACTAAGAACTGACTTGGAGAATCTCTTTCAGCTGTTCTAAACAAGTTCACATCTTTTTACAGTCATTTTCACTGAATTATTCATGTTTTCATGTAGTTTCCTATATTCTGCCTTCTGGCCCAAGTATAAGCTTTGCCCACTTTATCAAACAACTTCCTACACAATGTTATGAACTGAGGCAGCTCGGGAACATTGTCTCTCAACTGTGTTATAGAGTGTAGTACTACATTTCAGTGAAGTGTAAGGCTTTCCAAAGCTGCCGAACGTGTTTCTTTCTCTATTTCAATGGTATTCTGCCTTGTATAACACACATTTACCACTCTAGTCTCCTTTAAGTAAAGAATATAGGATTCATACAGTGTTTCATGTGATCTTAACTGTAATTAAGGATTTTCCTTATCTTAGCTACCTTTTCTACACTAAGAACTGACTTGGAGATTCTCTTTCAGCTGTTCTAAACAAGTTCTCATCTGTTTACAGTCATTTTCACTGAATTATTCATGTTTTCATGTAGTTTCCTATATTCTGCCTTCTGGTGCAAGTATCAGCTTTGCCCACTTTATCAAACAACTTCCTACACACTGTTAAATACTGAGGCAGCTATTGAACATTGTCTCTCAACTGTGTTATAGAGTGTAGTACTACATTTCAGTGAAGTGTAAGGCTTTCCAAAGCTGCCGAACATGTTTCTTTCTCTATTTTAATGGTATTCTGCCTTGTATAACACACATTTACCACTGTAGTCTCCTTTAAGAAAAGAATATAGGATTCATACAGTGTTTCATGTGATCTTAACTGGAATTAAGGATTTTCCTTATCTTAGCTACCTTTTCTACACTAAGAACTGACTTGGAGATTCTCTTTCAGCTGTTCTAAACAAGTTCTCATCTGTTTACAGTCATTTTCACTGAATTATTCATGTTTTCATGTAGTTTCCTATATTCTGCCTTCTGGTCCAAGTATAAGCTTTGCCAACTTTATCAAACAACCTCCTACACACTGTTAATTACTGAGGGAGCTCGGGAACATTGTCTCTCAACTGTGTTATAGAGTGTAGTACTACATTTCAGTGAAGTGTAAGGCTTTCCAAAGCTGCCGAACGTGTTTCTTTCTCTATTTCAATGGTATTCTGCCTTGTATAACACACATTTACCACTCTAGTCTCCTTTAAGTAAAGAATATAGGATTCATACAGTGTTTCATGTGATCTTAACTGGAATTAAGGATTTTCCTTATCTTAGCTAACTTTTCTACACTAAGAACTGACTTGGGGATTCTCTTTCAGCTGTTCTAAACAAGTTCTCATCTGTTTACAGTCATTTTCACTGAATTATTCATGTTTTCATGTAGTTTCCTATATTCTGCCTTCTGGCCCAAGTATAAGCTTTGCCCACTTTATCAAACAACTTCCTACACACTGTTATGAATTGAGGGAGCTAGGGAACATTGTCTCTCAACTGTGTGATAGAGTGTAGTACTACATGTCAGTGAAGTGTAAGGCTTTCCAAAGCTGCCGAATGTGTTTTTTTCTCTATTTCAATGGTATTCTGCCTTGTATAACACACATTTACCACTCTAGTTTCCTTTAAGTAAAGAATATAGGATTCATACAGTGTTTCATGTAATCTTAACTCGAATTAAGGATTTCCCGAATCTTAGCTACCTTTTCTACATTAAGAACTGACTTGGAGAATCTCTTTCAGCTGTTCTAAACAAGTTCTAATCTGTTTACAGTCATTTTCACTGAATTAATCATGTTTTCATGTAGTTTCCTATATTCTGCCTTCTGGCCCAAGTATAAGCTTTGCCCACTTTATCAAACAACTTCCTACACACTGTTATGAACTGAGGCAGCTCGGGAACATTGTCTCTCAACTGTGTTATAGAGTGTAGTACTACATTTCAGTGAAGTGTAAGGCTTTTCAAAGCTGCCGAACGTGTTTCTTTCTCTATTTCAATGGTATTCTGCCTTGTATAACACACATTTACCACTCTAGTCTCCTTTAAGTAAAGAATATAGGATTCATACAGTGTTTCATGTGATCTTAACTGTAATTAAGGATTTTCCTTATCTTAGCTACCTTTTCTACACTAAGAACTGACTTGGAGATTCTCTTTCAGCTGTTCTAAACAAGTTCTCATCTGTTTACAGTCATTTTCACTGAATTATTCATGTTTTCATGTAGTTTCCTATATTCGGCCTTCTGGCCCAAGTATAAGCTTTGCCCACTTTATCAAACAACTTCCTACACACTGTTATGAATTGAGGGAGCTAGGGAACATTGTCTCTCAACTGTGTGATAGAGTGTAGTAATACATGTCAGTGAAGTGTAAGGCTTTCCAAAGCTGCCGAATGTGTTTTTTTCTCTATTTCAATGGTATTCTGCCTTGTATAACACACATTTACCACTCTAGTTTCCTTTAAGTAAAGAATATAGGATTCATACAGTGTTTCATGTAATCTTAACTCGAATTAAGGATTTCCCGAATCTTAGCTACCTTTTCTACATTAAGAACTGACGTGGAGAATCTCTTTCAGCTGTTCTAAACAAGTTCTAATCTGTTTACAGTCATTTTCACTGAATTAATCATGTTTTCATGTAGTTTCCTATATTCTGCCTTCTGGCCCAAGTATAAGCTTTGCCCACTTTATCAAACAACTTCCTACACACTGTTATGAACTGAGGCAGCTCGGGAACATTGTCTCTCAACTGTGTTATAGAGTGTAGTACTACATTTCAGTGAAGTGTAAGGCTTTCCAAAGCTGCCGAACGTGTTTCTTTCTCTATTTCAATGGTATTCTGCCTTGTATAACACACATTTACCACTCTAGTCTCCTTTAAGTAAAGAATATAGGATTCATACAGTGTTTCATGTGATCTTAACTGGAATTAAGGATTTTCCTTATCTTAGCTAACTTTTCTACACTAAGAACTGACTTGGGGATTCTCTTTCAGCTGTTCTAAACAAGTTCTCATCTGTTTACAGTCATTTTCACTGAATTATTCATGTTTTCATGTAGTTTCCTATATTCTGCCTTCTGGCCCAAGTATAAGCTTTGCCCACTTTATCAAACAACTTCCTACACACTGTTATGAATTGAGGGAGCTAGGGAACATTGTCTCTCAACTGTGTGATAGAGTGTAGTACTACATGTCAGTGAAGTGTAAGGCTTTCCAAAGCTGCCGAATGTGTTTTTTTCTCTATTTCAATGGTATTCTGCCTTGTATAACACACATTTACCACTCTAGTTTCCTTTAAGTAAAGAATATAGGATTCATACAGTGTTTCATGTAATCTTAACTCGAATTAAGGATTTCCCGAATCTTAGCTACCTTTTCTACATTAAGAACTGACTTGGAGAATCTCTTTCAGCTGTTCTAAACAAGTTCTAATCTGTTTACAGTCATTTTCACTGAATTAATCATGTTTTCATGTAGTTTCCTATATTCTGCCTTCTGGCCCAAGTATAAGCTTTGCCCACTTTATCAAACAACTTCCTACACACTGTTATGAACTGAGGCAGCTCGGGAACATTGTCTCTCAACTGTGTTATAGAGTGTAGTACTACATTTCAGTGAAGTGTAAGGCTTTCCAAAGCTGCCGAACGTGTTTCTTTCTCTATTTCAATGGTATTCTGCCTTGTATAACACACATTTACCACTCTAGTCTCCTTTAATTAAACAATATAGGATTCATACAGTGTTTCATGTGATCTTAACTGGAATTAAGGATTTTCCTTCTCTTAGCTACCTTTTCTACAGTAAGAACTGACTTGGAGATTCTCTTTCAGCTGTTCTAAACAAGTACTCATCTGTTTACCGTCATTTTCACTGAATTATTCATGTTTTCATGTAGTTTCCTATATTCTGCCTTCTGGCCCAAGTATAAGCTTTGCCCACTTTATCAAACAACTTCCTACACACTGTTATGAACTGAGCGAGCTAGGGAACATTGTCTCTCAACTGTGTTATATAAAGTGTAGTACTACATTTCAGTGAAGTGTAAGGCTTTCCAAAGCTACCGAACGTGTTTCTTTCTCTATTTCAATGGTATTCTGCCTTGTATAACACACATTTACCACTCTAGTCTCCTTTAAGTAAAGAATATAGGATTCATACAGGTTTCATGTGATCTTAACTGGAATTAAGGATTTCCCTTATCTTAGCTACCTTTTCTACAATAAGAACTGACTTGGAGATTCTCTTTCAGCTGTTCTAGAAAAGTTCTCATCTGTTTACAGTCATTTTCACTGAATTATTCATGTTTTCATTTAGTTTCCTATATTCTGCCTTCTGGTGCAAGTATCAGCTTTGCCCACTTTATCAAACAACTTCCTACACACTGTTAAATATTGAGGCAGCTATTGAACATTGTCTCTCAACTGTGTTATAGAGTGTAGTACTACATTTCAGTGAAGTGTAAGGCTTTCCAAAGCTGCCGAACATGTTTCTTTCTCTATTTTAATGGTATTCTGCCTTGTATAACACACATTTACCACTGTAGTCTCCTTTAAGTAAAGAATATAGGATTCATACAGTGTTTCATGTGATCTTAACTGGAATTAAGGATTTTCCTTATCTTAGCTACCTTTTCTACACTAAGAACTGACTTGGAGATTCTCTTTCAGCTGTTCTAAACAAGTTCTCATCTGTTTACAGTCATTTTCACTGAATTATTCATGTTTTCATGTAGTTTCCTATATTCTGCCTTCTGGTCCAAGTATAAGCTTTGCCAACTTTATCAAACAACCTCCTACACACTGTTAATTACTGAGGGAGCTCGGGAACATTGTCTCTCAACTGTGTTATAGAGTGTAGTACTACATTTCAGTGAAGTGTAAGGCTTTCCAAAGCTGCCGAACGTGTTTCTTTCTCTATTTCAATGGTATTCTGCCTTGTATAACACACATTTACCACTCTAGTCTCTTTTAAGTAAAGAATATAGGATTCATACAGTGTTTCATGTGATCTTAACTGGAATTAAGTATTTCCCCTATCTTACCTACCTTTTCTACACTAAGAACTGACTTGGAGATTCTCTTTCAGCTGTTCTAAACAAGTTCTCATCTGTTTACAGTCATTTTCACTGAATTATTCATGTTTTCATGTAGTTTCCTATATTCTGCCTTCTGGCCCAAGTATAAGCTTTTCCCACTTTATCAAACAACTTCCTACACAGTGTTATGAACTGAGGCAGCTCGGGAACATTGTCTCTCAACTGTGTTATAGAGTGTAGTACTACATTTCAGTGAAGTGTAAGGCTTTCCAAAGCTGCCGAACGTGTTTCTTTCTCTATTTCAATGGTATTCTGCCTTGTATAACACACATTTACCACTGTAGTCTCCTTTAAGTAAAGAATATAGGATTCATACAGTGTTTCATGTGATCTTAACTGGAATTAAGGATTTTCCTTATCTTAGCTAACTTTTCTACACTAAGAACTGACTTGGAGATTCTCTTTCAGCTGTTCTAAACAAGTTCTCATCTGTTTACAGTCATTTTCACTGAATTATTCATGTTTTCATTTAGTTTCCTATATTCTGCCTTCTGGTGCAAGTATCAGCTTTGCCCACTTTATCAAACAACTTCCTACACACTGTTAAATACTGAGGCAGCTATTGAACATTGTCTCTCAACTGTGTTATAGAGTGTAGTACTACATTTCAGTGAAGTGTAAGGCTTTCCAAAGCTGCCGAACATGTTTCTTTCTCTATTTTAATGGTATTCTGCCTTGTATAACACACATTTACCACTGTAGTCTCCTTTAAGTAAAGAATATAGGATTCATACAGTGTTTCATGTGATCTTAACTGGAATTAAGGATTTTCCTTATCTTAGCTAACTTTTCTACACTAAGAACTGACTTGGAGATTCTCTTTCAGCTGTTCTAAACAAGTTCTCATCTGTTTACAGTCATTTTCACTGAATTATTCATGTTTTCATTTAGTTTCCTATATTCTGCCTTCTGGTGCAAGTATCAGCTTTGCCCACTTTATCAAACAACTTCCTACACACTGTTAAATACTGAGGCAGCTATTGAACATTGTCTCTCAACTGTGTTATAGAGTGTAGTACTACATTTCAGTGAAGTGTAAGGCTTTCCAAAGCTGCCGAACATGTTTCTTTCTCTATTTTAATGGTATTCTGCCTTGTATAACACACATTTACCACTGTAGTCTCCTTTAAGTAAAGAATATAGGATTCATACACTGTTTCATGTGATCTTAACTGGAATTAAGGATTTTCCTTATCTTAGCTACCTTTTCTACACTAAGAACTGACTTGGAGATTCTCTTTCAGCTGTTCTAAACAAGTTCTCATCTGTTTACAGTCATTTTCACTGAATTATTCATGTTTTCATGTAGTTTCCTATATTCTGCCTTCTGGTCCAAGTATAAGCTTTGCCAACTTTATCAAACAACCTCCTACACACTGTTAATTACTGAGGGAGCTCGGGAACATTGTCTCTCAACTGTGTTATAGAGTGTAGTACTACATTTCAGTGAAGTGTAAGGCTTTCCAAAGCTGCCGAACGTGTTTCTTTCTCTATTTCAATGGTATTCTGCCTTGTATAACACACATTTACCACTCTAGTCTCCTTTAAGTAAAGAATATAGGATTCATACAGTATTTCATGTGATCTTAACTGGAATTAAGTATTTCCCCTATCTTACCTACCTTTTCTACACTAAGAACTGACTTGGAGATTCTCTTTCAGCTGTTCTAAACAAGTTCTCATCTGTTTACAGTCATTTTCACTGAATTATTCATGTTTTCATGTAGTTTCCTATATTCTGCCTTCTGGCCCAAGTATAAGCTTTTCCCACTTTATCAAACAACTTCCTACACAGTGTTATGAACTGAGGCAGCTCGGGAACATTGTCTCTCAACTGTGTTATAGAGTGTAGTACTACATTTCAGTGAAGTGTAAGGCTTTCCAAAGCTGCCGAACGTGTTTCTTTCTCTATTTCAATGGTATTCTGCCTTGTATAACACACATTTACCACTGTAGTCTCCTTTAAGTAAAGAATATAGGATTCATACACTGTTTCATGTGATCTTAACTGGAATTAAGGATTTTCCTTATCTTAGCTAACTTTTCTACACTAAGAACTGACTTGGAGATTCTCTTTCAGCTGTTCTAAACAAGTTCTCATCTGTTTACAGTCATTTTCACTGAATTATTCATGTTTTCATGTAGTTTCCTATATTCTGCCTTCTGGTCCAAGTATAAGCTTTGCCAACTTTATCAAACAACCTCCTACACACTGTTAATTACTGAGGGAGCTCGGGAACATTGTCTCTCAACTGTGTTATAGAGTGTAGTACTACATTTCAGTGAAGTGTAAGGCTTTCCAAAGCTGCCGAACGTGTTTCTTTCTCTATTTCAATGGTATTCTGCCTTGTATAACACACATTTACCACTCTAGTCTCCTTTAAGTAAAGAATATAGGATTCATACAGTGTTTCATGTGATCTTAACTGGAATTAAGTATTTCCCCTATCTTACCTACCTTTTCTACACTAAGAACTGACTTGGAGATTCTCTTTCAGCTGTTCTAAACAAGTTCTCATCTGTTTACAGTCATTTTCACTGAATTATTCATGTTTTCATGTAGTTTCCTATATTCTGCCTTCTGGCCCAAGTATAAGCTTTGCCCACTTTATCAAACAACTTCCTACACACTGTTAGGAACTGAGGGAGCTAGGGAACATTGTCTCTCAACTGTGTTATATAAAGTGTAGTACTACATTTCAGTGAAGTGTAAGGCTTTCCAAAGCTGCCGAACGTGTTTCTTTCTCTATTTCAATGGTATTCTGCCTTGTATAACACACATTTACCACTCTAGTCTCCTTTAAGTAAAGAATATAGGATTCATACAGTGTTTCATGTAATCTTTTTTTTTTTTTTAATAGTTCACAGATGATTTGACTTTTTATTTTTTATTTATTTATTTATTTATTTATTTATTTATTTATTTATTTATTTTTTACATATTTTCTTGATTTTTTTTTTTATTGCCCCCCTGCCTCCCTCCCATACATCCCCTCCCTCCCCATAGTTTTATGTCCATTGGTTGTACCTATATGCATCTATACAAGTCCTTCGGTTGATCTATTATCTCCCCCTGATATCCCTACCCTCCCCACTGTAATCCGACAGTCTGCCTGTTGCTTTACCTTCTCTATATCTGTCTCTTGGTTCATCAGTTTATAAAGATCTTTATCATCCACCGATGTGTGAGGTCATGTGGTGTTTCTCTTTCCTTGATTGGCTTATTTCACTCAGCATGATGCTCTCCAATTCCATCCAGGTTGCTGCAAATGATGAGAATTCCTTCTTCTTTATGGCAGCATAGTATTCCATTGTGTAGATGTACCATAGTTTTTGGATCCAATCATCTGCTGACGGGCACCTAGGCTGTTTCCAAATTCTGGCTATTGTAGATTGTGCTGCTATGAACATAGGGGTGCATATATCCTTTCTGATTGGTGTTTCTAGTTTCTTGGGATATATTCCTAGAAGTGGGATTACTGGGTCAAATGGGAGTTCCATTTTCAGTTTTTTGAGGAAACTCCACACTGTTCTCCACAGTGGTTGCACCAGTCTGCATTCCCACCAGCAGTGCACGAGGGTTCCTTTTTCTCCGCAACCTCGCCAACACTTGTCGTTTGTTGATTTGTTGATGTTGGCCATTCTGACAGGTGTGAGATGGTACCGCATTGTTGTTTTGATTTGCACCTCTCGGATAATTAGTGACTTTGAGCATGTTTTCATGTGCCTTTTGGCCTTCCTTCTGTCTTCTTTTGAAAATATTCTGTTTAGGTCCATTGCCCATTTTTTAATTGGATCATTCATCTTCCTTTTATTTAGTTGTATAAGCTGTCTGTAAATGTTGGAGATTAAACCTTTATCAGTGGTAATATTTGCAAATATGATCTCCCACACCGTGGGCTTTCTTGTTGTTTTATTGATGGTTTCTTTTGCTGTAAAAAAGCTTTTTATTTCGAAGTAGTCCCATTTGTTTATTTTCTCTTTAGCTTCCATTGCCCTAGGGGCAATATCAGTGAAGAAGTTATTTTGGCATACGTCTGAGATTTTGCTACCTGTGGATGCTTCTAGTATTTTTATGGTTTCCCGTCTGATGTTTAAGTCCTGTATCCATTTTGAGTTTATCCTTGTGAATGGTGTAAGTTGGTGATCTAGTTTCATTCTTTTGCATGTGTCTGTCCAATTTTCCCAACACCATTTATTGAAGAGACTGTCTTGACTCCATTGTATATTCGTGCCTCCTTTGTCAAATATTAATTGAGCATAGTGATTTGGGTTGATATCTGGGTTCTCAATTCTATTCCATTGATCTATTTGTCTGCTCTTGTGCCAGTACCAGGCTGTTTTGAGAACAGTGGCTTTGTAGTATAGTTTGAAGTCTGGTATTGAGATCCCTCCTACTTTACTCTTCTTTCTCAGAATCGCTGTGGCTATTCGGGGTCTTTTATTGTTCCAAATGAACTTTTGGAGAGTTCTTTCTAGGTCAGTGAAATATGTCGTTGGTATTTTAATGGGGAGTGCATTGAACCTATAGATTGCTTTAGGAAGTATGGACATTTTGATGATGTTGATTCTACCAATCCATGAACATGGTATGTTCTTCCATCTCCTTACATCTTCCTCTATCTCTTTTTTCAGTGTCGTGTAGTTTTCCGCAAATAGGTCCTTTATTTCTTTAGTTAAATTTATTCCTAGGTATCTTAATTTTTTTGGTGCGATGGTGAATGGAATTGCTTTTTTAGCCTCTGTTTCTGTAGTTTCACTGTTGGTGTATAGAAATGCCATGGATTTCTTGGCATTAATTTTATATCCTGCTACGTTGCCAAATTCATTTATTAAGTCAATTAGTTTTTTAATGGAGTCTTTTGGGTTTTTTATGTACAATATCATGTCATCTGCAAATAAGGATAACTTTACTTCTTCTTTTCCAATTTGGATGCCTTTTATTTCCTCCTCTTGTCTAATTGCAATGGCTAGTACTTCCAGAACTATGTCAAACAGGAGTGGCGAGAGTGGGCATCCCTGTCTTGTTCCTGTTTTTAGAGGGAATGGTTTTAGTTTTTGCCCATTGAGTATAATGTTGGCTGTGGGTTTATCATATATAGCTTTTATTATGTTGAGGTATGATCCTTGTACTCCCACCTTTTTAAGAGTTTTTAACAGGAAAGGGTGTTGGATTTTGTCAAATGCTTTTTCTGCGTCAATTGATATGACTATATGATTTTTATCTTTCAATTTGTTTATGTGATGTATCACGTTTATTGATTTGCGGATATTGTACCATCCTTGCATTCCTGGAATAAATCCTACTTGGTCATGGTGTATGATCTTTGTGATGTTCTTTTGGAGTCGATTTGCTAGAATTTTGTTGAGGATTTTGGCATCTATGTTCATGAGGGATATTGGCCTGTAATTCTCTTTCATTGAGTTGTCTTTATCTGGTTTTGGTATTAGGGTGATGTTGGCTTCATAGAAGGAGTTCGGAAGTGTTCCTTCCTCTTGGATTTTTTGGAATAGTCTGAGGAGGATAGGTTTTAGTTCTTCCTTGAATGTTTGGTAAAACTCTCCTGTGAAGCCATCTGGCCCTGGGCTTTTGTTTGCTGGAAGCTTTTTGATGACGGTTTCAATTTCTTCCCACGTCACTGGTCTATTGAGATTTTTAGATTCTTCCTGATTGAGTTTTGGCAGTTTGTATTTTTCTAGGAATATGTCCATTTCCTCCAGGTTGTTTAGTTTGTTGGAATAGAGTTGTTCGTAGTATTTTGTAACAATCTGTTGTATTTCGGTGGGGTCTGTTGTTATTTCACCTCTTTCATTTCTGATTTTGTTTATTTGGGTCCTCTCTCTTTGTTTCTTGGTTAGCCTGGCTAGAGGTCCATCAATCTTGTTTATCCTTTCGAAGAACCAGCTCTTGGTTTTGTTGATCTTATGTATTGTTTCTTTGGTCTCTATGTCATTTATCTGTGCTCTGATTTTTGTTATTTCCTTCCTTCTGCTTACACTGGGCTTTTCTTGTTGCTCTTTTTCTAACTCTTTGAGTTGTAGAGTTAGTTCATCTGTTACCATTTTTTCTAGTTTTTTGCAATAGGCTTGTAAGGATATGAACTTCCCTCTCAAAACTGCTTTTGCTGTGTCCCATAGATTTTGGATTGTTGTGTCTTCATTGTCATTTGTTGCCAGGATGTTTTTAATTTCTTCCTTGATTTCTCTGGTAACCCAGTCCTTGTTTAATAGCATGTTGTTTAGTCTCCATGTATTTGATTTCTTTGGATTATTTTTATTGTAATTAATTTCCAGTTTTATGCCACTATGGTCTGAGAAGATGCTTGATATGATTTCTATCTTCTTGAATTTGAAGAGACTTTGCCTATGTTCCAAAATGTGGTCTATCTTTGAGAATGTCCCATGTGCACTTGAGAAGAATGTATATTCTGTGGCTTTGGGGTGGAATGTTCTAAAGATGTCAATTAATTCCATCTGGTCTAGTGAGTCGTTTAGGATTGATATTTCTTTGCTGATTTTTTGTTTAGATGATTTGTCGAAGGGTGACAGTGGGGTATTAAAATCTCCTACTATGATTGTATTGCTATTAATCTCTCCCTTAATGTCCTCCAGCAGTTTTTTTATGTATTTGGGTGCTCCTGTATTGGGTGCATATATATTTACCAGGGTTATTTCTTCTTGTTGGATTGTACCCTTTAGTATTATGAAGTGACCTTCATTATCTCTTGTTATGTCCTTCACTCTGAGATCTAATTTGTCAGATATAAGTATTGCTACCCCAGCTTTTCTTTCCTTTCCATTTGCCTGGAAAACTTTTTTCCATCCCTTCACCCTCAGTCTGTGTGCATCTTTTTTTCTGAGGTGAGTTTCTTGTAGGCAACAGATGTAAGGGTCTTGTTTTCTTATCCAATCTGACACCCTATGTCTTTTGATTGGAGCATTTAATCCATTTACATTTAAGGTTATTATTGATAGGTACTCATTTGATGGCATTTTTATTCTATACCCATGTTCCTTCTTCAATTCCTATTTCTTTATTTTTACAGTAGACCCTTTAGCATTTCTTGCATTGCTGGTTTGGTGGAGATAAATTCCTTCAGTCTTTTTTTGTCTGTGAAGCTCCTGATTTCCCCTTCAATTTTGATTGATAGTCTTGCTGGGTACAGTATTCTTGGATTCAAACCCTTCCTTTGCATGACTTTGTATATTTCATCCCATTCCCTTCTAGCCTGATATGTTTCTGTTGAGAAATCAGTTGCTAGTCTGATGGGGGTTCCTTTGTAAGTAACTTTCTGTCTCTCTCTGGCTGCTTTTAAGATTCTTACTTTGTCGTTGTTGTTTGCCACTTTAATTATAATGTGCCTTGGCGTCTGCCTTCTGGGATTCATTTTGCTTGGGACTCTGCGAGCATCTTGGATTTGTGTGGGTTTTTTCTTCTCTATCTCAGGAAAGTTTTCTGTCATTATTTCTTGAAATACTTTTTCCACGTCTACCTCAGTTTCCTTTCCTTCTGGAACCCCTATTATTCGAATATTATTTTGTTTTGTAATGTCCCAAAGCTCCCGTAGGCTCTCCTCCTGCTTTTTAATCTTTTTTTCTAGAAGCTGCTCTAATTGGGTATTTTTTTCCATCTTGTCTTCTAGCTCACTGATGCGGTCTTCCGCTTCATCTAGTCTACTCTTGATGCTTTCTATTGAGTTCTTCATGGTAGCGATGTCATTTTTCATTTCTTCTTGGTTCTTCCTCAATTCCTGATGGTTCTTCCTCATTTCTTCTTGGTTATTGTCAAATTTCTCTTCCATTCTTTTTAGCCAACCAATAATCATTATTCTGAACTCTTGCTCTGGTAGGCTGCTTGCCTCTGGCTCGTTTACTTCCTTTTCTGGTGATGCCTGCTTTTCTTTCATTTGTGGGGTGTTTCTTTGTCTTCCCATGGTATCTCTTTTCAGGATGTCTGGTTATGTGGTGTTCTTTCTCTTGCGTTAGTTTATAGGTGCAAAATACAACACTACCATGTACAACACGAGAGGCACTTAACAGGAATGTATTTACAATATTAATAACCTCTAATAAAGGTAACCCCTAGCGATAGGCAAATTAGGGTATAGGAGAGAAGGAAGGAAGGAAGGTAAAAATAAAGAAAAATTAAAAAAAAAAAAGTCAAAGAAGAAATAAAGTAATGACAAAATGAAGTTAGAAAACAGGGAGAAAAAGAAGAGAGAGAGAGAAAGAGAGAGAGAGAGAGAGGGAGAGAGAGAGAGAGAGAGAGAGAGAGAGAGAGAAGAAGCAAACTAAAAAAATGGGAAACAAACTATATATATGTGGAGAAAATTGCCATAGATCAACCACTGAGCCCAGCCAATGCCGGTAACAATACTTGGAGATTAATACAAACTACAATACAATATCCACTATTATTAAGTAAGGTTATGATATACAGAAGTCAAAGAAACAAACAAAAACAGAGGATTTAAAAAAAAATACAAAGCAACAATAACAACACTGGAATAAGCATAACAATTTCACTGAAAAGCACCAATATTCACAATAATCAACCTTCACTCAAACAATGAGAAAAGGATAGAAAGTGGAACCGTTTTTTTTTTTTTTTTAACTAGTTAATATAGTGCAGAGAGTGATATTTATACACTTGTATCAGGGGTTGGAACTTAGGTCTATGAGTATAGTGAGAGCTTTAGCAGGGGGTATACAGAAAGAATAGAGGAAAAACTAAAGCCGGAAAGGGATAGGATAAACTGGAGACTAAAAGGTTGAAGTTTAGTAAGAGAGTGATGGGGTAAAGGTCGAATTGAGATAGGGTTGAATGATGCTATAGTAGAGATTAAAATAGAATGAAGGTTACTCCCAATGTAAAATAAAGACGAAGTAAAATGGTACTGGGGAGGAAAAGAAAAAGAAAAAAAAAATTGCAAAATAGCAGTAGTAATAGTGAAGATAGAGATTGAAAAATGTAATAATTGAAAAGATAAAATCAAGTAAGGAAAAAAGAAAAAAAATCGTTTCTGAAGTAAAAGATGTAAAAAATGAAAATTAAATAAAAAATGTAAAAAATGAAAATAAAATAAAGAATAGTATAATTAGCATAAAATTGTCCAGTAGAGTTCAATCACTTCCTCTGTTATTGTATTTGGTATGCCTGGTTCTTGGATCAGAGAGTCTTGCAGTTCCCAGCTTTCCACTGCACCTCAGTTTTGTAAGGTAGTCCTTAATTTTAGGTAGGCTATATCTTAGTTATTTGTGACCATTTATTTTTGATTAATTAAAAGAAAAAGAAAAAGAAAAAAGAAAAAAAAAAAAAAAAAAAAAAAAAGGCAGTTTGTAGTTCAGCCCTTAGGTGTCAGTGTTACCGGTTTGACCTCCCAGACTTTGGTTGCTCTGGCCTTCTTTCTCTCTGGGGGCGGGCCCTCGCAGCTCTCCTGGGCTACAATATAGGCGGGGCCGCGGCCGCACTGGGGGCGGGGCCTCGCAGCGCTCCAGGGCGCAGCGCTCAGGGCCGCACTGGGGGCGGGGCCTCACGGCGCCTCTGGCGGCGCGCTCAGGGCCGCTCTGGGGGCGGGGCCTCGCGGCGCTCCGGGGCCGCGGTGCTCTGGGCAGCACTGGGGCTGGGGCCTCGCGGCGCTCCTGGTGGCGCGCTCAGGGCCGCTCTGGGGGCGGGGCCTCGCTGCGTCTCTGGCGGCACGCTCAGGGCCGCTCTGGGGGCGGGTGCTCTGGGCCGCACTGGGGCCGGGGCCTCGCGGTGCTCCTGGCGGCGCGCTCAGGGCCGCTCTGGGGCCGGGGCCTCGCTGGAGCAATGGCGCTATCGCAGCCTGAACTCTCAGCCTAGCCACGCAAACTCTGACCTTTCTGTGGGTGGTTGAAGAGCTTCCTTGAATCCACCCGCTTGCTCCGATCGGGGCGCCACAGGTGCTCGATGGACTCCTCGGCTGTGGGTTTTCCAGGCCTCATAGAAGCTGCTCCCTTCCTGGTAGGGTGGCGCCGCCTTTCGTTTCATGTAATCTTAACTCGAATTAAGCATTTCCCGGATCTTAGCTACCTTTTCTACACTAAGAACTGACTTGGAGAATCTCTTTCAGCTGTTCTAAACAAGTTCACATCTGTTTACAGTCATTTTCACTGAATTAATCATGTTTTCATGTAGTTTCCTATATTCTGCCTTCTGGTCCAAGTATAAGCTTTGCCCACTTTATCAAACAACTTCCTACACACTGTTAAGTACTGAGGCAGCTATTGAACATTGTCTCTCAACTGTGTTATAGAGTGTAGTACTACATTTCAGTGAAGTGTAAGGCTTTCCAAAGCTGCCGAACGTGTTTCTTTCTCTATTTTAATGGTATTCTGCCTTGTATAACACACATTTACCACTGTAGTCTCCTTTAAGTAAAGAATATAGGATTCATACAGTGTTTCATGTGATCTTAACTGGAATTAAGGATTTTCCGGATTTAGCTACCTTTTCTACACTAAGAACTGAGTTGGAGGATCTCTTTCAGCTGTTCTAAAACAAGTTCTGATCGGTTTACAGTCATTTTCACTGAATTATTCATGTTTTCATGTAGTTTCCTATATTCTGCCTTCTGGCCCAAGTATAAGCTTTGCCCACTTTATCAAACAACTTCCTACACAGTGTCATGAACTGAGGCAGCTCGGGAACATTGTCTCTCAACTGTGTTATAGAGTGTAGTACTACATTTCAGTGAAGTGTAAGGCTTTCCAAAGCTGCCGAACGTGTTTCTTTCTCTATTTCAATGGTATTCTGCCTTGTATAACACACATTTACCACTCTAGTCTCCTTTAAGTAAAAAATATAGGATTCATACAGTGTTTCATGTGATCTTAACTGGAATTAAGGATTTTCCTTATCTTAGCTACCTTTTCTACACTAAGAACTGACTTGGAGATTCTCTTTCAGCTGTTCTAAAGAAGTTCTCATCTGTTTACAGTCATTTTCACTGAATTATTCATGTTTTCATGTAGTTTCCTATATTCGGCCTTCTGGCCCAAGTATAAGCTTTGCCCACTTTATCAAACAACTTCCTACACACTGTTATGAATTGAGGGAGCTAGGGAACATTGTCTCTCAACTGTGTGATAGAGTGTAGTACTACATGTCACTGAAGTGTAAGGCTTTCCAAAGCTGCCGAATGTGTGTTTTTCTCTATTTCAATGGTATTCTGCCTTGTATAACACACATTTACCACTCTAGTTTCCTTTAAGTAAAGAATATAGGATTCATACAGTGTTTCATGTAATCTTAACTCGAATTAAGGATTTCCCAGATCTTAGCTACCTTTTCTACACTAAGAACTGACTTGGAGAATCTCTTTCAGCTGTTCTAAACAAGTTCACATCTGTTTACAGTCATTTTCACTGAATTATTCATGTTTTCATGTAGTTTCCTATATTCTGCCTTCTGGCCCAAGTATAAGCTTTGCCCACTTTATCAAACAACTTCCTACACACTGTTATGAACTGAGGCAGCTCGGGAACATTGTCTCTCAACTGTGTTATAGAGTGTAGTACTACATTTCAGTGAAGTGTAAGGCTTTCCAAAGCTGCCGAACGTGTTTCTTTCTCTATTTCAATGGTATTCTGCCTTGTATAACACACATTTACCACTCTAGTTTCCTTTAAGTAAACAATATAGGATTCATACAGTGTTTCATGTGATCTTAACTGGAATTAAGGATTTTCCTTCTCTTAGCTACCTTTTCTACAGTAAGAACTGACTTGGAGATTCTCTTTCAGCTGTTCTAAACAAGTACTGATCTGTTTACAGTCATTTTCACTGAATTATTCATGTTTTCATGTAGTTTCCTATATTCTGCCTTCTGGCCCAAGTATAAGCTTTGCCCACTTTATCAAACAACTTCCTACACACTGTTATGAACTGAGCGAGCTAGGGAACATTGTCTCTCAACTGTGTTATATAAAGTGTAGTACTACATTTCAGTGAAGTGTAAGGCTTTCCAAAGCTACCGAACGTGTATCTTTCTCTATTTCAATGGTATTCTGCCTTGTATAACACACATTTACCACTCTAGTCTCCTTTAAGTAAAGAATATAGGATTCATACAGTGTTTCATGTGATCTTAACTGGAATTAAGGATTTCCCTTATCTTAGCTACCTTTTCTACAATAAGAACTGACTTGGAGATTCTCTTTCAGCTGTTCTAGACAAGTTCTCATCTGTTTACAGTCATTTTCACTGAATTATTCATGTTTTCATGTAGTTTTCTATATTCTGCCTTCTGGTGCAAGTATCAGCTTTGCCCACTTTATCAAACAACTTCCTACACACTGTTAAATACTGAGGCAGCTATTGAACATTGTCTCTCAACTGTGTTATAGAGTGTAGTACTACATTTCAGTGAAGTGTAAGGCTTTCCAAAGCTGCCGAACATGTTTCTTTCTCTATTTTAATGGTATTCTGCCTTGTATAACACACATTTACCACTGTAGTCTCCTTTAAGTAAAGAATATAGGATTCATACAGTGTTTCATGTGATCTTAACTGGAATTAAGTATTTCCCTTATCTTACCTACCTTTTCTACACTAAGAACTGACTTGGAGATTCTCTTTCAGCTGTTCTAAACAAGTTCTCATCTGTTTACAGTCATTTTCACTGAATTATTCATGTTTTCATGTAGTTTCCTATATTCTGCCTTCTGGCCCAAGTATAAGCTTTGCCCACTTTATCAAACAACTTCCTACACACTGTTATGAACTGAGGCAGCTCGGGAACATTGTCTCTCAACTGTGTTATAGAGTGTAGTACTACATTTCAGTGAAGTGTAAGGCTTTTCAAAGCTGCCGAACGTGTTTCTTTCTCTATTTCAATGGTATTCTGCCTTGTATAACACACATTTACCACTCTAGTCTCCTTTAAGTAAAGAATATAGGATTCATACAGTGTTTCATGTAATCTTAACTCGAATTAAGATTTTCCCGGATCTTAGCTACCTTTTCTACACTAAGAACTGACTTGGAGAATCTCTTTCAGCTGTTCTAAACAAGTTCACATCTGTTTACAGTCATTTTCACTGAATTAATCATGTTTTCATGTAGTTTCCTATATTCTGCCTTCTGGTCCAAGTATAAGCTTTGCCCTCTTTATCAAACAACTTCCTACACACTGTTAAGTACTGAGGCAGCTATTGAACATTGTCTCTCAACTGTGTTATAGAGTGTAGTACTACATTTCAGTGAAGTGTAAGGCTTTCCAAAGCTGCCGAACGTGTTTCTTTCTCTATTTCAATGGTATTCTGCCTTGTATAACACACATTTACCACTCTAGTCTCCTTTAAGTAAAGAATATAGGATTCATACAGTGTTTCATGTGATCTTAACTGGAATTAAGAATTTTCCTTATCTTAGCTACCTTTTCTACACTAAGAACTGACTTGGAGATTCTCTTTCAGCTGTTCTAAACAAGTTCTCATCTGTTTACAGTCATTTTCACTGAATTATTCATGTTTTCATGTAGTTTCCTATATTCGGCCTTCTGGCCCAAGTATAAGCTTTGCCCACTTTATCAAACAACTTCCTACACACTGTTATGAATTGAGGGAGCTAGGGAACATTGTCTCTCAACTGTGTGATAGAGTGTAGTACTACATGTCAGTGAAGTGTAAGGCTTTCCAAAGCTGCCGAATGTGTTTTTTTCTCTATTTCAATGGTATTCTGCCTTGTATAACACACATTTACCACTCTAGTTACCTTTAAGTAAAGAATATAGGATTCATACAGTGTTTCATGTAATCTTAACTCGAATTAAGGATTTCCCGAATCTTAGCTACCTTTTCTACATTAAGAACTGACTTGGAGAATCTCTTTCAGCTGTTCTAAACAAGTTCTAATCTGTTTACAGTCATTTTCACTGAATTAATCATGTTTTCATGTAGTTTCCTATATTCTGCCTTCTGGTCCAAGTATAAGCTTTGCCAACTTTATCAAACAACTTCCTACACACTGTTAAGTACTGAGGCAGCTATTGAACATTGTCTCTCAACTGTGTTATAGAGTGTAGTACTACATTTCAGTGAAGTGTAAGGCTTTCCAAAGCTGCCGAACGTGTTTCTTTCTCTATTTTAATGGTATTCTGCCTTGTATAACACACATTTACCACTGTAGTCTCCTTTAAGTAAAGAATATAGGATTCATACAGTGTTTCATGTGATCTTAACTGGAATTAAGGATTTTCCGGATTTAGCTACCTTTTCTACACTAAGAACTGACTTGGAGGATCTCTTTCAGCTGTTCTAAAACAAGTTCTCATCTGTTTACAGTCATTTTCACTGAATTATTCATGTTTTCATGTAGTTTCCTATATTCTGCCTTCTGGCCCAAGTATAAGCTTTGCCCACTTTATCAAACAACTTCCTACACACTGTTAAGTACTGAGGCAGCTATTGAACATTGTCTCTCAACTGTGTTATAGAGTGTAGTACTACATTTCAGTGAAGTGTAAGGCTTTCCAAAGCTGCCGAACGTGTTTCTTTCTCTATTTCAATGGTATTCTGCCTTGTATAACACACATTTACCACTCTAGTCTCCTTTAAGTAAAGAATATAGGATTCATACAGTGTTTCATGTAATCTTAACTCGAATTAAGAATTTCCCAGATCTTAGCTACCTTTTCTACACTAAGAACTGACTTGGAGATTCTCTTTCAGCTGTTCTAAACAAGTTCCCATCTGTTTACCGTCATTTTCACTGAATTAATCATGTTTTCATGTAGTTTCCTATATTCTGCCTTCTCGTCCAAGTATCAGCTTTGCCCACTTTATCAAACAACTTCCTACACACTGTTAAGTACTAAGGCAGCTATTGAACATTGTCTCTCAACTGTGTTATAGAGTGTAGTACTACATTTCAGTGAAGTGTAAGGCTTTCCAAAGCTGCCGAACGTGTTTCTTTCTCTATTTTAATGGTATTCTGCCTTGTATAACACACATTTACCACTGTAGTCTCCTTTAAGTAAAGAATATAGGATTCATACAGTGTTTCATGTGATCTTAACTGGAATTAAGGATTTTCCGGATTTAGCTACCTTTTCTACACTAAGAACTGACTTGGAGGATCTCTTTCAGCTGTTCTAAAACAAGTTCTCATCTGTTTACAGTCATTTTCACTGAATTATTCATGTTTTCATGTAGTTTCCTATATTCTGCCTTCTGGCCCAAGTATAAGCTTTGCCCACTTTATCAAACAACTTCCTACACACTGTTATGAACTGAGGCAGCTCAGGAACATTGTCTCTCAACTGTGTTATAGAGTGTAGTACTACATTTCAGTGAAGTGTAAGGCTTTCCAAAGCTGCCGAACTTGTTTCTTTCTCTATTTCAATGGTATTCTGCCTTGTATAACACACATTTACCACTCTAGTCTCCTTTAAGTAAAGAATATAGGATTCATACAGTGTTTCATGTGATCTTAACTGGAATTATTTCCCTTATCTTACCTACCTTTTCTACACTAAGAACTGACTTGGAGATTCTCTTTCAGCTGTTCTAAACCAGTTCTCATCTGTTTACAGTCATTTTCACTGAATTATTCATGTTTTCATGTAGTTTCCTATATTCTGCCTTCTGGCCCAAGTATAAGCTTTGCCCTCTTTATCAAACACCTTCCTACACACTGTTATGAACTGAGGCAGCTATTGAACATTGTCTCTCAACTGTGTTATAGAGTGTAGTACTACATTTCAGTGAAGTGTAAGGCTTTCCAAAGCTGCCGAACGTGTTTCTTTCTCTATTTCAATGGTATTCTGCCTTGTATAACACACATTTACCACTGTAGTCTCCTCTAAGTAAAGAATATAGGATTCATACAGTGTTTCATGTGATCTTAACTGGAATTAAGGATTTTCCGGATTTAGCTACCTTTTCTACATTAAGAACTGACTTGGAGGATCTCTTTCAGCTGTTCTAAAACAAGTTCTCATCTGTTTACAGTCATTTTCACTGAATTATTCATGTTTTCATGTAGTTTCCTATATTCTGCCTACTGGCCCAAGTATAAGCTTTGCCCACTTTATCAAACAACTTCCTACACACTGTTATGAACTGACGCAGCTCGGGAACATTGTCTCTCAACTGTGTTATAGAGTGTAGTACTACATTTCAGTGAAGTGTAAGGCTTTCCAAAGCTGCCGAACGTGTTTCTTTCTCTATTTCAATGGTATTCTGCCTTGTATAACACACATTTACCACTCGAGTCTCCTTTAAGTAAGGAATATAGGATTCATACAGTGTTTCATGTGATCTTAACTGGAATTAAGGATTTTCCTTATCTTAGCTATCTTTTCTACACTAAGAACTGACTTGGAGATTCTCTTTCAGCTGTTCTAAACAAGTTCTCATCTGTTTACAGTCATTTTCACTGAATTATTCATGTTTTCATGTAGTTTCCTATATTCGGCCTTCTGGCCCAAGTATAAGCTTTGCCCACTTTATCAGACAACTTCCTACACACTGTTATGAACTGAGGGAGCTAGGGAACATTGTCTCTCAACTGTGTGATAGAGTGTAGTACTACATGTCAGTGAAGTGTAAGGCTTTCCAAAGCTGCCGAATGTGTTTTTTTCTCTGTTTCAATGGTATTCTGCCTTGTATAACACACATTTACCACTCTAGTTTCCTTTAAGTAAAGAATATAGGATTCATACAGTGTTTCATGTAATCTTAACTCGAATTAAGGATTTCCCGAATCTTAGCTACCTTTTCTACACTAAGAACTGACTTGGAGAATCTCTTTCAGCTGTTCTAAACAAGTTCTCATCAGTTTAAAGTCATTTTCACTGAATTAATCATGTTTTCATGTAGTTTCCTATATTCTGCCTTCTGGTCCAAGTATAAGCTTTGCCAACTTTATCAAACAACTTCCTACACACTGTTATGAACTGAGGGAGCTAGGGAACATTGTCTCTCAACTGTGTTATAGAGTGTAGTACTACATTTCAGTGAAGTGTAAGGCTTTTCAAAGCTGCCAAACGTGTTTCTTTCTCTATTTCAATGGTATTCTGCCTTGTATAACACACATTTACCACTCTAGTCTCCTTTAAGTAAAGAATATAGGATTCATACAGTGTTTCATGTGATCTTAAATGGAATTAAGGATTTCCCTTATATTAGCTACCTTTTCTACACTAAGAACTGACTTGGAGATTCTCTTTCAGCTCTTCTAAAGAAGTTCTCATCTGTTTACAGTCATTTTCACTGAATTATTCATGTTTTCATGTAGTTTCCTATATTCGGCCTTCTGGCCCAAGTATAAGCTTTGCCCACTTTATCAAACAACTTCCTACACACTGTTATGAACTGAGGCAGCTCGGGAACATTGTCTCTAAAATGTGTTATAGAGTGTAGTACTACATTTCAGTGAAGTGTAAGGCTTTCCTAGTTTCCTATATTCTGCCTTCTGGCCCTAGTATAAGCTTTCCCCACTTTATCAAACAACTTCCTACACACTGTTAAGTAATGAGGCAGCTATTGAACATTGTCTCTCAACTTTGTTATAGAGTGTAGTACTACATTTCAGTGAAGTGTAAGGCTTTCCAAAGCTGCCGAACGTGTTTTTTTCTCTATTTCAATGGTATTCTGCCTTGTATAACACACATTGACCACTCTAGTCTCCTTTAAGTAAAGAATATAGGATTCATAAAGTGTTTCATGTGATCTTAACTGGAATTAAGGATTTCCATTATCTTAGCTACATTTTCTACACTAAGAACTGACTTGGAGATTCTCTTTCAGCTGTTCTAAACAAGTTCTCATCTGTTTACAGTCATTTTCACTGAATTATTCATGTTTTCATGTAGTTTCCTATATTCGGCCTTCTGGCCCAAGTATAAGCTTTGCCCACTTTATCAAACAACTTCCTACACACTGTTAAGTACTGAGGCAGCTATTGAACATTGTCTCTCAACTGTGTTATAGAGTGTAGTACTACATTTCAGTGAAGTGTAAGGCTTTGCAAAGCTGCCGAACGTGTTTCTTTCTCTATTTTAATGGTATTCTGCCTTGTATAACACACATTTACCACTGTAGTCTCCTTTAAGTAAAGAATATAGGATTCATACAGTGTTTCATGTGATCTTAACTGGAATTAAGGATTTTCCGGATTTAGCTACCTTTTCTACACTAAGAACTGACTTGGAGGATCTCTTTCAGCTGTTCTAAAACAAGTTCTCATCTGTTTACAGTCATTTTCACTGAATTGTTCATGTTTTCATGTAGTTTCCTATATTCTGCCTTCTGGCCCAAGTATAAGCTTTGCCCACTTTATCAAACAACTTCCTACACACTGTTATGAACTGAGGCAGCTCGGGAACATTGTCTCTCAACTGTGTTATAGAGTGTAGTACTACATTTCAGTGAAGTGTAAGGCTTTCCAAAGCTGCCGAACGTGTTTCTTTCTCTATTTCAATGGTATTCTGCCTTGTATAACACACATTTACCACTCGAGTCTCCTTTAAGTAAGGAATATAGGATTCATACAGTGTTTCATGTGATCTTAACTGGAATTAAGGATTTTCCTTATCTTAGCTACCTTTTCTACACTAAGAACTGACTTGGAGATTCTCTTTCAGCTGTTCTAAACAAGTTCTCATCTGTTTACAGTCATTTTCACTGAATTATTCATGTTTTCATGTAGTTTCCTATATTCGGCCTTCTGGCTCAAGTATAAGCTTTGCCCACTTTATCAGACAACTTCCTACACACTGTTATGAACTGAGGGAGCTAGGGAACATTGTCTCTCAACTGTGTGATAGAGTGTAGTACTACATGTCAGTGAAGTGTAAGGCTTTCCAAAGCTGCCGAATGTGTTTTTTTCTCTATTTCAATGGTATCCTGCCTTGTATAACACACATTTACCACTCTAGTTTCCTTTAAGTAAAGAATATAGGATTCATACAGTGTTTCATGTAATCTTAACTCGAATTAAGGATTTCCCGAATCTTAGCTACCTTTTCTACACTAAGAACTGACTTGGAGAATCTCTTTCAGCTGTTCTAAACAAGTTCTCATCTGTTTTCAGTCATTTTCACTGAATTAATCATGTTTTCATGTAGTTTCCTATATTCTGCCTTCTGGTCCAAGTATAAGCTTTGCCAACTTTATCAAACAACTTCCTACACACTGTTATGAACTGAGGGAGCTACGGAACATTGTCTCTCAACTGTGTTATAGAGTGTAGTACTACATTTCAGTGAAGTGTAAGGCTTTTCAAAGCTGCCAAACGTGTTTCTTTCTCTATTTCAATGGTATTCTGCCTTGTATAACACACATTTACCACTCTAGTCTCCTTTAAGTAAAGAATATAGGATTCATACAGTGTTTCATGTGATCTTAAATGGAATTAAGGATTTCCCTTATATTAGCTACCTTTTCTACACTAAGAACTGACTTGGAGATTCTCTTTCAGCTGTTCTAAAGAAGTTCTCATCTGTTTACAGTCATTTTCACTGAATTATTCATGTTTTCATGTAGTTTCCTATATTCTGCCTTCTGGTCCAAGTATAAGCTTTGCCCACTTTATCAAACAACTTCCTACACACTGTTAAGTACTGAGGCAGCTATTAAACATTGTCTCTCAACTGTGTTATAGAGTGTAGTACTACATTTCAGTGAAGTGTAAGGCTTTGCAAAGCTGCCGAAGGTGTTTCTTTCTCTATTTTAATGGTATTCTGCCTTGTATAACACACATTTACCACTGTAGTCTCCTTTAAGTAAAGAATATAGGATTCATACAGTGTTTCATGTGATCTTAGCTGGAATTAAGGATTTTCCAGATTTAGCTACCTTTTCTACACTAAGAACTGACTTGGAGGATCTCTTTCAGCTGTTCTAAAACAAGTTCTCATCTGTTTACAGTCATTTTCACTGAATTATTCATGTTTTCATGTAGTTTCCTATATTCTGCCTTCTGGCCCAAGTATAAGCTTTGCCCACTTTATCAAACAACTTCCTACACACTGTTATGAACTGAGGCAGCTCGGGAACATTGTCTCTCAACTGTGTTATAGAGTGTAGTACTACATTTCAGTGAAGTTTAAGGCTTTCCAAAGCTGCCAAACGTGTTTCTTTCTCTATTTCAATGGTATTCTGCCTTGTATAACACACATTTACCACTCTAGTCTCCTTTAAGTAAAGAATATAGGATTCATACAGTGTTTCATGTGATCTTAAATGGAATTAAGGATTTCCCTTATATTAGCTACCTTTTCTACACTAAGAACTGACTTGGAGATTCTCTTTCAGCTGTTCTAAAGAAGTTCTCATGTGTTTACAGTCATTTTCACTGAATTATTCATGTTTTCATGTAGTTTCCTATATTCGGCCTTCTGGCCCAAGTATAAGCTTTGCCCACTTTATCAAACAACTTCCTACACACTGTTATGAACTGAGGCAGCTCGGGAACATTGTCTCTAAAATGTGTTATAGAGTGTAGTACTACATTTCAGTGAAGTGTAAGGCTTTCCTAGTTTCCTATATTCTGCCTTCTGGCCCTAGTATAAGCTTTCCCCACTTTATCAAACAACTTCCTACACACTGTTAAGTAATGAGGCAGCTATTGAACATTGTCTCTCAACTTTGTTATAGAGTGTAGTACTACATTTCAGTGAAGTGTAAGGCTTTCCAAAGCTGCCGAACGTGTTTCTTTCTCTATTTCAATGGTATTCTGCCTTGTATAACACACATTTACCACTCGAGTCTCCTTTAAGTAAGGAATATAGGATTCATACAGTGTTTCATGTGATCTTAACTGGAATTAAGGATTTTCCTTATCTTAGCTACCTTTTCTACACTAAGAACTGACTTGGAGATTCTCTTTCAGCTGTTCTAAACAAGTTCTCATCTGTTTACAGTCATTTTCACTGAATTATTCATGTTTTCATGTAGTTTCCTATATTCGGCCTTCTGGCTCAAGTATAAGCTTTGCCCACTTTATCAGACAACTTCCTACACACTGTTATGAACTGAGGGAGCTAGGGAACATTGTCTCTCAACTGTGTGATAGAGTGTAGTACTACATGTCAGTGAAGTGTAAGGCTTTCCAAAGCTGCCGAATGTGTTTTTTTCTCTATTTCAATGGTATCCTGCCTTGTATAACACACATTTACCACTCTAGTTTCCTTTAAGTAAAGAATATAGGATTCATACAGTGTTTCATGTAATCTTAACTCGAATTAAGGATTTCCCGAATCTTAGCTACCTTTTCTACACTAAGAACTGACTTGGAGAATCTCTTTCAGCTGTTCTAAACAAGTTCTCATCTGTTTACAGTCATTTTCACTGAATTAATCATGTTTTCATGTAGTTTCCTATATTCTGCCTTCTGGTCCAAGTATAAGCTTTACCAACTTTATCAAACAACTTCCTACACACTGTTATGAACTGAGGGAGCTAGGGAACATTGTCTCTCAACTGTGTTATAGAGTGTAGTACTACATTTCAGTGAAGTGTAAGGCTTTTCAAAGCTGCCAAACGTGTTTCTTTCTCTATTTCAATGGTATTCTGCCTTGTATAACGCACATTTACCACTCTAGTCTCCTTTAAGTAAAGAATATAGGATTCATACAGTGTTTCATGTGATCTTAAATGGAATTAAGGATTTCCCTTATATTAGCTACCTTTTCTACACTAAGAACTGACTTGGAGATTCTCTTTCAGCTGTTCTAAAGAAGTTCTTATCTGTTTACAGTCATTTTCACTGAATTATTCATGTTTTCATGTAGTTTCCTATATTTGGCCTTCTGGCCCAAGTATAAGCTTTGCCCACTTTATCAAACAACTTCCTACACACTGTTATGAACTGAGGCAGCTCGGGAACATTGTCTCTAAAATGTGTTATAGAGTGTAGTACTACATTTCAGTGAAGTGTAAGGCTTTCCTAGTTTCCTATATTCTGCCTTCTGGCCCTAGTATAAGCTTTCCCCACTTTATCAAACAACTTCCTACACACTGTTAAGTAATGAGGCAGCTATTGAACATTGTCTCTCAACTTTGTTATAGAGTGTAGTACTACATTTCAGTGAAGTGTAAGGCTTTCCAAAGCTGCCGAACGTGTTTCTTTCTCTATTTCAATGGTATTCTGCCTTGTATAACACACATTTACCACTCTAGTCTCCTTTAAGTAAAGAATATAGGATTCATAAAGTGTTTCATGTGATCTTAACTGGAATTAAGGATTTCCATTATCTTAGCTACATTTTCTACACTAAGAACTGACTTGGAGATTCTCTTTCAGCTGTTCTAAACAAGTTCTCATCTGTTTACAGTCATTTTCACTGAATTATTCATGTTTTCATGTAGTTTCCTATATTCTGCCTTCTGGTCCAAGTATAAGCTTTGCCCACTTTATCAAACAACTTCCTACACACTGTTAAGTACTGAGGCAGCTATTGAACATTGTCTCTCAACTGTGTTATAGAGTGTAGTACTACATTTCAGTGAAGTGTAAGGCTTTGCAAAGCTGCCGAACGTGTTTCTTTCTCTATTTTAATGGTATTCTGCCTAGTATAACACACATTTACCACTGTAGTCTCCTTTCAGTAAAGAATATAGGATTCATACAGTGTTTCATGTGATCTTAACTGGAATTAAGGATTTTCCGGATTTAGCTACCTTTTCTACACTAAGAACTGACTTGGAGGATCTCTTTCAGCTGTTCTAAAACAAGTTCTCATCTGTTTACAGTCATTTTCACTGAATTGTTCATGTTTTCATGTAGTTTCCTATATTCTGCCTTCTGGCCCAAGTATAAGCTTTGCCCACTTTATCAAACAACTTCCTACACACTGTTATGAACTGAGGCAGCTCGGGAACATTGTCTCTCAACTGTGTTATAGAGTGTAGTACTACATTTCAGTGAAGTGTAAGGCTTTCCAAAGCTGCCGAACGTGTTTCTTTCTCTATTTCAATGGTATTCTGCCTTGTATAACACACATTTACCACTCGAGTCTCCTTTAAGTAAGGAATATAGGATTCATACAGTGTTTCATGTGATCTTAACTGGAATTAAGGATTTTCCTTATCTTAGCTACCTTTTCTACACTAAGAACTGACTTGGAGATTCTCTTTCAGCTGTTCTAAACAAGTTCTCATCTGTTTACAGTCATTTTCACTGAATTATTCATGTTTTCATGTAGTTTCCTATATTCGGCCTTCTGGCCCAAGTATAAGCTTTGCCCACTTTATCAGACAACTTCCTACACACTGTTATGAACTGAGGGAGCTAGGGAACATTGTCTCTCAACTGTGTGATAGAGTGTAGTACTACATGTCAGTGAAGTGTAAGGCTTTCCAAAGCTGCCGAATGTGTTTTTTTCTCTGTTTCAATGGTATTCTGCCTTGTATAACACACATTTACCACTCTAGTTTCCTTTAAGTAAAGAATATAGGATTCATACAGTGTTTCATGTAATCTTAACTCGAATTAAGGATTTCCCGAATCTTAGCTACCTTTTCTACACTAAGAACTGACTTGGAGAATCTCTTTCAGCTGTTCTAAACAAGTTCTCATCAGTTTAAAGTCATTTTCACTGAATTAATCATGTTTTCATGTAGTTTCCTATATTCTGCCTTCTGGTCCAAGTATAAGCTTTGCCAACTTTATCAAACAACTTCCTACACACTGTTATGAACTGAGGGAGCTAGGGAACATTGTCTCTCAACTGTGTTATAGAGTGTAGTACTACATTTCAGTGAAGTGTAAGGCTTTTCAAAGCTGCCAAACGTGTTTCTTTCTCTATTTCAATGGTATTCTGCCTTGTATAACACACATTTACCACTCTAGTCTCCTTTAAGTAAAGAATATAGGATTCATACAGTGTTTCATGTGATCTTAAATGGAATTAAGGATTTCCCTTATATTAGCTACCTTTTCTACACTAAGAACTGACTTGGAGATTCTCTTTCAGCTGTTCTAAAGAAGTTCTCATGTGTTTACAGTCATTTTCACTGAATTATTCATGTTTTCATGTAGTTTCCTATATTCGGCCTTCTGGCCCAAGTATAAGCTTTGCCCACTTTATCAAACAACTTCCTACACACTGTTATGAACTGAGGCAGCTCGGGAACATTGTCTCTAAAATGTGTTATAGAGTGTAGTACTACATTTCAGTGAAGTGTAAGGCTTTCCTAGTTTCCTATATTCTGCCTTCTGGCCCTAGTATAAGCTTTCCCCACTTTATCAAACAACTTCCTACACACTGTTAAGTAATGAGGCAGCTATTGAACATTGTCTCTCAACTTTGTTATAGAGTGTAGTACTACATTTCAGTGAAGTGTAAGGCTTTCCAAAGCTGCCGAACGTGTTTCTTTCTCTATTTCAATGGTATTCTGCCTTGTATAACACACATTTACCACTCTAGTCTCCTTTAAGTAAAGAATATAGGATTCATAAAGTGTTTCATGTGATCTTAACTGGAATTAAGGATTTCCAATATCTTAGCTACATTTTCTACACTAAGAACTGACTTGGAGATTCTCTTTCAGCTGTTCTAAACAAGTTCTCATCTGTTTACAGTCATTTTCACTGAATTATTCATGTTTTCATGTAGTTTCCTATATTCGGCCTTCTGGCCCAAGTATAAGCTTTGCCCACTTTATCAAACAACTTCCTACACACTGTTAAGTACTGAGGCAGCTATTGAACATTGTCTCTCAACTGTGTTATAGAGTGTAGTACTACATTTCAGTGAAGTGTAAGGCTTTGCAAAGCTGCCGAACGTGTTTCTTTCTCTATTTTAATGGTATTCTGCCTTGTATAACACACATTTACCACTGTAGTCTCCTTTAAGTAAAGAATATAGGATTCATACAGTGTTTCATGTGATCTTAACTGGAATTAAGGATTTTCCGGATTTAGCTACCTTTTCTACACTAAGAACTGACTTGGAGGATCTCTTTCAGCTGTTCTAAAACAAGTTCTCATCTGTTTACAGTCATTTTCACTGAATTGTTCATGTTTTCATGTAGTTTCCTATATTCTGCCTTCTGGCCCAAGTATAAGCTTTGCCCACTTTATCAAACAACTTCCTACACACTGTTATGAACTGAGGCAGCTCGGGAACATTGTCTCTCAACTGTGTTATAGAGTGTAGTACTACATTTCAGTGAAGTGTAAGGCTTTCCAAAGCTGCCGAACGTGTTTCTTTCTCTATTTCAATGGTATTCTGCCTTGTATAACACACATTTACCACTCGAGTCTCCTTTAAGTAAGGAATATAGGATTCATACAGTGTTTCATGTGATCTTAACTGGAATTAAGGATTTTCCTTATCTTAGCTACCTTTTCTACACTAAGAACTGACTTGGAGATTCTCTTTCAGCTGTTCTAAAGAAGTTCTCATGTGTTTACAGTCATTTTCACTGAATTATTCATGTTTTCATGTAGTTTCCTATATTCGGCCTTCTGGCCCAAGTATAAGCTTTGCCCACTTTATCAAACAACTTCCTACACACTGTTATGAACTGAGGCAGCTCGGGAACATTGTCTCTAAAATGTGTTATAGAGTGTAGTACTACATTTCAGTGAAGTGTAAGGCTTTCCTAGTTTCCTATATTCTGCCTTCTGGCCCTAGTATAAGCTTTCCCCACTTTATCAAACAACTTCCTACACACTGTTAAGTAATGAGGCAGCTATTGAACATTGTCTCTCAACTTTGTTATAGAGTGTAGTACTACATTTCAGTGAAGTGTAAGGCTTTCCAAAGCTGCCGAACGTGTTTCTTTCTCTATTTCAATGGTATTCTGCCTTGTATAACACACATTTACCACTCGAGTCTCCTTTAAGTAAGGAATATAGGATTCATACAGTGTTTCATGTGATCTTAACTGGAATTAAGGATTTTCCTTATCTTAGCTACCTTTTCTACACTAAGAACTGACTTGGAGATTCTCTTTCAGCTGTTCTAAACAAGTTCTCATCTGTTTACAGTCATTTTCACTGAATTATTCATGTTTTCATGTAGTTTCCTATATTCGGCCTTCTGGCTCAAGTATAAGCTTTGCCCACTTTATCAGACAACTTCCTACACACTGTTATGAACTGAGGGAGCTAGGGAACATTGTCTCTCAACTGTGTGATAGAGTGTAGTACTACATGTCAGTGAAGTGTAAGGCTTTCCAAAGCTGCCGAATGTGTTTTTTTCTCTATTTCAATGGTATCCTGCCTTGTATAACACACATTTACCACTCTAGTTTCCTTTAAGTAAAGAATATAGGATTCATACAGTGTTTCATGTAATCTTAACTCGAATTAAGGATTTCCCGAATCTTAGCTACCTTTTCTACACTAAGAACTGACTTGGAGAATCTCTTTCAGCTGTTCTAAACAAGTTCTCATCTGTTTACAGTCATTTTCACTGAATTAATCATGTTTTCATGTAGTTTCCTATATTCTGCCTTCTGGTCCAAGTATAAGCTTTACCAACTTTATCAAACAACTTCCTACACACTGTTATGAACTGAGGGAGCTAGGGAACATTGTCTCTCAACTGTGTTATAGAGTGTAGTACTACATTTCAGTGAAGTGTAAGGCTTTTCAAAGCTGCCAAACGTGTTTCTTTCTCTATTTCAATGGTATTCTGCCTTGTATAACGCACATTTACCACTCTAGTCTCCTTTAAGTAAAGAATATAGGATTCATACAGTGTTTCATGTGATCTTAAATGGAATTAAGGATTTCCCTTATATTAGCTACCTTTTCTACACTAAGAACTGACTTGGAGATTCTCTTTCAGCTGTTCTAAAGAAGTTCTTATCTGTTTACAGTCATTTTCACTGAATTATTCATGTTTTCATGTAGTTTCCTATATTTGGCCTTCTGGCCCAAGTATAAGCTTTGCCCACTTTATCAAACAACTTCCTACACACTGTTATGAACTGAGGCAGCTCGGGAACATTGTCTCTAAAATGTGTTATAGAGTGTAGTACTACATTTCAGTGAAGTGTAAGGCTTTCCTAGTTTCCTATATTCTGCCTTCTGGCCCTAGTATAAGCTTTCCCCACTTTATCAAACAACTTCCTACACACTGTTAAGTAATGAGGCAGCTATTGAACATTGTCTCTCAACTTTGTTATAGAGTGTAGTACTACATTTCAGTGAAGTGTAAGGCTTTCCAAAGCTGCCGAACGTGTTTCTTTCTCTATTTCAATGGTATTCTGCCTTGTATAACACACATTTACCACTCTAGTCTCCTTTAAGTAAAGAATATAGGATTCATAAAGTGTTTCATGTGATCTTAACTGGAATTAAGGATTTCCATTATCTTAGCTACATTTTCTACACTAAGAACTGACTTGGAGATTCTCTTTCAGCTGTTCTAAACAAGTTCTCATCTGTTTACAGTCATTTTCACTGAATTATTCATGTTTTCATGTAGTTTCCTATATTCTGCCTTCTGGTCCAAGTATAAGCTTTGCCCACTTTATCAAACAACTTCCTACACACTGTTAAGTACTGAGGCAGCTATTGAACATTGTCTCTCAACTGTGTTATAGAGTGTAGTACTACATTTCAGTGAAGTGTAAGGCTTTGCAAAGCTGCCGAACGTGTTTCTTTCTCTATTTTAATGGTATTCTGCCTAGTATAACACACATTTACCACTGTAGTCTCCTTTCAGTAAAGAATATAGGATTCATACAGTGTTTCATGTGATCTTAACTGGAATTAAGGATTTTCCGGATTTAGCTACCTTTTCTACACTAAGAACTGACTTGGAGGATCTCTTTCAGCTGTTCTAAAACAAGTTCTCATCTGTTTACAGTCATTTTCACTGAATTGTTCATGTTTTCATGTAGTTTCCTATATTCTGCCTTCTGGCCCAAGTATAAGCTTTGCCCACTTTATCAAACAACTTCCTACACACTGTTATGAACTGAGGCAGCTCGGGAACATTGTCTCTCAACTGTGTTATAGAGTGTAGTACTACATTTCAGTGAAGTGTAAGGCTTTCCAAAGCTGCCGAACGTGTTTCTTTCTCTATTTCAATGGTATTCTGCCTTGTATAACACACATTTACCACTCGAGTCTCCTTTAAGTAAGGAATATAGGATTCATACAGTGTTTCATGTGATCTTAACTGGAATTAAGGATTTTCCTTATCTTAGCTACCTTTTCTACACTAAGAACTGACTTGGAGATTCTCTTTCAGCTGTTCTAAACAAGTTCTCATCTGTTTACAGTCATTTTCACTGAATTATTCATGTTTTCATGTAGTTTCCTATATTCGGCCTTCTGGCCCAAGTATAAGCTTTGCCCACTTTATCAGACAACTTCCTACACACTGTTATGAACTGAGGGAGCTAGGGAACATTGTCTCTCAACTGTGTGATAGAGTGTAGTACTACATGTCAGTGAAGTGTAAGGCTTTCCAAAGCTGCCGAATGTGTTTTTTTCTCTGTTTCAATGGTATTCTGCCTTGTATAACACACATTTACCACTCTAGTTTCCTTTAAGTAAAGAATATAGGATTCATACAGTGTTTCATGTAATCTTAACTCGAATTAAGGATTTCCCGAATCTTAGCTACCTTTTCTACACTAAGAACTGACTTGGAGAATCTCTTTCAGCTGTTCTAAACAAGTTCTCATCAGTTTAAAGTCATTTTCACTGAATTAATCATGTTTTCATGTAGTTTCCTATATTCTGCCTTCTGGTCCAAGTATAAGCTTTGCCAACTTTATCAAACAACTTCCTACACACTGTTATGAACTGAGGGAGCTAGGGAACATTGTCTCTCAACTGTGTTATAGAGTGTAGTACTACATTTCAGTGAAGTGTAAGGCTTTTCAAAGCTGCCAAACGTGTTTCTTTCTCTATTTCAATGGTATTCTGCCTTGTATAACACACATTTACCACTCTAGTCTCCTTTAAGTAAAGAATATAGGATTCATACAGTGTTTCATGTGATCTTAAATGGAATTAAGGATTTCCCTTATATTAGCTACCTTTTCTACACTAAGAACTGACTTGGAGATTCTCTTTCAGCTGTTCTAAAGAAGTTCTCATGTGTTTACAGTCATTTTCACTGAATTATTCATGTTTTCATGTAGTTTCCTATATTCGGCCTTCTGGCCCAAGTATAAGCTTTGCCCACTTTATCAAACAACTTCCTACACACTGTTATGAACTGAGGCAGCTCGGGAACATTGTCTCTAAAATGTGTTATAGAGTGTAGTACTACATTTCAGTGAAGTGTAAGGCTTTCCTAGTTTCCTATATTCTGCCTTCTGGCCCTAGTATAAGCTTTCCCCACTTTATCAAACAACTTCCTACACACTGTTAAGTAATGAGGCAGCTATTGAACATTGTCTCTCAACTTTGTTATAGAGTGTAGTACTACATTTCAGTGAAGTGTAAGGCTTTCCAAAGCTGCCGAACGTGTTTCTTTCTCTATTTCAATGGTATTCTGCCTTGTATAACACACATTTACCACTCTAGTCTCCTTTAAGTAAAGAATATAGGATTCATAAAGTGTTTCATGTGATCTTAACTGGAATTAAGGATTTCCAATATCTTAGCTACATTTTCTACACTAAGAACTGACTTGGAGATTCTCTTTCAGCTGTTCTAAACAAGTTCTCATCTGTTTACAGTCATTTTCACTGAATTATTCATGTTTTCATGTAGTTTCCTATATTCGGCCTTCTGGCCCAAGTATAAGCTTTGCCCACTTTATCAAACAACTTCCTACACACTGTTAAGTACTGAGGCAGCTATTGAACATTGTCTCTCAACTGTGTTATAGAGTGTAGTACTACATTTCAGTGAAGTGTAAGGCTTTGCAAAGCTGCCGAACGTGTTTCTTTCTCTATTTTAATGGTATTCTGCCTTGTATAACACACATTTACCACTGTAGTCTCCTTTAAGTAAAGAATATAGGATTCATACAGTGTTTCATGTGATCTTAACTGGAATTAAGGATTTTCCGGATTTAGCTACCTTTTCTACACTAAGAACTGACTTGGAGGATCTCTTTCAGCTGTTCTAAAACAAGTTCTCATCTGTTTACAGTCATTTTCACTGAATTGTTCATGTTTTCATGTAGTTTCCTATATTCTGCCTTCTGGCCCAAGTATAAGCTTTGCCCACTTTATCAAACAACTTCCTACACACTGTTATGAACTGAGGCAGCTCGGGAACATTGTCTCTCAACTGTGTTATAGAGTGTAGTACTACATTTCAGTGAAGTGTAAGGCTTTCCAAAGCTGCCGAACGTGTTTCTTTCTCTATTTCAATGGTATTCTGCCTTGTATAACACACATTTACCACTCGAGTCTCCTTTAAGTAAGGAATATAGGATTCATACAGTGTTTCATGTGATCTTAACTGGAATTAAGGATTTTCCTTATCTTAGCTACCTTTTCTACACTAAGAACTGACTTGGAGATTCTCTTTCAGCTGTTCTAAACAAGTTCTCATCTGTTTACAGTCATTTTCACTGAATTATTCATGTTTTCATGTAGTTTCCTATATTCGGCCTTCTGGCTCAAGTATAAGCTTTGCCCACTTTATCAGACAACTTCCTACACACTGTTATGAACTGAGGGAGCTAGGGAACATTGTCTCTCAACTGTGTGATAGAGTGTAGTACTACATGTCAGTGAAGTGTAAGGCTTTCCAAAGCTGCCGAATGTGTTTTTTTCTCTATTTCAATGGTATCCTGCCTTGTATAACACACATTTACCACTCTAGTTTCCTTTAAGTAAAGAATATAGGATTCATACAGTGTTTCATGTAATCTTAACTCGAATTAAGGATTTCCCGAATCTTAGCTACCTTTTCTACACTAAGAACTGACTTGGAGAATCTCTTTCAGCTGTTCTAAACAAGTTCTCATCTGTTTACAGTCATTTTCACTGAATTAATCATGTTTTCATGTAGTTTCCTATATTCTGCCTTCTGGTCCAAGTATAAGCTTTACCAACTTTATCAAACAACTTCCTACACACTGTTATGAACTGAGGGAGCTAGGGAACATTGTCTCTCAACTGTGTTATAGAGTGTAGTACTACATTTCAGTGAAGTGTAAGGCTTTTCAAAGCTGCCAAACGTGTTTCTTTCTCTATTTCAATGGTATTCTGCCTTGTATAACACACATTTACCACTCTAGTCTCCTTTAAGTAAAGAATATAGGATTCATACAGTGTTTCATGTGATCTTAAATGGAATTAAGGATTTCCCTTATATTAGCTACCTTTTCTACACTAAGAACTGACTTGGAGATTCTCTTTCAGCTGTTCTAAAGAAGTTCTTATCTGTTTACAGTCATTTTCACTGAATTATTCATGTTTTCATGTAGTTTCCTATATTTGGCCTTCTGGCCCAAGTATAAGCTTTGCCCACTTTATCAAACAACTTCCTACACACTGTTATGAACTGAGGCAGCTCGGGAACATTGTCTCTAAAATGTGTTATAGAGTGTAGTACTACATTTCAGTGAAGTGTAAGGCTTTCCTAGTTTCCTATATTCTGCCTTCTGGCCCTAGTATAAGCTTTCCCCACTTTATCAAACAACTTCCTACACACTGTTAAGTAATGAGGCAGCTATTGAACATTGTCTCTCAACTTTGTTATAGAGTGTAGTACTACATTTCAGTGAAGTGTAAGGCTTTCCAAAGCTGCCGAACGTGTTTCTTTCTCTATTTCAATGGTATTCTGCCTTGTATAACACACATTTACCACTCTAGTCTCCTTTAAGTAAAGAATATAGGATTCATAAAGTGTTTCATGTGATCTTAACTGGAATTAAGGATTTCCATTATCTTAGCTACATTTTCTACACTAAGAACTGACTTGGAGATTCTCTTTCAGCTGTTCTAAACAAGTTCTCATCTGTTTACAGTCATTTTCACTGAATTATTCATGTTTTCATGTAGTTTCCTATATTCTGCCTTCTGGTCCAAGTATAAGCTTTGCCCACTTTATCAAACAACTTCCTACACACTGTTAAGTACTGAGGCAGCTATTGAACATTGTCTCTCAACTGTGTTATAGAGTGTAGTACTACATTTCAGTGAAGTGTAAGGCTTTGCAAAGCTGCCGAACGTGTTTCTTTCTCTATTTTAATGGTATTCTGCCTTGTATAACACACATTTACCACTGTAGTCTCCTTTCAGTAAAGAATATAGGATTCATACAGTGTTTCATGTGATCTTAACTGGAATTAAGGATTTTCCGGATTTAGCTACCTTTTCTACACTAAGAACTGACTTGGAGGATCTCTTTCAGCTGTTCTAAAACAAGTTCTCATCTGTTTACAGTCATTTTCACTGAATTGTTCATGTTTTCATGTAGTTTCCTATATTCTGCCTTCTGGCCCAAGTATAAGCTTTGCCCACTTTATCAAACAACTTCCTACACACTGTTATGAACTGAGGCAGCTCGGGAACATTGTCTCTCAACTGTGTTATAGAGTGTAGTACTACATTTCAGTGAAGTGTAAGGCTTTCCAAAGCTGCCGAACGTGTTTCTTTCTCTATTTCAATGGTATTCTGCCTTGTATAACACACATTTACCACTCGAGTCTCCTTTAAGTAAGGAATATAGGATTCATACAGTGTTTCATGTGATCTTAACTGGAATTAAGGATTTTCCTTATCTTAGCTACCTTTTCTACACTAAGAACTGACTTGGAGATTCTCTTTCAGCTGTTCTAAACAAGTTCTCATCTGTTTACAGTCATTTTCACTGAATTATTCATGTTTTCATGTAGTTTCCTATATTCGGCCTTCTGGCCCAAGTATAAGCTTTGCCCACTTTATCAGACAACTTCCTACACACTGTTATGAACTGAGGGAGCTAGGGAACATTGTCTCTCAACTGTGTGATAGAGTGTAGTACTACATGTCAGTGAAGTGTAAGGCTTTCCAAAGCTGCCGAATGTGTTTTTTTCTCTATTTCAATGGTATTCTTTCTTGTATAACACACATTTACCACTCTAGTTTCCTTTAAGTAAAGAATATAGGATTCATACAGTGTTTCATGTAATCTTAACTCGAATTAAGGATTTCCCGAATCTTAGCTACCTTTTCTACACTAAGAACTGACTTGGAGAATCTCTTTCAGCTGTTCTAAACAAGTTCTCATCTGTTTACAGTCATTTTCACTGAATTAATCATGTTTTCATGTAGTTTCCTATATTCTGCCTTCTGGTCCAAGTATAAGCTTTACCAACTTTATCAAACAACTTCCTACACACTGTTATGAACTGAGGGAGCTAGGGAACATTGTCTCTCAACTGTGTTAGAGTGTAGTACTACATTTCAGTGAAGTGTAAGGCTTTTCAAAGCTGCCAACCGTGTTTCTTTCTCTATTTCAATGGTATTCTGCCTTGTATAACACACATTTACCACTCTAGTCTCCTTTAAGTAAAGAATATAGGATTCATACAGTGTTTCATGTGATCTTAAATGGAATTAAGGATTTCCCTTATATTAGCTACCTTTTCTACACTAAGAACTGACTTGGAGATTCTCTTTCAGCTGTTCTAAAGAAGTTCTCATCTGTTTACAGTCATTTTCACTGAATTATTCATGTTTTTATGTAGTTTCCTATATTCGGCCTTCTGGCCCAAGTATAAGCTTTGCCCACTTTATCAAACAACTTCCTACACACTGTTATGAACTGAGGCAGCTCGGGAACATTGTCTCTAAAATGTGTTATAGAGTGTAGTACTACATTTCAGTGAAGTGTAAGGCTTTCCTAGTTTCCTATATTCTGCCTTCTGGCCCTAGTATAAGCTTTCCCCACTTTATCAAACAACTTCCTACACACTGTTAAGTAATGAGGCAGCTATTGAACATTGTCTCTCAACTTTGTTATAGAGTGTAGTACTACATTTCAGTGAAGTGTAAGGCTTTCCAAAGCTGCCGAACGTGTTTCTTTCTCTATTTCAATGGTATTCTGCCTTGTATAACACACATTTACCACTCTAGTCTCCTTTAAGTAAAGAATATAGGATTCATAAAGTGTTTCATGTGATCTTAACTGGAATTAAGGATTTCCATTATCTTAGCTACATTTTCTACACTAAGAACTGACTTGGAGATTCTCTTTCAGCTGTTCTAAACAAGTTCTCATCTGTTTACAGTCATTTTCACTGAATTATTCATGTTTTCATGTAGTTTCCTATATTCTGCCTTCTGGTCCAAGTATAAGCTTTGCCCACTTTATCAAACAACTTCCTACACACTGTTAAGTACTGAGGCAGCTATTGAACATTGTCTCTCAACTGTGTTATAGAGTGTAGTACTATATTTCAGTGAAGTGTAAGGCATTCCAAAGCTGCCAAACGTGTTTCTTTCTCTATTTCAATAGTAGTCTGCCTTGTATAACACACATTTACCACTCTAGTCTCCTTTAAGTAAAGAATATAGGATTCATACAGTGTTTCATGTGATCTTTACTGGAATTAAGGATTTCCCGGATCTTAGCTACCCTTTCTACACTAAGAACTGACTTGGAGATTCTCTTTCAGCTGTTCTAAACAAGTTCTCATCTGTTTACAGTCATTTTCACTGAATTATTCATGTTTTCATGTAGTTTCCTATATTCGGCCTTCTGGCCCAAGTATAAGCTTTCCCCACTTTATCAAACAACTTCCTACACACTGTTAAGTACTGAGGCAGCTATTGAACATTGTCTCTCAACTGTGTTATAGAGTGTAGTACTACATTTCAGTGAAGTGTAAGGCTTTGCAAAGCTGCCGAACGTGTTTCTTTCTCTATTTTAATGGTATTCTGCCTTGTATAACACACATTTACCACTGTAGTCTCTTTTAAGTAAAGAATATAGGATTCATACAGTGTTTCATGTGATCTTAACTGGAATTAAGGATTTTCCGGATTTAGCTACCTTTTCTACACTAAGAACTGACTTGGAGGATCTCTTTCAGCTGTTCTAAAACAAGTTCTCATCTGTTTACAGTCATTTTCACTGAATTGTTCATGTTTTCATGTAGTTTCCTATATTCTGCCTTCTGGCCCAAGTATAAGCTTTGCCCACTTTATCAAACAACTTCCTACACACTGTTATGAACTGAGGCAGCTCGGGAACATTGTCTCTCAACTGTGTTATAGAGTGTAGTACTACATTTCAGTGAAGTTTAAGGCTTTCCAAAGCTGCCGAACGTGTTTCTTTCTCTATTTCAATGGTATTCTGCCTTGTATAACACACATTTACCACTCGAGTCTCCTTTAAGTAAGGAATATAGGATTCATACAGTGTTTCATGTGATCTTAACTGGAATTAAGGATTTTCCTTATCTTAGCTACCTTTTCTACACTAAGAACTGACTTGGAGATTCTCTTTCAGCTGTTCTAAACAAGTTCTCATCTGTTTACAGTCATTTTCACTGAATTATTCATGTTTTCATGTAGTTTCCTATATTCGGCCTTCTGGCCCAAGTATAAGCTTTGCCCACTTTATCAGACAACTTCCTACACACTGTTATGAACTGAGGGAGCTAGGGAACATTGTCTCTCAACTGTGTGATAGAGTGTAGTACTACATGTCAGTGAAGTGTAAGGCTTTCCAAAGCTGCCGAATGTGTTTTTTTCTCTATTTCAATGGTATTCTGCCTTGTATAACACACATTTACCACTCTAGTTTCCTTTAAGTAAAGAATATAGGATTCATACAATGTTTCATGTAATCTTAACTCGAATTAAGGATTTCCCGAATCTTAGCTACCTTTTCTACACTAAGAACTGACTTGGAGAATCTCTTTCAGCTGTTCTAAACAAGTTCTCATCTGTTTACAGTCATTTTCACTGAATTAATCATGTTTTCATGTAGTTTCCTATATTCTGCCTTCTGGTCCAAGTATAAGCTTTGCCAACTTTATCAAACAACTTCCTACACACTGTTATGAACTGAGGGAGCTAGGGAACATTGTCTCTCAACTGTGTTATAGAGTGTAGTACTACATTTCAGTGAAGTGTAAGGCTTTTCAAAGCTGCCAAACGTGTTTCTTTCTCTATTTCAATGGTATTCTGCCTTGTATAACACACATTTACCACTCTAGTCTCCTTTAAGTAAAGAATATAGGATTCATACAGTGTTTCATGTGATCTTAGCTGGAATTAAGGATTTTCCGGATTTAGCTACCTTTTCTACACTAAGAACTGACTTGGAGGATCTCTTTCAGCTGTTCTAAAACAAGTTCTCATCTGTTTACAGTCATTTTCACTGAATTATTCATGTTTTCATGTAGTTTCCTATATTCTGCCTTCTGGCCCAAGTATAAGCTTTGCCCACTTTATCAAACAACTTCCTACACACTGTTATGAACTGAGGCAGCTCGGGAACATTGTCTCTCAACTGTGTTATAGAGTGTAGTACTACATTTCAGTGAAGTTTAAGGCTTTCCAAAGCTGCCAAACGTGTTTCTTTCTCTATTTCAATGGTATTCTGCCTTGTATAACACACATTTACCACTGTAGTCTCCTTTAAGTAAAGAATATAGGATTCATACAGTGTTTCATGTGATCTTAACTGGAATTAAGGATTTTCCGGATTTAGCTACCTTTTCTACATTAAGAACTGACTTGGAGGATCTCTTTCAGCTGTTCTAAAACAAGTTCTCATCTGTTTACAGTCATTTTCACTGAATTATTCATGTTTTCATGTAGTTTCCTATATTCTGCCTTCTGGCCCAAGTATAAGCTTTGCCCACTTTATCAAACAACTTCCTACACACTGTTATGAACTGACGCAGCTCGGGAACATTGTCTCTCAACTGTGTTATAGAGTGTAGTACTACATTTCAGTGAAGTGTAAGGCTTTCCAAAGCTGCCGAACGTGTTTCTTTCTCTATTTCAATGGTATTCTGCCTTGTATAACACACATTTACCACTCGAGTCTCCTTTAAGTAAGGAATATAGGATTCATACAGTGTTTCATGTGATCTTAACTGGAATTAAGGATTTTCCTTATCTTAGCTACCTTTTCTACACTAAGAACTGACTTGGAGATTCTCTTTCAGCTGTTCTAAACAAGTTCTCATCTGTTTACAGTCATTTTCACTGAATTATTCATGTTTTCATGTAGTTTCCTATATTCGGCCTTCTGGCCCAAGTATAAGCTTTGCCCACTTTATCAGACAACTTCCTACACACTGTTATGAACTGAGGGAGCTAGGGAACATTGTCTCTCAACTGTGTGATAGAGTGTAGTACTACATGTCAGTGAAGTGTAAGGCTTTCCAAAGCTGCCGAATGTGTTTTTTTCTCTATTTCAATGGTATTCTGCCTTGTATAACACACATTTACCACTCTAGTTTCCTTTAAGTAAAGAATATAGGATTCATACAGTGTTTCATGTAATCTTAACTCGAATTAAGGATTTCCCGAATCTTAGCTACCTTTTCTACACTAAGAACTGACTTGGAGAATCTCTTTCAGCTGTTCTAAACAAGTTCTCATCTGTTTACAGTCATTTTCACTGAATTAATCATGTTTTCATGTAGTTTCCTATATTCTGCCTTCTGGTACAAGTATAAGCTTTACCAACTTTATCAAACAACTTCCTACACACTGTTATGAACTGAGGGAGCTAGGGAACATTGTCTCTCAACTGTGTTATAGAGTGTAGTACTACATTTCAGTGAAGTGTAAGGCTTTTCAAAGCTGCCAAACGTGTTTCTTTCTCTATTTCAATGGTATTCTGCCTTGTATAACACACATTTACCACTCTAGTCTCCTTTAAGTAAAGAATATAGGATTCATACAGTGTTTCATGTGATCTTAAATGGAATTAAGGATTTCCCTTATATTAGCTACCTTTTCTACACTAAGAACTGACTTGGAGATTCTCTTTCAGCTGTTCTAAAGAAGTTCTCATCTGTTTACAGTCATTTTCACTGAATTATTCATGTTTTCATGTAGTTTCCTATATTTGGCCTTCTGGCCCAAGTATAAGCTTTGCCCACTTTATCAAACAACTTCCTACACACTGTTATGAACTGAGGCAGCTCGGGAACATTGTCTCTAAAATGTGTTATAGAGTGTAGTACTACATATCAGTGAAGTGTAAGGCTTTCCTAGTTTCCTATATTCTGCCTTCTGGCCCTAGTATAAGCTTTCCCCACTTTATCAAACAACTTCCTACACACTGTTAAGTAATGAGGCAGCTATTGAACATTGTCTCTCAACTTTGTTATAGAGTGTAGTACTACATTTCAGTGAAGTGTAAGGCTTTCCAAAGCTGCCGAACGTGTTTCTTTCTCTATTTCAATGGTATTCTGCCTTGTATAACACACATTTACCACTCTAGTCTCCTTTAAGTAAAGAATATAGGATTCATAAAGTGTTTCATGTGATCTTAACTGGAATTAAGGATTTCCATTATCTTAGCTACATTTTCTACACTAAGAACTGACTTGGAGATTCTCTTTCAGCTGTTCTAAACAAGTTCTCATCTGTTTACAGTCATTTTCACTGAATTATTCATGTTTTCATGTAGTTTCCTATATTCGGCCTTCTGGCCCAAGTATAAGCTTTGCCCACTTTATCAAACAACTTCCTACACACTGTTATGAACTGAGGCAGCTCGGGAACATTGTCTCTCAACTGTGTTATAGAGTGTAGTACTACATTTCAGTGAAGTGTAAGGCTTTCCAAAGCTGCCGAACGTGTTTCTTTCTCTATTTCAATGGTATTCTGCCTTGTATAACACACATTTACCACTCGAGTCTCCTTTAAGTAAGGAATATAGGATTCATACAGTGTTTCATGTGATCTTAACTGGAATTAAGGATTTTCCTTATCTTAGCTACCTTTTCTACACTAAGAACTGACTTGGAGATTCTCTTTCAGCTGTTCTAAACAAGTTCTCATCTGTTTACAGTCATTTTCACTGAATTATTCATGTTTTCATGTAGTTTCCTATATTCGGCCTTCTGGCCCAAGTATAAGCTTTGCCCACTTTATCAGACAACTTCCTACACACTGTTATGAACTGAGGGAGCTAGGGAACATTGTCTCTCAACTGTGTGATAGAGTGTTGTACTACATGTCAGTGAAGTGTAAGGCTTTCCAAAGCTGCCGAATGTGTTTTTTTCTCTATTTCAATGGTATTCTGCCTTGTATAACACACATTTACCACTCTAGTTTCCTTTAAGTAAAGAATATAGGATTCATACAATGTTTCATGTAATCTTAACTCGAATTAAGGATTTCCCGAATCTTAGCTACCTTTTCTACACTAAGAACTGACTTGGAGAATCTCTTTCAGCTGTTCTAAACAAGTTCTCATCTGTTTACAGTCATTTTCACTGAATTATTCATGTTTTCATGTAGTTTCCTATATTCGGCCTTCTGGCCCAAGTATAAGCTTTGCCCACTTTATCAAACAACTTCCTACACACTGTTATGAACTGAGGCAGCTCGGGAACATTGTCTCTCAACTGTGTTATAGAGTGTAGTACTACATTTCAGTGAAGTGTAAGGCTTTCCAAAGCTGCCGAACGTGTTTCTTTCTCTATTTCAATGGTATTCTGCCTTGTATAACACACATTTACCACTCGAGTCTCCTTTAAGTAAGGAATATAGGATTCATACAGTGTTTCATGTGATCTTAACTGGAATTAAGGATTTTCCTTATCTTAGCTACCTTTTCTACACTAAGAACTGACTTGGAGATTCTCTTTCAGCTGTTCTAAACAAGTTCTCATCTGTTTACAGTCATTTTCACTGAATTATTCATGTTTTCATGTAGTTTCCTATATTCGGCCTTCTGGCCCAAGTATAAGCTTTGCCCACTTTATCAGACAACTTCCTACACACTGTTATGAACTGAGGGAGCTAGGGAACATTGTCTCTCAACTGTGTGATAGAGTGTAGTACTACATGTCAGTGAAGTGTAAGGCTTTCCAAAGCTGCCGAATGTGTTTTTTTCTCTATTTCAATGGTATTCTGCCTTGTATAACACACATTTACCACTCTAGTTTCCTTTAAGTAAAGAATATAGGATTCATACAATGTTTCATGTAATCTTAACTCGAATTAAGGATTTCCCGAATCTTAGCTACCTTTTCTACACTAAGAACTGACTTGGAGAATCTCTTTCAGCTGTTCTAAACAAGTTCTCATCTGTTTACAGTCATTTTCACTGAATTAATCATGTTTTCATGTAGTTTCCTATATTCTGCCTTCTGGTCCAAGTATAAGCTTTGCCAACTTTATCAAACAACTTCCTACACACTGTTATGAACTGAGGGAGCTAGGGAACATTGTCTCTCAACTGTGTTATAGAGTGTAGTACTACATTTCAGTGAAGTGTAAGGCTTTTCAAAGCTGCCAAACGTGTTTCTTTCTCTATTTCAATGGTATTCTGCCTTGTATAACACACATTTACCACTCTAGTCTCCTTTAAGTAAAGAATATAGGATTCATACAGTGTTTCATGTGATCTTAAATGGAATTAAGGATTTCCCTTATATTAGCTACCTTTTCTACACTAAGAACTGACTTGGAGATTCTCTTTCAGCTGTTCTAAAGAAGTTCTCATCTGTTTACAGTCATTTTCACTGAATTATTCATGTTTTCATGTAGTTTCCTATATTCTGCCTTCTGGTCCAAGTATAAGCTTTGCCCACTTTATCAAACAACTTCCTACACACTGTTAAGTACTGAGGCAGCTATTAAACATTGTCTCTCAACTGTGTTATAGAGTGTAGTACTACATTTCAGTGAAGTGTAAGGCTTTGCAAAGCTGCCGAAGGTGTTTCTTTCTCTATTTTAATGGTATTCTGCCTTGTATAACACACATTTACCACTGTAGTCTCCTTTAAGTAAAGAATATAGGATTCATACAGTGTTTCATGTGATCTTAGCTGGAATTAAGGATTTTCCGGATTTAGCTACCTTTTCTACACTAAGAACTGACTTGGAGGATCTCTTTCAGCTGTTCTAAAACAAGTTCTCATCTGTTTACAGTCATTTTCACTGAATTATTCATGTTTTCATGTAGTTTCCTATATTCTGCCTTCTGGCCCAAGTATAAGCTTTGCCCACTTTATCAAACAACTTCCTACACACTGTTATGAACTGAGGCAGCTCGGGAACATTGTCTCTCAACTGTGTTATAGAGTGTAGTACTACATTTCAGTGAAGTTTAAGGCTTTCCAAAGCTGCCAAACGTGTTTCTTTCTCTATTTCAATGGTATTCTGCCTTGTATAACACACATTTACCACTGTAGTCTCCTTTAAGTAAAGAATATAGGATTCATACAGTGTTTCATGTGATCTTAACTGGAATTAAGGATTTTCCGGATTTAGCTACCTTTTCTACATTAAGAACTGACTTGGAGGATCTATTTCAGCTGTTCTAAAACAAGTTCTCATCTGTTTACAGTCATTTTCACTGAATTATTCATGTTTTCATGTAGTTTCCTATATTCTGCCTTCTGGCCCAAGTATAAGCTTTGCCCACTTTATCAAACAACTTCCTACACACTGTTATGAACTGACGCAGCTCGGGAACATTGTCTCTCAACTGTGTTATAGAGTGTAGTACTACATTTCAGTGAAGTGTAAGGCTTTCCAAAGCTGCCGAACGTGTTTCTTTCTCTATTTCAATGGTATTCTGCCTTGTATAACACACATTTACCACTCGAGTCTCCTTTAAGTAAGGAATATAGGATTCATACAGTGTTTCATGTGATCTTAACTGGAATTAAGGATTTTCCTTATCTTAGCTACCTTTTCTACACTAAGAACTGACTTGGAGATTCTCTTTCAGCTGTTCTAAACAAGTTCTCATCTGTTTACAGTCATTTTCACTGAATTATTCATGTTTTCATGTAGTTTCCTATATTCGGCCTTCTGGCCCAAGTATAAGCTTTGCCCACTTTATCAGACAACTTCCTACACACTGTTATGAACTGAGGGAGCTAGGGAACATTGTCTCTCAACTGTGTGATAGAGTGTAGTACTACATGTCAGTGAAGTGTAAGGCTTTCCAAAGCTGCCGAATGTGTTTTTTTCTCTATTTCAATGGTATTCTGCCTTGTATAACACACATTTACCACTCTAGTTTCCTTTAAGTAAAGAATATAGGATTCATACAGTGTTTCATGTAATCTTAACTCGAATTAAGGATTTCCCGAATCTTAGCTACCTTTTCTACACTAAGAACTGACTTGGAGAATCTCTTTCAGCTGTTCTAAACAAGTTCTCATCTGTTTACAGTCATTTTCACTGAATTAATCATGTTTTCATGTAGTTTCCTATATTCTGCCTTCTGGTACAAGTATAAGCTTTACCAACTTTATCAAACAACTTCCTACACACTGTTATGAACTGAGGGAGCTAGGGAACATTGTCTCTCAACTGTGTTATAGAGTGTAGTACTACATTTCAGTGAAGTGTAAGGCTTTTCAAAGCTGCCAAACGTGTTTCTTTCTCTATTTCAATGGTATTCTGCCTTGTATAACACACATTTACCACTCTAGTCTCCTTTAAGTAAAGAATATAGGATTCATACAGTGTTTCATGTGATCTTAAATGGAATTAAGGATTTCCCTTATATTAGCTACCTTTTCTACACTAAGAACTGACTTGGAGATTCTCTTTCAGCTGTTCTAAAGAAGTTCTCATCTGTTTACAGTCATTTTCACTGAATTATTCATGTTTTCATGTAGTTTCCTATATTTGGCCTTCTGGCCCAAGTATAAGCTTTGCCCACTTTATCAAACAACTTCCTACACACTGTTATGAACTGAGGCAGCTCGGGAACATTGTCTCTAAAATGTGTTATAGAGTGTAGTACTACATATCAGTGAAGTGTAAGGCTTTCCTAGTTTCCTATATTCTGCCTTCTGGCCCTAGTATAAGCTTTCCCCACTTTATCAAACAACTTCCTACACACTGTTAAGTAATGAGGCAGCTATTGAACATTGTCTCTCAACTTTGTTATAGAGTGTAGTACTACATTTCAGTGAAGTGTAAGGCTTTCCAAAGCTGCCGAACGTGTTTCTTTCTCTATTTCAATGGTATTCTGCCTTGTATAACACACATTTACCACTCTAGTCTCCTTTAAGTAAAGAATATAGGATTCATAAAGTGTTTCATGTGATCTTAACTGGAATTAAGGATTTCCATTATCTTAGCTACATTTTCTACACTAAGAACTGACTTGGAGATTCTCTTTCAGCTGTTCTAAACAAGTTCTCATCTGTTTACAGTCATTTTCACTGAATTATTCATGTTTTCATGTAGTTTCCTATATTCTGCCTTCTGGTCCAAGTATAAGCTTTGCCCACTTTATCAAACAACTTCCTACACACTGTTAAGTACTGAGGCAGCTATTGAACATTGTCTCTCAACTGTGTTATAGAGTGTAGTACTACATTTCAGTGAAGTGTAAGGCTTTGCAAAGCTGCCGAACGTGTTTCTTTCTCTATTTTAATGGTATTCTGCCTTGTATAACACACATTTACCACTGTAGTCTCCTTTAAGTAAAGAATATAGGATTCATACAGTGTTTCATGTGATCTTAACTGGAATTAAGGATTTTCCGGATTTAGCTACCTTTTCTACACTAAGAACTGACTTGGAGGATCTCTTTCAGCTGTTCTAAAACAAGTTCTCATCTGTTTACAGTCATTTTCACTGAATTGTTCATGTTTTCATGTAGTTTCCTATATTCTGCCTTCTGGCCCAAGTATAAGCTTTGCCCACTTTATCAAACAACTTCCTACACACTGTTATGAACTGAGGCAGCTCGGGAACATTGTCTCTCAACTGTGTTATAGAGTGTAGTACTACATTTCAGTGAAGTGTAAGGCTTTCCAAAGCTGCCGAACGTGTTTCTTTCTCTATTTCAATGGTATTCTGCCTTGTATAACACACATTTACCACTCGAGTCTCCTTTAAGTAAGGAATATAGGATTCATACAGTGTTTCATGTGATCTTAACTGGAATTAAGGATTTTCCTTATCTTAGCTACCTTTTCTACACTAAGAACTGACTTGGAGATTCTCTTTCAGCTGTTCTAAACAAGTTCTCATCTGTTTACAGTCATTTTCACTGAATTATTCATGTTTTCATGTAGTTTCCTATATTCGGCCTTCTGGCCCAAGTATAAGCTTTGCCCACTTTATCAGACAACTTCCTACACACTGTTATGAACTGAGGGAGCTAGGGAACATTGTCTCTCAACTGTGTGATAGAGTGTAATACTACATGTCAGTGAAGTGTAAGGCTTTCCAAAGCTGCCGAATGTGTTTTTTTCTCTATTTCAATGGTATTCTTTCTTGTATAACACACATTTACCACTCTAGTTTCCTTTAAGTAAAGAATATAGGATTCATACAGTGTTTCATGTAATCTTAACTCGAATTAAGGATTTCCCGAATCTTAGCTACCTTTTCTACACTAAGAACTGACTTGGAGAATCTCTTTCAGCTGTTCTAAACAAGTTCTCATCTGTTTACAGTCATTTTCACTGAATTAATCATGTTTTCATGTAGTTTCCTATATTCTGCCTTCTGGTCCAAGTATAAGCTTTACCAACTTTATCAAACAACTTCCTACACACTGTTATGAACTGAGGGAGCTAGGGAACATTGTCTCTCAACTGTGTTAGAGTGTAGTACTACATTTCAGTGAAGTGTAAGGCTTTTCAAAGCTGCCAACCGTGTTTCTTTCTCTATTTCAATGGTATTCTGCCTTGTATAACACACATTTACCACTCTAGTCTCCTTTAAGTAAAGAATATAGGATTCATACAGTGTTTCATGTGATCTTAAATGGAATTAAGGATTTCCCTTATATTAGCTACCTTTTCTACACTAAGAACTGACTTGGAGATTCTCTTTCAGCTGTTCTAAAGAAGTTCTCATCTGTTTACAGTCATTTTCACTGAATTATTCATGTTTTCATGTAGTTTCCTATATTCGGCCTTCTGGCCCAAGTATAAGCTTTGCCCACTTTATCAAACAACTTCCTACACACTGTTATGAACTGAGGCAGCTCGGGAACATTGTCTCTAAAATGTGTTATAGAGTGTAGTACTACATTTCAGTGAAGTGTAAGGCTTTCCTAGTTTCCTATATTCTGCCTTCTGGCCCTAGTATAAGCTTTCCCCACTTTATCAAACAACTTCCTACACACTGTTAAGTAATGAGGCAGCTATTGAACATTGTCTCTCAACTTTGTTATAGAGTGTAGTACTACATTTCAGTGAAGTGTAAGGCTTTCCAAAGCTGCCGAACGTGTTTCATTCTCTATTTCAATGGTATTCTGCCTTGTATAACATACATTTACCACTCTAGTCTCCTTTAAGTAAAGAATATAGGATTCATAAAGTGTTTCATGTGATCTTAACTGGAATTAAGGATTTCCATTATCTTAGCTACATTTTCTACACTAAGAACTGACTTGGAGATTCTCTTTCAGCTGTTCTAAACAAGTTCTCATCTGTTTACAGTCATTTTCACTGAATTATTCATGTTTTCATGTAGTTTCCTATATTCTGCCTTCTGGTCCAAGTATAAGCTTTGCCCACTTTATCAAACAACTTCCTACACACTGTTAAGTACTGAGGCAGCTATTGAACATTGTCTCTCAACTGTGTTATAGAGTGTAGTACTACATTTCAGTGAAGTGTAAGGCTTTGCAAAGCTGCCGAACCTGTTTCTTTCTCTATTTTAATGGTATTCTGCCTTGTATAACACACATTTACCACTGTAGTCTCCTTTAAGTAAAGAATATAGGATTCATACAGTGTTTCATGTGATCTTAACTGGAATTAAGGATTTTCCGGATTTAGCTACCTTTTCTACACTAAGAACTGACTTGGAGAATCTCTTTCAGCTGTTCTAAACAAGTTCTCATCTGTTTACAGTCATTTTCACTGAATTAATCATGTTTTCATGTAGTTTCCTATATTCTGCCTTCTGGTCCAAGTATAAGCTTTACCAACTTTATCAAACAACTTCCTACACACTGTTATGAACTGAGGGAGCTAGGGAACATTGTCTCTCAACTGTGTTATAGAGTGTAGTACTACATTTCAGTGAAGTGTAAGGCTTTTCAAAGCTGCCAACCGTGTTTCTTTCTCTATTTCAATGGTATTCTGCCTTGTATAACACACATTTACCACTCTAGTCTCCTTTAAGTAAAGAATATAGGATTCATACAGTGTTTCATGTGATCTTAAATGGAATTAAGGATTTCCCTTATATTAGCTACCTTTTCTACACTAAGAACTGACTTGGAGATTCTCTTTCAGCTGTTCTAAAGAAGTTCTCATCTGTTTACAGTCATTTTCACTGAATTATTCATGTTTTTATGTAGTTTCCTATATTCGGCCTTCTGGCCCAAGTATAAGCTTTGCCCACTTTATCAAACAACTTCCTACACACTGTTATGAACTGAGGCAGCTCGGGAACATTGTCTCTAAAATGTGTTATAGAGTGTAGTACTACATTTCAGTGAAGTGTAAGGCTTTCCTAGTTTCCTATATTCTGCCTTCTGGCCCTAGTATAAGCTTTCCCCACTTTATCAAACAACTTCCTACACACTGTTAAGTAATGAGGCAGCTATTGAACATTGTCTCTCAACTTTGTTATAGAGTGTAGTACTACATTTCAGTGAAGTGTAAGGCTTTCCAAAGCTGCCGAACGTGTTTCTTTCTCTATTTCAATGGTATTCTGCCTTGTATAACACACATTTACCACTCTAGTCTCCTTTAAGTAAAGAATATAGGATTCATAAAGTGTTTCATGTGATCTTAACTGGAATAAAGGATTTCCATTATCTTAGCTACATTTTCTACACTAAGAACTGACTTGGAGATTCTCTTTCAGCTGTTCTAAACAAGTTCTCATCTGTTTACAGTCATTTTCACTGAATTATTCATGTTTTCATGTAGTTTCCTATATTCTGCCTTCTGGTTCAAGTATAAGCTTTGCCCACTTTATCAAACAACTTCCTACACACTGTTAAGTACTGAGGCAGCTATTGAACATTGTCTCTCAACTGTGTTATAGAGTGTAGTACTATATTTCAGTGAAGTGTAAGGCATTCCAAAGCTGCCAAACGTGTTTCTTTCTCTATTTCAATAGTAGTCTGCCTTGTATAACACACATTTACCACTCTAGTCTCCTTTAAGTAAAGAATATAGGATTCATACAGTGTTTCATGTGATCTTTACTGGAATTAAGGATTTCCCGGATCTTAGCTACCCTTTCTACACTAAGAACTGACTTGGAGATTCTCTTTCAGCTGTTCTAAACAAGTTCTCATCTGTTTACAGTCATTTTCACTGAATTATTCATGTTTTCATGTAGTTTCCTATATTCGGCCTTCTGGCCCAAGTATAAGCTTTGCCCACTTTATCAAACAACTTCCTACACACTGTTAAGTACTGAGGCAGCTATTGAACATTGTCTCTCAACTGTGTTATAGAGTGTAGTACTACATTTCAGTGAAGTGTAAGGCTTTGCAAAGCTGCCGAACGTGTTTCTTTCTCTATTTTAATGGTATTCTGCCTTGTATAACACACATTTACCACTGTAGTCTCCTTTAAGTAAAGAATATAGGATTCATACAGTGTTTCATGTGATCTTAACTGGAATTAAGGATTTTCCGGATTTAGCTACCTTTTCTACACTAAGAACTGACTTGGAGGATCTCTTTCAGCTGTTCTAAAACAAGTTCTCATCTGTTTACAGTCATTTTCACTGAATTGTTCATGTTTTCATGTAGTTTCCTATATTCTGCCTTCTGGCCCAAGTATAAGCTTTGCCCACTTTATCAAACAACTTCCTACACACTGTTATGAACTGAGGCAGCTCGGGAACATTGTCTCTCAACTGTGTTATAGAGTGTAGTACTACATTTCAGTGAAGTTTAAGGCTTTCCAAAGCTGCCGAACGTGTTTCTTTCTCTATTTCAATGGTATTCTACCTTGTATAACACACATTTACCACTCGAGTCTCCTTTAAGTAAGGAATATAGGATTCATACAGTGTTTCATGTGATCTTAACAGGAATTAAGGATTTTCCTTATCTTAGCTACCTTTTCTACACTAAGAACTGACTTGGAGATTCTCTTTCAGCTGTTCTAAACAAGTTCTCATCTGTTTACAGTCATTTTCACTGAATTATTCATGTTTTCATGTAGTTTCCTATATTCGGCCTTCTGGCCCAAGTATAAGCTTTGCCCACTTTATCAGACAACTGCCTACACACTGTTATGAACTGAGGGAGCTAGGGAACATTGTCTCTCAACTGTGTGATAGAGTGTAGTACTACATGTCAGTGAAGTGTAAGGCTTTCCAAAGCTGCCGAATGTGTTTTTTTCTCTATTTCAATGGTATTCTGCCTTGTATAACACACATTTACTACTCTAGTTTCCTTTAAGTAAAGAATATAGGATTCATACAGTGTTTCATGTAATCTTAACTCGAATTAAGGATTTCCCGAATCTTAGCTACCTTTTCTACACTAAGAACTGACTTGGAGAATCTCTTTCAGCTGTTCTAAACAAGTTCACATCTGTTTACAGTCATTTTCACTGAATTAATCATGTTTTCATGTAGTTTCCTATATTCTGCCTTCTGGTCCAAGTATAAGCTTTGCCCACTTTATCAAACAACTTCCTATACACTGTTAAGTACTGAGGCAGCTATTGAACATTGTCTCTCAACTGTGTTATAGAGTGTAGTACTACATTTCAGTGAAGTGTAAGGCTTTCCAAAGCTGCCGAACGTGTTTCTTTCTCTATTTTAATGGTATTCTGCCTTGTATAACACACATTTACCACTCGAGTCTCCTTTAAGTAAGGAATATAGGATTCATACAGTGTTTCATGTGATCTTAACTGGAATTAAGGATTTTCCTTATCTTAGCTACCTTTTCTACACTAAGAACTGACTTGGAGATTCTCTTTCAGCTGTTCTAAACAAGTTCTCATCTGTTTACAGTCATTTTCACTGAATTATTCATGTTTTCATGTAGTTTCCTATATTCGGCCTTCTGGCCCAAGTATAAGCTTTGCCCACTTTATCAGACAACTTCCTACACACTGTTATGAACTGAGGGAGCTAGGGAACATTGTCTCTCAACTGTGTGATAGAGTGTAGTACTACATGTCAGTGAAGTGTAAGGCTTTCCAAAGCTGCCGAATGTGTTTTTTTCTCTATTTCAATGGTATTCTGCCTTGTATAACACACATTTACCACTCTAGTCTCCTTTAAGTAAAGAATATAGGATTCATACAGTGTTTCATGTGATCTTAGCTGGAATTAAGGATTTTCCGGATTTAGCTACCTTTTCTACACTAAGAACTGACTTGGATGATCTCTTTCAGCTGTTCTAAAACAAGTTCTCATCTGTTTACAGTCATTTTCACTGAATTATTCATGTTTTCATGTAGTTTCCTATATTCTGCCTTCTGGCCCAAGTATAAGCTTTGCCCACTTTATCAAACAACTTCCTACACACTGTTATGAACTGAGGCAGCTCGGGAACATTGTCTCTCAACTGTGTTATAGAGTGTAGTACTACATTTCAGTGAAGTGTAAGGCTTTCCAAAGCTGCCGAACGTGTTTCTTTCTCTATTTCAATGGTATTCTGCCTTGTATAACACACATTTACCACTCGAGTCTCCTTTAAGTAAGGAATATAGGATTCATACAGTGTTTCATGTGATCTTAACTGGAATTAAGGATTTTCCTTATCTTAGCTACCTTTTCTACACTAAGAACTGACTTGGAGATTCTCTTTCAGCTGTTCTAAACAAGTTCTCATCTGTTTACAGTCATTTTCACTGAATTATTCATGTTTTCATGTAGTTTCCTATATTCGGCCTTCTTGCCCAAGTATAAGCTTTGCCCACTTTATCAGACAACTTCCTACACACTGTTATGAACTGAGGGAGCTAGGGAACATTGTCTCTCAACTGTGTGATAGAGTGTAGTACTACATGTCAGTGAAGTGTAAGGCTTTCCAAAGCTGCCGAATGTGTTTTTTTCTCTATTTCAATGGTATTCTGCCTTGTATAACACACATTTACCACTCTAGTTTCCTTTAAGTAAAGAATATAGGATTCATACAGTGTTTCATGTAATCTTAACTCGAATTAAGGATTTCCCGAATCTTAGCTACCTTTTCTACACTAAGAACTGACTTGGAGAATCTCTTTCAGCTGTTCTAAACAAGTTCTCATCTGTTTACAGTCATTTTCACTGAATTAATTATGTTTTCATGTAGTTTCCTATATTCTGCCTTCTGGTACAAGTATAAGCTTTACCAACTTTATCAAACAACTTCCTACACACTGTTATGAACTGAGGGAGCTAGGGAACATTGTCTCTCAACTGTGTTATAGAGTGTAGTACTACATTTCAGTGAAGTGTAAGGCTTTTCAAAGCTGCCAAACGTGTTTCTTTCTCTATTTCAATGGTATTCTGCCTTGTATAACACACATTTACCACTCTAGTCTCCTTTAAGTAAAGAATATAGGATTCATACAGTGTTTCATGTGATCTTAAATGGAATTAAGGATTTCCCTTATATTAGCTACCTTTTCTACACTAAGAACTGACTTGGAGATTCTCTTTCAGCTGTTCTAAAGAAGTTCTCATCTGTTTACAGTCATTTTCACTGAATTATTCATGTTTTCATGTAGTTTCCTATATTTGGCCTTCTGGCTCAAGTATAAGCTTTGCCCACTTTATCAAACAACTTCCTACACACTGTTATTAACTGAGGCAGCTCGGGAACATTGTCTCTAAAATGTGTTATAGAGTGTAGTACTACATATCAGTGAAGTGTAAGGCTTTCCTAGTTTCCTATATTCTGCCTTCTGGCCCTAGTATAAGCTTTCCCCACTTTATCAAACAACTTCCTACACACTGTTAAGTAATGAGGCAGCTATTGAACATTGTCTCTCAACTTTGTTATAGAGTGTAGTACTACATTTCAGTGAAGTGTAAGGCTTTCCAAAGCTGCCGAACGTGTTTCTTTCTCTATTTCAATGGTATTCTGCCTTGTATAACACACATTTACCACTCTAGTCTCCTTTAAGTAAAGAATATAGGATTCATAAAGTGTTTCATGTGATCTTAACTGGAATTAAGGATTTCCATTATCTTAGCTACATTTTCTACACTAAGAACTGACTTGGAGATTCTCTTTCAGCTGTTCTAAACAAGTTCTCATCTGTTTACAGTCATTTTCACTGAATTATTCATGTTTTCATGTAGTTTCCTATATTCTGCCTTCTGGTCCAAGTATAAGCTTTGCCCACTTTATCAAACAACTTCCTACACACTGTTAAGTACTGAGGCAGCTATTGAACATTGTCTCTCAACTGTGTTATAGAGTGTAGTACTACATTTCAGTGAAGTGTAAGGCTTTGCAAAGCTGCCGAACGTGTTTCTTTCTCTATTTTAATGGTATTCTGCCTTGTATAACACACATTTACCACTGTAGTCTCCTTTAAGTAAAGAATATAGGATTCATACAGTGTTTCATGTGATCTTAACTGGAATTAAGGATTTTCCGGATTTAGCTACCTTTTCTACACTAAGAACTGACTTGGAGGATCTCTTTCAGCTGTTCTAAAACAAGTTCTCATCTGTTTACAGTCATTTTCACTGAATTGTTCATGTTTTCATGTAGTTTCCTATATTCTGCCTTCTGGCCCAAGTATAAGCTTTGCCCACTTTATCAAACAACTTCCTACACACTGTTATGAACTGAGGCAGCTCGGGAACATTGTCTCTCAACTGTGTTATAGAGTGTAGTACTACATTTCAGTGAAGTGTAAGGCTTTCCAAAGCTGCCGAACGTGTTTCTTTCTCTATTTCAATGGTATTCTGCCTTGTATAACACACATTTACCACTCGAGTCTCCTTTAAGTAAGGAATATAGGATTCATACAGTGTTTCATGTGATCTTAACTGGAATTAAGGATTTTCCTTATCTTAGCTACCTTTTCTACACTAAGAACTGACTTGGAGATTCTCTTTCAGCTGTTCTAAACAAGTTCTCATCTGTTTACAGTCATTTTCACTGAATTATTCATGTTTTCATGTAGTTTCCTATATTCGGCCTTCTGGCCCAAGTATAATCTTTGCCCACTTTATCAGACAACTTCCTACACACTGTTATGAACTGAGGGAGCTAGGGAACATTGTCTCTCAACTGTGTGATAGAGTGTAGTACTACATGTCAGTGAAGTGTAAGGCTTTCCAAAGCTGCCGAATGTGTTTTTTTCTCTATTTCAATGGTATTCTTTCTTGTATAACACACATTTACCACTCTAGTTTCCTTTAAGTAAAGAATATAGGATTCATACAGTGTTTCATGTAATCTTAACTCGAATTAAGGATTTCCCGAATCTTAGCTACCTTTTCTACACTAAGAACTGACTTGGAGAATCTCTTTCAGCTGTTCTAAACAAGTTCTCATCTGTTTACAGTCATTTTCACTGAATTAATCATGTTTTCATGTAGTTTCCTATATTCTGCCTTCTGGTCCAAGTATAAGCTTTACCAACTTTATCAAACAACTTCCTACACACTGTTATGAACTGAGGGAGCTAGGAAACATTGTCTCTCAACTGTGTTAGAGTGTAGTACTACATTTCAGTGAAGTGTAAGGCTTTTCAAAGCTGCCAACCGTGTTTCTTTCTCTATTTCAATGGTATTCTGCCTTGTATAACACACATTTACCACTCTAGTCTCCTTTAAGTAAAGAATATAGGATTCATACAGTGTTTCATGTGATCTTAAATGGAATTAAGGATTTCCCTTATATTAGCTACCTTTTCTACACTAAGAACTGACTTGGAGATTCTCTTTCAGCTGTTCTAAAGAAGTTCTCATCTGTTTACAGTCATTTTCACTGAATTATTCATGTTTTCATGTAGTTTCCTATATTCGGCCTTCTGGCCCAAGTATAAGCTTTGCCCACTTTATCAAACAACTTCCTACACACTGTTATGAACTGAGGCAGCTCGGGAACATTGTCTCTAAAATGTGTTATAGAGTGTAGTACTACATTTCAGTGAAGTGTAAGGCTTTCCTAGTTTCCTATATTCTGCCTTCTGGCCCTAGTATAAGCTTTCCCCACTTTATCAAACAACTTCCTACACACTGTTAAGTAATGAGGCAGCTATTGAACATTGTCTCTCAACTTTGTTATAGAGTGTAGTACTACATTTCAGTGAAGTGTAAGGCTTTCCAAAGCTGCCGAACGTGTTTCATTCTCTATTTCAATGGTATTCTGCCTTGTATAACACACATTTACCACTCTAGTCTCCTTTAAGTAAAGAATATAGGATTCATAAAGTGTTTCATGTGATCTTAACTGGAATTAAGGATTTCCATTATCTTAGCTACATTTTCTACACTAAGAACTGACTTGGAGATTCTCTTTCAGCTGTTCTAAACAAGTTCTCATCTGTTTACAGTCATTTTCACTGAATTATTCATGTTTTCATGTAGTTTCCTATATTCTGCCTTCTGGTCCAAGTATAAGCTTTGCCCACTTTATCAAACAACTTCCTACACACTGTTAAGTACTGAGGCAGCTATTGAACATTGTCTCTCAACTGTGTTATAGAGTGTAGTACTACATTTCAGTGAAGTGTAAGGCTTTGCAAAGCTGCCGAACCTGTTTCTTTCTCTATTTTAATGGTATTCTGCCTTGTATAACACACATTTACCACTGTAGTCTCCTTTAAGTAAAGAATATAGGATTCATACAGTGTTTCATGTGATCTTAACTGGAATTAAGGATTTCCCTTATATTAGCTACCTTTTCTACACTAAGAACTGACTTGGAGATTCTCTTTCAGCTGTTCTAAAGAAGTTCTCATCTGTTTACAGTCATTTTCACTGAATTATTCATGTTTTTATGTAGTTTCCTATATTCGGCCTTCTGGCCCAAGTATAAGCTTTGCCCACTTTATCAAACAACTTCCTACACACTGTTATGAACTGAGGCAGCTCGGGAACATTGTCTCTAAAATGTGTTATAGAGTGTAGTACTACATTTCAGTGAAGTGTAAGGCTTTCCTAGTTTCCTATATTCTGCCTTCTGGCCCTAGTATAAGCTTTCCCCACTTTATCAAACAACTTCCTACACACTGTTAAGTAATGAGGCAGCTATTGAACATTGTCTCTCAACTTTGTTATAGAGTGTAGTACTACATTTCAGTGAAGTGTAAGGCTTTCCAAAGCTGCCGAACGTGTTTCTTTCTCTATTTCAATGGTATTCTGCCTTGTATAACACACATTTACCACTCTAGTCTCCTTTAAGTAAAGAATATAGGATTCATAAAGTGTTTCATGTGATCTTAACTGGAATTAAGGATTTCCATTATCTTAGCTACATTTTCTACACTAAGAACTGACTTGGAGATTCTCTTTCAGCTGTTCTAAACAAGTTCTCATCTGTTTACAGTCATTTTCACTGAATTATTCATGTTTTCATGTAGTTTCCTATATTCTGCCTTCTGGTCCAAGTATAAGCTTTGCCCACTTTATCAAACAACTTCCTACACACTGTTAAGTACTGAGGCAGCTATTGAACATTGTCTCTCAACTGTGTTATAGAGTGTAGTACTATATTTCAGTGAAGTGTAAGGCATTCCAAAGCTGCCAAACGTGTTTCTTTCTCTATTTCAATAGTAGTCTGCCTTGTATAACACACATTTACCACTCTAGTCTCCTTTAAGTAAAGAATATAGGATTCATACAGTGTTTCATGTGATCTTTACTGGAATTAAGGATTTCCCGGATCTTAGCTACCCTTTCTACACTAAGAACTGACTTGGAGATTCTCTTTCAGCTGTTCTAAACAAGTTCTCATCTGTTTACAGTCATTTTCACTGAATTATTCATGTTTTCATGTAGTTTCCTATATTCGGCCTTCTGGCCCAAGTATAAGCTTTGCCCACTTTATCAAACAACTTCCTACACACTGTTAAGTACTGAGGCAGCTATTGAACATTGTCTCTCAACTGTGTTATAGAGTGTAGTACTACATTTCAGTGAAGTGTAAGGCTTTGCAAAGCTGCCGAACGTGTTTCTTTCTCTATTTTAATGGTATTCTGCCTTGTATAACACACATTTACCACTCTAGTCTCCTTTAAGTAAAGAATATAGGATTCATAAAGTGTTTCATGTGATCTTAACTGGAATTAAGGATTTCCATTATCTTAGCTACATTTTCTACACTAAGAACTGACTTGGAGATTCTCTTTCAGCTGTTCTAAAACAAGTTCTCATCTGTTTACAGTCATTTTCACTGAATTGTTCATGTTTTCATGTAGTTTCCTATATTCTGCCTTCTGGCCCAAGTATAAGCTTTGCCCACTTTATCAAACAACTTCCTACACACTGTTATGAACTGAGGCAGCTCGGGAACATTGTCTCTCAACTGTGTTATAGAGTGTAGTACTACATTTCAGTGAAGTGTAAGGCTTTCCAAAGCTGCCGAACGTGTTTCTTTCTCTATTTCAATGGTATTCTGCCTTGTATAACACACATTTACCACTCGAGTCTCCTTTAAGTAAGGAATATAGGATTCATACAGTGTTTCATGTGATCTTAACTGGAATTAAGGATTTTCCTTATCTTAGCTACCTTTTCTACACTAAGAACTGACTTGGAGATTCTCTTTCAGCTGTTCTAAACAAGTTCTCATCTGTTTACAGTCATTTTCACTGAATTATTCATGTTTTCATGTAGTTTCCTATATTCGGCCTTCTGGCCCAAGTATAAGCTTTGCCCACTTTATCAGACAACTTCCTACACACTGTTATGAACTGAGGGAGCTAGGGAACATTGTCTCTCAACTGTGTGATAGAGTGTAGTACTACATGTCAGTGAAGTGTAAGGCTTTCCAAAGCTGCCGAATGTGTTTTTTTCTCTATTTCAATGGTATTCTGCCTTGTATAACACACATTTACCACTCTAGTTTCCTTTAAGTAAAGAATATAGGATTCATACAGTGTTTCATGTAATCTTAACTCGAATTAAGGATTTCCCGAATCTTAGCTACCTTTTCTACACTAAGAACTGACTTGGAGAATCTCTTTCAGCTGTTCTAAACAAGTTCTCATCTGTTTACAGTCATTTTCACTGAATTAATCATGTTTTCATGTAGTTTCCTATATTCTGCCTTCTGGTCCAAGTATAAGCTTTACCAACTTTATCAAACAACTTCCTACACACTGTTATGAACTGAGGGAGCTAGGGAACATTGTCTCTCAACTGTGTTAGAGTGTAGTACTACATTTCAGTGAAGTGTAAGGCTTTTCAAAGCTGCCAACCGTGTTTCTTTCTCTATTTCAATGGTATTCTGCCTTGTATAACACACATTTACCACTCTAGTCTCCTTTAAGTAAAGAATATAGGATTCATACAGTGTTTCATGTGATCTTAAATGGAATTAAGGATTTCCCTTATATTAGCTACCTTTTCTACACTAAGAACTGACTTGGAGATTCTCTTTCAGCTGTTCTAAAGAAGTTCTCATCTGTTTACAGTCATTTTCACTGAATTATTCATGTTTTCATGTAGTTTCCTATATTCGGCCTTCTGGCCCAAGTATAAGCTTTGCCCACTTTATCAAACAACTTCCTACACACTGTTATGAACTGAGGCAGCTCGGGAACATTGTCTCTAAAATGTGTTATAGAGTGTAGTACTACATTTCAGTGAAGTGTAAGGCTTTCCTAGTTTCCTATATTCTGCCTTCTGGCCCTAGTATAAGCTTTCCCCACTTTATCAAACAACTTCCTACACACTGTTAAGTAATGAGGCAGCTATTGAACATTGTCTCTCAACTTTGTTATAGAGTGTAGTACTACATTTCAGTGAAGTGTAAGGCTTTCCAAAGCTGCCGAACGTGTTTCATTCTCTATTTCAATGGTATTCTGCCTTGTATAACACACATTTACCACTCTAGTCTCCTTTAAGTAAAGAATATAGGATTCATAAAGTGTTTCATGTGATCTTAACTGGAATTAAGGATTTCCATTATCTTAGCTACATTTTCTACACTAAGAACTGACTTGGAGATTCTCTTTCAGCTGTTCTAAACAAGTTCTCATCTGTTTACAGTCATTTTCACTGAATTATTCATGTTTTCATGTAGTTTCCTATATTCTGCCTTCTGGTCCAAGTATAAGCTTTGCCCACTTTATCAAACAACTTCCTACACACTGTTAAGTACTGAGGCAGCTATTGAACATTGTCTCTCAACTGTGTTATAGAGTGTAGTACTACATTTCAGTGAAGTGTAAGGCTTTGCAAAGCTGCCGAACCTGTTTCTTTCTCTATTTTAATGGTATTCTGCCTTGTATAACACACATTTACCACTGTAGTCTCCTTTAAGTAAAGAATATAGGATTCATACAGTGTTTCATGTGATCTTAACTGGAATTAAGGATTTCCCTTATATTAGCTACCTTTTCTACACTAAGAACTGACTTGGAGATTCTCTTTCAGCTGTTCTAAAGAAGTTCTCATCTGTTTACAGTCATTTTCACTGAATTATTCATGTTTTTATGTAGTTTCCTATATTCGGCCTTCTGGCCCAAGTATAAGCTTTGCCCACTTTATCAAACAACTTCCTACACACTGTTATGAACTGAGGCAGCTCGGGAACATTGTCTCTAAAATGTGTTATAGAGTGTAGTACTACATTTCAGTGAAGTGTAAGGCTTTCCTAGTTTCCTATATTCTGCCTTCTGGCCCTAGTATAAGCTTTCCCCACTTTATCAAACAACTTCCTACACACTGTTAAGTAATGAGGCAGCTATTGAACATTGTCTCTCAACTTTGTTATAGAGTGTAGTACTACATTTCAGTGAAGTGTAAGGCTTTCCAAAGCTGCCGAACGTGTTTCTTTCTCTATTTCAATGGTATTCTGCCTTGTATAACACACATTTACCACTCTAGTCTCCTTTAAGTAAAGAATATAGGATTCATAAAGTGTTTCATGTGATCTTAACTGGAATTAAGGATTTCCATTATCTTAGCTACATTTTCTACACTAAGAACTGACTTGGAGATTCTCTTTCAGCTGTTCTAAACAAGTTCTCATCTGTTTACAGTCATTTTCACTGAATTATTCATGTTTTCATGTAGTTTCCTATATTCTGCCTTCTGGTCCAAGTATAAGCTTTGCCCACTTTATCAAACAACTTCCTACACACTGTTAAGTACTGAGGCAGCTATTGAACATTGTCTCTCAACTGTGTTATAGAGTGTAGTACTATATTTCAGTGAAGTGTAAGGCATTCCAAAGCTGCCAAACGTGTTTCTTTCTCTATTTCAATAGTAGTCTGCCTTGTATAACACACATTTACCACTCTAGTCTCCTTTAAGTAAAGAATATAGGATTCATACAGTGTTTCATGTGATCTTTACTGGAATTAAGGATTTCCCGGATCTTAGCTACCCTTTCTACACTAAGAACTGACTTGGAGATTCTCTTTCAGCTGTTCTAAACAAGTTCTCATCTGTTTACAGTCATTTTCACTGAATTATTCATGTTTTCATGTAGTTTCCTATATTCGGCCTTCTGGCCCAAGTATAAGCTTTGCCCACTTTATCAAACAACTTCCTACACACTGTTAAGTACTGAGGCAGCTATTGAACATTGTCTCTCAACTGTGTTATAGAGTGTAGTACTACATTTCAGTGAAGTGTAAGGCTTTGCAAAGCTGCCGAACGTGTTTCTTTCTCTATTTTAATGGTATTCTGCCTTGTATAACACACATTTACCACTCTAGTCTCCTTTAAGTAAAGAATATAGGATTCATAAAGTGTTTCATGTGATCTTAACTGGAATTAAGGATTTCCATTATCTTAGCTACATTTTCTACACTAAGAACTGACTTGGAGATTCTCTTTCAGCTGTTCTAAAACAAGTTCTCATCTGTTTACAGTCATTTTCACTGAATTGTTCATGTTTTCATGTAGTTTCCTATATTCTGCCTTCTGGCCCAAGTATAAGCTTTGCCCACTTTATCAAACAACTTCCTACACACTGTTATGAACTGAGGCAGCTCGGGAACATTGTCTCTCAACTGTGTTATAGAGTGTAGTACTACATTTCAGTGAAGTGTAAGGCTTTCCAAAGCTGCCGAACGTGTTTCTTTCTCTATTTCAATGGTATTCTGCCTTGTATAACACACATTTACCACTCGAGTCTCCTTTAAGTAAGGAATATAGGATTCATACAGTGTTTCATGTGATCTTAACTGGAATTAAGGATTTTCCTTATCTTAGCTACCTTTTCTACACTAAGAACTGACTTGGAGATTCTCTTTCAGCTGTTCTAAACAAGTTCTCATCTGTTTACAGTCATTTTCACTGAATTATTCATGTTTTCATGTAGTTTCCTATATTCGGCCTTCTGGCCCAAGTATAAGCTTTGCCCACTTTATCAGACAACTTCCTACACACTGTTATGAACTGAGGGAGCTAGGGAACATTGTCTCTCAACTGTGTGATAGAGTGTAGTACTACATGTCAGTGAAGTGTAAGGCTTTCCAAAGCTGCCGAATGTGTTTTTTTCTCTATTTCAATGGTATTCTGCCTTGTATAACACACATTTACCACTCTAGTTTCCTTTAAGTAAAGAATATAGGATTCATACAGTGTTTCATGTAATCTTAACTCGAATTAAGGATTTCCCGAATCTTAGCTACCTTTTCTACACTAAGAACTGACTTGGAGAATCTCTTTCAGCTGTTCTAAACAAGTTCTCATCTGTTTACAGTCATTTTCACTGAATTAATCATGTTTTCATGTAGTTTCCTATATTCTGCCTTCTGGTACAAGTATAAGCTTTACCAACTTTATCAAACAACTTCCTACACACTGTTATGAACTGAGGGAGCTAGGGAACATTGTCTCTCAACTGTGTTATAGAGTGTAGTACTACATTTCAGTGAAGTGTAAGGCTTTTCAAAGCTGCCAAACGTGTTTCTTTCTCTATTTCAATGGTATTCTGCCTTGTATAACACACATTTACCACTCTAGTCTCCTTTAAGTAAAGAATATAGGATTCATACAGTGTTTCATGTGATCTTAAATGGAATTAAGGATTTCCCTTATATTAGCTACCTTTTCTACACTAAGAACTGACTTGGAGATTCTCTTTCAGCTGTTCTAAAGAAGTTCTCATCTGTTTACAGTCATTTTCACTGAATTATTCATGTTTTCATGTAGTTTCCTATATTTGGCCTTCTGGCTCAAGTATAAGCTTTGCCCACTTTATCAAACAACTTCCTACACACTGTTATGAACTGAGGCAGCTCGGGAACATTGTCTCTAAAATGTGTTATAGAGTGTAGTACTACATATCAGTGAAGTGTAAGGCTTTCCTAGTTTCCTATATTCTGCCTTCTGGCCCTAGTATAAGCTTTCCCCACTTTATCAAACAACTTCCTACACACTGTTAAGTAATGAGGCAGCTATTGAACATTGTCTCTCAACTTTGTTATAGAGTGTAGTACTACATTTCAGTGAAGTGTAAGGCTTTCCAAAGCTGCCGAACGTGTTTCTTTCTCTATTTCAATGGTATTCTGCCTTGTATAACACACATTTACCACTCTAGTCTCCTTTAAGTAAAGAATATAGGATTCATAAAGTGTTTCATGTGATCTTAACTGGAATTAAGGATTTCCATTATCTTAGCCACATTTTCTACACTAAGAACTGACTTGGAGATTCTCTTTCAGCTGTTCTAAACAAGTTCTCATCTGTTTACAGTCATTTTCACTGAATTATTCATGTTTTCATGTAGTTTCCTATATTCTGCCTTCTGGTCCAAGTATAAGCTTTGCCCACTTTATCAAACAACTTCCTACACACTGTTAAGTACTGAGGCAGCTATTGAACATTGTCTCTCAACTGTGTTATAGAGTGTAGTACTACATTTCAGTGAAGTGTAAGGCTTTGCAAAGCTGCCGAACGTGTTTCTTTCTCTATTTTAATGGTATTCTGCCTTGTATAACACACATTTACCACTGTAGTCTCCTTTAAGTAAAGAATATAGGATTCATACAGTGTTTCATGTGATCTTAACTGGAATTAAGGATTTTCCGGATTTAGCTACCTTTTCTACACTAAGAACTGACTTGGAGGATCTCTTTCAGCTGTTCTAAAACAAGTTCTCATCTGTTTACAGTCATTTTCACTGAATTGTTCATGTTTTCATGTAGTTTCCTATATTCTGCCTTCTGGCCCAAGTATAAGCTTTGCCCACTTTATCAAACAACTTCCTACACACTGTTATGAACTGAGGCAGCTCGGGAACATTGTCTCTCAACTGTGTTATAGAGTGTAGTACTACATTTCAGTGAAGTGTAAGGCTTTCCAAAGCTGCCGAACGTGTTTCTTTCTCTATTTCAATGGTATACTGCCTTGTATAACACACATTTACCACTCGAGTCTCCTTTAAGTAAGGAATATAGGATTCATACAGTGTTTCATGTGATCTTAACTGGAATTAAGGATTTTCCTTATCTTAGCTACCTTTTCTACACTAAGAACTGACTTGGAGATTCTCTTTCAGCTGTTCTAAACAAGTTCTCATCTGTTTACAGTCATTTTCACTGAATTATTCATGTTTTCATGTAGTTTCCTATATTCGGCCTTCTGGCCCAAGTATAAGCTTTGCCCACTTTATCAGACAACTTCCTACACACTGTTATGAACTGAGGGAGCTAGGGAACATTGTCTCTCAACTGTGTGATAGAGTGTAGTACTACATGTCAGTGAAGTGTAAGGCTTTCCAAAGCTGCCGAATGTGTTTTTTTCTCTATTTCAATGGTATTCTTTCTTGTATAACACACATTTACCACTCTAGTTTCCTTTAAGTAAAGAATATAGGATTCATACAGTGTTTCATGTAATCTTAACTCCAATTAAGGATTTCCCGAATCTTAGCTACCTTTTCTACACTAAGAACTGACTTGGAGAATCTCTTTCAGCTGTTCTAAACAAGTTCTCATCTGTTTACAGTCATTTTCACTGAATTAATCATGTTTTCATGTAGTTTCCTATATTCTGCCTTCTGGTCCAAGTATAAGCTTTACCAACTTTATCAAACAACTTCCTACACACTGTTATGAACTGAGGGAGCTAGGGAACATTGTCTATCAACTGTGTTAGAGTGTAGTACTACATTTCAGTGAAGTGTAAGGCTTTTCAAAGCTGCCAACCGTGTTTCTTTCTCTATTTCAATGGTATTCTGCCTTGTATAACACACATTTACCACTCTAGTCTCCTTTAAGTAAAGAATATAGGATTCATACAGTGTTTCATGTGATCTTAAATGGAATTAAGGATTTCCCTTATATTAGCTACCTTTTCTACACTAAGAACTGACTTGGAGATTCTCTTTCAGCTGTTCTAAAGAAGTTCTCATCTGTTTACAGTCATTTTCACTGAATTATTCATGTTTTCATGTAGTTTCCTATATTCGGCCTTCTGGCCCAAGTATAAGCTTTGCCCACTTTATCAAACAACTTCCTACACACTGTTATGAACTGAGGCAGCTCGGGAACATTGTCTCTAAAATGTGTTATAGAGTGTAGTACTACATTTCAGTGAAGTGTAAGGCTTTCCTAGTTTCCTATATTCTGCCTTCTGGCCCTAGTATAAGCTTTCCCCACTTTATCAAACAACTTCCTACACACTGTTAAGTAATGAGGCAGCTATTGAACATTGTCTCTCAACTTTGTTATAGAGTGTAGTACTACATTTCAGTGAAGTGTAAGGCTTTCCAAAGCTGCCGAACGTGTTTCATTCTCTATTTCAATGGTATTCTGCCTTGTATAACACACATTTACCACTCTAGTCTCCTTTAAGTAAAGAATATAGGATTCATAAAGTGTTTCATGTGATCTTAACTGGAATTAAGGATTTCCATTATCTTAGCTACATTTTCTACACTAAGAACTGACTTGGAGATTCTCTTTCAGCTGTTCTAAACAAGTTCTCATCTGTTTACAGTCATTTTCACTGAATTATTCATGTTTTCATGTAGTTTCCTATATTCTGCCTTCTGGTCCAAGTATAAGCTTTGCCCACTTTATCAAACAACTTCCTACACACTGTTAAGTACTGAGGCAGCTATTGAACATTGTCTCTCAACTGTGTTATAGAGTGTAGTACTACATTTCAGTGAAGTGTAAGGCTTTGCAAAGCTGCCGAACCTGTTTCTTTCTCTATTTTAATGGTATTCTGCCTTGTATAACACACATTTACCACTGTAGTCTCCTTTAAGTAAAGAATATAGGATTCATACAGTGTTTCATGTGATCTTAACTGGAATTAAGGATTTTCCGGATTTAGCTACCTTTTCTACACTAAGAACTGACTTGGAGAATCTCTTTCAGCTGTTCTAAACAAGTTCTCATCTGTTTACAGTCATTTTCACTGAATTAATCATGTTTTCATGTAGTTTCCTATATTCTGCCTTCTGGTCCAAGTATAAGCTTTACCAACTTTATCAAACAACTTCCTACACACTGTTATGAACTGAGGGAGCTAGGGAACATTGTCTCTCAACTGTGTTATAGAGTGTAGTACTACATTTCAGTGAAGTGTAAGGCTTTTCAAAGCTGCCAACCGTGTTTCTTTCTCTATTTCAATGGTATTCTGCCTTGTATAACACACATTTACCACTCTAGTCTCCTTTAAGTAAAGAATATAGGATTCATACAGTGTTTCATGTGATCTTAAATGGAATTAAGGATTTCCCTTATATTAGCTACCTTTTCTACACTAAGAACTGACTTGGAGATTCTCTTTCAGCTGTTCTAAAGAAGTTCTCATCTGTTTACAGTCATTTTCACTGAATTATTCATGTTTTTATGTAGTTTCCTATATTCGGCCTTCTGGCCCAAGTATAAGCTTTGCCCACTTTATCAAACAACTTCCTACACACTGTTATGAACTGAGGCAGCTCGGGAACATTGTCTCTAAAATGTGTTATAGAGTGTAGTACTACATTTCAGTGAAGTGTAAGGCTTTCCTAGTTTCCTATATTCTGCCTTCTGGCCCTAGTATAAGCTTTCCCCACTTTATCAAACAACTTCCTACACACTGTTAAGTAATGAGGCAGCTATTGAACATTGTCTCTCAACTTTGTTATAGAGTGTAGTACTACATTTCAGTGAAGTGTAAGGCTTTCCAAAGCTGCCGAACGTGTTTCTTTCTCTATTTCAATGGTATTCTGCCTTGTATAACACACATTTACCACTCTAGTCTCCTTTAAGTAAAGAATATAGGATTCATAAAGTGTTTCATGTGATCTTAACTGGAATTAAGGATTTCCATTATCTTAGCTACATTTTCTACACTAAGAACTGACTTGGAGATTCTCTTTCAGCTGTTCTAAACAAGTTCTCATCTGTTTACAGTCATTTTCACTGAATTATTCATGTTTTCATGTAGTTTCCTATATTCTGCCTTCTGGTCCAAGTATAAGCTTTGCCCACTTTATCAAACAACTTCCTACACACTGTTAAGTACTGAGGCAGCTATTGAACATTGTCTCTCAACTGTGTTATAGAGTGTAGTACTACATTTCAGTGAAGTGTAAGGCTTTGCAAAGCTGCTGAATGTGTTTCTTTCTCTATTTTAATGGTATTCTGCCTTGTATAACACACATTTACCACTGTAGTCTCCTTTAAGTAAAGAATATAGGATTCATACAGTGTTTCATGTGATCTTAACTGGAATTAAGGATTTTCCGGATTTAGCTACCTTTTCTACACTAAGAACTGACTTGGAGGATCACTTTCAGCTGTTCTAAAACAAGTTCTCATCTGTTTACAGTCATTTTCACTGAATTGTTCATGTTTTCATGTAGTTTCCTATATTCTGCCTTCTGGCCCAAGTATAAGCTTTGCCCACTTTATCAAACAACTTCCTACACACTGTTATGAACTGAGGCAGCTCGGGAACATTGTCTCTCAACTGTGTGATAGAGTGTAGTACTACATGTCAGTGAAGTGTAAGGCTTTCCAAAGCTGCCGAATGTGTTTTTTTCTCTATTTCAATGGTATTCTTTCTTGTATAACACACATTTACCACTCTAGTTTCCTTTAAGTAAAGAATATAGGATTCATACAGTGTTTCATGTAATCTTAACTCCAATTAAGGATTTCCCGAATCTTAGCTACCTTTTCTACACTAAGAACTGACTTGGAGAATCTCTTTCAGCTGTTCTAAACAAGTTCTCATCTGTTTACAGTCATTTTCACTGAATTAATCATGTTTTCATGTAGTTTCCTATATTCTGCCTTCTGGTCCAAGTATAAGCTTTACCAACTTTATCAAACAACTTCCTACACACTGTTATGAACTGAGGGAGCTAGGGAACATTGTCTATCAACTGTGTTAGAGTGTAGTACTACATTTCAGTGAAGTGTAAGGCTTTTCAAAGCTGCCAACCGTGTTTCTTTCTCTATTTCAATGGTATTCTGCCTTGTATAACACACATTTACCACTCTAGTCTCCTTTAAGTAAAGAATATAGGATTCATACAGTGTTTCATGTGATCTTAAATGGAATTAAGGATTTCCCTTATATTAGCTACCTTTTCTACACTAAGAACTGACTTGGAGATTCTCTTTCAGCTGTTCTAAAGAAGTTCTCATCTGTTTACAGTCATTTTCACTGAATTATTCATGTTTTCATGTAGTTTCCTATATTCGGCCTTCTGGCCCAAGTATAAGCTTTGCCCACTTTATCAAACAACTTCCTACACACTGTTATGAACTGAGGCAGCTCGGGAACATTGTCTCTAAAATGTGTTATAGAGTGTAGTACTACATTTCAGTGAAGTGTAAGGCTTTCCTAGTTTCCTATATTCTGCCTTCTGGCCCTAGTATAAGCTTTCCCCACTTTATCAAACAACTTCCTACACACTGTTAAGTAATGAGGCAGCTATTGAACATTGTCTCTCAACTTTGTTATAGAGTGTAGTACTACATTTCAGTGAAGTGTAAGGCTTTCCAAAGCTGCCGAACGTGTTTCATTCTCTATTTCAATGGTATTCTGCCTTGTATAACACACATTTACCACTCTAGTCTCCTTTAAGTAAAGAATATAGGATTCATAAAGTGTTTCATGTGATCTTAACTGGAATTAAGGATTTCCATTATCTTAGCTACATTTTCTACACTAAGAACTGACTTGGAGATTCTCTTTCAGCTGTTCTAAACAAGTTCTCATCTGTTTACAGTCATTTTCACTGAATTATTCATGTTTTCATGTAGTTTCCTATATTCTGCCTTCTGGTCCAAGTATAAGCTTTGCCCACTTTATCAAACAACTTCCTACACACTGTTAAGTACTGAGGCAGCTATTGAACATTGTCTCTCAACTGTGTTATAGAGTGTAGTACTACATTTCAGTGAAGTGTAAGGCTTTGCAAAGCTGCCGAACCTGTTTCTTTCTCTATTTTAATGGTATTCTGCCTTGTATAACACACATTTACCACTGTAGTCTCCTTTAAGTAAAGAATATAGGATTCATACAGTGTTTCATGTGATCTTAACTGGAATTAAGGATTTTCCGGATTTAGCTACCTTTTCTACACTAAGAACTGACTTGGAGAATCTCTTTCAGCTGTTCTAAACAAGTTCTCATCTGTTTACAGTCATTTTCACTGAATTAATCATGTTTTCATGTAGTTTCCTATATTCTGCCTTCTGGTCCAAGTATAAGCTTTACCAACTTTATCAAACAACTTCCTACACACTGTTATGAACTGAGGGAGCTAGGGAACATTGTCTCTCAACTGTGTTATAGAGTGTAGTACTACATTTCAGTGAAGTGTAAGGCTTTTCAAAGCTGCCAACCGTGTTTCTTTCTCTATTTCAATGGTATTCTGCCTTGTATAACACACATTTACCACTCTAGTCTCCTTTAAGTAAAGAATATAGGATTCATACAGTGTTTCATGTGATCTTAAATGGAATTAAGGATTTCCCTTATATTAGCTACCTTTTCTACACTAAGAACTGACTTGGAGATTCTCTTTCAGCTGTTCTAAAGAAGTTCTCATCTGTTTACAGTCATTTTCACTGAATTATTCATGTTTTTATGTAGTTTCCTATATTCGGCCTTCTGGCCCAAGTATAAGCTTTGCCCACTTTATCAAACAACTTCCTACACACTGTTATGAACTGAGGCAGCTCGGGAACATTGTCTCTAAAATGTGTTATAGAGTGTAGTACTACATTTCAGTGAAGTGTAAGGCTTTCCTAGTTTCCTATATTCTGCCTTCTGGCCCTAGTATAAGCTTTCCCCACTTTATCAAACAACTTCCTACACACTGTTAAGTAATGAGGCAGCTATTGAACATTGTCTCTCAACTTTGTTATAGAGTGTAGTACTACATTTCAGTGAAGTGTAAGGCTTTCCAAAGCTGCCGAACGTGTTTCATTCTCTATTTCAATGGTATTCTGCCTTGTATAACACACATTTACCACTCTAGTCTCCTTTAAGTAAAGAATATAGGATTCATAAAGTGTTTCATGTGATCTTAACTGGAATTAAGGATTTCCATTATCTTAGCTACATTTTCTACACTAAGAACTGACTTGGAGATTCTCTTTCAGCTGTTCTAAACAAGTTCTCATCTGTTTACAGTCATTTTCACTGAATTATTCATGTTTTCATGTAGTTTCCTATATTCTGCCTTCTGGTCCAAGTATAAGCTTTGCCCACTTTATCAAACAACTTCCTACACACTGTTAAGTACTGAGGCAGCTATTGAACATTGTCTCTCAACTGTGTTATAGAGTGTAGTACTACATTTCAGTGAAGTGTAAGGCTTTGCAAAGCTGCCGAACCTGTTTCTTTCTCTATTTTAATGGTATTCTGCCTTGTATAACACACATTTACCACTGTAGTCTCCTTTAAGTAAAGAATATAGGATTCATACAGTGTTTCATGTGATCTTAACTGGAATTAAGGATTTTCCGGATTTAGCTACCTTTTCTACACTAAGAACTGACTTGGAGAATCTCTTTCAGCTGTTCTAAACAAGTTCTCATCTGTTTACAGTCATTTTCACTGAATTAATCATGTTTTCATGTAGTTTCCTATATTCTGCCTTCTGGTCCAAGTATAAGCTTTACCAACTTTATCAAACAACTTCCTACACACTGTTATGAACTGAGGGAGCTAGGGAACATTGTCTCTCAACTGTGTTATAGAGTGTAGTACTACATTTCAGTGAAGTGTAAGGCTTTTCAAAGCTGCCAACCGTGTTTCTTTCTCTATTTCAATGGTATTCTGCCTTGTATAACACACATTTACCACTCTAGTCTCCTTTAAGTAAAGAATATAGGATTCATACAGTGTTTCATGTGATCTTAAATGGAATTAAGGATTTCCCTTATATTAGCTACCTTTTCTACACTAAGAACTGACTTGGAGATTCTCTTTCAGCTGTTCTAAAGAAGTTCTCATCTGTTTACAGTCATTTTCACTGAATTATTCATGTTTTTATGTAGTTTCCTATATTCGGCCTTCTGGCCCAAGTATAAGCTTTGCCCACTTTATCAAACAACTTCCTACACACTGTTATGAACTGAGGCAGCTCGGGAACATTGTCTCTAAAATGTGTTATAGAGTGTAGTACTACATTTCAGTGAAGTGTAAGGCTTTCCTAGTTTCCTATATTCTGCCTTCTGGCCCTAGTATAAGCTTTCCCCACTTTATCAAACAACTTCCTACACACTGTTAAGTAATGAGGCAGCTATTGAACATTGTCTCTCAACTTTGTTATAGAGTGTAGTACTACATTTCAGTGAAGTGTAAGGCTTTCCAAAGCTGCCGAACGTGTTTCTTTCTCTATTTCAATGGTATTCTGCCTTGTATAACACACATTTACCACTCTAGTCTCCTTTAAGTAAAGAATATAGGATTCATAAAGTGTTTCATGTGATCTTAACTGGAATTAAGGATTTCCATTATCTTAGCTACATTTTCTACACTAAGAACTGACTTGGAGATTCTCTTTCAGCTGTTCTAAACAAGTTCTCATCTGTTTACAGTCATTTTCACTGAATTATTCATGTTTTCATGTAGTTTCCTATATTCTGCCTTCTGGTCCAAGTATAAGCTTTGCCCACTTTATCAAACAACTTCCTACACACTGTTAAGTACTGAGGCAGCTATTGAACATTGTCTCTCAACTGTGTTATAGAGTGTAGTACTACATTTCAGTGAAGTGTAAGGCTTTGCAAAGCTGCTGAATGTGTTTCTTTCTCTATTTTAATGGTATTCTGCCTTGTATAACACACATTTACCACTGTAGTCTCCTTTAAGTAAAGAATATAGGATTCATACAGTGTTTCATGTGATCTTAACTGGAATTAAGGATTTTCCGGATTTAGCTACCTTTTCTACACTAAGAACTGACTTGGAGGATCACTTTCAGCTGTTCTAAAACAAGTTCTCATCTGTTTACAGTCATTTTCACTGAATTGTTCATGTTTTCATGTAGTTTCCTATATTCTGCCTTCTGGCCCAAGTATAAGCTTTGCCCACTTTATCAAACAACTTCCTACACACTGTTATGAACTGAGGCAGCTCGGGAACATTGTCTCTCAACTGTGTGATAGAGTGTAGTACTACATGTCAGTGAAGTGTAAGGCTTTCCAAAGCTGCCGAATGTGTTTTTTTCTCTATTTCAATGGTATTCTTTCTTGTATAACACACATTTACCACTCTAGTTTCCTTTAAGTAAAGAATATAGGATTCATACAGTGTTTCATGTAATCTTAACTCCAATTAAGGATTTCCCGAATCTTAGCTACCTTTTCTACACTAAGAACTGACTTGGAGAATCTCTTTCAGCTGTTCTAAACAAGTTCTCATCTGTTTACAGTCATTTTCACTGAATTAATCATGTTTTCATGTAGTTTCCTATATTCTGCCTTCTGGTCCAAGTATAAGCTTTACCAACTTTATCAAACAACTTCCTACACACTGTTATGAACTGAGGGAGCTAGGGAACATTGTCTATCAACTGTGTTAGAGTGTAGTACTACATTTCAGTGAAGTGTAAGGCTTTTCAAAGCTGCCAACCGTGTTTCTTTCTCTATTTCAATGGTATTCTGCCTTGTATAACACACATTTACCACTCTAGTCTCCTTTAAGTAAAGAATATAGGATTCATACAGTGTTTCATGTGATCTTAAATGGAATTAAGGATTTCCCTTATATTAGCTACCTTTTCTACACTAAGAACTGACTTGGAGATTCTCTTTCAGCTGTTCTAAAGAAGTTCTCATCTGTTTACAGTCATTTTCACTGAATTATTCATGTTTTCATGTAGTTTCCTATATTCGGCCTTCTGGCCCAAGTATAAGCTTTGCCCACTTTATCAAACAACTTCCTACACACTGTTATGAACTGAGGCAGCTCGGGAACATTGTCTCTAAAATGTGTTATAGAGTGTAGTACTACATTTCAGTGAAGTGTAAGGCTTTCCTAGTTTCCTATATTCTGCCTTCTGGCCCTAGTATAAGCTTTCCCCACTTTATCAAACAACTTCCTACACACTGTTAAGTAATGAGGCAGCTATTGAACATTGTCTCTCAACTTTGTTATAGAGTGTAGTACTACATTTCAGTGAAGTGTAAGGCTTTCCAAAGCTGCCGAACGTGTTTCATTCTCTATTTCAATGGTATTCTGCCTTGTATAACACACATTTACCACTCTAGTCTCCTTTAAGTAAAGAATATAGGATTCATAAAGTGTTTCATGTGATCTTAACTGGAATTAAGGATTTCCATTATCTTAGCTACATTTTCTACACTAAGAACTGACTTGGAGATTCTCTTTCAGCTGTTCTAAACAAGTTCTCATCTGTTTACAGTCATTTTCACTGAATTATTCATGTTTTCATGTAGTTTCCTATATTCTGCCTTCTGGTCCAAGTATAAGCTTTGCCCACTTTATCAAACAACTTCCTACACACTGTTAAGTACTGAGGCAGCTATTGAACATTGTCTCTCAACTGTGTTATAGAGTGTAGTACTACATTTCAGTGAAGTGTAAGGCTTTGCAAAGCTGCCGAACCTGTTTCTTTCTCTATTTTAATGGTATTCTGCCTTGTATAACACACATTTACCACTGTAGTCTCCTTTAAGTAAAGAATATAGGATTCATACAGTGTTTCATGTGATCTTAACTGGAATTAAGGATTTTCCGGATTTAGCTACCTTTTCTACACTAAGAACTGACTTGGAGAATCTCTTTCAGCTGTTCTAAACAAGTTCTCATCTGTTTACAGTCATTTTCACTGAATTAATCATGTTTTCATGTAGTTTCCTATATTCTGCCTTCTGGTCCAAGTATAAGCTTTACCAACTTTATCAAACAACTTCCTACACACTGTTATGAACTGAGGGAGCTAGGGAACATTGTCTCTCAACTGTGTTATAGAGTGTAGTACTACATTTCAGTGAAGTGTAAGGCTTTTCAAAGCTGCCAACCGTGTTTCTTTCTCTATTTCAATGGTATTCTGCCTTGTATAACACACATTTACCACTCTAGTCTCCTTTAAGTAAAGAATATAGGATTCATACAGTGTTTCATGTGATCTTAAATGGAATTAAGGATTTCCCTTATATTAGCTACCTTTTCTACACTAAGAACTGACTTGGAGATTCTCTTTCAGCTGTTCTAAAGAAGTTCTCATCTGTTTACAGTCATTTTCACTGAATTATTCATGTTTTTATGTAGTTTCCTATATTCGGCCTTCTGGCCCAAGTATAAGCTTTGCCCACTTTATCAAACAACTTCCTACACACTGTTATGAACTGAGGCAGCTCGGGAACATTGTCTCTAAAATGTGTTATAGAGTGTAGTACTACATTTCAGTGAAGTGTAAGGCTTTCCTAGTTTCCTATATTCTGCCTTCTGGCCCTAGTATAAGCTTTCCCCACTTTATCAAACAACTTCCTACACACTGTTAAGTAATGAGGCAGCTATTGAACATTGTCTCTCAACTTTGTTATAGAGTGTAGTACTACATTTCAGTGAAGTGTAAGGCTTTCCAAAGCTGCCGAACGTGTTTCTTTCTCTATTTCAATGGTATTCTGCCTTGTATAACACACATTTACCACTCTAGTCTCCTTTAAGTAAAGAATATAGGATTCATAAAGTGTTTCATGTGATCTTAACTGGAATTAAGGATTTCCATTATCTTAGCTACATTTTCTACACTAAGAACTGACTTGGAGATTCTCTTTCAGCTGTTCTAAACAAGTTCTCATCTGTTTACAGTCATTTTCACTGAATTATTCATGTTTTCATGTAGTTTCCTATATTCTGCCTTCTGGTCCAAGTATAAGCTTTGCCCACTTTATCAAACAACTTCCTACACACTGTTAAGTACTGAGGCAGCTATTGAACATTGTCTCTCAACTGTGTTATAGAGTGTAGTACTACATTTCAGTGAAGTGTAAGGCTTTGCAAAGCTGCTGAATGTGTTTCTTTCTCTATTTTAATGGTATTCTGCCTTGTATAACACACATTTACCACTGTAGTCTCCTTTAAGTAAAGAATATAGGATTCATACAGTGTTTCATGTGATCTTAACTGGAATTAAGGATTTTCCGGATTTAGCTACCTTTTCTACACTAAGAACTGACTTGGAGGATCACTTTCAGCTGTTCTAAAACAAGTTCTCATCTGTTTACAGTCATTTTCACTGAATTGTTCATGTTTTCATGTAGTTTCCTATATTCTGCCTTCTGGCCCAAGTATAAGCTTTGCCCACTTTATCAAACAACTTCTTACACACTGTTATGAACTGAGGCAGCTCGGGAACATTGTCTCTCAACTGTGTTATAGAGTGTAGTACTACATTTCAGTGAAGTTTAAGGCTTTCCAAAGCTGCCGAACGTGTTTCTTTCTCTATTTCAATGGTATTCTGCCTTGTATAACACACATTTACCACTCGAGTCTCCTTTAAGTAAAGAATATAGGATTCATACAGTGTTTCATGTGATCTTAACTGGAATTAAGGATTTTCCTTATCTTAGCTACCTTTTCTACACTAAGAACTGACTTGGAGATTCTCTTTCAGCTGTTCTAAACAAGTTCTCATCTGTTTACAGTCATTTTCACTGAATTATTCATGTTTTCATGTAGTTTCCTATATTCGGCCTTCTGGCCCAAGTATAAGCTTTGCCCACTTTATCAAACAACTTCCTACACACTATTATGAACTGAGGCAGCTCGGGAACATTGTCTCTCAACTGTGTTATAGAGTGTAGTACTACATGTCAGTGAAGTGTAAGGCTTTCCAAAGCTGCCGAATGTGTTTTTTTCTCTATTTCAATGGTATTCTGCCTTGTATAACACACATTTACCACTATAGTTTCCTTTAAGTAAAGAATATAGGATTCATACAGTGTTTCATGTAATCTTAACTCGAATTAAGGATTTCCCGAATCTTAGCTACCTTTTCTACACTAAGAACTGACTTGGAGAATCTCTTTCAGCTGTTCTAAACAAGTTCACATCTGTTTACAGTCATTTTCACTGAATTAATCATGTTTTCATGTAGTTTCCTATATTCTGCCTTCTGGTCCAAGTATAAGCTTTGCCCACTTTATCAAACAACTTCCTATACACTGTTAAGTACTGAGGCAGCTATTGAACATTGTCTCTCAACTGTGTTATAGAGTGTAGTACTACATTTCAGTGAAGTGTAAGGCTTTCCAAAGCTGCCGAACGTGTTTCTTTCTCTATTTCAATGGTATTCTGCCTTGTATAACACACATTTACCACTCGAGTCTCCTTTAAGTAAGGAATATAGGATTCATACAGTGTTTCATGTGATCTTAACTGGAATTAAGGATTTTCCTTATCTTAGCTACCTTTTCTACACTAAGAACTGACTTGGAGATTCTCTTTCAGCTGTTCTAAACAAGTTCTCATCTGTTTACAGTCATTTTCACTGAATTATTCATGTTTTCATGTAGTTTCCTATATTCGGCATTCTGGCCCAAGTATAAGCTTTGCCCACTTTATCAGACAACTTCCTACACACTGTTATGAACTGAGGGAGCTAGGGAACATTGTCTCTCAACTGTGTGATAGAGTGTAGTACTACATGTCAGTGAAGTGTAAGGCTTTCCAAAGCTGCCGAATGTGTTTTTTTCTGTATTTCAATGGTATTCTGCCTTGTATAACACACATTTACCACTCTAGTTTCCTTTAAGTAAAGAATATAGGATTCATACAGTGTTTCATGTAATCTTAACTCGAATTAAGGATTTCCCGAATCTTAGCTACCTTTTCTACACTAAGAACTGACTTGGAGAATCTCTTTCAGCTGTTCTAAACAAGTTCTCATCTGTTTACAGTCATTTTCACTGAATTATTCATGTTTTCATGTAGTTTCCTATATTCTGCCTTCTGGCCCAAGTATAAGCTTTGCCAACTTTATCAAACAACTTCCTACACACTGTTATGAACTGAGGCAGCTCGGGAACATTGTCTCTCAATTGTGTTATAGAGTGTAGTACTACATGTCAGTGAAGTGTAAGGCTTTCCTAGTTTCCTATATTCTGCCTTCTGGCCCTAGTATAAGCTTTGCCCACTTTATCAAACAACTTCCTACACACTGTTAAGTAATGAGGCAGCTATTGAACATTGTCTCTCAACTTTGTTATAGAGTGTAGTACTACATTTCAGTGAAGTGTAAGGCTTTGCAAAGCTGCCGAACGTGTTTCTTTCTCCATTTTAATGGTATTCTGCCTTGTATAACACACATTTACCACTGTAGTCTCCTTTAAGTAAAGAATATAGGATTCATACAGTGTTTCATGTGATCTTAACTGGAATTACGGATTTTCCGGATTTAGCTACCTTTTCTACACTAAGAACTGACTTGGAGATTCTCTTTCAGCTGTTCTAAACAAGTTCTCATCTGTTTACAGTCATTTTCACTGAATTATTCATGTTTTCATGTAGTTTCCTATATTCTGCCTTCTGGTCCAAGTATAAGCTTTCCCCACTTTATCAAACAACTTCCTACACACTGTTATGAACTGAGGGAGCTAGGGAACATTGTCTCTTAACTGTGTTATAGAGTGTAGTACTACATTTCAGTGAAGTGTAAGGCCTTCCAAAGCTGCCAAACGTGTTTTTTTCTCTATTTCAATAGTATTCTGCCTTGTATAACACACATTTACCACTCTAGTCTCCTTTAAGTAAAGAATATAGGATTCATACAGTGTTTCATGTGATCTTTACTGGAATTAAGGATTTCCCGGATCTTAGCTACCCTTTCTACACTAAGAACTGACTTGGAGATTCTCTTTCAGCTGTTCTAAAGAAGTTCTCATCTGTTTACAGTCATTTTCACTGAATTATTCATGTTTTCATGTAGTTTCCTATATTCTGCCTTCTGGCCCAAGTATAAGCTTTGCCCACTTTATCAAACAACTTCCTACACACTGTTATGAACTGAGGCAGCTCGGGAACATTGTCTCTAAAATGTGTTATAGAGTGTAGTACTACATTTCAGTGAAGTGTAAGGCTTTCCTAGTTTCCTATATTCTGCCTTCTGGCCCTAGTATAAGCTTTGCCCACTTTATCAAACAACTTCCTACACACTGTTAAGTAATGAGGCAGCTATTGAACATTTTCTCTCAACTTTGTTATAGAGTGTAGTACTACATTTCTGTGAAGTGTAAGGCTTTCCAAAGCTGCCGAACGTGTTTCTTTCTCTATTTTAATGGTATTCTGCCTTGTATAACACACATTTACCACTGTAGTCTCCTTTAAGTAAAGAATATAGGATTCATACAGTGTTTCATGTGATCTTAACTGGAATTAAGGATTTTCCGGATTTAGCTACCTTTTCTACACTAAGAACTGACTTGGAGGATCTCTTTCAGCTGTTCTAAAACAAGTTCTCATCTGTTTACAGTCATTTTCACTGAATTATTCATGTTTTCATGTAGTTTCCTATATTCTGCCTTCTGGCCCAAGTATAAGCTTTGCCCACTTTATCAAACAACTTCCTACACACTGTTATGAACTGAGGCAGCTCGGGAACATTGTCTCTTAACTGTGTTATAGAGTGTAGTACTACATTTCAGTGAAGTGTAAGGCTTTCCAAAGCTGCCGAACGTGTTTCTTTCTCTATTTCAATGGTATTCTGCCTTGTATAACACACATTTACCACTCGAGTCTCCTTTAAGTAAGGAATATAGGATTCATACAGTGTTTCATGTGATCTTCACTGGAATTAAGGATTTTCCTTATCTTAGCTACCTTTTCTACACTAAGAACTGACTTGGAGATTCTCTTTCAGCTGTTCTAAACAAGTTCTCATCTGTTTACAGTCATTTTCACTGAATTATTCATGTTTTCATGTAGTTTCCTATATTCGGCCTTCTGGCCCAAGTATAAGCTTTGCCCACTTTATCAGACAACTTCCTACACACTGTTATGAACTGAGGGAGCTAGGGAACATTGTCTCTCAACTGTGTGATAGAGTGTATTACTACATGTCAGTGAAGTGTAAGGCTTTCCAAAGCTGCCCAATGTGTTTTTTTCTCTATTTCAATGGTATTCTGCCTTGTATAACACACATTTACCACTCTAGTTTCCTTTAAGTAAAGAATATAGGATTCATACAGTGTTTCATGTAATCTTAACTCGAATTAAGGATTTCCCGAATCTTAGCTACCTTTTCTACACTAAGAACTGACTTGGAGAATCTCTTTCAGCTGTTCTAAACAAGTTCTCAACTGTTTACAGTCATTTTCACTGAATTAATCATGTTTTCATGTAGTTTCCTATATTCTGCCTTCTGGTCCAAGTATAAGCTTTCCCCACTTTATCAAACAACTTCCTACACACTGTTATGAACTGAGGGAGCTAGGGAACATTGTCTCTTAACTGTGTTATAGAGTGTAGTACTACATTTCAGTGAAGTGTAAGGCCTTCCAAAGCTGCCAAACGTGTTTCTTTCTCTATTTCAATAGTATTCTGCCTTGTATAACACACATTTACCACTCTAGTCTCCTTTAAGTAAAGAATATAGGATTCACACAGTGTTTCATGTGATCTTAACTGGAATTAAGGATTTCCCTTATCTTAGCTACCTTTTCTACACTAAGAACTGACTTGGAGAATCTCTTTCAGCAGTTCTAAACAAGTTGTCATCTGTTTACAGTCATTTTCACTGAATTATTCATGTTTTCATGTAGTTTCCTATATTCTGCCTTCTGGCCCAAGTATAAGCTTTGCCCACTTTATCAAACAACTTCCTACACACTGTTATGAACTGAGGCAGCTCGGGAACATTGTCTCTCAACTGTGTTATAGAGTGTAGTACTACATGTCAGTGAAGTGTAAGGCTTTCCTAGTTTCCTATATTCTGCCTTCTGGCCCTAGTATAAGCTTTGCCCACTTTATCAAACAACTTCCTACACACTGTTAAGTAATGAGGCAGCTATTGAACATTGTCTCTCAACTGTGTTATAGAGTGTAGTACTACATTTCAGTGAAGTGTAAGGCTTTGCAAAGCTGCCGAACGTGTTTCTTTCTCTATTTCAATGGTATTCTGCCTTGTATAACACACATTTACCACTCGAGTCTCCTTTAAGTAAGGAATATAGGATTCATACAGCGTTTCATGTGATCTTAACTGGAATTAAGGATTTTCCGGATTTAGCTACCTTTTCTACACTAAGAACTGACTTGGAGGATCTCTTTCAGCTGTTCTAAAAGAAGTTCTCATCTGTTTACAGTCATTTTCACTGAATTATACATGATTTCATGTAGTTTCCTATATTCTGCCTTCCGGTCCAAGTATAAGCTTTGCCCACTTTATCAAACAACTTCCTACACACTGATAAGTACTGAGGCAGCTATTGAACATTGTCTCTCAACTTTGTTATAGAGTGTAGTACTACATTTCAGTGAAGTGTAAGGCTTTCCAAAGCTGCCCAACGTGTTTCTTGCTCTATTTCAATGGTATTCTGCCTTGTATAACACACATTTACCACTCGAGTCTCCTTTAAGTAAAGAATATAGGATTCATACAGTGTTTCATGTGATCTTAACTGGAATTAAGGATTTCCCTTATCTTACCTACCTTTTCTACACTAAGAACTGACTTGGATATTCTCTTTCAGCTGTTCTAAACAAGTTCTCATCTGTTTACAGTTATTTTCACTGAATTATTCATGTTTTCATGTAGTTTCCTATATTCTGCCTTCTGGCCCAAGTAGAAGCTTTCCCCACTTTATCAAACAACTTCCTACACACTGTTATGAACTGAGGGAGCTAGGGAACATTGTCTCTTAACTGTGTTATAGAGTGTAGTACTACATTTCAGTGAAATGTAAGGCTTTCCAAAGCTGCCGAACGTGTTTCTTTCTCCATTTCAATGGTATTCTGCCTTATATAACACACATTTACCACTCTAGTCTCCTTTACGTAAAGAATATAGGATTCACACAGTGTTTCATGTGATCTTAACTGGAATTAAGGGTTTCCCTTATCTTAGCTACCTTTTCTACACTAAGAACTGACTTGGAGATTCTCTTTCAGCTGTTCTAAACAAGTTCTCATCAGTTTATAGTCATTTTCACTGAATTATTCATGTTTTCATGTAGTTTCCTATATTCTGCCTTCTGGCCCAAGTATAAGCTTTGCCCACTTTATCAAACAACTTCCTACACACTGTTATGAACTGAGGGAGCTAGGGAACATTGTCTCTCAACTGCATTATAGAGTGTGGTACTACATTTCAGTGAAGTGTAAGGCTTTCCAAAGCTGCCGAACGTGTTTCTTTCTCCATTTCAATGGTATTCTGCCTTATATAACACACATTTACCACTCTAGTCTCCTTTAAGTAAAGAATATAGGATTCATACAGTGTTTCATGTGATCTTAACTGGAATTAAGGATTTTCCGGATTTAGCTACCTTTTCTACACTAAGAACTGACTTGGAGAATCTCTTTCAGCTGTTCTAAACAAGTTCTCATCTGTTTACAGTTATTTTCACTGAATTATTCATGTTTTCATGTAGTTTCCTATATTCTGCCTTCTGGTCCAAGTATAAGATTTGCCCACTTTATCAAACAACTTCCTACACAATGTTATGAACTGAGGCAGCTTGAGAACATTGTCTCTCAACTGTGTTATAGAGTGTAGTACTACATTTCAGTGAAGTGTAAGGCATTCCAAAGCTGCCAAACGTGTTTCTTTCTCTATTTCAATAGTATTCTGCCTTGTATAACACACATTTACCACTCTAGTCTCCTTTAAGTAAAGAATATAGGATTCAAACAGTGTTTCATGTGATCTTTACTGGAATTAAGGATTTCCCAGATCTTAGCTACCCTTTCTACACTAAGAACTGACTTGGAGATTCTCTTTCAGCTGTTCTAAAGAAGTTCTCATCTGTTTACAGTCATTTTCACTGAATTATTCATGTTTTCATGTAGTTTCCTATATTCTGCCTTCTGGCCCAAGTATAAGCTTTGCCCACATTATCAAACAACTTCCTACACACTGTTATGAACTGAGGCAGCTCGGGAACATTGTCTCTAAAATGTGTTATAGAGTGTAGTACTACATTTCAGTGAAGTGTAAGGCTTTCCTAGTTTCCTATATTCTGCCTCCTGGCCCTAGTATAAGCTTTGCCCACTTTATCAAACAACTTCCTACACAATGTTATGAACTGAGGCAGCTTGAGACCATTGTCTCTCAACTGTGTTATAGAGTGTAGTACTACATTTCAGTGAAGTGTAAGGCTTTCCAAAGCTGCCGAACGTGTTTCTTTCTCCATTTCAATGGTATTCTGCCTTGTATAACACACATTTACCACTCTAGTCTCCTTTACGTAAAGAATATAGGATTCACCCAGTGTTTCATGTGATCTTAACTGGAATTAAGGTTTTCCCTTATCTTAGCTACCTTGTCTACACTAAGAACTGACTTGGAGATTCTCTTTCAGCTGTTCTGAACAAGTTCTCATCTGTTTACAGTCATTTTCACTGAATTAATCATCTTTTCATGTAGTTTCCTATATTCTGCCTTCTGGTCCAAGTATAAGCTTTGCCAACTTTATCAAACAACTTCCAACACACTGTTATGAACTGAGGCAGCTCGGGAATATTGTCTCTCAACTGCGTTATAGAGTGTGGTACTACATTTCAGTGAAGTGTAAGGCTTTCCAAAGCTGCCGAACGTGTTTCTTTCTCCATTTCAATGGTATTCTGCCTTATATAACACACATTTACCACTCTAGTCTCCTTTAAGTAAAGACTATAGGATTCATACTGTGTTTCATGTGATCTTAACTGGAATTAAGGATTTTCCGGATTTAGCTACCTTTTCTACACTAAGAACTGACTTGGAGAATCTCTTTCAGCTGTTCTAAACAAGTTCTCACCTGTTTACAGTTATTTTCACTGAATTATTCATGTTTTCATGTAGTTTCCTATATTCTGCCTTCTGGTCCAAGTATAAGCTTTGCCCACTTTATCAAACAACTTCCTACACAATCTTATGAACTGAGGCAGCTTGAGAACATTGTCTCTCAACTGTGTTATAGAGTGTAGTACTACATGTCAGTGAAGTGTAAGGCTTTCCAAAGCTGCCGAACGTGTTTCTTTCTCTATTTCAATGGTATTCTCCCTTGTATAACACACATTTACCACTCTAGTCTCCGTTACGTAAAGAATATAGGATTCACACAGTGTTTCATGTGATCTTAACTGGAATTAAGGGTTTCCCTTATCTTAGCTACCTTGTCTACACTAAGAAATGACTTGGAGATTCTCTTTCAGCTGTTCTGAACAAGTTCTCATCTGTTTACAGTCATTTTCACTGAATTAATCATCTTTTCATGTAGTTTCCTATATTCTGCCTTCTGGTCCAAGTATAAGCTTTGCCAACGTTATCAAACAACTTCCAACACACTGTTATGAACTGAGGCAGTTCGGGAATATTGTCTCTCAACTGCGTTATAGAGTGTAGTACTACATTTCAGTGAAGTGTAAGGCTTTCCAAAGCTGCCGAACGTGTTTCTTTATCTATTTCAATCGTATTCTGCCTTGTATAACACACATTTACCACTCTAGACTCCTTTAAGTAAAGAATATAGGATTCATACAGTGTTTCATGTGATCTTAACTGGAATTAAGGATTTCCCTTATCTTAGCTACCTTTTCTAAACTAAGAACTGACTTTGAGATTCTCTTTCCGCTGTTCTAAAGAAGTTCTCATCTGTTTACAGTCATTTTCACTGAATTATTCATGTTTTCATGTAGTTTCCTATATTCTGCCTTCTGGCCCAAGTATAAGCTTTGCCCACTTTATAAAACAACTTCCTACACACTGTTATGAACTGAGGCAGCTCGGGAACATTGTCTCTAAAATGTGTTATAGAGTGTAGTACTACATTTCAGTGAAGTGTAAGGCTTTCCTAGTTTCCTATATTCTGCCTTCTGGCCCAAGTATAAGTTTTTCCCACTTTATCAAACAACTTCCTACACACTGTTATGAACTGAGGGAGCTAGGGAACATTGTCTCTCAACTGTGTTATAGAGTGTAGTACTACATTTCACTGAATTGTAAGGCTTTCCAAAGCTGCCGATCGTATTTCTTTCTCTATTTCAATGGTATTCTGCCTTGTATAGCCCACATTTACCACTCTAGTCTCCTTTAAGTAAAGAATATAGGATTTATACAGTGTTTCCTGTGATCTTAACTAGAATTAAGGATTTTCCGGATTTAGCTACCTTTTCTACACTAAGAACTGACTTGGAGGATCTGTTTCAGCTGTTCTAAAACAAGTTCCCATCTGTTTACAGTCATTTTCACTGAATTATTCATGTTTTCATGTAGTTTCCTATATTCTGCCTTCTGTTCCAAGTATAAGCTTTTCCCACTTTATCAAACAACTTCCTACACACTGTTTTGAACTGAGGGAGCTAGGGAACATTGTCTCTCAACTATGTTATAGAGTGTAGTACTACATTTCAGTGAAGTGTAAGGCTTTCCAAAGCTGCCAAACGTGTTTCTTTCTCTATTTCAATGGTATTCTGCCTTGTATAACACACATTTACCACTCTAGTCTCCTTTAAATAAAGAATAAAGATTCATACAGTGTTTCCTGTAATCTTAACTGGAATTAAGGATTTCCCGGATCTTAGATACCTTTTCTACACTAAGAACTGACTTGGAGGATCTCTTTCAGCTGTTCTAAACAAGTTCTCATCTGTTTACAGTCATTTTCACTGAATTATTCATGTTTTCATGTAGTTTCCTATATTCTGCCTTCTGGTCCAAGTATAAGCTTTGCCCACTTTATCAAACAACTTCCTACACACTGTTATGAACTGAGGGAGCTAGGGAACATTGTCTCTTAACTGTGTTATAGAGTGTAGTACTACATTTCAGTGAACTGTAAGGCTTTCCAAAGCTGCCAAACGTGTTTCTTTCTCTATTTCAATGGTATTCTGCCTTGTATAACACACATTTACCACTCTAGTCTCCTTTAAGTAAAGAATATAGGATTCATACAGTGTTTCATGTGATCTTAACTGGAATTAAGGATTTTCCGGATTTAGCTACCTTTTCTACACTAAGAACTGACTTGGAGAATCTCTTTCAGCTGTTCTAAACAAGTTCTCATCTGTTTACAGTTATTTTCACTGAATTATTCATGTTTTCATGTAGGTTCCTATATTCTGCCTTCTGGTCCAAGTATAAGCTTTGCCCACTTTATCAAACAACTTCCTACACAATGTTATGAACTGAGGCAGCTTGAGACCATTGTCTCTCAACTGTGTTATAGAGTGTAGTACTACATTTCAGTGAAGTGTAAGGCTTTCCAAAGCTACCGAACGTGTTTCTTTCTCTATTTCAATGGTATTCTGCCTTGTATAACACACATTTACCACTCTAGTCTCCTTTAAGTAAAGAATATAGGATTCACACAGTGTTTCATGTGATCTTAACTGGAATTAAGGGTTTCCCTTATCTTAGCTACCTTTTCTACACTAAGAACTGACTTGGAGATTCTCTTTCAGCTTTTCTAAACAAGTTCTCATCTGTTTACAGTCATTTTCACTGAATTATTCATGTTTTCATGTAGTTTCCTATATTCTGCCTTCTGGCCCAAGTATAAGCTTTGCCCACTTTATCAAACAACTTCCTACACACTGTTATGAACTGAGGCAGCTCGGGAACATTGTCTCTCAACTGCGTTATAGAGTGTGGTACTACATTTCAGTGAAGTGTAAGGCTTTCCAAAGCTGCCGAACGTGTTTCTTTCTCCATTTCAATGGTATTCTGACTTATTTAACACACATTTACCACTCTAGTCTCCTTTAAGTAAAGAATATAGGATTCATACGGTGTTTCATGTGATCTTAACTGGAATTAAGGATTTTCCGGATTTAGCTACCTTTTCTACACTAAGAACTGACTTGGAGAATCTGTTTCAGCTGTTCTAAACAAGTTCTCATATGTTTACAGTTATTTTCACTGAATTATTCATGTTTTCATGTAGTTTCCTATATTCTGCCTTCTGGTCCAAGTATAAGCTTTGCCCACTTTATCAAACAACTTCCTACACAATGTTATGAACTGAGGCAGCTTGAGACCATTGTCTCTCAACTGTGTTATAGAGTGTAGTACTACATTTCAGTGAAGTGTAAGGCTTTCCAAAGCTGCCGAACGTGTTTCTTTCTCTATTTCAATGGTATTCTGCCTTGTATAACACACATTTACCACTCTAGTCTCCTTTAAGTAAAGAATATAGGATTCACACAGTGTTTCATGTGATCTTAACTGGAATTAAGGGTTTCCCTTATCTTAGCTACCTTTTCTACACTAAGAACTGACTTGGAGATTCTCTTTCAGCTTTTCTAAACAAGTTCTCATCTGTTTACAGTCATTTTCACTGAATTATTCATGTTTTCATGTAGTTTCCTATATTCTGCCTTCTGGCCCAAGTATAAGCTTTGCCCACTTTATCAAACAACTTCCTACACACTGTTATGAACTGAGGGAGCTAGGGAACATTGTCTCTCAACTGCGTTATAGAGTGTGGTACTACATTTCAGTGAAGTGTAAGGCTTTCCAAAGCTGCCGAACGTGTTTCTTTCTCCATTTCAATGGTATTCTGCCTTATATAACACACATTTACCACTCTAGTCTCCTTTAAGTAAAGAATATAGGATTCATACACTGTTTCATGTGATCTTAACTGGAATTAAGGATTTTCCGGATTTAGCTACCTTTTCTACACTAAGAACTGACTTGGAGAATCTGTTTCAGCTGTTCTAAACAAGTTCTCATATGTTTACAGTTATTTTCACTGAATTATTCATGTTTTCATGTAGTTTCCTATATTCTGCCTTCTGGTCCAAGTATAAGCTTTGCCCACTTTATCAAAGAACTTCCTACACAATGTTATGAACTGAGGCAGCTTGAGACCATTGTCTCTCAACTGTGTTATAGAGTGTAGTACTACATTTCAGTGAAGTGTAAGGCTTTCCAAAGCTGCCGAACGTGTTTCTTTCTCTATTTCAATGGTATTCTGCCTTATATAACACACATTTACCACTCTAGTCTCCTTTAAGTAAAGAATATAGGATTCATACTGTGTTTCATGTGATCTTAACTGGAATTAAGGATTTTCCGGATTTAGCTACCTTTTCTACACTAAGAACTGACTTGGAGAATCTCTTTCAGCTGTTCTAAACAAGTTCTCATCTGTTTACAGTTATTTTCACTGAATTATTCATGTTTTCATGTAGTTTCCTATATTCTGCGTTCTGGTCCAAGTATAAGCTTTGCCCACTTTATCAAACAACTTCCTACACAATGTTATGAACTGAGGCAGCTTGAGAACATTGTCTCTCAACTGTGTTATAGAGTGTAGTACTACATGTCAGTGAAGTGTAAGGCTTTCCAAAGCTGCCGAATGTGTTTCTTTCTCTATTTCAATGGTATTCTGCCTTGTATAACACACATTTACCACTCTAGTCTCCTTTACGTAAAGAATATAGGATTCACACAGTGTTTCATGTGATCTTAACTGGAATTAAGGGTTTCCCTTATCTTAGCTACCTTGTCTACACTAAGAACTGACTTGGAGATTCTCTTTCAGCTGTTCTGAACAAGTTCTCATCTGTTTACAGTCATTTTCACTGAATTAATCATCTTTTCATGTAGTTTCCTATATTCTGCCTTCTGGTCCAAGTATAAGCTTTGCTAACGTTATCAAACAACTTCCAACGCACTGTTATGAACTGAGGCAGCTCGGGAATATTGTCTCTCAACTGCGTTATAGAGTGTAGTACTACATTTCAGTGACGTGTAAGGCTTTCCAAAGCTGCCGAACGTGTTTCTTTATCTATTTCAATGGTTTTCTGCCTTGTATAACACACATTTACCACTCTAGACTCCTTTAAGTAAAGAATATAGGATTCATACAGTGTTTCATGTGATCTTAACTGGAATTAAGGATTTCCCTTATCTTAGCTACCTTTTCTAAACTAAGAACTGACTTGGAGATTCTCTTTCCGCTGTTCTAAAGAAGTTCTCATCTGTTTACGGTCATTTTCACTGAATTATTCATGTTTTCATGTAGTTTCCTATATTCTGCCTTCTGGCCCAAGTATAAGCTTTGCCCACTTTATCAAACAACTTCCTACACACTGTTATGAACTGAGGCAGCTCGGGAACATTGTCTCTAAAATGGGTTATAGAGTGTAGTACTACATTTCAGTGAAGTGTAAGGCTTTCCTAGTTTCCTATATTCTGCCTTCTCGCCCAAGTATAAGTTTTGCCCACTTTATCAAACAACTTCCTACACACTGTTATGAACTGAGGGAGCTAGGGAACATTGTCTCTCAACTGTGTTATAGAGTGTGGTACTACATTTCAGTGAAGTGTAAGACTTTCCAAAGCTGCCGAACGTGTTTCTTTCTCCATTTCAATGGTATTCTGCCTTATATAACACACATTTACCACTCTAGTCTCCTTTAAGTAAAGAATATAGGATTCATACAGTGTTTCATGTGATCTTAACTGGAATTAAGGATTTTCTTTATTTAGCTACCTTTTCTACACTAAGAACTGACTTGGAGGATCTCTTTCAGCTGTTCTAAACAAGTTCTCATCTGTTTACAGTCATTTTCACTGAATTATTCATGTTTTCATATAGTTTCCTATATTCTGCCTTCTGGTCCAAGTATAAGCTTTGCCCACTTTATCAAACAACTTCCTACACACTGTTATGAACTGAGGGAGCTAGGGAACATTGTCTCTTAACTGTGTTATAGAGTGTAGTACTACATTTCAGTGAAGTGTAAGGCTTTCCAAAGCTGCCAAACGTGTTTCTTTCTCTATTTCAATGGTATTCTGCCTTGTATAACACACATTTACCACTCTAGTCTCCTTTAAGTAAAGAATATAGGATTCATACAGTGTTTCATGTGATCTTAACTGGAATTAAGGATTTTCCGTATTTAGCTACCTTTTCTACACTAAGAACTGACTTGGAGAATCTCTTTCAGCTGTTCTAAACAAGTTCTCATCTGTTTACAGTTATTTTCACTGAATTATTCATGTTTTCATGTAGTTTCCTATATTCTGCCTTCTGGTCCAAGTATAAGCTTTGCCCACTTTATCAAACAACTTCCTACACAATGTTATGAACTGAGGCAGCTTGAGACCATTGTCTCTCAACTGTGTTATAGAGTGTAGTACTACATTTCAGTGAAGTGTAAGGCTTTCCAAAGCTGCCGAACGTGTTTCTTTCTCTATTTCAATGGTATTCTGCCTTATATAACACACATTTACCACTCTAGTCTCCTTTAAGTAAAGAATATAGGATTCATACTGTGTTTCATGTGATCTTAACTGGAATTAAGGATTTTCCGGATTTAGCTACCTTTTCTACACTAAGAACTGACTTGGAGAATCTCTTTCAGCTGTTCTAAACAAGTTCTCATCTGTTTACAGTTATTTTCACTGAATTATTCATGTTTTCATGTAGTTTCCTATATTCTGCCTTCTGGTCCAAGTATAAGCTTTGCCCACTTTATCAAACAACTTCCTACACAATGTTATGAACTGAGGCAGCTTGAGAACATTGTCTCTCAACTGTGTTATAGATTGTAGTACTACATGTCAGTGAAGTGTAAGGCTTTCCAAAGCTGCCGAACGTGTTTCTTTCTCTATTTCAATGGTATTCTGCCTTGTATAACACACATTTACCACTCTAGTCTCCTTTACGTAAAGAATATAGGATTCACACAGTGTTTCATGTGATCTTAACTGGAATTAAGGGTTTCCCTTATCTTAGCTACCTTGTCTACACTAAGAACTGACTTGGAGATTCTCTTTCAGCTGTTCTGAACAAGTTCTCATCTGTTTACAGTCATTTTCACTGAATTAATCATCTTTTCATGTAGTTTCCTATATTCTGCCTTCTGGTCCAAGTATAAGCTTTGCTAACGTTATCAAACAACTTCCAACACACTGTTATGAACTGAGGCAGCTCGGGAATATTGTCTCTCAACTGCGTTATAGAGTGTAGTACTACATTTCAGTGACGTGTAAGGCTTTCCAAAGCTGCCGAACGTGTTTCTTTATCTATTTCAATGGTATTCTGCCCTGTATAACACACATTTACCACTCTAGACTCCTTTAAGTAAAGAATATAGGATTCATACAGTGTTTCATGTGATCTTAACTGGAATTAAGGATTTCCCTTATCTTAGCTACCTTTTCTAAACTAAGAACTGACTTGGAGATTCTCTTTCCGCTGTTCTAAAGAAGTTCTCATCTGTTTACGGTCATTTTCACTGAATTATTCATGTTTTCATGTAGTTTCCTATATTCTGCCTTCTGGCCCAAGTATAAGCTTTGCCCACTTTATCAAACAACTTCCTACACACTGTTATGAACTGAGGCAGCTCGGGAACATTGTCTCTAAAATGGGTTATAGAGTGTAGTACTACATTTCAGTGAAGTGTAAGGCTTTCCTAGTTTCCTATATTCTGCCTTCTCGCCCAAGTATAAGTTTTGCCCACTTTATCAAACAACTTCCTACACACTGTTATGAACTGAGGGAGCTAGGGAACATTGTCTCTCAACTGTGTTATAGAGTGTGGTACTACATTTCAGTGAAGTGTAAGACTTTCCAAAGCTGCCGAACGTGTTTCTTTCTCCATTTCAATGGTATTCTGCCTTATATAACACACATTTACCACTCTAGTCTCCTTTAAGTAAAGAATATAGGATTCATACAGTGTTTCATGTGATCTTAACTGGAATTAAGGATTTTCTTTATTTAGCTACCTTTTCTACACTAAGAACTGACTTGGAGGATCTCTTTCAGCTGTTCTAAACAAGTTCTCATCTGTTTACAGTCATTTTCACTGAATTATTCATGTTTTCATGTAGTTTCCTATATTCTGCCTTCTGGTCCAAGTATAAGCTTTGCCCACTTTATCAAACAACTTCCTACACACTGTTATGAACTGAGGGAGCTAGGGAACATTGTCTCTTAAACGTGTTATAGAGTGTAGTACTACATTTCAGTGAAGTGTAAGGCTTTCCAAAGCTGCCAAACGTGTTTCTTTCTCTATTTCAATGGTATTCTGCCTTGTATAACACACATTTACCACTCTAGTCTCCTTTAAGTAAAGAATATAGGATTCATACAGTGTTTCATGTGATCTTAACTGGAATTAAGGATTTTCCGTATTTAGCTACCTTTTCTACACTAAGAACTGACTTGGAGAATCTCTTTCAGCTGTTCTAAACAAGTTCTCATCTGTTTACAGTTATTTTCACTGAATTATTCATGTTTTCATGTAGTTTCCTATATTCTGCCTTCTGGTCCAAGTATAAGCTTTGCCCACTTTATCAAACAACTTCCTACACACTGTTATGAACTGAGGGAGCTAGGGAACATTGTCTCTCAACTGCGTTATAGAGTGTGGTACTACATTTCAGTGAAGTGTAAGGCTTTCCAAAGCTGCCGAACGTGTTTCTTTCTCCATTTCAATGGTATTCTGCCTTATATAACACACATTTACCACTCTAGTCTCCTTTAAGTAAAGAATATAGGATTCATACTGTGTTTCATATGATCTTAACTGGAATTAAGGATTTTCCGGATTTAGCTACCTTTTCTACACTAAGAACTGACTTGGAGAATCTCTTTCAGCTGTTCTAAACAAGTTCTCATCTGTTTACAGTTATTTTCACTGAATTATTCATGTTTTCATGTAGTTTCCTATATTCTGCCTTCTGGTCCAAGTATAAGCTTTGCCCACTTTATCAAACAACTTCCTACACAATGTTATGAACTGAGGCAGCTTGAGAACATTGTCTCTCAACTGTGTTATAGAGTGTAGTACTACATGTCAGTGAAGTGTAAGGCTTTCCAAAGCTGCCGAACGTGTTTCTTTATCTATTTCAATGGTATTCTGCCCTGTATAACACACATTTACCACTCTAGACTCCTTTAAGTAAAGAATATAGGATTCATACAGTGTTTCATGTGATCTTAACTGGAATTAAGGATTTCCCTTATCTTAGCTACCTTTTCTAAACTAAGAACTGACTTGGAGATTCTCTTTCCGCTGTTCTAAAGAAGTTCTCATCTGTTTACGGTCATTTTCACTGAATTATTCATGTTTTCATGTAGTTTCCTATATTCTGCCTTCTGGCCCAAGTATAAGCTTTGCCCACTTTATCAAACAACTTCCTACACACTGTTATGAACTGAGGCAGCTCGGGAACATTGTCTCTAAAATGGGTTATAGAGTGTAGTACTACATTTCAGTGAAGTGTAAGGCTTTCCTAGTTTCCTATATTCTGCCTTCTCGCCCAAGTATAAGTTTTGCCCACTTTATCAAACAACTTCCTACACACTGTTATGAACTGAGGGAGCTAGGGAACATTGTCTCTCAACTGTGTTATAGAGTGTGGTACTACATTTCAGTGAAGTGTAAGACTTTCCAAAGCTGCCGAACGTGTTTATTTCTCCATTTCAATGGTATTCTGCCTTATATAACACACATTTACCACTCTAGTCTCCTTTAAGTAAAGAATATAGGATTCATACAGTGTTTCATGTGATCTTAACTGGAATTAAGGATTTTCTTTATTTAGCTACCTTTTCTACACTAAGAACTGACTTGGAGGATCTCTTTCAGCTGTTCTAAACAAGTTCTCATCTGTTTACAGTCATTTTCACTGAATTATTCATGTTTTCATGTAGTTTCCTATATTCTGCCTTCTGGTCCAAGTATAAGCTTTGCCCACTTTATCAAACAACTTCCTACACACTGTTATGAACTGAGGGAGCTAGGGAACATTGTCTCTTAACTGTGTTATAGAGTGTAGTACTACATTTCAGTGAAGTGTAAGGCTTTCCAAAGCTGCCAAACGTGTTTCTTTCTCTATTTCAATGGTATTCTGCCTTGTATAACACACATTTACCACTCTAGTCTCCTTTAAGTAAAGAATATAGGATTCATACAGTGTTTCATGTGATCTTAACTGGAATTAAGGATTTTCCGTATTTAGCTACCTTTTCTACACTAAGAACTGACTTGGAGAATCTCTTTCAGCTGTTCTAAACAAGTTCTCATCTGTTTACAGTTATTTTCACTGAATTATTCATGTTTTCATGTAGTTTCCTATATTCTGCCTTCTGGTCCAAGTATAAGCTTTGCCCACTTTATCAAACAACTTCCTACACACTGTTATGAACTGAGGGAGCTAGGGAACATTGTCTCTCAACTGCGTTATAGAGTGTGGTACTACATTTCAGTGAAGTGTAAGGCTTTCCAAAGCTGCCGAACGTGTTTCTTTCTCCATTTCAATGGTATTCTGCCTTATATAACACACATTTACCACTCTAGTCTCCTTTAAGTAAAGAATATAGGATTCATACTGTGTTTCATGTGATCTTAACTGGAATTAAGGATTTTCCGGATTTAGCTACCTTTTCTACACTAAGAACTGACTTGGAGAATCTCTTTCAGCTGTTCTAAACAAGTTCTCATCTGTTTACAGTTATTTTCACTGAATTATTCATGTTTTCATGTAGTTTCCTATATTCTGCCTTCTGGTCCAAGTATAAGCTTTGCCCACTTTATCAAACAACTTCCTACACAATGTTATGAACTGAGGCAGCTTGAGAACATTGTCTCTCAACTGTGTTATAGAGTGTAGTACTACATGTCAGTGAAGTGTAAGGCTTTCCAAAGCTGCCGAACGTGTTTCTTTCTCTATTTCAATGGTATTCTGCCTTGTATAACACACATTTACCACTCTAGTCTCCTTTACGTAAAGAATATAGGATTCACACAGTGTTTCATGTGATCTTAACTGGAATTAAGGGTTTCCCTTATCTTAGCTACCTTGTCTACACTAAGAACTGACTTGGAGAATATCTTTGAGCTGTTCAAACAAGTTCTCATCTGTTTACAGTCATTTTCTCTGAATTATCCATGTTTTCATGTAGTTTCCTATATTCTGCCTTATGGTAAATGTATAAGCTTTGCCCGCTTTATCAAACAACTTCCTACACACTGTTATGAACTGAGGCAGCTCGGGAACATTGTCTTTAAAATGGGTTATAGAGTGTAGTACTACATTTCAGTGAAGTGTAAGGCTTTCCTAGTTTCCTATATGCTGCCTTCTGGCCCAAGTATAAGTTTTGCCCACTTTATCAAACAACTTCCTACACACTGTTATGAACTGAGGGAGCTAGGGAATATTGTCTCTCAACTGTGTTATAGAGTGTGGTACTACATTTCAGTGAATTGTAAGGCTTTCCAAAGCTGCCGATCGTATTTCTTTCTCTATTTCAATGGTATTCTGCCTTGTATAGCCCACATTTACCACTCTAGTCTCCTTTAAGTAAAGAATATAGGATTTATACAGTGTTTCATGTCATCTTAACTTGAATTAAGGATTTCCCGCTTCTTAGCTACCTTTTCTACACTAAGAACTGACTTGGAGAATCTCTTTCAGCTGTTCTAAACAAGTTCTCATCTCTTTACAGTCATTTTCTCTGAATTATCCATGTTTTCATGTAGTTTCCTATATTCTGCCTTCTGGTCCAAGTTTAAGCTTTGCCGACTCTATCAAACAACTTCCTACACACTGTTAGGAACTGAGGCAGCTCGGGAACATTGTCTCTCAACTGTGTTATAGAGTGTAGTACTACATTTCAGTGAAGTGGAAGGCTTTCCAAAGCTGCCGAACGTGTTTCTTTCTCTATTTCAATGGTATTCTGCCTTGTATAACACATATTTACCACTCTAGTCTCCTTTAAGTAAAGAATATAGGATTCATACAGTGTTTCATGTGATCTTAACTCGAATTAAAGATTACCCGGATCTTAGCTACCTTTTCTACACTAAGAACTGACTTGGAGAATCTCTTTGAGCTGTTCTAAACAAGTTCTCATCTGTTTACATTCATTTTCTCTGAATTATCCATGTTTTCATGTAGTTTCCTATATTCTGCCTTCTGGTCCAAGTATAAGCTTTGCCCACTTTATCAAACAACTTCCTACACACTGTTATGAACTGAGGCAGCTCGGGAACATTGTCCCTCAACTGTGCTTTAGAGTGTAGTACTACATTTCAGTGAAGTGTAAGGCTTTCCAAAGATGCCGATCATGATTCTTTCTTTATTTCAATGGTATTCTGCCTTGTATAACACACATTTACCACTCTAGTCTCTTTTAAGTAAAAAATATAGGATTTATACACTGTTTCATGTGATCTTAAGTCGAATTAAGGATTTCCCGGATCTTAACCACCTTTTCTACACTAAGAACTGACTTGGAGAATCTCTTTCAGCTGTTCTAAACAAGTTCTCATCTCTTTACAGTCATTTTTTCTGAATTATTCATGTTTTCATGTAGTTTCCTATATTCTGCCTTCTGGTCCAAGGATAAGCTTTGCCCACTTTATCAAACAACTTCCTACACACTGTTATGAACTGAGGCAGCTCAGGAACATTGTCTCTCAACTGTGTTATAGAGTGTAGTACTACATTTCAGTGAAGTGTAAGGTTTTCCAATGCCGCCGAACGTGTTTCTTTCTCTATTTCAATGGTATAATGCCTTGTATGACACACATTTACCACTCTAGTCTCATTTAAGTGAAGAATATAGGATTCATACAGTGTTTCATGTGATCTTAACTAGAATTAAGGATTTCCCGGATCTTAGCTGTAGGAAACTATATGAAAACATGAATAATTCAGAGAAAATGACTGGAAACAGATGAGACCTCGTTTAAAAGAGCTGAAAGAGATTTGCCAAGTCAGTTCTTAGTGTAGAAAAGGTAGCTAAGATCCGGGAAATCCTCAGTTCTAGTTCAGATCACATGAAACACTGTATGAATCCTATATTGTTAACTTAAAGGAGCTTAGAGTGGTAAATGTGTGTCATACAAGGCAGAATTCCATTGAAATAGAGAAAGAAACACGTTCGGCAGCTTTGGAAAGCCTTTCACTTCAATGTAATGTAGTACAACACTCTATAACATAGTTGAGTGACAATGTTCCCAAGCTGCTTCTGTTCATAACAGTGTGTAGGAAGTTGTTTGTACATGTGGGCAAAGCTTATACTTGGACAAGAAGGCAGAATATAGGAAACTACATGGAAATGTGAATAATTCAGAGAAAATGATTGGAAACAGATGAGAACTTGTTTAAAAGAGCTGAAAGAGATTCTCCAAGTCAGTTCTTAGTGTAGAAAAGGTAGCTAAGATCCGGGAAACCCTTAGTTCGAGTTCAGATCACATGAGATACTGTATGAATCCTATATTGTTTACTTGAAGTTGCCTAGAGTGGTAAATGTGTGTCATAGAAGGCAGAATAACATTGAAATAGAGAAAGAAACACGTTCGGCAGCTTTGGAAAGCCTTACACTTCATGGCAATGTAGTACTACACCCTAGTTCAGAGACAATGTTCCTGAGCTGCTTCTGTTCATAACAGCTTGGAGGAAGTTCTTTGTACATGTGGGCAAAGCTTATACTTGGACAAGAAGGCAGAATATAGGAAACTACATGGAAACATGAATAATTCAGGAAAATGACTTTAAACATATGAGAACTCGTTTCGAACAGCTGAAGGAGATTCTCCAAGTCAGTTCGTACTGTAGAAAGGTATCTAAGCTCCAAGAAATCCATAATTAGAGTTTAGAGAACATGAAACATTATATGAATCCTATATTTTTTACTTATTGGAGCCTAGAACTTTACATGTATGTCACACAAAGCTTGAAAGAGAGAAATAAGCAAATTAAGCAGGGTTGGAAAGCCCTAAAGTTCACTTAATGTAGCATTACACTCTATAACATAATGCAGAGAAAATGTTCCCGAGATTTTCAGGTTTATAACTATGTTTAAGTAATTGTTTGTCCATGTTCCCTATGCTTGTACCTGGACCAGAAGGCCTAATGTTAGAACCTATGAGAAAACATCAGTAATTCTGGGAAAATAACAGTAAATAGATGAGAACTCGCATAGAACATGTATAAAACACTTCTCCAAGTCTGTTAGTTTAAAAAAAGGTATCTATGTTCCAAGAAATTCTTAATTAGAGTTCCGATCACATGAAACAGTTTACAAATCATATATTGTTTACTTAAAGGAGCCTGGAATGGTAAATATGTGTTATACAAGGCAGAATACCATTGAAATAGAGAAAGGAACACGTTCGGCAGCATTGGAAAGCCTTACACTTCACTGCAATGTAGTACTACACTCTATAACATAGTTGAGAGACACTGTTCCCGAGCTGCTTCTGTTCATAACAGTGTGGAGGAAGTTGTTTTTTCATGTAGGCATAGCTTATACTTGGACAAGAAGGCAGAATATAGGAAACTACATGAAAACATGAAATATTCAGAGAAAATGACTGCAAACTGATGAGAACTCATTTAGAACAGCAGAAAGAGATTCTCCAAGTCAGTTCTTAGTGTAGAAAAGGTAGCTAAGATCCGGGAAATCCTTAGTTCGAGTTAAGATCACATGAAACAATGTATAAGTCCTATATTGTTTACTTAAAGGAAATTGGAATGGTAAATGTGTGTCCTACAAGGCAGAATACCATAGAAATAGAGAAAGAAACAAGTTAGGCAGCTTTGGAAAGCCTACACTTCACTGCAATGTAGTATTACACTCTATAACATACTTGAGAGACAATGTTCCCGAGGTTTTCAGGTTCATAACAATGTTTAGGTAGTTGTTTGTCCTTCTTCCCAATGCTTATACCTGGACAAGAAGGCCTAATGTTAGATACTATGCGAAAACATCAATAATTCTGGGAAAATAACAGTAAATAGATGAGAACTCGCAGAGAACATGTATAAAACACTTCTCCAAGTCTGTTGTTAGTTTCAAAAAGGTATCTAGGATCCAGGAAATCCTTAATTAGAGTTCAGATCACATGAAACAGTATATAAATCCTGTATTGTTTACTTAAATTAGCCTGAAATGGTAAATGTGTGTCATACAAGGCAGAATACCATTGAAATAGAGAAAGAAACACCTTAGGCAGCTTTGGAAAGCCTTACACTTCACTGCAATGTAGTATTACACTCTGTAACATAGTTGAGAGACAATGTTCCCGAGGTTTTCAGGTTCATAACAGTGTTTAGGTAGCTGTTTGTCCATGTTACCAATGCTTATACCTTGCCCAGAAGGCCTAATGTTAGAAACTATGAGAAAACATCAGTAATTCTGGGAAAATAACGGTAAATAAATGAGAACTCGCATAGAACATGGATAAAACACTTCTCCAAGTCTGTTGTTAGTTTATGAAAGGTATCTACGATCCCGGAAATACTTAATTACAGTTCAGATCACATGAAACAGTGTATAAATCCCATATTGTTTACTGAAAGGAGCCTGGAAGGGTAAATGTGTGTCATACAAGGCAGAATACCAATGAAATAGAGAAAGAAACACCATAGGTATCTTTGGAAACCCTTACACTTCACTGCAATGTAGTATTACACTCTACAACATAGTTGAGAGACAATGTTCCCGAGCTGCTTTTGTTCATAACAGTGTGTAGGAAGTTGTTTGTATATGTGGCAAAGCTTATACATGAACAAGTAGGCATAATATAGGAAACTACAAGAAAAAATGAATAATTCATAGAAAATGTCAGTAAATAGATGAGAACTCATTTAGAAAAGCCGAAACAGATTATCCAAGTCAGTTCTTAGTGTAGAAAGGTATCTAAGATTCAAGAAATCCATAATTAGAGTTTAGAGAACATGAATCATTATATGAATCCTATATTTTTTACTTATTGGAGCCTAGAACTTTACATGTATGTCACACAAAGCTTGAAAGAGAGAAATAAGCAAATTAAGCAGCTTTGGAAAGCCCTAAAGTTCACTTAATGTAGCTTTACACTCTATAACATAATTGAGAGAAAATGTTCCCAAGGTTTTCAGGTTCATAACTATGTTTAGGTAGTTGTTTGTCTATGTTCCCAATGCTTATACCTGGACCAGAAGGCCTACTGTTAGAAACTATGAGAAAACATCAGTAATTCTGGGAATATAACAGTAAATAGATGAGAACTCGCATAGAACATGTATAAAACACTTCTCCAAGTCTGTTGTTAGTTTAAAAAAAGGTATCTGCGATCCAAGAAATCCTTAATTAGAGTTCAGATTACATGAAACAGTGTACAAATCCTATATTGTTTACTTAAAGGATCCCGGAGTGGTAAATGTGTGTCATACAAGGCAGAATACCATTGAAATAGAGAAAGGAACACGTTCGGCAGCTTTGAAAAGCCTTACACTTCACTGCAATGTAGTACTACCCTCTATAATATAGTTGAGAGACAATGTTCCCGAGGTTTTCAGGTTCATAACCGTGTTTATGAAGTTGTTTGTCCATGTTCCCAATGCCTATACCTGGAACTGAGGGCCTAATGTTAGAAACTATGATAAAACATCAGTAATTCTGAGAAAATAACAGTAAATAGATGAGAACTCGCATAGAACATGTATAAAACACTTCTCCAAGTCTGTTGTTAGTTTATAAAAGTTTTATGATCCAGGAAATTCTTAATTCAAGTTCAGATCACATGATACAATGTATGAAACCTATATTGTTTACTTAAAGGAGCCTTCAATGATAAATTTGAGTCATACCAGGCAGAATACCATTGAAATAGAGAAAGAAATATGTTAGGCAGCTTTGGAAAGCCTTACACTTGACTGCAATGTAGTATTACACTCTATAACATGGTTGAGAGACAATGTTCCCGAGGTTTTCAGGTTCAAAACAGTGTTTAGGAAGTTGTTTGTCAATGTTCCCAATGCTTATACCTGGATCAGAAGGCCTATTGTTAGTAACTATGAGAAAAAATCAGTAATTCTGAGAAAATAAAGGTAAATAGATGAGAACTCGCATAGAACATGTATAAAACACTTCTCCAAGTCTGATATTAGTGTATAAAACTATCTATGATCCAGGAAATCCTTAATTAGTGTTCAGATCACAAGAAACAGTATGTAAATCCTATATTGTTTATTTAAAGGAGCCTGGAATTGTAAATTTGTCATACAAGGCAGAATACCATTGTAATAGAGAAAGAAACACGTTAGGCAGCTTTGGAAAGCCTCACACGTCACTTCAATGTAGTATTGCACTCTATAACACAGTTGAGAGACAACATTCCCTAACTTCTTCTGTTCATAACAGTGTGTAGTAAGTTCTTTGTATATGTGGGTAAAGCTTATACATGGACAAGAAGGCATGAAATAGGAAACTACATGAAAACATGAATAGTTCAGAGAAAATGTCAGAAAATAGATGAGAATTCATTTAGAACAGCTCAAACCGATTCTCCAGGTTAGTTCTTAGTGTAGAATAGATATCTAAGATCCAGGAAATCCTTAATTAGATTTCAGATCACATGAAACAGTGTACGAATCCTATATTGTTTACTTAAATGAGCCTAGAAAGATAAAAGTGTGTCATACCAGGCAGAATACCATTGAAATAGAGAAATAAACACATTAAGCAGCTTTGGAAAGCCTTACACTTCACTGAAATATTGTATTACACTCTCTAACATAGTTGAGAGACAATGTTCCCGAGCTTCTTCTGTTCATAACAGTGTGTAAGATGTTGTTTGTTTATGTGGGCAAAGCTTATACGTGGACAAGGAGGCATAATATAGGAAACTACATGAAAACATGAATAGTTCAGAGAAAATGTCAGAAAATAGATGAGAACTCATTTAGAACAGCTCAAAGAGATTCTCCAAGTCAGTTCTTAGTGTAGAAAGGTATCTAAGATCCAGGAAATCCTTAATTAAAGTTCAGATCACATGAAACAGTGTATGAATCCTACATTTTTTACTTATTGGAGCCTAGAACTTTAAATGCATGTCACACAAAGCTTTAAAGAGAGAAATAAGCAAATTTAGAAGCTTTGGAAACCCTTACAGTTCACTGTAATGTACCATTACACTCTATAACATAGTTGAGAGACAATGTTCCCGAGGTTTTCAGGTTCATAACAAAGTTTACGTTGTTGTTTGTCCATGTTCCCAATGCTTATACCTGGACCAGAAGGCCTAATGTTAGAAACTATGAGAAAACATCAGTAATTCTGGGAAAATAACAGTAAATAGATGAGAACCCGAATAGAACATGTATAAAACAATTCTCCAAGTCTGTTGTTAGTTTATCAAAGGTATCTACGATCCAGGAAATCCTTAATTAGAGTTCAGATCACATGAAACAGTGTATAAATCCTATATTGTTTACTTAAAGTAGCTTAAAATGGTAAATGTGTGTCATACAAGGGAGAATACCATTTAAATAGATAAATAAACACATTAAGCCGCTTTGGAAAGCCTTACAATTCACTGCAACCTAGTATTACACTCTTTAACATAGTTGAGAGACAATATTCCTGAGCTTTTGCTGTTCATAACAGTGTGTAGGACTTTGTTTGTATGTCGGTAAAGCTAATATTGGACAAGAAGGCCTAATATAGGAAACTACATGAAAGCATGAATAATTCAGATAAAATGTCAGTAAATAGATGAGAACTCTTTCAGAAGACCTGAAACAGATTCTCCAAGTCAGTTCTTAGTGTAGAAAGGTATCTAAGATCCAGGAAATTCTAAATTAGAGTTCAGATCACATCAAACAGTGGATGAATCCTATATTGTTTACTTAAAGGAGCATGGAATTGTAAATGTTGTCATATAGGCAGAATTCCATTGAAATAGAGAAATAAACACATTATGCAGCTTGTGAAGCGTTACACTTCACTTCAATGTAGTATTACACTCTATAACATAATTGAGAAACAATGTTCCCGAGGTCTTCAGGTTCATAACAGTGTTTAGGTAGTTGTTTGTCCATGTTACCAATGCTTATACCTGGACCAGAAGGCCTAATGTTAGAAACTATGAGAAAACATCAGTAATTTTGGGAAAATAACAGTAAATAGATGAGAACCCGCATAGAACATGTATAAAACACATCTCTAAGTCTGTTGTTAGTTTATAAAAGTTATCTAGGATCCAGGAAATCCTTAATTAGAGTTCAGATCACATGAAACACTGTATGAATCCTACATTGTTTACTTAAATGAGCCTAGAAAGGTAAAAGTGTGTCATACAGGCAGAATACCATTGAAATAGAGAAAGAAACACGTTTGGCAGCTTTGGAAAGCCTTACACTTCACTGCAATGTAGTATTACACTCTAACATAGTTGAGAGACAATGTTCCCGACCTTCTACTGTTCATAACAGTATGTAGGACATTGTTTGCATATGGGGGCAAAGCTTATGCGTAGACAAGAAGGCCTAAAAAAGGAAACAAAATGAAAACATGAATAATTTGAGTAAATGACAGTATATAGATGAGAACTAGTTTAGAACAGGTGAAACAGATTTTCCAATCAGTTCTTAGTGTAGAAAAGGGATCTAACATCAAGGAATTCCTTAATTCAAGTTTAGAGCACATGAAACAGTGTATGAATCCTATATATTTAACTTATTGGAGCATAGAACGTTAAATGTATGTCACACAAAGCTTGAAAGACAGAAATAATCAAATTAAGCAGCTTTGGAAAGCCTTACAGTTCACTGTAATTTAGCATTACACTCTATACCATAGTTGAAAGACAATGTTCCTGAGCCTTTTCTGTTCATAACAGTGTGTAGGAAGTTGTTTGTATATGTGGGCAAAGCTTATATTGGACAAGAAGGCCTAATATAGGAAATTACATGAAAACATGAATAATTCATAGAAAATATCAATAAATTGATGAGAACTCTTTCAGAAGAGCTGAAACAGATTCTCCAAGTCAGTTCTTAGTGTAGAAAGGTATCTAAGATCCAGGAAATTCTAAATTAGAGTTCAGATCATATCCAACAGTGTATGAATCCTATATTGTTTACTTAAAGGAGCCTGGAATGGTAAATGTTGTCATACAAGCGGAATTCCATTGAAAGAGAGAAAAAAAGACATTATGCTGCTTGTGAAGCCTTACACTTCACTGCAATGAACAATAGTATTACACTCTATCACATAGTTGAGAGACAATGTTCCCGAGCTTCTTCTGTTCATAACAGTGTGTAGGAAGTTGTTTGTATATGTGGGTAAAGCTTATACTTAGAAAATAAGGCATAATATTTGAAACTATATGAAAACATGAATAATTCAGAATAAATGACAGTAAATAGATGAGAACTCGTTTAGAGCAGCTGAAACAGATTCTCCAAGTCAGTTCTTAGTGTAAAAAGATCCAAGAAATTCTTAATTAGAGTTGAGAGCACATGAAACACTGTATGAATCCTATGTTGTTTACTTAAAGGAGCCTAGAAAGGTAAATGTTGTCATACAGGCAGAATTCCATTGAAATAGAGAAATAAACACATTATGCAGCTTGTGAAGCCTTACACTTAATGTAGTATTACACTCTATAACATAGTTTAGAGACAATGTTCCCGAGGTTTACAGGTTCATAACAGTGTGAACTCGCATTCAACATGTATAAAACACTTCTCCAATTCTGTTGTTCATTTATAAAAGGTATCTATCATCTAGGAAATGATTAATTAGAGTCGAGATCACATGAAACATTGTAAGACACCTATATTGTTTATTTAAAGGAGCCTAGAACAATAAATGTGTGTCATACAAGGTAGAGTGCCATTGAAATAGAGAAAGAAACACATTAAGCAGCTTTGGAAAGCCTTATACATCACTGCAATGTAGGATTACACTCTATAACGTAGTTGAGAGACAATGTTCCCGAGCTTGTTCTGTTCATAACAGTGTGTAGGAAGTTGTTTGTATATGTGGGCTATACTTTTACTTGGACAAGAAGGCCTACTATAGGAAACTACAAGAAAACATGAATAATTCAGAGAAAATGTCAGTAAATACATGAGAACTCATTTAGAACAGCTGAAAAAAATTTACCAAGTCAGATTTTAGTGTAGAAAAGTTATCTAAGACCCAGGAAATGCTTAATTAGAGTTAAGAGCACATTAATCAGTTTATGAAACACTTTTGTTTACTTAAAATAACCTAGAACTTTACATGTGTGTCACACAAGGCTTGAAAGAGAGAAATAAGCAAATTGAGCAGCTTTGGAAAGCCTTACAGATCACTGTAATGTAGCATTACAATCTATAACATAGTTGATAGACAATGTTCCCTAGCTTCTTCTGTTCATAACAGTGTGTAGGAAGTTGTTTGTATATGTGGGCTATGCTTATACTTGGACAAGTATGCCAAATATAGGAAACTACTTGAAAACATGAATAATTCAAAGAAAATGTCAGTAAATACATGAGAACTCATTTAGAACAGGTGAAACAGATTCTCCAAGACAGTTATTAGTGTAGAAAAGTTATCTAACATCCAGGAATTCCTTAATTCGAGTTGAGAGTTCATTAAACAGTGTATGAATCCTTTATTTCTTACTTAAAGGAGCCTAGAACTTTAAATGTATGTCACACAAAGCTTGCAAGAGAGAAATAAGAAAATTAAGTCGCTTTGGAAAGCCTTACGCTTCACTTATGTATCATTAAACTCTATAACATAGTTGAGATACAATGTTCTCGAGCTTGTAATGTTCATAACGGTGTTTAGGTAGTTGTCCATGTTCCCAATGCTTATACCTGGACTAATATTAGAAACTACAAGAAAACATCAGTAATTCTGGGAAAATACCAGTAAATAGATGAGAACTCGCATAGAACATGTATAAAACACTTCTCCAAGTCTGTTGTTAGTCTATAAAAGGTATCTATGATCCAGGAAATGCTTAATTAGAGTCAAGATCACATGAAACCGTGTATGAAACCTATATTGTTCACTTAAAGGAGCCTAGAACGATAAATGTGTGTCATACAAGGCAGAATGCCATTGAAATAGAGAAAGAAAAACATTAAGCAGCTTTGGAAAGCCTTACACTTCACTGCAATGTAGGATTTACACTCTATAACAAAGTTGAGAGACAATGTTCCCGAGCTTCTTCTGTTCATAACAGTGTGTAGAAAGTTGTTTGTATATGTGGGCTATACTTTTACTTGGACAAGAAGGCCTACTATAGGAAACTACAAGAAAACATGAATAATTCAGAGAAAATGTCAGTAAATACATGAGAACTCGTTTAGAACAGCTGAAACAGATTTACCAAGTCAGATTTTAGTGTAGAAAAGTTATCTAAGACCCAGGAAATGCTTAATTAGAGTTAAGAGCACATTAATCAGTGTATGAAACCATTTTTGTTTACTTAAAATAACCTAGAACTTTACATGTGTGTCACACAAGGCTTGAAAGAGAGAAATAAGCAAATTGAGCAGCTTTGGAAAGCCTTACAGATCACTGTAATGTAGCATTACAATCTATAACATAGTTGATAGACAATGTTCCCTAGCTTCTTCTGTTCATAACAGTGTGTAGGAAGTTGTTTGTATATGTGGGCTATGCTTATACTTGGACAAGTATGCCAAATATAGGAAACTACTTGAAAACATGAATAATTCAAAGAAAATGTCAGTAAATACATGAGAACTCATTTAGAACAGGTGAAACAGATTCTCCAAGACAGTTATTAGTGTAGAAAAGTTATCTAACATCCAGGAATTCCTTAATTCGAGTTGAGAGTTCATTAAACAGTGTATGATTCCTTTATTTCTTACTTAAAGGAGCCTAGAACTTTAAATGTATGTCACACAAAGCTTGCAAGAGAGAAATAAGCAAATTAAGTCGCTTTGGAAAGCGTTACGCTTCACTGAAATGTATCATTAAACTCTATAACATAGTTGAGAGACAATGTTCTCGAGCTTTTCAGGTTCATAACAGTGTTTAGGTAGTTGTTTGTCCATGTTCCCAATGCTTATACCTGGACAAGAAGGACTAATGTTAGAAACTACATCAAAACATCAGTAATTCTTGGAAAATATCAGTAAGTAGATGAGAACTCGCTTAGAACATGTATAAAACACTTCTCCAAATCTGTTGTTAGTCTATAAAAGGTATCTATGATCCAGGAAATGCTTAATTTGAGTCAATATCACATTGAACAGTGTATGAAACATATACTGTTTACTTAAAGGAGCCTAGAATGGTAAATGTGTGTCATACAACCTTGAAATAGAGAAATAAGCGAATTGAGCAGCTTTGGAAATCCTTACAGATCACTGTAATGTAGCATTACACTCTATAACATAGTTGAGGGACAATGTTCTCAAGGTTTTCCTGTTTATAACAGTGTGTATGAAGTTGTTTGTATATGTGGGCTATGCTTATACTTCAACAAGTTGGCCTAATATAGGAAACTACTTGAAAACATGAATAATTCAGAGAAAATATCAGTAAATACATGAGAACTCAATTAGAACAGGTGAAACAGATTCTCCAAGACAGTTGTTAATGTAGAAAAGGTATCTCACATCCTGGAATTCCTTAATTCGAGTTGAGAGCTCATTAAACAGTGTATGAATCCTTTATTTCTTACTTAAAGGAGCCTAGAACTTTAAATGTATGTCACACAAAGCTTGAAATAGAGAAATAAGCCAATTAAGTAGCTACGGAAAGCCTTACACTTTACTGAAATGTATAATTAAACTCTATAACATATTGATAGTTGAGAGACAATGTTCTTGAGCTTTTCAGGTTCATAACAGTGTTTAGGTAGCTGTTTGTCCATGTTCCCAATGCTTATACCTGGACAAGAAGGACTAATGTTAGAAACTACAAGAAAACATCAGTAATTCTGGGAAAATAACAGAAAATAGATGTGAACTCACATAGAACATGTATAAAACACTTCTGCAACTCTGTTGTTAGTTTATAAAAGGTATCTACGATCCAGGAAATCCTTCATTGAGCAGCTGGAAAAAGCCTTACAGTTCACTGCATTGTAGCATTGAACACTATAACATAGTTGAGAGACAATGTTCCAGAACTTCTCAGGTTCATAACCGTGTGTAGGAAGTTGTTTTTCCATATCCCCAATGCTTATACTTTGACAACAAGGCCTAATATTGGGAACTACAAGAAAATATCAGTAATTCAGGGAAAATAACATTAAATAGATGAGTACTCGCATAGAACATGTAGAAAACACTTCTCCAAGTCTGTTGTTTGTGTATAAAAAGAATCTAAGATCCAGGAAATCCTTATTACAGTAAAGAGTTGAGAAATCAGCTGACAATCGTATAGGTGCTCCTTTATAGGTAACTACCTTCTTTGCTCTTGCTGCTTTTAATATTCTCTCTTTGCCTTTGGCTCTTGGAATTTTAATTATGATTTGTCTTGGTTTGGTCCTCTTTGGATTCCTTTTGTTTGTAGTTCTGTGTGCTTCCTGGACTTGTAAGTCTAATTCTTTCACCAGATGGGGGAAGTTTTCTGTCACTATTTCTTTCAGAATGTTTTCGATATCTTGCTCTCTCTCATCTTCCGGGACCCCCATAATTCTGATGTTGGTTCGCTTGAAGTTGCCCAGAGGTTTCTTACATTATGTTCAATTTTCTGGATTCTCTTGCCTTCTAGGTTCTGTGGAGGAGTGTCTTCTGGCTCTTTACGTTCCAAATCTTTGACTTGATTCTTTTGATCTTCCATTCTGTTTTTAGGACTCTCTATAATATTTTTTTATTTCAGACAATGTATTCTTTATTTCTTGTTGATCCCTTATCATTTCTTTTTGATCCCTTATCATTTCTTATTGATTCCTTATTAATTGTAGTTGATCTCTTTTCATATCCTCATAGGTCTTATCAATCTTTTCTAGGAAATTCTTGAAAAACTTTATAAGCGTAGATTTGAACTCTATGTCCAGTCGCTTTTTGTCCTCCATTTCTTTCATTTGTAATCTATTTTGTTGTCGCATTTCCCAGCTACAGATGGGATGGCATTTCAGGGTGGAGCCTACAGCCTTGGCTTCCGTCAGCCCCGTGGCTCCTGGGTCTCAGAGTCCTTCAGTCCACGCTGCAAGTGCCTCTGAGAGAAAGGTGCCCTTGATTTTCGCCTGCTACCAATCAGTCTAGGCTTTCGCCAAATGAGCCCGGTATTGGGGTTCAGTTCAGTTGGAAGTGGAGCTGGAGGTGGCATTCAGAGCAGTCTGGAGCCCCAGTCTCCTTTCTGCCAGGGCAATCCCACGGCACAGCCAACCATCCCTTCTCTGTGCACAATGTGCAAGCCACCGGGACCTCCTTTTGCCGTTCCCCCAAGGATCCGCCTCGCAGCCCAGCTTCCTATGGATGAGCCTGGGTCCCCGGGATCTGGCCTAGAACTGGGGTTCAGAGCAATCGGAACTGGGGACCAGCACAGTTGGAGCTTTTATCTCCTTCCTGCAAGGGAATGCCAGCCAGGCACTCAGCCTCCCTCCTCTCTAGCTCCATCCTCTCCGGCTCCATCCTCTCTGCAAGCGCGGCATGTCTCCGTACCTTAGGCTTTTACAACTCCTCTGCACTTCCTTCTGGTTTTCTCCTTACTTCTCGCTGTAGAATTTCCAGTCAATCGACTTTCCTATAGTTCTGGGTAATGTCCATTTTATATTTTAGTTGTATTTTATTGAAATTGTTGGGTGAGGATGCGGCTAGGTGTCTACCTGAGCAGCCATCTTGGATTCTACAGGAACCTAGAAGTTTAAATGTGTGTCACACAAGGCTTGAAAGAGAGAAATAAGCACAATTAAGCAGCTGGAGAAAGCCTTACACTTCACTGCAATGTAGCATTGAACTCTATAACATAGTTGAGAGACAATGTTCCAGAGCATCTCAGGTTCATAACCATGTGTAGAAAGTTGTTTGTCCATATCCCCAATGCTTATACTTTGACAACAAGGCCTAATGTTGGAAACTACAAGAAAATATCATTAATTCAGGGAAAATAACATTAAATAGATGAGAACTCACATATTACATGTAGAAAACACTTCTCCAAGTCTGTTGTTTGTGTATAAAAGGAATCGAAGATCCATGAAATCCTTATTACAGTAAAGAGCTCATTAAACAGTGTATGAAATCTCTATTATTTGTTAATCGAGCCTAGAAGTGTAAATGTGTGTCATACAAAGCAAATATCCTTGAAATAGATAAATAAGCACATTTCAGCATCTTTGGAAAGCCTTACACATCACTGATATGTAGTATTAAACTCTATAATATAGGTGAGATACAATGTTCCTGAGCTTCTCAGGTTGTTAACAGCGTGAGAACTCGCGTGTAATATGTAGGAAACACTTCTCCAAGTAAGTTGTTTGTGTAGAAAGGTATTTAACATCCAGGAAATCCTTAATTAGAGTTAAGAGCACATGAAACAGTGTATGCAGACTTTTTATTTAATTAAAGTACCGTGGAACTGTAAATGTGTGCCATGCAAGACAGAATATCCTTTAAATAGAGAAATAAGCACATTTAAGCAGCTTTGGAAAGCCTTTGACTTCACTGTAATGTCGAAATAAACTCTAAAACATAGTTGAGAGACAATATTCCAGAGCTTCTCAGGTTCAACACAGTGTTTAGGTATTTGTTTGTCCATGTTCCCAATGCATATACTTGGACAAGAAGGCATAATATTGGAAACTAGAAGAAAACAGTAATTCAGAGAAAATAACAGTAAATAGATGAGAACTCGCATAGAACATGTAGAAAACAATTCTCCAAGTCAGTTGTTAGGGTAGAAAAGGTATCTAAGATCCAGGAAAACCTTAATTACACTAAAGAGATCATTAAACAGTGTATGAAACCAATAAACCAAAAAAACCCACATAATTATAAAGGTATGTCATACAAGACAGAAATCCTTGAAATAGAGAAATAAACATATTTAAGTAGCTTTGGAAACCCTTACACTTAACTGAAATGTAGCAATAAATTCTATAACAGAGTTGAAAGACAATATTCCCTCACCCTAACCATAACCCTAGCCCTAACCCTAACCCTAATCCTAACCCTAACCCTAACCCTAACCCTAGCCCTAACCGTAACCCTAGTTCTAACCCTAAACCTAACCCTAATCCTAACCCTAGCCCTAACCCTAACCCTAGCCCTAACCATAACCCTAGCTTCCCAGCTTCATAACAGTGTGTAGCAAGTTGTTTGTCCTTGTGCGCAATGCTTATATTTGGATAAGAAGGCCTAATATATGAAACTACAAGAAAAAATGAGTAATACAGAGAAATCAACAGTAAATAGATGAGACCTCACATAAAACAGCTGAAACAGATTTCTACAAGTCAGTTATTAGTAGAGAAAGCGATCTAAGACCCAGGCAATCTTTAATTAAATGGAGCAGCACATTAAACAGTGTATGAAACCTCTATTATTTTCTTAAGGTAGCCTAGAACTTTAAATGTGTGTCACACAAGGCTTGAAAGAGAGAAATAAGCACAATTAAGCAGCTTTGGAAATCCTTAGACTTTACTGCATTGTAGCATTAAACTCTAAAACATAGTTGAGAGACAATGTTTCCAAGCTTCTCTGGTTCATAACAGTGTGCAGGAAGTTGTTTGTACATGTGGGCAATGCTTATACTTGGACAAGAAGGCCTAATATAGGAAACTACATGAAAACATGAATAATTCAGAGAAAATGACAGTAAATAGATAAGAACTCGTTTAGAACAGGTGAAACAGATTCTCCAAGTCAGTTGTTAGTATAGAAAAGGTATCTAATATCCAGGAATTCCTTAATTAGAGTTAAGAGCACATTAAACAGTGTATGAATCCCATATTATTTACTTAAAGGAGCCCAGATCTTTAAATATGTGTCACACAAGGCTTGAAAGAGAGAAATAAGCACAATTAAGCAACTGGAGAAAGCCTTAGACTTCACTACAATGTAGCATTGAACTCTATAACATAGTTGAGGGGCAATGTTCCAGAGCTTGTCAGATTCATAACCGTGTGTAGGAAGTTGTTTGTCCATATCTCCAATGCTTATACTTTGACAAGAAGTCCTAATATTGGAAACTATAAGAAAATATCAGTAATTCAGGGAAAATAACAGTAAATAGATGAATACTGGCATAGAACATGTAGAAAACACTTCTCCAAGTCTGTTGTTTGTGTATAAAAGGAATCTAAGATCCAGGAAATCCTTAATTACAGTAAAGAGCTCATTAAACCGTGTAGGAACCCTCTATTATTTACTTAAAGGAGCCTAGAACTGTAAATGTGTGACATGAAAGGCAAAATATCCTTGATATAGAGAAATACGCACATTTCAGCATCTTTGGAAAGTCTTAGGCTTCACAGCAATGTAGTATTCAACTCTATAATATAGTTGAGAATCAATGTTCCTGAGTTTCTCAGGTTGTTAACAGTGTGAGAACTCGCATGTAATATGTAGGAAACACTTCTCCAAGTAAGTTGTTTTTGTAGAAAGGTATCTAACATCCAGGAAACACTTAATTAGAGTTAAGAGCACATAAAACAGTGTATGAAACCTCTATTATTTACTTAAAGTAGCCTAGCACTGTAAATGTGTGTCATGCAAGACAGAATATCCTTGAAATAGAGAAATAAGCATATTTAAGCAGCTTTGGAAAGCTTTTGACTTTACTGTAATGTAGCATTAAACTCTATAACATAGTTGAGAGACAATGTTCCAGAGCTTCTCAGGTTCAAAACAGTGTTTAAGTAGTTGTTTGTCCATGTTCCCAATGCTTATACTTGATCAAGAAAGCCTAATATTGGAAACTAGAAGAAAACAGGAATTCAGAGAAAATAACAGTAAATAAATGAGAACTCGCATAGAACATGTAGAAAACACTTCTACAAGTCAGTTGTTAGTGTAGAAAAGGTATCTAAGATCCAGGAAAACCTTATTTATACTAAAGAGATCATTAAAACCTATATTATGTACTTAAAGGAGCACATAACTATAAATGTATGTCATAAAAGACATAAATCCTTGAAATAGAGAAATAAACATATTTAAGTAGCTTTGGAAACCCTTACACTTCACTGAAATGTAGCATTAAACTCTATAACAGAGTTGAAAGACAATACTCCCTCACCCTAACCATAACCGTAGCCCTAACCCTATCACTAACCCTAACCCTAACCCTAACACTAGCCCTAACCCTAACCCTAGCCCTAACTTTAACCCTAGCTTCCCAGCTTCATAACAGTGTGTAGCAAGTTGTTTGTCCTTGTGGGCAATGCTTATAATTGGATAAGAAGTCCTAATATATAAAACAATTAAGCAGCTTTGCAAATCCTTAGACTTTACTGCATTGTAGCATTAAACTCTAAAACACAGTTGAGAGACAATGTTCTCGAGCTTCTCGGGTTCATAACAGTGTGCAGGAAGTTGTTTGTCCATGGGGGAAATGCTTATACTTGGACAAGAAGGCCTAATATTTGAAACTACAAGAAAACATCAGTAATTCAGGGAAAATAACAGTAAATAGATGAGAACTCCCATAGGACATCTAGAAAACATTTCTCCAAGTCTGTTGTTAGTTTATAAAATGTATCTACGATCCAGGAAATCCTTAATTAGATTTAAGATCACATGAAACAGTGTATGAATTATTTACTTACAGGAGCCTAGAATGGTAAATGGGTGTCATACAAGGAAAAATATCCTTGAAATAGACAAACAATTTAAGCAACTTTGGAAAGACTCCTGCTTCATGATAATGTAGCATTTAACTCTATAATATAGTTGAGAGACAATGTTCCAGAGCTTCTCAGGTTCATAACCTTGTGTATAAAGTTGTTTGTCCATATCCCAATGCTTATTCCTTGAAAAAGAGGCCTAATATTGGGAACTACAAGAAAACATCAGTAATACAGAGAAAACTACATTAAATAGATGATAACTTGTATCGAACTGGTGAAACAGATTCTCCAAGTCAGTTGATAAAGTTGAAAAGGTATCTAAGATCCAGAAAATCCTTAATTAGAGTTACGATCACATCTAACAGTGTATGAACCCTACATTATTTACTTAAAGGTGCTTAGAACTTTAAATGTGTCTCAAACAAGATAAATAAGCATAATTAAGCAGCTTTGGAAAGCCTTACCCTTCACTATAATGTACTATTAAACTCTATAACATCACTAATTCCGGGAAAATAACAGCAAACAGATGAGAATTAGCATAGAACAGGTGAAACAGATTTCTCTAAGTCAGTTGTTAGTGTAGAGAAGGTATCTAAGATCCAGAAAATCCTTAATTAAACTTAAGAGCACATTAAACTCAAAATGAAACCTCATACAAGTCTTGAAAGAGTGAAATAAGCACAATTCAGCAGCTTTGAAAAGCCTTAGACTTCACTACAATTTAGCTTTAAACTCTATAACGTAGTTGAGAGACAATGTTACCCTGCTCTTAGGTTCATAACAGTGTGTTTGTTTAAGTAGGCAATGCTTATACTTAAACAAGAAGGCCTAATATAGGCAACTACATGAAAACATGAGTAATTCAGCGAAAATAACAGTAAATAGATGAGAACTCGTTTAGAACAGGTTAAACAGGTTCCTTTTCTACACTAACAACTTACTTGGAGAAGTGTTTTCTACATGTACTATGAGAGTTCTCGTCTATTTTCTGTTATTTTTTCTGAATTACTCAGGTTTTCTTGTAGTTTCCTATATTAGGATTTCTTGTCCAATTATAAGCATTGCCCATATGTACAAACAATTTCCTACACAATGTTATGAAGCTGAGAACTCGGGAACATTGTCTCTCAACCATGTTTTAGAGTTTAATGCTACATTGTAGTGAAGTCTAAGGCTTTCCAAAGCTGCTTAGTTGTGTTTATTTCTCTCTTTCAATCCCTGTATGTCACACATTTAAAGTTCTAGGCCCCTTTAAGTAAATAATAGAGGTTTCATACACTGATTCATGTGCTCTTAACTCTAATTAAGAATTTCCTGGATCTTCAATACATTTCTACAATAACAACTAACGTGGAGAAGAGTGTTCTACCTCTTCTATTCGAGTTCTAATCCTTTTACTGTTATTTTCTCTGAATTACTCAAGTTTTCTTGTAGTTTACTACAGTAGGCCTTCTAGTCCAAGTATAAGCATTGCCCACAGGTACAAACAACTTCCTACACACTGCTTAAATGTGCTTACGTCTTTCTTTCAAGCTTCTATGACACACATTTACAGTTCTCTTAACTCTAATTTAGGATTTCCTGTATCTTATATAACTTTCTACACTAACAACTTACTTGAAGAAATGTTTTCAACATGTTCTATTAGAGTTCTCATTTATTTATTGTTATTTGTTCTGAATTACTCAGGTTTTCTTGTAGTTTCGTATATTCAGCATTCTTGCCTTATAAGCATTGTTAAAGGGTTTAAGGCTACATTGCAGTGAACTCTAAGGCTTTCCAAAGCTGCTTAAATGTGCTTATTTCTGCATTTAAAGGATATTCTGCCTTGTATGACACACATTTACAGTTCTAGGCTCCTTTAAGTAAATAATAGATGTTTCATGCATTGTTTCATGTGCTCTTTACTCTAATTAAGGATTTCCTGGATCTTAGATACCTTTCTACACTAACAACTTACTTGAAGTAGTGTTTTCTATACATTCTATGGGAGTTCTCATGTATTTACTGTTATTTTTCCTGGATCTTAGATAACTTTTCTACACTAACAACTGAGTAGGAGAATCTGTTTCACTTGTTCTATACCAGTTTACATATATTTACTGTTATTTTCTCTGAATTACTCATGTTTTCTTTTAGTTTTATATATTAGGCCTTCTTTCCAAGGATAAGCTTTGCCCACATATACACACAACTTTGTACACACTGTTAAGAACCTGAGAAACGCCAGAACATTGTCTCTCAACTATGTTATAGAGTTTAATGATACATTGCAGTGAAGTCTAATGGTTTCCACAACTGCTTAAATATTTTAGAGTTTAATGCTACATTGCAGTGAAATCTAAGGCTTTCCAAAGCTGCTTAGATGTGCTTATTTCTCTATTTCAAAGATATTCTGCCTTGTATGAAACATAATTACTGTTCTGGGCACCTTTAAGTAAATAATAGACGTTTCATTCACCGTTTAATGTGCTCTAATCTCTAATTAATGATTTCCTGGATCTTAGATAACTTTCTACACTAATAACTTACCTGGAGACCTGTTTTCTACATGTTCTATGAGAGTTCTCATCTATTTACTGTTATTACTTCTGAATTACTCATGTTTTCTTGTAGTTTCCTATATTAGACCTTCTTGTCCAATCATAAACATTGCTCACATGTACAATCAACTTACTACACACTGTTATAAAGCTGAGAAGCTCGGGAACATTGTCTCTCAACTATGTTTCAGAGTTTAATGCTACATTGCAGTGAAGTCTAAGGCTTTCTCCAGCTGTTTAATTGTGCTTATTTCTCTCAAGTCTTGTATGACACACATTTACAGTTCTAGGCTCCTTTAAGTAAATAATAGAGGCCTCATACACTGTTTAATCTGCCCTTAACTCTAAGGATTTTCTGGATCTTTGATACTTTTTCTATACTAACAACTGACTTGGAGAAGTGTCTTCCACATTTTTTATGCAATTTTTCATCTATATGTTGTTATTTTCTCTGAATTATTCATGTTTTCTTGTAGTTTCCTATATTAGGCCTTCTTGTCCAAGTATAAGCATTGCTCACATATACAAACAACTTCCTACACACTGTAATGAACCTGAGAAGCTAGGGAACATTTTCTCTCAACTACGGTTTAGAGTTTAATGCTACATTGCTGTGAAGTCTAAGGCTTCCCAAAGCTGCTTACTTGTGCATATTTCCCTCTTTCAAGCCTTGTATGACACACATGTAAAGTTCTAGGCTCCTTTCAGTAAATAATAGAGGTTTCATACAATCTTAAATGTGATATTTACTCTAATTAAGGAGTTCTGGATCTTAGGTACCTTTTCTACACTAACGACTGACTAGCAGAATGTGTTTTACCTGTTCTATGGGAGTTCTCATCTATTTACTGTTATTTTCCATAAATTACTCATGTTTTCTGTAGTTTCCTATATTAGGCCTTCTTTTCCAAGTATAAGCATTGCACACATGAACAAACAACTTCTTACACACTGTAATGAACCTGAGAAGCTCGGGAACATTTTTCTTGCAACTATGGATTAGAGTTTAATGCTATCTTGCAGTGAAGTCTAAGGCTTTCTAAAGCTGCTTAATTGTGCATATTTCTCTCTTTCAAACCTTGTATGACACACATTTACAGTTTGGGCTTTTTAAAGTAAATAATAGAGGTTTCATACACTGTTTAATGTGCTCTTTACTGTAATTAAAAATTTCCTGGATCATAGATACCTTTCTACGCTAACAACTTACTTGGAGAAGTGTGTTCTACATGTACTATGGGAGTTCTCATTTATTTACTGTTATTATCTCTGAATTACTCATGTTTTCTTGAGTTTTCTATATTTGGCTTTCTTGTCCAAGTATAAGCATTGCTCACATGTACAAACAACTTCCCACACACTGTTATGAACCTGAGAAGTTTGAGAACATTGTCTCTCCACTAAGTTATAGGGTTTAATGCTACACTGCAGTTAAGTCAAAGGCTTTCCAAAGCTGCTTAATTGTGCATATTTCTCTCTTTTAAGCCTTGTATGACACATATTTACAGTTCTAGGCTACTGTAAGTAAATAATAGAGGTTTCATACACTGTTTAATGTGCTCTTTATTGTAATTAAAAAATTCCTGGATCTTAGATAACTTTCTGCACTAACAACTTACATGGATTAGTGTTTTCTACATGTTCTATTAGAGTTCTCATCTATTTACTATTATTTCTTCTGAATTATTCATGCTTTTTTGTAGTTTTCTATATTATGCCTGCTTATCCAAGTATAAGCATTGCACACATGTACAAACAACTACCTAAACACTATAATCAACCTGAGAAACTAGGGAACATTGTCTCTACCATGTTTTACAGTATATTGCTACATTGCAGTGAAGTCTAAGCCTTTCCAAAGCTTCTTAACTGTGCTTATTTCTCTCTTTCAAGTCTTCTATGAGACACATTTAAAGTTCTTGGATCTGTTAAGTAAATAATAGACGTTTCATACAATGTTAAATGTGCTATTTATTCTAAGGATTCCCAAGATCTTAGATACCTTTTCTACACTAACAACTGAATTGGGGAATCAGTTTCACCTGTTCTATACCAGTTTTCATCTATTTACTTTTATTTTCTCTGAATTACTCATGTTTTCAGGTAGTTTCCCATATTAGGCCTTCTTGTCAAAGTATAAACATTGCCCACATATACAAACAACTTTTTACACACTGTTAATGACATGAGAAGCTTGGGAACATTGTCTCTCAACTATGTTTTAGAGTTTAATGCTACATTTCAGTGAAGTGTAAGGCTTTCCAAAGCTACTAAAATGTGCTTATTTCTCCAATTTAAGGATATTCTGCCTTGTATGAAACACATAACAGTTCTAGGCTTTTATAGTAAATAATAGAGGTTTCATACATGGTTTCATGTGCTCTAATCTCTAAGGATTTCCTGTATCTTAGATACGTTTGCTATACTAACAACTGACTTGGAAAAGTGTGTTCTACATGTTCTACGCATGTTCTCATCTACTTAATGTTATTTTTATGAATGACTCATGTTTTCCTGTAGTTTCGTATATGAGGCATTGTTGTCCAAGTATAACCATTGCCTACATGTACAAACAACTTCCTACAAACTGTTATGAACCTGAGAATGTCGGGAACATTGTATCTCAACTATCTTATAGGGTTTAAAGCTACATTGCAGTGAAGTCTAAGGCTTTCCAAAGCTGCTTAAATGTGCTTATTTCTCTATTTCAAGGATATTATTCCTTGTATGACACACATTTATAGTTCTAGGCTCCTTTAAGTAATAAAAGAGGTTTCATACACTGTTTAATGTGCTCTTAACTCTAATTAAAGATTTCCTGGATCTTCGATACTTTTTCTATACTAACAACTGATGTGGAGAAGTGTCTTCTACATGTTCTATTAGAGTTCTCATCTATTTACTGTTATTACTTCTGAAATTATTCATGTTTTCTTGTAGTTTCCTGTATAAGGCCTTCTTGTCCAAGTAAAAACATTGCCCACAAGAACAAAATACTTCATAAATACTGTAATGCACCTAAGAATCTAGGAAACATTTTCCCTCAACTATGGTTTAGAGTTCAATGCTACATTGCTATGAGGTCTAAGGCTTTCCATAACTGATTAATTGTGCATATTTCCCTCTTTCAAGCCTTGTATGACACACATTTACAGCTCTAGACTACTGTAAGTAAATAATAGAGGTTTCATACACTGTTGAATGTGATCTTTACTGTAATTAAAAATTTCCTGGATCATAGATAACTTTCTGCATTAACAACTTCCTAGGAATAGTGTTTTCTACATATTCTATGAGAGTTCTCATTTATTTACGATTATTACAATGAATTATTCATGATTTCTTCTACATTCCTATATTAGGCCTTCTTATCCAAGCATAAGCATTGCCCACATGTACAAACAACTTCCTAAACACTGTAATCAACCTGAGAAAGTAGGGAATATTATCTTTCAACCGTATTTTACAGGAGGAGGTGCCCCCATAGTGGAAAGTGATTTTCTGGGACTTGACACAGCTCTCTCCCCATTGTCAAAGGCTAACCCTAACCCTAAAACTAAGCCTATCCCTCAACCTAACCCTCACCAGTGGCTAACGCCCTGGGGCCCTGTAAAATGTGGAGAAGGGTCTCAAGTGGCCACAAAAGCCTCACCTGCCTGAGCTTCAGACTGGATGAAAGCAAGAGGGACCCTTGTCCTCAGGGCAGGGCGTTCCCGGCGAATGGGGCAGAAAGCAGGCCCCCGGGACCCGGCCACCAGACCAGTAAGAACCTCCGGAGGGGCCGGGGAGGTGCCCCCAGAGTGGAAACTGATTTTTCTCGGACTTGAGACATCTCTCTCCCTGTTGTCAAAGCAGCCCATAGGCAGGGTTGTGGGCATGCCAGGACACTCTGCTGTGAGCTGCTCCTTGGTAGGAGGGATGGGGGCGGGGTGGGGGAGGGGACTGGCAGCGAGGCTCATGGAGGCCCCTGGGTGTCCTGAAGGGAGGGCTGGCTGGTCTGTTCAGGCTCATGGACCTGGGAGGCACCCTGTGAGCAGAGGGCCATGTGCCTTTACATCCCAGAGCTGGGGGCTATTCCTCTGTGTTTGGGGGCAGGGCACACTGGCCGGTGCTGCTCGCTCATTCGTCAAATGGACCAGGGGCGGGGCTTCAGGAAAAAGGAGGCGGGCCGAGGCCCACACCTGAGCCCTGTCAAGTCAAGGAGGGGGCGGGGCCAGGTGAACACCTGGAGGCAGTCACGGGATCAAGGGGGCGGGGCCAGGTGAACAGCCTGAAGTGGTGAGGTAAGCAGGAGAAAGGGTGGCAGGCAGGGACACGGGAGACCAGGAGGACAGTCTGCTGGCTGCAGGGAACTGAAGAGGGGGCCCGGCGGGCGCTTAGCTTACTGGCCGGAAGCGATCAAGGGAAGAGTTGGTTGGGGCCTGTGTCAAAAGCTGGAGGTGGTCCAGTGGTGAAGGCCCTGGGGCCCAGTGAATGTAGAGGAGGGTTGCCAGTGGCCACAAAAGCCCCACATGCCTAAGCTCCAGGCTGGAAGCCAGCAAGAGGTTCCCTTGTCCTCAGGGCAGGGCGTTCCTGGGAAATGGGGCAGAAAGCTGGCCACCGGGGCCTGGCCAGCGGACCAGTAAGAACCTACGGAGGGGCCGGGGAGGTGCCCCTAGAGTGGAAAGTGATTTTTCTCGGACTTGACACAGCTGTCTCTCGGCTGTCAAAGCCCATAGGTTTGGCTGTGGGCGTCCCAGGACACTCTGCTGTGAGCTGCCCTAGGTGTGAGCGATGGGGATGGGAGGGGCAGGGGGGAAAGGGCCGGCCTCGAGGCTCACAGAGGCCCGTGGGTGTCCTGAAGGGAGGGCTGGCTGATCTGCCCACGCTTGGGGACCTGGGAGGCACCCTGTGAGCAGAGGGCAATGTGCCTTTACTTCCCAGTGGTGGGGCCTATTCCTCTATGTTTGGGAGCAGGGCAGACTGGCTGGTGCTGCTCACTCATTGGTCGAATGGACCAGGGGCTGGGTTTCCGGAACAAGGAGGCGGGCCCAGGCCCACAGCTGAGCCTGGTCAAGTCAAGGACGGGGCGGGGCCAGGTGAGCAGCTGGAGGCGGTCACTGGATCAAGGGGGCGGTGCCAGGTGAACAGCCTGAAGTGGTGAGGTAAGCAGGAGAGAGGGTCGCGGGCAGGGACACGGGTGACCGGCAGGCGGGTCTGCTGGAGGCAGGGACCTAAAGAGGGGGCCCGGTGGCTTGGCTGGCGCTTAGCTGACCGGCGGGAAGTGGTCAAGGGAAGAGTGGGTTGGGGCCGGTGTCAAAAGCTGGAGGTGGTACAGTGGGGAAGGCCCTGGGGCCCGGTGAATGTGGACGAGGGTCGCCAGTGGCCACAAAAGCCCCACATGCCTGAGCTCCAGGCTGCAAGCCAGAAAGAGGTTCCCTTGTCCTCAGGGGTTGAGAGACATATGTTAAGAGACATAGTTGAGAGACAATGTTCCCGAGCTGCTTCTGTTCATAACAGTGTGTAGGAAGTTGTTTGATGATGTGGGGAAAGCTTATACTTGGAAAAGAAGGCAGAATATAGTAAACTACATGAAAACATGAATAATTCAGAGAAAATGACTAAACAGATGAGAACTCGTTTAGAACAGCTGAAAGAGATTCTCCAAGTCAGTTCTTACTGTAGAAAAGGTAGCTAAGACCTGGGAAATCCTTTATTAGAGTTAATATCACATGAAACCTCAGTGGTAGAGCATCGGTCTCTGGACTGGGTGGTCCCGGGTTATGTACAGGGGCATGTACATTGGTTGCGGGCACATCCCCGGTAGGGGGTGTGCAAGAGGCAGCTGGTCCATGTTTCTCTCTCATCGATGTTTCTAGATCTCTATCTCTCTCACTTCCTCTCTGTAAAAAATCAATAAAATATATATTAAAAGAAAAGAAAAGGTAGATAAGATCTGGGAAATCCTTTATTAGAGTTAAGATCACATGAAACACTGTATGAATCCTATATTGTTTACGTAAAGGAGACTAGAGTGGTAAATGTGAGTCATACAGGGCAGAATCCCATTGAAATAGAGAAGGAAACACGTTCGGCAGCTTTGGAAAGCCTTACACTTCACTGCAATGTAGTACTACACTCTATAACATAGTTGAGAGACAATGTTCCCGAGCTGCTTCAGTTCATAACAGTGTGTAGGAAGTTGATAAAGTGGGCAAAGATTATACTTGTACCTGAAGGCAGAATATAGGAAACTACATGAAAACATGAATAATTCAGAGAAAATGACTGTAAACAGATGAGAACTTGTTTAGAACAGCTGAAAGAGATTCTCCAAGTCAGTTCTTAGTGTAGAAAAAGTAGCTAAGATCCGGGAAATCCTTAATTCAAGTTAAGATCACATGAAGCACTGTATGAATCCTATATTGTTTACTTAAAGGAGCCTAGAGTGGTAAATGTTTGTCATACACTGCAGAATACCATTAAAATAGAGAAAGAAACACGTTCGGTAGCTTTGGAAAGCCTTACAATTCACTGCAATGTAGTACTACACTCTATAACATAGTTGAGAAACAATGTTCCCGAGCTGCTTCTGTTCATAACAGTGTGTAGGAAGTTGTTTGATAAAGTGGGCAAAGCTTATACTTGGACCAGAAGGCAGAATATAGGAAACTACATGAAAAGATGAATAATTCTGAGAAAATGACTGTAAAGAGATGAGAACTCGTTTAAAACAGCTGAAAGAGATTCTCCAAGTCAGTTCTTAGTGTAGAAAAGGTAGCTAAGATCTGGGAAATCCTTTACTTGAGTTAAGATCATATAAAACACTGTATGAATCCTATATTGTTTACGTAAAGGAGACTAGAGTGGTAAATGTGAGTCATACAAGGCAGAATCCCATTGAAATAGAGAAAGAAACACGTTTGGCAGCTTTCGAAAGCCTTACACTTCACTGTAATGTAGTACTACACTCTATAACATAGTTGAGAGACAATGTTCCCGAGCTGCTTCTGTTCATAACAGTGTGTAGGAAGTTGTTTGATAAAGTGGGCAAAGATTATACTTGGTCCAGAAGGCAGAATATAGGAAAGTACATGACAACATGATGAGCCTGGAATGATAAATGTGAGTCATACCAGTCAGAATATCATTGAAATAGGGAAAGAAACACGTTAGGCAACTTTGGAAAGCCTTAAACTTGACTGCAATGTAGTATTACCCTCTATAACATAGTTGAGAGACAATGTTCCCAAGGTTTTCAGGTTCATAACAGTGCTTAGGTAGATGTTTGTCCATGTTCCCAATGCTTACACCTGGACCAGAAGACCCATTGTTAGGAACTATGAGAAAACATGAGTAATTCTGAGAAAATAACAGTAAATAGATGAGAACTTGCATAGAACATGTATAAAACACTTCTCCAAGTCTGTTGTTAATTAAAAAAGGTATCTACGATCCAGAAAATCCCTAATTACAGTTCAGATCACAAGAAACAGTATATAAGTCTTATATTGTTTTCTTAAAGGAGCCTGGAATGGTAAATGTGTCACATACAAGGCAGAAAACCATTGAAATAGAGAAAGAAACAAGTTAGGGAGCTCTGGAAAGCCTTACCCTTCACTGCAATGTACACTCTATAACATACACTCTATAACATAGTTGAGAGACAATTTTCCCGACCTTCTTCTGTTCATAACAGTGTGTAGCAAGTTGTTAGTGTATGTGCCCAAAGCTTATACATGGACAAGAAGTCATAATATAGGAAACTACAAGAAAAAATGAATAATTCAGAGAAAATGTCAGTAAGTAGATGAGAACTCGATTAGAACAGCTTAAACAGATTCTCCAAGTCAGTTCTTAGTGTAGAAAAGGTATCTACGATCCAGGAAATCTTAATTAGAGTTCAGATCACATGAAACAGTGTATAAATCCTACATTGTTTACTTAAAGGAACCTGGAATGGTAAATGTGTGTAATACAAGGCAGAATACCATTGAAATAGAGAAAGAAACAAGTTAGGTAGCTTTGGAAAGCCTTAAACTTCACTGCAATGTAGTATTACACTCATTAACATAGTTGAGAGACAATGTTCTGGAGCTTCTTCTGTTCATAACAGTGTGTAGGAAGTTGTTTGTATATGTGGGCAAAGCTTATATTAATACATGAAAAAGAAGGCATAATATAGGAAAGTACATGAAAGCATGAATAATTCAGAGAAAATGTCAGTGAATAGATGAGAACTCCTTTAGAACAGCTTAAACAGATTCTCCAAGTCAGTTCTTAATGTAGAAAAGGTATCTACGATCCAGGAAATCTTAATTAGAGTTCAGATCACATGAAACAGTGTATAAATCCTATATTGTTTACTTAAAGGAGCCTGGAATGGTAAATGTGTGTCATACCATGCAGAATACCATTGTAATAGAGAAAGAAACACGTTACGCAGCTTTGGAATGCCTTAAAATTCACTGCAATGTAGTATTACACTCTATAACATAGTTGAGGGACAATGTTCCCGAGATACTTCTGTTCATAACAGTGTGTAAGACGTTGTTTGTGTATTTGGGCAAAGCTTATACTTGGACAAGGAGGCATAATAAAGGAAACTACATGAAAACTTGAATAATTCAGAGAAAATGTCAATAAATAGATGAGAACTCATTTAGAACAGCTGAAACAGATTCTCCAGTCAGTTCTTACTGTAGAAAGGTTTCTAAGGAGCAGGAAATCCTTAATTAGAGTCAAGATCACATGAAACAGTGTATAAAGCCTATATTTTTTACTTATTGGAGCCTAGAACTTTAAATGTATGTCACACAAAGCTTGAAAGAGAGAAATAAGCAAATTTAGCAGGTTTTGAAAGCCTTAAAGTTTACTGTAATGTAGCATTACACTCTATAACATAGTTGAGAGACAATGATCCCGAGATTTTCAGGTTCATAACAATGTTTAGGTAGTTGTTTGTCCACGTTCCCAATGCTTATACCTGGACCAGAAGGCCTAATGTTAGAAACTATGAGAAAACATCAGTCATTCTGGGAAAATACCAGTAAATAGATGAGAAATCGCACAGGACATGTATAAAATACTTCTGCAAGTCTATTGTTAGTTTAAAAAAGGTATCTACAGTCCAGGAAATCCTTAATTACAGTTCAGATCACATGAAACAGTGTATAAAAACTATATTGTTTACTTAAAGGAGCCTGGAATGGTAAATGTGTGTCATACCATGCAGAATACCATGGAAATAGAGAAACATGTTAGGCAGCTTTGGAAAGCCTTACACTTCAGTGCAATGTAGTATTACACTCTGTAACATAGTTGAGAGACAATGTTCCCGAGCTTCTTCTGTTCATAACAGTGTGTAGTAAGTTACTTGTATATGTGGGCAAAGCTTATACATGGACAAGAAGGCATAATATAGGAAACTACATAAAAACATGAATAGTTCAGAGAAAATGTCAGAAAATAGATGAGAACTAATTTAGAACAGCTGAAACAGATTCTACAGGTTAGTTGTTAGTGTAGAAAAGTATCTAAGATCCAGGAAATCCTTAATTAGTTTTCAGATCACATGAAACAGTGTATGAATCCTATATTGTTTACTTAAAGGAACCTAGAAAGGTAAATGTGTGTCATACAAGGCAGAATACCTTTGAAATAGAGAAATAAACACATTAAGCAGCTTTGGAAAGCCTTACACTTCACTGCAATGAACTATTACACTCTATAACATAGTTGAGAGACATTGTACCCGAAGTTTTCAGGTTCATAACAGTGTTTAGGTAGTTGTTTGCCACGTTCCCAACGCTTATACCTGGACAGAAGGCCTAATGTTAGAAACTTTGGGAAAACTCAGTAATTCTGGTAAAATAACAGTAAATAGATGAGAACTCGCATAGAACATGTATAAAACACTTCTCCAAAAATGTTGTTAGTTTAAAAAGTTATCTAGAATCCAGAAAATCATTAATTAGAGTTCAGATCACATGAAAGAGTGTATAAATCCTATATTGTTTACTTAAAGGAGCCTGGAATGGTAAATGTGTGTCTTACCAGGCAAAATACCATTGACATAGAGAAAGGAACACGTTCGGCAGCTTTGGAAAGCCTTACACTTCACTGCAATGTAGCATTAAACTGCATAACATAGTTGAGTGACAATGTTCCCGAGGTTTTCAGTTTCATAACAATGTTTAGGTAGTTTACTGTCCAAGTTGCCAATGCTTATATCTGGCCCTGAAGGCCTAATATTAGAAACTATGAAAAACATCAGTAATTCTGGGGAAATAACAGTAAATAGATGACAACTCTCATAGAGCATGTATAAAACACTTCTCAAAGTCTGTTGTTAGTTTATAAAAGATATCTACGATCCAGGAAATCCTTAATTAGAGTTCAGATCACATGAAACATTGTATAAATTCTATATTGTTTACTTAAAGGAGCCTTGAATGTTAAATGTGTGTCATACAAGGCAGAATACCATTTAAATATAGAAAGAAACACATTAGGCAGCTTTGGAAAGCCTTAAACTTCACTTCAATGTAGTATTACAATCTATAACATAGTTGAGAGACAACATTCCTGAGCTTCTTCTGTTCATAACAGTGTATAGGAAGTTGTTTGTATATGTGAGCAAAGCTTAAACATGGACAAGAAGGCATAATATAGGAAACTACATAAAAAAATGAATAATTCAGAAAAAATGTCAGTAAATAGATGAGATCTCGTTTAGAACAGCTGAAACAGATTCTCCAAAGCAGTTCTTAGTGTAGAAAGGTATCTAGGATCCAGGAAATCCTTAATTAGAGTTCAGATCACATGAAACAGTGTATAAATCCTATATTGTTTACTTAAAGGAGCCTGGAATGGTAAATGTGTTTCATACAAGGCAGAATACCATTGAAATAGAGAAAGAAACATGTTAGGCAGCTTTGGAAAGCCTTACACTTCACTGCAATGTAGTATTACACTCTATAACATAGTCGAGAGACAATGTTCCCGAGGTTTTCAGGTTCATAACAGTGTTTAGGTAGTTGTTTGTCCATATTCCCAATGCTTATACCAGGACCAGAAGGCCTAATTTTAGAAACTATTAGAAAACATCATTAATTCTGGGCAAATAACAATAAATAGATGAGAACTCGCACAAGACATGTATGAAACACTTCTCCAAGTCTGTTGTTAATTCATATAAGGTATCTACGGTCCAGGAAATCCTTAATTAGTGTTCAGATCACATGAAACAGTGTATAAATCCAATATTGTTTTCTTAAAGGAGGCCGGAATGGTAAATGTGTGTCATACAAGGCACAATAGCATTGAAATAGAGAAAGAAATAGGATAGCAGCTTTGGAAAGCCTTACACTTCACTGCAATGTAGTACTACACTCTATAACATAGTTGAGAGACAATGATCCCCAGCTGCTTCTGTTCATACCAGTGTGGAGGAAGTTGTTTGTATAAGTGGGCAAAGCTTATACATGGACAAGAAGGCATAATATAGGAAACTATAGGAAAACATGAATAATTCAGAGAAAATGTCAGTAAACATATGAGAACTCGTTTAGAGCAGATGAAAAAGATTTTCCAAGTCAGTTCTTAGTGTAGAGAAGGTACCTAAGATCCAGGAAATCCTTAATTAGTGTTCAGATCACATGAAAGAGTGTATGAATCCTATATTGTTTACTTAAAGGAGCATAGAAAGGTAAATGTTTGTCATACAGGGCAGAATACCATTGAAATAGAGAAATAAATACATTAAGCAGGTTTGGAAAGCCTGACACTTCAAAGCAATGTAGCATTATACTCTATAACATAGTTGAGAGACAATGTTGCCGAGCTTCTTCTGTTCATATCAGTGTGTAAGTCGTTGTTTGTACATGTGGGCAAAGCTTATACTTGGACAAGGAAGCATAACATAGGAAACTACATGAAAACTTGAATAATTCAGAGAAAATTTCAGTAAATAGATGAGAACTCATTTAGAACAGCTGGAACAGATTCTCCAAGTCAGTTCTTAGTGTAGAAAGGTTTCTAAGGAGCAGGAAATCCTTAATTAGAGTCAAGATCACATGAAACAGTGTATGAAGCCTATATTTTTTACTTATTGGAGCCTAGAACTTTAAATGTATGTCACACAAAGATTGAAAGAGAGAAATAAGCAAATTTAGCAGCTTTTGAAAGCCTTAAAGTTTACTGTAATGTAGCATTACACTCTATAACATAGTTGAGAGACAATGTTCCCGAGGTTTTCAGGTTCATAACAATGTTTATGTAGTTGTTTGTCCATGTTCCCAATGCTTATACCTGGTCCAGAAGTCCTAATGTTAGAAACTATGAGAAAACATCAGTCATTCTGGGAAAATACCAGTTAATAGATGAGAACTCGCACAGGACATGTATAAAACACATCTCCAAGTCTGTTGTTAGTTTAAAAAAGGTATCTACAATCCAGGTAATCCTTAATTACAGTTCAAATCACATGAAACAGTGTATAAATCCTATATTGTTTACTTAAAGAAGCCTGGAATGGTAAATGTGTGTCATACCAGGCAGAATACCATTGAAATAGAGAAACACGTTAGGCAGCTTTGGAAAGCCTTACACTTCACTGCAATGTAGTATTACACTCTATAACATAATTGAGAGACAATGTTCCCGAGCTTCTTCTGTTCATAACAGTGTGTAGTAAGTTATTTCTATATGTGGGCAAAGCTTATACATGGACAATAAGGCATGATATGGGAAACTACATGAAAATATGAATAGTTCAGAGAAAATGTCAGAAAATAGATGAGAACTCATTTAGAACAGCTGGAACAGATTCTACAGATTAGTTCTTAGTGTAGAAAAGTATCTAAGATCCAGGAAATCCTTAATTAGTTTTCAGATCACATGAAACAGTGTATGAATCCTATATTGTTTACTTAAAGAAGCCTAGAAAGGTAAATGTGTGTCATACAAGGCAGAATAACATTGAAATAGAGAAAGAAACACGTTAGGCAGCTTTGGAAAGCCTTACACTTCACTGCAATGTAGTATTACACTGTATAACATAGTTGAGAGACAATGTTCCCGAGGTTTTCTGGTTCATAACAGTGTTTAGGTAGTTGTTTGTCCATGTTCCCAGTGCTTATTCCTGGACCAGAAGGCCTAATGTTAGAAACTATGAGAAAACATCAGTAATTCTGGGAAAATAACAGTAAATAGATGAGAACTCGCATAGAACATGTATAAAACACTTCTACAAGTCTGTTGTTAGTTTAAAAAAAGGTATCTACGATCCAGGAAATCTTTAATTAGAGTTCAGATCATATGAAACTGTGTATAAATCCCATATTGTTTACTTAAAGGAGCCTGGAATGGTAAATGTGTGTCATACAAGGCAGGATACCATTGAAATAGAGAAAGGGACACGTTCCGCAGCTTTGGAAAGCCTTACACCTCAGAGCAATGTAGTATTCCACTCTATAACATAGTTGGGAGACAATGTTCCCTAACTTTTTCTGTTCATAACAGTGTGTAAGACGTTGTTTGTATATGTGGGTCTAGCTTATATGTGACAAGAAGGCATAATATAGGAAACTACATGAAAACATGAATAATTCAGAGAGAATGTCAGTAAATAGATAAGAACTCGTTTAGAACAGCTGAAACAGATTCTCCAGGTCAGTTCTTAGTGTAGAAAAGGGATCTAAGATCCAGGAAATCCTTAATTAGAGTTTAGAGCACAGGAAACAGTGTATGAAACCTTTATTTTTTACTTATTGGAGCCTAGAACTTTAAAAGTATGTCACACAAAGCTTGAAAGAGAGATATAACCAAATTAAGCAGCTTTGGAAAGCCTTACATTTCACTGTAATGTAGCATTACACTGTATAACATAGTTGAGTGACAATATTCCCGAGGTTTTCAGGTTCATAACAATGTTTAGGTAGTTTCCTGTCCAAGTTGCCAATGCTTATATCTGGACCTTAAGGCCTAATATTAGAAACTATGAGAAAACATCAGTAATTCTGGGGAAATAACAGTAAATAGATGACAACTCTCACAGAGCATGTATAAAACACTTCTCCAAGTCTGTTAGTTTATAAAAGGTATCTACGATTCAGGAAATCCTTAATTAGAGTTCAGATCACATGAAACAGTGTATAAATCCTATATTGTTTACTTAAAGGAGCCTGGAATGGTAAATGTGTGTCATACAAGGCAGAATACCATTTAAATATAGAAAGAAACACATTAGGCAGCTTTAGAAAGCCTTAAACTTCACTGCAATGTAGCATTACACTCTATAACATACTTGAGGGAAACTGTTCTTGAGATTCTTCAGTTCATAACAGTGTATAGGAAGTTGTTTGTATATGTGGGAATGCTTATACTTGGACAAGAAGGCCTAATATAGGAAACTACATAAAAAATGAATAATTCAGTGAAAATGACAGTAAGTAGATGAGAATTCATTTCGAACCGGTGAAACATCTTCTCCAAGTCAGGTCTTAGTGTTAAAAAGATATCTAACATCCAGGAATTCCTTAATTCAAGTTGAGAGCACATTAAACATTGTATGAATCCTATATTTTTTACTTAAAGGAGCCTAGAACTTTAAATGTATGTCACACAAAGCAAGAAAGAGAGAAATAAGAAAATTAAGTAGCTTTGGAAAACCTTGCACTTCAGTGAAATGTATCATTAAACTGTATAACATAGTTTAGAGACAATGTTCCCGAGCTCTTCAGGTTCATAACACTGTTTAAGTAGTTGTTTGTCCATGTTCCCAATGCTTATACCTGGACAAGAAGGCCTAATGTTAGAAACTATGAGAAAACATCAGTAATTCTGGGAAAATAACAGTAAATAGATTAGAACTCGCATAGAACATGTATAAAACACTTCTCCAAGTCTGTTGTTAGTTTATAAAAGTATCTAAGATACAGGAATTCCTAAATTAGAGTAAGGATCACATGAAACATAGTATGAATCCTATAATGTTTACTTAAAGGAGCCTAGAACAGGAAAGTGTGTCATATAAGGAAGAATACCATTGAAATAGAGAAATAAACACATTAAGCAGCTTTGGAAATCCTTACACATCACTGCAATGTAGTATTACACTCTATAACAAATTTGAGAGACAATGTTCCCAAGCTTCTTCTGGTCATAACAGTGTGTAGGAAGTTGTTTTTATATGTGGGCTATGCTTATACTTGGACAAGAAGGCCTAATTTAGGAAACTACATGAAAAAATGAATAATTCAGAGAAAATCACAGTAAGTAGATGAGAACTCATTTAGAAGAGGTGAAACAGATTCTCCAAGTCAGTTTTTAGTGTAGAAAAGGTTTCTAAGGTCCAAGAAATCTTTAATTAGTGTTACGAGCACATTAAACAGTATTTGAAACCTCTTTGATTTACTTAAAGTAGCCTAGAACTCTACATGTGTGTCAAACAAGGCTTGAAAGTTAGATATAAGCAAATTGAACAGCTTTGGAAAGCCTTACAGTTCACTGTAATGTAGCACTACACTCTATAACAGGGGTCCTCAAACTTTTTAAAGTGGGGGCCAGATCATGGTCCCTCAGAGAGCTGGTTGGCCGGACTATATGAACTACTAATTCCTACTATAACACCTCGGATGCGTTCACTCCCCCAAAAACCTGGCGAGCCGGATCAGAATCCTCTGCGGGCCACATGTGGCCCGCGGGCCATAGTTTGAAGACCCCTGCCTATAACATAGTTGAGGGACAATGTTCTCGAGCTACCTCTGTTCATAACAGTGTATAGGAAGTTGTTTCTAAATGTGGGCAATGCTTATACTTGGACAAGAAGGCCTAATATAAGAAACTACATGAAAACATGAATAATTCAGATAAAATGACAGTAAGTAGATGGGAACTGGTTTAAAACAGCTGAAACAGCTTCTTCAAGACAGTTCTTAGCATTGAAAAGGTATCTAGCATCCAGGAATTCTTTAATTCAAGTTGAGAGCACATTATACAGTGTATGAATCCTATATTTTTTTCTTAAAGGAGACTAGAACTTTAAATGAATGTCACACAAAGCTTGAAAGAGAGAAATAGGCAAATTAAGCAGCTTTGGAAAGCCTTACACTTCACTGTAATATAGCATTAAACTCTATAACATAGTTGATAGACAATGTTCCCGAGGTTTTCAAGTTCATAACAATGTTTAGGTATTTGTTTGTCCACGTTCCCAATGCTTATACCTGGACTAGAAGGCCTAATGTTAGAAACTATGAGAAAACATCAGTAATTCTGGGAAATTAACAGTAAATAGATGAGAAATCCCATAGAACCTGTATAAAACATTTCCCCAACTCTGTAGTTAGTCTATAAAAGGTATCTACGATCCAGGAAATCCTTAATTATAGTTCAGATCACATGAAACAGTATTTGAATCCTATATTCTTTACTTATAGGAGCCTAGAATGGTACCTGTGTGTCATACAAGGCAGAATACCATTGTAATAGAGAAATAAACACATTAAGCAGTTTTGGAAATCCTTTCACTTCATTGCAATGTAGTATTACACTCTATCACATAGTTGAGAGACAATGTTCCCGACCTTCTTCTGTTCATAACAGTGTGTAGGACATTGTTTGCATATGGGGGCAAAGCTTATACATAGACAAGAAGGCCTAATAAAGGAAACAAAATGAAAACATGAATAATTTGAGTAAATGACAGTAAATAGATGAGAAGTAGTTTAGAACAGGTGAAACAGATTTTCCAATCATTTCTTAGTGTAGAAAAGGGATCTAACATCAAGGATTCCTTAATTCAAGTTTAGAGCACATGAAACAGTGTATGAATCCTATATTTTTAACTTATTGGAGCCTAGAACTTTAAATGTAAGTCACACAAAGCTTGAAAGACAGAAATACTCAAATTAAGCAGCTTTGGAAAGCCTTACAGTTCACTGTAATTTAGCATTACACTCTATAACATAGTTGAAAGACAATGTTCTCGAGCCTTTTCTGTTCATAACAGTGTGTGGAAAGTTTTTTGTATATGTGGGCAAATCTTATATTGGACAAGAAGGCCTAATATAGGAAATTACATGAAAACCTGAATAATTCATAGAAAATGTCAATAAATTGATGAGAACTCTTTCAGAAGAGCTGAAACAGATTCTCCAAGTCAGTTCTTAGTGTAGAAAGGTATCTAAGATCCAGGAAATTCTAAATTAGAGCTCAGATCACATCAAAAAGTGTATGAATCCTATATTGTTTACTTAAAGGAGCCTGGAATGGTAAATGTTGTCATACAGGCAGAATTCCATTGAAATAGAGAAATAAACACATTAGGCAGCTTTGGAAAGCCTTATACTTCACTGCAATGTAGGATTACACTCTATAACATAGTTGATAGACAATGTTCCCTAGCTTCTTCTGTTCAGAACAGTGTGTAGGAAGTTGTTTGTATACATGGGCTATACTTTTACTTGGACAAGAAGGCCTACTATAGGAAACTACATGAAAACATGAATAATTCAGAGAAAATGTCAATAAATTGATGAGAATTCTTTCAGAGGAGCTGAAACAGATTCTCCAAGTTAGTTCTTAGTGTAGAAAGTTATCTAAGATCCAGGAAATTCAAAATTAGAGTTCAGATCACATCAAACAGTGTATGAATCCTATATTGTTTACTTAAAGGAGCCTGGAATGGTAAATGTTGTCATACAGGCAGAATTCCATTGAAATAGAGAAATAAACACTTTATGCAGCTTGTGAAGCCTTACACTTCACTGCAATGTAGTATTACACTCTATCACATAGTTGAGAGACAATGTTCCCGAGCTTCTTCTGTTCATAACAGTGTGTAAGACGTTGTTTGTATATGTGTGTAAAGCTTATACTTAGAAAAGAAGGCATAATATAGGAAACTATATGAAAACATGAATAATTCAGAATAAATGACAGTAAATAGATGAGAACTCGTTTAGAACAGCTGAAACAGATTCTCCAAGTCAGTTCTTAGTGTAAAAAGGTATCAAAGATCCAAGAAATTCTTAATTAGAGTTTAGAGCACATGAAACAGTGTATGAATCCTATATTGTTTATTTAAAGGAGCCTAAAAAGGTAAATGTTGTCATACAGGCAGAATTCCATTGAAATAGAGAAATAAACACATTATGCAGCTTGTGAAGCCTTACACTTCACTGCAATGTAGTATTACACTCTATCACATAGTTGAGAGAAAATGTTCCCGAGCTTCTTCTGTTCATAACAGTGTGTAAGACGTTGTTTGTATATGTGTGTAAAGCTTATACTTAGAAAAGAAGGCATAATATAGGAAACTATATGAAAACATGAATAATTCAGAATAAATGACAGTAAATAGATGAGAACTCGTTTAGAACAGCTGAAACAGATTCTCCAAGTCAGTTCTTAGTGTAAAAAGGTATCAAAGATCCAAGAAATTCTTAATTAGAGTTTAGAGCACATGAAACAGTGTATGAATCCTATATTGTTTATTTAAAGGAGCCTAAAAAGGTAAATGTTGTCATACAGGCAGAATTCCATTGAAATAGAGAAATAAACACATTATGCAGCTTGTGAAGCCTTACACTTCACTGCAATGTAGTATTACACTCTATCACATAGTTGAGAGACAATGTTCCCGAGGTTTACAGGTTCATAACAGTGTGAACTCGCATTCAACATGTATAAAACACTTCTCCAATTCTGTTGTTAATTTATAAAAGGTATCTACCATCTAGGAAATGATTAATTAGAGTCAAGATCACATGAAACATTGTAAGAAACTTATATTGTTTATTTAAAGGAGCCTAGAACAATAAATGTGTGTCATACAACGTAGAGTGCCATTGAAATAGAGAAAGAAACACATTAAGCAGCTTTGGAAAGCCTTATACTTCACTGCAGTGTAGGATTACACTCTATAACATAGTTGATAGACAATGTTCCCTAGCTTCTTCTGTTCATAACAGTTTGTAGGAAGTTGTTTGTATATGTGGGCTATACTTTTACTTGGACAACAAGGCCTACTATAGGAAACTACATGAAAACATGAATAATTCAGAGAAAATGTCAATAAATTGATGAGAATTCTTTCAGAGGAGCTGAAACAGATTCTCCAAGTCAGTTCTTAGTGTAGAAAGGTATCTAAGATCCAGGAAATTCAAAATTAGAGTTCAGATCACATCAAACAGTGTATGAATCCTATATTGTTTACTTAAAGGAGCCTGGAATGGTAAATGTTGTCATACAGGCAGAATTCCATTGAAATAGAGAAATAAACACATTATGCAGCTTGTGAAGCCTTACACTTCACTGCAATGTAGTATTACACTCTATAACATTGAGAGACAATGTTCCCGAGGTTTACAGGTTCATAACAGTGTGAACTCGCATTCAACATGTATAAAACACTTCTCCAATTCTGTTGTTAATTTATAAAAGGTATCTACCATCTAGGAAATGATTAATTAGAGTCAAGATCACATGAAACATTGTAAGAAACCTATATTGTTTATTTAAAGGAGCCTAGAACAATAAATGTGTGTCATACAAGGGAGAGTGCCATTGAAATAGAGAACGAAACACATTAAGCAGCTTTGGAAAGTCTTATACTTCACTGCAATATAGGATTACACTCTATAACATAGTTGAGAGACAATGTTCCCAAGCTTCTTCTGTTCATAACAGTGTGTAGGAAGTTGTTTGTATATGTGGGCTATGCTTATACTTGGACAAGTATGACAAATACAGGAAACTACCTTAAAACATGAATAATTCAAAGAAAATGTCAGTAAATACATGAGAACTCGTTTAGAACAGGTGAAACAGATTCTCCAAGACAGTTGTTAGTGTAGAAAAGTTATCTAACATCCAGGAATTCCTTAATTCGAGTTGAGAGTTCATTAAACAGTGTATGATTTCTTTATTTCTTACTTAAAGGAGCCTAGAACTTTAAATGTATGTCACACAAAGCTTGCAAGAGAGAAATAAGCAAATTAAGTCGCTTCGGAAAGCCTTAAGCTTCACTGAAATTTATCATTGAACTCTATAACATAGTTGAGAGACAATGTTCTCGAGCTTTTCAGGTTCATAACAGTGTTTAGGTAGTTGTTTGTCCATGTTCCCAATGCTTATACCTGGACAAGAAGGACTAATGTTAGAAACTACATCAAAACAGCAGTAATTCTTGGAAAATATCAGTAAGTAGATGAGAACTAGCATTGAACATGTATAAAACACTTCTCCAAGTCTGTTGTTAGTCTATAAAAGGTATCTATGATCCAGGAAATGCTTAATTAGAGTCAACATCACATGAAACAGTGTATGAAACATATATTGTTTACTTAAAGGAGCCTAGAACGGTAAATGTGTGTCATACAAGGCTTGAAATAGAGAAATAAGCAAATTGAGCAGCTTTGGAAATCCTTACAGATCACTGTAATGTAGCATTACACTCTATAACATAGTTGAGGGACAATGTTCTCAAGGTTTTCCTGTTTATAACAGTGTGTAGGAAGTTGTTTGTATATGTGGGCTATGCTTATACTTCAACAAGTAGGCCTAATATAGGAAACTACTTGAAAACATGAATAATTCAGAGAAAATATCAGTAAATACATGAGAACTCAATTAGAACAGGTGAAACAGATTCTCCAAGACAGTTGTTAATGTAGAAAAGGTATCTAACATCCTGGAATTCCTTAATTCGAGTTGAGAGCTCATTAAACAGTGTATGAATCCTTTATTTCTTACTTAAAGGAGCCTAGAACTTTAAATGTATGTCACACAAAGCTTGAAAGAGAGAAATAAGCAAATTAAGTAGCTTCGAAATGCCTTACACTTTACTGAAATGTATCATTAAACTCTATATCATAGTTGAGAGACAATGTTCTTGAACTTTTCAGGTTCATAACAGTGTTTAGGTAGCTGTTTCTTCATGTTCCCAATGCTTATAACTGGACAAGAAGGACTAATGTTAGAAACTACAAGAAAACATCAGTAATTCTGGGAAAATAACAGTAAATAGATGTGAACTCACATAGAACATGTATAAAACACTTCTGCAACTCTGTTGTTAGTTTATAAAAGGTATTTACGATCCAGGAAATCCTTCATTGAGCAGCTGGAAAAAGCCTTACAGTTCACTGCATTGTAGCATTGAACGCTATAACATAGTTGAGAGACAATGTTCCAGAACTTCTCAGGATCATAACCGTGTGTAGGAAGTTGTTTTTCCATATCCCCAATGCTTATACTTTGACAACAAGGCCTAATATTGGGAACTACAAGAAAATATCAGTAATTCAGGGAAAATAACATTGAATAGATGAGTACTCGCATAGAACATGTAGAAAACACTTCTCCAAGTCTGTTGTTTGTGTATAAAAAGAATCTAAGATCCAGGAAATCCTTATTACAGTAAAGAGCTCATTAAACAGTGTATGAAACCTCTATTATTTCTTAATGGATCCTAGAAGTGTAAATATCTGTCATACAAGGCAAAATAGTCTTAAAATAGACAAATAAGCACATTTCAGCATCTTTGGAAAGCCTTACACTTCACCGCAATGTAGTATTAAACTCTATAATATAGGTGAGATACAATGTTCCTGAGCTTCTCAGGTTGATAACAGTGTGAGAACTCGCATGTAATATGTAGAAAACACTTCTCCAAGTCTGTTCTTAGTGTATAAAAGATATTTATGAGCCAGGAAATCCTTAATTAGAGTTACAATCACAATAAGCAGTGTGTGAATCTTATATTATTTACTTAAAGGAACCTAGAAGTTTATTTTTTTTGCATCCAATATCTTTATTTTTTTAAATAAATTTTTATTGTTCATATTATTACAAATGTTCCTTTCCCCACCACCACCATTGCTCTCCTCCAACAGGTTCCAACCCCACCCTCTGCCCTTTCCCCTCTCCCCATTGTCCTCGTCCATAGGTGCACAGTTAATGTTCAGTCTCTTCCCACATCCCCCTGTGCCCTTTTCCCCAAGAATCATCAGTTCACTCCCCTTCCATACCTCTGATTCTATTACATTCAACAGTTAATATTGTTCATCAGATTTTTTTTTAATTTCCTTGGTTTTTAGATTCACTTGTTGATAGTTACGTATTTGTTGTTCATAATTTTTATCTTTATTTACTTTCTCTTCTGAAAGAACCCCCTTCAGCAATTCATATAATTCTGGTTTGTTTTTTGATGAACTCCTTTAGCTTTTTTTGTTTATTAGTGAAGCTCTTTATCTGACCTTCGATTCTGAGTAATAGCTTTGCTGGATAGATTATCTTTGGCTGTAGGTTCTTACTATTCATCACCTTGAATATTTCTTGCCATTCCTGTCTGGCCTGCATGGTTTCTGTTGAGAAATCAGCTGACAATCGTATAGGTGCTCCTTTATAGGTAACTACCTTCTTTGCTCTTGCTGCTTTTAATATTCTGTCTTTGCCTTTGGCTCTTGGAATTTTAATTATGATTTGTCTTGGTGTGGTCCTCTTTGGATTCCTTTTGTTTGTAGTTCTGTGCGCTTCCTGGACTTATAAGTCTAATTCTTTCACCAGATGGGGGAAGTTTTCTGTCACTATTTCTTTCAGAATGTTTTCGATATCTTGCTCTCTCTCATCTTCCGGGACCCCCATAATTCTGATGTTGGTTCGCTTGAAGTTGCCCAGAGGTTTCTTACATTATGTTCAATTTTCTGGATTCTCTTGCCTTCTAGGTTCTGTGGAGGAGTGTCTTCTGGCTCTTTATGTTCCAAATCTTTGACTTGTTTCTTGCGATCTTCCATTCTGTTTTTAGGACTCTGTATAATATTTTTTTTTATTTCAGACAATGTATTCTTTATTTCTTGTTGATCCCTTATCATTTCTTGTTGATTCCTTATTAATTCTAGTTGATCTCTTTTCATATCCTCATAGGTCTTATCGATCTTTTCTACGAAATTCTTGAAAAACTTTATAAGCGTAGATTTGAACTCTATGTCCAGTCGCTTTTTGTCCTCCATTTCTTTCATTTGTGATCTATTTCGTTGTCGCATTTCCCAGCTACAGATGGGATGGCATTTCAGGGTGGAGCATACAGCCTTGGCTTCCGTCAGCCCCGTGGCTCCTGGGTCTCAGGGTCCTTCAGTCCACGCTGCAAGTGCCTCTGAGAGAAAGGTGCCCTTGATTTTCGCCTGCTACCAAACAGTCTAGGCTTTCGCCAAATGAGCCCAGTATTGGGGTTCAGTTCAGTTGGAAGTGGAGCTGGAGGTGGCATTCAGAGCAGTCTGGAGCCCCAGTCTCCTTTCCGCCAGGGCAATCCCGCGGCACAGCCAACCATCCCTTCTCTGTGCACAATGTGCAAGCCACCGGGACCTCCTTTTGCCGTTCCCCCAAGGATCCGCCTCGCAGCCCAGCTTCCTATGGATGAGCCTGGGTCCCCGGGGTCTGGCCTAGAACTGGGGTTCAGAGCAGTCGGAACTGGGGCCCAGGACAGTTGGAGCTTTTATCTCCTTCCTGCAAGGGAATGCCAGCCAGGCACTCAGCCTCCCTCCTCTCTAGCTCCATCCTCTCCGGCTCCATCCTCTCTGCAAGCGCGGCATGTCTCCGTATCTTAGGCTTTTACAAATCCTCTGCACTTCCTTCTGGTTTTCTGCTTAATTCTTGCTGTAGAATTTCCAGTCAGTCGACTTTCCTGTAGTTCTGGGTAATGTCCATTTTATATTTTAGTTGTATTTTATTGAAATTGTTGGGTGAGGATGCGGCTAGGTGTCTACCTGAGCAGCCATCTTGGATTCTACAGGAACCTAGAAGTTTAAATGTGTGTCACACAAGGCTTGAAAGAGAGAAATAAGCACAATTAAGCAGCTGGAGAAAGCCTTACACTTCACTGCAATGTAGCATTGAACTCTATAACATAGTTGAGAGACTATATTCCAGAGCTTCTCAGGTTCATAACCGTGTGTAGGAAGTTGTTTGTCCATATTACCAATGCTTGTACTTTGACAACAAGGCCTAATGTTGGAAACTACAAGAAAATATCATTAATTCAGGGAAAATAACATTAAATAGATGAGAACTCACATAGAACATGTAGAAAACACTTCTCCAAGTCTGTTGTTTGTGTATAAAATGAATCAAAGATCCAGGAAATCCTTATTACAGTAAAGAGCTCATTAAACAGTGTATGAAATCTCTATTATTTCTTAATGGAGCCTAGAAGTGTAAATGTGTGTCATACAAAGCAAAATATCCTTGAAATAGACAAATAAGCACATTTCAGCATCTTTGGAAAGCCTTACACATCACTGCAATGTAGTATTAAACTCTATAATATAGGTGAGATACAATGTTCCTGAGTTTCTCAGGTTGTTAACAGCGTGAGAACTCGCGTGTAATATGTAGGAAACACTTCTCCAAGTAAGTTGTTTGTGTAGAAAGGTATTTAACATCCAGGAAATCCTTAATTAGAGTTAAGAGCACATGAAACAGTGTATGCAGACTTTTTATTTAATTAAAGTAGCGTGGAACTGTAAATGTGTGCCATGCAAGACAGAATATCCTTTAAATAGAGAAATAAGCACATTTAAGCAGCTTTGGAAAGCCTTTGACTTCACTGTAATGTAGCATTAAACTCTAAAACATAGTTGAGAGACAATGTTCCAGAGCTTCTCAGGTTCAAAACAGTGTTTAGGTATTTGTTTGTCCATGTTCCCAATGCTTATACTTGGACAAGAAGGCGTAATATTGGAAACTAGAAGAAAACAGTAATTCAGAGAAAATAACAGTAAATAGATGAGAACTCGCATAGCACATGTAGAAAACAATTCTCCAAGTCAGTTGTTAGGGTAGAAAAGGTATCTAAGATCCAGGAAAACCTTAATTACACTAAAGAGATCATTAAACAGTGTATGAAACCAATAAACCAAAAAACCCACATAATTATAAAGGTATGTCATACAAGACAGAAATCCTTGAAATAGAGAAATAAATATATTTAAGTAGCTTTGGAAACTCTTACACTTCACTGAAATGTGGCATTAAATTCTATAACAGAATTGAAAGACAATATTCCCTCACGCTAACCATATCCCTAGCCCTAACCCTAACCCTAGTCCTAACCCTAACCCTAACACTAACCCTAACCCTAGCCCTAACCCTAACCCTAGTTCTAACCCTAAACCTAACCCTAATCCTAACCCTAGCCCTAACCCTAAACCTAGCCCTAACCCTAACCCTATCTTCCCAGCTTCATAACAGTGTGTAGCAAGTTGTTTGTCCTTGTGGGCAATGCTTATATTTGGATAAGAAGGCCTAATATATGAAACTACAAGAAAAAAATGAGTAATACAGAGAAATCAACAGTAAATAGATGAGACCTCACATAAAACAGCTGAAACAGATTTCTACAAGTCAGTTATTAGTGGAGAAAATGAATCTAAGACCCAGACAATCTTTAATTAAATGGAACAGCACATTAAACAGTGTATGGTACCTCTATTATTTTCTTAAGGTAGCCTAGAACTTTAAATGTGTGTCACACAAGGCTTGAAAGAGAGAAATAAGCACAATTAAGCAGCTTTGGAAATCCTTAGACTTTACTGCATTGTAGCATTAAACTCTAAAACATAGTTGAGAGACGATGTTTCCGAGCTTCTCGGGTTCATAACAGTGTGCAGGAAGTTGTTTGATAAAGTGGGCAATGCTTATACTTGGACAAGAAGGCCTAATATAGGAAAGTACATGAAAACATGAATAATTCAGAGAAAATGACAGTACATAGATGAGAACTCGTTTAGAACAGGTGAAACAGATTCTCCAAGTCAGTTGTTAGTATAGAAAAGGTATCTAATATCCAGGAATTCCTTAATTAGAGTTAAGAGCACATTAAACAGTGTATGAATCCCATATTATTTACGTAAAGGAGCCCAGATCTTTAAATGTGTGTCACACAAGGCTTGAAAGAGAGAAATAAGCACAATTAAGCAACTGGAGAAAGCCTTAGACTTCACTGCCATGTAGCATTGAACTCTATAACATAGTTGAGGAACAATGTTCCAGAGCTTGTCAGGTTCATAACCGTGTGTAGGAAGTTGTTTGTCCATATCTCCAATGCTTATACTTTGACAAGAAGTCCTAATATTGGAAACTATAAGAAAATATCAGTAATTCAGGGAAAATAATAGTAAATAGATGAATACTGGCATAGAACATGTAGAAAACACTTCTCCAAGTCTGTTGTTTGTGTATAAAAGGAATCTAAGATCCAGGAAATCCTTAATTACAGTAAAGAGCTCATTAAACCGTGTAGGAACCCTCTATTAATTACTTAAAGGAGCCTAGAACTGTAAATGTGTGACATGCAAGGCAAAATATCCTTGATATAGAGAAATACGCACATTTCAGCATCTTTGGAAAGTCTTAGACTTCACAGCAATGTAGTATTCAACTCTATAATATAGGTGAGAATCAATGTTCCTGAGTTTCTCAGGTTGTTAACAGTGTGAGAACTCGCATGTAATATGTAGGAAACACTTCTCCAAGTAAGTTGTTTTTGTAGAAAGGAATCTAACATCCAGGAAATACTTAATTAGAGTTAAGAGCACATAAAACAGTGTATGAAACCTCTATTATTTACTTAAAGTAGCCTAGCACTGTAAATGTGTGTCATGCAAGACAGAATATCCTTGAAATAGAGAAATAAGCATATTTAAGCAGCTTTGAAAAGCCTTACACTTCACTGCAATGTAGTACTACACTCTATAACAGAGTTGAAAGACAATACTCCCTCACCCTAACCATAACCATAACCGTAGCCCTAACCCTATCACTAACCCTAACCCTAACACTAGCCCTAACCCTAACCCTAACCCTAACTTTAACCCTAGCTTCCCAGCTTCATAACAGTGTGTAGCAAGTTGTTTGTCCTTGTGGGCAATGATTATAATTAGATAAGAAGTCCTAATATATAAAACAATTAAGCAGCTTTGGAAATCCTTAGACTTCACTGCATTGTAGCATTAAACTCTAAAACATAGTTGAGAGACAATGTTCTTGTTCTTCTCGGGTTCATAACAGTGTGCAGGAAGTTGTTTGTACATGTGGGCAATGCTTATACTTGGACAAGAAGGCCTAATATTGGAAACTAGAAGAAAACATCAGTAATTCAGGGAAAATAACAGTAAATAGATGAGAACTCCCATAAAACATCTATTAGAAAACATTTCTCCAAGTCTGTTGTTAGTGTATAAAATGTATCTACGATCCAGGAAATCCTTAATTAGAGTGAAGATCACATTAAACAGTGTATGAATTATTTACGTACAGGAGCCTAGAATGGTAAATGGGTGTCATACAAGGAAAAATATCCTTGAAACAGACAAACAATTTAAGCAACTTTGGAAAGACTCCTGCTTCATGATAATGTAGCATTTAACTCTATAATATAGTTGAGACACAATGTTCCAGAGCTTCTCAGGTTCATAACCTTGTGTAGAAAGTTGTTTGTCCATATCCCAATGCTTATTCTTTGACAAAGAGGCCTAATATTGGGAACTACAAGAAAACATCAGTAATACAGAGAAAACTACATTAAATAGATGATAACTTGTATCGAACTGGTGAAACAGATTCTCCAAGTCAGTTGATAATTTTGAAAAGGTATCTAAGATCCAGGAAATCCTTAATTAGAGTTATGATCACATTAAACAGTGTATGAACCCTACATTATTTACTTAAAGGTGCTTAGAACTTTAAATGTGTCTCAAACAAGGCTTGAATGAGAGAAATAAGCATAATTAAGCAGCTTTGGAAAGCCTTACCCTTCACTATAATGTACTATTAAACTCTATAACATCACTAATTCCGGGAAAATAACAGTAAACAGATGAGAATTAGCATAGAACAAGTGAAACAGATTTCTCTAAGTCAGTTGTTAGTGTAGAGAAGGTATCTAAGATCCAGAAAATCCTTAATTAAACTTAAGAGCACATTAAACTCAATATGAAACCTCATACAAGTCTTGAAAGAGTGAAATAAGCACAATTCAGCAGCTTTGAAAAGCCTTAGACTTCACTACAACTTAGCTTTAAACTCTATAACGTAGTTGAGAGACAATGTTACCCTGCTCTTAGGTTCATAAAAGTGTGTTTGTTTAAGTAGGCAATGCTTATACTTAAACAAGAAGGCCTAATATAGGCAACTACATGAAAACATGAGTAATTCAGCGAAAATAACAGTAAATAGATGAGAACTCGTTTAGAACAGGTTAAACAGGTTCCTTTTCTACACTAACAACTTACTTGGAGAAGTGTTTTCTACATGTACTATGAGAGTTCTCATCTATTTTCTGTTATTTTTTCTGAATTACTCATGTTTTCTTGTAGTTTCCTATATTAGGATTTCTTGTCCAATTACAAGCATTGCCCATATGTACAAACAATTTCCTACACAATGTTATGAAGCTGAGAACTCGGGAACATTGTCTCTCAACCATGTTTTAGAGTTTAATGCTATATTGCAGTGAAGTCTAAGGCTTTCCAAAGCTGCTTAATTGTGTTTATTTCTCTCTTTCAATCCTTGTATGTCACACATTTAAAGTTCTTGGCCCCTTTAAGTAAATAATAGAGGTTTCATACACTGATTCATGTGCTCTTAACTCTAATTAAGAATTTCCTGGATCTTCAATACATTTCTACAATAACAACTAACGTGGAGAAGAGTGTTCTACCTCTTCTATTCAAGTTCTAATCCTTTTACTGTTATTTTCTCTGAATTAGTGTATAAAATGTAATTTTTCAAGTTTTCTTGTAGTTTACTACAGTAGGCCTTCTAGTCCAAGTATAAGCATTGCCCACAGGTACAAACAACTTCCTACACACTGCTTAAATGTGCTTACGTCTTTCTTTCAAGCTTCTATGACACACATTTACAGTTCTCTTAACTTTAATTTAGGATTTCCTGTATCTTATATAACTTTCTACACTAACAACTTACTTGAAGAAATGTTTTCAACATGTTCTATTAGAGTTCTCATTTATTTATTGTTATTTGTTCTGAATTACTCAGGTTTTCTTGTAGTTTCGTATATTCAGCATTCTTGCCTTATTATAAGCATTGTTAAAGGGTTTAAGGCTACATTGCAGTGAACTCTAAGGCTTTCCAAAGCTGCTTAAATGTGCTTATTTCTGCATTTAAAGGATATTCTGCCTTGTATGACACACATTTACAGTTCTAGGCTCCTTTAAGTAAATAATAGATGTTTCATGTGCTCTTTACTCTAATTAAGGATTTCCTGGATCTTAGATACCTTTCTACACTAACAACTTACTTGAAGTAGCGTTTTCTATACATTCTATGGGAGTTCTCATGTATTTACTGTTATTTTTCCTGGATCTTAGATACCTTTTCTACACTAACAACTGAGTAGGAGAATCTGTTTCACTTGTTCTATACCATTTTCATCTATTTACTGTTATTTTCTCTGAATTACTCATGTTTTCTTTTAGTTTTATATATTAGGCCTTCTTTCCAAAGATAAGCTTTGCCCACATATACACACAACTTTGTACACACTGTTAATAACCTGAGAAACGCCAGAACATTGTCTCTCAATATGTTATAGAGTTTAATGATACATTGCAGTGAAGTCTAATGGTTTCCACAACTGCTTAAATGTTTTAGAGTTTAATGCTACATTGCAGTGAAATCTAAGGCTTTCCAAAGCTGCTTAGATGTGCTTATTTCTCTATTTCAAAGATATTCTGCCTTGTATGACACATAATTACAGTTCTAGGCACCTTTAAGTAAATAATAGACGTTTCATTCACCGTTTAATGTGCTCTAATCTCTAATTAATGATTTCCTGGATCTTAGATAACTTTCTACACTAACAACTTACCTGGAGACCTGTTTTCTACATGTTCTATGAGAGTTCTCATCTATTTACTGTTATTACTTCTGAATTACTCATGTTTTCTTGTAGTTTCCTATATTAGACGTTCTTGTCCAATCATAAACATTGCTCACATGTACAATCAACTTACTACACACTGTTATGAAGCTGAGAAGCTCGGGAACATTGTCTCTCAACTATGTTTCAGAGTTTAATGCTACATTGCAGTGAAGTCTAAGGCTTTCTCCAGCAGCTTAATTGTGCTTATTTCTCTCAAGTCTTGTATGACACACATTTACAGTTCTAGGCTCCTTTAAGTAAATAATAGAGGCTTCATACACTGTTTAATCTTCTCTTAACTCTAAGGATTTTCTGGATCTTCGATACTTTTTCTATACTAACAACTGACTTGGAGAAGTGTCTTCCACATTTTTTATGCAATTTTTCATCTATATGTTGTTATTTTCTCTGAAGTATTCATGTTTTCTTGTAGTTTCCTATATTAGGCCTTCTTGTCCAAGTATAAGCATTGCTCACATATACAAACAACTTCCTACACACTGTAATGAACCTGAGAAGCTAGGGAACATTTTCTCTCAACTACGGTTTAGAGTTTAATGCTACATTGCTGTGAAGTCTAAGGCTTCCCAAAGCTGCTTACTTGTGCATATTTCCCTCTTTCAAGCCTTGTATGACACACATGTAAAGTTCTAGGCTCCTTTCAGTAAATAATAGAGGTTTCATACAATCTTAAATGTGATATTTACTCTAATTAAGGAGTTCTGGATCTTAGGTACCTTTTCTACACTAACGACTGACTAGCAGAATGTGTTTTACCTGTTCTATGGGAGTTCTCATCTATTTACTGTTATTTTCCATAAATTACTCATGTTTTCTGTAGTTTCCTATATTAGGCCTTCTTTTCCAAGTATAAGCATTGCACACGTGAACAAACAACTTCTTACACACTGTAATGAACCTGAGAAGCTCGGGAACATTTTTCTTGCAACTATGGTTTAGAGTTTAAGGCTATCTTGCTGTGAAGTCTAAGGCTTTCTAAAGCTGCTTAATTGTGCATATTTCTCTCTTTCAAGCCTTATATGACACACATTTACAGTTTAGGCTTTTTTAAGTAAATAATAGAGGTTTCATACACTGTTTAATGTGCTCTTTACTGTAATTAAAAATTTCCTGGATCTTAGATACCTTTCTACGCTAACAACTTACTTGGAGAAGTGTGTTCTACATGTACTATGGGAGTTCTCATCTATTTACTGTTATTATCTCTGAATTACTCATGTTTTCTTGAGTTTTCTATATTGGGCTTTCTTGTCAATGTATAAGCATTGCTCACATGTACAAACAACTTCCCACACACTGTTATGGACCTGAGAAGTTTGAGAACATTGTCTCTCCACTAAGTTATAGGGTTTAATGCAACACTGCAGTTAAGTCAAAGGCTTTCCAAAGCTGCTTAATTGTGCAAATTTCTCTCTTTTAAGCCTTGTATAACACATATTTACAGTTGTAGGCTACTGTAAGTAAATAATAGAGGTTTCATACACTGTTTAATGTGCTCTTTATTGTAATTAAAAATTTCCTGGATCTTAGATAACTTTCTGCACTAACAACTTACATGGATTAGTGTTTTCTACATGTTCTATGAGAGTTCTCATCTATTTACTATTATTTCTTCTGAATTATTCATGTTTTCTTGTAGTTTTCTATATTATGCCTGCTTATCCAAGTATAAGCATTGCACACATGTACAAACAACTACCTAAACACTATAATCAACCTGAGAATCTAGGGAACATTGTCTCTCAACCATGTTCTACAGTTTATTGTTACATTGCAGTGAAGTCTAAGCCTTTCCAAAGCTGCTTAACTGTGCGTATTTCTCTCTATCAAGTCTTCTATGACACACATTTAAAGTTCTTGGGTCCATTAAGTAAATAATAGACGTTTCATACAATGGTAAATGTGCTATTTATTCTAAGGATTCCCAAGATCTTAGATACCTTTTCTACACTAACAACTGAATTGGGGAATCAGTTTCACCTGTTCTATACCAGTTTTCATCTATTTACTTTTATTTTCTCTGAATTACTCATGTTTTCAGGTAGTTTCCCATATTAGGCCTTCTCGTCAAAGTATAAACATTGCCCACATATACAAACAACGTTTTAC